>NC_080078.1:26364881-27564881 GCF_949987535.1 Balaenoptera acutorostrata
ATAGACCCCAGCCTTCATGACCTTCCCTGAGTTCCAAAGGGCAGATTCGAACAGTTGCTAATCAAGGGAGGAACAGCCAAGAAACCACCTGCACTACCTGAGACAAGATTAAGGGAGTGCAAGCCCTGCACACACCCTAATGTTGTCAGCAGCCCCACCCTTGAACTATTGCTATAAAACTCATCAAATCCTCCTGGGTTGAGACACACAATTTTGAGAGGCACGAGCCTGCTGTGTCCCCCTTTTCCTGGCAAAGCAATAAAGCTATTTTTTTCTACTTCACCCAAAACTCTGTCTCCAAGATTCGATTTGGCACCAGTGCACAGAGGCTGAGATTTCAGCATCAGTTTCTAGGGCTGAGTTCCACGTGGACTTGGCAGAAGTAGAGGGAGGGGAAGGGTGTGGGGAGGACATGAGGGGTGTAGAGAGTGGATGGGGGTGCAGTCAGGGTCAGGAGTGACTGTGGAACTATATGCCCAGGATGGTGCAGACATTGGGGAAGCACGTGGAACGGGCCTTGACCAACATTTAGGTTACAGCAACTTTTGTCATATGGCAGCGTGTCCACAGCTCTGCTCACTATCAGCTTCACGAGGGCAGGACCTGGGTTGGGCTCACTCACCCTGCATCCCCAGCCTCCAGCCCTCCAAGAACCGCAGGCAGGTTTAGGCAGCCTTTCTGTTTTTCCAGCTTCCTACATGCAGATGTAGGCAATAATAATCCACTTCGCCCCGTGCCTTGCTCTAACCCCTTCCCATGCACCATCTCGTTTACCACCACCCACCCGCGTGGTTCTCTCCATTTCACAGATCTGGACACTGAGGCCCAGAGAGGTGAAGGAACCCCCCCAGGCTTACACAGGGAGTGGTCGATCTTAACCCCGGCAGGCTGACACCAAGCTGGAGCCCTTCCTCACTTTCTAGCTTCCCTTCCCTGCAGCTAATCCCGCTGGGCAGTGGGTTTTGTTCTTAAAACCGGTGAAGAGTCCTCCCCTGCCCTCCTCTTTGATGCCGGTCTCCCTCCCTAGAACATAAGGTACCCGAAGGCAGGACTGTCCCGCTCTGATTCATCGCTGTGTTCCCTGGTACCTGCCAAGGGAGGCATTCACGAGCAGAATTCACGAACACATGAAGGGAAAAGTGACTGGACATTTGCTCCTCAAACCAGCTTTCCTGGGAGTCTCGCCCCAGCCCCTGATGGCCATCCAGCTGTCCTGAGTCTTGGCTGGTGGCCTTGTGCACATTGTCACTGCTTCTTCTCAAGCTGCAGATGAGCTGAGTTGTTGAGCCCCTGCAGCCCAGGGCTGTCCAGCCAGCACGGAATAGAAAGGTTCATAAGAGCCTCTGCAGCTGCTGGCATGGTCATGAGTCACCTCTAATTGAGCACAGCTCAACAGGGAGTGGGGTGGTGATGCTGCTGGGATTAGAAATGAGAAATAAACACCTGGGCCTGGCTCTCACCCCAGCTCTCAGACTCGAGTCCTGGCGCTCTACCACTTACATGCTGTGTGACCTTGGGCTAGTCACTTCCCCTCTCTGAGCCCCAGTTCCCCACCTGCCACATAGGAGTGATGAGCCCTCCCTCCAGCGGGATAGAGTGTAAGGGAGCACTCCCTGCCTGATGCATCTGGCTCCCACGCCAGCACCTTGCTAAAGTTCTCGCAGCAAGCCAATCCTGTTGCAAAGTGCTGTAGGCCTTTTTCATAAAATTCTTACGGGTGCGTGACCTCTGGGTCAAGTTGGATGCTGCGGCACACACCCTCCTTGACATCGCCTGATGTTCCTTCTTCCTTCACAGCTGCTCCTACTCAGTCTGTTCCCTTAAACGTTGGTGTGATCAGGGGTCTGAAGCTGGAGGAGCAGTGAGGAGGGAGGTGGGAGAGACACACAGGGGCTAGATTGAGTAAGGCTTTGAAAACCAGATCCAAGCCCCAAGACTATGAGGATGGAGGGGGAGGTGCAGGAGAGTTTTAAACTGGGAAGCAACACACCCGGATAGATTTGCACTTTAAGGAGGCCATTTTGGCTTCAAAGTGGTGCACAGGTAGATCAGAGAAAGGCTGGCAGGGAATCTGAGACGTTCTTGGCACGAGAATAACGTGTGAAGGTCCAGGAGAGGTGCCAACAGAGAGCATGGCCAGAAGAACCAAAAACCCAAAGAAGCTTTCTGCGGCCCCAGTTCAAAGAGGGATCCAAGCAAGCAGGGGGGATGAGGCTGAGACAGAGGGAAGGGGGCAGGGTACAACCTTTAAAAGAATGACAAGAGCCACTGAGGATACAACATAAACTGGTTAGAACCAATTAGGCCCACGATGGCAGATTTGACTTCCAGTGGACCTTGAGCCTCATTGTACGCTGGTAATCAGCGTATGATAAATGACACACCCACAGGCACCATGACAGCTCCAAGGCCAACCATAAAAGGCCAAAAAGTGGGTGGTGGCCCAATTCCTGGAAAACCCTGTCCCCTTCCCCCGAAATCGTTGGAATAATCCTCTCACTTATTAGCCTATGAAATTACCCAGCCCATAAAAACTAACCACCCCATATTTTGGGGCCTGTCGCCTTCTGAGGTGGCCCACACTCTGTCTATGGAGTGTGTATCTCCCTAAATAAACCAGCTTTCCCACTTAGTTCTCAGGGCAGAACTACCTGCTTGTATCCCTCACAGGCATCCTATGTGAATAAATCTTCTTGCCTATCACTTTGCCTCTTGCTGAATTCCTTCTGCGCTGAGACATAAAGAACCTGAGCTTCAGTAAGTCCTGACACCAGGTGAGTGATTCTACCTAAAAGACCGTGGGTTTGAGTCCCAGCCCATGGATTCAAGTACCAATCTGAGTTTTGGCTGGATTCGAATCCCATCTAAGGTGTGATTGGGTTCGTGTCCCAATCTGAGACCAGGTGTGTAGTTTCAGGAGCTTCAAGGGAAGAAGGAATAGAGGGTTGTTTGTTAGTGTGAGGGATTTGCTTAAACACTGATGGGGAGAGGAAGGACAATTGAGGCTACAGGAGGGGGCCGGGGTTGGGGGAGAATGAATGGCCATCCCACCACTAACTGCCCATGGCATCCTGGACCATTTCCTCATCTACAGAGTGGAAGTAATAAAGTAAGAAGATAGGGCTAGTGGGTCCCCAGAGAAAGAGAATCAGGCATGGCTTTCTTGACATGAGAACCCATTTTGACCTAAGCCATTTTGTGATCTAAGCCTGGCCACGATTCTTGCCCTTGAACAGGTCCTAGTCATCAATGATCTTAAGGGGACAAAAGAAGACAGGAACAGAGAAAAGGCAGTCAAACAATAGTGCAGTGATAAAGCGGAGTCCTAGTGCCTCCTCAAGGGCTATACATCACAATCTGATACAGTCCTTGAGTTCTGCAGGAACTAAGGCCCCCACCCAGGTGGAGGATGGAATGATGAGGTTGACCCTCCTGACTTCAGTCAACTAAGGCTTGGACTCTGTCGACCTTGGGCCCAATTCTATGCTGAATTCTCCTCTGCTCAAGCCCATTCATGAATATGCATGTACCTTTAGCTTAAAACCTCCCCAATTTTGCTGTTGGGGAGGCACTGCTTTGGGAAAGATCCCTGATGTTCTCCTTGCTTGCTGCAAGTAATAATAAATCCTTCCTTCTCCTGATCTTTGACTTGGTTGTGTCTGTTGGCTCAACACCCACCAAGAGGCAAACCCAGTTTTCGGGTACCAGTAATAGGATCTGCCTTGTGGGGTTGATGTGAAGAACAGAAAAGAAAATGTGCGTTCATGTTCAGTGGACAGCGATAGGCTTTCGATAAATGTTTCTCCACTTATCATGGTGTCCCCTCCCAACCAACTTCCAAAAGGAGTAAGTCTGGGGGTGTGGGACCCCGAGGCCTGCAAGGTTTCCCAGCTTTGCAGGCAGCCCTGGTGATCTGGGAGCATCTTGAATAATTACTTTCTTCTGCTCTTCTGTGAAAACCTCAATAAATGGTGTGGTTTTTGGCTTTAAAAAATCAATAGGAATGGTAGGACCATAAGTTAGATGTTCCCCAGAGCTCAGTGGGTGTACTAGAGGCAGGATTTTTATGAGGGTTTTGATTTTTTTTGGCTTGTTGGAGCACTGAGTGACTGCTGTCTAATTGGTCTGAGGTCAGGCCTTCCACACACACGTTTTCCACCAGGAAGGGAGTGTGGCGGGTCCTTTGCAGCCTGAGTTTTTATTGCAAGAGTGGGAAGAATCTGCATAGCCGGGTTAAATAGTGTCACCCTGAAACCGAGCGGGACCCCATGGGGCTCCTGGGCATGGAAGCCTTTCTGTCTCCTGTTTCTTGTTTGTTGGGAATAGACCCCAGCCTCCATGACCTTCCCTGAGTTCCAAAGGGCAAATTTGAACAGTTGCTAATCAGGGAAGGGAGGGGACACAGAGACAGGGAAGGAGCAGTGAAGAAACAATAGTGCAGCCTTGGAGAAGGGTCCTGGTTCTGCCTCAAGGGATACACATAAAAATATCTTTGAGCTCTTTACAGAACTAAAACCCCCAATAAATGGAAGATGTTGTCATTCTTTATTCCAGAGAAGACCACCTGAGGCCAGATTAAAGGAACCAGAGAAGCTCATCAAGAGATTACCTGAGACCAGATTAAAGGAGTGCAGGCCCTGCACACACCCTAATTTTATCAGCAACCCTACCCTAAACCATTGCTCTAAAACTCCTTACCAAATTCTCCTGGGTTGGGACACACAGTTTTTGAGGGCAGGAGCCCACAGCATCCCCCTTTGCCTGGCAAAGCAATAAAACTATTCTTTTCTACTTTACCTAAAACTCTCTCTCCGAGATCTGATTCAGCACCAGTGCCTAGAGGCCGAGTTTTCGGCACCACTCCTGCCCCCAAATTCATGTCTACTTGCCATCTCAGAATGTGACCTTATTTGCAAATAGGATCTTTGCAGAAGTTGTTACATAAGAATCAAGATCTGTCATCCCAGATTTAGGGTGGACCCTACATCCAATGACTGGTGTCCTTATAAAAAGAGAGGACCAGAGACACAGACAGAGGAGACCACATGAAGATGGAGGTAGAGATTAGAGCAATAAGGGATTGCCAGGGGCCGCCAGGAGCTGGAAGAGGCAAGGAAGTATTCTTCCCTAGAGCCTTCAGAGGGAGCACTGCCCTGAGGACACTGACTTCTAGCCTCCAGAACTGTGAGAGGATCAATTTCTGTTGTTTAAAGTATATGCTGGTTGAGGGAATATGTTATGGAAGCCCTAGGAAGCTCATGCAGCCTGGCTTCATGCTTGGTCTAGGGCGGTGCCCTCTGAGGCCAGATGGTGGCACTGGCAGTGGCCTGAGGGAGCCTCTTCAGCTTCATAAGGGCAGGAAGTGTTGTGTGGGCCGAAGCTTGGACTGAAGCAGAAGCACATCAGTGACAGAGTGGGAGTGGCTGATGGTGCACTGCCCACCAGGAGGGGCCATCAAACTCAGAGGTATTTTGTGTCAACTCCAAAGCTGCTGTGACTAGAGAGACCTTCAGGTTAACTTTAGATTCACAAATATTTTTTTAAAATGTGATCCGTTTAAATTAGAACCTTACTTCTAAGAGTTTGTCTTAAGGAAAAATCAGAAATTCAGATGAAGCTTTATCCCCCCGGATGTTTATCCTGACATTACTTATAATACTGAAAAACTAGAAACTGAAAAACTAGAAACAGCTTAATTGTCCAACACTGAGGGACTGGTTAGATAAATTACGGTATATCCACAAGATGGATTACTAGGCAGCCATTGTAAATATTAATGAAGAGTGTTTAATGTTTACAAAGAGCTTTTAATGATGTGGCAGAACGATAGTGATACTATGATAAGTGGAAAAAGAAAACTGTTATAGAATGGTACAATAGGATGCCAATCATGAAAAAAAATTCATAAAAAAAGAAAGAGAGGAAATGTGCCAAAATGTCAGAGTGGCTGGAGGAATGATGGGAGTTAAAAAAACAAAAACACTTCTTTATACGTTCTGTACTTTTTAAATGATTAACTATGTACACGGGTTACTTCTATAGTCAAGAAAAAAGTAAAAACTTTAAAAATGCTGTGTACGTGGTTTCCATTTTTATTTTCTCTGATGGATGATTGCACATCAGCAAATCTTGAGTTATGCTAACTACTTAGGCCGGTCACGACACACACACACGTACAGAGAGGTCACATGGGCTGTGCCGGGCTGGCTGTAGCAAATGTACATCAAGTTACACAGGTGGAATTGTTAGGCTGGTTAAAATACACCACCGAATGATGGGACACGGTTGGGTCAGGCCGCCTCTCCTGCCTGCCATTGTTGTTTGCGGAGGTCTGTGTGTTAGGCTGGTGAGTGGCGTCCTGCTGGCACTCCGTCCATCCGGTGGCCCCCGGGGGTGGAGAGTGCCTGGGTCAGCATCTGCTCTGGGTCCCTTCTCATCTGCCCTTGCCTCGAGTTGGAGCTCCCAGCTCTCTGCTACCTCTCCCAAGTACTAGGTGTGCTCCAGCCGGGGCCCCATCCCCACTCTGCTCCACACACCTGGGACAGACGTTGCAAGGGAAGGAAGAGCCAAGAGCGAACGGACACACTCCTGATACAAGCCGTGCCCAGACACAGGAGGGCAGGAAGCGGGAGATGTGACCACGACACCACACACAAACTCAGTCTTTACAGATGGGCCCTCTGTGTCTCCAGACACGTGGGCTGTGTGGAGCCCTCCAGGACACAGCCCCTGGGAGAGGACAGATCGGGGGTGGAGCCGTTTGGGGCAGCCTGACAGCAGAACTAGGAGGGTGGATGGGGGATGTGTCCGACATGGTGCTAGACTGTGGAAAAGTCACGACTATACACACCTGGGGATCATGCCCCCTCCCAGTTCATTCACACGGTGGGTTAGATACAGCTAGATAGAAGTGGAGATATACTTTTTCGAGGGAGGACCTTTCCTGGTGGTTGGATAAACAGTGAGACAGACTCCTGGGTTCGGCATGCTCTGGGGAGGGCCATGCGACGGTGAGGGACTCCCTATTGCTACACTCTGTACAGGGCGGCCGGGCCCGCCCGCCGCACCCACGGCCCCTGGCGGCAGTCATGGGCTTGCCTTCAATCCCTTCCGCCTTGGAGAGCTCTTGGGCCCCGGTGAAATGGGGGCTATGAAGACAAGAGGGTGGGAGGGGGTCCCCGTGGCCCCGGGGGCACCCCATGTGGGGGCTACATGATATTGCACTGGGTGGCCCCGCAGCAATCCTTGATGAGCGCCAGCCCCGTCTTGGCTACCGTGGGCTTGCTAGGTGGGGGCTCGGCTTTCTTTTCTGCTCGGGAGCCTGCAGCAAGGTAGGAGAGCAGAGGCAGAGAGGGGAAACAGGAGAGAGAGAGAGGTGAGGTGAGGAGAGCCCTGATCATCTGCAGCCCCAGTTCCATCCCAACCCTGGCCAGGCCTTGCTTCAATGTCACAGATCAGGTGGTGTGGAGAGCTGGCATGCATTTTATATGGTCCTGGTGACTGTTCCCACCTCCCTGTAGGCCCACTGGCTTTCAGTCCTTGGCTTCCAACTATAGCTTTTAGCCCTTCTCCTATTCTGTTCTCCTCACCATTGTATCTGCCAACCCCAGCACAGAGTCTGGCATTCAAGAAGTATTTGGTGAGTGGATGACAGAAATTTTGTTTAAGTCACTTTAATCTGAGGCCTCATATCTTTCAATTCTGGAAAATACACATTATCTCTTCAGATACCCTCACCTGTCATTCTCTGTTCTCTCTCCTTTTGGAATGTCTATTAAATGTAAGTTGGACCTTATTATTCTAACCTCCATGTTTCATAACTTCTTTTTCGTATTTCCTATCTCTTTGTCTCTTGGTGCTGCATTCTGGGTAATTTCCTCAGCTCTGTCTTCCAATTATATGAATACTCCCTTCAGCTATGTCTCTGTGTCTAACCCACTGAGTTTTCACTTCAGTGACAATAATTTTTTTTAGAAGGCTAATTGTTTGCTAATCTACCTATTCTTTTTTCATAGCATCTTGCTATTTCATTTTGGGTATTATTCCTTCTCATATCTCTTTAATCATTTTAAATATACTTTAGATAGTCTGTTAGTTCTGGTTCATGGGAGGACAGACATCCTCTTTGTTTCATCTACTGACTCCTCTCATGGTGGTTCAATTCTTCATCGGTTTTAAAATTTTTATTGAGAGATCATCTTCATGGGGGTTGTTTTTAATCTGTGGGCTGTGTATTATGAGAGCTGAAGGGACTCTGCTGAGGAATTTTGCACTTGCTTTGCTGGGGTCCCAGAGACTTCACTGGTTTTGGATTAATTTTAATGTTTCAACTTGGGATTCCAGCACCAGATGGGTGGTGTATATTTGGACCCCACACTGGGCCTCTTGCATGTGGTGCAGGCTTGGTGTTTTGATTTCTTGCCAGGATTCTTTTTTCTATCCATAATCTTACATAGAAGGCAGGTTTCCTTGCTCCTTCTCCACAGTGTTCGGTGGAGTTTTTCTAGTTTGCCTTTCATGGAAGAGACAGTCCATTGAGGATGCTGGATTTAGGCAGGGACCATGTGGCTTATGATTTTAAGGGCCTGCAGAAGGGACCAGGACCCTTCTATTTCTTTATTCCTTCAAACTGTACTACAGTGTTCTCATGGGATGTTAATGGATAGTCAGGGAAAACTGGGTTTGCTGCTTCAGTTGATAGTGGCAGCTTTTGGGCTGTGTCTTCCTAGCAAGATTTTCTGTCCCTTTTCTTCTGATAACAGCTCATGTCTCTGTGGCTACAGGAGTGGGCATGTGACACAGATCTAGCCAATCACAACTTCTGAGCCTCTTGGTGAGAGTGATGGGCCTAGGAGGTGGGAACATGACCCAAGAAAGGCCAATCAGAATCTTATATATTTAGATACCAGGAGAGAATCACTGGTGTTGCCTTGCTGCTACTAAGTTATGGTTCTAGAGTTCCGGCCCCAGGGAGAAGGCCTGTGTAGTAGGAGAAAATGAAGCTAACATGCAAAGAGGTGCCAAGATGATAAATGGAAGGAAAGCGAGGGTTCTAACAGTGTCCAGTCCCTGAAGCCCTGGTTCCCACTGCTCTTTTTCCAGCAAATCCTCTTTTTTGCTAGGGCCTGTTTGAATTGGGCATCCATTTCTTATAACTCAAAGTGTGGTCTCATTGGGCCAACAAAGAGAAGGTAGTTCCTAGACAGCAGGACCCATTATCACTTTAATATGCTAATGGATATTGGAAGCCTACAAAGACAGGGTCAAATACACAGCATCTCCTAAACTTATTTCACACAGAACCCTTTTTGCTCTGAGTATCTTGTGAGGCTAATATTCTGAGAAGTAAACTTCTGGTTCCATTCCTCCAGCGACTCCAACTCCAATGGAGGCCAAAGCTCCATGGCCCTCAGTCCTCACCTTCTTGCCTCAGTGGCCGCCCAACTCCTTCAATGAAGTGCACCAAACCATATGATTAGAGAGTGACAGCTGCTGCCAGAACTAGCTGCATAGTTTGCAGAACCCAGTGCAAAATGAAAATGCAGGGCCCCCTGTTCGAAAAGTCTTAAGAATTCCAAGACAGCAATAGCAGGGCACTAAAGCAAGCATAGTGCCCTTCTAGGCGTGAGGCCCTGGGGAACTGCACAGGTTTCTCACCCATGAAGCTGGCCCTGCCTGCTGCCATCTTGGGCTCAAGTTTGATCTGTAGAAATCATTTTGTTGTGCCCCCCCTCAGTTCCAAGATCTCTTTTAAATTTCCTTTTCTCTTGGATGGGGGGAGAAGGAATAACGTATGCACTCACTGGCTGGAGATTTGGTTACTTTGTCTAGAGGTTTTAACTTGATTCTCAGAAAATCGGCCATTTCCTTGTCTTCTTCTTGCTCCCTGTGTAGACAGATGTGTAAAGACAAGAAGAAAGTACAGTAAGCTAGGAGAGCATCAAGGAACAGATGAAATGAGGCAAGAGTGTGGGATCATGTATCAGACTTTGTGGATGGTGCATGTGTATTGCTGTGTGTTATGTGTGGTGGTGCATGTATGTTGCTGTGTGTTGTGTGTGGGTGGTACATGTGTGTTGCTGTGTTATGTGTGGATGGTGCATGTGTGTTGGTGTGTGTTATGTGTGGATGGTACATGTGTGTTGTGTGTTATATGTGGGTGGTGTGCATATGTTGTTATGTGTGTATAGTGTGTGTGTGTTTTGTTTGATGAACCTACTCTGAAGCAGAGGCACATATCAGTGATGGAGTAAATGGCTACTCCCGCTAGTGTGAGACCCCAGGGCAGAGGCAGGAATGTTACAGGACCCAGCCTCCCTGCTGGAGTTTTAGTGAGTTGGGCAGCCCCTCTCCTGACCCTGCACCTTTAAGTTACCCTAGACAAGGTACGTGGCAGGTCTCAGAGGGCAAGTCACCTCAGCTCTTCCAAGGGTCACCAGGAGCAAAGTCAACAGTCCAAGCCTGGTTGAGTTGGGCAAGGTGCATCCTAGGGGCCTCGGAGGACTCAGGAGGACACAGAGAATTAAAAGGAAGTTGCCCTCTGGTTTGGAAGAGGCCCTCTGAGCCTCTCCCCTGTGGACGACTCCAAAGGCCTTGCTCCAGCACAAAAACATTCAAGAATCAACATTCACATCTTTCCCGTGCCCCGGCCCCCTGGGGAGCCTTCAGGTGCACCATGGCTCCAGGGCCCATGGTCGTCCAGATCCAGGTGGTAAGTGCATCTGCAAATAGAAGACCCTGAAGGCTAGGAAGGGGCATCAGAGCCATCCAGGAGAGGGGAAGGGAAAGAACAAAGCTGGGAAGTGGGCAGGCAAGGAAGCAAGTCAGTACCAGGGGCAGAGTTTCTGTAAAAACCAATGGAAGTTTCTGGAAAAGTTGACTTGATGAACTGGGAGAAAGCTCAGTGAAAAGAATGTGCAGGAAGCTCTGCCATGTGTTATGTGATGTAATTCCTCCCTAGTTACCTCCTCAAATAACATTCACTTAAGATCCACAGGCCTTTGCAAAACATTTTGGAGCTGGATTTGAGTTTCTCTTGAATGTGAAGTGGGTCCTCAGGCCAGAAGGCCAGGATTCATTTGGATCCAGTGTTTGGGGAGCGTTTGCCCAGGCCATGACTGTTGCAAAGCTGTGAGTCCTGGGAGCAGGTGATGGGTTTTGGAAGGAAACTGAGTTGTGCTCTAACAGTCCCAGTCCTGTGCTCAGGGGACATACCGCCCACTTACCTTAGCCGCTCAACCTCTGCATCGTCCACCAGGAAGTCCCTCTTCTGCACCAGTTTGTGGATCTTCTGGATTAGCTCGTCCTCTCTCTGCTTCTGCAACTTGGTTTTTTCTTTTTCTGGGAAGAATAAAACATTAGCAAAGACAGTTTGAGTGTAGCTGTTGAAAGCACTTGAGTCCGAGGGGCCAGGGTTGGAATCCTGGCTCTACCATTTAACTTGCTGGATGAACTTGGAGAAGCAACTTGACCTCTTCAAGCTTCTGTTTCCTCCTCTGTAAAATACACAGTGAGGCTTGAATGCGAGACTGTGGTGATGTTAGTAAATGACTTTGCGTAGAGCTGGCCCGTGGTGTGTGCTCGGTAAATGCTGCTGCTGCTGCCAGGGGGTCGTGCAGAAGGCAGAGGGGAGGAGGGTACAGGCCGGGTGCAGGAGGGAATTACTCTATAGCGAGGCTCAACCAATCTGTCAGAAGGAAAGCACCCATGCTTTCCCATCCTGTTCCAAATACCAAGGGCTAGAGTGCCATAGAGGAAACAAAAGAACGAGGGCTGGACACAAGGACTGAGAAAACTAGGAGGGCAGAAACTTTTTCAGAAGATAAAAATCATGGGGCAGCTTGTCCATCTGCCTGCTGGAACTGGCACTGACCGTTTCCTCTAGATCTGGGGGCAGAACCAGAGGCAAGGAGAATATAATATTTGGATTAGAGAGAAAATCGGTTTCTTTCATTAATCAGAAGGGGAGTGAGGAAGTGGAGT
This sequence comes from Balaenoptera acutorostrata, assembly GCF_949987535.1. Classification (NCBI taxonomy): domain Eukaryota; kingdom Metazoa; phylum Chordata; class Mammalia; order Artiodactyla; family Balaenopteridae; genus Balaenoptera; species Balaenoptera acutorostrata. The sequence continues at coordinate 26,376,864 of NC_080078.1, forward strand.
GGAATTGCTAGCGGCCCCTGGATTCCTGCTCATGGCTGCGCTGACGATGGTAGCATCATTCCTCTCGAGGTGGGTCCCGAAATCTGATTCTGCAAATCACTCGTCACTACCACAGAGCCTCCCTGCCCTCTGCAGGCCAGTTAACTACAGCGCCCTTGGACTTGGGGAGTGATGTCACCGTCCTCTCCAAGTTACCAGCGACAGCCCTCCAATAGTCCCCTGTCCTCCGCCAGGCCCCAGATCTAAGCCAGAGTCACACAGCAACTGGCAGGGCCCCCAGGAACTCACAAACCTCCCTCTCCAAGTTATTCATCCCCGTTTTCTATCTCTTGCCAGTTCAGGCATCCCCCAGCCTCCCCAGATACTCAGCTGCAGCTCTCTGATCATGCAGCCCCTCCCAGCAACTCACGGGAGAAGCCACCTACTCAAAGGGGTCTGTGCTAGCTTACAAACCAGTCACTGACCTAAGTCTCCACGCCACCAGCCAATGCTGTTCACCTGCTTTCGCCTGTAACATACCATTTCTGCCAGCATCTCTCACCTACCTCCAGGTACCACCCACCTGTCTCCAGGTACTACCTAACTACCTTAAGCCCCGCCTACCTACCTGCAGGCCCCACCCACCTACCTGTAGGCATCACCCACTTACCTGCAGGTATCACGTACCTGCCTGCAAGCATCACTCACCTGCTTCCAGGCACCACCCACCTATCTAGGGACACACTTTTTTTTTGCCATCATCACCCACCTACTTGCCAACTTTATCCCCTGCTGGCATCACACACCTGATTCCTAGCATCTTCACGTGCTTGCCGATGTGACCCTCCAACTTGCTTCTCATCTATCTCCTCCAGCACATTTCCTTAGCCCAGGCCACCATCAGCTCTCCCTGGACCATGCCATGGCCTCCTAACTGGTTTCCCTGGCCTGTAGACCCTATCACAACTGTGAGCCCTTGCCATAGAATCAGACAGTCCTGGCTTAATGCCCCAGCTCCTCCCCTTCCTAGCTGTGTGACTCTGGGCACATTCCTCAACCTCTCTGAGCATCCAGTTTCTCAACACAGATAATCATAAAGTTGTTGCAAGTTTTAAGAGAGAGAAATCAAGTAAAACACTAGGCTCACAGCCTGGTGGATAGTAAGAGTTCATGAACAGTCAGCTGCTACTATTATAGGCTATTATTTTACATAGTCACTGTTGTTTTAACGTTTAAGTGCCCTCTAGGTTAAATATTTACCAAACGAGTTACAAAAGAAATAAACACTTATTTAATGAAGGAAAAGCAAGTCTCATAGCATAAGTGTGCAAAATGTAAGTGCTTAATAAATTGTAGCAATTATCACTGTATTTGTATTACCGCGAGCTTTACATTTTTATTTAATCTGGTTTCTCAGCCTTGGTGCTATTGACATTTGAGACTGGATCATTCTCTGTCATGGGGGCTGTCCTGTGCACTGCAGGATATTGGGTATCATCCCTGGCCTCTACCCACTAGATGCTGGTAGCAGCCCCCTCTCCTAGTTGTGACAACAAAGCCTGTCTCCAGACACGGCCCATGTCTCCTGGGAGGCCCAACTCACCCCTGCTTGAGAACCACTATTAATTCTTTCCAACAACCCTATGAGGGAGACACTATTTTTATGTCCAAGGGGAGGGTATCATGGCCTCTACAGCCAGGTCTAAGCATCCCCAGCCCTGAGGGGGCGGTGGTGGCAGTGGAGGTGAGGTGAGGCATCTTGGCTTGTTCTTGAGAAGCCCTGAAGGCGGGGAGGGCTCCAGGTGTTCTCTCTCATCACAGTCTGGTAAATTATTTTCTGACCCCAGCTGGAGAAACATGATTTTCTTGGCCATTTGGTGTTCTCTTTACTCAATATTTTTATTGATAAATTGCTGGGAGCATCATTTTTTTCCCCCCTAAACTCAGCTAAATCCATCTAGAAACCTGGCACTGGCCCAAGGAATGCACAGAAAGGCTCTTAACAAGGAGTCAGAGGAGGAGGTGGGGAGAGGTGAGCAGGGAAGGCAGGAGAGGAAAGGGAACTTTAATATCTGAATTTCTGCACAGAAGTGATTGGGAAGATGCAGTCTCCCAGCAGAATCAATGGAGCTGCCGTTGAGGACCTGAGCTCTGTTGCTAAGTGGCCCTCTGACCTTGTGTGCTTCCCAGCGGAACAGTTGATGGCATTTCAAGCAGAACTTGTCCTTCAGGGGGGCTGTCCCCTCCATACAGGGTTAGCGTTCCTGGCTTCCGCCCATTGAGTGTCAGTACCGATCTCATCTTTATTTAAACTTTTGGTATATTTTTTTGCATGAATTTTGGTATTTTAAATATTGCATGAAAATATGATTACTGAATTTTTCATGCTCCAGCTGAGCGCCTTGTTCTCCTACCCTACTCCCAGTCCTGGTCAGTCATGCAGCCCAGACACTGTGTCAACCAAAGACTCCCACCCCCAGCCATTTCCCACCCATTTCCCACCCATTTCCTACCCATGCTCTAGAGGCTGCCACGGCCCCCGGTGGAGCCCCTGTGGCCTGAGGAGGCCGTGGCTGGCCTGGTGGCCACACACTCGTGTCTCCTTTGTCTCAGTGGCACCCAGTGGCACTGAGCCAGCAGTGGGCTCTGGGAATCCTTCCTCTCAAGAGGGAGACGTCAGCCCATGTTGGGCCCATCATAGTCCCCTCGGAAGTTGAAAATTGGGACACAGAGGCCCGAGAGTTGGGCTCTTGTGTGGGAAAATCACAGAAGGGAGATGAGGTTGTAACCGAGCTGCACCCTGTGGGGCCTTCCTGGGACAGACCCTTCCCCCATATCGTCTGCTGTAGCTCTTCTCTGAAGTCCCTAGATAACAGTATCTGATGCACATTTCCTGAGTTGTTTTACAGATGCTAAAACCCCCACCAAATGGAAGATGTTAACTACTTGATGACCGGGAGCACATAGCCCCCAGGCCTCCTGGAGCCTGAGGATTCATAATGCTAACCACCCCCTCCTCCCCGAGTGACACCGCCCTGTTGCCTCACCATCCACCAATCGGAGAACTGTGCACGAGCTGATCACATACCCTGGGACTCCCCTCCCTCACCTGGCCTTTAAAATGCTTTGCTGAAGCCCATGGAGGAGTTCGGGCGCTTTGAGCACTAGCTGTCCTGGACTCCTTGTTTGGCCCTGCTATAAACGCTGCACTTTCCTTCACCACGACCCGGTGTCAGTACATTGGCTTTACAGCCTGCGGGCAAGCAGACCCAAGTTGGGTTTGGTAACAAAGTGGCCTTGCTTGGCTCATGTGCTACAGAGGGAGAAAATGGAACATGCTCCAAAATGGAGAGTAAGAGAGAAAGAGACAGAGAGAGAGAGAGAGAGGGAGAGAGAAAGAGAGAGCAAGGGCCAGAGAACATTCCACAGCTTTCCTGCTTTCCTGTTTTTGGTTCTCGACCCTTGTGAGTTGGGCTGAGCTTCCTGCCTGTTTGAGAATAAATAGTATGCCCTTGCCACCCCTAATTTCATTTGGAAATACGCTATTTGGGAATAGGGTCTTTGTGGATGCAATTTTAGTTAAGATGAGGTCATACTCATTGGGTCAGCCCTTAATCCAATGACTGGTGTCCTTATAAGAAGAGGAGATGACACACAGAGAAACACAAAGAGAGGAAGGCCACACAAAGACAGAGGCAGAGACTGGAATAAGGCAGCTACAAGCCAAGGAACAAGGACTGATGGGAACCACCAGAAGCTGGAAGAGGCAAAGAGGGATTCTCTTTGAGGGAGGGAGCATGGTCCTGCTGACACTTTGATTTCGGACTTCTGGCTTTTCTCAAAGAATAAAGTTCTGTTGTATTAAGACACTAAGTTTGTGGCAATTTGTCAGGGCAGCCCTAGCAAACTAATACAATAGTGCCCGCAGGCTCCAGGAGTCTCCCAAGTCCTTCAGTAACTGCCCGTTTTGTGTTTACATAAGCTTGGATGGGTTTTTGTATCTTTCAACTAAATGATCCCTCGGAGTAGTATAAAATGAGAGACTTGGCCCAGCGGCTCTCAGCCCTGACTGCCCATCACAACCATGTGAGAAGCTTGTAAACGACCAACGCCAGAGCCCCATGCTAATCAAATGGAAGTTTCTAGTGGGTAGTGTCTGGACTTGGCTATTTCCCCCCCCCCCTCATTCTATTTTTTTCTGGCCACACTGCAGGGCTTGCAGGATCTTAGTTCCCTGACCAGGGATTGAACCTGGGGCCATGGCACTGAAAGCGCTGAGTCCTGACCACTGAGTAGAAATGTGTTCAGTTAATGATAATAATAATAGTAATAATAATAATGGCACTTATTTATTACGCACTCACTATACGATGGGAACTGTGTTAAGTACTTTACATGTGTCACCCCTCGGTCAGTCTCACAACAATTCTTTGAGGTAGATAGCATGATTGTCCCAGTTTACAGACGAAGAAACCGAGTTATAGTGAAGTAACTTGCCCAAGGTCACATCATTAATAAGTGACAGATCTAGGTTTGACTCCAAAGTCAGAGCTCGTAACCACCATACTCTACCTGTTCCCAAACAGGATAATAAGAGTAATCATTGCTAATATTTACTGGACTCTTTGGACCAGCTATCAAGCTAAGCACGTGGCTTGTGTTGTTTCATTTTTCGCAGTGAGATTTATACCCAACGAGTTAGGTACTATTACTATTCCTACCCCATTTTCAGAGGAAGAGAAGTTGAGTCTCAGAGAGATAATGTGACTTGCCCAAGGTCGAGGAGGTGGTCAGAATTAGGACTTGAACCCGGGTCTGCCCGATGCAGAGTTTGAACCACATGATCAGGGAGCAAGCACTGCGTTGCAAGAATGAGGCTGCATTAGGGCCTTCCAGACGGGGGCTCCGAGCAGCTGGTTCATGAGGTGGGGGTCCCCCATGGTTACCTGGGATGGCGACCAAGTTCTGCAGCTCCTGCTTCAAGTCCATAATGTCGTTGCAGAGCTGGATGTCATCCATCCTGGGGAAAGAGGACAGTGCACAACAGCAGGTTACATCAACAGAACTCTACACCCTGAGCACCACCCTGGTTTCAACAAAGAGGGCTAATGGGGGAGTTTTGTCCTCTGTAAAGCCCACACATGCTCTTTAGAAGTTTTAAACCAAAAGTAAAAACAAACAACAAAACAAACTGCCCTTTATCCCATGACTTAGAAATGATCAATCACAGTTAATAACACCTTGATAGAGTTCCTTCCAGTCTTCCCATGCCTGGCTTTTGTTGGCATACGTGAGAGACTTCATGCTGTGGGTTCAGTGTTTTCCTTTTTCAGCTATGTGAAAAGCTTTTAAACATTACAGAAATTCACCACATAGACAGAAAATCTCCCTCTGTCCTTTAGAGAAAACCATTGTCAGTGGTTTGTTATCTGTTCCTCCAGATTGAAAAAAATGTTTATGCTTATACTACCAAAGATGACACCATCATTCATGCACAAAAAACGTTTTGCAATTTGCTTTTTTTAACTTAATGATATGTCTTGGGCATCTTTCCATGTCAGGATATGCACATCTCATTTTTAATGACTATATAGTATTCTATTATATCGATCTACAGCGATTTATTTAACCATTCCTCCCATTCATAGGTATTAGACTTATTTCCAGATATATTCTAGGATAGATTCCTAGAAATAAAGGAATTCCTAGCTAAGTCAATTCCCAGAAATGCAACTGGAGGGTTAAGTGACATGAACCTTTTAATAGGAATTTCCAAACTGTCCTCCAGAGGGACCATGCATGACATTCCCACCAACAGTGTGAAAGGAAGCTCACCCCTATAATCTCAGCAATTGGGTTGCATATACAATTTTGCATTATGTATTTCATGTGTGTGTGTTGCAATATTAACTCATCTTACTGTAAACAACATTTGTAATGGCTGCCTGGAATTTCACCAAGTAGATTTATCAGAGCAGTTTTAATTATGCCCTTATTTTTTTTTTTTGGCCACACTGCACGGCTGTAGGATCTTAGTTCCCTCACCAGGGATCAAACCCTGGCCCTGGCAGTGAGAGCACCAAGTGCTACTGGACTCCCAGGGAATTCCCTATGCCTTTATCTTGATTACTTAAGTGGGCTTTTTGAGTTGTTTGTGTTATTTTATTTTATTTTTTATTTTTTAAATTTATTTATTTATATTTATTTTTGGCTGTGTTGGGTCTTTGTTTCTACGCGAGGGCTTTTCTCTAGTCGCGGCAAGTGGGGGCCACTCTTCATCGCGGTGCGCGGGCCTCTCACTCTCGCGGCCTCTCTTGTTGCAGAGCACAGGCTCCAGACGCGCAGGCTCAGTAGTTGTGGCTCATGGGCCTAGTTGCTCCGCGGCATGTGGGATCTTCCCAGACCAGGGCTCGAACCCGTGTCCCCTGCATTGGCAGGCAGACTCTCAACCACTGCGCCACCAGGGAAGCCGTTTGTGTTATTTTAGCTGCGTTAGGATGAACATGGATTTACCTAAGGCTTTTCTTTTGTGTTGGATTATTTGGGGTGGGGGCTACTGATTTTTAGTAGAACCACTGAGTACAAAGGGTATGCCATGTCTATGGCCATTGAGACATATTTCCAAATAGCTTCCCCATGGGGTGTGTGTGTGCCTTCATTCTGCATGTCTTTATTGAGCATTTACTACGTTCACCAATGGCATAGGCTCCAGGGATGCACCAGCTCCCCTGCCCTCATGAGCTGAAATTTAATCAGGAGAGACAGAGGGTGAACACAAATACAACAGAACGTCAGACGCTCCGAAGAAGAGTGAAGGAGGTGAGGGGATGGAGTGGACCACTTTGGACACATCAACCTTCCGTCCCAGGAAGAGATGGAGGAAAGCATGAATATTCTCAAAAGGCTCAAGTGAGTCTGCACAGCAAGTAGGGGCAGGACCAGGACCAGAAATCAATTTGTCTGAATCCACTGATCTTTCTGCCTCCTTCCTTGGCGTCTTCACCAAGAACCTGATCTCCATTCAGAAGTGCCATCCACAGACCAGCTTGGGGCCCCCTGCCCTGCCCGTGTGACCCCCAGCATCCCAGCTTTCAGGACGAGTGGCAGTAATGTCTCGCTTCAGCCTGCATCTCCTGCTCCTGTTGCCAGAGGCAGGCACTCCAAGCGCTTGTCAAACCCTGCCCTGGAATGTCCTAGCAGGTGGCAGCTGCCACAAATGAGCTTGGGGGCTTTGCCAGAAGGGTACAAGCTGTTCCCCTGGGTTCCTATCTGCGATCCTTCAACCGGAGGTGCGCCAGAATCCTTTTCCACATCTAGCGTGGAGGTGAGGCTCCATCAGTGGTTCTTAAGGAGGATGATTTTGGTCCCTGGGGGCATCTGGCAATGTCTGGAGACATATTTGTTGTTACCGCTGGGTATGTGGGGGGATTGCTACTGGCATCTAGTGGGTAGAGTCCAGGGATGTTCCAGAACATCCTACAATGCACAGGGCAGCCCGCCTCAGTAGAGAATTACCTGGTTCAAAATGCCAATCATGATGAAGTCGAGAAATCTTGGGTTATAACCACAGAATTGACACAGGTACCTGATAGATACTTTTTGAAAGATGAGAGAAGGAAAGATGATGAAAGAACAAAAGAGCGGCAGGTAATGTTAGAAGCAAGAGTACTGGCACCAAACATCTCTAGTTCAAAGGGGCCGTGTGCCAGAAATTCTTGTCTGAGTCTAACTTTCCTCATCTTTGAAATAGGAATTATAATAGTACAGCTTTCTAGGATTATTATGCATGTCAGGCACTGAGCACGTGTCTGGGACATACACAGTACAATGCTCAGTAAATCATATCTGTTGCTATTATTAGCCGTTAGAAAGAGGCAGGGGGGAAAAGAAAGAGAAAATGATGCTGGATAAGCAGGGTATTTGAACAAATCGAGCTAACGTTCAACCTTAAAACAACTTTTAAAGATTATATTCCTCTCTATAAAATTTTTAAAATAAAATTCTTATCTGATTGCAGAACAGATTCCTGATCATTGTAGAAATTTTGGAAAATACAAACGAGTACGAAGAAGGAACCTAAGATTACACATAACCTTGATCCATGTGCACCAGAGGCCACTGTTCCACTCCGAGTGTTTGGGTGAATTTCACGCCAGTCTTCTTCCTACATGTAACCCAGGTGTGGTGGGCTTGCCCTGGGGGGCCTTCACCCTTTGTCCATCTCGAAACTGCACTTAGCATGTTTTGAGTCTTCCCAAGCACATCCAAATTCACCCCACATTAACAAACAAGGTGAAATTCTTGTGACGCTCTCACAGAGAGGCATGCGTCAGAACCCCATTAAGATTCCTAGTAGATAGCACTGTTGTTTTCCTCAGATTTTTCTCTTGTCGCCAGCTTTCCATCTCTTCTCTCTCTCTCTCTTCCTCTTCCACACGCCTCGTGGTCCTCGGATCTGTCACCTACAAATTGGCACTTGCCATCTACCTCTACAAGGATTAAATTACGAGCCACTCCAGCTGCTGACCTTCGACACCCCCTGAAAGGAGTTCAGGGTAGAGATCAGAAACGAAGCACTCTGTGCTCTGGGAAAAACTGGCAGAACAGGTCTTCAGATAGTCGGATATTTTCAGGAGATGATTTTATGAGCCCAATCTTGCATCTCCTCATATCTAGAAAAGCACTAAAATCCTTCATGGTGACGTCTGCTCGTGACTAGCAGTAACTTTCACGAGACTAGCAGAAACCTTCTGCAAAAAATATGTGCTTGACTGCATGTACTCCCCCTTCACCAAAATCACGTATATACTGACCTTCCCCGCTACCTCTTTGGAGCAGTTTCTCAGAGCTATCTGAAACGCTGTCTCCCGGGCCATAGTCCTCATTTTGCCCCCAATAAATCTTAACTCACAACTCTCACCTCTCACCCACACCTCTGTTTCCTCAGATGTAGGATGAGGGGTTTCAAGGATCCTGGGAGCCTTGTTCTGCTAGCATTTAGAGGTGATAACTTGCTTTAGACCCTGCCGGACCTGAGTGCGGAAATCAGTTCCACCGCTGACTGGCTGTACGACTTGGGTGAGTCCTTTCACTGCTTGCATTGGTCTCAGTGCTCTCACTGTTGAAAAGGAACCATTCCTTTGTCCTGGGGTTGTATGAGAATGAAATAACCTTATCTGTGTAGGGCAGGCAGCCCTATGCTTAGCACAAACATAGTAGGTGCAAAGGAAAGGCTACTTCTGTCCACCCTTCTGCCCTGGGTAAGGAGGTGAGCGGCTAGGCTGCCAGCTGGCAGACACTCCTGAAAACTCTTAGCCAACATTCGTGCATCAAAGAATGAATCTCACTTTCTGTGCTACTTCAATTTCCTGCAACCTAATGGCACTGAGATGGTGAGTGTGTGCGTTTGTTTGGTGTTCCTGGATTAATGAGCTTAAACGCTGTCCCTGGGGGAGAATAAGTGTTGAGACATCTCCAGGGAGACCCTGGGCTCAGTCATCTCTCAGCACCACGCTGGGGACCAAGCGACCAGAGAGATACCTGCCACACGGGCTCAGGTGACACATCCATGAAAGGGACACCTTTATGACATGTCACAGAAGGCCTGTTTTCTCCCCGTGGCACATTTATGGTCTGCGTGTTAACTGGCTTCTCCCTTGATTGTAATCAGACCCTCATCCGGGAGGGGACACTGTTCCTAAAAGAATGTCACCTCCCTCAAGCATGGATTACTCTTCTCTCCCCCAGGTTTTTCTAGATCATCTCTGTTTGGATTCAGAAAAATTACTAATACTGAAAAACTCATCAAGTGGAACTCTTGGGGTTTATGCCCTTTTCTGTGTGTATGCTGCATGTCAATTACAAGTTTCCCTGAAAAAATTACCAACAATATTTTTCGCTTTTGTTTTAGACCTAAAAGGGTACTTTTGGTCTTTTAAAAATTATACACATATTAAAGACAGCCTCCCTGTAAAAATGTCAAACAACACAGAAGTATAGTAGTAGCTGGCATTTATTAATGTTTACATACTATGGGTGCCAGATTCTGGGCTAAGCATTTTATAAAAATCATCTCAATTAACTCTCACAGCAACCCTATCAGGTGAGTATTATCACATCATCCCTTGGATGGTGTTAGGAACTTGCTCAAGGCCACAGAGTAAGTAATAGGAACTTGAACCCAGGCAGTCTGACCTCTCAGGTGGGAATGTTAGAGAACTCTTGACCGATACCACCGGCCTTGGCCAGGCCTCACTTGCCTGAGTTTTCTCACAGCAGGAGGTCCCAATAAGGAACATGGTGCTGCCACCCAAATCTAACGGGAGAATTTGGGAGGGGCCAAAAGAGGGAGGAGACAACCAACCTCCCAGAGTCCTTTGCGCTGGAATCCATCTTGGCTGAGAGAGACACGTGCCACCAGGAAGGACCCTGAGTCAGACCAACTACGGGCCAAGCAAGATGACTGGCCAGAGACAACCCGGAAATTAACCCCATCACCATAAAACCCGAGGCTGCGAGCCACGTGGCAGAGCAGTTCTCCTGGGTTCCCTTACCTGCTACTCTCCACTCAGGCGCCCCTTCCCAATAAAGTCTCTTGCTTTGTCAGCCCGTGTGCCTCCTCGGACAATTCGTTTCCGAGTGTTAGACAAGAGCCCACTCTCGAGCCCTGGAAGGGGTCCCCCTTCCTGCAACAGGAATATCGAAGTCCCATCTCATATGGTGGTTGGAGTTCAGGGAAGATAGAGACCACAGTAGTTTGGGGGAAGGTTTCTCGGTGCCACTTATGGGAGGGGCACAGCCTGGATGGTCACAGAGAAGGCTCCCAGGCACTCAGGCAGAGGGGGCAGCTCAAACACTGACTGTAGAAAGGAGTGTGATATCAGTGTTATGTGACAGGGAAGAGTCCACTGAAATATTGGTGACATACAGGTCTTGGTTATGAAGGACTTGACATGGGAGCCATCTTAGGTTCTAGAGTGAGAGCATGGCAGGGCTATATGTCCATGAAAGCCAGTTTGGCAGATATGGTGACCAGTGTGTACACAGCAAGGAGAAAGAGCATCCTCACTCTGAACTTTCTGTTTAAGGTGCTCAAGGGACTTCCTGGAAGTTGTGTTTGCACTTGAATCTCCAGTGGTGTAAACAAACTATGGCCCATGGGCCAAACCTGACTCCCTGCCTGCTCTGTTGGAATCCATGAGGTAAGAATGGTTTTCACATTTTTAAATGGTTGGGAAAAAAATCAAAAGAAGAAGAACATTACTGGACACATGAAAATTATATGAAATTCAAAGTTCAGTGTCTATAAAAAATGTTTTATTGGAACACAGCTGTGCCCGTTCATTTACCTACCGTCTGTGGCTGATTTCACCCTACAATGGCTGAGTTGAGTAATGACGACGGAGACCATATGGCCCAAAGTCTAAAATTTTCACTAGCTGGCCCTTTATAGAAAAATTTCATCCTGATCCTAATCTTTGGGGAAAAAACTTGGAAAGTAATCAGAGACTAACCGAGTTCTTGGAGATGGAAGAGCTCTCACCTTATACAGATGAAGAAGTAAATGCCCAGAGAGGGGACTATTGATCACTGAGTCATTGATTTGCTGAGTTGTCCAATAAATCAATCATCTAGACAACCTAGATGATTATTGACAGCCTACTATGTGCGGGCTTCCTGCCTCAATTTTCACTTCTGAGAGACATCAGGAATCAAGCTGGCTAAGGTTCCTGGCCACGGGGTGGGCCCACGGGGCGGGCCCATGGGGCTCTCAACCACCTGACACTTTGACTGAGGGCCCAGCCTGCTTTCTCCTCTGGGCACCAGTGGGGGATTAAGCTGTGCACAGTGAATATGAGGTCAGCCAACAGATTTCCTGCAGCACCTGCTAATGTGATCTGGCAGTTTCTGCTAGGGCATTTGTCCTTCACATCCTTCCCTTCACTAAGGACATACTAATTTTTGTGATTTCATGTATTTTCTACTTTTATTCCCCTAATCTCTTGCCAAGAAGAGTGCTTAGACTGAGACACGTAAGTCATACCCTTGGATGGCTCAGCAAGCTGTGAAGGGTTCTGGTCCTGGGTTTCCCTAATCCTAGCCCTGAGGCTCTCGGGTGAGTGGTCCACAAAGAATTAAAGATGTGGACAAAGATTAAACTCCAAACAGGTAAGACAGAGAGATGAAGGGAGAGGGAAAAAGGAAAAGGAGGAGGGGGGAGGGGAAGGAGGAGGGGAGGAGAGGAGGGGGAGGAAAGAGAAAAGAGAGGAGAAGAGAGAAGAGAAAAGGAAACACCATGAATGTTCAACAATAGGGCATCAGTTACGTATATTACTTTCCAAAGATACAAGGAAGAACTCTGCAACCGTTTAAAAGTTATTGCTGGACAGGGACTTCCCTGGTGGTGCAGGGGTTAAGACTCTGAACTTCCAATGCAGGGGCCCGGGTTCGATCCCTGATCAAGGAACTAGATCCCACATGCATGCCACAACTAAGGAGCCCGCCTGCCGCAACTAAGACCCAGTGCAACCAAATAAATAAATAAATAAAAGTTATTGCTGGCCAGGCTGCAGTGTTTTCTCAAGAGGACCCCAGGAGAAAATACAACCAACACAGAATGGATGTGGTAAGACACAAAGGGTTCCCAGAGTCAACAAACAAAAACAGAGGATGCCCAGTTATAGTCGGATTTCAGATAAATATGGAATCATTTTTAGCATAAGAACGCCACGTGTGATCTTTGGAACATGCCTATCCTAAAAAACAATCTGTCATTGATCTGAAATTCAGATCTAACCGGGTGTCCTGCGTTTTCTCTGCAATCCTACAAGAAGAGGGAGGCCAGACTCTGGATTTCAGCCTTATCACCTAAACCGTCGTTAGCCCAGGGGGCCTGCTCTGTGCAGGGCAGGAGGGAGAGCTCCTTCAGCCACAAGGTTAGAATAGTGGCCTCATCTCCCAGCCTGATCCCTCTCCGTTCCCCCTGGACGGTCCCCCGTTGACGAGTTCGAAGTGATGTGGGAATTTGAGAAGACACAGGAGAAATAGCAAATACGGCCAATGGACTGGTAAGAGTAGAAAACTGGGGACAATGTGGAAACATATGTCAGGGGCCTTGAAAACATTTAAACTCTAGTCTAGTGATTCCATTTCTAGGATTTCATCCTAGGGAGATAATTAAGGGCACCATAAAGATTTAGCTATGATTATGTGCAACAGAGCCTTGTTTGCAATAGCAAAACACTGGAAGCAACGTAATTGTCAACAATAACAGAGGGCCGCTTAAATAAAGGATGCGATGTGTGCATAACGAAATTCTACCCAGGTATTAAAAATGATGCTCAAAAGAGATGTTATTGATACAAGAGAATAAACCACATCAAAAAGTGGTTAAGAAATGTTAGGATCCAATTTTGCAAAATACAGATGCTTAGAAAAAAGACAGGAAGACTTCATTCAAAATGTTACATTTGATTATTTTGAGGGATTTTTTTTTTTTTTTTTTTTTGCTGTGCCACGCAGCTTGTGGGATCTTAGTTCCCTGACCAGGGATTGAACACATGCCCTCGACAGTAAAAGTGCAGAGTCCTAACCACTGGACCGCCAGGGAATTCTCTTGAAGGAATTTTTATTTCCTTCATCGGCTTCTCTGTATTTTAAATTTTTGTTTGTTTTTTTCAACATGCATGTATTATCTGGATGATTTTTAAAGTTTTTTGTTTTTTGTTTTAAATTACCATGGGCCACTCCATGGCCGGTCACTATAGCTGCAGCAGAAGGCCCTCTGTGCCCTTGTCTCTCAAGCCTCATTTCTAGCCATAGAGCCTGCATTTTGGGCTAGCAGCCCGCCTGCATGCCTGTGTGATCCCGACATGCACCCTTCAAGCCTTTGCTCCCTTCAACGCATCCCTCACGCGGAACACCTTTGTTTCAGTCTAATTCCTACGCAGCCTTCGGGACGGCCCCAGCATCTCCTTCCAGAGTCTTCCTGATGCTCCCAGGCTGCATCACATCCTCTTCCTTCAGCTGCACAGCCCCTCACCCCCCTGATAATCATCTGGGCACTTGTGTTTCTCCCTAAATAGACTGCACCCTTTAAGGGGCTTTGCCTCTTCGCTCTGTGATTCTAGCACGTCACACATGCCTGACACATCTCATTAAATACGTGATGAAGAGAGGAAGGCACGCTGGCGGGCAGGCACGGAGGAGGACACACTGTCCTGGACATTTATTGAAACAAGGCCTCAAGACTGCAAGTGCAGATGGAAAATTCTCAAATCCCATGATAGAGACCCCACCAGGGTAATAGCATCTATCAAAGGCGGTGAGTCATCCCCAGAGAAATCCAATTAAACATCCGTATTTCAAGTGATCCTGCTCTGCATTCTGCTATCAATACCGTTTCTATTCTGAGCTCTCTCAGCATTTGGGCCTCCTGTGCCTTCCATTGTCTGATCCCTGCTGAGTTCCTGCCAGAGCGACCACGTCTTCTCCCCCAAACCTTCCCTCCCACTCCCAAGTTCATCTTTCTTTCCTGCTGACACTAACAAAAGCTAACATGCATTTGAGCAGTTCCCAGGGGTCAGGAACGGGGTCCAGCTCCATCTCTTTAAATTCTCACTATCTATAGGGCAGGTATTATCATTCTCCACTTTATAGAAGGCTCAGAGAGGTTAAGTACATCACCCAAGATCACACAGCTGGCAAGGGATGAAGGCAAGATTTGAAAGAAGACAGTTTGACTCCAGAGCCCTGACAATCACCACTACGACAAACTGCCTAGAAATGTTGCCCAGATGTACCAGGTTGTCCCCTTCTACCCTAGTACCCCCATCCTTTGCCCCGTCCTTGCTGTCAGGAGCCTTTTAAAATACTTTCAACCACTGGCCATTCCAAAATGTGAGCTTTCTTGGGTGACGGGTTTAGCCCCATCCTGTAATTTCCATTAGCCGTCAAATCTACCTCAATATTTTAAAGTGTTTTTGAAAAAATAAACCAAAATGAATAAACATCAAAATGTTCTGGAGACGGGCAATAGACATTTTCCCCAGTTTTGTGTAAAGTTCAAGTAAAAAAAAAAAATCTTGGGAGAAAATCAGGTGATTTTTATTGATCTCTACCACACAATCAATAAAAAACTGTGGGCCTGCTATTGGAAATGCAGCCTTCAGATAAATCCCCTGATGCCTCCTTGTGATCAGACTGCTGGCTGGAAGCGCCTCCTATATAGGAATTCTAAAGTTGTCATTCCTTGCATCTGAGCATCTAACGACAGAAGGAAAAAGTCTTAGAAACACAATCTGCAAACCCCAAGCCCCAGGAAAGGCTCCCCGCCCAAAAGGTAGCCTGTGGATTTGGCCGCACTGTCCATACTCTTAGCTTAGCCCTGCTGCTCCCATGAAAACACCCGAGCACCCCTCTGTAAGCCCTGGATTATCTACAATCACCACCCACAATTTCCCTTAGACTCACTGCACCATCAAAAGCAGATCTGCTTTTGATGATAAGCACATTGACATTTAAATCACCCTCATGTTTATTCAGCACCAGTGATTAGTGGCCTTCTTTGTATGGAAGCAGGATCCGAGGGCTTGGCAAACCACAAAGAAGCAGCAAGTTTCCTCTGCTGGATCCTCTAAAGCCAGGACAGGGCAGGGGTGTAAACAGTGGTGCTTCTGGCAAATATTTAACGACTGGCTGGGAGTCGGGGAGGGAGGGAGAAGCCTTGGTTTGTGTCATTTGCCAATATCCATGGTGCAAATAGTCCCACCATGGCAGGTTTGGCAAGACTCCTGAATATCACTGGCTAGACCCGACAGGTGGGCAAACTGGAGAATGCCTCTTTAACATTATTTAAAAAAAATTTTTTTAAAGTACTTTGTCGATGTTTTAGTTTTTATTTATTTATTTTTATTTGGTTGCACTGGGTCTTAGTTGCGGCAGGCAGGCTGCTTCATTGCAGCTCGCTGGCTCCTTAGTTGCGGCACACAGGCTCCTTAGTTGCGGCACACAGGCTCCTTAGTTGTGGCATGCGTGGGATCTAGTTCCCTGACCAGGGATCAAACCCTGGTCCCCTGCACTGGGAGCGCAGAGTTTTATTCACTGCGCCACCAGGGAAGTCCTTAACATTCTTTAAATATTCATTCAACATTTATTTAAAAGAGAAGCTGAGTGCTGTGTGGGGTAAAGATTATGGGTGGCGATGAGGGTGATGATGATGATGATATGATGAGAATGATGATTTTAGCTACTGTTTATTTAGAATTTACTGTGTGATAGGCATTAAGTGCTTTATACAGATTATCTCAGTTAATTCTTACATGGGTTATAACAACCCTTCAAGGTGGATACCATGTGATCATCTCTCTTTTATAGATGAAGATCCTGCAGCTTCTAGAGTTTAAGTGGCTCAACCAGAATCACACAGTCAGTTAATTGGTGGCGCCAGGATGCTAATCTAAGTAGTGCCACCAGAGTGCCCAGGTTAAAGTAGTGAGAAGTCTCTCCTTTACTATTCTAAGAAGTCTCTCCTTTACTGTTCCAAGAAATTCAGCTCTGATACCAATTCAGCATAACCCTCTTCAAAAATACAAAAATCCTGTAGATAGGTACGACTCACTCTATTTAGAAGGCTGTTTACAGACCATCTCCTGTTACATACTGACAAATGACTCTTTGGAGTGCAACAGAGCAGGACCCTATGGGGCCTTCCCAGGACAGGACCCCTCCCCCACCCCATGACCTCCACCTGCTTCTTGTCTGCAGTAAAACTTTAGCCTCCTAGGCCTTCCCCAAGTTCCAAAGAATAAACTTAGAGAAGTGAGAAAATGCAGAAACAAAGGAAAACAAGTCAAGACAAAATAATCAAAGTTTAGCCATTAAACAAAGTCAAGAACCTTTAGTTCCTTCTCAAGGGCTCTAGATAATATCCTGAGCCATGTCCTTGAGCTGTTTTGCAGATAGTGGAACCCCCACCAGGTGGAAGTTAACTGTACGCTGCCCACAAGCCTGTAGACCCCAGATGGGTGGGAACAAGAAGGCTGATGATGTTGACTTCTGATTACCTCACCACCAACCAATCAGAAGAATGTCCACGAGCTGATCATGTACCCCACAACCACCGTCCCTCACCCTGTCTTTAAAAACCTTTCCCTGAAAGCCATCAGGGAGTTCAGGTCTTTTAGGCACTAGCTGGCCTGGACTCCTTGCTTGGCGTTTGCAATAAATGCTCCACTTTCCTTCACCGTGACCTGGGGTCAGTAGATTGGCTTCACTGCATGCAAGCGAGCAGACCCAAGTTGGGTTTGGTAACAGAGGAAGTCTCGCTCTTATAAGGGACAAAAGTTGGAATTTTTGATTGCTTAACACCCAAACTCTAGTTTTGGGAGAACCCTTCATTGTGTCAGTCCTCATTAGAAAAGTTAAAAAAGGGAGCACTCCCTCTTCCTCACACTCACCTAACCAGAAGATCCTGCCCAAGACCACTGAGCAAATGCCACAGAGATGAAAGGACGGTGAGGCTGGATCTGTGATGTCCAGCAACACTGGTGGTGGCATCCTGGCCAGACTGGTCCCGTAGCTAGCCTCTGGAGCTCTCTGGATTCCTACCCATTTTCCAAGCCTGGCCCTTAAGACCACCTTTGGTTCTATGAGCCCCCCTCCCACCCTACCCCACCCCTAGCCTTCCCGTAAATCTTTTTCTTTGCTTGAGTCAGGCAGCGTTGATTTCTGTTTTTTGCAGCCAAGTACCCTAAATGAAACAAGCTTCTCTCCCAAGCAGCTCCTGCGTCTGAGGGAAGTGCTGATGGGGACAACTTTCTCCATCTTATGTCACTTTAGTGAGTCTGCAGATACCTGGACACCTGGCTAGCTTGCCCCTTAATTCAATTCTGGACAGAAAGATATCAGTAAGAGGGTATTACGAAGGGCTTAGGATAAGATTTGGGCTTGTGTTAGGTGCTTTGGGGGATGGTTTAAAGGAAGTGGGCATTTACTCTGGATTGGATGTCATCAGGAAGTGGGGGGAATTCTCTGATAGGGCATCTTAATTCTTAGCCATAAAATGAGAACAGAGTGAGGCTAAAGCTGCGATTGGTAAAGAAGCAGCTGCAGTCGCTCAGATGAACCAGGATATGGAGATGTTTGGTCATATTTATGGTTTGGACAATGTTCACAACTTATTCACTTTCGGACATACTTGTGAAGTTGTCTTGTCTTGGTCTTGATCTATCTCAGTCTTAGAATGGCCTCATCTGATACTGGCAATCTGCAAAATTGTTTATGTTCAACAGAACACCTTGGCCTAGAGAAGAGCTAACTTATATACTTATTATAAAAGTATGAAATCCGTGACTCTAGGGACCAGTCCCACCCACTTTCATCTTCCCCACAGTGCTCTGCTCTGCACGGTGCCTGGCATGCAGAATGTTCTCTGTGAGTGCTGGCTGAACTCAATTATGGGCCCAGGGAACTTGGGACCTGGCTCTATGAGGACCATGCTGAAGTGTAGTTTCAAAATTTAAACACGTGACTCATACACCTAGAGAATGAACACTTGTCAAAAATGTATTTCACCCATTAAAGAGGGAACCAATAAGATGGTAAAGCTCATTCCCAGAGCATTTAAGGAACTGGATTTGAAACAGGAGGGAAGGGGGCAGGGCACAACCTCTAAAAGAATGACATAGCCCTTGAGGATACGACATAAACTGGTTAGAACCAACTAGGTCCAAGAGGGTGGAAGACTCACCTTCCAGTGGACCTTGAGCCTCATTATATGCTCATTGTAATACATTAGCTAAACGACACACCCACGGGCGCCATGGCAGTTCTGAGGCCGAATATAAAAGGTCAAAAAGTGGGCAGTGGCCCAGTTCCTTGAAATTTCTGCCCCTCCCCTGAAATAGCTGGAATAATCCTCCCACCCATTAGCCTATGAAATTACCCAGCCCATAAAAACTAACCACCCCATACACTGCCTCCAGAACTCTGAGGTAGGCGCCTGCTTTAGTTGTCAGCTGTCCCAAGAGCCCTCCAGAGTCCAGAGAATGAAGAGCTTTATCTTTCCTGAGAAGGACTGTCTCAGATTTTAGCTTGTGTGTTTGGGGCTGTGGCTCTACAGCGATGGTTCTTAAAGAGCCCTCACCCATTTGTCCTCTTTCCTCCGACATGCAGCTCTTGGGCAGGGATGAGGCAGTTACTAGACCAGGCCTCGGGTCAGTGCCTCATCTTGCCATGTCCTGGCCAGGCCAGGATCGGGCACCAAGTGGCCTCCTCTAGTACCGTGGGCCATGGGAGTTCACACCAGCAGTTTGCCTTTTAGAAGAAGTGCTTCTAGCTCTACTTTTAACATTCCCTCTCACTTCTGTACTGACATGTCACCTTTCTGGAGTGCCAGGTTTGAGGAATAACTGGTGTTCGTGGTGTGTAACATGATTTCTGTGTCAAGGGGCACGTGCCCTGGTTTCTCTCTTGGTTGCTGGCAAATTCTGAGCTACAGGGAAATGCACTGAGTATGAATGTTCTTGTCCGCAATTCCTCCCTTAGACGATGTAGATGCCGATGGTAGTCGATCTATTGTAAATATATACATATAGATGCAGTTAAGCACTTCCAGGTGGGTTGTATAAGAATCAGGTCCTTAAATACCTCCCAATCTGATGAAATGATAGAAAGGAATAAATAAACATTTCCCAGAATGGAGGAATACATTTATTTTTTTAATTTATTTTTGTCCAAGTGGTGAGCTAATAGTGGTGTTGCTTCTTTGCATGTGATCAGTGTGAACGTTCAGGTGCTTTTCATGGGACATTTGTGAGCCACAAATACGAAGTTGCCGTTTGAATTCAGTCAGGCTCCCGGGTGGTGTCAGCCACGGTCTGTCAGGTGAGGGAGACAGGGACTGGGGCTCCCTCCCAGTGCCAAACACAAGCAGACAGCACACCCTGACTCTCCTGTGCCCTCAGGCAGCATGCTAAGGACAGCTCTGTGGCCTGGGGCATCCGTGTCACAGTATAGGATTGCCGTTCAGGTGTTTTGTACCCCTTTCTTTTCTGATGTTGTCTCCTTTTTTTGTACCAATCCAGCTAGGAGAACCTTAGCCAATGCTGGAAGTGTGACTGAAGTACCTCTCTTTTGTGACTCTTGTACAGCTTAATGTGCAATAAAGGAAAAGTTATATCTGTTAAAAAAAAACAAAACAAAAAAACTAACCACCCCATATTTTGGGGCCTCTCGCCTTCTGAGATGGCCCACACTCTGCCTGTGCAGCGTGTTTCTCCCTTGGCCGCTCTTACTTTCTGAGATGACCCCATGCCCTGGGGCTGCTCTTGCTTTTTGAGACAGACCACATTCTGTCTATGGAATGTGTATCTCTCTAAATAAATCCACTTCTTACCTATTACTTTGTCTCTCATTTAATTCTTTCTGCAACGGGACATCAAGAACCTGAGCTTCATTAAAGTCCTGAGACCAGGTGTGTGATCTCAATTAAAAGGCAGTGCGGGGCTTCCCTGGTGGCACAGTGGTTGAGAATCTGCCTGCCAATGCAGGGGACACGGGTTCGAGCCCTGGTCCGGGAAGATCCCACATGCCGCGGAGCAACTAGGCCCATGAGCCACAACTACTGAGCCTGCGCGTCTGGAGCCTGTGCTCCACAACAAGAGACGCCGTGACAGTGAGGCCCGCACACCGTGATTAAGAGTGGCCCCCACTTGCCACAACCAGAGAAAGCCCTCGCACAGAAACGAAGACCCAACACAGCCAAAAATAAAAATAATTTAATTAATTAAAAAAAAAAAGGTAGTGGGTTCAAGTCCCAATCTGGGTTGTGCGGTTTCAGATTCATGGGTACTCTTTAATAAGAATCTTAGAATAAGATTGCTAGGTTAGACAGAGAGCTGGTTAACAGCCTCTAGGGCAATAAAACCATAACCTTTAGGGTTAGCTTTTTGAGTGGACAAAATCTACATGTCAACATGTAATTTCATAGTGTCAGTGGTCTAATCAAATAGTAAATAACCCGGTCAAATACGTGGACACCCTCCCACATGATTAAATAATACCTGGGCAGGTCATTAAACAATGGCCCAGTATGACATGGAAAGGACATGCTTGCCCCACCTGCTTCCCTTACTTCTAATTTTTAGTTAATTTTTATTTAAAAAGCATAATAAAAGACTCTCATGGCTTCTTAGGAACACATTCAGCTGACATTTTTTTCCCACTACTTCATAGCTACTAGCAATTTCCCATGTAGCAGTGGCATCATGGCTAACATTCATTGAATAATTACTGTGGTAACTTATTTGTATGGCTTATCTCATCTACTTTTTACCAAAGAATCCCTAGGATGTAATTAATTCTGAGGAAAACAAGTGTGGTATAATAAAAAATATCTCTTTGGTCTTTGTCCCTGCTTCCTGGCACAGAACTCCTAAAACCCTTGGAATTTCCTGAGTGATAAGTGTAACTTTTGTTATTCATAACAATCTGCTCTGGCACAAACACCTGAGTTTACGTCAGTGTGATTTAGATGGGACCCCCAGATAGCTTCAGGTGGGGGCCAGTCGCCATGTAAGCAGACAGGGTAGGAGGCATCCTGGAGGAGGGGAACCAGGCACCACGGCTGTCTTGACAGAAGAGAAGCCATTTTGGGCCGAAGCCATTTTGTGATCTAAGCCTGGCCACAGTGCTTGTCCTTGAACAGGTCTCAGTAATTAATGATCTTAAGGGAACAAAAGAATGCAGAAGCAAAGGACTGTTATCAGGCAAGAGAAGTAACAATAGCAAAGATACTGTATCAGTTGTAAAGCCTCCCAGTTCTGTTTCAATGGTAAAGATTAGCCTGAAGCGCTCAACCACCAGATCAGCTGGAACCTGAGGGATGATGATGGTGACCTTTTCTGACCCTCATGACCTCAATCAACTAAAGCTTGGACTCTGTCCCCGCCCAAGCCCCTTCATGAATATGCATGTACCCTTAGCTTAAAACTTGTCCGATTTTGCTGTTGGGGAGGCACTGCTTTGGGAAAGATCCCAAGTGCTCTCCTTACAAGTAGTAATAAATCCTTCCTTCTCCCCATCTTTGGCTTGGTTGTGTCTTTTGGCTCGACACCTACCAAGAGGCAAACTCAGTTTTTCAGGTAACACCAAAGAGACCAAACACGTGATTAAAAAAGGCGGGCACTTCCAGTCCCAAAGAGATGGGATGGAGACTGAGTTATAAAAACTCTTGAACAGGGATTCCCTGGTGGCGCAGTGGTTGAGAATCTGCCTGCCAACGCAGGGGACACGGATTCGAGCCCTGGTCTGGGAGGATCCCACATGCCGCGGAGCAACTAGGCCCGTGAGCCACAACTACTGAGCCTGCGCGTCTGGAGCCTGTGCTCTGAAACTAAGAGAGGCCGTGATAGTGAGAGGCCCGCGCACCGCGATGAAGAGTGGCCCCCACTTGCCGCAACTAGAGAAAGCCCTCGCACAGAAACAAAGATCCAACACAGCCATAAATAAATTAATTAATTAAAAAAAAAAAAGACTTTAAAAAAAAAAAACTCTTGAACAGTGAGATTTGGGGGGTTTCTGGGTTGGGGGCACAGTGATGTGCTGGGAAGATGCTGTGCACTGAAAGGGGAGGGAAGCTCTGCACACACACACCCCCTTCCCCCCACACCTTGCACAAATGCACCTCCTCCATTTGGCTCTTCCAGAATTGTAGCCTTTATAATGAACCTGTAAACAGAAGTAAAATGCTTTCCTGAGTTCTGTGAATCATTCTAGCAAACTACTGAACCTTGCATGTGGGGGGGGGGGTGTGGGGGGGAGGTCACAGGAACCGCCAAATTTGTAGTTGTAAGGGCCGAAGTGTGGGTGGCCTGGGACTGAGACCGGCATCTGAAGCAGGGCAGCCCTCTGGGATGGAGCCCTTTAACTAGTGGGATCAGATCTCAATTCCAGGTCAGCACTGAATTGGATTATTGGATATCCAGTTGGTGTTGGAGAATCAGAAAATTGACGTGTAAAACTGACACATATTTGGTGTCAGAAAGGGTGATAAAGTTAATTCCTATTGAAACAGGAGGGAAAGGGGCAGGGCACAACCTTTGAAAGAATGACATAGTCCGAAGACATGACATAAACTGATTGGAACAAAATAGGTCCAAGATGGCGGACAAGTCAACTTCCACTAGACCTGGAGCCTCAGTATAGGCTCACAGTAACACATCAGCAAGCTAACTGACACACCCACAGGCACCATGACAGTTCCAAGGCCGACCATAAGATCAAAAAGTGGGTGGTGGCCCAATTCCTGGAATGTGCTGCCCCTTCCTGAAATAGCTGGAATACTCCTCCCACTCATTAGTCTATGAAATTACCCACCCCTATAAAAACTGACAACCCCATACCCTGGTCCCTTTCTCACCTCCTGAGATGGCCCACACTCTGTCCGTAGAGTGTGCTTCTCTCTAAATAAATCCACTTCTTACCTCTCACTTTGTCTCTCACTGAATTCTTTCTGTGATGAGACCTCAAGAATCTGAGCTTCATTAAGTCCTGAAACCAGGTGTGTGATCTCAGTTGGAAGACTGTGGGTTTTGGCCGAGTTTGAGTCCCAGCTACGTGGGTTCAAGTCCCAGTCAGGGCTTTGGTCGGGTTCAAGTTCCAATCTGAGGTGCACGGTTTCACTATATCAGGACCCACAAAATGGAGGCCGGCCCAGTGGCCAGGCCTACGTCACATATCTACACTGACAAAAGTCAGTCTGCATTTATGGGAACCCACTGTCAAGGAAACCTAACACACACCAATCACATCCTCCAACTCAGCTTTAGCGAGCTCACCTTACCTTAGAAAATAGGACCTGCTGGGGACTTCCCTGGCGGTCCAGTGGTTAAGACTCTGCGCAGTGCAGGGGGCACAGGTTCAATCTCTGGTCGGGAAACTAAGATCCCACAATCCGCGTGGCCAAAAAAAAAAGAAAAAAGAAAAAGAAAGAAAATAGACCTGCCAGCCTTATAAGGAAATCCTGACCTTCTAGCCACTCATGCCTCTCCTAACTCTCTGTAATGCTCTTGCCCCAAATCCATCGGGAAGAGTGCTTCTCTGCTTGTGAGGCTCTGTACTTTCCCAACCCATGGATTGTTTTCTCTTGAATATAGGACATCAAACTCATTATTAATTGTTTAGTTTTGTCATTGGATGGTGGTGTCAGAAAACATCACACAAAAGAGTTACAGAGGGCTTCCCTGGTGGCGCAGTGGTTGAGAATCTGCCTGCCAATGCAGGGGACACGCGTTCGAGCCCTGGTCTGGGAAGATCCCACATGCCGCAGAGTAACTGGGCCCGTGAGCCACAACTACTGAGCCTGTGCTCCGCAACAAGAGAGGCCGCGATAGTTGAGAGGCCCGCGCACCGCGATGAAGAGTGGCCCCTGCTCGCCGCAACTAGAGAAAGCCCTCGCACAGAAACGAAGACCCAACACAGCCATAAATAAATAAATAAATAAATAAATAAAAATTAAAAAAAAAAAGAGTTACAGAGAAGTTTAGTGATTTGCTCAAGATCACACAGCTGGTAAGCAAGCCCTTGACCTTAATCACTACCTGTGCGGACTATACCTCCCACCACCCACCAGAGGTGACATTCATATGTCCCTTTGGAGAAAGAAGGCTAGACAATGGCTGACATTCATATGTCCCTTTGGAGAAAGAAGGCTAGACAATGGCTAAGTCATTGTTTCCTAAACATCGGTCATTTGCATATCGCCATGGCAATGTCTGCCAGGTCTCTGGTCCTCTTCACTATTATTTATTCAATAGTTTCCTTTATACTTGACCGCTTACACTGACTTTAATTTTAAAAATTAAAAAAACTTGAATATAAAACTTTTTACAGCACCATAAATGGAAAAAGCAATAATTTCCCTTAAAAGACATGAAAATAATTTTTTTTTTTTTTTTGGCCACAGCTTGTGGCTTGTGGGATCTTAGTTCCCCAACCAGGGATTGAATCCGTGCGCTGCGCAGTGAAAGCGCAGAGCCCTAACCACTGTACCGCCAGGGAATTCCCGAAATTAAATTCTTAATTAATGCTTTCCCAAATACTACCTAAAATCATGCCAGCGTGTACCCTACTTCAGGAAAAACTGGACCAAATGAATGTCACAATGTCACACAGCCTAAATCTCAACCCAGGTCCCATCTCCAAATCCAGTGCTCTTTCTGCCACATGCTGATCCCTCGACCACGCCCTGGCTCAGGTTAACTTTGTCAGGGGAGCAAGCAGAGGATGTTTCTCAAGATAACAGAGCGATGGCAGACAACTGATGGCCCGAGGGCTGACTCCTGCAAGCAGTTAATGAAGCCCTGGGCAAGGGTCCCTGGATTTAATCACCAGAGTGCAGTGCAGACCTACTCTAAATTGTTCTAGGAGCAGTTGGAGTTTTCCTCCAGAACAGCCCAAGGCCAGTTATGGTTGGCCTAAGGGGCAGTGTTAGCACCTGGAGACAGTGGAACAGAAGCAGATAATCACCATCTTCAAGGTGCAGAGTTCCCGTGCCGTGATCTGGTATAGCTTATGCTGAGCCAAAATGTCAGTTTATTCAGGCATTTTCTAAAGTGTTGCTTTCAAAGCGAAATGTACCTCTCACTTGATATCTGGATAAATTTTGTCTTGTTTCAAACTCTAGCTCCTTTCGTAGGCTGCAGAAAGACTTAGCTACAAGAGGTACTTACAAGGGACGGGGCTCTATAGTAAGCGCTTTTCACGCATTATTTCATTTACTCCTCAGTCCAACTCTATGAAGCGTGAACTGTTATTGCACCAGGTTTACAGAAAAAGGACCCGAGGGTTACGGTTCTTACAGTTACTTGGTGGTAGAGCGAGGAGTGAATTTCTGCACCGTCCAGTTCTTGAATCCACTTAAACCATTACTATCCTCTAATCCCCAAATCCCTCTGCCGTTCAGTGAAGAAACTCAGAAATTCCACATCTTTCAACTCTTGGTTTGCTCGTTTGATTTCTTTAAAAGATAAAAATTAGGGACTTCCCTGGCGGTCCAGTGGTTAAGACTCCACGCTCCCAATGCAGGTTCAATCCCTGGTCGGGGAACTAAGATTCCGCAAGCCGCAGGGTGCGGCCAAAAAAAAAGCTAATTAACACAATATTGTAAATTAACTATACGTCAATAAAATTTTTTTTTAAATAAAAATTTAAAAAGAGACCACGTGTTGGTTTTTAGGGGTCAAAAACAGGTGGGCAATGGAATGAATTGAAAGCGAGCATTGCTGAGTGATTATAAATTCAGCTTCTGATTAGGAGCTTTTAGAAAGCTTAGAAATGTAGATTTCTTGATAAACACAGCACCGCTTCCAATTAAAGCCTTAATCAATGAATTTCGACTATGGATGTGATGAGGAGGACAACAGATGACACTGAGATTCTCGTGCTCCACGGGAGACCACAAACATACACTTCATTCTGATTCCTATCACGATCTAAGCTCCTGGAGAGAGACCTATTGCCGTGCCAAGGAGTCGGGCTAAGGTAGGATGTTATACCTTCTGTCTGAGGCCCATTTTCATCAAGTAAAAATTGTGGAAAGAAAGCAAGGTGAGTCATCTTCAAGCAGCTGACAGACACCCGGGTTCTTCTATTTCACCCAGGAAAGAGGTGAGGGGACATCTGTGCAGTGGGAGGTCAGGGGAGAATCACCCAAACTGCTTTTAAAACTCTCCAATGGCCAGGCCACACCCTGGACCAATTAAGTCAGAATTTGGTAGTGAGACCCGGGCAGCAGCATTTTCTCTAAAGCTCTCCAGGTGATTTTCATTGTGATTCCTTGACTCTGGGTGAGTCAAGGTTGAACCAGTGATCTGGGGGGAATTGCCAGTCAAGGGCAAGATGGACAAGTTTCCCTGGCTCCAGCCACTGGCGGCTTCTGTAAAGGCTCTTGATGCGTATTTTGATGTGTATCTTGATGTGTATCAGGGCTCAATAAGGGAAGCAGAACCAGCGTGAGTTACGGGGCAAGGGATGCATTATAGGAATTAGACCTGTCACAATCGTGGGAGGAGCTGTGGAGATGGAGGTCAGGGAAGGGGAGGTGAGGGCCAAAGGAGACACCAGCCAGCCCATCTGAGAAGTCAGGCACGTGTAGCTGGCAAGGTGGGGCAGCAGGGGGGCCAAGTGGACGGGTCCTTGCCAGGCTGTTGCCTTGTCTGCCCAGTGTCTAGAAGACACGGGGCCACCATTGGTCAGGAAGACAAGATGGACCGAAGCAGAGAGTGAGGATGAGCTGGAACTTCTGTACCTGGCTACCTCCATGGTCTAACCATGGTGGCCCTTAAAGGGTCAACACTGGTGCTTCCCTTCTGCCTCCCAGAATCTCCCACCTTTTACTTGGAGCAATGTAGGGAAAGGGATTCTGGGAAGTAGAGTTCTCAGCGTAGCTAAGTTTTCAACAGAACATTCCAGCACAGACTAGAAAGAACAGAAATAAAGATAGGTTAGTAAAGGTGTAAGAAATTGGGGAAATGTTAATACCTTAAGAGCTGGTACCCAAGTTCCTCTTGGGGAGGAGATTTTGCTGGGAATCATAGCTTGACAAACACCTGGGGTAGTGTTCCCATGAACCCAAGCATCTTTTGGTGCCATGGCTTCTTGGAAGAAGGTGAAACAGCTCTGCAAGGACAGGGAGAGGAATTTGTCTTACTTGGAATGGAGGGAGCTGAGACAAAGGAGAAGAACAAGGAGGGTGGTGAGATTGGGCCAAGAAAAAGAACTGCCTGGCACAGGGTGGTGAAAAGGACCTTATTAGCCAGGAATGTCAAATGTGGATTTTTTAATTGTTTGCTGTGAAGAGCTCAGTGCAACCCCTTTCTCGATCCTTAGTTCTACAACTCCTCCAATGGGAGTAGCATAGGGCTTTGTTTTGTTTTGTTGTTATGGAAAGTGGTGAAGCATCTGAGTTTCATATCCACGCAGATGGGGGTCCAGGACCCAGGAAACCAAGCCTAGGGGCAGAGAGGCACCCGCTGGATATTCACAGACACCATCGCCGTGGATTTTGGTTTCCTTCAGGCTGTGGCAACATGGGTGGGAGGTACTTCTCCAGGGGTCTGGAGAGTAGACACCCAGGGTATAAGAAGATGTGGCATCTTACTACGGTCCCAGTTCAGCGGGGCAACTTGAGGACTGGAACGGGAATGTCATGGCCAAGTTCATTTTCTGCTTTTGGGGGCCCCAGTCTCCCTTGTTTGCTGCTCTTAAGGCAGTTGTGCTGTCCTTCCCACCGAAGTATGGCTTTCTCTGCTCACCCAGTCTTTGGTTTGCAAACCTCCCATCACCTAACTGGCCCAGTCTCTCTGTATCCCAGGAGAGAGACTCTGATTGGCCCAAGCTAAGCCAATGTGGACCAGTGAGCTCTGGCCTGGAGGAGGGGGGCAGGAAGAGGCCGGAAACCACCCCCACCCCCCCATGTGGGGCTGGTTCTCTAAGGAGGGGAGGTGGGCTGGGAGGCAGCCACTGGCACTGCATGAACACAGCAGAGCGGGGCTCTGGGGTCAGGCTGCGGAGCTAGAATCCCAACCCTGCTCAATCTTAGCTGGGTGATCTTGGGCAAGCCTCTTAACTTCTGCAAAACTCAGTCTCCTCGTTTGTAAAATGTGGCTTGTATTAGTAAAACCTGCCTCATCAGGTTGCTGTGAAGATGAAACCTGATCCACATAAAAAGTCTAGCATTGTGCCTGGCACATGTATGTGCTCGAGAGTCGTTAGATAAATTAGTAATAATGACAACACTGAGAATTGACCATAGGTAGCACCTCAGCACCTGCTACCCTACCCCACTGCCCATCTGAAGCTTCCATCTCTCACTCTGGAGACATCCAGATTTTGTCGCCTCCCCTGGACTCCATTAGGGCAAGTCCTCATCTGTATTACTTATTGCATGTGCTTGTTGAATGAAGGAAGAAATAAATAAATGCTTGGATATCTCCAGGTATGGAAACTCATTACCTCCCAAGGTCCCAACTTTTAGAGCTCCAAATATGTGGAAAGGCCTCTTTCGTGCTGGGATGGTAACTGGATTCACTGCAGCATTTGTGGTTCTAGTTCCACAAAGAAGAAACCAACTCCTTCTTCCACATGACAGTCCTTCAGATGTTTCAAGACAAATTTCATGTGCCCCCAAGTCACCTCCTCTCTGGTCTGTATGTACCTCCCTGTCATGGAAGAGACCTTCACTCGCCCCTCCAATCTCCTCCTTTCTCCTGTGCCTCCTCTTCAAAATAAATAACCTACTACCCAAAACCAAGAACATGGGCCCAGTGTCTGCTCTTACCAAGCATCTGTTAATTTCCAAACTCAATTTCTTCCTGAAGGAAAGGAAAGGAAAGTAACATTTAATGAGCACTTATATTTGGCAGGCACTATGGGGGGGCACTTAATAAACATGATCACTTTTACTCCTCAAAACCACCCTGGGAGATATTGGCTGCATCCCCATTTGACAGATAAGGCAGCTGAGGCTCAGAGAGGTTAAGGTATCTGTTCGAGATAGCACAGCCTACAAATGGCAGAGCTAGAATTCAAAGGTAGGTGTAATATAATCCGGAGAAAGTTATAGGCCTCTCTTTTTATCAGAAAGCAACTCTGTCAAATACCAGGACATTTAGTAATGAAAAAAACAAGCTGCCCTTCCTTTGGCAGAACCCAAACCAGGAATGTCTTGGATTGACCTAATCTCATTTGAAACCTCTGAGGAGTTTAGAGGACAAAAGGACCAAGAGTGGGCCAGAATTCCAGGAGCAAAGATCTGTGTAACTGATCACTCAATGAGTAGCAGCCAATTAAACAAAGTCAAAGATGTAAATCCGGATACTGTCTTCATGAGTGGCTGTGCTGTGTAGACCCAAAACACGAAGGCAAATCTGTTAAGTTGTTTGTACTTTTCCCCCTCCCATTTCTCTTTGAGCAGCCTGTCCTGGAAATATCAAGAGAGGGCTGGTTCTTATTTGAAGAGAAATGAGGCCCAGGCAAGCATTACCTGATTCTGGGCTAAGTGCAGAGCAAAGAACTGAGTCCTCAATTGAGATCAAGTGATACGGACAAGCACCTCTCAACCCCAGCTGCCACTCAAATCAGCAGTTTTCCAGAGACAAGCAAAGAGAGGGGAAAACCCTTAACTGTCAGGCCACTGTGCATGCATTACTGAGCATGCTCTCTCTCTGTCTCATAAGATGCTTTTTTTCCTTGGGAGATTTCAAAGAATGATGAAGACTCAGCATCAGATGAAGCAATGCAGGTTCTCCATATAGTGTATGTTGGCTTCCCCTCCACTCGGCCTTGCCACGGCCATCCCTGTCACCGTCACTGCCACCCTGGGAGTCCAGCTCTGCACTTAGCCCTTAAATGAATTGCCGTAATCAGTTAACGTGATTGGCTGAATAACGTTCCTCCAAGATATCCCCATCCTAATCCCTGGAACCTGTGAATATGTTACCCTATATGGCAAATGGGATTTTGCAGGTGTGATTCAAGTAAGGCTCTTGGGATGGGGAGATTATCTTGGGTTATACAGGTGGGCTGATGCCAGCAGAGATTGGACGATCCCACTCTGTGGTCTTTGAAGATGGAGGAAGGGACCGCCAGCAGGGAACATGAGGAACAAGGCTCTAGAAGCTGGAAAGGGCTCGGAAAAGTATCCTCCCCTGTAGCCTACAGAAGGAGTTTAGCCCTGCTGACACTTTGATGGCAGCCCAATGAACCCCAATTCAGACTTCTGGTCTCCAGAACGACAAGAGAATAAGTGTGTGGGGTTTTTTGTTTGCTTTTTTTGGTTTTTGTTGGCCATGCTGTGCAGCTTGCAGGGTTTTAATTCCCCGACCAGGGATTGAACCCGGGCCCTTGGCTGTGAAAGTGCAGAGTCCTAACCGCTGGACCACCAGGGAAGTCCCTGTATGTTAAGTCACCAACTTTGTCTAATTTGTTACAGCAGCCACAGGAAACTCATACACTTCGTAAAGTATCTACACTGCAAGCTGCTATGTCACACAACCACTCCGTAGGAATACTATGGACTGACCCACTTGAAATGAGTCAGGCACTAAAAAAAGAAGGGAAGTCAAGCTCTTGCTCATTTATTAGGTAAATAGTCACAGAGCGCCTACTCACACTGGCCACGTGTTGGGTGCTGCCGACCTTGCTGAGAGTGAAAACAGCTCAGGCTGTGTCCTCATCAGGGCCAGCGTCGAGCAGAAGAGAGATGGGGAACACGTACTCACACTGATGAATGTAGATGTATAAATGGAGGAAAGGCTTCTCCTTAGAAGACCCAAAGGATCTTGGTTATGGTGATAGGATGGGACACAGCCTGGGAAGTGCTGGGAAGGCTTCCCCTTGGAAGTGACCCTGGATCTGAGCCCTGGGGGGAGGGGGAGAGTTAACCAGGCGGGAGGGGGGCATCCAGGCAGAGGGAACAGCCCCGACAAAAAGTCCCCCTTGGAGGGGGAGGGACTGAAAGGAGGCCCGTGGAGAGCAGGGGTGGGGGCTGCAGGGGGACAATGGATGAAGATGAAATGGGGGAGATGAGGTGGGAACAGACTGATATGAACGTTCTGGAATATGCCTCCTGACATTCATGTGTGGGAGTTTCTTCTATGATGATGGAAATGTTCTACAAAAATGTATGCTTTCCAGTGGGATAGCCATTAGCCATAATTGACTAAAGAGCACCTGAAATGTGGCTAGGACTACTGAAGGACTGCATTTTAGGTTTTATTTAATTTTAATTAATTTAAATTGAAATAGTCACATGAGGCTAGTGCATACCCAACTATACAGAGCAGCTCTAGGGTATACCCAGGAGAGAAACTGCTGGATAGAGATATATAGATATGTAGAGATAGATAGATAGATAGATATAAACTTCTTATAAGGATTCACAGGATTATAGAGGCTAAGTCCCACGATCTATAGTCTCCAACCTGGAGACCCAGGAGAACCAATGGTGTAAGTTCCAATCCAAAAGCTAGCAAGCCCAAGCTCCAAAAGGAGTTGATTTTTCAGTTCGAGTCCAAAGGCGGGAAAAGATCGATGCCCCAGCTCATGCAGTCAGGCAGGCAAAGTTCCCTCTTACTCAGCCTTTTTGTTCTATTCAGGTCTTCAACAGATCGGATGAGGTCCACCCACACTGGGGAGGGCAATCTGCTTTATTCAGTCTACTGATTCAAATGTTAATCTATTTCAGAAACACCCTCACAGACACACCCAAAATAATGTTTAAACAAATACCTGCCATCCCATAGCTCAGTCATGTTGACACATAAAAGTAACCATCGTAAGAGTCTAATACAGTGATCCCTTTCCCAGCTCACCAGGGCCCAGAGGAGATCCTTAGGGCCAAGAGCATGAAATCCTTTATGGTAAGACAGCCAGAGCTCCCTGAGAGAAGAATTTCCTTTCCTGAAGCTTGTTCTGACTTCGAGAAGCAACTTGAAACAGCAGAAGCCCATTGACTGGGGGATATTTTTTCTCCATTTGATCAGCCCAGATCCCCAACCTCATCCCTATTTCCCCAAACACTTAGAAATTCAGGGGGGGGTCTTTCCATTCAGAGGTCTCACCTGGGACATTCCCCATCCTCTCTAGCCTCCCCATCCCTTTCCTCTTCCCTCGAGGTCTCTTTCCTCCCTTTCTTCCCCAACTCCTCAAATTCTCGTATATTTTGTCCAAGACAAATTGCTTTTTAGATCTTTTGCAATTAAAGACATTTCTTCCCACCTGATATGTACAGTGGCTCTGACAACGCTGACCTGTTCTTAGGAGATGGTATTTAAAACCCAGAGTGCAACCAAAGTGTCTGGAAACTGCCAAATGTGGCTGAGAAGTGTCAAGTTACATAAATGCACATGCTTCATTTCGCCCTTGGCTTGAAGCTTTTCCTAACAGGCTTCAGAATTATCAGCTCATTAAAGGGATAAAGAATGCAGGTGTATAAAATTTTTTAAAAATAACAACAACAATAATAAAGTCAAGGCCCCAGAATAGAGTTGGACTTGATGGGTGAGAGCCACTCCCCAGTTTCTTGGGGAGAGGGGTGTTTTCTCGGTCTTCTCTGGAGATAACGAAGCAGCCCTGTTCCTCTCTTCTCCCTCAAAGCACGGTATTAACAGTTAAAGGTGGGAAGGGAATTTTGATGTGCTTATTACCTAGGAAGAGCCACCCACTTTCACGTGTCCTCTCTTTCCATCCCTTGCGACAACGCTGCCAGGGAAATATCAATGTCCCATTGTAAAGAGGGGAAAACTGAGGCTGGAACAGGGCAAAAGATTTTCTTTTTTAAAAAATATTTATTTATTTATTTGGCTGCACTGGATCTCAGTTGCAGCATGTGGGATCTAGTTCCCTGACCAGGGATCGAGCCCAGGGCCCCTGCATTGGGAGCGTGGAGTTTTAACCACTGGACTAACCAAGGAAGTCCCTTAAAGAAAATTTTTTTTTTTTGGCCACGTGGCACGGCCTACGGAATTTTAGTTCCCTGACCAGGGATGGAACTGGGGCCCTCGGCAGTGAGACCCCGGAGTCCTAACCACTGGACCACCAGGGAATTCCCAACAGGGCAAAAGATTTGCTCCAGGGCCCAGAGTTGATAAGAAGTAGAATTGGGGTTCAAAACCAGTTGAGAGACCCTATAGCATCATGGTTGAGATCATGGACTCTGGACCCAGAATGCTGGGGTTATATCATCATCTGCTGTTTCACAGACCCTGGGCAGCCCGGGGCAAGTTACTTGACCTCTCTGTGCATTAGTTTCCTCATCTATAAAATGGGGAGGGAGGATGTTGTATGTCTAGTTGCAGTAAGGATAAAATGATCAATGCATGTAAAACACTTAGAACACTGCCCAGCATAGCAAGTATTTGAAAAGTTTACAAGTCATGTACTCTCTACCACCACACCCTGAACCTCTGCCAGGTTCTAGGGTGCGACCACTTCACCGCACTTGGTCCTTCTTAATAAAATGATGTTACTTGGGTCCAAGCCCAGAGTCTGGAAATATTGGAACTCAAGGACTGTGCTCCTGAAATCTATCCTTCACAAGCCCATCTCCCCTGCCAGCTGCAGCTCTGACTCATTAATTAGAAGCTGCCGCCGCCCAGAGCAAGCTGACAGACAGAGCCCACTGTCCCTTTATGACAATCCTGCAAGCGGGTGTAAAATGAAGATAACCGCCCCACACCTCCGAAGATAGTTAATTATCTGAAACCCAGATAAACAGTACGACCAGGACTGTAGAGAAGGTGCGAAAGAGCTGAGGCAGGCCAGCGGAGCTGCAGGAGGAGTTATGAAAAGCTAATGGTGTGAGTCAGTGCTGGAATTAAGGGTGAGAAAATGAGTCTGAGGTTGTTGACAGCCTCCGCAGGCCAGGATGGAGAGAGGCATGGAGATGGGGCAGCAGCGGGAGGGACTGGGAGGTGGGTGGCACGGAGGATCGAGGATGGAACAAAGGAGGCTTCAAGTTTTACCTCCTGGACATTTGCCGCCAATTAAAGCAGCGTTTTCGTGATGCTAAGGGATTTGGATTGACTCATCCAAATGAAGCTCGTAAAACTGCCAGATTCAAGAGGGAGATCTCTAAACACCAGTTAGCAACTTGGAAACCA
This sequence comes from Balaenoptera acutorostrata, assembly GCF_949987535.1. Lineage (NCBI taxonomy): Eukaryota > Metazoa > Chordata > Mammalia > Artiodactyla > Balaenopteridae > Balaenoptera > Balaenoptera acutorostrata. The sequence continues at coordinate 26,411,504 of NC_080078.1, forward strand.
AGGGACAAGCGAAGGGAGGACATTGAGAGCAGATGCATTGGGTGTGCGGTGGAGACACATGCCCACCGGGGTCACTCATAGTCCTTCTCTGAACCTGACCTCGTGAGCCTGAGGGAGAGCAGGTATGCTGGAGGCGCTCCTGCTTCATCCTTCCATTAGCAAGCATTTTTCGTAGGTTACGTGATAATGTGTGCACAGGGCTTAGCCAAGGCCTAGATCTGTGCTAAGGGTTCTATAAATGTTGACTCTTGAGGTCCCTGAGAACCCTTAGAGGAATAAGGCAGTACGTCAAATTCCCAGCAGGTAAACTTGAAAACCTTGACTAAGATGGAGCTCATCATTTTAGGCTTCAAATAAATCACTTCTCTCCAGAGAAAGGGTATGAAAAAGTCCAAAGCATGACTCAATAGAGTGACTTCTGTTTCCACCCAACTCACTTCAAGATGGCGCAGAACAAGACCAAACCCAATGTGGGATTGTGGGATTGTGGGCATCCAACCGGGAGTTTGTCTTTGCATTCTAGAAGAGCAAGGCAAAGAGAAAAGGCATCCTTCTGCTGGGAATAAATAACAGGCTAACTTAGGGTTCAGGGCTCTGCCTCTGAGACAGACACCTCAGGTTCAAGTCCCAATTCCACCCATACTAGCTGTTGACCTTGAAAATGTTATTTCACCTCTCTAACTTCAGTTTCCTTATCCATAAAATAGAAGGAATAGGGCTTCCCTGGTGGCGCAGTGGTTGAGAATCTGCCTGCCAATGCAGGGGACACGGGTTCGAGCCCTGGTCTGGGAAGATCCCACATGCCACAGAGCAACTGGGCCCATGAGCCACAATTACTGAGCCTGCGCGTCTGGAGCCTGTGCTCCGCAACAAGAGAGGCCGCGACAGTGAGAGGCCAGCGCACCGCGATGAAGAGTGGCCCCCCTTGCCACAACTAGAGAGAGCCCTCGCACAGAAATGAAGACCCAACACAGCCATAAATAAATAAATTAAAAAAAAAAAAAAGTGTCTTCTCTAAAAAAAAAAAAAAAATAGAAGGAATAGAACCACACCCTCCTCAGGGGTCTTATGAGGATTCAAAAAGCTCAAATAAGTGAGCAAATGCATACAACACACATAGCACGTGTGCAGTATAACAGTGCCTGTGGTAAACAGCAGTTCTTTTGAAGCCTGTTATGTGCCCAAGGTCACAGACAAGTATGCAAGAGAGCCAGGATGACCCTGAACCCACTCTCATGAGTTCACGCTGAGAGGAAGGCAGAACAAGCAGAAGCTGTGAGTCCCAGGGGAAAGGGCAAGACAGAGGAGCCAAGAAAATGGAAACCCATGAAAGAATAATGCTGAACGTCGGGGGTGTTGGGACAGCAGCCTTTAAACCCATTCTCAAAAGAATCAACATTGCGGGAGACGGTCAAGTGAGAAGACACCCTCAGCCGTGCAATATGATCTGACTCATACAGTCTGCACGGGAGCTGAGGGTATTAACTTGATTACTTCCCAGCAGGTGTGACAAAACCAAACTCCCCCTGGTTATTACAGCTACAGTCATTGGGACTATTTCAGTCAAGGGCTGTCACATTCCCGTCACTCCGAGCTTCCCCACCTGAGCCTGTAAATGCTTAGTACAGTCTGAAATTCTATTTCCCTCTTACCCTATTCCAATGGGTCTCGTGTGTGTGTGTGTGTGTGTGTGTGTGTGTGTGTGTGTGTGTGTGTGTGTGTGTGTGAAGGGAAGCTATTGGGGTCAGGATGGAGTGTGAAAGAACAATTTTTGCACATTCAACAAATACTAACTGGCCTAATAAGTGCCGGGCAGTGTTCAAGATGCTGGGAAAATCCAACAGTGAAGATGAGACATAGGATCCCTGCCCTCAGGAGCTTATACTCTTTAAGGCATTATCTTGGCAGATATATTCCGAGCTTCCCTCCTTCCTTCATTCCTTCCCTCCCTCCCTCTTTCCAACCTTCCTTCACTTATTCACTCACTTAATAAAAACTCTGGAGTCAGGCTGCATCCTACCTTGGCTACTTATTAGCTAATGCAACCTTGGGTAAATTTCCAATTCCCTCTTCTCTAAAATGGAGGCAAGAATAGGACCCACCTGCACCATAAGCCCTACAGGGAGGTGAGGGCCTGGCTCTGAGAAAGAGCCAGGAAACTGAATTCAAGAATGGTCCACACACGGCCTGTTAGCCCGGGAGGCTGCAGATCATCATCTGATGAGGTGTTTATCCAGGTCTGAGTGAGCCATGATCTCTACCCTGGCCATCCTGGAGCCCATCACCCATCTCTGAGATTGACAAGGTGGTGTACCTCCAGGCAAGGCTACATACTCTAAAGGCAGGGCCTGGGGGGAGCCCTCATTATCATCCACCTCTGTCTGCAGGCTGCTAGCAAGACTTCCGGGGGCCAAGAAGCCAGCCCCTCCCCTGGAGCATGTCACTGAGCCCCCAAAATATGTCCTGACTGCACTGACATCCTTCTGTATGTTTTAGATAATTTGATTTATTCAAGTGTCTACTGTTGACATTTGTCTCTAAGCAGTCGGACTCACGGGCAACATGGGGAAATTTAGTGAGGTCACAAGTCAAGAGCTTAGTGCAGTGCCTGGCCCAGGGCTAGAGCTTGCGTGTTAGCTAATCTTGTCACTGAGCACTTGCTGTGCGTGTGCCAGGTGCGGGGATAATATGTACATACACACACACGCATGCACACCCACACACACGATGCAAAGGTCAGTAAATGCGCAATGGCAGCCATCGTCACAAAAGCAACCTTGGCCCCTCTGAGCACCCACAGGCTGAAGGGAGCTCTTCAGTACTTTAAAGAACTCACATTCTCTGTCTCCCTTCTTTTTAAAACATGGGGAGTGTATTGCAAACACCAGTGATATGTTTTTAATGTTAGAAACAATGTGTAAGAAGCTTAATGATAGTTTTGGAACAAAATATAAGTTCTGTGCTCTTTGAGAATATAAAAAATAAAAACTGGAAGCATAAAAATAGAAAAAAGACAGGAAAGCAAGACCCAGGCACTAATTTAATCATCTTGTATAGGGCCATATATTGACTAATGGTTATATACTAAGAAATAGAGGAATAGATACCCACGTCTCTAGGTGGTTGTGAGAATGTATGTAATACCTTCATCCCGGTGCCTGGCACACAGCAATAAACAGTAAATGTCAGGTTCTCCGGTGTCCTCCCCCTCCACACCCCTTCCTTTTCTCCGCCACCTCCGCCAGGCACTCACATAAACCTGAGCTCAGACTCCCGCCGGACCAAGACTTCCCGGAGACGCTGGATTTTCACCATCTCCAGCTCGATCTCCTCTGGCCTCATGGTTGTCTCTGCCATGGAGATGATGTCCAGCTGATCTGTGCAGGAGACACAAAACGCAGGCATCAGGACCCCAAGGCTGCATGGGTTTTCAAGAATTCCCTCTGGACAGCCTCCTCTTTGCCCCAGCAACCTTCATACTCCACGAAGGCACACAGATCTCTGCCAGTGTTGCAAGTGTGTATTTGTGAGCCAGCCCTTTGGAAACTGGAAAGCACGTTTCCATGGGAACCCTGTTACAAGGCAAGAGGAGGCTCAGGCGGGGTCACCAAAACTTGTTCAAGGTTATACATATGGCCTTCACAGCCCTGCCTGGTCCCGGCTTCTGAGCCTCTGGTCCCTTTGACCATGGCCTTTTCACCCTCTCCCAGTCGTCAAAGACCGATGCCAACTTTAGGCAGAAAAAAGTTTATAATAATTATTTTAGCAATACCATTAATAATTATAGGAATACTAAGTAATGTAATAGTAATATGAAATAATACGGGTTTGTTGTAGAAAATTCAGATAATACAGATAAGCAAAAGAGAACAAAGTAAAAAGTCACCTATAACCCCACTGCCCAGAGGGAACAACTATCCACATTTTGATGGACATTCTTCTGATCTTATATTTATAATTAGAGTTATATATATTGCCATATAAGTAAAACCATATATTAAAAAACTATATCTATAACCATATATATATACCACATACATATAGCCATATATATTATCATATATATAGAAAGACGCTATATATATGCCTATATATAAATATATCTGCATGTATGTTAGTTCACTAGGGCTATCATAACAAAACAACAGAAGCTGAACAGCTTAAACTACAGACATTAATTTTCTCCCAGTTCTGGAGGCTGGAAGTCCCAGATCAAGGTCTGGCAGGGTCAGCTTCTGGTGAGCGCTCTCTTCATGGCTTGTAGACAGCCGCCTTCTCACTGTACTCACATGGACTCTTTGTGTTCATGCAGAGAGAGAGCTCCCTGGTGCGTCTTCTTATAAGGACATTAATCCTATGGGATCAGGGCCCCACCCTTAGTGACCTCATTTAATCTCAGTTACTTTCCCACCTCCAAATCAGCCACACTGGGAACTAGGGCCCCAACATATGAATTTGTGGGGGACATAAACACTCAATCCATAATAGTACATATGCATGTGTATATATGTATATACATAGTTCCTCATATATTGCCGCTAACATCTTGGTGTACATTCTTCCAGTGCACACATATGGTAATTTATGTGATTATATATATTATATAGGTAGTGTGCATATATAGGGTAATATATATGGTTTTAGACATGTGTTTTATATATATAATGTTATACATAAACACATCTATACTTTTTTAAAGAGTGGAAAAACATACACAAAGATGTTAGTAGTTAGATGTTATATATCGGGCTTCCCTGGTGGCACAATGGTTAAGAATCAGCCTGCCAATGCAGGGGACATGGGTTCGAGCCCTGGTCTGGGAAGATCCCACATGCTGAGGAGCAACTAAGCCCGAGAGCCACAACTACTGAGCCCGCGTGCCACAACTACTGAAGCCCGCGCGCCTAGAGCCTGTGCTCCGCAACAAGAGAAGCCACCACAGTGAGAAGCTCATGCACCGCAATGAAGAGTAGCCCCCGCTTGCCGCAACTAGAGAAAGCCCACGCACAGCAACAAAGACCCAACTCAGCCATAAATTAAAAAAAAAAAGTAAATAAATAAGTAAAAAAAAAAAAAAAGGACCAAGTTAAATTTAAAAAAATAAAAAAGATGCCATATATTTATACGTATGTTATACACACACATATACCATCATGGAGGTCTGGTTTTTGTACTATAAAGTTAGGGTCTCACCATTTTATTACCTGCTCTTTTCACTTAATGACATTTCACGAGCGTTTCCACACGTCCTTGGATGCTCTTCCGTGGCAGCAGTGTGAAAGGCTGTGTGGTGTCTATTTGTGTCTGTATCATGAATCATTTCACCAAATCCCAAGACACTTCGGTTGTTTGCTGTTTCCCCCACTAGAAGAAGCAGCCCTGTGATGAGCATTCTCAGAGATCAATCTCCGCGTGCCTCTAAGAGGTGCCTTTAGGCCACATTTCCAGAGTGAATGGCTGGGTTTGGAAGGATGCAGTAGTCTACTGCTCTTCATGGGTAGAGAAGGAGATGTAGGGAAGGAATGTTCTTCCTTTACTCCGAGGTCTACATCACATCACCTGCATCTGCTAACTCCTTCCACCCTGGGCTGTTGTGAGGATTGAATTAACCAAGGCATGTCACGCTTGATGAATGGTTACGATTACCTTTGTTATTACCCCACTGTGCCAGGCCATCTCTTTTAATCCTCACCACAAGCCAGAAGGACGAGGATGTTCTCTTTCTTAGTAAATAAGGAAAATAGCTCAAAGCTGGCAAGAGAAGGGGCTGAGCCCAGGTCTGCCTCTAAAACACATGCTCTTTGCCCCGTCATTGCTGCCCCTTCCTCACACAGGCATTCTGAGTCCGATACCCCCCTATCCATTCACATCTTAGGGTCGAAGGTGGTGTCTTACTTTTCTGTGGCCGCCGTAACAAATCACCACAAATTGGGTGGCTTAGGACAGCAGGAATTCATTCTTTCACAGTTCTGGAGGCCAGAAGCAGGTCTGTGTTTCCTCCAAAGGCTCTAGGGGAGGCTCCTTCCTTGCCTCTTCCAGATCCCGGTGGCTCCTGGCAATCTTTGGCTTGTGGCAGCATCACTCCAACCTCTGCCTCTGTTTTCACATAGCCTTCTTCCCTGTGGCTCTGTGTATCCTCCTCTGTCCTTTACTGTCTCATTGCACTTAGGGCCCACCCTAATTCAGTATGATCTCATTTTAATCTTTATCTTAATTCTCCCTGCAAAGACCTTATTTCCAAGTAAGGTCACATTCTGAGGTTCTGGGTGGATATGACTTTTCTTCGGAGGACACTATTTAATCCACTACAGTGATGAATGGTCACAAGCGTACAAGCTCCCTGACAGCGATATGTCACTGTCTCCAAGAGATTTAGTCACTGTGCATTGAGCACAGCCGTGGCTGGAAGCAGCAAGAGTCCCAGGAAGCAGCCGGGGGTGGTGGGGATGAATGGGATGCGGTGGGAGGGGGCAGTGGGGCATGGTGAAAACCAGCTGGGGGCCAGAGTTAGAGATCCTTGGTCTGAGGCCAGTCACCAGCTGCATGACCTTGAATGAGCCCTTTTACCTGTTAGCATCACATTCTTCCTTTGCAAAATGGGATTCAATAGCTATCATGTGCTACACTGTGCTGTAGGCTTTATATGTACCATCTCATTTAATCCCTATGTTATAGAAGATGTAGCTGAGGCTTAGAGAAGCAAAGTGACTTGGCCAACATCACAAAACCAGAATGTCGCAGAGGCAGAATTCAAATCCAGCCTCTCTCTCCCTCTCCCTCTCTCCCCCTCTCTCTCTCTCTCTCCCCTTAACTGCCTGCCTTAACCACATTATACGGCCTCGGGTGAGGGTTAAATGCATTTATGGATGTGAACGCGCGTAGTTAACCGCCCCGCAAATATAAGTATCCTCATTCCTCACTCATCATGGTTTAGATGGGCAACCTGATTTCCGTGGGACACATGCTGAAAATGGCAACATACCCTGGGGCAAAGCGTGGGACAGAAAGAATTAATCACACCCCATGGATTGGCATTTTACCTCCATCCTTGGGGGAGGATGGAGGCGGTGGCACTGCCAGGCTCCAGGTGCTGAGATGAACACTTAGCTTTGACTTGGGGCAGAGGATGGAGCTGATACCTCTGTTGAAAAGTCTTGCTCATGGATGCTTTCCTTCCCCTGGAGAAAGGAGCAAAGCCTAGCCCTCAAATCAGATATGGAACAGTTAGAATTCTTTCTCTTAGTGACTGCTCTGTGCCAGGCACTGTGCTAGGCTCATTACAAGCCTTATCTCATTTAATCTTCACAACACCCCAGCTGAGGAGTTAGCCAGCTACAGCCATGGGCCAAAGCCAGCCCCCTCCCTGATTTTGTAGATAAAGTTTTATTGGAACATTGGCCACGCTCATTCATTTGTGTATTATTTTGGGTGCTTTTGCACTATGACAGCAGAATGAGCAGCTGTAACAGAGACTGGCCCACAAAACCTCAAACATTTACTATCTGGCCCTTTACAGAAAAAGTTTGCCAACCCCTGCACCCCTACCCTAGATGGTAGATGCTATCATTTCCCCAGTTTAAAGGTTAAAAAAACAAACAACAAAAAAACCCAGGTTTAGCCAGTAATGATAATAGGTAACACTTATTGAGCATTTATCACATGCCAGGATCAAATCACCTTATTTAATTCTCCAAACAGTCCTGGGTGGTAAATACTGTTAGCATCCATTTCACAGATGAGCAGATTGAGCCTCAGGAAAAGGAGTAAGTGATGGGGCCAAGATTTAAAACCAGCTCTGTCCTACTCCAAAGCCCTTGTTGTCATCAATTCTATTCAAGAACTACCTCCCCACTTAAGAAGCACCATCATCACCTTAGCAATAGAGAAAACTGAGTCTATTTTATTGCTTTAGGTACATGGAGAGTAGCTGTTTTTAAGAGTTAGCAGGTGCGGTGATTATCTGGGGAGCTCTACCCCCAGGGATTAGGATACACCTGGGTTGAGGGGTGGGGGTCATGTCCAAGGACCTTCATACAGGAGGTCTTCAGACCAGACTCTGAGAAATGCTGGTACAGGATGTGAGTAAGTGAATATCATGCATGGTCGGTTTCTTTTCAGTCTGAACTTGTGTAATAGTACTAGTATGATGGAAACCTTGACAACATTCTCCAGCTAGAAGGCAGACATCCAACAGCTGCCAATGAAGGTGTCCACGAGGAGGACAAATCCTGGAAGGAGACGGACAAGCGTTTCATGCCGCCTAGAGAAGACAGTCGCAACAAGGCTCTAAGAGAGAGCAAAGCATGGCTGTGTAGAGAGAACGAAGCACAAAGGCACAGAAGTCCCCAGGGCTCCAACTGCCATTGCTGTCAGTCAGCTTCCAGCAGCTGAGTCACTTCTGGGGGATGAGGCAGCTAAATCCATCTTTTTATCCCCAAATGCCACACCAGGGAGATTCATGCACAGCAGCACCAGCAAACAAGAGCTGAGCACCGGACATGACTGGGATGTGCCAGCAGGTTTAATCATTTATCTTGAAAATTTAAAGCTACCCGGGGACAGGGCAGAGGCGGTGGGGTTGGCAAATGAGGGCTGACAATCTCCTAGAAACTCGTAATTCAAATACAGGCAAGAAGGAAAACTGCTGGGGACCAAAGAGAAGTCTTCCCTGGTCCATCTTTTCCAGTCATGGGTCACAGTAGGAAGTTAAGCCCAGGGTCCCCTGGACAATGCCCACTTTTGCTTATGCTTCTTAATTTCATGCACCCAGAGCTCTCTCATATTAAGCATTAGTAGGAGTCCAGCACTAACTCATCATGCTCCTAAATACCTTGGCAGGTAGGTACACTCATTATCATCCTCTCTTTACAGGTCAATAAGATGAGGCTCAGAGAAAACATAAGTGATTGGCCAAAGTCACTCAACCAGTGAGTGGCACAGACCCAGGTCTATCTGATTCCAAAGCCCAGGCTGTAGGACAAAGGGCTACAGAATAGTGTTTCCAAAACCTCAATTACTATACAGAATTTACCACAATCATGTACTATCTGTTAGGGACTGAATGCTTGTGGCTCCACACCGCCCCCCACCACCTCCCAAAGTCATATGTTGAAATCCTAACTCTTAATGTGATAGTATTTGGAGGTGGAGCATTTGAGAGGTAATTAGGGTTAGGGGAGGTCATGAGGGTGGGGCTCCATAACGGGATTAGTGCCATTATAAGAAGAGACACCAGAGCTTGCTTCCTCTCTCTCTGCTCTCCACCATGTGAGGACACAAGACAGCCGTCTACAAACCAGGAAGAGGGTCCTCACCAAACACCAGATCTGCCAGTGCCTTGATCTTGGACTTCCCAGCCTTCAGAATTGTGAGAAATAACTGTTATTTAAGCCACCCAGTCTATGGTATTTTGTTACAGCAGCATGAGCTAAACACTAACTATACCATCAGGTACTCAATATTTCTTTATGTTGACTTTTTTTCACTCACATAAACTCCTTAAAGGAAATTTCATTATCACATCCATAAATAATAGGTCACCATCACTTAGCATAATTAGAAAATAGCCATAACCACAAGTCCGATGGAAACAAAGTGGTGTTATCAAATTCTGGCTAAATACTGTAGCCTGCTCAAGGCTCAGATTGAAGGCCTAATTTTTCTTTATTAACCAAGTAGATTAGCAAGTACTAAAAGTTAACAAGTACTGGAGAGGTGTTAAGGACAAACCACCAAACTGAGGCTTTCTTCTTTGGTAATCATAAAGATCGAAAATTGTAAAAAAGAGAGCGTAGGAGAGAGACTGTGGGCTCAGTTCCAGACCACTGCAATAAAGTAAGTATCTCAACAAAGCGAGTCACACAAATTTTTTGGTTTCCCAGTGCATATAAGAGTTAGGTTTGCACTTTACTGTAGTCTATTAAGTGTGCAATAGCATTATGTCTAAAAAACAATGTACGCACCTTAATTTAAAAACACTTGATTGCTAAAAAATGCTAACCATCATCAGAGCCTTCACTGAGTCATAATCTTTTTGCTGGTGGAGGGTTTGAAACGTGAGAATTACCAAAACGTGACACAGAGACACGAAGTGAGCAAATGCTGTTGGAAAGGTGGCGTTATAGACTTGTTTGACACAGAGTTGCCATAAATCTTCAATTTGTAAAAAACACAATATCTGGGGACTTCCCTGGCCGTCCAGTGGTTAAGACTCCACGCTCCCACTGCAGGGGGCATGGGTTCAATCCCTGGTCAGGAACTTAGATCCCGCATGCCACGCAGTGCAGCCAAAAAACAAACAAACAAAAACACACAATATCTGGGAAGTGCAATAAAACGAGGTATGCCTGTAATTTTCCTGCAACCTAATTCAATGTGGTTTGATGCTAGAGCATCTGGGCATCTCCCACCTCCTGGGAAAGCCGTTGTAGTACTGAATTCCAGCCCTTTGGGTTGGGAGAGTCTTAGAGGTCCTTAGGGCAGCCTCATCTCCGTGTCTGACAGGATTTGGAATGACACAACAGGATTTGGTTCTGATGGTCCCTTGACAAGCAGCAGTGGGCCCAAACTCTTCAGTTCTCATTGGAAATCAAATGAGAACTGAGGGCTGAAGGAAATTTCGCAATCACGTGTCAAGTTTTTCACCCAAAGATGAATCAGCCATTTCAAGTCATTATTTCATCCCAGCTCGTATGACAGAGGCAATTTAATGAAGGTGAACCTATTCATTTCAATCCCACAAACACTTATTAGGCATCCAGCATCCTTAGAATATCCTCAGAAGGACACATGAGAGAAGGGCCACAGTGGTTGTCCTTGGAGGACGTGGGAGACTGGGGGTCAATGTTGGAGGACAATCACCTTCCACCTAACACACCATTTTCTATTGTTCGAATTTTTAAATAAGCTTTTTATTTTGGAATAATTTTCGATTTATAGAAAAGTTGCAAAGCCAACGCCACAGAGAATTCCTGTCTACGCTTCCCCTAGCACCCACCACTGTTAACATCACCAAGACACTGACATTGGTGACTTACTGTTAGCTATGCTGTTTGAAATCTTACCATGGCAGGTGTTACCTATTCAAAACAGATTTAAAATAAAGAAAAATATGTTGGATGCAGGTGCTCTGGGAGCCATGGGAGCCCTCAGAGATGGCATGTGAAGGGGTCGGTTATGGGCATGGACTTTCAGGTCTCAGGGCCACCTCTCAGGCTGACCACGGTCCCATCAATTGTTGACTCTGGGCCTCAGTTGCTTCATCTGCAACGTGGGGACAATCATACACATCTTTTAGTGAATTTGCATAAGTGCCAGGCATATAGAAAGTTCTCTGTAATATTTGCTCTTATTATCCATTTAATAAATATGCATTGAAAACCTGCTTCGTGCCAGATCCTGTTCTAAGCAATGGGGATGGAGCAAAACAGACAAAACCCTTGCCCTCGTCAAGTTGACCTTGTAGAAAAGGGCTTACATGTTGGGGAGAAAAGTCATTAGCTCACCAACAGCTTACCCTTGATAGTAGGTTTGGATAGATTCTGGTTCAAGTCCTGGCTCTACCAGTAATTGTGTGATCTGGACACATTACTGATTCTTCCCAAGTCTCAGTTTCCTCTTCTGTAAAATGGGACAGTAACTCCTACCTCATGGAGTTGCTGCTATGGAGATGAAGTGAGAAACCATGTCAAGTGCTTGGTGCAGTGCCTGGGCATGATAAAAGGTGGTCAGTATCACCTGTCCTTTCCCTGGGAGAGTCAGACTAACGTGGGGGAGAAGACAAAGTCAGGATCATCAGATCCGGAGAAGGACGGCCTTCCGGTCATTTAGACCCATGCCTGCCCCGAACAGAGCGTCCAAGAGTGGCCCCACCAGCCCTCTGTCAAGGGGCCAGGCCCTTAGCTCTCACCACCCTGGGTACCCACAGGCATGTCTTCCTGGTATCGACCCAACAGAGAGTCTTAAACACTGGGGAAATAATATCTGAGCCCCACTACTGGGAATGGATATCCTGATGCATTTCAAAGGCTCCTGGGGATACCCCAGGCTTTTATTGTCATCAATCATTCATGTAGGAAAGAAGCTCATTTCAACCCCCAAACATCCTATTATGGGATGTATCAAGCATCTTGCCTTCTCGCTATAAAGTGAATCTAATGGGAAACAGCCGGTTGCTTTTAGTGAGTCACCATTTCCCAAGAACCTAAAGTAACTGCTTTTAATTCAGATGCTCCGTGCCCTCCTCCTCTGCCCTGTGAATAAGGATGCCTCTGGGTCCTGAGAGTTATCATACCTCCCGCTGCACGGAGCCTTCCCATCCATGATGTCTCTTTGTAATCACAATCACCTCCCAAGGAAGGTTTTGAGGAAACTGACTTGTCTTCAAATCGTGGCCATGGTTATTATTCTCTAATGGGACTTTGGGCATGTTTTTTTAGCGTCTCCGAGCTTCTATTTTCTCTGCCACATCGGCCTTGTCGAAGGTCACAAAAGTAATGAGGAAGAAGGCCCAGTCAGCAGTGGGGTTAAGAAACAGGCACTGGAGTCAAGCTGACTTGGGTTTAAATCCTGGCTCTGCCTCCTTCTAACTGCTGCCCTTGGGCAAATGACTTCACCTCTCTAAGCCTCAGTTTCCCTATCTGTAAACTGGGAGTAAGGATGTAGAATGTGAGAACATCTGAAGGCTCATTCTGAAAGCTCAGGAACCAAAGGGAAAGCAAGAGTTTCACCTCCCCTCTACTTGGCGGCCTCTGAGCACTTTGTTGGGACCTGAGTGTCTTACCCTCAGCACTACTGACATTTGGGGCTGGATCATTCTGAGCTGGGGGACTGGCCTGTGCACTGTAGGATGTTCAGCAGCATCCCCGGCCTCCACCCACTAGAAGCCAGCAGCATCCTCCCACCCACCCAAAGTGTCTTCAAACATTTGTGAATATTGCCATAGGGCACAAACTCATCCTCCCTTGAAAACCAGTGAGGTAGACCCACTTTTTCTTTTTTTTTTCAGTTTTTTAAAATTGAAGTATAGTTGGTTTACAATGTTGTGCAGTCTCTGCTGTACAGCAAGATGAGTCAGTTATACACATATAGACATTATTCTTTTCCATTATGGTTTATCACAGGATATTGAATATAGTTCCCTGTACTATACACTAGGACCCTGTTGTTTATGCATTTTACATGTGATAGTTTGCATCTACCAACCCCAAACCCCCAGTCCATCCCTCTTCCTCCTCCCCCTCCCCCTTGGCAACCACCAGTCTGTTCTCTATTAGACCCACATTTTCAACAGTGCTTTTGGGAGCATGGACATGAGACCCACGTGAGTGCGGTTAAAAAATCCATCTCTCTGGGCTTCTCCAGGGTCTACTGAATCAGAATCCCCCAAGAGGGGACCCCACAATCTGTACTTCATGAAGGCGATTCTTCATTCATTTCTTTGTGCCTCAGTTTCCTGAAATGGGGAGAGAGTGATGGAATCCACCACAAAGGCTCACTATGAAGATTAACTGAGGGAATCCATAGAGCCCTGGGCATGGTGTCCTCAATACATGTTAGCTCTTTTCATCCCAGAAGGACTGGTCTGGACAGAGAGGAACATGGAGGACACCAGAATTGGGGGAAGAACAGGAAAACCATGGACAGGAGGGTGACAGCCTGGTAATGACCACTCTACTCAAATGCCAGCTGAGAACTGTGACTAGTAATGAGGTGACACAAGGGGGACCATGAAAGCCACACGGGGTCTTTCCTCTCTGCAGATAATCACTGCTCACATTGACTGCATGCTTAGACTGCCTCCCCAGCTAAAACAAACGTGGACAACTGTTAATAAAAGGCAAGGGGAGAAAAAGAAAAAAAATATCCGTCTGTGTATTAGTTGTCTATGGCTGCCATGACAAATGATCACTAATTTATTGGCTTAAAAAGAATACAAATATATTATTTTATAGTTCTGGAGTCAGAGGTTTGACATGGGTCTCACTGGGCAATAAACAAGGTGTCAGCAGGACTGATGCTCTAGGGAAGAATCTGTTTCTTCTCTTTTCTTTTCTTTCTTTTTTTTTTACTTTTTGGCTGCATTGTACGGCATATGGGATCTTAGTTCCCCAACCAGGGATCGAACCCACACCCCCTGCAGTGGAAGCACAGAGTCTCAACCACTGGACCACCAGGGAAGTCCCAGAATCTGTTTCCTTGCCTTTTCTAGCTTCTAGTGGTCGCCTACACTCCTTGGCCTATAGCCACTTCCTCCATTTTCAAAGCTAGCCATGACAAGTTGAGTCCTTTTATGGTGCATCTCTCTGACTCTTCGTCCTTCACATCTCTCTCTGACCCAGTCAAGAAAGCCTCTCTCATTTTAAGGGCTCATGTGATTAGATTGGGTCCACTCGGGAAATCCCTTATAATCTTCTCATCTCAAAGTCTGTACCTTAATTCCATCTGCAACAATAATTCCTGTTTGCTGTATGAGGTAACATATTCATAGGTTCTGAGGATTAGGGTGTAAGCATCTTTTGGGGACCTTTATTCAGTAAATCACAGTGTATATAATAGAAGGGACCAAATGAACCTACTGCGGAGGGTCCCAGGATGGGGTCATTATCATCCTCGTGGGCAAAATCTGTGTTCTGTAGAAAGGGACCTAGTTTTAGTGAAGGAGGTGAGGCAACCAAGCAGTAAGACTGCCCTCCTGCTCACTGGGTATCGTCCACCCCACCCAGCTCAGTGCCAACAGCCATGGCACAACACCCTTAGCTGACAGCATGACTCAAGTTAAAATAAAATGTTGGCTCTGCCCCTTACTGGCTTGTGCCCTTGGAAAAGTTGCTTACATTCTCTGAGTTTTTCCTTTTTTGTTTGTAAAGTGTGTCTAATAACCCTAGCTTGCAATATTTGTTCACTCCACAATAACTATCTGCAAGGCTGGTAAGCTGGTTATGTGACCTTTCCCACCGTCAAGGTCCGTCATCTGTTAAGCGGGGATAATAATAAAGGTTACTCATTGGCTGTGGTGAGGGCTGAATGACAGGTTGTGTGTAAGGCTCTTAGTGTGGTACCTGGTACATCATAAGGACAGTGAGGTCTTGGTGAGTGTCAATTATCACAACTACTATCACCGTCATCATGATCAGCATCCTCCTCCTCATCATTACCATCATCATCACATCATCATTATCATCTTCTGCATCATCAGCATCAGCATCGCCACCATGACCATCACCAGCATCACCACCATCAGCATCAGCATCGCCACCATGACCATCACCAGCATCACCACCATCAGCATCAGCATCGCCACCATGACCATCACCAGCATCACCACCATCAGCATCAGCATCGCCACCATGACCATCACCAGCATCACCACCATCAGCATCAGCATCGCCACCATGACCATCACCAGCATCACCACCATCAGCATCAGCATCGCCACCATGACCATCACCAGCATCACCACCATCAGCATCAGCATCGCCACCATGACCATCACCAGCATCACCATCATCAGCATCAGCATCACCACCATGACCATCACCAGCATCACCATCACCATCATCAACATCACCACCATGACCATCAGCAGCAGCAGCATCACCACCACCGTCAAAAGAGAAATCAGACAACCTTAGGCCGACACCACAGCTGGAGCTGCGGATAGGGAAGGACAGAGGCGATCGGCCCCAGGAGCCCCTGCCCCAACTTTACCTCCCTCCCCAGAACTCCCTTCACTGGGAATACCCTACCTCTTACACCATCCCATTCCATGCCTTTTAAGGAGAATGAGAAGCACTAAAAAGCTGTGTGTCCTACCTGCATCGTCCACAAAACTAGTCTTAGGTCTGGAGGGAAGGGGGAGGGAGATCATATTAAGGTAGTGGAAAGCAATTCTTTTTTTTTAAACGACGATTCTAGAATATTACCCTTCAAGGAATCACCTCAGAACGCCCTATGCTTCCAATAATACCAACATTCCTCAAGCCTTTTAAAACTTTTATTAGACTCCAATATGGTGATTAAATCCTTCCTGGAATAAGGAGAGGTATTAATAAACAAACTCTTCTTTGATCATTGCTTTCAAATCAGTTTATGAGCCATTCCAGAAAAGCAGTTTAACACATTTATATTCACTTTTTTATATTCATGTGATTTGATTACCCACTTTATTTGGCTCAGAACGACCTTTCCAAACCTCAAACTCCCTCTCCAAGGCAAAGGTTTATCACCATTGAGGATGTTCACAAGACTTCAACACAGATTGGGACTGCAGTTCCCAAGGGAGATTTCCAGAAAGGTTTTCATTTGAATAATGTGTGTGTTACCTCTGGGGTGGGGCTTTGAAGGAAATGACACATGAGTTCTGACAGTTTATCTAACAATCTGTAATGTCATTTTTTCATTATTCAGTGTCCTCACCCCAACACATCTAAGTGACCTTCAATGAGTCATCAAATCACTCTGTTGTATTTCTCCAACCCCAAGCAGAAGGGCTCAGACTGGTTTCTGAGGTCCTTAAAGACCCTACAAGAGAATATTCTCCCTAATTCAGAGGGAATTGGTAAGAATGTCGAATTACAACCATGGAAATTGATAACCCTGTAATAACAATAAGGTAATTGTCCAATTAAAATTGCATAGACAACTAATGTTTTTTGGTACTTCTGCAGGTTCATCCTATTATTCAAGGTTCATTTCTTTAAAAATGGTCCTCCAGCCCTGCAATCTCAGAAAGACTTCATGAATATAGACAATTATGAATCTATCCTGAGCTGTGATTCATGCATCTTTTACTAAGACTCCCTAACACTTCCAATTTACAAACCAATTCAGAAGTAAGCAGAGGGCCCAGGTCACGCAAGGATGGGTAGAGAACCAGACAGTGCTGCTTAAAAGCCTGCTTGGCGGGGCTAAGATGATTAGAATCTAGAGGAAAATAAATTGGGACTGTCTAAAGTAATATTTCAGTTTTTAAAAATTGCTTAGCCTGGAAATCATGTGGCTCATTTCATCCCTCACTGGCTGGAAACTTAACTGGAGAGATAAACTGCTTGGAGAACATTATTTTATTTCAGAAAGTTCAAGACCGAGGAATAGCCTGGGATAAATCCTTTTCTGAGCTGGGGTGGTTTGGGTGTGATTTGGGATGCTTGAGGGTCAGAGAAAACCAGCCAGGAAAGTCTGTGCATGGGCTGTGTGCAAGCATGAGTGGGCCAAGTTCAATGTTCAACAACACGGGCTGCAAGCTGGGAAGCCAGAGGGAGAGTTGGATCATGGCAGAAGAAGAAAGGACACAAATGTGGAAATGGACTTGCTGGATTGAAAGTCCAGCATGAGAAGTAAGATAAGCCCCTAAACAGAAAGAAAGCAAAAGCGTAGGACAAAAGGCAAAAGCATCGGACTAGAAATACTCACGGATATATATATATATATATATATATATATATATATATATATATATATATATATATATATATATATATATATATATATATATATTTAAACTAGATTCCATACTTTGCTCAGATTTCCTTAGTTTTTACCTAATGTCCTTTTTTTGTTCCAGGATCCTATCCAGGACACCCCATGACATTTAATCATCATGTCTCCTTAGACTCCTCTTGGCTGTGACAGTTTCTCAGAGTGTCCTTGTTTTTGATGGCAACGTTGACAGTTTTGAGGAGGATTCATCAGATGATTTTGTAGAATGTCCCTCCACTGGGATCTGTCTGCTGTTTTTCTGTTGATTAGACTGGGGTTATGGGTTTGCAAGAGGAAGACCACAGAGGGAGAGTGTCATTCTCACTGTCTTCTATCAAGGGCACTCTAAAGGTCACTCTTGATGTTGAGCTGGATCACCTGGCCGAATTCATAATTGTCAGGTTTCTCCCCCCTACTCTTTTCCATACCGTACTGTTTAGAAGGAAGTCACTAAGCACAGCCCACGCTGACAGGGTGGGGACTGATGAGCACTTCTTTGAGGGCAGCATATGGTATTATTTTTATAAATAGAAAAATATTCCCACATTAGAAGGTGAGGAGGATCACATGCCAGTGGATCCAAAACCCAGAACTTCTGTGTGTCCCAGCTAGAACTGGGGGTGTGGCAAGGGCCAGCTCCCCAGCAACGCTGCAAGAGATGCAAAATCTGAGTGCTCAAGTCCAAACGTCAACTTGATTTCAACAAAGCTGAAGATGCCAAAAAGCTGGGTGTAAAAACTAGGCAAAATTTCAGCCAGTTGGGATACTTTTCATAGGCAGTGATTTTTATCCTAACCAGCATCCCTTTTCAACACTCAGGGCTCCACCCCCTCAGGGGGTCCTTCCTCTGTGGGACCTTGGGCAAATGACTTGGCCTCAGATGTTCTGAAGGGCTTTTCATATATTCAACGTACCTACCATAGGCCAAGCAATGTTCTGGGCACTAGGCACACAGAAATGCAGCATTCATCCTAGTGGGGACGATGGGCAGCAAGTAAAAAAATAAACAACATCCTTTAAGTTGACAGGACTATGCAGAGAGTAAAATGTGGTTATGGTCTGGTAAGCGATTGACAGGGCCTCCTTCAGACAGTGGGGCTGAGGAAGACCCCTCTGAGAAAGTGACATTTGAGCTGACACTAAATGACCAAGAGGAGCCAGCCTGGGAAGATAGAAGGAAAGAATGTTACCAGCAGATGGAACAGCAAGTGCGGGAGCCCTGAGAGGGGAACCAGCTTCATGCTCAAGAACAGAGAAAAGGCCAGTGTGGGTGGAACAAAATGAGAACAGGGGAGGGTGTGACACGATGGAGAGACAGGAAGGGGCCAGATAATGCAAGGCCTTGTGGAAAGTTGGATTTTATTCCCAGTGGTTGACCTACAGAAGGATTCTAAGCAGGGGAGAGATGAGATCGCTATCTCCCATGAGAGAGGGTGTAGAGGTAGGGAGCAGGCATCAAGGTAGGAAGACCAGCTTCCTGCAATTGCCTCACAGAGTTGGAGAATTAAATGCAGCATAATGTGTGCAAATTGCTTAGTCCAGGGCTTGGTCATAGAAAGTGATCAGTAAATGAAATAAAATACATGCAGTCAATAAATGCATGACTGCAGTTATGCAGATGCTTCCTGCTTCTTCCAGCTCAGCCACAGACACCTCTGTAGCTCCCACTCTCCATGGACTTTTGCAGAAGGTGATTCAGCCCCTCAGTTGCTGGCTGTCCTGTTCCCACAGACAGGGCTGTCTGGCCTGGGGTGTGGCAAATGGGTGGCAGGGAGGCTGAGCATTTTGGGGGTACACACACACCCAGGCACACAAGATGGGGTCTGAAACATTGGCCCAGGCCCCAGAGTTAGGACTGGAGTGTGTCCTCCTTAAAGGATAACGGAATATGCCACCCCAAAACATGCCCCTTTGGCATAGGATTATTTTGAGATGAAGGCAATGGAGAGAAAAAAAAGATACAAGAAAAGCTCTCTGCCCTCCTTGATTTGCCTACAAGCAGGACATCAATTTATAATAAAGAGGTCTCCCCTCCCCTCTGTACCAGGAAGGAGAGAAATTAATCACTGGGAACAACTCTAGATCCTCATCAGCCTGGAGATGGCTCCAGAAAAATCTATACAACAAACTTAGACTAACTAGTCCTTATTGTCCATTAGTTTCCCCCATCTACCTACCTTCTCATAAGAAACTCAAAGTCCCTTTTCTTTGTCTTGCCAGTACTCTAGAAATGTATTGTTCTTCTGTTAAGATGCTATATCAGCCCGAGTTCTAACCACTGTTATGAGTTACTCATCACTCCCAGGTATATGTGTGATGCACATGTTAATAAACTCCTGTTTATTTTTCTCTTGTGAATCTGTCTTTTGTCAGTCTCATTTACAGGGCTCCAGCCAGGGAGCCTGAGATGGGTAGAGGACAAATTTTTTTTCCCTTCCCCACACCTGGTTGGCACCTCCTAAAGTAGGTGCATGTAACTGAGGGCCACACTCTTGTTTGGCGGAGGATGGGGAAAAAAATGCTGAATCTGGAGTGGGTCACTGAGAGCAAAAGAAAAACGAGGTCAGAATGAAGGGTACCAAGGGATAACCTTGAGGTGATAAACATCTGGGGAAAGGTAGGAAAAGCTAGACTCTGTGGTGTGGAGAGGAGCAGAGGAAATTGTCATCAATATTCCCAAGGCTGGAAAACTCCACCATGAGTCACAAAGTGCCCACGTCAAGAAACAGCTATTTTGAGCCCAGCTAGAGGGTGGGGCACTGTCTGCCTTTACTGAGATGGGTGAGTGGCTGAGCCAGGCCTTTAGCTATTCAAGTCACTGCTTCCTCTAAACAGAATCTCAATCAACTGAGTGCTGAGAGTCTAGACCACCTGACTGCACAGAAAATGAAATCTAAACCATTCTGTAGCTCCGGGTTTGTCAAGCCTAGAAGGTCTGCTCCAGAAGAAGCTGGAACCTGCAGAGAGAACTTTGCCAAAGGGAAGACAGGCAATCCCTTTGAGAAGACGGGGTGTGAACAGCAATTTCCTGCTCCTGGCAGCTCATCCACCCACTTTGTTCGAGGCATTTAGATTCTAAATGTCACATGATGATGTCCCCGACATGAAGTGGACATTTGGTGATTTTTGCCTCCCAGCATCCATTCACCTTTCCTTGGCAAGAGGACCCCCATTTTAGTTGGGGAATCGATGCAGGCACCACTCCTGGGTCTTGGGAATTGTTGAGCTGACCCTGCCAGGGTGTGGTGTTCTGTTTCCCCAGACCCCTGGGGCTCATTCAGATGGGCATGAAGCTCCATAACAAAAGCCAAGTAATCAGGCCCTGAGCTTTTGTGTGAACTCTTGGAGGGAGAGAAACCCTGCCTGGTTTCCTGCTGGCCTTGGACCTCTCAGAACATGGATCCTGAGGGCAAACCTTCATGGAAGGGAGAAAGGCCAAGAGATGGAGAGATGGAGAGAAGCAGATGAACCCTGGATCGACTTCTAGAGTAACAGAACCCAGTGCATTCTCTTTTTACTTAAGCAGTTTGTTTTCTGTTGCATATAACAGAAATATGTTGCATATAATGGTCACATAAATACTCCACATCGTCTAAGAGAAATGAGTAAGGAGGAGCAGCAGAGGGTGGAAATGCCTCTGAGGTAACAGGGCTGTGGATTCAGGGCAATCCTTGTGTCTCCCCTGTCCATAGTCAAAAATGCAAACATGATCGTCTCCTAAGGCAGGGATTGCAAACTACAGCCCACGGGCCAAGTCCAGACCACCACTGTTTTTGTACAGCCTGTGAGCTAAGAATGGTTTTTACGTTTTTTACATATTGGGAAAAAATCAAAAGAAAAATAATAGTTTGTGACATGTGAAAATTACACAAAATTCACATTTCAGTGTCCCTAAATAAAGCTTTATTGGAATGTAGCCATGCCCATTTGTTTATGTATTATCTATGGCTGCTTTCACACTACAACAGAGCTGAATGGTTGGAATAGAGACCATCTGACTTCAAAGACAAAATATTTACTGTTAGCCCATTAAAAGAAGGTTTGCAGACCTCTGTCCTAAAGGATTCTTTAGACAAAGGAGATTTTGTAACTAGCCTTTTATAAACTAGGCTACTAAGGGCTTTAAGTTCCAAACTTACTATGCACAGAAACGTGTTAAAACGATTGGCTTTTCTTGCCAAGTAAAAATGAGAAGAATTGCTAATTATTTATAGAAACTTGTTTAGAAGAAACTCCGTTTTAAGCTTTTAAGGTTGTAAACCAGAAGTACTATCCAGAACTCAAAAATAATCCCAAAGGCAACAGCAATGATATATTCAATTTCAGTAATGGTTATTTATTTTCCCATAACCACAAAAATTCTATTTCTAGTATCTTCTATCTTTTAAATAATCCAAGAACTAATATAAGCCATAATTGAAATGAACTTAACAGTAAGAATAACAATAGCTATTATTTATTAAGCCTTTACTATTTGCAGGCAGAGTTTGAACATTTTACTTATATTCACACATTTAATTGTCCCAACCACTGCACTGGGTAGATACTATTATTCTACCCATTTGGTAGATGAGAAAACTAAGGCACAGAGGCAAGGTAAGTAATTTGCCTACTGTCACACAGCCTGAAAATACTGGTGCCAGGATTCAAACCCCTGTAAACTGGTCCCCTAAATTGGACTACACTATGGGGAAGACTATCTCAGCTTTATTTAAGAGAGATGGGGGGGGGGGATTCCCTGGCGGTCCAGTGGTTAGGACTCAGTGCTTTCACTGCCAGGGCCCCGGGTTCAATCCCTGGTCGGGGAAACAAAATCCTGCAAGCTGCATGATGAAGCCAAAAAAATAAAAAAATAAAAATAATAAAAGAGAACTTCCCCGGTGGTCCAGTGGTTAAGACTCTGTGCTTCCACTGCCGGGGGCACGGCTTCAATCCCTGATCAGGGAAGTTTTGCACGCTGTGCAGTGCAGCAAAAAAACCAAAAAACCAAAAACAAAAAGAGAGAGAGAGAGAGAGATGAGGGTAACAAGATTTCACCTGATGAAACAAAATTCATATTTTATGGCAAGACAAGAAAATTTAAACGTAAAATTGTTCTCTGCCTGTTTGGGCCTCCTCCCTCTCCTTTAGTGTGTGTTGTACCTCTGCATTAACCAGACCTCCTTAGGAGATAACCTTCCTTATTTATCTTGTAAGGGACCACAGTGACCCATGACCTACTACTCACTTTGTACGTGTGTAAACTGTCAATAATACATCATTTGATGTATAACCCTTTATCTCAAAAACTTATGTTAACTGTGCTTTGACCTCTAACGGGTAGAATATTCCTCAGAGCTTTCTGAAAGACTGTCTCCTGGGTTAAAATCCACAGGTTGGCTCCAATAAAATTTTCCATTTCTTTCTTAGATTCACTATTGATTAATTTTTCATCAACACACTATAGTCTGAAATTTAATTAGTAGCACAATGCAGTGCATACTTTTTTTAAAACTTCTTAGAACGTCAGCTTTTCTGGAAAATGTCTTTCCTCTGAACCTTCTACATAGTCATGTTAGGCAACGGACCCCCACCCCTCTCCAATCTCCCACATCTGATTGGACCGGGTATGGACATCTGACCCAAGTGGACCAATAGGCTCTTCCCTGAGACTTTGGTACTGAGATTAAGATTCCAGCCTTAGGACTTCCCTGGTGGGGTAGTGGTTAAGAATCTGCCTGCCAGTGCAGGGGACACGAGTTCGATCCCTGGTCCAGGAAGATCCCACGTGCTGTGAAGCAACTAAGCCTGTGCATCACAACTACTGGGCTTGCGCTCTGGAGCCCGCAAGCCACAACTATTGAGCCCACGCACCTAGGGCCCGTGCTCCGCAACAAAAGAAGCCCCCACTCGCCACAGCTAGAGAAAGCCTGCGTGCAGCAACGAAGACCCAACGCAGCCAAAAATAAATAAATAAATGATTCCAGCCTCAATCTAACTGCTGTTTTAAAACATAAGCCTGGTAGCTGTTTGCCACAAGTTCCAAAAACCAGAAAAAGCCAGTCTTCAGTGTGAGAGAAGAATGAAGGAGACATGACAAGAAAAACACAGATGAGAAATGGAGGTGGAGGAAGGGAGCTCCCTGCTTCACGACACGCCCTAGTCCCTTCCTGAATTCCAGCAGAACTCCGCCCTGGGTTTTGGGAGGCACCCCCGTGATGGTTAATTTTAGTGTCAACTTGAGTGGGCCACCATGCCCTGATTACACATTATTTCTGGGTGTGTCTGTGAGGGTGTTTCTGAGTGAGATTAGCATTTGAATGGTGAACGCTGTAAAGTAGATGGCCCTCCTCAAGTGGATGGGCAGCATCTCGTTCCAGGAGGACCTGAATAGAACAAAGGGCAGGAGAAAGAAGAACTCCTCTCTTTTTTCCCTGCCTCACTGATTGAGCTGGGACGTCTCATCTCATCCTCCTGCCCTCTGACTGGTATTTGTATCATCGGCTTCCCTGGTTCTCAGGCCTCCTCCAGACTCAGACTGAATTACTCCATTGGCTTTCCTGAGTCTCCAGCGTGCAGATGGCAGATCGTGAGAATTCTCAGCCTCCATAATTGCATGAACCAATTCCTTATAGCAACTCTTTATATATATATATATATATATATATATATATATATATATATATATATATATATATATCCTATTGGGTTTCTCTGGAGAATCCTAATACAATCCAGAATCCTTAAATAATATCCCTTTGGCTAAATCGATGGGTTTCAAATACCTACAATCGAAAGAATCCTCAAACGTAGCCCAATTAAGGGCAAAACAATCTTCCAGTTTTCATATTCTCTGAATCATCAGCATGAGCCTCTCAAATAATGGATTTGCTGGATTTCTAATTATTCCCTTAGTTGTGCACTAACTAGGCCAGCTCCCAGGAATCGCTGGTTTGTAGGCGGAGGGACTAGTTGAAGATACCTAAAATGGTGTATCAGACATGCAGGGAGTCAACAAATTGGTGTTAGACTTCAGTTTACTTTTTCTTATTGTTTGTGTACTTCTATTCTTTTTCCCTGAAAAGAAGCAAACATTCTTCTCCATTTCCCTTCAATGAAACAGCTGGAAATGGCAGTTTTACTTGGGATGGAGCTGAGGGAGGGAGATAAACGGTGTCTTAGAACCAGTTGCTGAAATGACCGGAATGGATATAAAATACAGTTGCATAATTTCCTCATAAGTCACATTTCTGAAGGTGGAAATGGTTCTGAGACAATCCAAATGCTTCTCTGAAGAAATTAGTAAGTGGGATGGAAAAGAAAGTGATGGCTTCCCAGGGTTGGTAGTAATTGTGATTTGAATGGGTGTGATAGTCCCATTTATAGATGGGCAACATGAGGACCTGAATGGCCAGGAGATTTGCTAACCGATGGCAAGGTCAGGATTAGGCCTCTGGCCTTGAGTCCAGCTCTTCAATCCCAGTGGCCTCTGAGTGATGTCTGTTCTTTTCCCCAGCCAGCATCTGTGTCCTGATTTCCCGTTGGGGGATTGGGCATGTGATCCAGAACCTGGCCAATGAAAATATTCCACCACCACCTCTTCCCCTTTCTCCTGCCATAATAATTGGTTCAGGTCTGGGCAAATTACCCAATTTGGAGTCATGAGAGTCAGTCTCAGGAGTTTTAATGAACCTATTGGAGAAGAGTATGCTCTCCCTTCTGGGATTGCTAGCTGATGGCTAATGTAAGCTTGGAGCTGTTGAGACTGCCACACAGAAAGCACCTGTCTGAGAGTAAAGCTGACACTGGTAGATGCAGAATAAAGAAAAGAAGATGGAGAGACTGAGTCCTGCTGATCTGGGACTGAACTGATCCTTAGTTGAACCTCTGGATCCAGCCATGCCTGAAGCTAGCCCAATCTCTTCCAGGACATAAACCAATAACTTCTTTCTTTAGCTTGAGCCAGTCGAATTAGCTTTGCTGCTTGAACCCAAGAGCCCTGAGTAGTGCAGCTGTCATCCTATAGCCTGCAGGGGTGGTCAGTACCTGCCCTGAACATTCTAAATATTTGGCACAGACCAGCAGGCTGAATGTGACAATGAACATTCTTGCATGCACTGTTTATCGAGTGCCTACAATGTGCCAGGCCCTGGGCCCAGTGCAGCTGACACAGAGGTGAACAAGATAGACCCACCCCCTGTCCTCATAGAGCTCAAAGACAGACAATCAAATGGGCTAGTACAATAAGGTGGATAGGTGCTTGGGCAGGAGAAGCATTGAGACCTTCACTAGTCTGGGGCCAGAAAAGTGTCCCCGAGGAAGTGACCTTTAAGCTGACACCCAAGAAGGACACAGCAAGAGTGGGAGAGGAGAAAAAGAGGGGACGAGGTGGAAGGGAAACATATGCCAAGACCAAGCCTCAAGACAGGAGGACAGCCCAGGATGGCTGCAGTGTAATGTCTGAGCTAGGAACTAGCACGGGAGGATGCTGGAGGTCCTTCTCTTTTTTTCGTTAGCAGGTCTGACCTCATTTCATGGCACTTCGTTTTATTGCGCTTTGCAGATACTGCACTTTTTTACAAAACAAAGGTTGGTGGCAACGCTGCATTGAGCAAGTCTATCAGCACCATTTTTCCCAATAGCATTTGCTCACTTTGTGTCTCTGTGTCACATTTTGGTAATTCTCACAGTATTTCAAACTTTTTCATTATTATCGTATTTGTTATGGTTATCTGTGATCCATGATCTTTGATGTTACCACTATGACTCACTGAAGGCTCAGATGATGGCTAGCATTTTTTAGCAATAAAGTATTTTTTAATTAAGGTATGTACATTGCTTTTTAGACATAATGCTATTGCACACTTAACAGACTACAGGTATAGTGTAAACATAACTTTTATACGCACTGGGAAACCAAAGATTCGTGTGACTCGCTTTATTGCGGTGGTCTGGAACCGAACCCGCAGTATCTCCAAGGTGTGCCTGTACTTCTAAAGCATATCCTGAATCCACCCACTGCATGCCATCTCATGACTCCTCTCCTAGCCCGTCATCTGAGCAATTTCTAGAGCCGTCATGGTTTCACTCCCCACAATCCACTCTTCACGCAGCAACCAGGGTGAGGGCAATAGGGAGCCATAGAAAGAACATGAGCAGGGAAGGGGCAGGCCCTCTTAGGATGAGCGTCTCTACTTTGCCTGCAGATCATCTTTAACTATTTCTCAACTGGGTCCTTAAGTTATTTTCTGGGTGTTCGTTCAGCCTGCTGGTGGAGTCTGAGGTAAGAGCACCCCAGTGGGATCTGCAGGTGTTGGCAAAGCCACCCAGGCCGCTCAGGATTAACTGCAGTGAAAGACGACTTGTCCTTTGCCTGTGTCTTCCTTGAATTTTTATTTTATTTTATTTTTTATTTCTTTTCATTTCATTTCATTTCATTTCATTTTTGGCTATGTGGCATGCAAGATCTTAGCTCCCCGACCAGGGATCAAACATGTGCCCCCTGCAGTGGAAGCACAGAGTCTTAACCACTGGACCAGGGAAGTCCCATTCCTTGAATTCTTTAGCAGCTGAGCCAGGAGAACATGCTCAGGGTTGCACTTTCCATTCAGTTCAGCCAAACTGTGTTTGGGGCTTCCTTTGGGCAAGGCCACTTGCCGGATGTTGGGTATTTGGAGAATAAACAAGAGGATGTCCTGGGGTTGAGGGACTTTGAAGCCCATGGGGAGGGAGAAATTCATGAGGCAAGAGAGGAAAGGCATGTAGAAAAAAATATTTTAGATGTCAAAAAAGTAAAAATGGTGAAAGAAGCCAGACACAGAGGCCACATGGTGTATGGTTCCATTCATATGAAATACCCAGAATAGGTAAATCCATAGAGACAGAAAGATTAGTCTGGGGTAGGGGTGGGGGAAGTGACTGCTTAATGAGTATGAGTTTTAGGTGACAAAAATGTTTTGGAACTAATTAGAAGCAACGGTTGCAGACATTGTGAATATACTAAATACCACTGAATAATAAACTTTTACAATGATCAATGTTCTGAATCACTTCGCCGTACAGCAGAATTAACACAACATTGTAAATCAACTCTACTTCAATTTACAAAATGGTTAATTTTATGTTATGCAAATTTTATCTTTTTTTTTTTTTTTTTTTTAATACTTTTATTTGCATTTATTTTTTGCAGCATTTATTCCCGGGCCATAAGTTTTTGTTTCTTCAATTTCTTCTGGGATATCTTTTTCTTCTGGTCAACCTCCTCTTCTGGCTTAGGAACAATCTGTTCTTTTTCAGTAAGGATCATCTCAATGTGGCAGGGAGAGCTCATGTATGGGTTGATCCGACCATGAGCTCTGTATGTCCTCCGCCGCATCTTGGGGGCTTTGTTCACCTGGATATGCTCAATGACCAGAGAATCTACATCTAAGCCCTTAAGTTCAGCATTACTCTCTGCATTTTTGAGCATGTGCAGTAAAAATTCAGCACTCTTTTTGGGCCACCGACCCTGCGTCCAGCCCCACTGTTTGGCCTGGGCACACCTACCAACTCCACCATTGTAACGACGGAACGGCACACACTGCTTCTTTAAAGTGACATCCTTCAGATACTTGGTGGCCTTTCGGATATGCATACCCTTAATGGCCTGGGCTGTTTCACGAGTGTTCTTAAAGTGAACACGAAGATTTGAACCTCTCGACTTGCATGATTTTGTGGGGTTTTCTGGGTCAAGTGAATAGCGAACCATTTTGAGAGGTCACCTCAGGCCGCTGACCGGAAAAAAGCAAATTTTATCTTAATTTTAAAAAAAATAAAGGACACAATTCTAGCCAGAAATATATCATGTTCCTAGCAGGGGTGGCTTTGGAGCTAGACCTTGAAGCGTGGGCTGGATTTTGTCCTGTGGAGGCTGAGAGGCAGAAGAGGGTGAAGGAAATTTTCTAGGTCTAGTGAAGGGCTAAGCAGTAACTGCATCATTAATTGTCAGGGCAACCCTTCCAGGTAGGAAATGTTGTATTAGCCGTGTTTCATAGATGGGAAAACGAGGTCCAGAAAGAGGAAATGACTTGTTCAAGGTTGCACAGTTGGTAAGTAGCAGAGAGCTGGAAATTAAACCTAGGTTCATCTGATCTCAACCCAGCTAAACTGTCTCCTAGTAGAGGGAAGAGCATATACTCTCAAAAAATTAGAAGAATTTATCCTGGGGGTGGGCTTGGGGCCGGGTAAAATGGGTGAAGGTGGTCAAAAGTACAAACTTCCAGTTAGAAAATAAATAAGTCCTGGGGATGTAATGGACAACATGGTGACCGCAGCTAATAATGCTGTACTGTATATTTGAAGGTTGCTAAGAGAGTACATATTAAAAGTTCTCATCACAAGGAAAAAAAATTTGTAACTATGTGTGGTGATGGATGTTAACTAGACTTCTCATGGTGATCATTTGGCAATCAATATATACAAATATCGAATCACTGTGTTGTACACTTAAACTCATCTAATAAATATGTCAAGTGTATCACAATTAAAAAAAAAAAGAATGTATCCTTCTATGGTCTTCACAAAACAATAATCATAGAGTAGTCCTTTAAGATATATATTCATGACAGCATTCTTTATAACAGTGAAATACTGGAAATGTCAGATGTTCCGCTGTGTAGGGGCTGGTTAAAATCAAGTTATTGAAGACTATTTGATGAGTTGGGGATGCAGTCACACTATAATGCTAAAAAGGCAAGATATGGAAAAATAAATGGGTCTCATTTGCATAGGAAAAAACAGATGGAAAACTTACTAGAAAAACATGCATCCGGATATTGATCAACTTTGAAGGGTGGAATTATGTATGAGTTTTTCCTACATGTATGTAAATATATACTTTTTTCATGACTGTAAAATGGAGAAAATAATTTGAGGACCTCTCTCCTGAAATTGTTATAAAGACCAAATGAGATAATGTATATAAATCTTGAAGCACAGTGTCCGACATAGTATAAATGCTCAGTAAAATAATTGTAACTATAATTATTACTATGCACATGTATTAATTTTGTAACTAGGAACACAGGCAATAAACGCTATTTTTAAATCCTGTAGAACCTCTTTTGTTTTTTGAGTTTTTTCAAAACATAGGAGACTCCTACTTCACAGGCCCTGGAAGTCGCCTCCCTTTGCTCCCTGTCAGTGGTATCCTCCTCCAGGTGTGAAACTGAAGGGAGCAGTGAGTCATGGGCTGATTCCTCAGCTGCCCTTGAACTGTGGGCTGGACTCGGCTCCATGCAGCTTCTTCTCTTAACACACGAGGTTCAGCTTTCTCCACTGGGCTCCCCCTCCAGAGGCCACCAACCAATCGATAGAGGGTAACAAGATTCAAAGCCACCCACTGGATAGTTCTGGTGACCATCAGCTGTTTTCTTACTCCCTAATCCCAGCCCTGGCAGAGGGACAGCATCTCTGCTCACCTCATAGGGTCCTGTTCATATCAAGGCACCCAATTTGGTCCATACGCTGGGCAGAGACTTTTTCCCTTAGAGACAGAGAAGGTGCTGCCTTGGCACCGTCCCACACCTCTGGGTGGTCCCCATGATTAGGGCCTGACCTTCTTTTCCCCTTCTCTCAAGACTGGTTCTTACTCAAGGTCACTCTGCCCTTGGGGCAGGCTGGGGAACTGCAGGCATCTTGCCAGTATTAATGATGATGGATCCTATCCTGCAAAGAAATATCTCTGACTTTCACAGAAGGTCTGGTTCGGGCTCCTAACGATATTTTAGAATTACACAAACATTATGTGAATTAATTCTCAGTGTAGAAAATTCAAACAATCTAGAACTATGTTAAAAAAGGAAAAAGTTCCCTTGACACCTCTCCTTCAGCCCCATCCCTCTCCCCAGAGGTAACCAACCACTGGTAATAGTTGGCCATGCATATCTATACGTACATGTGCAGGGTATCTTTTCAATTTTTTACAGAAATGGGAACATACACTACTTATTCTGTCACTCATTTTTTCACTTAATGATGTGTCTTGAAGACCTTTCCATGATTTTCTAGACAGTTCTACAGCATTCTTTTCCAAATAGCTTCAGAGTATTTTGCTCTAAGGCTCTACCACAGCTTAACCACTTTCCCATTTATGGATACAAATTTTCATTACTAGACATAATGCTCTAATGAAATTCTGTTACAGAGAGCTTCATGCATTTGTGCAGATATTTGTACAACACAGAATCCTAAAAGTGAAACACCAGGTCAAAGGATGGTTCATTTAAGCTGTTGTTAAGTATTGCCAAAGTGCCTTTCCAAAAGGCCAAATGAATGTCCAAGTTCAGCCTTTCAAGTTGAGGCTGACTTCTTAAGATTTAACAAATAACTGTAGTAAGTGTTTGGGAAAAGGTATTTTAGGTCTGCTTTAATCTCAATATTTTTCTTCCTTTCAAGGGACCTCTACAAAGAGATTAATATTTATAGAGTGGGTATGCTCTCTATCTTGAACTTCAACATAAGATAGAAGAGATAACTGCACAGTTGACCTGAGGGAAAGAGCAGTGGAATGCACTGGGTAACCTTGACAAAATCCATCACCACCCAAGTGAGAAGCAGGTCATGGTACAATTGCTCTCTTCAAGGCAGATGGTCTCAAAGCAAAAGCTAATGTTTGTTTCACATGATCTGCACAGCAACATGGTAAGTTCCTGACTGTTTTTATTCTGATTTGACAGAAGAAGTAACTAAGACTGTAAGAAGTTAAGTGATTGCCAAGGTCACAGAGTTAGAAAAAGAACAGCAATGTGAACTCAGATCATCCGACTCTAAAACCCATGCTCTTAGCCACATACAGACTACTTATCCACCATGTTAGATACCCTCAACCTGTAACAGGCACTATTCTCCATCATCAGAAATCCTAATTCAGTAGGTCATGGCACTTGACAAAATGCAACATCACCACTATTACCAGTATACCTGAGGGGTGAGCCAGTGCAATAAGACAAGACAAGGTAAGTATAAGACATAGAAACAAAATAGTGTTTATCTGCAGATTCTGTGATTGTCCACACAGAAAATTCAAGAGTATCTATAACTACCATACAACCCAGCAATCCCACTACTAGGCATATACCCTGAGAAAACCATCATTCATAAAGAGTCATGTACCACAATGTTCATTGCAGCACTATTTACAATAGCCAGGACATGGAAGCAACCTAAGTGTCCATCAACAGATGAATGGATAAAGAAGATGTGGCACATATATACAATGGAATATTACTCAGTCATAAAAAGAAATGAAATTGAGTTATTTGTAGTGAGGTGGATGGACCTAGAGTCTGTCATACAGACTGAAGTAAGTCAGAAAGAGAAAAACAAATACCGTATGCTAACACATATATATGGAATCTAAAAAAAAAAAAAAGGTTCTGAAGAACCTAGGGGCAGGACAGGAATAAAGATGCAGACGTAGAGAATGGACTTGAGGACACGGGGAGGGGGAAGGGTAAGCTGGAATGAAGTGAGAGAGTGGCATGGACTTATATATACAACCAAATGGAAAATAGATAGCTAGTGGGAAGCAGCCGCATAGCACAGGGAGATCAGCTCCGTGCTTTGTGACCACCTAGAGGGGTGGGATAAGGAGGGTGGGAGGGAGACGCAAGAGGGAGGAGATATATGTATACGTATAGCTGATTTACTTTGTTATAAAGCAGAAACTAACACACCATTGTAAAGCAATTATACTCCAATAAAGATGTTAAAAAAAAAAGAGTATCTATAAACTACTAAAGTTAATAAAAGACTTTAATAAAGTTTCTGGTTACAAGATTAACACCCCAAATCAGTAAGACTCCTATACTACAATAACTATTAATTAAAATTTTTAATTAAAAATCATAATAGCAAATAAAACAAAGTTATAGGAATGAATTTAACAAAATATATAAAATTGTTGCAGAGAAAATGATAAAACTTTATTGAAGGACATAAAGAGAAGACCCAAATAAACTGAAATACATACCATGACCATGGATAGGAAGACTTGTATCATAAATGTCAATTCTCCCCAGATAGTAAAATAATATTGTGCAATAGTAATTAAGACTATTAATTACTGGTGGAATTGACATATGGATGGACAAATAGAAAATTGTAACAGAAAAAGGAAGTCTAGGCACAGACCCACATGCATATGGAAATGTGCTGAAGGCAGGAGGTTACATTACAAATCAGTAAGACAGGGCAGACTATTCCCTAGTACTGGGGAAACTGTTTATTCATGTGGGAAAAATAAAATAAGATTGCTATTTCATGCCATATATCAACAGTTCTTGACAATTTTCTAAAAATTATTGGGGACCCAAAGAGCTTTTGCTTATACTATACCTATCAATATTTACTATATAATAAATTAAAACTGAGAAATTTTAGAAATATTTACTAATTCATCTAAAAGTAATTGTTATAAATTCATTACATGTTAACATAAATAGCATATTTTTAATTAAAAAAACTTTATTTAAAAAAAAAACATCAATGAGTGCCATTGTTTTACATTTTTACAAATCTCTTTAATTTCTGGCTGGATTCTCATATCTGTTTTGACATTCAGTGTGTTGTGATATATTGTTTTGGTTGGAGTATATAAAGAAAATCCAGCCTCACACAGATGCATGGTTAGCAAAAGGAGGAGTATTTTAATAGCCTTTTCAGATTATTATTGTTGATACTCTTATTTTCTAGTACACCGAAACTCAAGATGGAGTAGTTTCTTCAAGGTTAGTTGCAATGTGGAATCTGAAACTTTATCAATGAACTTTTTATACTCTGTTACATTAAAAATCCATTGGTCTATCTTACACTTTGAAAAGATCTTTTAACCAAATATGATTTTGTAATATCATATATTGGTCATTTAGCAAATACTGGTTTACCATTGTAAAGCAATTATATTCCAATAAAGATGAAAAAACAAAACAAAAAAGAAAATATTGGTCCAAAATATTGGTTAGGCCAATCTTCCAAATGTAGACATGTTTTATCACAAAAATCACGTTAATTCATTTTATTATCAATCTCACCAGAAAAGTCTTGTATTGGGAAGCTGTCAAGTTCATGGTAACAGATGCAAGTCTTCCAAAATCCTAATCATCTACTGAAAGCTCAAGTTGTATCACTGGCAACAAATACTGTCAGTTGTTTTCCTTGAAGTGACAGGCTCACTTCACTCATTTTTGAGAAACTGACAAACGCTCAAGCCTGAAAAATCATAGTTTGTCAGTTATTCTTTCCAGGAAAAATGGTGTTCTATGGGGGAAAAAAAAAAAAAAGATTTATATGTACTTCCCATTCCATCATCCAGAATATTTTTTTTTTTGGGTGGGAAATACTAGAATATACATATTTGCTTATATTTTTTAAAAAAGAAGAATAAATCAAGATCTAATTTTAAACATTTACTGATGGGGGAGGAAACAGAGTAGAAGGGACAGGAATGAAAGCTAGACTTTTCTGCTGTACCTTGATTGAGGTTTTGACTTTGTAAACACATGAATATTTTAAATAACTAATAAATGAAATAAAAATAAAAAACAAAAATTTTCTTGACTCTTGACTCAAGGGTCAAGAGTTGATAAAATTAATAATTTTTATTGCTTCATCAAAACATAAGTGAAACTGGTGTTTGTTTTTAACTATCAGTGCATGATAGTGAAGAACATAATGATTACTAGTAGAACTGGGTGCAGATTTAAGCCCTAAACATCCATAATTAACTTAAATGTAAATTGCTTAAAAATATCAACTAAAGGACAAAGATAGGCAGCGTGGATAGAAAAACATGATCCAATAGTATGTTATCTACAAGAAATTCACTTCAAATATAACAACATTGGCGGATTGAAGGTAAGATGATAGAAAAAGATATACAAATATCAACCAAAAGAAAGAAGGAGTGGCTATACTAATATCAGATAAAGTAGACTTCAGAACAAAGAACATTCTAAGAGGGACAGTTATATAATTATAAAAGGATTGGTCCACCAAGAAGAGACAGCAATCCTGTTTATGCACCAAACAGAAGCAGACTGATAGAGCTGAAAGGATAAATAGACAAATCCATAATTATAATTGGGTACTTCAACACTCCACTGCCAGCAACTGATAGAACTGCTAGACAGAAAATCAGCAAGCATATAAAATAAGTGAATAGCACTACTAACTGACTCAACTTAACTGGTATCTATGGAACACTCCACTGAACAACAGTAAAACACACATTTTTTTCACATGCCCTTGGAATATTAATCAAGACAGAACATATCTTGGCCCCTCAAACAAATCTTAACAAATTTAAAAGAATTGAAATCATACAAATTATGTTCTCTGACCATAATGGAATCCAACCAGAAATCAGTAACAGAAATATAGCAAAAATCTGCCAACACTTGGAGATTAAACAACATACCTCTAAAAAGTCCGTGAGTCAAAGAAGTCTCAAAGGAAAATTTTTTTAAAAGAATCAACTGAAAATGAAAATATGACATACTGAAATAAATGGAATGCAGCTTAAGTACTACTGAGAGGGAAATTTATAGTACTAAACACTTACATTAGAAAAGAGGAAAGGTCTCAAATCAATAACCGAAGTTCTCACGTCAAGAAACTATAAGAATAGTAAAATAAACCCAAAGAATGCAGAAGGAAGGAAATAATAAAGATAAGAGCAGAAATCAGTGAAATCAAAACCAGCAAAAATAATAGAGAACTATCAATGAAACAAAACTAATTCTTACCCCCCAAAATCAACAAAATTGATAAAACTTCTAGGAGACTGACAAAGATAAAATGAGAGAAGACACAAATCACCAGTATCAAATGAAATGGGATAGCTCTACACACTCTGTAGCCATTAAAAGAATAATAAAGGAATACTACAAACAACTTTGCACTCAGAAATCTGACAACTTAGAAGAAGCGTAAAATAGTTTGGCAGTTTCTTACAAAGCTAAACATGTGCTTTCGTGTGACTTGGCAATTACACTCTTGGGTATTTATCCCAGAGAAATGAAAACTTATGTTCACACTAAAAAATTGTACAAGTGTTCACAGCAGCTTTATTCATAACAGCCCCAAGCTGGAAACCATGCAGATATCCTTCAATGGATGAAACAAACTATGGTATATCCATCTATGGAATATTACTCAGCAATCAAAAGGAATGAACTGTTCATACATGCAACGACTTGGATAGATCTCAAGAGAATTATGATGACTGAAAAAAGATAATCTCAGAAGCTTATATACTGTATGATTCCATTTATATAACATTCTTGAAATGACAAAATTATAGAAAATGATTAGTAGGTGCCAGGGATTGAGTGGGGGAAGGTAACTGTGGTTATTAAAGTAGCACAAGGGATCCCTGTGATGGAACTATTCTGTATCTCAACTATGGTGTGGCCATACAAATCTATACATATGATATAAATCTATAAAATGATATAGAACTAAATACACACACAAGTGCACATAAATCTGGGGAAATCTGAATAATGTCAATGGGTTGTATCAATGTCAATTTTCTGCTTGTGATATTGTACTATGCAAAATGTTACCACTGGGGGAAAATGGGTGAAAGGTAGAGATCTCTTTATTATTTCTTGCAACTGTATGCAAACTACAATTATCTCAAAATAAAATGTTAAAAAAGAAGACAGGCCACAGACTGAGATAAGATGTTTATACAAGAATATACAAAAGATCAGGAATCAAATATAAGAATGACAGTGCAATAGGAAAAGAAAACAGCAAAAGGATATGAACTAAGGATTCACAGAAAGGAAACTCAAATATCAATAAACAGATGAAAAGATGTTTAACTTCATTGGTAATCAAGAAAATGCAAAAATAAAATAACAAAAACCATTTCACACTCACCAGATTGGCAAACTTCTAACAATCTTGATAGCTTATGGTTGTTTGGTATGGATGTAAGGAAATGGCAACTCATACCCTGCTGGGAAGGGTGTAAATTTATACAATCACAGTTGGACAACAATTTGACAATGTTTATTAAAATCAAAAGCGTGCATACCGTTTGTTTAGCACTTCCACATCTAGATAAATACCCTGCGTAAACGCTTGCTCCTGAGCTCAAAAAGACATATATACCAGGGTGGCCATGAGAGCAGTGTCTGGTAATAGTGAAAAATTGAAAACAACCTATATATTATCAAGAGGACACTGGTTGAAGCATTTGTGATATGTTCCTATATTATAAATACTTTGAACAGTTCAAAAAATAAATAAAAGAACTGGCCTACATGTATCAACATGCATAAGTCCTGAAAACATAATGTTTAGTGGTAAAAATAAGAGATAAATGGACATGTACAGCATATTGTGTGTGGATACATATGTAATAAAGTAAAAACACAAACACGTGGATAAGAAAGATACGTGTTATTTCACAATCAGGTCACTCCTGGAAGGAAGAGAACGAAAGAGGGATATTCAGCTGAATTTTTAAGGTTTGTTCGTTTGTTTCTTTGCTTAAAAATTGATTTGAAGTAAAGATCTTAGTGTTGATCAGTTCTGGAAGGTGAATACAAAAGTGTTAGGCTTTTTTCTGTGCTAGTCTTATGCCTGAAATTAAAGTACACACAGAAAGAACCCAAGTTTGCTCCGTGATGCTGGGGCACACCCACATTTGGAAGACCCGGCTCTAGGATGAATCAGCCTCACTGCTAAGGCAGTTGCATCACCAGGAGCAGGAGCAGGAGTGGGGTGGGGAGTGGGGGGAGGGGAAGGGCGTGGCTTTCCCTGCTTATATTCTCCTTAAGCGGCATCTTCTCAAGAATATTTAGGGTGAGAAGTTACTATAATCGTTGCTAAGGCTGTGATGACATATATTCGAGAAGGCTGCGGGAAAGCACAGGTCAGGCTGTCCAGTGGTTCAACGATAAGGCAGGATAGGTGGTTAAAGAGAAGCCCTTTTTCATCCTCCTGCAGGGCTTCCAGGCTGTTCACCTTTCGTGTTAGGACCTAGCTACACTTCTGCTGTAACAGCTGCCCAAAGGATGGCTTTTAGGGTATTTCAGAGGCCCTGCCACCCATATTACGGTCGCCTTTGCTGTCCGCAGGTTCCGCATCCGCAGATACGCGAGGGCTGGAGTAAGGACTTGAGCACCGTGAATTTGGGTATCCGTGGGGCTCCTGGAACCAATCCCCCGCAATACAGAGGGAGAGCTGTACTCTTGGAAGCACAGGACGTCATTCTTTTTTTTTTTTTTTTTTTTTAGTATTCAAAATGTCCAGAATTTAATACAAAACAAAACAAAAACTATCATCAATAAAAGTGCCGAGGGCTTCCCTGGTGGCGCAGTGGTTGAGAATCTGCCTGCCAATGCAGGGGACACGAGTTCGAGCCCTGGTCTGGGAAGATCCCACATGCCGCGGAGCGGCTGGGCCCATGAGCCACAATTACTGAGCCTGCGCGTCTGGAGCCTGTGCTCCACAACAAGAGAGGCTGCAATAGTGAGAGGCCCACGCACCACGATGAAGAGTGGCCCCCACTTGCCACAACTAGAGAAAGCCCTCGCACAGAAATGAAGACCCAACACAGCCATAAATAAATAAATAAAAACAAATACTTAAAAAAAAAAAATCCACACATAATCCTCAAAGTGAAATAAGCATTTCCATTTATAAAAAAAAAAAAAAAGTGTCGAGATGATTTGGTGAGGTAAGGATAGTCTTTTTCACAAATAATGCTGGGACAACTGGATAACTAACTACACATGAAAGAACAAAGTTAGACTCCTACCTCACATCAAATACAAAAATTAATTCAAAATGGACCAAAGACCTAAATGTACATTAAAAATACATAATACTTGAGGGCAAACATAGGTGTAAACATTCACGACCTTGCAGTAGGCAATGGTTTCTTAGATATGACACCAAAAGCACAAGTATCACAAGAAAAAAAATAGATCTACTGGACTTAATCAAAATTAAACATTTCTATGCCTCAAAACATCCCATGAAGAAAGTAAAAAGACAATCCACTGAATGGAAGAAAATATTAAAAATCATATTTCTGATGAGAAACATATCCAGAATATACAAAGAACTCTTGCAACTTAATGAAAAGGCAAAACACTCATTTAAAACATAAGCAAAGGTTCTGAATAGATATTTTTCAAAAAAAAAAAAACATACAAATAGCCAATAAGCACATGAAAAGATGCTCAACATCATTAGCCATCAGGGAAACGCAAACCAAAACTATAGTGAGACACAACTTCACACCCACTATAATGGCTATGATCAAAAAGACAGATAGCAAGTGAAGATATGGAGAAATTAAAACTCTTATACATTGCTGGTGGGAATGCAGAATAACGCAGTCTCTCTGAGAAACAGCTTGGCAATTCCTCAAACAACAACAACAACACAAAAAACAAGGGGCTTCCCTGGTGGCGCAGTGGTTGAGAATCTGCCTGCCAATGCAGGGGACACGGGTTCGAGCCCTGGCCTGGGGGGATCCCACATGCCGCGGAGCAACTAGGTCCCTAAGCCACAATTGCTGAGCCTGCGCGTCTGGAGCCTGTGCTCCGCAACAGGAGAGGCCGCGATAGTGAGAGGCCCGCGCACCGCGATGAAGAGTGGCCCCCACTTGCCGCAACTGGAGAAAGCCCTCGCACAGAAACGAGGACCCAACACAGCCATAAATAAATAAATAAATTTAAAAAAAAATAGGTAGGAAAAAAAAAAAAACCAAAAACAAAAAAACCCCCAATCCCCCCCAAAAAAACAGTCACCATACAATCTAGCAATACCACTCCTAGGCGTCTACTGGAGAGAAATAAGAACATGTTCACAGAAACTTACCCATGGAGGTTCAAAAAAACATTATTCATAACAGTCATGAAGTGGAAAGAATCCAAATATCCATAAATCCATGAATAAAGAAAAGGTGCAACGGCATATTCATTGTTCTCATGGCATATTAATGGCGACTGGGGCCAGTGCGCCTGCGTGATTAGCGCCTCCGGAATCGCGAGAGCGATCACCCGGGATCTCAGGTGGCGGGAGGGCCTGGTTGGTTGGCTGACTCGGTTGTGCGGAAGGAAAGGTCCGGAACTCGAGGGTCAGTGTGGAGCCTCGATGACACTCCTTGACCTAAGGAGGTCAGACAAAGGAGGTGTGACGGCGGGATGATGGGAAGAAACTGGCTCGCAGCTCCAGGGAAAAGAAGTCAGATCTTTGATGGAGCTTGTGCAGGTGGTGGGTGACTTTTGCAAGTGTTTCTGCTTCAAAACTGCCTGGAACCCGGTCCCTCCTACCTGCCTGTAGTGCTACACCTTTCTCCTGGGACTTTTGCTGGGGTCCCTTCCTTGGACATGCCATCCTTATCCTCGGTGCGGCGGACCGCATGAGGTTCACCGTCATTTCTCTGCTGAAAAAGCCCAGCCAGCAGCTCATCTCAGAGGTAAAAATACCCCTTCCTTCGCATGTGATTTACACTCAGCCGCCTGGATTCCAATTCAGCTTTGAGATATCTTGCCCTGGCTGGCATACCCTTCTCAAGTGTCATCTCTCTTGTGAAGCCTGACCCCAGAACACCCACGAAACCACTGGCTTCTCTGCAGCACATCGTCTTGAACTTCTTATCGCCACCGCAGCCTAGTCCACTGACTTTTGGGAGGTCTGAGGTCTTCTGCCAGCGTTCAGTGGGTGTTCTATAGGAGCAGTTCCACGTGTAGATGTATTTCTGATGTATCTGTGGGGAGAAAGGTGATCTCCGCGTCTTACTCTTCCGCCATCTTCTCCTCTCTCCCCATTCTTGTCATTGGAGTCAGAATGACATTTCCCCTCCTCTCCACATAAGTGCCTCGACGCCAGGATTTCTTGCCCTGAGCACTGTTGACATTTGGGGCCAAATTCATCTTTGTTGGGGAGAAGGAGGGCTGCCTTGTGCGTCATAGGAGGTTTAGCAGCGGCCCACTAGATGCCAGCCGCACCCCCCCCGACCCCACTTGTGACAGTTAAGAATGTCTCTGGACATTGCCAGATGTCCCATGGGAGGCCAAATCACCCCTGGTTGAGAACCACTGCTCCCGTGACTGGCCTGCTGCATAGTCACTGGGGTTCCGGTCCAGCTAGCCTGGTCGTGGGCCGGACACTCAGGCATCCTCTTCACCGTGGCTTTCCATCCACATGGCAAACAAAGCCCGCCTAGTTTACTGAAAGGTTTCCCTGGTGGTTTCTCTCTGACAGGTCCGTTATGCTGCACCTTATATTTAAACGGAAATACACTGGCCTTCCAGAACTCTTTCCAGTTTTTGAAACTCTCTGTGGTTGCATGTTTACAGGCAAAACCCAACTCATCTGAGGATGACACTGCATGGTTTAAGAATCTTGTGCTGCCCGGGGACTGGCCTCCACATCTGAATTATTTGACATCTGGCAACAGAAGGGCTGAGTGAGTCCAGCGCACATCACTCCTGACTAATCTTTTAGAATTAGTATACTGAGTCCCTGTACCTGACATTTACTTGTACAGCACCCTCCTTTAAAACGTGATATATTTATTCATTTTCCAATTGCTTCTCCTCTCTCCATATCCCAGTGGATTAAATATCTGTGTTCAAGCCCCAGGGACCTTCTCTCAAATATTCCATCCAGGCTGCTTCTACTTCTATCCATGCTGTTTCCTCCTCCGGGAACACCCCCCTCTCCCCAATTCCTCTTCCCAGCTGTCCAGCCGAGTGATTTCATAGCATCTTGGACTTAGGGTTGCCAGGTTTAGCGAATAAAAATACATGATGCCCAGGTAACTCTAATTTTAGACAAACAAGCAAAAATTTTAGTATAAGCATGTCCCAGATATTGCATGGGGCATACTTATACTTTAAAAAGTTGTCATTTATCTGAAATTCAAAGTTATCTGGCATTTTTATCTGGCAACCCTACCTGGACTTCTCCTTCAGAGCACTTACCACAGGTGGAAATTATATTTTTCTTTGTGTGATTAGCTCCATGAGGGCAATGAATAAGTTTGTTTCTCCCCTGTTTTATTTCTGGCTCCGAGGAGCAAGCTTTGGGTACAGAGGGCATGAAATGAACTCTGATAGGTGAATGGATAAGCATGAGAAGGAAGGAGGGAAGAAGAGAGAAAAGAAGGAAAGCTAGGTAGGAATGAAAGCCTCGCAGTGTATGTTCTGTGGATAATGAACCGCTTTTAGGTCTTGGGAAGCACCACACGGCTTTGTACTTCTGCAACTTTGCCTGTTCCCTTCCTCAGCTGGTTAATGATCCCAGGGGTCTGAATGCCTTCCTGGGGTCCTCGGGCTGGGTCAGAAGCCTCTGAGATCCCAGTGTATGCAGATCTTCTCTCTGATGAAGCACTTACCATATTATGTAATTAGCTACTAATGTATCTGTCTCTCTTACCAGCCGATAAATTCCTTGAGGGCAGGCATGATGTCTCATTCCTCTTGGAAACCGTGTAACTAGGCAGAGCTGGTAAATATTCAGCCAGTGTTCGTTGGCGTGTTGAGATATCAAGCTGACTGCCTAGTCTCAATGTACCCCCGAGTAACAACTGCTGCTTCTACCCCTTGGCCACCTTCAGGCTGGTCATGGTACATCATCACATCAAAAACAAATTAACAAGAAGAAAATGAAAAACAAAAACAACAAACCTGTCCCCAATAGTCAGTAATGTCTTTTTTTTTTAGTTGAAGGTTTTATTGGGAGATGGTTATTTTGCTCATCCCAGATTTGTAAATTTCTAAATGTTCTCTGGATTTACATCTCTTCTCTCTATATACCCTTTACACCTCCCTGAATCTCCTCTTTATTTCTTCTCCCACCCCGGTCTGGCTACATTGGCTCCAGGGTCCCCACGCACCTACCCCACCCCATCACCTGTAATTTGTGGGTTCTTTCTCTTAGGTAGGGCTGTTTAGTCCTCTCTGGACTTCTCCAATTTGCATCCCACTGAGGGAATCCTCAGCCCACTCAGAGAATTCTTCTTGGGAGTCAACTTCCTTAGAAGTTGGAGAAGGATAGGGGAATTTTAAATCGGTAATTTAATTATGGCTTCCTGTCACACCAGAAGATGGCATTTTCAATCACAGAGTAGGACTGGGATTAAAATAGAAAATCATGCTGATTGAATGCACAGAATGAAAGGTTCCTAGTGTCAAGACCAGAACTACTGAGAAATGAGATGTGGCAAAAGGGAAACCAATGGAAAGGAAGGAGACTTGAGAAGATGAAATTCTGAAGACCAGAAGTCCTGGTTTAGAATAGGTTCTTAAACATCTCCCCTTTACCTAAAAATGATGGTGCCTCCTCCCTTAGGCTGGTTCCTGATAGTGCTGTTGTGATTTCTCTTCTGTATTAAGTCTGCCACTATGGGGCATGATAATACCTTAGAACGGAGTAGAGAGGAGGCCACCAGGTAAAGAACCTGGAGTGCTTCCAAGGAATGCTTCTGAAAACACATATTCTCATTCTATTCTTCCCTTGTACTTTTGTTTTTAGGAGCATATATGTATAATTGTTGTAGCTTCCTGCTGTATTGACCCTTTCATCATTATAAGATGTCCCTCTTTGTTTCTAGTAATATTTTTGTCTTAAAATCTGTTTTGTTCAACATTAGTATAGCCACTCATGCTCTCTATGTTTGCATGGTATATATTTTTCTATCCTTTTATTTTTGACCTGTTTGTGCCTTTGAATCTAAAATGTGTCTCTTGTGGGCAGCATATAGTTGGATCCTTTTATTTTTCAATCCAGTCTGACAATCTCTGCTTTTTGAATGGAGTGTTTAATTTACATTTAATGTAATTGTTGATGTTGTTGCATTTACATCTGCCATTTGGCTATTTGTTTTCTATACGTCCCATGTCTTTTTTGTTCCTCTGTTCCTCCTTTATTGACTTCTTTTATGTTAAATAGATATTTTCTAGTTAACAATTTTAATTATTTTTATTTATTTATTTATTTTTACTGTATTATTTTGAGTTATATCCTTAGAGGTTGCTCTGGAGTTCCTATCAACTTTTAATTCTCATAAGAATCCTACAATTTTGTATCACTGAATTTCATCACTTATTTGACAGATCAATTGTTTTATTCCACAAAGATTTATAAAACATCTACATGTGTCAGACCCTGTGGTAGACACTGGGGACTCAGAGATGAACAGGTCAAGGCTTCTGCCCTCAAAAGAGGGAAGACAAGAAAGTCAGCTGTTATGATGCAGTGTGATTAGTGCGACAGAGGATGCATGGGGTAATAGGTTATGTCCACAAGAACCAAAAGGAGACAAGTCCATTCAACCTGTAGGGGTCAGAAAATGCTTCCAAGAAAGCCAGAAGCCTGAGCTATTTATTGAAGAATGAGTAGGAGTTAGCTGGTCAGACAGGTGGGAACCAGGTCTTCCAGAAGGAGGGAACAACCTGAACCAAAGCCTGGAGGCATGACAGACTGTGAGCCTTGAAAGTAATGCAAGGAGGTGACGGCAGCTAGATCAAAGGTCCTAGCTGGGCATGTGAAGGGAGAAAAAGCTAGAAAGACAGACTGCTACACCATCAGCTAAGGAATTTAGCTTCATCCTAAAGGCGGTGAACTCCGGATGGATTTAAGCAAGGGGTCATATTTGCATTGTGGAAAACAACTGTCAATTATTTGGAAGACCAATGAGACAAGATACAACTGGAGGCAAGAATCAGAAAGGTTAGGGGATTGTTGACGAGCAAATAGTTAGTTTAGGGGTGAACAAAAACTAGAACCAAGGTAATCTGATTCCCAGACTGCTGCTTTTTCCACTACATCATGTTGCCTTCAAATAATGATATTTCCTTTCTGCCTCAAGTTAAGAAGTTTTAATTTAGTCTCAAAGTGAAGCCCATAAGATGAATTCAGACTTATGTGTTGCTCACACAAGTTAACCACATTCAAAAATGAGAGGAAAAATACTAAGAGTTTTTCTTCCCACATGCTAAGTTCTATGACCTGATTAAACTCACTCATATTTTGTATTTTCAGGAGAAATATTAGGTCCCTCCATTTTTTTTTTTTTTATTTATGGCTGCGTGGGGTCTTCTCATTGCGGCAGCTTCTCTTGTTGCGGAGCACGGGCTCTAGGCGCACGGCCTTCAGTA
Organism: Balaenoptera acutorostrata; assembly: GCF_949987535.1. Lineage (NCBI taxonomy): Eukaryota > Metazoa > Chordata > Mammalia > Artiodactyla > Balaenopteridae > Balaenoptera > Balaenoptera acutorostrata. The sequence continues at coordinate 26,456,134 of NC_080078.1, forward strand.
GCTGTGGCTCGAAGGCTCTAGAGCGCAGGCTCAGTAGTTTTGGCGCACGGGCTTAGTTGCTCCGCGGCATGTGGGATCTTCCCAGACCAGGGCTCGAAACCATGTCTCCTGCATTGGCAGGCGGATTCTTAACCACTGCGCCACCAGGGAAGCCCGGTCCCTCCATTTTTAATCATAATTTTAAAACAGAAGTATGAAATTTCCTATCTCCTAAAGCCTGACTTGATATTAATTGAATAATGACTGTTTCTCCAACACTCTTTAGAGCACTTCAATTCAATCTAGGATATTTATTCAGGACATACTGAGTATGTGGTATTGTTCAAACAGCAGTGGAGGTAACCTAAAATATGTAAAATCTGCCATCTCAAATCAAAGAATTTTCAGTCTCATAGTAGAGGGTCTTTTTGTGATTTCAAGAATGTTTTTAAGGTCTCAAAAAAAAAATTGAATGCTTTAACTCAGCAATGCCACTTTTAAAAATTTACCCATGTGTAAAAATGAAAATATTTATTGTAGTATTATTTATAAGAGTAAATGTGTGAACTAGCCTAAATGTCCATCAACAGGGAATGGTTGGGTATACCCAGACATTGGAAAATTATGCACTCATCAAAAAGGATGAGATAGGGCTTCCCTGGTGGCGCAGTGGTTGAGAATCTGCCTGCTAATGCAGGGGACACGGGTTCGAGCCCTGGTCTGGGAAGATCCCACATGCCACGGAGCAGCTGGGCCCGTGAGCCACAATTGCTGAGCCTGCGCGTCTGGAGCCTGTGCCCCACGACGGGAGGGGCCGCGATAGAGAAAGGCCCGCGCACCGCGATGAAGAGCAGTCCCCGCACCGCGATGAAGAGTGGCCCCCGCTTGCCGCAACTGGAGAAAGCCCTCGCACGAACCGAAGACCCAACACAGCCAAAAATAAATAAATAAATAAATAAAATCAAGTAAAACTTTAAAAAAAAAAAAAAAAAAAAAAAAGGATGAGATAGTTCTGTATTATTGACATAGGAAGATAGCCATGACATGTTGTTTGAGTGAAAAAACTATATTATGTATAATACACATAATATGATTCCCTTTATTACAAAAATACATATGTTAATACATGTTAATATAAAGCCAATAAAAGACTGAAATAAAAAGACTGAAAAGCTAGACACCAAATCTGATGGTAGTTTGAGGGTGGGAAATGGGTTTTACTTTCTACTTTGTACACTTCTATCTTGTTTGACTTTTCATAATGAGCAGATATGCCTTTAAAAAGACTTTTTAAAAGCCCACTGACAGTATCTATGCAACCCCTGCCATAAATGGCCACTAAATCACTTCAGTCTCTCAAATCTCAGCCACCTGAAGAGAAAGGAAAATGTCAACTTGATTAGCCAGAAATTGCTATAAAGAATAGTCAGACATTCAACTACGGCCCTTTCAGAGGACACTGTGGCAAAGTCTGGCCAGAGGCATCCTGGCTTCAGTATACAGGTTAAATGTCTTGTTGGTGAATACAGTTCCAAAGGTATGTTTCTTAAAACAAATTTGTTTCCTGTCTTAATATCTAGTAAACATTAGCACTGCTTGCTTTGTTTGCATCCAATACACCAGCTTCATTCTATATTTTTCTCTTCTGGGGCCATGTTCTTGCAACAGTCACTCTCAGTATCACAGTACCTGGCTTGTAATGCTATGGATAAGGAGGGGACGACCAGTTCTCTTGTTCACCATTGGGCAGCAAATGCCTTCCCAACCCTTGAAATCTCCATGAAACAAGCAGTAGTAGTAGGGTGACCAACCACCCTGATTTACTTGGGAATGATGGTTTCCCAAGATGCAGAACTCTTCAGCCCTAAAATCGGGACAGTCCCAGGCAAACAAGGATGCTGAATACCCTCATAGTGGCCATTGCTGGGTATTTTTTCAGATGGCATTTTTCTACTCTTCCCCTACTCAAGACTTCTTTGTTGCAAGAGATTGTTGATGCTGCAGAGCCCATGTCAGTGATTTCTCATGAAATACTCATTATAACCAAATTCCAACAACTGAACCGTTGCTCTGTTCAAAGACGGCCTTTCAAATGGGATTTCCTGAGTGTTACTCTCCATTCTTCCTGTTCAGTCCTTCAGCAAGTTCACAGTATCATAGAGTAGCGATCTTGATCTTGTAGCTTAACGCAAAGTCATTTATAGCCATAAGCCCAACGCATATCTCCAGAGATTAGAATCTCTCATTGGATGGGGATGGTGTCCAGGCATAGGTGATTTTATTATGTGCCAGGGGGAGAGAAAATGACCCAGTGGAAGTCAGGTAGGGCTGGAAACTTGACACTTCTTCTTGGTCCTTGCTCATGGCTAGTTTGAGAAGGCCTTGTTAGCACATTCAGGCTTCGGTGCTCTGCACCAAAGCAGTTACTATTTAATCATAGTGCATGACTAGGCTTATCATGATTACAAGTTAGAAAATAGAAGGAAAAAATCAGTTAGGTATTAGCAGAATGGTCCTAAATTTTGATCCAGTGGTCTGATTTTAGTATAGCTTGACTTTGCAAAATATGTTTAAATGTATTATACTACATGCATTTATTATTTCCACATAAAGGAATGGAAATTCATTTTGCAAGCTCATTTTCTTCTGAGACTTTAAAAACACTCTTGAGATCACAAAAAGACTCTCTTCTATGAGAGAAAATTCTTTGATCCAAGATGCCAGATTTTACGTATTTTAGGTAAAATCCAAATGGAGTTGCTTTTGCTAAGCCCCACATCACAGAGACTTGACTTAACTACAGTTTTGGCTCTCCCAGAAATGGAATCTTAAACCCGTCGATCAGGAATCCCCTAATCAGCATTTGTCAGTAATCTTCCTGATAGACCCCTGCCATCTCCATAAGAAAAGTAACCTTGCAATAACCAATCCGCTCTTTTGTCCAGTGCAACTTCCTTGTTCCTGTTCACTTCTGCCCACAAAATCTCTTGCCTTGGACTGTTCTTTGGAGCTCCTTTCTATCTGCTAGATCGGATGTTGCCCAATTCATGAATCGCTGAATTAAAACTAATAAGACCTTTAAATTTCCTCAGCTGAATTTTGTATTTTAATGAGTATATTCTCACATTGAACACGTTCATTTATTCTTTATTCATTCAACAGATATTAATGGAGCACTTGCCAAGTGCTGGGCAAATAAAACAGGTGTGATCCCTCTGCTAACAGAATTGAGGGAGAGCAGACAATAATGATGTGATGGGAAAGCAAACAGTGTGCTAAGAGAGAAGGGTGTTGAGCTGGGGGATGAGGTCAGGGAAAGCCTTCTTGAGGTGTTGATATTTGCTACCTAAAAGTGTGAGAAGGAAAAATTCACCAGGGGAGAAAGGAGAGAATCCAGGCAAAGGCACCAGGGGAAAAATAGCTTCCCCATCCTGGTAACTGAAAGCAAAGCATGCAGGAGAGGACTCAGGTGAGGCTGGGACGGTAGACAGATGGGATGCCCTGTTATTTATTAAATGAAGATTGTAATTGACAATTGCATGCTAATTGCCTTTTCCTCTGTGTCCCTATAGCACGTGGTTCATGCTTTACCACGGGCTAGTTTGTGCCATCATCTCTTTGTCCTTCTCTCCTCCACTAGCAGGGAGCTCCCTGAAAGAAGCTCTGCTTTATTCATCTCCATTTCCTTCCCATCCTCAGCGCCAAGCAGAGCCATTTGCACAAAAAGCAGCAAAACGTGTGTCTGTTGGATCAGATTAGACTTTCTATTCCATCCTGCTTTCATAACTTTCACTCCAAATTGTACAAGTTATATCTAATTTGTCAAGTATTATTTTCTCTTAAACTTCCACTTCTCACCTGCTCTGAGCTGCACACAGCTCTGCCTGAAGACATCCTCCATTCAAACACTAAAAGGAAAAGAACTCTCTTCCTCCACAGGGAGGGAGGTATACCCCAAGACAATAGAGATGTGTGAGAAGAGGGACCAGGTTCCAAAACGTGATTTGTCTCTCTTCGAGAAGCATGATTCAGAGGAGGAGGAGAAGGACAGAAGGGGAAAGGGGAAGGAGAGAGAAGAGGAAGGACAAAGGAGCATCTGAAAGGATGTTCTCAGTGTTTATCTGAGGTTGGCAGGATTATTTTAAATGACGTTTGCTCTCTTTTATAATCTTCAGTATTTTTTAATTAAAAAAAGTAAATGACTATTATCATTATCACCATTATGACCATTATCCCTCTTATTATCAGAATAAAACCACCAGTTATTTTTGTTGGAGAAGGATTTATCTCCAGAGGGATTTTGGTCTGCAAACATGCATTGTCTTTCTCTGGTCATAGCATTTCCACTGTATTTCCATGGGAGAACACAACTCACCCATGGAATGCTGTCTGGTGGGACTGGCAATCAAGATGGCGCCCTTCCCAGCCAAGGGCTGGGTCCTGATCTAACTGGGCCAACATACACATGCTATGTTCTGGCTATGTTTGGCTTTGATCTTAGCTTGGCTCTTCCAACTGACATTCAGTCACTTTTTGGTCCCAGAGCTTGTCCTCTGATAGAGAGGGTCCACTGTCCTGAGAGCAGTAGTTGCAAAGGTCAATATTGGCAGAAGGCACTAGGATGTGGGAAAAGGTTGTAGGGTTCAGCGTGCCTTTTATAGGTTCTCATTTGGAGGGTTTTCACAAACAGGAGGTAGGATTATTTTCAAGCAACAGAATTGACTCTGGTTAACTCAGAAATTTCCTCTGTCCTTTCCTGGCTATTTGAATCTTGAGCACAATGTCCCAGGGATGCAAAACAATGGGTCTGATTCAGCCCGATGACAGTGCCCCGAATTTTCTGCCACCTGAAACTTAATAGTTGTCATGGTTCCTCTTCTTTTTAAGGCCTGGCTATTTAGCTCTTTTTTGATTCTGGAAGGATTTTGACATGCTTCTAAATTCCCTTTTTCTCCTTTAGTTCCTGTGCTTTGCAAGTTTATTTAATGTGATCCACAGTAAGACATACAGAGTGGCCCAGTGTCTACAATCACACATAGGCATAAGTGAAATAAAAGCTGCACAAAATAATATTTACTCTTAGTACCTTAGAGGCATTCTTATATTTTCTATTCTCCTCTATTTCATTAAAAAAATTCCAGTTGCAACCTCTTAAACTGACCATTGGGTTACTCCCACACTTGGAAAGCCTCAGAATTATCCAGAGTCAATTTCTCTTGCTTGCAAAGAATCCTATTCCTTGTGCGTGAGAAAAACCAAAATGAGCACCTTAAAAGGAACATTGAACCATACAAATTTTTCTCTCAGGCAGTGAACTCTCTCTAGCTACAGGACAAGCTCTGGGAGCAGAAAGCCAGCAAGTGGCTGGTTGGGAAGAACAAAGCCAATCACAGCCAGAACTTTGTTCTCCGGCAGCAATCAGAAGTCAGTTGTGATCCGACCTGTTGTGTTATGGTGCCTGCTGATTGCCTAAGACAGGAGCCACAAGCCTGCAGAGGACAAATCTGGACTTGAGCTAAGAATGGCCCCCACATATTTAAATGATTGGGGGAAAAAAAAGAATAGTATTTCATGACATGGAAAAATTATGTGAAATTCAAATTTCAGTGACCATAAATAAACATTATAAGGAGCACATTCATACCCATTCACTGAGGCATTCATCTATGGCAGCTTTGGGGCTACAGCAGTAGAGAGAAACCATACAACCCACAAAGCCTAAAATATTTACTATCTACCCTTGTACAGAAAAAGTTTGCCAACACCTGATCTAACACTACGGGGAGATTGAGAATGAAGTTAAGGCTTGGTTCCTGCTCTAAAGGTGAGATAGTCCCCATGCGACTGACACAAATCAAGGACAACTAAGCATGATATTGCACAGAACTGAGAAAGCATACCAGGAGGTCAAATGGAAGGAATTCTTCAAAAGAACAGGTGCGGTGGAAGGATTGGGGGCTTCTGGAGGAGGTGAGACTGGAACCTTTGGCAATTCCTGAATTTCTATGTAGGAAGGGCTTGGAGACAGTAATCTGCGGCTTGAAGCTACATTTGCATTTTCCTTACAGAAGAAAATGTGCAAATCAATTGTGTAAATCAGATGAAGGGCTTGGGGGAAGCAGGGAGAAGAATGGACCTGCCACGAGGAAAGGTAGGATTAAATTTAAGCAGAAAGGAAGAAAGAAGGAGGGCAGAGTGGCAAAAGAAGGGAATAAGTACCATAATGACGATGATGATAACAGCAGCTCCCATGATCCCGCCCTTATCCTGCGCTGGGCACTGTGTTCAAAGCGCGAAGGCATTGACTCACTGCATGCTCGCCGTAAGTGTAAGAGGGAGGGACAGATGATCCCCATTTTACAGGTGAGGGTGGAAAGGAGACCAATCTAACTGGAGCATTTAAAGTAGGGGTGTATTTTAGAGCAGGGTGGGAATAAGGCTTGGTTGGGAGGGAGGGTAGCAGGGCATTATGGAGGGTGGGGAAGATCAGGCAGAGTGTTTTATATCCGATTAAAAAGTGAAAACAAACAACCAACCAAATACGGTAGAGGAGTTTGTAATTGGCATCCGAGGCAATGGGAAGTTTTGGGAAAGGGAGAGATGGGCTGAGGGAGTGATGAAAACACTGGTGAACAGCAGAGCGGGCAGAACTGAGGCAGGAAACTAAGGCCAAGGCAGGTTTCATACACCCACAGAGATTTGCTCCATGCGTCAGCCCAGTAAGGATTCCTACAGTCAAGAAATCTACAGCACTACCTTTCACCCAGCAGTTTCCAAACTTATTGACCACAGGCCTCCCTTTTTCTTAGAAAACCTATCAACAGCTGTTATTCCTCAGAACATGGCTTAGAAAATGCTGCCTTCGAGAAAAGGCCTACAGTCATACGAGGCATCATTGTATTGGACAGTGGGCATCCAGAAGGCTGATTTTATAAATGTGGAGAGAAGACGAATGAAGACATGGATTTCTATCTTTAGATCTTGCTGCTGATAAATTGCTTAGTGGAGGTGCCGGATCTTTATACTCCGAGCAGCAGCGTGTGCCGAGCTGGTATGCCATCGAACACCACGGGGTTTAGGCTCACTGGCCAATTTCAAACTGCTTTGTTCTATTTTTAGATAATAGAGGGCTTCCCTGGTGGCGCAGTAGTTAAGAATCCACCTGTCAATGCAGGGGACACGGGTTCGAGCCCTGGTCCGGGAAGATCCCACATGCCACAGAGCAACTAAGCCCATGCGCCACAACTACTGAAGCCCATGCGCCTAGAGCCCATGCTCCACAACAAGAGAAGCCACCGCAATGAGAAGCCCGCGCACCGCAACAAAGAGTAGCCCCAGCTCACCACAACTAGAGAAAGCCCGCGCAGCAACGAAGACCCAACGCAGCCAAAATAAATAAATAATAATAATAATAATAATAGAAATGGCAGCTGAGTAAATATTGTAAATCTAGATACCTGATCCCAGTGCCACAGAAGACGAAGAAATTTCTCTTTCAAGGCCATTTTTAGAAGCTGGTTAGCAGCTTGCCCAGGATCCTTTCCTCCCTAAGAAGTGAAGCACCTTTCCTCAGTTGCTAAGGAATCACATACCTCAATGCATTGAATTCCCATTATGTGCCAGTCCCTGTGTTAACAGCCTCTTCTTTGAAACGCAGGTCTGTTAACCAGGCAGAGTTGGTAGTTATCAGTCACGGGATGATATGGTAGTGACCCTGAACTCTAAAGATAAAAAAATAAATTATGTATATATATATGTATATATGTGTGTGTTTTATATATGTGTTCACTACATACATATATATTATATATGTGTGTAATATATATCTGCTACATTCATATATAATGTGTGTGTTTATTAAATATATATGTATGTGTGTATAGATATGTAGTAGATAATTTTAGTTCGCAGAGCAGCTAAATGGGTAACCAGCAAGGGCTGGATTTACCCACTCTCAACTTCAATCAAGCTGAACATCTGGATGATGCTTTAAAAAGTCAATAAAATATCCCCCATTTGGCATCAAGAGATGAACAGCTGGGTAATTAATAGACTGAATTTTCAGGCATTTTTCAGTGCCCCTCTGGACTCCATGTTTTCAAGCCCAGGCTTTCAGTGGATTAGATTTCATTTGAAATCATTTTCTGCAATAAAGGATACTTTTCATAACTGTAACTCTTAAAAACTAGTAGCTTTCATTGTGCTTGTAAAAGGTGGTTAATGAAGAACCTGAATTCTCATCGCTCCCTCTGCAGGAAAGCATGTAGATAATGTAGGGGGGAGGGGGGGCTGGAAGTGCTTCAGTGAAAAAGTACACGTGGTCTCCGGGCCACCTCGGCCAGGTTGTCTGATTCTAGTCTTTCATTGTCTCTGAGCTATTTTATAACACTGTGAGTAGTAGGTAACTGGTAACAACGCAAACATAATTCTCATACACATGCAAATCCTCTCCTGTCTAGAGGGTCCAAATGACTTCTCTCTCCTTCATGGAAAACTCAGTTTTACTTTCCTTTGTGCCTTCATTTCAATGATCCATAAATGAGTCCATTCTTCAGATTCTTTTGAATTGGTTATAACATCTAGCTGGTTTCCCTCATTGATTGAGTAGAATAAGATCTTTAACACGTGTTCATTTTTATATCTTTGTAAGAGTAGTGATTTTACCTCTTTCTGAAAATTATCTTTTAACAGTAACACTAATTTTTTTTCTGTATTCCCTCAAACATGCCTTGGTCTCCTGCCCCTGCCCCATTAGAACTACGGGTGAATTTCCACTGCATCTGACGTGTTGTATTGTAGGGTAGTAGGCTGTTTCTTTGGGAAATGCATTAGCTAATGGATAATTATCTTTTCTAAATGCAGTGTATTGTGTTTCCTTTCTTCAGAAAAGGAGCTAAATTAATGGAGTGATGTGTCCACCAAACACAGGTTATGTATCTCTCCATCCATGACAAATTTTTGAATAATGGTTGCTAATAATAATACCAACAGTATCTTTTGTGTTCGGAAATGGATGACTGATCTAGGGCAACAGGACAGAGGGGATGAATTGGTTTCCCAAGAGCGATGACAGATTTACAATTTAAGATTTAATAATTTATTTTACTGAGAGCTTTCAGGTTTGCCCATCATGGTCCAGTAGAGAAAGGGAGGGAACTCTTGTTTACTTAGCTGCATTTGATTATGCAGGATAAATGGGTTCAAGTTCTACTTCTGCTACTGCCTAGCTTGAGCACTTGGGAAAATCATCTGCCTTCTGGGCAAGGGGTTTCTAACCCACTCTCAAAGGAGGTGGGGGGCATGGGCTAATTCTATTAAAAGCTACTGGGGAGGGGTGGTTTCTAATCTGCAGCCAGAATTGGGGATCACATAGGAACTAGCCTATTCCCAGTAATAACAATTTTTATTCTGTGCCCCTATAGACACCATAGAAGCAACTGAACATGAACTGAGACGTGTACACACACTGTCTCTCTTAAGAGGAGGAAGAGGCACCTGAATCACCAGAAATACCTGATTTCTGAGTACACCTCTACACTAAGAACTTCGTCTGAATATCACTTATTTGTGCAATCTAAAATATGACACAAATAAACTTATCTATGAAACAGAAACAGACTCACAGACATAGAGAACAGACTTGTGGTTGCAAGGGGGAAGGGACTGGGGGAGGGAAGGATTGGGAGTTTGGGGTTAGCAGATGCAAACTAGTATATATAGAATGGATAAACAAGAAGGTCCTACTATATAGCACGGAGAACTATATTCAGTATCCTGGGATAAACCATAATGGAAAGGAATATGAAAAAGGATGTGTATATATATATGTATGTGTATATATATATATATATATATATATATAGTCAATCAAGTAAACGTCAATAAAATAAATGTTAAAAAAAAAAAAGAACTAGGCATTCTTTTTCTCCCCTCACCCCACCCACAGAAGTGCTCATTTCTGTTTACAAAAATTGAGATGTCACCTGTCACCTGGTATGTTCTACTTTCTTAGTCCTTTCATAATTGTCTGGGCACTCTTTGGGGTGGTAATAAAGAAGAAATGGTCAGTCCCTGGACACAGATAATGTTCCAGAGAAATGGAAGTCACTGTTCTCTGGGCTGACATAAATCCCTCTCCTTTTGGTAGCAGAGTTAACAGCTGTTGTTTGAAGGGTATTTCTAGTCATCTACCTGAAGCATTTTCTTTTGTAAATGAAAGTGACAATTTCTTCTTCGCTCCAATTTGTAGGAAGTAGAAATCTTCCAGGGCAGGAATGCCTGAGGAAAATCAAACCCATTTTGCATGGGGAGAGCTCTTGACGCTTCAGGAAGTTCATAACAGTGCTTCTCTTGGCTTAATCCTGAGCAGATGCAAGTTTTTATTGCCAGCGCTTTGTGTGTGTGAACTGTGAGGCATCTGAAGGGAAAGAGGGCAGAAACCTAGGGGCCAAGATGAAGGAAGAGATGGAACAGGAAAAGTCTTTAAACTCTTCTGCATCATGAAACTAGACCATCTACATCAAAAAAGAATTAGACCTGATCAGTGGTTCTCAACTGGGGACAATTTTGCCCCTCTAGGGGACATTTGGCAATGTCTGGAGACACTTTTGTTGTCACAGCTGGGGATGGGTGGGGGGCGTGCCATTGGTGTCTGGTGGGTAGAGGCCAGAATGCTGCTAAACATCCTACAATGCACAGGAAAGTCCCCTCAACATGGAATTATTACCCCAAATGTCAGTGTCAGTGCTGAGGTTCTCTTACACCTGTCGGGACAGCTGTTGTTGAAAAGATGAATAATAATAAGTGTTGGAGAGAGTGTGGCGAAAAGGGAACCCTAGTGCACTGTTGGTGGGAATGTAAGTTGGTGAAGCCATTATGAAAACAGAATGGAAGTTCCTCAAGAAATTAAAAATAGGACCACTTTATGATCTAGGAATTCTACCTCTGAAGATTTATCCAAAGAAAACAAAAACACTAGTTTAAAAAGATATATGCATCCTTATGTCCACTGCAGCATTACTCACAATAGCCAAGATGCAAGCAACAGAAGTGCCCATTAATAGGTGAAAGGATAAAGAAGATGTAGTATATCTATGCAGTGGAACATTACTCAACCATAAAAAAGAGTGAGATCTTGCCATTTGCAACAACATGGATGGACCTAGAGGGTATTATGCTAAGTGAAATAAGTCAGACAGGGAAAAGACAAATACCACATGATTTCACTTATATGTGGAATTTAAACAACAGAACAAACATAACAAAACAGAAACAGTCGCAGATACAAAGAACAAACTGGTGGTTGCCAGAGGGGGTTAGGGGAATAGGCAAAATAGGTGAAGGGGATTAAGAGGTAAAAACTTCCAGTTAAAAATAAATAAATCAAGCGGAAGTAATGTACAACATACGTATTATAGTCAATAATGTTGTAGTAACTTTGTATGGTGACAGGGGGTAACTAGACTTGTCATGGTGATCATTTCATAATGTATAACAATATCGAATCACTATGTTGTACACCCTAAACTAATATAATACTGTAAGTCAATTATACTTCAATAATTTTTTTAAAAAGTAGTGCCACGATTGAGAAATCCTGGACAAATGGATTCCAAATTTCCTTCTAGCCCCAAGACATCATGATGCTAAAACATAATTTCTAGTCCCAAATAAGAAATCTGTTACTATTGTGTCCCCCAAAATCCATGTTGAAGCCCTAACCTCTAATTTGACTGTATTTGGAGATAGGGTCTATAAGGAGGTAATTAAGGTTAAATGAGGTCATCAGGACAGGGCCCTGATCAGATACAATTAGTGTCCATCAAAAAAAGACATAATTCTCACTCTCTCCCTCTCTCTCTGTCCCCATGCACTTGCAAAAAGAAAAGGCCGTGTGAACACACAATGAGAAGGTGGCCTCCTACAAGACAAGAGGCCTCAGAATGAAACTTACATTTTCAGTACCCTGATCTTGATCCCTACCTCCAGAACTTCGAGAAACAAATTTCTATTGTTTAAACCATCAGTCGGTGGTATTTTGTTATGGCAGTCTGAACAAACTCATACAGCTATTTATAGTAATTGTCACTGCTAATATATTCTTAGGTTTTTACTATATGCTAGGCCCTGTGCTAAGCATTATACATACCTTATCACTCTTACTTCTCAACATCCCCCCTGTGAGGTTGGAATTATTATTATCCCTACAGAAGTGTAAATGAAGGCTCAGAGAGGTTATAATAACTAGCCTAAGATCAACCAGTTAGTAAATGGGAGAGATGAGCTATGAACCTAAACAGCCTGAGCCCTGGTTAAGAATTCATGTATTTAATTACCATAAGATGTCACTTTCCCAAACTGACTGTCTTATCTACTTAAAATTATAAACTTCAAGGGAAGGCAGGATACAGAAAAGGGCCAGAGGAGGGTGAAATTGCCAAAGAATGTGGAAATCAAAAATCTCCGTATCTTCTTCAAAAAGTCAAATATAAAATTACCAATGGCCCAGCAACTCCACTCCTAGGTATATACCCCCAAAGAATTTAAAACAGGTGCTCAAACGCTCGTTCACAAATGATTATAGCAGCATTATTCCCAGTAGCCAAAAGGCAGAAATGACCCAAATACCCATCAACTGATGAATGAATAAACAAAATGTGGTGTATTCATAAATGAAATATTATTCATAAAAAGGAATGAAGCACTGATACCTGCTACACCATGGATGAACCTTGAAAACATGATGCTAAGTGAAAGAAGCCCAGCACAAAAGGTCACAAATTGTATGATTCCATGTATATGAAACATCCAGAATAGGTAAATCCAAAGAGACAGAAAGCAGTAGGGGAAGGGGTACAGGGAGAGGAACTGTTTAATGATACAGGGTCTCCTTTTGGGGCAAACAAATGTTTTGAAACTAGATAGAGGTGATGGTTGCACAACACTGTGAAAGTACTAAGTGCCACTGAATTGTACACTTTAAAATGGTTAAGGGTTAATTTTATGGTATGTGAAATTGACCTTAATAAATAAAATCTTGATCTCAGTAGAGAAGAAAGACATATAAAGCCAACCTAGTCCTGGCTTTGGATGAGCATTTGAGAAAGAAAGCCCTGCTACAAGGCAGAGCTGATCCTTACAAAAGCTGACCTCTTAGCTCCTGGATCCCAGCCCGGCCGCCTGCGCCCCTGCTGGGCTGCTCTTCTGGATGTCATTTGCACTTGCTTTAGATGTGCTCTGGGGACACCTTCCCTACATCTATTTAAACAGCATGAAGATGGATGGATTGTGCAGCGGTGGACGGCAGGTCTCCAGCACTAACAGTGCACCACAAACACGGAGTGGGTGAAATGGTCTCACCAGGAGTGCTGGGTGTGAAAGAACCAAATGGAACCAAAATGGAAATAATTTAAGCACTTTTGTTCCTTGTCAAAATGACAGCCACTTTTAAGAGCCACCTGCATTTCATCCCTGGAGTAGGGCCTGGACAAATTTCCAGCTTTCAGCTGTCTTAATTCCTTCCTGGACTGAGGAGGGTGCTATAGACTGAATGTTTATGTCCCGCCCCAATTCATATATTAAAATCTAATCCCCCATGTGATGGTATTAGGAGCTGGGGGCTTTGGGAGGTGATTAGGTCATGAGGGTGGAGCCCTCATGAGTGGAATTAGTGCCCTTATAACAGAGACCCCAGAGAGTCCCCCCACCCCCTTCCTCCACATGAGAACACAGCTACAAGACAGTCATCTATGAACCAGGAAGCCCCTACCAGGCACTGGATCTGCCAGTGTCTTAATCTTGGACTTCTCAGCCTCCAGAACTGTGAGAGTGAAATTGCTGTTGTTTGAAAGCCTATGGTCTTCTGTCACAGCAGCCCAAATGGACCAAGACAAAGGGGTATAAACACAGGAAGAAAAACACGAAGTAAGGAAAGACTGGTTTGTCCCTTCCTCTGCTCATTATTGTCTATTTCCCAAATTTATCTCTGGGACCAGGATTATGAAGAGAGTTGTTTCTTTTTTCTGCCCTGGGATCACCAGGAGAAAGCTGGCATGTGGATGGACTTCCCTGGTGGTGCAGTGGTTAAGAATCCGCCTGCCAGTGCAAGGGACATGGGTTTGAGCCCTGGTCCGGGAAGATCCCACATGCCACAGAGAAACTAAGCCCTTGCGTCACAACTACTGAACCTGAACTCTAGAACCCATGAGCCACAACTACTGAGCCCGAGTGCCACAACTACTGAAGCCTGCACGCCTAGAGCCCGTGCTCCGCAACAAGAGAAACCACCGTAATGAGAAGCCCACGCACTGCAATGAAGAGTAGCCCCACTGCTGCAACTAGAGAAAGCCCATGCACAACAACGAAGACCCAACGCAGCCAAAAATAAAATTATTAATTAAAAAAAAAAAAAGAAATCTGGCACGTGGGAACTGCAATGGGAGAAGGTCTAAGTGGGAAGAGTCGGCATGGTGACAACCCAGAATCTTTAAAATTGGTTTCCACACACTATTTCAGGTGCCTTTCCCTTTAAAAATATGGAAAGCCAATGGAATTTAATATAGTTGGAAGTTTACAAGTAACTAAAGGGGAGGTTATGGACTTTTTGATGGTCCTAGATTCAAATCCCTTCTCCATTGATTAATGGGGCAAGATTTTCATCTCTCTGTTCCTGGATTTCCATATATATATTAATACACACACACACAATGCTTTATCTTATAGGGTGGTAAAGAGGAGTAAATCAGATAAAACTGTATCTCCTCAATTTTGAGACCACTTTCTTCTCCCACATTTTAGCATTTCTGAAGTTAGGATGCCCCTTCCCCATCCCACAAATGCATAATTTAACATAAATGTATACATGTGATAATATTATTAAGTAGATTTTTTTAGTGAAGTTTTTCTTTTAACTTTCTTTTTTGCTTGACTCTCCATTGCCCCCGCCTCACTCTGGCCCTCATGTCAGCCCCGTCTCCCCCGCTCACTCCCCACCTTCCCCCAGGTAGCCCATAGCAACAACTTGTTATGCATTTTCCATGTTTTTCTCCATACTAATAAAATCACACACATACAAACACACACACATACCCATGGATGCATATATATTAAACGTGCTATAGACAGAGAGAAACATTTTGTTTTATAAAAATGAGATCCTGTTATATACATTTTCCTTGATCTCATTTTTCTCCCTCAATAATACCTCTAAGACAACTATTACTACTCTAATTTATTCCTTTGTAACAGCTCCCTACATTTCACAGTGGATGAACAATAATTTATTCAACCATTTTTCTACTCTTGTGCCTTCACTGTGTTCAGTGTTTCGGTTTTCTGTTTTTTGCACATACTCCCTTCTATACTGGTGCTTCTATTTCTGTTGGGTAGAGTCCCAGAGTCAGACTGCTGGGTCAAAGCATATGAGTATCTTAAACTTTAATTCTTTTTTTTTTTAAATTATTTATTTATTTATTTATTTATGGCTGTGTTGGGTCTTCGTTTCTGTGCGAGGGCTTTCTCTAGTTGCGGCAAGCGGGGGCCACTCTTCATCGCGGTGCGCGGGCCTCTCACTATCGCGGCCTCTCTTGTTGCGGAGCACAGGCTCCAGATGCGCAGGCTCAGTAATTGTGGCTCACGGGCCCAGTTGCTCCGCGGCATGTGGGATCTTCCCAGACCAGGGCTCGAACCCGTGTCCCCTGCATTGGCAGGCAGATTCTCAACCACTGCGCCACCAGGGAAGCCCGAGTATCTTAAACTTTAATAGATGTTATCTGACTGCTTTCCCCAAAGGCTGGAACACTCAACAATTTCACCAGCAGTGTCTAAGATGACTCTGCTCCCCGCATGAAATTAAAAGGACTTTTAATGGACCAGTACATTTAATGCTGCCATGTTGTTTTTTGTTCTTGTTGTTCCAAAAAGCTGTGATTGACTATGAATGGTGCATTCCACATTTGCTGACATCTAAGAATCAAGGAGATATGGTATATATGTCAAGCACCTTGCCCAGCCTACACCCATCATAGCATTCATGGTGCACCGCCAGTTCACAATAATAGTATCTATTCCTGTTGTTTTGTATCTCATCTGAAAATCTTGCATCCTTCCCTCAAAGCAGGAAAGCAAGAAGGCTCATCTACCCACAGGAGCAGGAACAAACTTTCTAAACCAGGAGATGGGCAGGTGATTTCGACCAAGACTCCAGCTAACTATTTCTTTTTAGTTTGATGATTTTGAAGGTTTGCAAAACACAGTTAAATCATTTGCATCTCAGTCTTTGTGGATTAACAGTTGCCCAATTCGGCAACTGGTGATTGTTTTGAATGTGAAGCTTCTGAGTGCTGGGTGATGTGATAGACACCGAGCATTCAGCATTCAGCAGCGAATGTGACACGCAGAGTTTCTGTGGTCATGGCACTCGCAGGAAGACAGAATCAAGTAATTGCACTCCAGGTTAGCCCAGAAAACTTGGTTTGACCCTATTAGGACTCACTTTCTCAAGGGCCTGCAAAAACACACCTGTGGCCAAACAACTGAATTAATCTCTTGAAAACATTTAGCTATGAGGGCATCGGGTCAGCAAGCTGACTGAATTCTGTTTCTGAAGGACTGGGAGTCACAGCATCATCTCTTGGTCCTTTGGTTTTGCATCACTGGAAACAGGGACTGTTCCCAAAGAAGTTTTCTCAACTTCACTGAGGTATAATTGACAAAAATGTAAGATCTTTAAAGTGTACATTGTGGTGATGTGATATAGGTAAACACTGTGAAAAGATTCTCACCGTGTAGTCAGTTAAAACATCTATCACCACACATGTTTATGTATTTGTTTATTTTTTGGGTGAGGACATTTAAGTTCTACTCTCTTAGCAAATTTCAATGATATAATTCAGTATTATCAACTATAGTCATCATGTTTTATACTAGATCCTCTGACCTCTTTCATCTTTTTTTAAAAATTTTTAATGGAGTAGAGTTGATTTACAATGTTGTGTTAGTTTCAGGGGTACAGCAGAGTGAATCAGTTAAACATATACATAGATCCACTCTTTTTTTTTTTTTTTTAAGATTCTTTTCCCATATAGGCCATTACAGAGTATTGAGTAGAGTTCCCTGTGCTATACAGCAGGTTCTTATCAGACCTCCTTCACCTTCTACCTGAAAGCTGGTAGGTACCCTTTTACCAACCTCTTCCCATTTCCCCCCTCCCCCAGCCCCTGGCAACCACTTTTCTACTCTCTGTTTCTATGAGACTGATTTTCTTTTTTTTTTAGATTCCACATATGTGATATCATGCAGTATTTGCCTTTCTCTCTCTAACTTATGTCACTTAGCAAAATGCCTTCAAGTTCCATCCATTTTGTCACAAATGGCAGGATTTCCTTCTTTTTCATGGCTGAATAATATTCCATTGTATATATACAACACATCTTCTTTATCCATTCATCAGTTGATGGACACTTAGGTTGTTTCCATGTCTTGGCTATTGTGAATAATGCTGCAGTGAGCATGGGGGTGTAGAGGGCTCTTTGATATCCTGTTTCCATTTCCTTCAGATATATTCCCAGAAGTGAGATTGCTGGATCATATGGTAGTTCTATTTTTTCCAAAAGACCTTAAGTCACCTGAAGGCAGGGACTATAGATGTCCTACTCAAAGGGCTACTGTACTCTCAAGAGCTTAGCACAATATCTGGCATATAAGAGGCTATCATTAAATATGTATTCAATGGATGAGGAAATGAATGGATGAATGGACAAATACATGAATGAATGACTTACCTGTTTGGGAATTTTAAATGAACTGAATAATTAGTGTCATGCATTGTAGTTATTTTCCTATTTGTATTTTATGAAATCTAGACATACTTGTCACCATCTTGTAATGCAGTTGTTGTTCATGATTTATCCAAATAAATATGTCCCTGGAAACCCTAGTCTAGTGCAAACAGCCTGGGCTGTTGTGTCCTTGCTCAGTCCATACTGGCTGCACCCCTTCCCTGGGGTGAGTCCTTAACCTGTGTCCCCACTTACAAAGGGCCATGACGACTTCTGCCCTTTGCCCTTTTTTGTAAAGAGTAAATTAGAAAACACAGGAAAAGTATAAATTGGAAAGTGCTATAAACGTAAGAGGCCATTACTATTACTTCTCCCGACACCCATAATCCATGCACCTCTTTAAACCCTACTGAAAGTGAGACTAAGCAGCACTGGTGCTGATGTATTTAAATGCCTAAGACCTCAGGCTAACAACAGTTATTTCCCACCTGTCACATTGCCTATGCTTAGAAGACCCTCTTTCTTTCCTCTCCGTAATCAACCACCAATGTTTTTTTCCCTTCCAGATGTCTGTCTGGTTAGCCCCTTCCTCCCAACCCACTGCCACTGCTTTAGACTCCAGTCCCTGTGAACTCACGATCAGATGATTCCAAAACACGCCTGGTTTGGTCTTCCACCGCCCCAGAGTCCCTGCCCTTCCATCCCGTCTGCAACCACTGCCAGACAGGTCTTCCTAAGATGCTACTTTCTCTACCTCTGCCCCTTGTCCTGCAGCGGCTCCATGCAGCCTGTCATTTTTAATCTGCTCAAGTCTAGGGCCCTGATCAATCAACCTTGGACTTCCCCACTCCACCAATGCAGCCAAGTTCATGCATGCCTCCAACAATCTCCTTACACATCGTCACCTCCACTCTTTTCTTGAGGCCAGACCACCCACTTTAACTCTCCTCTTTTCCTTCTTTCCAATTGTTTAAATACTACCCAGTTAAGGTCCACTTTATGTCCTGTTCTGTCAGCATCATCATCATCAACACCATCACCATCATTTAGGGAGACTGTGGCTTTCCACATTCTCTGCCAGGGCTTTCCACATTATCTCATTGAATCTTCCTCATTACCCTATGAGGCAGGTCTTCTTACTATCTCTATTTTATAGATGAGAAGACGAGGGACTTCCCTGGCGGTCCAGTGGTTAAGACTCCACGCTCCCAATGCAGGTTCAATCCCTGTTTGGGGAACTAAGATCCCGCATGCCGCACAGTGCGGCCCCCCCCCAAAAAAAAGCTATGTATAGCTGAGAAGACGAAATTCAGAGAGGTTAAGTAACCAGCCCAAGGTCACAGAGCTAATAAGTGTTAAAGTCATGATTCAAATGCAGGCAGAATTCCCACTCTCAAACACTAGACTGTCCATGAAATCTTTCTTGGTCACCCCCAGGGAGGCCTGTCTCTGGGAAGCTACAAGTCTTCAAAATAGGAAAATTCTTCTGCTGCATTTCTGTAAATGTCTTTAAGCTCCCACTGCAGTTTTACCCCGAAGGCACTCTGAAGCAGTGAGATGTAGTCCTCAAGTTTACAAGGGATGTGTTTGTAATGGAAAAGGAAATGAATGAGCCAGAGAACAGAATCAGTACTAAGAAACCCAGAGAAGTGTCTAACTGACCTTATCTGTATCTGTATTAAGAGCGGTTTTACTAATCCCAGGAAATAAGAAAGGCAGTAGGATGAAGTCACCCGTGCTGGGTTCAAGTTCCAGCTCTGCCACTTACTAGCAGACTGGCATCGGGCAAGTTGCTTAATCTCTTTGAGCCTCAGTTTCCTCA
This sequence comes from Balaenoptera acutorostrata, assembly GCF_949987535.1. Classification (NCBI taxonomy): domain Eukaryota; kingdom Metazoa; phylum Chordata; class Mammalia; order Artiodactyla; family Balaenopteridae; genus Balaenoptera; species Balaenoptera acutorostrata. Next base: position 26,475,712 of record NC_080078.1, read on the forward strand.
TCTGTAAAATAGAGCAATAAATGGCTCCATTGCACCTCACATCATAGGGTGTGTTGGAAAGAGTAAATTAGAGCATGCATTTAAACACGTGCTTGGAGCAGGCACATAGTAAGTGTTCAGTGTATGATATTTCTTACCATCATTCTCTTCTACTTCTCTTAGAATCACTAGTTTTGCTCCTTTAATGTCAAGGCATTTTAACTAAAAAATAATTATCAGTAAGTCAGACTCTGATTCATTCAAACAAACAAAAATCCCCAAACTTTATTCTAGCAGTCTTGTCCTTGGTCACCCCACGTGGACCCTGCAGGAAATGTGGAGCTGAGCCTTCTCCTATCTAGCCTCCTATGAACTTATCTGGACTGCAAAATGCACTCACCTCCTGCCTGTCTTGTCTCCCTCACTCTTTAAGAGCCTAGCAAGCATGACTGATCCAGCTGTAGTTCCTGGGTAAAATGTGCACATGTGCCATTCCCTCTGCCTGGAATGCTGTTCCCCTCAGTCAATGATGAAATATTGTTCACCTTTTCAGCCTACTTCAAGAGTCCTTTTCTCTTCCAGACCCCAGGAACCATCCCTTGGTGTGACCACTTGGACCTAAAATATATTTGTTATTATATTATATAAATTATACCTGTATTTATTTATTTTTTATTTTATTTTTTTGGGTACGCCACACGGCTTGTGGGATCTTAGTTCCCCGAACAGGGATCGAACCTGGGCGCCTGGCAATGAGCGCTGAGTCCTAACCACTGGACCGCCAGGGAATTCCCATCTTAACCATTTCTAAGTGTACAGTTCAGTGGTATTAAGTACATTCCCATTTCACAGATGAAGAGAGTGGGGTCCAGGGACGTTAGGCAACTTGCCCAAGATCACAGTGTTGGGAAGCAGCAGAGGGAGGTTTGGAACACAGCCAGCCATAGAACTCCTTAATGGTGAAGTCTGGGTCTTCTTCATTAGCTAACACATAGTAGGGGCTCAAGCCCACTGGGTAAGTGAATAGTGAGGGAATGAATGGAATGTATGGTAAGCATCCTTGGGGGAGCTTTGTGAGTGATGTTCTGAAGAGCTACACTAAAAGAGCCTCCACCTGTGCTTATCTCCAGCCCTCAGGATCATCCAGGTAACAGGTGATTCACATGAGTGAAACAGACCCCAATGTTTCTTTCCAAGGGGAAAGAAACAGAAAAAAAAAAAAAAGTGGTGCATGGCCTTTGGGATCTCCACCTCCTTGCCTGAGGCTGGCAGCTCACCTGAAATGCCCTTCTCCCCTCTCTTCACCCACTGAAACCCTGCTCAGCCTTCAGGTCCAGTGCAAACACTCCTCCTGCTGTCATGCTGGAGCCCCCAGGAAGAGCCAATCTCTTCTTCTGCTCGTTTCCCACTTGTACCTTCATTTAGCATCTATTTCATACTGTTTATACCGGTTTATAATATAAACCATGATGTTCTTCACATCTGTGCTCCCTTTCCCCAAATCTGTAAGCTTCTTCAGAGTAGGGGCTGTGTCCTATTTCATCTCTAATCTCTGCAACATCTATCGCGGTGCCACGAATAACAGACACTGACTAGGAACATTTAGAGTCAAAGAGAGCTAGCATCAGGCTCCAGCTCTACCATTCACTAGCTTTGTGGCCTTCAGCTCTCTTAACCTCCTTAAGCCTCAGTTTCCCCATCTATGAAAGGGGAATAATTATCTGCTGACCTAATAGAGTTGTTAAAATTTAATAAGCTCGAGTTCATAGCTAAGGCTCACTAACTACTATTATTATTAATAAGTGTTTAATAATTAATCAGAGACCAAGAATAGGCATAATTGATTTTGCCTTCAATGGACACATAAGAAGGAAACGCTTGCAAAAATGAAACTTAAAATACCGAATAAACAGAGCTATGTAAATAATTGGTTTTGTTCAAAGTACATACTAGATATCATATTCATCATCTTTGCCTTCCTGCTATTATGGTTCCTGCAATAAAGTTACACAGTCAGTTGCCTCTCTAGGGAGACTGCAGAGACTAGCACACCTCCTAAACCTTAACCCGGTGCTCAGTCTCCCAAAAGGTGGTCCATGTTGCCTTTACCCTTGTCACTCCTTTCACACTAAGGAAATTCCTACCACTTATCCAAAATGGGATTGATTAGGAAGGACCCTGGGACTACAGCGAACAGTGATTACATCGATCACTTGCCCCATGGTCTGATTCTCCATCTAGTAGCCAATGTGACCTTTTAAAAACAAAAACCAGCTCATGTTAGTTAAGCTGGACAATCAGAAGCAGCTTCTCCTACAACAGGAATAAAATCGTACTTTCTTTTTTTTTAACCACAACCTACAAGGTCCTACCCAGTCTGGCTCCTTGCTGATTTCTCTCCTCTCTCTACCCTGACCCTCCCGGTTCCAGCCACCCTGGCCTTCTGTCTCTTCCTCTAACATACCAAGGGCCTTTGCATTTGCTTCTTGGATCCTTGACATTTACATGGCAAAATGTCACCTCCTTAGGAGAGCATTTCCTGACCACTGGACGGGAAATAGCCCTCCCCTATTAATTCCCATGTAACACATCATCATCTGAACGACATTATTTGTTTGCTTATGTATTGTCTGTCACCTTCACTCCCAGCCCACTTCCTGCTTTCCCCTTGAATAGAAGCTCCATGCAGGCAGGAACCTTGCCTGTCTTGCTCCACACTGTGTCTCAGCCCCTAGAACATTGCCTGGCACTTATAAAGCAGTTAATACCTATTTATTGAATGAATAAATGGGGAAGGGGGAGCAGATTATGGTCATTTTTCACTTTTTATTTTTATATTTCAAATGAATTTGAATTCTTTATAAAGTGCATGTACTACTTCTGTAATAAGAAAAGAGAAATAAGACTAAAACAAAATAAAATTGAAATAATAAAATTAGCATATTTAATCAAACAGATGAAAGTAACACAAATTCTCTCCCAAGTATCTATTATATAGATTGCCAGCAATTCATATTTTTCAGCCTCCACGCTGTTTATTAAACCTGAAAGGTTGGCCAGTTTAATGATCTGTTTGCCAGTCGGCACACACCCTTGGATTTTTAAATAATTGTCATCTCTCCTGGGCTTATAGAAAGATTATCATTTGAGCTTTCCACTTTATTCCAATCTCCTACTCATAGCACATTTATTTCCACCTCTATGCTTTTGCCAATGCTGTTATCTCTCCTGGTATCTCCTACCCGCTGTGCCACCCTCCCCCACCTCCCCTGTCCAAAATCTTGATCATCCTTTAAGGCACACTCAAATCTTTCAAGAAACAGCCACGACCACTGACAACTGTGCTTTTAGAAAGCTCTGTGCGTTGTTAAAAGGCACCTTGTCTTTGTGCCTCCCCTAATTAATTACAGTTGGTTGAAAGCAATACTTTTATATATCTAACCACACTGAAATGTCACTATGCATTTTCCAACTGAGTAAAAAAAAACAAAAAACCTACTCACTTCTAGTGGAAATATGTTGTCAAAAGTGGATGGGAGCAATTCCTTAGACTCTTTCTCAAAGGAGAAAATACTAGGTGGTTTCCAAGGATGCAAAAGCCGTTTCCTACACCTTCCCATAAGGAAGAAGGTGGTATCTACACAATCATTACCTGGAATTCACAAAGAAATGCACGCAAGGAAAAAAAAAACTGACTGGCAGGCTGGAATGATCTCCTCCAATGCTATTGGGCACCATCCTCTTATGTTCTATTGCTGTGGTCCCCAACCTTTTTGGCACCAGGGACCGGTTTCGTGGAAGACAATTCTTCCACGGACCGGGGGTGGGGGAATGGTTTCAGGATGATTCATGGGCATTACATTTATTGTGCACTTTATATCTATTATTATTACATTGTAACATATAATGAAATAATTATACAACTCACCATAATACAGAATCAGTGGGAGCCCTGAGCTTGTTTTCACTTGTCTCCCACTGATAAGGTTTTGATATGAGTCTTCAAGCAATTGATTTATTATGGTCTCTGTGCAGTCAAACCTCTCTGCTAATGTTAATCTGTATTTGCAGCCGCTCCCCAGCGCTAGCGTCATAGCCTCAGCGCCACCTCAGATCATCAGGCATTAGATTCTCATAAGGAGCGCGCAACCTAGATCCCTCGCATGTGCAGTTCACAGTAGGGTTCGAGCTCCTATGAGAATCTAATGCCGCCGCGGATCTGACAGGAAGCAGAGCTCAGGCGGTAGTGCAATGATAGGGAGAGTCTGTAAATACAGATGAAGCTTCGCTCACCTGCCTGCTGCTCATCTCCTGCTGTATGGCCTGGTTCCTAACAGGCCACAGGCTGATACCGGTCCATGGCCCGGGGTTGGGGACCCCTGCCCTATTGTGACAACCATTCAGCATGGATTGAGTGCTTACTGTATGTCAAGCACTATGCTAAATGCATTATATGCATTATCTCATTTAATCCTCCCAACAGCCTGAAGTGGTCCTTACTATCCTGTTGGAAGATGTCACTGAGAGGATGGAACTGCCAGCTGACTCTTGAGCAGGACTGGGGTAATCGGAGGCTCCTCACCCCTCCCGTCCTTGAAATGTATATTCCACCCATTCTTCTCGCACTAGGAGCCAGTTCAAGGATGTGGCTTTGAGAGAGTAGGACATTGTTGAGACCATCGGATGGGATACACCACTGAACCCCATTAAGGCCTCTATATAAACTGTTGAGATTCTGGCGGGCCGGTGCAGAAATCTTGTGGCGCCCGAGACAAGCCTCGTATGTAAGTTCCCTTGTTGTTAAACCTGCCACCTACCAATCTGGAGTGGCTGTCTCTTTCTTTGGCCTCTTCTTGCCCTCTGAGTACGGGGCCAGTTTCAGATTTCAGCTGGCAAGTTCCCAAGGGTTCAAACCAACATATCCCCATTTTATAGATGAGACAGCTAACTTACAGAACGGTTCAGCAATTTTCCCAGGGTGACAAAGCAACAAAGTGTTAGAGCTGGTTTGGATCCATGTCACCTGATTTCAAAACTCTCATTCTTAGCTACTATACTATTTATATCTTCTACCTAGAAACTCTAGCTAACATTAAAGAGAACGGTTAATACAACCTTGACTGAAAATGACCAGTTTTGCAATCTTTTTCCCCTTTTCAAGTCTTTTTAAGTAACACCTACTCAGTGTTTAACATAAAATATTTAAATATGTGTAAAAGTTAAACAGAGAGTGTCTTCTTTTTAATGGGCCTCTCTTTTTCTCCAGCATTTCCTGCATAGCGACATTGGCTTGACAGTTATTATGCCACAGAATCAATAGTACTAATTTTTACACTTCGTTAATAAATAAGTGGAGGCCCCAGATGTTATGGGATGGACCCACAGATCCCCTGGGAGTTGAGAGAGATTCCAAAAAGAAAAAAAAGCCACTTTAATTAAAAAAAAAAAAAAAGTTAGGCTGCAGACAAGAGTCTAGAGATCAAAAGTCTAGATTCAAAAGTGAAACTCTGGATCAGTGCTTTAAGAAGATTTTGAATTTGAATAGGTAAAAATGAAAGAAAAAAAAAAGATTTGGGGATCCACACCAAAAGCAGATCATAAACTGTGGTCTTGCATCTGAATGGGAAGCAAGAGTCAGAATCTTTGTTGGTTTGGAAGAGAGAGGATAAGAAAGCCTTTCCGCCAAGCTTTTAACAGTTTGCAGCCTAAGACTTAGAAGTACAAAAATTTCAGGAGCGAAAATGCTATATATCAGGTTTTCACTGCAATTTTTCTGTATGCTTGGAATTTTTCCTAATAAAATGGTGAGAACATAAAAAAACATAAAAGAATTATTAGGGACCTGGCCAACATTGCAGCTTTAGTCCAGAGTGTTGCTTTATGTAATTCTTTGCAAAGGATAAAAGCAGGTTCTTTCTACAGATGTAGTAATAAAATAATGGAAGCAGCCAATATATTCAGCACTTACCTTGAGCTCTACCTACATCATCTTATTGAATGTTCACAATTAAGCCGTAAGGTATGTATTATTATCATCTCCGTTTCAGAGAACAGAGGCAGAGTGAGGCTTAAAAAAATGTGACTAGTTACAAATTCAGTCACATGCCAGCAAGGGGGCAGAGCCAGGATTCAAACCCAGGGCTTCTATTCTGCACAGACCCAGTAGTCTTTCAAGGCCACCGTGAACTCCAGAGACCAACAGGCTGCCACATACTTAAAATCACTAAATGTGTTCTGGGACTCTCAACAGATTTAGAAAGCTTCCTGAAAATGTGAAAGCAATACACCTTCAGGTTAAAAGCAGAGAGGGTTTCAGGGGCCCAACAAACCTGAGTTCAAATCCTGACTCTGCCACTTAAATCACATCACCTAGTAAGCCCCAATTTTTCCATCTATGTAAGGGGAGTCATAAGTCATAATATTCCCCTCAAGGAGGCTGTTCCAGGGATTGAATGAGAGGATGCATTTAAAGTTCTTAGCACAGGCAAGACCTAATACATGGCAATCTATCAACAAAAGGCAGCCATTGTGGGTATTATTTTGAGCTTGCAGGAAGACCAGAGACCCTCAGCCCTGGTGTCATGTTAAAGTATCAAAGCCAAAGGGTTTTGAAAGGATGAAATGGGAGGAAGGACCCATATTTTAAAAGGAGAAAGAAAAGAAAAGGAGAGAGGCTGGACACACTTTGGTTTCCAGGTGCAGAACTAAGACATTTGACTGTGATTTCTACTTGAACCCATGAAAACCAGAGTACAGTTGAGCCATTCTAAAAAGATCTTCTGAATTTGTAATTACAGGTACGGAGAAAGCACACACACAGACACACACACACACAATCTTCTACCAGGTGAAGACAGGAAAAGAGCATATTCACAATACTTCGGTCCAACATAGCTCAGCGCCAAGGCAGGAAGCTGAGGGTCCTTGTGAAGGGCGAGACGGCCCTTCCCAGCCCGGATGGAGGTACGGAGCTAAAGCAAGCAGTGCAAGGGCAGGGGACTGCTAAGTGCCCGGGGTTTGCAGGGAGGGCTGGTGACCCTGGGACCCCTGCAGCTGCCTCTATACTTTGAGAGCAGGAGTTTCAACTACTGCATCCTATTCATTAAAAACAAAAGATCCTTAGTTTATTTGTTAATGTTGTTGACCCCAAAATACCGTAGAGAGGAGCAGCAAATACAGTCTGTCCATTTCAGAACTGCCTTCTAGGATTGTACCCAAACCAGAGACTTTGAGTCAAGAGAGAAAGAAGGGCGTGCACAGGGTTAACCTTCCCCTAACCCTTTCCCTCCCACTCGCGACCCTGGAGAAGGCAAGGGAAGAAATGCTGGGAATTTCAGGTGTGCCCTGAACCTCACGCCGGGGGAGAAGCAAAAGCAGAAACCCAGCGGACACTCCCCCCTCTCCAGAGACGTGGGCGCTTTCCAGGATGGTCCAAAGGTTCCAGCGTCCCAGTGCATCCCGGGTGGAGAAAAGACCCTCCTCCCTGGGCTGCGGGAAAGACCCTACTTTCCAAGACCGGCTGCGAGCTTGGATCCGGGACTCCCGAGTCCACCCCAGGCTCCCGGCTCAGCTGCCTGGAGATTCCCGAGCCTCCCGGTGAAGCCCAACCCGGAGGCTTTTGTTCGAGGGAGAGCGCTTCGCAGCGCAGCGCATCCCCGCAGCGCTGAAAGCCCCGCTGCGGGGGCGCTTCCCTCGGTCCGCTCCCTACCAACCCCGCGCTCCCGCGACCACCCGCTCCAGCGCACGGATCCCCAACTGCCCCCACCCCCCGCCCGAATACTCACTTCTCCCCAGTCCCTCCGCTTTCCACGCCGTCTCCTCCACCGCCCCATAGCGCCTCAAAGGCTTCTCAGCTTCCAGATGGATGGACAAAGATTGCTTTAACTCCATCGCTGATCTCCGCGGGCAGGTCGACGGGTCTCCCTTTACTCCATCCCCGCTGCGGGTTGCAGGGAGGGAGGCGGCTCCAGCCAGCAGCGTCTTAAGGGGCCGGGCGCTCGTGACGTTGCTCCATCTCTTCCGCCGCCAGGGCCGGGGACAGCCGACTGGTACCTGGTGGTGGGGTGGAGGGGTGGAGAGAAGGATGAGGACGCATGCGCAATGTAGGCTTGGGGAGGGGAGCTTGGGGGCTGGGTAGACAGAAAAGAGGGTAGGTGATAACTCTACGAAGAACAACAAAACAACAACTAAAATAGAACCATCACAAAGGAAGTAAAAACAAGGCAGCAGCCCATACTGGGGCTTGTGGCGTCAGCGTGCTGCTAGGTTTTGAGTGGGATTTGTGAGAGCATCTCTATCTGGGGGCAATGGATCCATCTTTGTGGCGAGTGTACAGAAGCGTGAGTGTGGACCTGGATCTGTGGGTTCTGGGCTTGGCCGAGTGCGTTTTTGTGACAATCTCTGTCGTTTGCATCTGTGTGTATTCTGAATTTGAATTTGAATATAAAATGGGACAATCTTGTCTGCCGGTGCCTGTGTCCACTCTGTATGTGTTTGCATGAACTTCAGAGAGACATGAAACTATTTTGGACAGAAGTATAACAAAGCTATTTGGAACATGGGTCTTTACTTTCCAGAAACCCAGAGGTTTATCTTAACCAACAAAGCACGGCAGCATTAAAAGTACAAGGTAAAATCAGCAGCTAGACTGATTTTTAAAATAGTACTATTTGTTGAATGATGGCTAGGTGCTAAACACTCCCCAATAACTCTGTGAAACAGATACTGTTTTGTTAGCTTTGTTTTATAGAGGATGAAACTGAGGTGCAGCAAGATTAAGTTATTTGCCCAAATTCCCACACTTACCAAGTGGTCTGGTCAGCACTTGAATCCAGACTTCGACTCTTTATTGTACTGACCTTCTTGACTGCACAGGTATGTAGTTTTGTACTGGGTTGGGGGAGAAGCTCTATAGGACATGTGTTGTTCATTTGTTGTTTGTTGTTATTCTTAAGACATCATCTGGGGCAACTTTTGGTTTCCACACAGCTTGTGGAGGTATGAAAAGGCTTTAAGAAAATGATTTATCAACCAGCAGCAAGAGGCTTTAAAAATTTATGATCAGTAAAGTACTTCTAGGGCTTCCCTGGTGGTGCAGTGGTTGGGAATCAGCCTATCAATGCAGGGGACACAGGTTCAAGCCCTGGTCCAGAAAGATCCCACATGCCACAGGGCAACTAAGCTTATGTGCCACAGCTAACTGAGCCTGCACTCTAGAGTCCACATGCCACAGCTACTGAAGCCCATGTGCCATGACTACTGAAGCCTGCACACCTAGAGCCCATGCTCCGCAACAAGAGAAGGCACCGCAATGAGAAGCCTGTGTACCACAACGAAGAGTAGCCCCTGCTCACCGCAACTAGAGAAAGCCCGCATGCAGCAACAAAGACCCAACGCAGCCAAAAGTAAATAAATAAATAAATAAAAATTAAAAAAAAAAATAAAGTACTTCTAAATAGCTCATGAGAGAAAAAGGATAAAACAATGAAATATTTTAAATATTTAGACCTCGATAGTCATGAGAGTGTCACATATCAAAACTTGTAAGGTTATTATTTTTTTTTAATATATGTTTTTTAAAATTTATTTATTTATTTATTTATGGCTGTGTTGGGTCTTCGTTTCTGTGCGAGGGCTTTCTCCAGTTGCGGCGAGCGGGGACCACTCTTCATCGCAGTGTGCGGGCCTCCCACTGTCGCGGCCTCTCCCGTTGCGGAGCACGGGCTCCAGACGCGCAGGCTCAGTAGCTGTGGCTCACGGGCTTGGTTGCTCCGCGGCATGTGGGATCCTCCCAGACCAGGGCTCGAACCCATGTCCCCTGCATTGGCAGGCAGACTCTCAACCACTGCGCCACCAGGGAAGCCCCAAAACTTGTAAGTTTTGATGTAAGTAAATGCATAGCCTTAAATGCATGCATTTAAAAATGTAAGACTAAAAATAAATGGGTTAGGATGAATAAGTAAGCAAAATGTGGTCTTTCCATACAGTGGAATACTATTCAGCCTTTAAAAAGGAAGGGGATTCTGCAATATGCTACAACATGGATGAAACTTGAGGACATAATGCTAAGTGAAATAAGCCAGTCACAAAAAGACAAACACTGTACAATTCCACTTATGTGAGGTGCCTAGAGTAGTGAAAATCACAGGAACAGAAAGTAGAATGGTGGTTGCTGGAGACTAAGGGGAGGGAAGAATGCGGAGTTTTTGTTTAATGGGTATAGATTTGCAGTATTTCAAGATGAAAAGAGTTTTGGGGGTGGATGGGGGTAATGGATGCACAACAGTGTGAATGTATTTAATACCACTGAGCTGTACACTTAAAACTAGTTGAACTGGTTAAAAAAAAATCATTGTGTTCAACTGAAAAGACTATAAGAGAAAAGAAGAGATAAAACCTAAGTGAAGTAGAAAAATAATAATAAGAGCAAAAATTAAGGTAATAGGGACTTCCCTGGTGGCACAATGGTTAAGAATCTGCCTGCCAATGCAGGCGACATGGATTCAAACCCTGGTCCGGGAAGATCCCACATGCCACAGAGCAACTAAGCCCATGCACCACAACTACTGAGCCAGTGCTCTAGAGCCTGCGAGCCACAGCTACTGAGCCCACATGCCACAACTACTGAAGGCTGCGTACCTAGAGCCCATGCTCCACAACAAGAGAAGCCACTGCAATGAGAAGCCCGCTCACTGCAATGATGAGTAGCCCCTGCTCGCCGCAACTAGAGAAAGCCCGCGTGCAGCAATGAAGACCCAACACAGCCAAAAATAAATAAATTAAAACAACAACCACAACAACAACAACACTGAGTGGAGAAACTGGAACCCTCATACGTTGCTGGTGGAAATGTACAATGGTGCAGCCACTTTGGAAGACAGTCCGGCATTTTCTCAAAAGGGTAAACACAGTTATCTCATGACCCAGCAATTCCACTCCTTGGTATAGACCCACAAGAAATGAAAGATACAGCCACACAGAAACTTGTTTGAACAAATGTTCACAGCAGCATTATTCACAATAGCCAAAAAAGTGAAAACAACCCAAATGTCCATCAACTGATGAATGAATAAATAAAATGTGGTATATTCCTACAGGGGAATGTTACTTGGTAATAAAAAGGGATGAAGTACTGATACATGTTGCAACACGGTTAAATCTTGAAAATGCTATGCTAAGTGAAAGACACCAGTCACAATAGACCATAAGTTATATGATCCCATTTATATAAACTGTCTAGATTCTTTATCTACAGAGAAAACATTATCTATAGCAAATCAACAGAGAAAGAAAGTAGGTCAGTGGTTGCTTAGGGCTGGGGGTGGAGGAAAATAGGCGAAGGCAGGGACTGCTAAAGATAACAGGGTTTCCTTTTGGGTGAAAATGTTCTAAAATTGTGATGATGGTTGCATAACTCTAGTAATATACTAAAAACCCTTGAATATGTACCTTTAAAAGGGTGATTTGAATAGTATGTGAATTATATCTCAATAAAGCTATTAACAAAAAAATTAAATTGAATGGGATTTAACCATTTAAATCACAACACATTATCATGAGGTAAATGAAATGACTAAGGCCAGCCTGTGCAGCCAGCCAGCAGGGAATTCCAGGGGTCTGGCCACACAATCCAAATCTGTCCGGGTCCTACCTGGGGTTTGGCATTACCTGATAGTGGTTGTCCATTCTAGCTTGTGTGTGTGTGTGTTTTTCATATTCTTTTCCATTATGGTTTATTACAGGATATTGAATATAGTTTCCTGTGCTAAACATAAAGACCTTGTTGTTTATCCATTCCATATATAATCGTTTGCATCTGCTAATCCCATACCCCAGATCCATCCTTCCCCCATCAGATTGTGTGTTGATGGATATCACTTGAGGTCCCGTGGCAATTGGAATTTCCAAAACAATGACAGTGATTCCAGGTCAGTGATTCCCCAGTTAGTGGCTCAATTACATGGGCCCGATTCAGAAAAATTAGGCTAGGCGAACACCTCCCCACCCATCAGCCCACCCCTGCCAACCCTTCTGTCTCCCACTTAATATGTACTTTGGCCAGCATTATCCTGGGGTTTTAGTGAATTAGACATTTTGCTACTAGTATATAGGCTATATGTTAGTAGGACTACAGTTATGCTTCTGTATCTGGAGAGATAGTAAAAGTTTCAATTGTAATACAAACGTATTCATGAAAGAACATCAGAAGGATAATTTCCCATTTCCATGATATGTCTTTCATTCCAGTTTAAATCATGGAGAAAGGGGGAAAACGTGGGGATGGAGATGCACTGATATTGTTCAAGCTATTTTTACTCTCACAAAATGGGTCCCTCCCCTAGTAGCCCCAATTTCTCCTAATAGATCATTTTTTATTAAAGCATATCATTTATCAGCCTTGTCTCTCTTTGATTCCTGGAAAACATTCCTTGAATATTTCAAGGAAAGACGTTACTAGCCATTTAAGTGGAATGCCCCCCATAATCAGTATGGCATTATACCTTGTATTCCAGCTGAATCACATCCTGTCAGTCACACACTCTGATTATAGAAACAGTGGAATAGCCAGAGAAGAATTGATCTGTGTGCCTGTAGAGAACAAACGTATGGACACAAAGGGGGGAAAGTGGGGGGGCGGGGGATGAATTCGGAGATTGGGATTGACATACATACACTAATATGTATAAAATGGATAACTAATAAGAACCTGCTGTATAAAAAATAAATAAAATAAAATTCAAAAGTTCAAAAAAAAAAAAACTGGGGAAAAAAAAAAGAATTCATCTGTGTTTCAATGCAATGAAAAGCCTAATGCAGAGGGAAAACAAAATCTCCCTGTGTCTCAAAGAAATATAAGAAGTGTTGCTTCTAGAACGTGGGAATTCCAGAAACTATGATTTGCATGAGAAGAAACATTAATTTTAAGATTCAGAAGAAAAAGTTCTAGAGGTTAGGGTCATAGATGGAAGTCAGGCTGCTTGAGTGAGATCCTGACTCCATGATTGGAAGCTATTTACCTTAAACCAACTATGGAAGCTGTCCAAGAGATAGTTTCCTTTCCTGTAAAATGGGGTTAATTATGAAACATGCTTAGTACAGCACATGGCACAGAATAAATATTCAATAAATGTCATTTATTCTATTAATTTCATCACTGCTATCATTACTTGAAGTTAAAAGTTGGCTTCCGTGTTGTGCTGTAGTCATCAAAATATCAAGATCATCCTTACATAAATCCTAGAATATGCAACTCTATGAAGTCATTACATTTGTCATAATAATATTCCTAATTTTACAGACTCCTTCCAAGGGAGATCGGTGTTATCCAGTATTAACACGTTCCTAAATTGATGGTTAGCAGATATCTTGGAGTTCCACAGATGAGGAGTTTCAGGAAGCAGTGAAAGAGATTCACAGAGAAGGACTGGAAAATGCAAAAACTGGACCAGGTTGCATGCCTCCTGCACAGTCCAGGAGCCTACCCCATGTCAACTGTTCTGCAAAGAAGCTGTCACTTACGCTTGCAAGGCAGACTCCAAAGCAGAACCGTACACTTTCATCAGGCAGAGTTGGGATTAGTACAGCTCTCTTCTCTCATCAAAACTGGGTTGTTTTGTTGGTGTGTTTCATTTGTTTATTTTTTATTTTTATTTTTTATTTTTATTTTTTATTTTTATTTTTTATTTTTTTTGGTGTGTTCCATTTGTAAAGTCAGTGATCAATATCTTAAGAAGGCATCGCTTTCATAAAGCAGATCTGGGGTTTTAGTGTTTCATTTCTATAATAAAATAACATATCATTAGTTTCCAACCCACATAAACACAAGACACACTTGGGACATGTTAGTAGGCATGTAAAGAATATTACCTGTAGAGCAGAGTGATAAAAAAAACTTGGGCTCTGTCGTCCTGGCTCCACCACTTACTAGCGGTATGACCTTGGGCAAGTCACTTCCTCTCTATTCTACTGAAAATGCGCTAAAGATCCCTAATGGCCTATTTTTTGTCACATCCAATAGCTTCTTTCCAGTCATCATCCTATTTAATCTCTCCAGAAATATGTAACGTTGTGGACCAGACCCTACTCCAAACTCCCTCTCTACCCAGTTTCCAGGACATGCTCTCTCCTGTCCTCTTGGCTCCCACTCCTGCTGTTCCAGTCCTCCCTTCTCGTCTCCTTCACAAGCTCTTTCTCCATCACTCACCCCCTTCAGTTAAGGTTCCCAGTGTTTATCCCTTTCATCTTCTCCTCTTCTCATTCTTCACCTCTTCCTAGTTAAACCTATCTTTTGTTCAATCTCCATCTCCAGCCCCCGTCCTTCTCTCCTCTTAGAAATATCCAGCAGTCGTGGGGAAATTGATAAAAAGAGGAAAATGGATTTGGAAGAGAAAATAGAGTTAAAGAGAGTTCCAGAAAGCACACTGTGTATTCCTCTTAAAGGAGGCTTAGAAGAGAGAAAAGAAGCTGAGGAAACATATGCCGAAGACTTCGGACCTGAAATCCTGCATCTGTTGGAGAGCAGGGAGCTGGTACTTCTGCCCAAAGTGCTCAAGGAGTGGGATCAGGTGTTTTGGCTGTGCTGGGGCATGAAGTTATTAGGAGTGAAGTCAATGCTACATGCCTGTAAGAGGGTGGCGGGGGAGAGTCTGAAAAAAAGTCCCCAGGGCATGTGGGGACTCTATTATGGTGCTTTCTGTTTTTCAACGTTTATTGAGTGGTTACTGTGTACCAAGCACTTTACAAGACTTACCCTTCTTAACTCTATACTCTGAACAGTGTCCTGTGAGATCAGGGTTTGTAGCTACAGAGAGGTTGTAGTTTGCCAGTAAGTGGCAGCACCTGCATTCAGTCTCAGTCGGCCAGTCTCAGAGTCCAAACACTTAACCACAATCCCACATCCCCTCTCAAAGCTTTCCTTTCTCCTCCAGGAATCACCATGGCAACAGCCAGGAGGAGGGATTTATAACCTCAACCTGAACATGTTCAAAATCAGGCTCCTTATATTTCCCCCCAAACCTGCTCCACCTCAATTAGAAATCTCGGATTTAGCCTCTGTACCTTACTCTCAAATATTCCACACTCTTTTACACATAGCCAGTCAACAAACCCTGTTGATTCTACCTTGGAAATCTCTCCAAAATCCAATTGTCCTCTTCATTCCCACTGCCCTGCTCTAGCTCAATGCTGCATCACCTTTTTCCCAGACTATTGCAGAAAAACATCTTTTCTGGTTTTTTTTCCCTACTGGAGACTATTCTCCACATTGCTTCTAAAATTATCTTTATTTTTTATTATTTTTTTAGTATTTATTTATTTATTTGGTTGCACCAGGTCTTAGTTGAGGCAGGTGGGCTCCTTAGTTGTGGCTCCCTGGCTCCTTAGTTGTAGCACGTGGCCTCCTTACTTGCGGCATGCATGTGGGATCTAGTTCCCTGACCAGGGATCGAACCTGGGGCCTCTGCACTGGGAGCGAGGAGTTTAATCCACTGCACCACCAGGGAAGTCCCCTAAAATTATCTTTAAAACGCACACACAAAAGCACACACACACACACACACACATACACACATGCAATGCCACTCTTACGCTTAAAAGCCTCCACTGGATTCCTGCTGCCTGCAGAGTAATTTACATAAGCAATCTCCTTCGTTTTGAGGACCATCCGGTTATTCCCAACTTCCTGAGATTATCAAGAAAACCATGAGGAGAGTCTTGCAGTTAAAGCTTTGTAGATGTCCTTTTATTTCCTTAGGATGAATTCCTTAAAGTGAAATTGCTAAATCAAAGGATATGCACATTGTCAAAGGCATTTGATGCCTATTATTAAGCTGTTCTCCAGAAATGCTTAACTTACTTACACTCGCCAGAAGTGTGTACTACAACTTACTAGAATTCACATGTTTTCATGGGTATACCCACGGAGTGGAAATGTGTTCTATTCACTTTCAAATAATCAGCTGGAATACTGAACGGCACATGGTACTCAGCAAATGTTTGCTGAATGAATGAAGAACTGAATAAACAAAAGAAAAGTCCATTTGTGAAAAGCTCCCTGACTTGTGTATAGCTTAAAATAAGCATATCATAACACAACTTCTAGATGTTGTCTGAATCTGACTGTTTCATGTAGAATTAATCCAGTAGCATCCTTTGGCACATGGGATTGATATTTATGGGATGCTCCACAACAGTGCTCCATCCAGGGAACAAAATCTTTGCTTCCTATCCATATTCATTACACATGTACAGACCCAATCTTATTGTAATTTCTTCAATTTTCCATCATCACCTATGCAGGTTAGAGGCTATCTGGAAAGGAGTTAACCTAAACAGTAAAATGAGTAAAAGGGTGCTAAAATTTCACAAATCTATATTTCCAGATGTGTACACTCGGCCCTCTGTATCTGTGTGTTTCACACCTGCAGATTCAACCAACAACAGAATAAAAATGTTTTGGGGAAAATAATTCCAAAAAGTTCCAAAAAGCAAAACTTGCATTTGCTGCTCACTGGCAACTATTTACATAGCGTTTACATTATATTTATAACTATTTACATAGCATTTACCTTGTGTTAGGTATTATAAGTACTCTAGAGATGATTTAAAGTATACAGGAGGGGGCTTCCCTGGTGGCACAGTAGTTAAGAATCCGCCTGCCAATGCAGGAGACATGGGTTAGAGCCCTGGTCCAGGAAGATCCCACATGCCTCGGGGTAACTAAGCCTGTGCGCCACAACTACTGAGCCTGTGCTCTAGAGCCTGTGAGCCACAACTACTGAGCCTGCGTGCCACAACTACTGAGCCCACATGCCTAGAGCCTGTGCTCCGCAACAAAAGAAGCCACCGCAATGAGAAGCCCGCGCACCACAATGAAGAGTAGCCCCCGCTCGCCACAACTAGAGAAAGCCCGCGTGCAGCAATGAAGACCCAATGCAGCCAAAAATAAATACATAAATAAATTTATTTTAAAAATAAATAAATAAAACAAAGTATACGGGAGGATGCGTGTAGATTATAAGCAAAACCTGCACCATTCTATATAAGGGACTTGAGCATCTGTGGCTGTTGTATCCAGGGGGTCCTGGGACCAAAAGCCCAGGGATACCAAGGGATGACTGCATATGCATCTCTCTGTTGTACAGCTCTGCTAGAATAAATGTCCCCAAAGCATCTCAATTTAAATCCCTTCCTTCCAAAACCTTCCACAGGTGGTAACAGTTTCCTTCCAGCCAGTCAGTCAAGCCAGAAAATGTGTATTTTGTCCTATAAATCTTACTGATATTGCCTAGGTACATCTGAATTTATCAACCTAGACTATCCCTTCCTCCCTACTTCTACTCCCATTGAACTAATTTGGGCTCAAATGATCGCTACCCCTGACAATAATTTTCATCACTGATTTTTAGCAGGCTAGAGATATATTCAGTGTTACTCCTGAAAGGTCATTTGATGGTCCTAAGGAGAATGGGATGGAGGAGTGGAGGTGGCATAAAACTAGAGGTAGGGATATCAGTTGAGAGACTCTAGTGGTAAAATACATAAGTACTTCCCAAAGTTTTTTATTTTTAATAAATTTATTTTATTTTTATTTATTTATTTTTGGCTGTGTTGGGTCTTCATTGCTGTGCGTGGGCTTTCTTTAGTTGCAGCGAGCGGGGGCTACTCTTCGCTGCGGTGCGCATGCTTCTCATTGCGGTGGCTTCTCGTTGCAGAGCATGGGCTGTAGGCGCGCAGGCTTCAGTAGTTGTGGCTCACGGGCTCCAGAGCGCAGGCTCAGCAGTTGTGGCGCACAGGCTTAGTTGCTCCGCGGCATGTGGGATCTTCCTGGACCAGAGATTGAACCTGTGTCCCCTGCATTGGCAGGCGGATTCTTAACCACTGCACCACCAGGAAGCCCCTTCCCAAAGCTTAACATGTTAAAATGGACCCTCTGATCCAGATGGTCTGGGGTGAGGGTCTGAGATTCTTAGATGTTCTCAAGTGATGTCAAGGCTGCAGGTCCATGGACCGCACTTTGAGTAGCAAGACTTTACACGAGAAACAATGAGGGCTTGAAACAAAAAATGACAGTGGAATGAAAAGGAGGGCATGGACTAACGAGATATTAAAGAGACATGACTTGTTGACCTGAGCTACCTGAAGTTACCTGAGCATGAGGTAGCCACACTGAGTTGACACAGCTCCTGCGAATAGTACAGAAGGGATGTTTGAATTAATCTGTGTAACTTTGCTTTAGAATGATAGCTTTTTGGAAGTAACTCTCAGTCCTTTATGTTATCTTTAAGGATCCATGGAGATATTGGTACCCTCCAGTTAAGATTCTGTGGCAATATAAATTTTTCAAAAGCGTAAAGTCAGATGAAATAGAAAACATTTACTCAGCACATACCATGAGCCAGTCACTCCATGCCTCTGCATATGTTACTCCTTCTCTTTGAATATCTCCATGCTCACATCACTCACACACACACACACACACACACACACACACACGACTTAACAATTTCTTCCTTTGTGTCACTGCCACATCTTTAATATACTTCTTATCACACTGCACTGGAAATGCTGAAAGCAATTCTACAGTCATAGAAAGTGTGGGTTTGGGAGCCAATCGAACTTCAGTTCAAATCATAGCTCTGCCATGTATTGGGTTGATGATGAAGACAAGTACCTTTGCTTCCTCAGTTATAAAAATGGAGGCGCCATCTACTGTGAGGTCATGTGTAGCTTTCAAGATGCTTTCCTTCAAGTAACAGGAAACCTAATTCACAGTGGTTTAAACAAGGAAGAGAACCTATCAGCTACTGAAACAGAAAAGCCCAGAGGTAAAGCAAGCTTTGAAATAGGCTAGTGTAGAGATTAAGAAATCATCAGGGTTTCTCTGAGATTCTTTCAGTGATATACTCCACTTCCTGTGCCCTTCATGCTAATAAAAATGGTTAGAGCAGTTCTAGCACTCACGTCTGTATTAATACCCCAACCTGAAAATAAGAATGCCTTTGTTTGGTGTTCCCAGCTAAAGTTAGGAGTATCACTCTCCTAATGCCTAATTGGACCACTGCAGGTCACATGGCCATCCCTGAACCAATCACTGTAACTACAGGCAGGAAATGCACTGATTGGCTTCACCTTGGTCAGGTGCTCCATCCTTTGAGCCAGGAGTGGAATCACCCTCCCTGAGGATCTCCAAACAGGAACTGGGAGCTGTAGGGAAGAAGGGTGGAAAATGGATGCTGGAGAGGCAGCTGACAACTATTCACTATACCACACCCATTAGTACATTATACAAAGGGCGTGGCACAGAATCTTGTCTGCAGTTTGTGGGCGCACAGTAAGTGGTAGCTGTAATTTGCTTATAAGTCTATCTACTAGACCAGAAGCAAACTGAGAATGGGGTCCTTCTCAGCTCAGGCGTCCCTCATGCCTAGCACAGCACCTGGGACATAGCGTAAATATTTGCTGAATTAATGGTAATGGTTGGAATGGGAAATACAATGTGATAGAGTTATAGAAATTATTACAAGAAAAAAAAGAGGATCCTATGACTTAAGGGAATATGAAAACATACACTGTTGCTGGTCCACGACACTGATAAGATAACCAAGCTGGATACAGTTGAATTACAGACTGGGGTTTAAATGGGAATAAATTTCAGTATATATTTTTAGGGGTCTGCTCTAATTTTGGGTCAATTCAGAAAAGAAATGCTAAGTGAAGTGTCTTTATCTGCTTTGCCTGGCTTGGGAGTAGAAGAGAAGAAAATCAACCTTTTTCTTTCCCCCTTAAATCTGTTCAAGAAGTGTTGCTTGAGCATGCGCTACATGATCCCATATTATATAGGAAAATAAGTTTCAAGAGGATGGCTGATCTCATCTATTATTTTGTGGATCTTAAGAATCAATGTCAATTAAAAAGACACTAACATCGATTAATCCCACTATGTGCCAGGTGCTGTCCTTCAAGCTTTCACAAATGTGATCTCTTTTAATCCTGAGTAAATTGAGGCTGTGAAAGGTTAAGCTCCTTACCCAGGATCACACAACTAATAAATAAAGACCCCGGTGCCGAGAGGCACATGCCTCAGAACCACTCTTCTTGTTACTAGAAAAGATTTCCTTGTATAAACCTCAGGGACTTTACAAGGGAAATATTGGATTACGGTAATATGACTCATTAGCCCAATTTAATATTACCTATTCATTATAATGATGCTTGCATAGCAGAGAATGCTGTTGTATTTCTGCCTCTGGCTCAGATCACAGGAACTATGAACATAGGCTAATTACATGACCTACATACTCTATCAATATTAAGAACATTTTTAATTGCTCTTATTTATGTGGTTGAAAATATATGGTCTAATTTTGGTCAGCAGTAGCATCTAGGTAATGCTGACTCAGAAGGGAAACATTTGTTGTTGCCATGAGAAATGCAAGAGAAAAGCTGAATCACACTGTACCACATCAGATGTTACCACTATTAATATAACGTGCTGAATAGTGAGCAAGATGGAATCAGACCATCTCTGACCAACAGGTTCATCATTCTACCAGTGGACAGATCCAAGAAATGTCACGGTACTACGTCCTTACGTTGTATTATGTTTTTATCAACTAAGCTTATAATTAGTGTGTGGTTATCTGGTCAATGACACCAGTGTAGTGTACCATCCAAAAAGGGGATTGCAAACTCAATGCGTTCAGGGGCCAGGTGGGTAATGGAAATGAACACATTGGGCGGGTTGTCAGACGTAGGGAGTGAAGTCTATAGTGAACTCTCCAATGGAAGTAGATTTTTCAGGAGATGCCAGAAACCCAGGTTTTTGATATGAAATTTCCCATCTTCAAACCGTGTGATTGCCATAAAAGCACTCTTATGGGCCAGATTTGTCCATTCTCCCCTACATGCCTCTGTTAAAAGACTCCTAGTTCATCTCTCATTTCTGTCTTCTTCTATCCTATGGAAGTCTGAACTTGCTTGGGTTCCAGTTTTCTTTTTGAGATAAGAGTTTCTGATACATGCTGTAGTTGTCTATTTGAGACACTGAGAAATTAAATCAATTTTAAAATTTTTATTATTTTTTATACAATTGTTAAAGGTTACACTCCATTTACAGTTATTACAAAATATTGACTATATTCCCTATGTTGTACAATTCATCCTTGTAGCCTATCTTATGCCCAATAGTTTGTACCTCCCTCTCCCCCACTCCTATATTGCACACCCCCAACTGGTAACCACCAGTTTGTTCTCTGTATCTGTGAGTCTGCTTCTTTTTTGTTATATTCACTAGTTTGTAGTAGTGTTTAGATTCCACATATAAGTGATATACAGTATTTGTGTTTCTCTATCTGACTTATTTCACTTAGCATAATGCCTTCCAAGTCCATCCATGTTGCTGCAAATGGCAAAATTTCATTCTTTTTTATGGCTGAGTAGTATTCTACTGCCATACACACCATATACATACGACATCTTCTTTATCCATCCATCTCTTGATGGACACTTAGGTAGCTTCCATATCTTGGCTATTGTAAACAATGCAATTTTTTTTTTTTTGGCCGCACCGCGCACTTGCAGGGTCTTAGTTCTCCGACCAGGGACTGAACCCAGGCCCTCAGCAGTGAAAGTGTGGAGTCCTAGCCACTGGACCACCAGGGATTTCCTAATAATGCAATTTTAAAATAAACTGTTTCTGCTTTATGGTCTTCATTTATTCAATCAAAAATGTCTCTTGAGTACCTATTATAGGCCAGGTGTTTTTCTGGGAGCTTGGGATACATCAGTCAGCAAAACAGACAAAGAATCCTGCCCCCCTGGAGCTTGGGGGAAGAGAAGGGTGGAAACATGCAATAAACAATAAACATAATAAATAAATAAACTATATAGGATAGTAGAAGAAGACGTTACAGCTATGGAAAAATAAAGTAGAGCCGAGTAAGGAGGATTGGGAGAGTAGAGCGGAAAGGGGGGCCAATGACAATTTTAACCAGGGTGGTAGGGGCAGACCTTATTGAGAAGATACATTTAAGCAAAGAATTGAAGGAGTTGAGGGAGTTGGCCATGAGATTATCGTAGGGAAGAGCCAGTGCAAGGATCCTACAGTATCCAGCCTCCATTAGGGCCCCCAGTGACCCCTGCCTCCTGGTGTTCATGCCCTTGAGGGCTGAATTTAGAAGAGATGAGAAGAGAGTGTGGCAGAAGTGAAAGTGTGTGACTTGAAAACTAAGTCATAAAAGGCATGTGTTGGTGTTTTCTCGAGTGTTCTTTCTCTCTCTTGGATCTCACTCTACGGAAAGCTGTGTTGGGAGCTGCCCAATGGAGAAGTTCATGTGATGAGGAACTGAGGTCTCCAGCCAACAGCCAGGTGAGTGAGTTTGGAAGCGGGTCCTCCAGCCCCAGTCAAGTCTTCTTCACAGACGGCAGCCCCAGCTGCCATCTTGACTGTAACCTCATGGAAGATCCTGAGCTCCAACCACCCTGCTAAGCCACTCCCAGATTCCTGACCCACAGAAACTCTGTGAGATAATGTATGCTTTTTCTTTTAATTACACTTTGGGGTAATTTGTTACACAGCAACAGATAAATAATACAGACCCTAAATAAGACTGTGCCTGGAGAATGTGAGGCAGAGAGGGAAGTGGTAGGAACTGAGAACAGAGGGTCAAGGTGAAGGTGTGGTAGGATCTCCAGGCTTCTATAAGAATCCTGGTTGTTCCTCAGAGTGAGATGGAGAGCCACTGCCAGGGTTCATTCTCTGAAGAGTGACATGACATGACTTACTGGTCTGACAACTGAAAAAGAAGGTAGGATTTCTTTAGCACTATATAACAAATTATTTCATACTCATGATGATTTAGAAAAGCTTTTTCTTTTTTTCTACTTTGCCTCTAATTTCTGTCCTTGATTATCCTGTCAGCCTTGGGTTTTCACCCAAGTCTTCCTTGGATATTCCATGTGGACCTTACATTGTAGCATCTTCCATATCTCGAAACCTCGTCCTTCTCCCTTCAGGCACTCATCCAGAAACAATATTTTGGATCCTGCCTGACTTCAGCAGAACTATTTTTAAACCTTTGTAAAACCCAGACACTCTTTGTTTTAGAGGATTACCCTACTTTGTATCAAACATATTGAAATGCACCCACATCCCACATTTAATATAGATGATATAATTATGTGAATTGAGTTGCAGATTACTGGCCGACATTATATTCTCTTTTAAAAGAGATTTAAAACTTATTCATTTTGATTTTCTGAGGGTTTTTTTTTTTTTGTATTTTGAAGCCATACCTATGTATGTGTAGACATATATGTATATATGCATGTATGTATATGTGTATACACATACACACACACTTCAAGTTTTAAACATCTTTATAAACCTTTAAAGGTCAAAGACCCTAATCGCCGTGCTTACAGTGCCCAAAAGGTAACATAACCTGGAACTAGTTTCCTTATATCCTGTAGAACAGAGTTTCTCAACTTAGTACAATTGACATCTGGAGTCAGATTATTTTCTCTTGTGGGAGCTGTCCTGTGCATCGAAGGATGTTTAGCATCATCCATGGACTCTACCCACCAGATGCCTGTAGCACACCCTCTCCCCTCCACCCCATTGTGACAACCAAAAATGTCTCCAGACATTGCCAAATATCCTCTGGGTGTAGGGTTGCCAGATAGAATACAGAACTTCCACTTAAATATAAATTTCAAATAAACAACAAATCACTTTTATTCATATGCCCCAAGTGCAACATTTGAGACATAATTATACTAAAAAAGTATTCACTGTTAGTCTGAAATTCAAATTTAGCTGGGTGTCCTGTACTTTTATTTGCTAAATCTGGACACCCTACCTGGAGAGAAAAATTATCCCCAGATGAGAACCATTGCCCTCGATCTTAATTCCCACCTCCGCCTTCCCTTCTCTCTATGCTTGCGATTTAATGGCATATTACTTATTACACTGGTTAGCAAAGTCAAAGAAATCTACTTTCTTCAACTTCAGGGGGTTTCTATGCATGAATGCAATTAGTGCCATTGTCAGTATTCATTTACACAGAAGTCAACCAACCAGTATTTCTTGAACTCCTTTGGGCAAAGCATTGGGCTAGAGGGATACAGAAGAAATATAAAACATAACCCTTAACTTCGAAGAGCTCCAATTTCATTGGGAGAAAATGTAATACACACAAAATAGTTTATAATAGAGAATAAAACATAATAAAATGCTAAATTATCTGGTACAGACTATAAATGCTCTGAGAGTCAGGAGAAAAAAACTGTAACAAAATCCAGAACAGGCAGAGATGGTTTTATAGCAAGGTGTCGGGGACTGGGCTTTGAAAAACAACTTTAAAAATAGAGTAGGTACTCAGTTCAATAAACATTTGGGCTTTTTTGTTGTTGTTGTTTTTTAATTAATTTATTTTTTTATACAGCAGGATCTTATTAGAGATCAATTTTATACACATCAGTGTATACATGTCAATCCCAATCGCCCAATTCATCACACCACCACCCCCACACCCCCGCCGCCTTCCCCCCTTGGTGTCCATACGTTTGTGCTCTACATCTGTATCTCAATTTCTGCCCCGCAAACTGGTTCATCTGTACCATTTTTCTAGGTTCCACATATATGTGTTAATATACGATATTTGTTTTTCTCTTTCTGACTTACTTCACTCTGTATGACAGTCTCTAGATCCATCCACATCTCAACAAATGACCCAATTTCGTTCCTTTTTATGGCTGAGTAATAGTCCATTGTATATATGTACTACAACTTCTTTATCCATTCGTCTGTCGATGGGCATTTAGGTTGCTTCCATGACCTGGCTATTGTAAATAGTGCTGCAATGAACATTGGGGTGCATGTGTCTTTTTGAATTATGGTTTTCTCTGGGGATATGCCCAGTAGTGGGATTGCTGGATCATATGGTAATTCTATTTTTAGCTTTTTAAGGAACCTCCATAGTGTTCTCCATAGTGGCTGTATCAATTTACATTCCCACCAACAGTGCAAGAGGGTTCCCTTTTCTCCACACCCTCTCCAGCATTTGTTGTTTGTAGATTTTCTGATGATGCCCATTCTAACTGGTGTGAGGTGATACCTCATTGTAGTTTTGACTTGCATTTCTCTAATGATTAGTGATGTTGAGCATCTTTTCATGTGCTTCTTGGCCATCTGTATGTCTTCTTTGGAGAAATGTCTGTTTAGCTCTTCTGCCCATTTTTGGATTGGGTTGGTTTTTTTTTTTTTTATTAAGCTGCATGAGCTGTTTATATATTTTGGAGATTAATCCTTTGTCCGTTGATTCGTTTGCAAATATTTTCTCCCATTCTGAGGGTTGTCTTTTCGTCTTGTTTATGGTTTCCTTTGCTGTACAAAAGCTTTGAAGTTTCATTAGGTTCCATTTGTTTATTTTTGTTTTTATTTCCATTACTCTAGGAGGTGGATCAAAAAAGATCTTGCTGTGATTTATGTCAAAGGGTGTTCTTCCTATGTTTTCCTCTAAGAGTTTTATAGTGTCCGGTCTTACATTTAGGTCTCTAATCCATTTTGAGTTTATTTTTGTGTATGGTGTTAGGGAGTGTTCTAATTTCATTCTTTTACATGTAGCTGTCCAGTTTTCCCAGCACCACTTATTGAAGAGACTGTCTTTTCTCCATTGTGTATCCTTGCCTCCTTTGTCGTAGATTAGCTGACCATAGGTGCGTGGGTTTATCTCTGGGCTTTCTATCTTGTTCCATTGATCTATGTTTCTGTTTTTGTGCCAGTACCATATTGTCTTGATTACTGTAGCTTTGTAGTATAGTCTGAAGTCAGGGAGTCTGATTCCTCCAGCTCCGCTTTTTTCCCTCAAGACTGCTTTGGCTATTTGGGGTCTTTTGTGTCTCCATACAAATTTTAAGATTTTTTGTTCTAGTTCTGTAAAAAATGCCATTGGTAGTTTGATAGGGATTGCATTGAATCTGTAGATTGCTTTGGGTAGTGTAGTCATTTTCACAATTTTGATTCTTCCAATCCAAGAACGTGGTGTATCTCTCCATTTGTTGGTATCATCTTTAATTTCTTTCATCAGAGTCATAGTTTTCTGCATACAGGTCTTTTGTCTCCCTAGGGAGGTTTATTCCTAGGTATTTTATTCTTTTTGTTGCAATGGTAAATGGGAGTGTTTCCTTAATTTCTCTTTCAAATTTTTCACCATTAGTATATAGGAGTGAAAGAGATTTCTGTGCATTAATTTTCTTTCCTGCAACTTTACCAAATTCATTGATTAGCTCTAGTAGTTTTCTGGTGGCATCTTTAGGATTCTTTATGTATAGTATCATGTCATCTGCAAACAGGGACAGCTTTACTTCTTCTTTTCCAATTTGTATTCCTTTTCTTTCTTTTTCTTCTCTGATTGTTGTGGCTAACACTTCCAAAACTATGTTGAATAATAGTGGTGAGAGTGGACAACCTTGTCTTGTTCCTGATCTTAGAGGAAATGCTTTCAGTTTTTCACCATTGAGAATGATGTTTGCTGTGGGTTTGTCGTATATGGCCTTTCTTATGTTGAGGTAGGTTCCCTCTATGCCTACTTTCTGGAGAGTTTTTATCATAAATGGGTGTTGAATTTTGTCAAAAGCTTTTTCTGCATCTATTGAGATGATCATATGGTTTTTTTCTTCTTCAATTTGTTAATATGGTGTATCACACTCACTGATTTGTGTATACTGAAGAATCCTTGCATCCCTGGGATAACTCCCACTTGATCATGGTGTATGACCCTTTTAATGTGTTGTTGGATTCTGTCTGCTAGTATTTTGTTGAGGATTTTTGCATCTATGTTCATCAGTGATATTGGTCTGTAATTTTCTTTTTTTGTAGTGTCTTTGTCTGGTTTTGGTATCAGGGTGATGGTGGCCTCATAGAATGAGTTTGGGAATGTTCCTTCCTCTGCAATTTTTTGGAAGAGTTTGAGAAGGATGGGTGTTAGCTCTTCTCTAAATGTTTGATAGAATTCACCTGTGAAGCCATCTGGTCCTGGACTTTTGTTTGTTGGAAGATTTTTAATCACAGTTTCAATTTCATTACTTTTGATTGGTCTGTTCATATTTTCTACTTCTTCCTGGTTCAGTCTTGGAAGGTTATACCTGTCTAAGAATTTGTCCGTTTCTTCCAGGTTGTCCATTTTATTGGCATAGAGTTGCTTGTAGTAGTCTCTTAAGATGCTTTGTATTTCTACGGTGTCTGTTTTAACTTCTTTTTCATGTTTAATTTTATTGATTTGAGTCCTCTCCCACTTTTTCTTGATAAGTCTGGCTAATGGTTTATCAATTTTGTTTATCTTCTCAAAGAACCAGCTTTTAGTTTTATTGATCTTTGCTATTGTTTTGTTTCTATTTCATTTATTTCTGCTCTGATCTTTATGATTTCTTTCCTTCTAACTTTGGGTTTTGTTTGTTCTTCTTTCTCTAGTTCCTTTAGGTGTAAGGTTACATTGTTTATTTGAGATTTTTCTTGTTTCTTGAGGTAGGCTTGTATAGCTATAAACTTCCCTCTTAGAAATGCTTTTGCTGCATCCCATAGGTTTTGGATCGTCATGTTTTCATTGTCCTTTGTCTCTAGGTATTTTTTTATTTCTTCAGTGATCTCTTGGTTATTTAGTAACGTATTGTTTAGCCTCCATGTGTTTGTGTTTTTTACGTTTTTTTCCTTGTAATGCATTTCTAATCTCATAGCATTGTGGTCAGAAAAGATGCTTGATATGATTTCAATTTTCTTAAATTTACTGAGGCTTGATTTGCGACACAAGATGTGATCTATCCTGGAGAATGTTCTGTGCGCACTTGAGAAGAAACTGTAATCTGCTGTTTTTGGATGGAATGTCCTATAAATATCAATTAAATCTATCTGGTCTGTTGTGTCATTTAAAGCTTTTGTTTCCTTATTTATTTTCATTTTGGATGATCTGTCCATTGGTGTAAGTGAGGTGTTAAAGTCCCCCACTATTATTGTGTTACTGTCGATTTCCTCTTTTATAGCTGTTAGCAGTTGT
The DNA here is from genome assembly GCF_949987535.1 of Balaenoptera acutorostrata. Classification (NCBI taxonomy): domain Eukaryota; kingdom Metazoa; phylum Chordata; class Mammalia; order Artiodactyla; family Balaenopteridae; genus Balaenoptera; species Balaenoptera acutorostrata. The sequence continues at coordinate 26,503,740 of NC_080078.1, forward strand.
CTTATGTATTGAGGTGCTCCTATGTTGGGTGCATATATACTTATACTTGTTATATCTTCTTCTTGGATTGATCCCTTGATCATTATGTAGTGCCCTTCCTTGTCTCTTGTAACATTCTTTATTTTAAAGTCTATTTTATCTGATATGAGTATTGCTACTCCAGCTTTCTTTTGGTTTCCATTTCCATGGAATATCTTTTTCCACCCCCTCACTTTCAGTCTGTATGTGTCCCTAGGTCTGAAGTGGGTCTCTTGTAGACAGCATATACGTGGGTCTTGTTTTTTTGTATCCATTCAGCAAGTCTGTGTCTTTTGGTTGGAGCATTTAATCCATTCACATTTAAGGTAATTATCAATATGTATGTTCCTATTACCATTTTCTTAATTGTTTTGAGTTTGTTTATGTAGGTCCTTTTCTTCTCTTGTGTTTCCCACTTAGAGACGTTCCTTTAGCATTTGTTGTAGAGCTGGTTTGGTGGCGCTGAATTCTCTTAGCTTTTGCTTGTCTGTAAAGCTTTTGATTTCTCCATGGAATCTGAATGAGATTCTTGCCGGGTAGAGTAATCTTGGTTGTAGGTTCTTCCCTTTCATCACTTTAAGTATATCATGCCACTCCCTTCTGGCTTGTAGAGTTTCTGCTGAGAAATCAGCTGTTAACCTTGTGGGAGTTCCCTTGTATGTTATTTGCCATTTTTCCCTTGCTGCTTTCAATAATTTTTCTTTGTCTTTAATTTTTGTCAGTTTGATTACTATGTGTCTCAGTGTGTTTCTCCTTGGGTTTATCCTGTATGGGACTCTCTGTGATTCCTGGACTTGGGTGGCTATTTCCTTTCCCATGTTAGGGAAGTTTTCAACTATAATCTCTTCAAATATTTTCTTGGGTCCTTTCTCTCTCTCTTCTCCTTCTGGGACCCCTATAATGCGAATGTTGTCCCGGAGGTCTCTTACACTGTCTTCATTTCTTTTCATTCTTTTTTCTTTATTCTGTTCCACAGCAGTGAATTCCACCATCCTGTCTTCCAGGTCACTTATCCGTTCTTCTGCCTCAGTTATTCTGCTATTGATTCTTTCTAGTGCATTTTTCATTTCAGTTATTGTATTGTTCATCTCTGTTTGTTTGTTTTTTAATTCTTCTAGGTCTTTGTTAAACATTTCTTGCATCTTCTCGATCTTTGCCTCCATTCTTTTTTTTTTAATATTAATTTATTTATTTTATTTATTTTGGTTGTGTTGGGTCTTCGTTTCTGTGCGAGGGCTTTCTCTAGTTGCGGCAAGTGGGGCCACTCTTCATCGCGGTGCGCGGGCCTCTCACTATCGTGGCCTCTCTTGCTGCGGAGCACAGGCTCCAGACGCGCAGGCTCAGCAATCGTGGCTCACGGGCCCAGCCGCTCCGCGGCATGTGGGATCTTCCCAGACCGGGGCACGTCCCCTGCATTGGCAGGCAGACTCTCAACCACTGCGCCACCAGGGAAGCCCTTTGCCTCCATTCTTATTCCGAGGTCCTGGATCATCTTCACTATCATTATTCTGAATTCTTTTTCTGGAAGGTTGCCTATCTCCACTTCATTTAGTTGTTTTTCTGGGGTTTTATCTTGTTCCTCTGCCTTTTCATCTTGTCTATCTTTCTGTGAATGTGGTTTTTGTTCCACAGGCTGCAGGACTGTAGTTCTTCTTGCTTCTGCTGTCTGCCCTCTGGTGCTAAACATTTGTTGAATAAATGGATAAATGAATGAATGAGCAGTAGGTAGTGTAGTGAATTGTTTTTTTAGTTCCCTACCACCATTTATTGTATACATGGCCCTACCCTAGTCCCAGCAGCTCAGAGGAAGTAAAATATAGTAAAAAAAAAAAAAAAAAAAAAAAGGTGCTGATAATTCACAAGTCAGTCAATTATTAGCTTTTGGATTTCAAAACAGGCTTTGGAAACTAATCATAGAAGGATTCTGAAAAGCTCTACAGTCCCCAAACTAACCTCTGAGTATCAAAAGTCAAGTCCCAAAGGGCTCACAGCATAAAGTTTCTGCAATCATGGACAGATTTATGAAGAACAAATGAAGAGCCAGATGACCTTGCCCTGGGAGATAGATTCCTTAACAGAGGAAGGTGAAAAGGAGAGGTGCTGGGGGCCCTGGGAGAGAGGTCCCTGGGGCTGGAGAGACTGCTTGGAGAGTTGAGTCACCACTGAAAGGCCTCCAGCCTCTCTGGAGTGAGCACTGGACCTCATCGGCAAAGGGGGGCCAGGTCAAGGCTCACAGATCACCCGAGTCACTGCCTAAGCCAAGGCCTGCCTAGGTCCACAGCCAGGAGCTCTGTGGCAGCCCTCCTCAGGGCCCGCATGTTCATTTTCCAGCAAGACAGACACATCTGCGGCTCAGATGTGGCCCAGCCCTCTAAATTACCCTTGTGTACATAAGCCTACTGTTCTTAATCCTGGGGGGGAAGTGGGGGGAAATGGAAGGGAAAGCCTTACGAGCCCATCCTGACTGGAGCCAGCATGGGGATGAATATTAACCTGGCAGAAAAAAATCTTTTTTTTCAAGTTTGATTAACAAGTAAAATTTGAATAAAAAGAAGGCAAGGACACAACATCCTAGGAGGGGACACACAAGCAAAATGTCAGATGTTCTGATGGAGCCACAAAGAAACCAGTATTAGCAGGAGAAGCATACATAGTGGGGAGTAATAAAATTGATTTTCGCAAACCATTTGCCTGTATTGTTCATCATTCTGTCTACACATTTGCATTTAGAATTTGCCTCTTCTTGGAAATTCCCTGGCGGTCCAGTTGTTAGGACTCCTCGCTTCCACTGCTGGGGGCCCAGGTTCAATCACTGTTCAGGGAACTAAGACCCCTGCAAGCCACGCGGTGCAACCGAAAAAAAAAAAAAAGGAAAACTAAATAAATAAATAAAATAAAATTTGCCTCCTCTAGCTTTTGCTTTACGATAGACTATTTTATACACCTTTTTTTCTTCTTTTATACAGAGTGAAAAGTTTTTCATTTCTTCAAGGCAAAGCTTAATTGTGCCAAACTGTTGAGAAATGACTCAAGATGTATATATTGCTCCTTATTTCTCCCAGAGGATAAAATAAACTACTTGCATTCATTAACTCTATTCAAAAATTTCACACATTGGACTTCCCTGGTGGCACAGTGGTTAAGAATCCACCTGCCAATGCAGGGGACATGGGTTTGAGCTCTGGTCCAGGAAGATTCCACATGCCATGGAGCAACTAAGCCCGATGCACCACAACTACAGAGCCTGCAATCTAGAGCCCACGAGCCACAACTACTGAAGCCCACCCGCCTAGAGCCCGTGTTCCGCAACAAGAGAAGCCACCACAATGAGAAGCCCGCGCACCGCAACAAAGAGTAGCCCCTGCTCACCGCAACTAGAGAAAGCCCGCGCGCAGCAACAAAAACCCAACGCAGCCATAAATAAATAAATAAATTAGTAAATAAATAACATATTAAAAGCAACTTACCTATCACCCTTTAAAAAAAAAGATTCACACATCACCTGCAGAAGATTCTGTAATACTGTTCTCACAAATTCATTATTGGCCAAAAGCCTGGAAATTGTGGTTCACTTTAGTAATACTTATCATTATGGAGCAAAAACAGACTGCAAAACTTGGCAAATTATAATTTCTGTGTGGTGGGCTTGTATCTTACTGTTCAGTATATTAATTTAATACTTCATGTCCCTTTATTAAGTCCTCTAAATATTATTGTTTTCTCTGGCATTCAACCCATGCATAAACTGACTTTTTCCCATTTTCCTTTCGTAGCAAAAAGTTAAAGTAAAACTGGCCAAATGTACAACAACTTTACTGACATACCTTTTTTTCCCCTAAGAACATTCTCTTAATCTTCAATTTAGAGGCCTGCTATTGAAGAAATCAACTGGACGGGGAATATTTTCACTTTGGTTTAGCAGTTTCTGTTTCAACTTTCCAATTTACAACTCTTATGCAGAAGACATTCAGAAAGAATGACCCATGAAAATTTAACAAACCTGAACTCTACATGTAACTTTATTTCAATTGTTCTATCCCCCTTCAAATTCTAGAACTAAAAGCTAACAGATGGGTACAAGGAAAGGAATTCCATCTCCCACCCTCCAAGTTAACTTCCTGACAGCCACTTACTATTTCCATTATATCCACAACAGTTTAATTATAATATTGAAACAACAGAAAGGGACCTGATGGGAATGTTAAATCAGTACAGCCACTATGGAGAATAGTATGGAGGTTCCTTAAAAAACTAAAAATAGAGCTACCATATGATCCTACAATCCCACTCCTGGACATATATCTGGAGAAAACTCTAATTCAAAAAGATACATGCACTCCAATGTTCATAGCAGCACTATTTACAATAGCCAAAACATGGAAGCAACCTAAATGTCCATCGATAGATGAATGGGTAAAGAAGATGTGGTATATATATATATATATATATATATATATATATATATATACACACACACACAATGGAATACTACTCAGCCATAAAAAAAAGAATGAAATAATTCCGTTTGCATGGACCTAGAGATTGTCATACTGAGTGAAGTAAGTCAGAAAGAGAAAAACAAGTATCACATGGTATCACTTATACGTGGAATCTAAAATATGATCCAAATGAACTTATTTACGAAACAGAAACAGACTCACAGACATAGGAAACAAATTTATGGTTACCAAAGGGGAAGAGGCAGGGAGGGATAAATTAGGAGTTTGGGATTAGCAGATACACACTACTATATATAAAATAGATAACCAACAAGGACCTACTACATAGCACAGGGAACTATATCCAATATTCTGTAACAAACCATGATGGACAAGAATATGAAAAAGAATATATATATATATGAACTGTACACCAGAAACTAACAGCATTGTAAATCAACTATACTTCAATAAAATTCTTTTTAAATAAAAAATAAAATTTAAAAATAAAACAATAAAATAAAGAAGGGGACCTGAACTGAAGATGCAATCATACAGAAAGGAGAGCCACGGAAAGATCTAATGTGACCTCGAGGCATGTATGTATACATGTTCACAAACAGCATAAATGTATACATTTGCTGAACTCAACTCCAGAACAAACCAATATATTTTTCAAATACGCATTTGCAATTCCTTCATGGAATGTGTCCAGGGAAATCTATTTCAGTCACGATAGTAGGAAGGAAGGAATTTAAATCACGAAGGAAGAAATGAGTGGACTCCAGGCCAAAGGAGCCACAAGAACACTGGATGGTGGAAAAAGCAGCTTCAGTAACTTGCAGCTGAAGCTCAAGTTGGCCTCCTCAGTATTAATATGAGGAATCTTAATACTGCATTTTTTCCCTACTTTATGCTCAAAAAGAATGGTTTTTGAGAAGTCACTTGGGAATGATTTCAACTCTAAATTTTCAGCTCTATGAGAGTACAAACATACACAGGAAGTACACCATAAGTGACAACGAGCACATATAGACAGATAAGGACAACCTGTATCTCAATCCAAAGTAAAGGCATAAATCTTACATTTGCAAAAGAGGTGATTAGGAAAGATTACAGGATGTAAATCTCATTTCCTTTACATATTTCCCAGAATATTCATACCACCAATAATACAAAACAGCCAGAGTCATTTGCTTTACCTAACTAAAATTCATTTATTTTTCATTTACATTAAATCACACTACCCTAAAAATTTAATATACATATTTTATACATAAAATTTAAACTTAGAAATGAAGTAACTGGTGTTGCTTTTACAACCCTTTCCGCCCAAAATATGAAGAGTATTCTGGCTCCATGGCTCAGAGGGATAGGCCACTGATATGAGTGTTAGAAAATGAACAAATAGTTCTTCATCATGAATAGTAGAAAGGCAATATTCAGAAACGGCAGGTGTCTGCCCAACTATCGGACCTCAGTATTGAGGTAGAGTATCAATCACACTGACAGAGTCCTTCACTAGGAAGCATCATCAAACACTGTGAGAGTCTCAGCTCCAAAATGGCTTGCCATCTTACCAGAATCAATTCTCGGTCCCCAACATTCACAGAATTCACAACATACATATTCCATCCACTGTCAACCTAAAGTGAAAATGTAGTCCGTTCTGTTGTTGGGCCATTATCTGGCTACCTGGCTGAATTTCCATTTTCAGGTTATATACGGAGGCTGTGGAGTAGGAGTGGATGACCACCTACATATTATGATTTCAGGGGGGTCCCAGAAATTAACGTCCAGAGTAAATCTGTAACAGTTGTGAGCTGGTGGTCATCACCCAGACAACCACACTGCATGAACCACAAACTATGAAATATTAACATACATAAACAGGGGGAAATATTCAGGGTTCTCCCAAAAAACAGAAACAAAGGGCTGTGTATAGAGAAGGACATTTATTATAAGGAATTGACTCACATGATTATGGAGACAAGCCCCAAATCTGCAGGGTGAGTCAGCAAGCTGGAGACCCAGGAGGGTCGATGGTTTAGTTCCAGTATGAGTCTGAAGGCCTGAGAACCAGGTGAGCCGATGGGGTAGCTCCCATCTGAAGGCCGACAGGCTCAAGACATAGGAAGAGCCAATGTTTCGAGTCCAACAGTAGAAGAAAAGCCAATGTCCCAGTTTGAAGGCAGTCAGGCAGTAAGAATTCTATTACTTGGGATGAGGCCAGCCTTTTTGTTCTATTCAGGCCTTCAGCTGATTGGACAAGGCCCACCCACATTAGGGAAGGCAATCTGTTTGACTTAGTCTACCAATATAAATGTTACTCTCATCCAAAAACACCTTCAGAGAAACACCCAGAATAATGTTTGACCAAATATCTGGGCACCCCGTGGCCCAGTCAAGTGGACACATAAAATTAACCATCACAAAGGGTAATTTAGTGATTTGGAGAAGGCCCAACTATCACGATTCCACCCAATTCCCCCTTTTTTGTTTTGGCCACGCCACGTGGCTTGCGGGATCTTAGTTCCCTGACCAGGGATCAAACCCAGGGCCCCTGCAGTGGAAGCATGGAGTTCTAACCACTGGACTGCAGGGAATTCCCTCCACCCAATTCTTTCTTTTTTTAAAAAAATTTATTTATTTTATTTTTGGCTGCATTGGGTCTTCATTGTTGCACGCGGGCTTTCTCTAGCTGTGGCGAGTGGGGGCTACTGTTCATTGCGGTGCACGGGCTTCTCATTGCAGTGGCTTCTCTTGTTGCGGAGCACGAGCTCTAGGAGCATGGGCTTCAGTAGTTGTGGCGTGTGGGCTCAGTAGTTGTGGCTCGCAGGCTCTAGAGCGCAGGCTCAGTAGTTGTGGCGCACGGGCTTAGTTGCTCCGCGGCATGTGGGATCTTCCCAGACCAGGGCTTGAACCCTTGTCCCCTGCATTAGCAGGCAGACTCTTAACCACTGTGCCACCAGGGAAGCCCCCTCCACCCAATTCTTAAAGACAAACAATCCAGTCTTTGTAGAGCTGGGGAGAGGTGTGACGAGACGGTTTTCAGAGGGTATGTGCAAGTTGGGCCAGGGGCATCAAAGCCTACAAGTCATAACCATCTCCAAGAAAATACAATTTTATGGGCCTGAGGCCAAAGTAGGTAAGGGTCTGCACTGTGCCCAGCTTAAGACAGAACAGCTGCCTGCACAAGGGGATGAAAATGAAAGGGCCATCAGTACAGACTGCTCAGCAGCAGTCCAGAGGCAAAAAACAAAGATGAGAAATCCACAAATTACATTCATTCATTCAGCAGTATTACAGGGCCTCTGCTACATGCCCAACACTGTGCTAGACATTTCAGATACAAGTATGAATAAGAAATATATTCTTCCCTCCAGGAGCTCAGTCTAGTAGGGAATACAAATATGCAAACAAATAATGATCATCCATTGTGGAAGGTTCACAACACATTGCAGTGATAGACAGCATAATGTAAAGTGTCTCAGAGGTCTTCTGCTAAAAAATACCCTCTTATTTCCACCCCCTCCCACCACAGCAATAGTTACTAAAATTCCATCCAGAGAGTCATTTGTGTTAGCAATTAAAACAAAACAAAACAAAACTCAACTAGAAAGGCTGTCATCCACATCTCAGTAAATTAGCTTAATAAACCTACTTTTCTAAATGTAGCTGAAGTCAGTCAGATAGAGAGAACGGGAGTTTTGAGAGGTGAGGAAAAGACATGAGAACCGATTTGGAAGATACTGCACTAAGTCAGAGAGAATGCAGGGAACGGGCATCCAGAGGAAGGAGAGGATCTCTGAAAAGAAAGGGGACACTTCAAGGTCAAAATCTTCAAGTAGGGCTTCCCTGGTGGTGCAGTGGTTCAGAATCTGCCTGCCAATGCAGGGGACACGGGTTCGAGCCCTGGTCTGGGAAGATCCCACATGCCGCGGAGCAACTAGGCCCGTGAGCCACAATTACTGAGCCTGCGCGTCTGGAGCTTGTGCTCCGCAACAAGAGAGGCCGCGGTACTGAGAGGCCCGCGCACCGTGATGAAGAGTGGCCCCCACTTGCCGCAACTAGAGAAAGCCCTCGCACAGAAACGAAGACCCAACACAGCCATAAATAAATAAATAAATAAATAAATAAATAAATAAATAAAATTTAAAAAAAAAAAAAACTTCAAGTACAAGGACCCATTAAGTTTCTAATACTTTCAGAAGATGAACCTAATTTCTAATGGAAGCTGCCTCCAGAATGTTCACTCACTTCAAAATTCTCCCTAGGGCTGATTGATCCTTCCTCATTTTCTTCCCCCAGAGGGAAGAAAAGATCCAAAGAGGAGGCTCTGCTACCATCTCTCTAAATCATGGCTGTCGTGTCACTTAAGTAGTCTGATCCCTAACTTCATCACAGTTATTCTGTCCCCTTGGATTGTCTGGGTGGTCAGGGTTAGGGAGGGATGAAGGACAGGAGAAGGGGGCTTGTTATGGCCATTCGACAGAGAAAGGAAGGAAGGTATGGATAAATAAAGATTTAAGGAAAGAAAGACACAATGGGGAAGAGAACTAAAAAAAGATAGGCTTCTAACTGATACATGCCAATAATGTTACTCAGTTACTAACTAATCCCTTTTATTCACTTGGTTGGCTACTGCTCACAGTAGCTTGAAATTCCAAGTACATCCTTTATTGTTAAACTCCAGATTTCCCCTTTCACTTATTCTCCATTATTAAAAGAAAAAATTTCAATAGTTGTTTAATTGCATTTTCTGTTCCTTTAGATTCTAAACATTGTGGGTAAAACTAGATTAAGTGTAGCCAATGCAAGGTCAAGATCTTCAGGCACAAAAAATCCATTAAATTTCTAATAGTTTCAGAAGATGAACCTAATTTCAAATGAAAGCTGCCTCCAGAATATATGGTTAAGCATGTTCTGGGTATAATTTGTTTTGGCAAACACTGTAGAAATTCACATAAAATTTCACTGAACTAAAAGTAAATTGCCCACCTAGCAAAAGATATTTTTCAATAGCTTCAAATGAATCCTAAAGGATGACAATTCTTGGAGAGAAATAAAGTATGGGTGAGTTAGAAATTGTAATTTTGGGTCATCTACCTCAATCAGAGAGACTATCTATGTTTAATTTGGTTGTGGTTAACACAGTTGATTTGGAGGCCTTATTTAGACACAACCTGAAATACCAAAGTTAAATCTCTATATCTATGTGTTTTGTAGTGAAAGAAATGAAACAAAATTTTCTTCAAAGTATTAAAAACCAAAATTGCAATTATTAATGAAGTACTAGAATGTGAAAATGTTTTCCTCTTTGAATTATCTTTTAGTAGCTGTAATTCCTCTCATTCATTGAACACTTTTCTTATTCTGGCCCCCCAAAATATCAATACAAATAAGATAAAGTTTTCCTAAAGCACCCTTCATTTTCATGAACCCCTAAATGCAAAATTTCACTATGTAGTGGGCAAATAATCACTTTGTCTGCTGAATCACCTTACTGACAGATTTTGAGGAAAATATTTTTACATGCCACTCTCAAACTTGTTATCAGAAATTTTTAAACACATGCAAACTCTCACATTGCCTAATTTTTCCTCACCAAACCCACTATGATATAGCTAAAAGGGAATAACTTTCATTAATTTTCCTATAAATGAAAAAGACTGATAGGTTACAAATTATGCATGATTTTTAATTACAAGTAAGCTGGACAGAAACATCTACTTTATTCAAAGTTGAGGAACAGCCAATGGAAATTTCCCTCTAATTTAGAACTTAAATGCCTTTTCTTTTTCTTCTCTTTCAAGATCTCATCTCGGGCTTCCCCGGTGGCGCAGTGGTTGAGAATCCACCTGCCAATGCAGGGGACACAGATTCAATCCCTGGTCCAGGAAGATCCCACATGCTGCAGAGCAACTAAGCTCGTGTGCCACAACTACTGAGCCTGTGCTCTAGAGCCCATGAGCCACAACTACTGAGCCCACATGCCACAAATACTGAAGCCCGCGCATCTAGAGCCTGTGCTCCAGAATGAGAGAAGCCACTGCAATGAGAAGCCCGCGCACCGCAATGAAGAGTAGCCCCCGCTCACAGCAACTAGAGAAAGTCCGTGTGCAGCAACGAAGACCCAACACAGCCAAAAATAAATAAATAAATAAAATAATTTAAAAAAAATAAAATCTCATCTCATCTGATCCTACCATCACCACTCCAGTTCACAGACCTTCAGTCTTGCGACTTTCCATCCTTCAAGACCCAGCTCAGGCATCTCCTCCATGGAGCCTTCCCAGGTTGCCTCAGGCACCATGTTTCAAAGTACCTACTGCTTATGTCACTAACCTACAGCTGGGAGGCATTACTTGAGTAATATTCAAGCTTTCTATTGACCACTTGTCACGGATGTTGTTCAAGCAATGAATGATGAATCGGATTAGATGTCCTGAGAACCTGATTATCAATTTCTTCACTTAAACTCCCAACTAGACCACGGACTTCTTTTAACAGTTATCGCCTTGTTGTTTACCCTCTTCACATCCCTACAGTGGCCCTTTAATAACATTTATTATTTACATAAGGGTTATGAAATTTTATCTACTATGGTTATCCTGGTGGACTATAAGGGTGGTTGCATCCACTTGTACAGAAGGAAAAGATCTCCCTTGAACTGAGAAATCATTTTTCAGTTATCTGGGTAAAAGGCCTATATCTGAGACTGGAAATGGAAACTACGAGTCCAAAAAGATGGGACTAGGCACTCCTGATTTTACTGGTAGCGGGGCCAAGAAGACAACTCCCTGGTAGTGGTGGCCAATGGCATTACCATACTATGGCCATCAGGGCATCAGAAAAGTAGGAAAGCTGGGTAGGTGCCATTAGAGTTACAAGGTAAATACCTCAAATGCCAGGACCCAGGATCAAAAAAGCAATATTCTGTAAACTTTTTTCAAAAAAATGCTTCAACATCGTCTAAATTTCCTTTCTGTTTTCTACATGTATTAGGTAAAGTTGTTTTGAAAATCCAGTCTACCTCAACTCTGTCAAGGGAAATGAATGAAAGGTTCTGCCTTTGCCTGAGCAACCAGGGGGCACAGAAAAGGGGCCAGGTGGCAACACACAAGCAAGTTAAAGAAACCTTATGAATGGGGAAATCTGGAAGAAGAATAAGAGCCACCTGCTCTGTTCTAAACACTGGAAGGTTGAGAGTGTGTTTTACCAAGGACAGCAGCATTTTAAAACAAACACTGCATTATTTCGAAGGAGTTCCATTTCTCACACTAAAAAAAAAAAAAGTACTCCTGCATAAAAATTAAAAAGGTATTATTTGCAAAAATTCAGAGAATACATGCTACATATTCTCTCTACAGTACAGAGTAACACATTATTGAGTAAAGATTATCATACTTTTATGAATAATAAGCTTTTCCCCCTTGACAGTATAAACAAGGTTTGTTTTCTGAAATATTTTCCCAAACACTATTCTTCCACCATAAGTAATATTGAAGCTCATCTAAACGATTGCCTGGTAGTTCTTTCTATAGTTACTCCGGATATTCTTTTTAAACGACAAAACGTGTCTTATACGTTGTGAAATAGCTCTTCTGTTGTATGAACTAACTTTTAGAACTACCGGAAAAAAAAATTAGGGCTTCCCTAGTGGCGCAGTGGTTGAGAATCTGCCTGCCGGTGCAGGGGACACGGGTTCGAGCCCTGGTCTGGGAGGGTCCCACATGCCGCGGAGCAACTAGGCCTGTGAGCCACAACTACTGAGCCTGCGCGTCTGGAGCCTGCGCTCCGCAACGAGAGGCCGCGATAGTGAGAGGCCCGCGCACCGCGATGAAGAGTGGCCCCCGCTTGCCGCAACTAGAGAAAGCCCTCGCACAAAAACGAAGACCCAACACAGCCAAAAATAAATAAATAAATAAATAAATAAATAAAATTAAAAAAAAATATATTTTAGAATTAAACTATCTAGAAATCCTTACTCTTGCCCCAATAATGTAAAATATATTCATATCTATTAAATTCAAATAAATCCACACTTAAAAGTTATTTACTTATGACATATAAATTTATATTACAAGTTATATAAATTATATGCTTAAAATATTTAGGCATACATTCTTAAATTAATCTTAAATATAAATTCTCAAGATAAATATATTAACATCTCAGTGCTTCACATCTTTAAATCTGTGAAACACTCCATGGGAAGCAACAGAATAGTGATGCAATTCTCGGGTGAAAACTGCTAAAACTTCTTGAAATAGTCAAATAATTGTTAAACCCACTGGTTTTGTAGTTAGAAAAACAGTAAATCTGAAAAACTGGATCAAGTTTCTCATGTACGCCTTAAAGATTACCTATAAAGATTTATGTTAAAGCACTAATTTTAAAAAAGATAACATCAGTGTGAATTTGGGGTAACTATTTTCCCTGGAACTTTATGGAATACAGTTCTTCCTTCCAGAAGAAAACTTATTAATTTTTTTTAGAAACTTCACTCAATATATTTTTTTTAAAAGCCAAATATTTTATATATTTCATATATCTAGGAAATGGGATATTTAGCCAAGTGACTATGCTGAAAACTAAAAAACATTAACTAAAAAATAATTAAAAACTATAAAAGTAGAAGACATCAGTAAAATACACTCTATACAGAACACTAATCATACACTGCGCACATATTTTTTTACATAAAACGTACTTGCAGAACTTTAATATTAGCATAACAATAAATTATTATACAGCATTTTAGGGGAAAATCTGGTTATTCAATCTTCCTGATTGAATTCTGTGTAAACAGAAATTAACTATAAGGACTATTTTTGGTATAAAAGGTAATCTGATCCAAAAGTGTTTAAGAGATAACCTGAGATTTTAGAAGAGAAATGTATACAATCAAAATGGAAGTTCCTTAAATCAACTGGCAATAAAATATTAGACCAGAAATAGTAACGATTATAAATTGCCATTTTGCCACTGTTATTGATATTAACCACAGTATTAGGGAAGTGAAAATACTAGAGAAGTATCAATAATACTTTTGGATTAGAATGAAAAAAAAGGAGATTTGAATAAAATTGAAAGTTATCATTCCTAATTAAAAAACAATCGGGTCTACAGAATAGTAATTCTTCAAAATGGAGCACATAACTGGTAAGCAGGGTACTTCATCTGCAGGCAATCCTCTGCATTTAAGGGGAAAAAATTAGTCAATTTCAGGGAGTTCTTGACTTGTCATTTCTCTGGGGGTCTTTCAACTTCAGTTGTTCCCTTTATACAAAGGAAAGTAAAAGCTGACTTCAAGGTACCATCACCACCCTGTTGTGAAAAGCAGAGGAAAGTGGCCCACAGAAAACCACAGAGCCCAGTGTAAGCTGTTCTCCAGTGAACAGGAACAAGGCTGAAGTTGGTCAGCTATAACAGAGAGAGAGAGAGTCTTTTAGGGCTCCATATAAACCAGACCCATGAGTTAGCATTCTAAGTAGTTTGAAACTCACCTGTACAAAAGGCCAGTACATCAGACCACTCTGGAATAAAGAAAAACTTTATTAGGATGCTTTTTAATCGCACAAAACAATCACACAGTACGTTCTATAAAGCATTAAGAAACACCAGGCAGGTGGAATGTGGACGTGGTATTATATTTCAGACTAAGCAGATTAAATTAGACTACTTATGGTCTCTTGAGTGGAAGAGGGTAAGGAGTTGTACAAACAGCTGTTAGGCACAAGAATAAAGATTTTTATTATATTCACAAATTTACAATAAAAAGTCTACCTGAATCAGTACCAATTCTGGAAGACAACTGCTTTCAAAATAACAACACATATTTATTTATTTAAATTTATTTATATTTTATTTTTGGCTGCGTTGGGTCTTTGTTGCTGCATGCGGGCTTGCTCTAGTTGCGGCGAGGGAGGACTACTCCTTGTTGTGGTGCGCGGGCTTCTCATTGCGGTGGCTTCTCTTGCTGTGGAGCACGGGCTCTAGGCGCGCAGACTTCAGTAGTTGTGGCATGCAGGCTCAATAGTTGTGGCTCACGGACTTACTTGCTCTGTGGCATGTGGGATCTTCCCAGACGAGGGCTCGAACCCGCGTCCCCTGCATTGGCAGGCAGGTTCTTAACCACTGAGCCACCAGGGAAGTTCACAACACATATTTATATATTGCAATTTTCCTGTTTGCCCAAGGGAAATATTGATAAAATACAGGATCATCAATGATTTTTAAAACTCTAGACTAAACTGTTCTTTATGGTGATTTGATAATAATATATTCTAACTACTTCATGCTACAGAATAAGTTTAGCTTTTAAGATGTATTTATTTGTGGGAATTCCCTGGTGGTCCAGGGGTTAGGACTCGGGGCTTTCACTGGTGGGGCCCAGGTTTGATCCCTGGTCAGGGAACTAAGATCCTGCAAGCCACGTGGTGCGGCCAAAAAAAAAAAAAAAGATGGATTTATTTTAACAGGTTTTAACCTGTTCATTCTGACAAAAGAGTCATCATTATGGATTTTTTTTAAAGATAGAGATCTTGGTATGTAAATTACATCTTTAAAAAAAAAGCTAGAGGTTTTTGTTTTGTTTTGTTTTGTTTTATTTTTGGCTGTGTTGGGTCTTCGTTTCTGTGCGAGGGCTTTCTCTAGTTGCGGCAAGCGGGGGCCACTCTTCATCGCGGTGCACGGGCCTCTCACTGTCGTGGCCTCTCTTGTTGTGGAGCCCAGGCTCCAGACGCGCAGGCTCAGTAATTGTGGCTCACGGGCCTAGTTGCTCCGCGGCATGTGGGATCTTCCCAGACCAGGGCTCAACTCCGTGTCCCCTGCATTGGCAGGCAGATTCTCAACCACTGCGCCACCAGGGAAGCCCTAGAGGTTTTTAAAATAGTCCTTACAAATGGTATTACACTAGTAATATAAAGATGGTATTATTTTTTTCTTTTTTTTTACTAATTTTTATTTTCTAAAGTTTCTATAATAAACTGTTGCAATGAAAGCTATTTAAAGTTTAAAGTGTATACTCATTTAAGAATTTACTACTTTAGGGGCTTCCCTGGTGGTGCAGTGGTTAAGAATCTGCCTGCCAATGCAGGGGACACGGGTTCGAGCCCTGGTCTGGGAAGATCCCACATGCCGTGGAGCAACTAAGCCCGTGTACCACAGCTACTGAGCCTGCGCTCTAGAGTCCGCGAGCCACAACTACTGAAGCCCACGTGCCTAGAGCCCGTGCTCTGCAACAAGAGAAGCCACTGCAATGAGAAGCCCACACATCGCAGCAAAGAGTAGTCCCCGCTCTCAGCAACTAGAGAAAACCGCGTGCAGCAGCAAAGACCCAATACAGCCAAAAATTAAATAAATGAATAAATAAATAAATTTATTTAAAAAAAAAAGAATTTACTACTTTAGGAAAAACCCATCCAAACATGGCTTCACTTCTTATGGCAATTTTTTTTCTTCAGAATGTAGCATCACTCAGTGTGCAGATCTTGGTCTCCCATGCCATTCCCCACAAAAAGGAAAAAGGACTCCTCAAAGAAATGGTTGATTCCAGGGCCAGAGTAGGGGAGGTACAAGGTACAAGGTACAAGACGAGCCGAGAACATCTATCTTTATGATATAAAGTAAGAAAGTGGCTTAAAATAAAAAAAAGATGGGGGGGGTATCACAAGGACATAGGAGCCAGCTTGAAGCAACTCTCACTGGCCAAGTCTGGGACATTTGCACACCAAAAATAATTAAACACAGCAATGAATTATAAACCATCGATAAAATGGGAATCCCTGAGTCCCTACTGATAACAGAGAAATAAGCAAATAACAGGGAGAGAAAAGTGGGCTCTTGCTTACAGAATGCTGTGTGCTACCCAGTAAATGCGGATGGGTCACCGTAGATGTGTCCTTGCCCATCAACCCTACTTCCAATCCATCATCAAGACCTACCAATTCTATCTCCTAAGTATTTTTGAAATCCTTCCTCTGCCCACTGCTTCATGATTTCTTACGTGAACTTGGTCACAATAACCCCCTAACTGGTCTCCCTTGCCAGTAATTACTTAAGTTCAAGATCCTTGGCCTGGCCTTCAACACCTTCCAAGATCCAAAGTCATTTGCAGTTGCTCCTCAATTCATATTTTATATTCTATGAATAGCATCCCTTGTAGTTTCTCCCTTACAGGTACACCACAGTGTTTTATGCATTCCTTACTCGGCTCCTTCTGCCCCTGGAAAGGCCCAGGTATCCGCCTAACTCCCCTGAGTTCTTTAAGACTCCGCTCAGGCATAACCTGCCCCCAGAAGCTTTCCTTGAGCCACACCCCTACATCTCCATGCTGTGCTAAGTACCCGTTTCCATGCTCTGAGCAACGCTCGTGGCACTGAGGTTAATGTTTGTCTATTCACTTGTCAATCTACCCCACTACACTGTAAGTCCCTTAAAGACAGTAGCAATGTGTGTGTGTGTATATCTCCCTCTATATATATTTATATATATGCTTTGTGTTATCTTCCGCTAACACCTAGCGCAATGCCTAGCAGATAGTTTCTTGTTATGCGAGATCTTCAGGAAAGTCCCCAAATGGTGCTGGGCATCAGACTGCCGGTACCCTCTTTCTTCTCAAGGGCATGGATACAACTGACTCATTTGGAACCACTGTTTTTGTTGTGTTTTGCTTTTTTTAAAAAAAATATTTATTTATTTGGCCGTACCGGGCCTTAGTTGCAGCATCCAGGATCTTCGTTGCCGCGTGCAGGATCTTTAGTTGCAGCATGTGGAATCTAGTTCCCTGACCAGGGATCGAACCTGGGCCCCCTGCACTGGGAATGCAGAGTCTTAACCGCTAGACCACCAGGGAAGTCCCAGAACCACTGTTTTTAAAAAGGTGTGTAAAAGCCGCCACGTTTCTACCCAATGAAGATAGCCTGTATGTCTCCATTAAAGAAGGAGAATCTGAAATATCTGCAAATCCTTGGTCAAAGCCCCTTTCTTTTACAACTCTGCTTGGCTTGCTCTTCGTATAAATGTATAAATGTCAGATGTACCTATCTCCATGAGATCTATGACATCATGGGCAAACTTGTTCCTTTTCCAAAGTAAAGCAGAAGAAAATCATATTTGGCTGTCACCATGGGCCTATAATTTTTGCCTCAAGAGAAGTAACAAGAGTTCTGAATGCTTTCCCCCTGGAGGGGCTCGGCAGCATGTGGCTTCCACCCTCCCTGTCATCTGCCTTCAACCACCAAGCGGGTGATAATGGTTCTCGTGCTCAGAATAGTTCAACAGAAGATGCTGGTGGTGTGGGTGAGGGTGGCGGGATGGCTGGGGGTGGCTTGGCACTGCTTTTGATCGGGAATTAAGTAGATGTGGAGCCCTAGACAAGGCTGTGTATATTCTGGAATCCTGAAAATTCACCTCATTGTCATTAATAGAATCAAATAGAATCAAACATTGTCATTAATAGAATCACACTAGGCCAGAGATGGAAAGCATCCCTGACTTTGCCAGGTCTTGAGGACACTGCTCAATAAATCTTCATTGAATAAATGAATAGATATTTGTGGGATTGGATTATATATATATTTGTACTGAGCAAACAGGACAAGAGGTGACTTGATTCCAGCCTCAGGATAACCCTGGGAAACATCTTCCTTTTCTGTAAATACCTTTGTGATGTCAAGAAGGTTCCTTTCAGGGCTTCCCTGGTGGCACAGTGGTTGGGAATCCGCCTGCCAATGCAGGAGACACAGGTTCGAGCCCTGGCCCAGGAAGATCCCACATGCCGCGGAGCAATTAAGCCCATGTGCCACAACTGCTGAGCCTGCGCTCTGGAGCCCACGAGCCGCAGCTGCTGAGCCCGCATGCAACAACTGCTGAGGCCCGCGTGCCTAGAGCCCGTGTTCTGCAACAAGAGAGGCCATCGCGATGAGAGGCCCGCACACCGCAATGAGGAGTAGCCCCCACTCGCCGCAACTAGAGAAAGCCCGCATGCAGCAACGAAGACCCAACACAGCCAAAAATTAATTAATTAATTAATTAATAATAAAAAAAAAAAGGTTCCTTTCATAGGGACTCAGCAGAATGCACACTTGGAAACATCAGCTCTAAATGTGAGAATGATTCCATGAAGCCACTCACATTCTACTATTCCTATTTTGCAATAACCTCTTTGGCTCCAAAAAAATCACTGTGATCACTAACAAGAATAAATATAAGAATGTCAGAAATCGTTGTGAACATTGACTAAAATTCAGAGACACTCACATATAGACACTCTTAAAGTTTCTCATTCAACTATCAAAACAAATTTAAGATCTGTCAAAATATAGTATCCTGTGCCAACCAACTGGAGCCCTAATTTAAGAATATTTTTATTTAAATGTATTTAATGTTAAACAGATACAAAAAGATCCTGGTCATATTTTCAAAAGTCTGTCTTACCTTATATGTATTCCAGAATTTCTGTCTCAGGTCCAAAAATATGTCATCCTTTTCCTGGAGAATACTCATACCTATTTGAAAAAACACACACCAAAAGAATTTTAAAAGATTTAATACGAAGAATACTGTATAACAGTTCATGTTCAAGTTTTCTATTCTAATATGCAAGGTAACCACCACTATCACTCACTCAGTATGTTCCGTCTGACCCAACAGTGAAAACAAAAGATAATCTCCATTCTAAAGTTAGGTAAATTTTAAAGTGATGATAAATATGAAGTGAGAATAGCAGGGTACCAAGTTATAGCAGAATGATTATTTTTTTAAAAAAGCTGTTAGAGAATTCACAAAAACCTCAGTGTTAGCATGGTGGGACTACTGGTGACTTTTCTTCTCTCCCTTCAAAACATTTTGTGAAATGTTTAAAATTTTAAAAATTTAATTTCCTTCTTTTACAAAAAGGCTGCCAGACTCTGGGTATTCTAGCAACTACAGATTTCCCATCTAAGAGGCTTTCTAAACGGAATTTGAAAGCAGAACACCAGTTCAGACTTCCTAAAAACATCTGGAAAACTTTGATGTTCAACAACCCTGAAAAGGAAGTCAGGGAACAAGGACAAAACCCTCCTAATTTAGGAAAGGTGTGAAAATGAGAATGCTTTAAAAAGTCTCCCCCAACTCTGATTAGGAAGAAGGGGAAATAAAATCTTTTTAGTCAATTGCAGGGGATTCTTAGAACAGGACCGGTAAGAAAACCGAGCCCAATATTGGTAATAGTATTCCACTTACCCAGCACTAATTAAGGTCTAAGCACTTGATGCGTTTTCTTTCATCTGACCCTCCTAACCCTCAGCTAAGGATGGTCGAGTTGCAGAGGAGGAAAAGAGCTCAGAGAGGTTGACAGTGATCCAAGTCTAACCCAGGTGTGGATTCCGAGCCAGACCTTTTAATCACAACTATTCTAGCTCCCAAGGCAGCCCCAGCACAAAGGATCATCTGATACAGGCAATTTCCAAGTCTGAGGTGCCTTGAACAAACATCCAACCCACCCCCTTCCCACCATTCCCCCTTCAGTTTAACATGAGGAGAGGGAAACAGGGCCCAGAAATCTGAAATGCAAAACAAAGAAGCAATGTGGGCAGGAATCGGTTTCAGGGGCCACGGGCTTGAACCACAGGCCCCAGCAGCCCTGTGACTGCAGCATCTTTCTGGTTTCAGGAACGCTGACATCCCTCAGGGAGATGAAGACCATGACATGGATTGTGTTGCTTTAGGGCAGGTCGTTTAATCCCTTTGAGCCTCAGTTTCCCTGTCTGTAACATGGGAATAACAATACCTGCCTCACTGGGTTGTCTGAGGATTAGATAGGAATCTGACTCCCAAACGCCAGCAGCCCCCAACCTTCCATCCCATCAGCAGAGTACAAGGGCACTGCAGTAACAGGCATGAGGAACCTGTCTGCCAATCTGGCCTGGAAGTCGCACTGGGATCAGGCACAGATCTTCTGATAAATCAGGCAGCTCCTGCTCTCAGGTCCTCTATCCCCTGACCTCACTGACCCCATGGGCCACGCAGTTGGCACTGCATCAGGCATGTTTCCTGTGGAGTTTGTGACTCTGGCCCCCAAAATAAGATCCATGGGGCAGTGTAGGTTCCTTCAAAGTGGTGACTTGACCACTTCAACACGGTTTAGAAGAAAGCACCAACAGCCACTGACAAGACCCCTTGGGGGATCTGTGATCCCCAATGCCAAGGCCAGGCCCAGGACTCTTGAATTTTCTTAGGGGATTGGGTGCCCCTCCCCTGCCCACTCCCTTCCAAGCAATAGAAAACGCTATGAAGATGAAGGCCACAGAGCCCTTGCCATTGTTTTTAGAATTTAGGGTGCTAAGAAAGGTTCCCAAAGTCAGGCCCTCAGGCTCCAGGGTGGACTTTTTGAGGAGGGGGCGCCCCAGACCCTCACAGGTACAGAGACCTCTCATGGCAGGGGTCCGAGGTCTCCTGACATTTTCTGTGGGTTTTGATATGGGGACGGGACCCCCTTCAGGGAAATCTTGTTACAAAAGCAGGACTACCGCCCTGAGCACACATTTTGAGGGGAACCGGGCCGCACCTCAGATGCCACCGGCTCTGCCTGCACCATCCTGAATCCCCTCACCTTTTGTTTGTATGTTGGAAAGGAGGCCCCTAGCCCCCGGGTGGATCTTCCCAGGAGCAGGACCAGCCCTGCCCCACAACGTGGTCACGGGGCTCACAGCTGACATGGTAGCAAGCTGGGGCCTCCTCGACGTTCCCGTGGACCTTTATCAGGGGAAAATGGATCCCCAGCCCTGCCTCCCCACTTCCAGCCTACGTACGCCCCAGGCGCCCTGAAACCTCCAGCCCCAGACTACGGGCAACCCAGCGTCCGAACTGCGACCCTGGCCCCCTGATCCCTGGCCTCTCCGGCAACCGCCCCTCAATTTCTTTCCCCTCAATCCTGTTAATCCACGGTCCCCAGACTTCTCGACCCTCGCACCTCGACCTCCGGCCCTCGTCCAGACCCTCCCAGTCCCCTGAACCCTGGCCCCCACCCCAGGATTCCAGCCCCGGTCCCCGGCCCCCAGAGCCACAGGCTCCTGCCCGGTCCCAGCCCCTTGAAACCCCGACCCCTGCCTCTCGTCCCCCAATTCCGTATCCGCCTCCGTCCCCCAGTTCCGGCCCCCAGGTGCCCGGCCCGGCTACTCACCGAAGTAGAAGGCAGAGACGTACACCGGCCCGCCGAACGCCTGGTCGCACAGCACCTTGGCCAGGACGGCGCGCGGCGCGCGCCCCGGCAGCGCGCGCTCCAGCAGGCGCAGCCACACGTAGTTGAAGTTTGCGTGGAAGGCCACGGCCACGGTGGCCACGTGCCGCGTCTGCCGCCAGTCGGCAGGGCCGCCCCGCAGCCGCTGCTGCAGCGCGTCGCCGGCTGAGAAGAGCGCGGCGTAGAGCAGCACGTTCGTGGGCCAAGGGTAGCGCCGGGCGGTGCGCAAGAGCTCCCGCCGCCAGCCCGCCATGCCCGTGCCCTGGGCGCCGGCCAGCGACCGCCGCCAGCTCCGGGCCACGCCCACCGCCCCCTGCCCCCTACGCCCCGGCCTCCGCCCTCTGCCCCCAGACCCCGGCGCACCGCCTCCCGCCACCTGCACCTGCCTCCTCTCCACGTTCGAAGGCGATTGGGCGCCCCGCGCACACCCAACTGCACCGACCAATCCCGTGGCCACTGGCGATCCTGGAGGCTGAGCTTTTGAAATACTGCTGGTCCGCATATGCATGATCCCCTTACAAGTCATGTCCAGAGAGGCAAATCCTTACAGACTTCAGGGGCTGGGCGATAGGGGGGATGCGAAGTGACCGCTAACCGGGTGTGGGATTCTTTTTTGGGGTGATGAACTATTGTATAATTAGATAGTGGTAACGGTTGCACGGAAAACCATTAATGACACTTTTTTTTTTAATTTATTTATTTATTTTTGGCTACTTTGGTTCTTCGTTGCTGCGCGCAGGCTTTCTCTAGTTGCGGCGAGCGGGGGCTACTCTTCGTTGTGGTGCGCGGGCTTCTCCTTGCGGTGGCTTCTCTTGTTGGGGAGCACCGGCTCTAGGCTCACGGGCTTCAGTAGTTGTGGCGCGTGGGCTCAGTAGTTGTGGCCCACGGGCTTAGTTGCTCTGCGGACCAGAGCCGGAACCCGTGTCCCCTGCATTGGCAGGCGGATTCTTAACCACTGCGCCACCAGGGAAGTCCCTAATTACACTTTAAAATGGTGACTTGTATGGTATGTGAATTATATCTCAAAACGAACCAAAAAAGGTTAAAAAAGAAGGGGAAAATTGGGGAAAAAAAGTGGTGTGGGGGGAATACCAAAACTCAGTTACCAAGATGGCAGTGTATTTTAAATGTCTTAACATACAAGGAATTCACACTTTCGACACACACACTGACTATGTAACAGTCTTTGGAGACAACGTCAGAAGTTAAACTTTGAGGCCTTTCATGAATGTGAGGTGGGATTCAATGGGACTACTGCCTTCTCTTCAGAGTCTGTGCCTCAATGAACATTACCTCCCAAATCATACGCTGAGCTCCCAGAAGCAGGGGGTCACTGGAAACCCAAACAGCAGATGTAACCTCTGACCTCATGGAAATCAGTTTCTCTTTGCTTCTTTTCCTCTATTTTTCCTTCCTTCATTGTCACACCCAATTCCATTCTCATTTTCTCCCTCTCTCTTCTATTTGTTTACCCTATTTTAGTTAATTATTAATTTTTTGATTTTTAACTTTTCATTTTGAAATAATTCCAGACTTTCTGAAAACTTGCAAAAATAGTACAGAGTTCCCATATATTCTTCAACCAAGCTTCCCCAAATATTGACATCTTACTTAACCATAGTACAATTTTCAGAATGACTGATGTAATACTGCTACCCAATCTACAGACCTTATTCAAACAATTGCCAATTGTCCCACTAAAGTCCTTTTTCAAGGACTGGCTTTCAATTCTGGATCACTTTGCCTTGTATTGAATTGTCATAGATCACCTTAGTCTCCAATCTGGGGCACTAATCACTTATATTGTAGATTGTTCCTCAGTTTGTCAACCTTATTGTTATGGGCTGCATTGTGTCCCTCCAAAATTCATATGTTGAAGCCCTAACACCCAGTACCTCAGAATATGACTGTATTTGGAGATAAGACCTTTAAAGAGGTGATTAAGTTAAAAATGAGGCCCTGGGACTTCCCTGGTGGTGCAGTGGTTAAGAATCCACCTGCCAATGCAGGGGACACGGGTTCAAGCCCTGGTCCGGGAAGAACCCACATGCCATGGAGCAACTAATCCCCTGTGCCACAACTACTGAGCCTGTGCTCTAGAGCCTGCAAGCCACAACTACTGAGCCCGCGTGCCACAACTACCGAAGCCCTCGCACCTAGAGCCCATGTTCCACAACAAGAGAAGCCACCTCAATGAGAAGCCTGCGCACCGCAAAGAAGAGTAGCACCCCCTCGCCGCAACTAGAGAAAGACTGCACGCAGCAACGAAGACCCAACGCAGCCAAAAATTAATTAATTAATTAATTAATTTAAAAAAATTTTTTGAAATGAGGCCCTTAGGATGGGCCCTAATCCAATCTGACTGGTGTCCTAATAAGAAGAGGAAATTTGGACACACAAAGAGACACGAGGGCAGTGCATGCACAGAGGAAGGATCATGTGAGGACATGGTGAGAGGGAGGCCACCTGCAAGCCAAGGGGAGAGGCCTCAGAAGAAACCAAACCAGCTGACACCTTGACCTTGGACTTCTAGCCCGGAGAACTGGAGAAAATACATTTTTTAACCCACTTTGTCTGTGGTATTTTGTTCTGACAGCCCTAGGGCAGATTAATACACCCATTCTCTTCAGTTCTTGGGAATCTGCCAATTTCTGTGTTCTTTGACCCTTTCTATCTGCCCACATGCTGATTCTCATCCCTCCCCTCTCCTTGTGCTTGTTACTGGTCCCAAGCAAATCTTTCTGTCAGACTTGTCCCAGCTAAGCAGCCTCCTAGCGCGCACCTTTCTTTGTTTATTACTTACATTCATTCCCCTTGTATTATTTTCCCATTGTTGCTGTGACAAGTTGCCACAAATTTGTTGTCCTCAGAGGTTTGGAGGTCAGAAGTCTAATATGGGTCCATGGGGACTTCCCTGGCAGTCCAGTTGTTAAGACTCCACGCTTCCACTGCAGGGATCCCTGGTTGGGGAACTAAGATCCTACATGCTATGCAGCACAGCCCAAGAAAAAAAAAAACGGGTCCATGGGCTGCATTCCCTCCAGAGGCCCTAGAAGAGAATCCATCTCCTTGCCTTTTCCAGCTTCTAGAGGCCCCCTGGCATTCCTGGATGGCCCCTTCCTTCAAAGTCAGCAGCATAGCATCTGCCAATCTCTCTCTCTGTCTTTCCATTGTCACATAGTCTTTTCTGACTCTGACCCACCTGCCCTCCCTCTTAGAAGGACCCTTATGATTACATTCAGCCTACCTGGATAATGCAGGGTAATTTCCACGTCTCAAGATCCTTATCTTAAGAGTCATCTATAAAGTCCCTTTTGCCATGTAAAATAGCATATTCACAGGTTTTGTGGATTAAGACATGGACATCTTTGGAGGGCCATTATTCGTGCCTTTCTTCTCTGTAATCCTTTTGATCGCCTCTAACAGCAATTGATCACATTAGCTGAAATCAAACTACCCATTTCTCAGCACACTGAGATCAGGACCATCGGTTTTTTCAGGCAATCTTTCATTCATTCATTCAGTTGATCAATATTCATTGAGCACAGTTATGTGCCAGGCACTAAACTATGGGCTTGTGGGAAGGATTTGTATTTGCAGTGCTTAAAAAAAAACCCAAAAAAACTAATTCCTGCCTAGATTAGAGAAAATTGTGGTCTTCATTATGAAAAAAAGAAAATCTCCCTAATGATTCCTACACAATTCCCTTAACCAAAGTTTTTAGAGAGAAAAATAGAGCAAAATTGGAGAAAATTGCAGGAAAGTAGGGTGGGGGGAGGGATTAGGGTTTCCAGGTAAAATATAGGGTGCCAAGTTAACTTTGAATTTCCTATGAACAAAGAATAACTTCTTGGTGTAAGTATGTCCCAGTGCAATATTTGGGGCACACTAAAAAAATTTTCACTGTTCATCTGAAATTTGAAGTGAATTGGGCATCCTATATTCTTCTTTTTTTTTTTTTTTTTGGCCTCACAGCATGCAGGATTTTAGTTCCCTGACTAGGGAGCAAACCCATGCCCCCTGCAGTGAAAGCTTCGAATCCTAACCACTGGACCACCAGGGGAGTCCCAAGGGCATCCTGTATTTTTAAAATTTATTTTGCTAAATTTGGCAACCCCAAAGGGATGGGACTGACATTTATGGAGAGCCCACTGCAGGTGTCAATTTTCTACTAAGCACTTTACTACATGAATTCATTTTCTCCTCACAGAAAGCCAGTGAGGCTGGGGATTGGTAACAATCTGTAGAGGCAAATATCCTCCAAAATCTATGGTGATCTTTATCAAGCAGCTCAATGTATTTACTTAATGGGAATTGAAAGAAAGAGAAATGAATACTTCGAAGGCTGATATGGTTTTACGACTATTGCTGTATATTTGTCTCTTCTTAAAAGCAACAAAAAAATGCAGTAGTTAAAGACAATCTAATTCAGTAAAGATGCTAAAGAACCTGCTTGGCCTTCAAAGGGAAGAGATGCTCTAAGATTAATTCATTACATTGATGCTTCATCATCTGTGCAAGCTGTGATTCAGAGCCCTCTGGCAATAATGAGACAACACATTTATGCGACATTAATATCTCTGAACACTGGGGGATAACCAGAGAACATAGTTCTGTGTTAAAACGGAAACAAGGTGTTTTGTTAAGAGCTTTTTCAGCAGGGAATAAAGTACTGATGTGGGAACTGAGCTTCAATTTACAACTAAGGATCACATTAAACATACATTAAGATGATTACAATGAAGCTTATTTGTAACCATTATTATTTCATTTTATTTAAATGAACGGGGGCTTAATAAGAACCACCAAGTGGGTTGCAGTGTCTAAAATCTTCTACCTTCTCTTGCTAATCTGGAAATTTCTACTGACAAACAAAAGGCTACTACTCTTTTTTTTTTTTTTTTTTTTTTTAATTTTATTTATTTATTTATTTATGGCTGTGTTGGGTCTTCGTTTCTGTGCGAGGGCTTTCTCTAGTTGCGGCAAGCGGTGGCCACTCTTCATCGCGGTGCGCGGGCCTCTCACTATCGCGGCCTCTCTTGTTGCGGAGCACAGGCTCCAGACGCGCAGGCTCAGTAGTTGTGGCTCACGGGCTTAGTCGCTCCGCGGCATGTGGGATCTTCCCAGACCAGGGCTCGAACCCGTGTCCCCTGCATTGGCAGGCAGATTCTCAACCACTGCACCACCGGGGAAGCCCAAGGCTACTACTCTTAACAGGCTCCAAGACCAATAGGTCTGTTTTCCAATGAACGGAGGAAGCAATCAGCTTCAAAAACAGTCATGACCTTCAAAAAAGGTCATGGAAGTTCCTCCAGCCCCTTCAATATCACCTCTGAGATATCAATTGTCTCTGAGGGTGTGATTACAGAGCCAGAAACTGAAGCAACTGTCTTCCTCCTTGTCACCTGAAGTGAGGTTGGCAATAAAAACCCTTATCTAATCCTCCTTCTTTCAAGATTTTCTCACTCACCCACCCCTTCATTCCAGAACCCTTCATTCTTAATGGAATTTCTCCAGCTTTGATCTGAATGGAAGAGGGTACTTTGATTTGAAGCTGGGCATGCCCAGTAAACACAAGGTTTTTGTTTAGTGTGGCTACAGATGAATAAAAAGAGCTATGCTTTATGCAAATGTTAATATGATTTTCTTTTTCAAAAATTATTTTTATTTGGGTGAGTTCCAGTGGGTGGGATTGAAATGATGGAGGTGGGGGTAGGAGGCACCACCACTGCTGACTCCCTATCTGAATGTGCACGGGAGAGAAAGAATGGGTGCTCAGCTGGAAAAGATCAGGAGGGGAGGTTATTAGAAAGAAGATACAAGCCTGGTTCCCACCAGAGCCTTAATTTTTCCTGTTAACAGAAATGATATTAAACAATTCTTTCATGAAATCATTACATTTCAGCTCTGCTGTGGAAAAACCATGCCTAAGAATTCTGCCTCTATGACCTAGGCAACTCTTATGCCCTTGACGTTGGCACCAATTATGTGAAAGGTGCTTGGTTCCATATGGTCATTTTCAGACCATCTTAACATTGGAACTAAAACAAAGTACTAAGGTGAGAATTGTACCCGTCCTTTGCTCTTGTTTAGAAATTTGGAACACTTCCCCATCCTTCTATCCTGCCCCCAATAGAGTACGAAAATGTGGCAACAGATTTCTTAAGAGGGATGGTGGCCATCAGAGATTCCACCTTTGACTTGGTGCTTTGAAAATGTGCCATTTGGAAGAAATATTCGAAGTAGAGTGTTCAGGAACTCTGTTTTCACCAGCTTTATTTTAAGAAACTATTCTGCCCACGTTGGTGTGGGATAATAAAGCAGCCAATTAAATTTATTTCATTAATTTTTTCATTGTTAAGCTTTGAGAAAAGAAATACCTTTTTAAGTTCTAAAATACATAAAGAAGAGATAAAATAAAAAATCTGAAATTATGAAAAACCCAACATTAGAGGTAGCTTTAAAGATCTTGCATATTCAAATATGCAAATGATTAAGAATTCCCACATAAAAGGTGGAATTAATTTCAGAGAGTTTTCTTCTCCAATTATGCTTTTTTTTTTTTTTTTAACATATTGGTCTTTTTTTTTTTTTAATTAATTAATTTATTTATTTATTTATTTATTTATTTTTGGCTGTGCTGGGTCTTCGGTTCGTGCGAGGGCTTTCTCTAGTTGCGGCAAGTGGGGGCCACTCTTCATCGCGGTGCGGGGACCGCTCTTCATCGCGGTGCGCGGGCCTTTCACTATCGCGGCCCCTCCCGTTGCGGGGCACAGGCTCCAGACGCGCAGGCTCAGCAGCTGTGGCTCACGGGCCCAGCTGCTCCATGGCATGTGGGATCTTCCCAGACCAGGGCTCGAACCCGTGTCTCCTGCATTAGCAGGCAGATTCTCAACCACTGCGCCACCAGGGAAGCCCAATTATGCTTTTTTGAACCTCTGAAACTTCAATTACTATAGAAAATGTGTGACTCTACTAATATGTGGAAGAAATAACTAATTAGTGGAATAATGGTTTAGAGATGATTTTAGTACTCTGTATGATCCAATCAGGAGGGAGAAATCACATTGTAATTAGAACAGGGAAAGTTTAATACAGTCGATTCTTATTACTTGAAGTAGGTACATTCTATAAAGTTACTATGAACACTGCAGAACTAAACTCGAGGGCCATTTAAAACAGTGAAATTCCTGACAAAAAGCTCAAAAAATGTGGGAATAGACTGTGAAAAGGACACTTGCTTGCAGTATGAGAGACACAACAAAAAGGCCAAGCATCACCTTGTTTGACTGTAGCTGGGAACGTGCAAGCTGGGTGATTCAAATTTTTTGCTGCTCTGAGCATGTGAATGTCTTCAAATGACGGCAAAAGCATCAGGAGTATTGACTTTGGGGTTCCAAAAAAATTTTAGCAAGTAGGTGAATTTGCAAATATGGAATAACCAAATAATGATTATCGACTGTATAAAGAATTATTTACAGGGAATTGGAATGATGAGGGGTTGAATAATAAGAGAACCCTCAAGAGTATAGAAATAGCAAACATAAGGACCAGCCACTACCACTAGGACTGAGATAAAACACCCAAGAAGAACCCTCCCTACCCTCTAGGGCTGAAATCCTGATCTTATTGGGAGGGTACAGCCCTGTCTCACCGAATGACAAAGAAGTCAGTTGCTCTAATGCCCTGACAACCGGTGGAATTCGCTGGACATCTGCTTTCTAGGGTAAACTGTTGTGGGAACTCATTGGAGGTACTCAGCTACAAAACCACCAGAGTGTGTACCAGGGTTTGATACAGTGATTTATAATAAGAAATATTTATTTGGTCTGTGTCCTGTTTCTGGTACAGAGTTCCTAAAATGCTTGGAATTTCCTGAGTGATAAGAGCAATGGGAGCATCATTTTGTTGTAGTATTTGGTCCACAGTTTTGTACTCTGCCTGAAATAGCTTCTGAGTCCTCGAACTGAAAGGAGTGTCTTGTTGTTCATAGCAAGTCCCTTTCAACCACACCTGAATTTATGTTATTGTGGTAAATTTTGGAAAGCTTCTAAGGGTGGACTTGTTGCCAGGGGAAACCGATCTCATCATTAGAGGGTTGGAACTTTTAGTCCCACACCCACATCTGGGGATGCAGGCTGGGGACTGGAGATTGAAGCAATCACTAGTGGACAAGGGTTTAATCAACTGCACCTTTGTAAAGAAGCTTCCATAGAACCCCAAGATGATGGGGTTCAGAGAGCTTCCAGGTTGGTGAACGTGTGGAGATTTGGGGAAGAGTGGCCCCCAGAGAGGACATGGAAGCTCCGAACCCCTTCCCACATACCCTGCCCTGTGCATCTCTTCCATTTGGTTGTTCCTGAGTTATATCCTTTTATAATAAACTGGTGATCTAGCGAGAAAACTGTTTCTCTGAGTTCTGTAAGCCACTCTAGCAAATTAATCGAACCCAGTGAGGAGGCTGTGGGAACCTCTGATTTATATCCAGTTGGTCAGAAACACAGGTAACAACCTGGACTTGTGATTGGCGTCTGAAGTGGGAGGAAGTCTCGTGGGAGTGAGACCCTAACCTATGAGATCAGACACTCTCCCCAGGTAGATAGTGTCAGAATTGAGTTAAATTTAGGACACCCAGCTGATGTTACAGAACTGCTTGATGAGTGGAAACCCGCACATCTGGTAGAAGTGAAGTAGGGTTGTAGTAGGGTGTCGAGAGTAGAGGAGACACAGGAGGAGTAAGTTTTTCCTTACATCCGGGGGAAGCTTCGCAGGGCACGGGAGAAGCCCACCAGCAAGAACCTGGAAGCAAACCCCTTTCCTCCTGCAATGTCTCTCCCACGCCCTCTACTGATAAAACTTAACATTGTACCAGCTGGCAAAGGAGAAATATTTAAAGGGCCCAGATCCATTTTTAGAGAGCAGGCAAAAAGAATGGATTTGGAGCCAGGAGATTACAAATTAATAACTAGCACAAGTACTATTTAATGTTATACATGCTATTTTCTTAGATATCTTTTTGAGTTAACTACATATCATCTTTCCATGTCGATAAGTAGGTTATCTACATCATTGTTTGTGAAGGTGTGTTTTGACCAAGTTTACCATAACTTAACCAATTTTTTATTATATTATTGAATATACAGATTGTTTAAAATGTTTCACCAATATAAACAATGCTGATATGACATTCCTATAGTAAAGTCTTTAACTTGATGTCTTTAGTTTAAATTTCTGGGAGCAGAATTTTGCGGACAAAAGATACGTATATTTTAGGCTTTTTTGGTTGTTATTACTGAATGCCAGTTGCATTCAGTTGAATATAATTGAAACCTATAAAAGGTTTATAACAATTTGAAATTCAACCAGTAATGCATGAGAGTACTTCTTCTCTCCTACTCTAATAAACCGTAGATGTTATTATTAAAAGCAAAAAAAAAAAATTGTTAATTTAATAGGCAAAAAAATTCTCTTGGATTTTGCATTTTTTTAATCACTAGTAATGTTGACGCTTTTTCATGTTAATTGAGCATCTGCACATGTTTTTCTTTTCTTATATCGTCTGTTAATGTCTTTGCTCATTCTTTTGAGGTACACAGTTTTAGAGAAGGCTGAATTCTTTCATAAAATATAAATAAATCTGAAACAAATGAAAGGTGAAATCACCTTTTTATACTATTTCACCTTTTTACAGCATCACCTAAAATTTAAGTATACTCTAAAATCCTACTTAGAAGAAAGTATTTTATTTATTTCTTTATTTATTTATTTTTAAAATTTTGGCTGTGCTGGGTCTTAGTTGCAGGATCCTCGTTGCGGCATGTGGGATCTTTAGTTGCAGCATACGGGATCTTTTTTTAGTTGCAGCATGCGAACTCTTAGTTGCAGCATGCATGTGGGATCTAGTTTCCCGCCCGACCAGGGATCGAACCCAGGCCCCCTGCATTGGGAGCACAGAGTCTTCCCACTGGACCACCAGGGAAGTCCCTAGAAGAAAGTCTTAAACATAAATTAAATCATAGTTTAAAATGTTAGCAAAAATTTTTTTCATATGGCTGTATCAATGTTAACATATCTGCTTCAGATTTTCCAAGACATCACACCCAATCCTGCTCCAGGGATAATTAGATGATGGTAGAGTGTAAATTACCAGAGGTGCTCAAACATCAAAGAAAAGTCCTTTAAGTAACAGAAATCAACAGAAACGCCTCCCTCAAGGTCTTGAAAATTAGTAAATTGTTGATGGTAGTAAGTTGGCTTTGCTTAATTTTCTTCTATTTCCAGCTAGTTATCACTGAACAAATATTTTCTATGTTTTAGAACAAAGATTTCAAATTTACGGCCTGAGGCATGGATTCATTTATAATTTACTCTCCATTCTTTTATCCTGCTTAATTTTCCTTATGATACTTACAACAAATTAATATATTATAGAGCCATTTTTTATCACCCCATTCCAAAAGAATGTAAGATCTGCAAATGCAGAGACAATCTCTTAATCATGGTATCCCCTATTCCTAGAATACTGCCCGGTGTATAGTGGACTCTCAGAAAGTACTTGTTGAATCAATGCATTCAGTATTCATTCATTGAACCCCCACTGCATCCTAGACACTGACCTGGCTAGACTTGGGAAGTAAAATCGCCACTTGGACTGTGAAGTTTTTTTAAGATGTGATACCCATTAAAACCAGATTGAAAATAATGGAAATGTTTAGGAATAAAATCTGCACATCATGCCAGTATGTAGATTCATCATTCATGCATTCATCCATTCACTCCACAAATAATTTTTAGAGCCTACCTGCTAGTCACTGGGGACAAAATAACATTAAAGACAGACTCCATCTCTGAAGAAATGGCATTTATATAGTCTTTTGGGGGGAAGACATTAAATAACTAATTAATTACAGTTATGCTAAGTACATTAAAAGAGAGACATAGGGGCCTATAGGTGCCTATATGTACATAAGACATTTCCCAAAGAATGACAGCCGAGACCGAAGAGGTAGAAAGGGTTCATACCACACTTGTGGGCCATGTGAAGGATGCATGCTTTATTCTATCATCAACAGAAGGCTTATAAGCAGAGGATCCAGTTTCTCTGTTTAACAGACTACTGTTGTTACCGAACACAAGTTCAAGTGCCTGACGCACAGTGAGGCCAAAAAACCTCAACGTCAGAGTTTGGAGCAGAGAAAGGTTTATTGCAGGGCCATGCAAGGGGAATAGGTGGCTCATGTCCGCCCCCCCCACCCCCACCCCCCACCCCTGAATTCCTTGCAGGGTTTCAGCAAAGCCTTTTTAAAGGCAAAGTGATGAGGGGCATCCCAGGGTATGTGATCAGCTTGTGCACAGTTCTCTGATCCGTTGATGGTGAGGTAGCAGGGACGTGTCACAGGGGTTAAAATTATCTATATCTATCCTGAGTCATCAGTAGGTCTGGGGGCTATGTGCTCATGATCAACAAGTAATTAATTTCTTCCATTTGGTGGTGAGTTTTTTGGTTTTTGTTTTTGGCCATACCACTCAGCATGCGGGATCTTAGTTCCCCATCCAGGGATGAACCTGTGCCCCCTCCATTGGGAGCACGGAGTCTTAACCATTGGACTGCCAGGGAAGTCCCAAGGTGGTGGTTTTTAGCATCTGAAAAACTCTGGAGATATGCATGAGATACTATTATCTGGGTACTTCAGAGAGGAGCTACAGCAGAGGATATAGGGGAAGAGTCTATCCTGGGAAGGCCCCATAGGCTCAGTTACACTCTGGGTTCTGTGTGGCTACAGAGATCACTTATATAATGGCAGTACTCAAAGTGTGGCAACAGAGATAAATTTGTAGACAGCTTTAGGAGATATTTAGGAGGTATAGGTGGCAACAGTGATTGAAAGTGACTAGGGAAGAGGAAGTTTGTGTGTGTGAGAGAGAGATACCAGGGTTCCTGGCTTGAACTACTGGGTGGATGATGGTGCCTTTACTGGGATGAGGAATGTTGAGGAATTTGGGGTGGAAGAGGATGAGTTCAATTCAGTCACTGCACGTATCTATATATACATAACTGGAAGAGGAGTTTCAGAAACAATGATTACCCTTACTACAGTTGATGCACTCTGATATCTTTTATCAACTTTATTGAAGTATGTTTTACATACAGTGAAATACATTCATATTACTTGTACAGTTCAGTGGGTTTTGACAAATGTGTATACCTCTGAACCTCCACTACAATTAAAATACAGAACATTTCTATCACCTGCAAAAGTTCCCTAGCACCCCTACGCACTCAATTCCCTTTGACCCCTGGCCCTAGGCTTTCTGTCATTATAGATGAGTTTGCATGTTATAGAATTTCATATAAATGGAATCACACAGTATACATACAGTATCTGTGTCAATTTGTATTTGGCTTCTTTCACTCAGCATAATGTTTTTGAGATTCATCTGTAACAGGGATCAGCAAACTACAGGCTGTGGGCCAAATCTGGCCCACTGCCTGTTTATTTAAAGGCTCAAGAGCTAAGAATGGCTTTATGTTTTCAAACAACTTTAAAAAAATCAGAATAAGAATATTTCATGATGTGAAAATTATATTAAATTCAAAATTCAGTGCCTATAAATAAAGTTTTATTGAGACATGGTCATGATTCATTTCCTTATGTATTATCTATGGCTATGTTCAAGCTACACAGAGTTGAGTAGTTGCAACAGAGACCAAATGGTCTGCAAAGCCTAAAATATTTTCTACCTGGCGCCTGACAGAAAAAGTTTGCTGATCCCTGCTCTATGGTATTCTGTATATCAGCAGTTTGTTCCCTTTTATTGCTGTGTAATATTCCATTCCATTGTATGGGCAGACCACAATTTATGTCTTCACCTGTTGATGGACATTTGGAGTTTTTCCTAATTATTCTTATTCCATATGTCATGTGCTCTGATGTTTTCTATTCCATTTGATTTGCTAAAAATTGCTAAACATGACCCAGTAAACTCGTTTCACAATGCATTAATGAGGTGACTCTCAGTTTAAGAGCCCAGGTATAGATGTTACTTGAATAATGGAGGATGAGAGTGTGTAGAATAAGGAAAGAAAGGGGCTTTAGGGCTGAGGAAATCCAACAACTGTATGTTGGTAGATGGAGGAGCTACTCCAGAACACACTATTCCAGACTTTTACTCTCCCAGACTTTACTGGGATAATTGTCAAGACCTGAATAGAGTCCATTGATTAGAAAATAGTATCAAACAACAATGAGGTACCACCTCACACCAGTCAGAATGGTCATCATTAAAAAGTCTTCAAATAGGGACTTCCCTGGTGGTCCAGTGGTAAAGAATCTGCCTTCCATTTCACTGCAAAGTAAAGGAGCTGTTACAGTGGAGGATTACTGGACTGAATGTCAATATTATGACATAGTATAAGTGTGTTTCATGTTTGGTAATTGCAATCATTGTTGTTTTTGTTGTGGTCATCCATGTACAATGCTTGGTGTCAGTCTATTTATCTCTTGTAAAAATAAAATACAGTGTGTGTGTGTGGAAAAAAAAAAAAAAAAAGAATCTGCCTTCCAGTGCAGAGGACACGGGTTTGATCCCTGGTCGGGGAACTAAGATCCTACATGCCACGGGGCAACTAAGCCCATGTGCTACAACTACAGAGCTCGTGCGCCTCAATGAGAAAGCTCATGCACCACAACTACAGAGCCCACAAGCGCTGGACCCTGAACACCACAACTAGAGAGAGAGAAAACCCGCATGCCACAACTAGAGAGAAGCCTGAGTGCTGCAACGAAGAGACCGCACGCTGCAACTAAGACCCGATGCAGCCAAAATAAATAAATAAATAAAATACATAAATAAAATAAAATAAAAACAAAAGCTACTACTACAAAAAAAAAAAGGTCTTCAAATAAATGCTGGAGAGTGTATGGAGAAAAGTGAACCTTCTTACGCTGCTGGTGGGAATGTAAATTGGGGCAGCCACTATGGAGAACAGTATGGAGGTTCCTCAAAAAACTAAAAATACCGAGCTGTCATATGATCCAGCAATACCACTCCTGGGCATATATCCAGAGAATATATTCAAAAAGGTGTAATTCAAAAAGATGCATGCACCCCAATGTTCATAGCAGCACGATTCACAATAGCCAAGACATGGAAGCAACATAGATGTCCATCGACAGATGAATGGATAAAGAAGATGTGGTATATAGGTACAATGGAATATTACTCCACCATTAAAAAGAATGAAATATTGCCATTTGCAGCAACATGGATGGACCTAGAGATTATCATACTAAGCAAATTAAGTCAGATAGAGAAAGACAAACAGCAAGTGACAACACTTATATGTGGAGTCTAAAATACGACACAAATGAACCTAGCTACAAAACAAAAACAGACTCATAGATATAGAGAATAGGCTTGTGGTTGCCAAGAGGGAAGGAGGGGGCGGGAGGGAAGGATTGAGGGTTTGGGGTTAGCAGATGCAAACTATTATATATAGGATGGATAAACAACAAGGTCCTACTGTATAGCACAGGGAACTATATTCAATATCCTGTGATAAACTGTAATGGAAAAGAATATGAAAAAGAATATATATATGTATAACTGAGTCACTTCGCTGTACAGCAGAAATTAAACACAACATTGTAAATCAACTATACTTCGATAAAAATTTTTTAAAAGAGGAAATAGTATCAATGTTAATTTCCTGATTTTATTACTTGTATTGTGGTTGTGAAGGAGGATGTCCTTCTTTGGGGGAAAATATACACTAAGTTATTTAGAAACCAAAGGGCATCATCTGCAACTGACTATGAAATGATTCAGAAAAAAAATAATGTGTGTGTATACATATTTATTTAGAGAGAGAGAACAATGAAGCAAGTATGGTAAAATATTAACATTTGGGGAATTTGGGTGAAGAGTTTTAAAAAATTCTTTGTACTCTTCTGGCAACTTTCCTACAAGTTTGAAATTACATTAAAAAAAAACCAAAAATGAAAGTAGGGTGATATGAAATCATATCTCGGACTTACACTCTCGAAGAACCTTCCTCAGATATAAAAATGTATATGGTATAAGAAAATCCACAGTTCTTCCCATTCAGGTCAGAATTAATGTAAGTTAAAGAATATTAGTGCCTGCTAACAACACAAAAAGAGAGAAAACCAGGTACTATGTGCCTCTTGGTGAAGAGAACAACACCATCTTTGAATACTTTTCCCCAAACTTCAAATCTGAATCTGATTAAGCCTAAGTCCAACTGCCAATTTGCAGGAAATATAGAGAACAGAGGAAAACCCAGACTAAGGGAAATTCTAGAACGATAATCTGGTGTCTTCAACAAATAAATTGCAAAGGAGGAAAAATGTGTAGGAAAACCTATAGATTAAAAGAGACTAAAAAGATATATAGATATAGATTCAGGTGGGGCTTTGTTTTTGTTTTTAAAGATGAAGCTAAGTTGTAGTGTTTAGGGATGCATCTTTGGGTGATAAAACTACAAAGAAAACGTAAGTGCATGATTACTATAAATGTGGGAAAGTGGTTATTTTTTCTTGGGAGGGGACTGGGATTGTTTTGGGGCTTATGGAGTATCTGAGAAGGTTCCTTTCATGGGGAGGATGGTGATTATAGGGTGTTAGTGATTATAGGGTGTTAGTCAATGACAATTCATTTCTTTTAAGTTGTTTTCTATATTTTAACAATAGAAAGATTAAAAAAAATTGTTAGTGAACTTGGTGTAACTAATGAAGTAAGGTAGGATACAAATTGTCTCAGGGTTGCCACCTCAAGTCGCCTTTAGGGACTGCAGACTTCTCTCTCAAATTTTTAAAATATTAAAAAATGATTGAAATCTATTTTTTACAGGCAATTTAAATTTTTTAATTCATAAGAGAAAATGCATGCAAATGATAAAAATTCAAATAGTGCAGAAGAATATAAAATGGAATATTGCCATTTCTTTTCTTTCATCTCCAAACTCCTAGTCCCATTCCTCCAAAGCCTTTACCTTCTACTTTGTAAAAAAAATCCTTATACCTGTTTCTTAATTCAGAAAGAATCTATTGACTCCTTACTATAAAAATGAGAAATTTATTGCCATTTGCATCAGC
Source organism: Balaenoptera acutorostrata (assembly GCF_949987535.1). NCBI lineage: Eukaryota > Metazoa > Chordata > Mammalia > Artiodactyla > Balaenopteridae > Balaenoptera > Balaenoptera acutorostrata. The sequence continues at coordinate 26,541,545 of NC_080078.1, forward strand.
TTTCCTGTCTTCTCCAACTCCTGATTTTTGTTAATTTTATTTCTTCCGAGGTTTCATTTATGTCTTTAAATATTGTAGTTAAAACTTTGAATCTTGATTTAGCCCTTTTATTTACTGTTTTAAATGCTTTTGTTTGTTTATTTATTTATTTATTTATGCCCGCGTTGGGTCTTCATCCCTGCGCGCAGGCTTTCTCTATTTGCGGCGAGTCGGGGCTACTCTTCCTTGTGGTGTGTGGGCTTCTCATTGTGGTAGCTTCTCTTGTTGCGGAGCACGGGCTCTAGGTGCACGGGCTTCAGTAGTTGTGGCATGTGGGCTCAGTAGTTGTGGTGCATGGGCTTAGTTGCTCCGCAGCATGTGGGATCTTCGCGGACCAGGGCTCGAACCCGTGTCCCCTGCATTGGCAGGTGGATTCTTAACCACTGTGCCACCAGGGAAGTCCTTGATTTAGCCCTTTTAGAGAGTATCTACTTACTTCCTGGAATGAAGTTGAGGACATTAGTGATCCCCCTTACGTTCCTCTTCACCTCGCCTCTTCCTGCCCACTTTTTGGTAATTTATTATTTTTACATAACCATGGTGAATAATAACTATATCTTCCGTATGTGAAATTTGGTTGATTCTAAAACTTAAAGACTTAAAAACAACATCTACAATATGGGTATGTAAATATTATTCAGGATACAACAAAAATCATGTGAATGGACCCAAAAGGAAAAATAACCACAAACTTCCTTTATTTGGTTTGCTTTTTGCCTGTTAATCAGGAAAGGTCTATATCAGAACATATAAGCCAAATTGTCCCCACAATGAGTGGTTTCATGTTCTGGCTTCCTACAATATTTTCCTCATCTCTCTGTTCTAGCCCATAGAATGCCACATTATAATTTATCAGCTTACATATCTGTCTATCTACAAGGTAAGTGGTTTTAATTTCTTTTGACAGGAGTGTGTGTGTATGTGTGTGTGTGTGTGTGTGTGCCCAACTTGATCTTGAAAGCTATGCAATGTTCCCCAGAAAAATGCACTCATGCAAAATTTAGAGCATAGTTTCAGGAGTTTCACAGACTTCCCCCTGGGTCCCAAAGTAAAAACCTCTGCCCTAAACAGCATTTTCTTAAGGGCAGGATCTTGTATTTCTAGCCCCTAACTGTCCAAGATGGCAGTCGATAAACATTTGGATAAATATTGAATGAACCAATTATTCCCACTTTCTTCATGTTGGCTTTTAAAGTCTACTTTTAAAATAGAAAATGTAAGTTTCATCTCTCTAGTATTTGTTTTGTAGAATCTACTTTTTAATATAATCCAGATACTTGGAGGTGTCTTTAAAAATCAGGAGTTTTTAATGATACCCAGGCTGAAGTGTTAAGGAGTGAAACGTACTGATGTCTGCAACTTTGGAACGTATCAAAACATAAGACGTATTGATGGATAGATAGATGGATACTTATGTAAATATCATATTTGTAAAGCAAATACAGGTAGATGTTCATTGTAGGATAGGCATATGGGTGTTCATGGTATAACTCAACTTTTCTAAATGCTTGATAATAACACGTTGGAAAAGGTGACTTATTTAGCTCAAAGAGGTACATTCCACTTTTACATCTTGGAAGACATAAATCTATCATCCTTTTCTGTTTGCAGAGCTCTGTGGAGGATCTGAATAGTTCCCACTGTACACAAAGCTTCTTTTGGTTGAAATAATTTTATTAAGATAACTGGGCAATTTATCTAATACAGTTTAGAGACCTCAAATAATATAATTACTACACTGAAAATGTAACCCAGTCATTTACACAGATTTTGGAAGAGAGGCGCCCAAAACAGGAGAGAAGAAATATGGTTTTGCGGTTGTAACGTCATCGGTGTTCCAGTGGTGAATTGTTTTACGGACTGTAACCGTGATAGACTAGTTCATTTCAGTTTTCCTCATTTAGAGGTAAGAATAAGGAAATTTATGTCCTCTCTTATTCCCTGGAAATACCTTATGATTATACAGGAGGGGTGGAAGCGGTTATAGAGGCAGTATGCGTAGTGTACAGACGCTGGGGTCAGGGTGCTTGGATCCTACCTAGATTGGTACTGTGAAATGGAGATAATAATGATCTCTACATCACAGGGCTGTTGTACCATAAAATGGAATAGCAGCAACTGATCTATTATTATTACCTAACAAGTCATAATTGTGGCCTGACACGAAGAGGCTGAGCCAGTTGTCTCAAAGTCGTTTCCGTCTAGAATTCTGCGGTAAGGTCTGAGACAAATACCTCCGCTCTGATCAGCGCCTTTTCAGAGTAGCGGTCACTGGTCAGAGAGTCCAATACCTGAAACCCGCGAAGCCCTGAGCACCTAGGAAACCACCGGAGCTGCGCGTGCGCGGGGGCGCACGCTCGCCCCGCCTCTCCGTGGTGAGTGGCCTGTTCCATTCCTGAGGAATGTCGATAGCGGGGGGAACTTGGAACACTAGGCCCGGAAGTACAGGTGCGTTACTAGTATCTCCAGAATTTTGCTACATGAGTGATGCCTTGTAATTATTATACTTCTACTCTGACTCCCGGACAGGCTTCTGAAGAGAGTTTGGAACGGCTCCACCATCCATTCTCCCCCTCTCACCTGGGAACATTTGGGCTGGCCAGAGTGACGGCCCGGTACGGAAGCTCGGAGGGCCCCGCCCACACCGTGGGCCCCGCCTCCCCCGCCTCCCCGAGACCCGCTTTCCCCTCCCCGCGGCGCCGCCAGGAAGTTCTTTCTCATCTCCGCCCCGCCGGCCGCGGGCGAGCGGGACGTCAGCGCTGCCAGCGTGGAAACGGCGGCGGGGCGCGGGAGGCGGAAGTAGTGCCCGGGATCGCCGGGCCTCCATCGGGCTCTACCGGCCGCCTCAGCCATGGACGCGCCCCTGGAGAAGGTCCGTACCGGGGGTGGACGCGGAGCGGCGGCCCGAGGCCCCCGCCTGCGGGGCGCCTGTTTCCCGGTCGCGAGCTGCCATTGTGACCGGGGAGGGGGCCGGGGGCTAACGGGCCCACCTGAGGAGGCCTGGTCGCGAGGGCGTCCGGCCCGTCGCTCGAGGCTGGGGCCTGGTCACGTCACGGGGCCGGTGGTCTCTGGGGTCCCCGTAGGCCGGGAGAGGCTGCGCCGGGTTCTGCCCGGGGCCGCGAACGACCCGGAACCCAGTCGGGGGCCGCGGGGCCGACCTTGGGGCCTGCGAGAGCTCGGCTCACCCTCTCGGATGACGGAGCTAACAACTTGCGGCCTCAGAAGCGCCTGGAATGAAGCCCCAGTTGTTTCGGAGCCAACTGGAAACCTGTAGGTCGTCTGTGGTCTCCAAGTTAGGAAGGGAGAGGTGCAAGCAGTAATTTGCCATCTTCAGCGAGCCTAGGAATCACCTGGGGCCCTTGGTAAAAATCCAGATTTTCAGTCCTCGGGTCGGAGCCTCGGGGGGCGGGACCGGGATCTGTGGGTTTAACGAGGTCCCCACGTGATTTTGATGCAGTAGTTTGAAAGACCCCTGAGGTCCAGAAAGGGGCGGGGCTTCTGTAGATTGTGAATTTCGTCTTTGGGGATGCTGCTGCTCCACAACTTTCTGGCTCCCCCTTTCCGTGGCAAGGGGAGACCCTGAGGTCAGTCGGAAATCCACTGGTAGAAGCGTTTTACTCTGGTTTCCTCTTGGGGGAACAGCAGCGTGATGTACCTGGCTGACCGCTCTGGCATGTGAAATGGATTCTAATTGTCCCGGATTTAGGGCTAGTAAACGAGAACCAGTGCTTGGATTTCTTCACGGATACCTACCTTCAGACCCTGACTTTCTGCCCTCCCTCAAAGTCCTTCTTTCTTTTCAAGCTTGGGAGTCCGCTTGTCCAGACCCGGTTTTTCATATATGTGGAATTCAGGAGCAGTGCTAGTGTTTCAAGACTGCTTTATTTTAATTTTGAACTGGCAGAAGTAACATATTTTCTCATTTTTTCAGTGCAGCAGCTGCTGTGGATTTGTTCACTTGTCACTGGAGAGTTGAAGGGAGTAATTGTACAAGTTGAGCCAGATGTCTTCATATGCACACAGTGATATAGCCTACGCCTCCGTTGTTTCTCATATATTGGGTGGAAGGAATCAAGAAAGGACAAAGATAATATGTTTTTCTTACACCGCCTCTGTGGTGAATGTTACATGTTTTTCTGTCTAGGAATAAAGTCTTCCCAGGCTTTTGATGAGCACAGTGTCTACCTTGTGGTACTTTGAGTTTCAGTCTAAATCAGTGATTCTCAACCACCAGGCTGTTTTGTTCCCCAGGGGATATTTGGCCAACGTTTGGATACACTTTTGATTGTCACCATCAGGCGTTAGGAAGGGGCTGCTGGTACCTAGTGGGTAGAGGCCAGGGATGCTGCTAACATCTGACATTGCACAAGACAGACCCTGTACCAGAGAATTATCAGTAGTGCTGAGGCTGAGAACCCCTGGTCTACACCGTGTGTGGACCAGTAGTTGAATACAAACGCCAGCGGTTGAATACAAAATGATGCTAAAAATGTCCCTTCAGTGTTGTTTCCTTTCCAGTTTCATAAAGAAGATGGGAGGGGCTTTGTGGCATTTCACTTAGAAACCTAAAGAACTGGAGTGTTCTTTCCTCCAAAAGTAGTTCGTTATAGGCAGATCTGCAAAACAGAATGGGTTGGAATCCTTCAAATATTACTTTTCTGGTATTTGATTACTAGATTACAGTGGTTGCTCCCTAAATGTTAATTGATGATAAAAGATCTTAAACTCTTCAAATGAAGATCTGAAGAGGTACTGAAACTCCAGCGTGCTTAAGCCTGGCACATTCGCAAAAATTGCAGGGATCTTTCAGGAATTCAGAATGTGTGGGCTGGAAGTCTCTGCCTTAGGCCAGTGTGTAAATTCTGAATGTAAGTTTTTCAGAACTAGTACTGTGTCTTATTTTTATATTCCCTGAAGGAATACAGGGCTTTACTTGTAATGAACAATTTCTCTTGGTGCTAAGTGGGCAGAAAAGAAAAAGCATTGCTGTAATATGAATGTTGAAAATTTTGTGTAGTGAAAAATAGTTTGAATCAAAGTAAAACATTGAATTGTGTCCATTATTTTGGTTTCTTTGAGGAATAGACTGCTGGGTTAAATTCTACATTGCTAGTATAAATTTAAGAACTATTTGAGCAGTTCTGAAGGATCCCATTTAAACTAATCCTTGCATAATTCAGACTGGCTACAGAAACCACAATGTTATTTGATACCCATCCTCTAAAATTTCAAGTAATCTCTCTCACTCTAAAATGTAGTGTGCTATCATTGTTTAATAGAATCACTCAGTACATTTCCTTTGCTCCAAATATAATTTTGTACCCTTGCTTTTTCTTTAAGTAATATGTAGACATGCAGACCTGCGATGACAGAGCCATTTTCTTGCCTTGATTTGCTTTTCTTTCACAATATATGTTTTCTTTTTGTATTCAAAATTAGTGACATCCAGAGAAACTAGAGATAGGTTAATTATAGGGACAAGGAATTCAAACTAGAAGAGTAAGGCGCCTCAGCCCCCCCAATACTGTACGTCCAACTCGTAAGGAACAAATCTCACAGTGTTTACTTATGTTAATATCCAAGTTTAAAAATGCCACAGGAAGTAATAACGCTGATGCTGAAGATCTTAATAAGGTATTCAACACACCTACATAACACCTGTTAGTAAAAACCTGCTACTTTAAACTTGTAGAACAGCCCAGATCTTTTCCTGCTGCTTGGAAAAATCTCATTCTTCCTGGGTATTATGTTTAGACAAGGTGTATAGCAGTTTGTTTTGCACTTTTAATTCCAACCTTGAGTAAACTTAGAGCAGATGTCTCAACCTTGGCACCACTGACATTGGGCTGGATAATTCTCTATTGTAGGAGGCTGTCCTGTGCACTGTAGAATGTTTAGCACCGTCCCTGGCCCCCACCCACTAGATGCCAGTAGCATCCCCTCCCCCCAGCGTGACAACCAAAAACACCTCCAGTTGAGGCAGTTGTCCCCTGGGGGTGAGAGGATCCCCTCTGGTTGAGAACCACTGACTTAGAGAATCTAGAGCTGCACTGTCCACCAGCCACATTTTTTAAAAAGATTTATTTAATTTATTTATTATTTTTGGCGGCGTTGGGTCTTTGTTGCTGCGTGCAGTCTTTCTCTAGTTGCGGCCAGCAGGGCTACTCTTCGTTGCGGTGTGCGGGCTTCTCGTTGCAGAGCACAGGCTCTAGGTGCGCAGGCTTCAGTAGTTGTGGTGCATGGGCTTAGTAGTTGTGGCGCACAGGCTTAATTGCTCTTCGGCATGTGGGATCTTCCCGGACCAGGGCTCGAGCCTGTGTCCCCTGCATTGGCAGGCGGATTCTACACCAGTGCGCCACCACGGAAGCCCCACCAGCCACATTTGGCTATTTAAATTTAAATGTAATTAATTAAAATTAAATAAATTTAAAATTCATTTCCTCAGTCACATTAGCCACATTTCAAGCGTTCAACAGTCACAATGTGGTTTGTGGCTGCAGTACTGGGGCAGCACAGATAATAGAAATGTTCACCACAGAAAGTTCTATTGGATAGTGCTTTAGAGCGGGGCCAATTTATTTATTGGTCCGTATATCTAATTCTTGTCTCTAAAAGAGGCAACCTCGACCCTGTTTCTGACCTAAATAATTACAACCAAACCCATTTTTTACTGTTGTACTCATCCTGAGCTAAGTCCCCCCCTACCCCCTTGGACCTGATTTTGGAAAATTCTGTTACCACCTTACTGTTTATAAGGAGCAATAGGAGCTGCGTGGATGGAACATTGTTGATCATTACTGATAAGGACGACCAGAATTTCTGTTCCTGCTCTTTACTTAAAAAGCTCATGAAAAGAACCCCTACTAGCCAAGCTTGAAATGACCAGTTTCTGTGATAAGCCTTTGTAGATCCCTCTCTTACCTAGAATAGAAGGACTTCCGTGAGGATATGATAGCCTATAATGTTACCATTCATTTAAAGCTGATCTCTATATCATCATGATTGAGGGTTTTGCATACAGGTGCATGGTGCCTAAGGCAGTAAATGATTATCAAATGCTGGGTGTCAGGGAAAATGAAGTACAAAGTTCCTGATCCTAAAAATTTATGGCGTTGGTGGTTCTCGATTTATTCAAAATTTCAGCTGTAGTTAGCAGAGCTGTTGGTGGTCCCCAGTCCTGTGTGTTCCACCTTATCTAGAATTATAAGTTATAGATAGCAGTTGCTTGAGCTTAAAGTCATCTGTTTTCACCCGAAGCAGAAACCTGTTTTTACTTAAATTTTTTATTGCTGGCCAACTATGGTCAAAGCCCAGTGTTGAGTGCTGAGAGAGACACAAGGTGAATAAGACATGATCCCTGGGAGAGGTTACATTATAGTAAGGGGCATACAAGTTTAGGCAAAGCCTTGTATAGCAAAGAAGAGTAAAAAGAATCCCAGGAATTAAGAAACAAAGGGCATCGAGTGAGTGACCAGGAAAGAGTATGTGGAAGAGATTCTTTAGGTAGAATATTTAGTTCAGAATCATGGCTTTTCTAGGTTTGTTTTAAATGTAAATATAATGTAGATTTTTACTTTATAATATGTTTGTGCCTAATGTTATTGCTGGTAGAACATAAGAGAAAGGAAGCCATTTTACCTTTTAAAGTTAGATATAGAAAATATGCCTCCAGTCACTTTGAAAATGTTTAAAAATTCCTTTCAGAAATTTAATTTATCTAGCTTAAATTAAATCCATTCTCTCCAAACAATAGTCAAGGGCCATAAAACTATTTTGAGTTTAATATTTTGTTTATTTAATTTCTGTTACTATTGCAGTAGTTTTTGTTTTTTGTGGCAAATGCTAAGTGTTTAGCTGCCTTAAGGTTAGTTAGTCCTTGAGGCCCAGCCTGGGGCCCTGTCCACTTTTTTTTCCCCTAGTGCCTGTGGAAAAGGCATTCTGAGTTTCAAATGACTGAGGGCAAAGTAAACCTTTCTGAGATCTTTTTCCTATGCGCAGAAAAACAAACAGCAAAGTAAAGCCTTCAATTTGAAGGTGGAACTCAGGGACATTGAACATCTTGCTACAGTGAGATTTTCAGGAGCCTAGTGAGACTGAATTACTTATTAGACTGGACATTGTATTGGGTGCAGTCATATGAAATCGCTGTTTTTGTCCCCTAGAAATATCTGGATGTTGGCAGTTTCACACAGTTTACAGTTTTACAACAGTAAAGGTCTGAAGATACATAGAAGGAAGGAATTGATGGGTTCCTTTCCTTAGAATTATTATTTTTAAGATAAGGTTGGCAACATTAAACCTGCATAATTCCAATTCAGTTTTGAAAATAATGATATTGATAAGGGTAATGGATATCTTTATCTTTCTGAATTGATCCCCCAACAAATCCTAGGAAACACCTTCTTTAAGAAGCATATCTTAGTGACTTATTTTTTCCAGTGACTATAGCATGTTTTGCTTTAAGCAATTTTCTTTTTGTTCCAGAATAAGTATGTGATTCCAGATAAACTAGTAAACTTCTTAGAAATAGAGCTTGCCTGTTGTGGTATTTTTCCATCCGTGTAGTTATCGGCAAACACTCATAATAAAATGTCTGAATGAACTATATGGAAAATAGATAACTAATAAGGACTTCACTGTATGGCACAGGGAACTCTACTCAATACTCTGTGATGGCCTATATGGGAAAAGAATTTTAAAAAGAGTGGATATATGTATATGTATAGCTGATTCACTTTGCTGTACACCTGAAACTAATACAACATTGTAAATCAACTATACTCCAATAAAAATTTAAAAAATAAAAAATAAAATAAAATGTCTAAGTGAATTGATTCTCTTGGAATACATTTTTTGCAATTTAGACTTTGATCTCTGGCCTTCCCATCATGTATCTTAAGGCAAGTAAATTGAATGCCCCTTTTTTCCTTCTGTGTACTTCTATTTTTTTTTTTTTAACTGTTTTATTTATTTATTTATTTTTGGCTGTGTTGGGTCTTCATTGCTGCACGCAGGCTTTCTCTAGTTGTGGTGAGGAGGGGCTATTCTTTGTTGCGGTGCATGGACTTCTCATTGCGGTGACTTCTCTTGTTGTGGAGCACGGGCCCTAGGCGCGAGGGCTTCAGTAGTTGTGGCACGCAGGCTCAGTAGTTGTGGCACACGGGCTTAGTTGCTCCGCAGCATGTGGGATTTTCCAGGACCAGGGCTCGAACCCGTGTCCCCTGCATTGGCAGGTGGATTCTTAACCACTGTGCCACCAGGGAAGTCCCTGTGTACTTCTACTGATGCCAGGTTTGATCCGGTGTTACTAACTTTGCTGCCTCCTTATTGCTACCAGATTTTCCCCGCTCTTTTGTATATTTTTGCCCCTTTTTTTCCCTATATGTTGTTTTTTGCCTCTTTTCATGAGGGATTTGTAAGTTTAAATACTGACACCTCATGCAATATTTGCAAATCCCTTTTCAACTAAAATATTATGCTTAATGAGCCAATAAGTACAGTATGTCTTCATGTTCTCACACACTCAAGCGTAAAGTCCACACTCAAGCATAGTTAAAAATAAGATTTTCCAAGAGTATCCAATTCTTAAAAGACAAACATAGACGAAAGTGCCTTGTTCTTAATTAAATACTTTTCTGTTGGAACTACACAAAAGTATTTACAGATGTAGAAATTGAGGCTCCAGTGAGTAAGTCAGGTTTGCAAGGTGCTATTATTACCTTGGAGAATCCCTACATTTTCTCTCGTTGTTGACCCGTAAGGAACAGCTGTGTTCCTGAAGCAGCTGCTGCTGTTCTTATTGCTTCTCTGAGATGTGTAGTATTTGGGGCACTTGTTTAGTGCTAGACAGCAGGCATTCTTTGCGTTTTCACCTGGGAGGAAAATATATGGTTTTTGGAGAGTTGATACTTGCATGCTTATCACTATCCAGGATTAACCTTGCTTAGAAAGCTGTGGAAGGCAAAAGAGTAGGTGAAATGTTAGAAACATCAATTCAGAGCTTTATCTGATCACGTTGATCAATTGAAGAAAGGTAGTGATTTGTTTTTTATTGAAGTATAGTTGATTTATAGTGTTGTGGTAATTTCTGTGTAGTGATTTTTTTTTGTAAGTCTAATGCAAATGTTGGAAACTAGCATTTGTTAACATCAAGCCCTTCTATCTGGTACAATCAGCTGGTATTCTCACATGCTTTAGTTTTTCTTCTGTCAATAGTCCTAGAACCCCCCAAAATGAGCATTCCTCCCCTGAAAAAAGTTTATTGAAACATGTATACTTCTATTATTAATGAATGTTGTGATTTATATATTTTAAAATTACTATTTAAACTTCCCCTTTTCTGGACGTTGCTTCTTTTTAAATGTTTAGCTCTGCGTTTTTCAAATAGCAGTTATTCATATACCATCTTTGTGAATTTTGTCACAGCAGTTACCACTTGTACTGTTATTTGCTTAATATTTCTTTTCAGTCGACTAAATCAATTCGACCTCCTTCTTTAAAATTGAGGAACAATTTATATACAATAAAAATATGCACTTTAATTATACAGTTTGAGTTTTGGCAGTTGTGTATAGTCATATAACCACCAGCATAATCAAGATATGGAACATTTCCATCTCCCTAAAAAGTTCCCTTGTGCCCCTTTGCAAGTGGATCCCAGATCTGCTTTCTGTCACTACAGCCCTTTTTTTTTAAACTTAGATTTGTGCTAAACAGTAATGTTTATGAATTCAGGGTTTAAGGTATTATTTTTTCCCTAATTCATGTGAAAGTAAATCATATAGTTTTTGGTCACACTTTGGTAGGCTGGTTTAACTTAAGAAAATGTATACAAGAGCTTGATTAAGCATTTGAAAGCTGAGAAAATTTTAAGTGACTGGAGAGCAGTAGTTCCCAAATCTTAGGCCCTAAGATTTTATTATTCTTCTGCTGTAGTTTCCACTTTTGAAAGGTTATTATAAACAACTTCTCAGTTAATAAACTTTATTAACAAATGATTGTTTATTCCATTACTAATAACTGGATGTTAATTTTCAATAGCATCCATTAAAATAGTGTGGGTTTTCCCCCCTCAAACTGCAGGTTACATCCTATATATGAGATGTCAAATCAATTTAGCAGGTCATGACCAGCAGTTTTTTTTTTTTAATGAAGTAGAATAAAATGATAAATATAGTGTGTTCCGAATAATACGGGTAAGAATAGTACCAGTGTTACCTCATAACTAAGTTGATATAATTCTAGCAAAAAGCAAAAATAAGTGATTTTTTTCATTAACCCATGTTGCCTTATTCCAAATAAATTTATAATTTCCTACTAGCTTGAAAAATAGAGAATTACTTCCTGACCTCCTTTACTATTTTATTTTGCATTTGACTTTCAACTTTTTTCCTCCAACATTTAAATTGTGAGAATTTTAATGATATTTTAACATTACGTATATACTATTTCTTCTTCTGATAGTGGCAGGATATTTTAATATTTAATATTTAATATCCCACACTGACTGAAAGTGATGGAAATCAACTAGTATAAAAATGATTGTTGAAAAGATGCTTATAAAAGGATGAATGGCGGGGCTTGTTTTACAAAATGAGCTGTCTAGTTCTGTGACAGTTATCATATGAACAATTGAATGGTTTTCCTTAGGAGTTTTGAACTTGCTTTAAGCCATGCCATGCATCTATGTTAGACGTAATTGAAGCAAAAATACTGAATCCACTTCATTACACAGAATCGACATAGCTGAAATATAATTTACAAATTTGCAATCTAATGACTAACAGTCTAATAATGGTTTCTGAATCTTCAGTAGTGAACATGTGGTAGTTTTGTAATTAGAAAGTGAACCTGTGGATATACACACTCCATAGGTGCACAGGCTTCAGTAGTTGTGGCACGTGGGCTCAGTAGTTGTGGCTCACAGGCTCTAGAGTGCAGGCTCAGTAGTTGTGGCACACGGGCTCAGTTGCTCCGTGGCATGTGGGATCTTCCCGGACCAGGGCTCGAACCCGTGTCCCCTGCATTGGCAGGCAGATTCTTAACCACTGCACCACCAGGGAAGTCCCCTAGGTCACTGTACTCAAGATTTAAATGAGGGGGACTTCCCTGGTGGTGCAGTGGTTAGGAGTCCGCTCCGCAACAAGAGAAGCCACCGCAATGAGAAGCCTGCGCACCGCAATGAAGACCCAACGCAGCCAAAAATAAAAATTAAAAGAAAAAAGATTTGAATGAGGGAAAATGTACTCAGGTATATTTATAGGTAGGAAAAGAAGTCTCTTGTAGCAATACTGTGTGATCTTGAGCATTGAGACAAGTGCCATGGGCAGTACTTGCACTGCGGTGCACTCCTTTCAAATTATATGTCGTCTTTCATTTTACCTTATAACTCATAAACAGCCACCACTGCAAACATTTGCATGGCCTTCGCTAGGTGGAATACTGGTTTAAGATATGAAGTAAACATCGTAGTAAATGCTAGGGTAACTGTACATCCTGGTTTGCCCAGGACTGTCCCAGTTTGTACCTGTTGTCCTGACTTAATTATTAATAGTATTGCCTTGCACTCTTAAAAATGCCCTGGGTTTGGGTGATAAGTTTATGGTTGGGGCTGTTGCAGAATAGAAATTTTACCTATAGGGAGAGTCTTCTGATATACTAACTTTATCTAGGTGAAAACATCAATCAAGCAAGGATTATCTTTATTTGTTTTTTAATTAATTAAGTTATTTTATTTTTGGTTGCGTTGGGTCTTCGTTGCTGCATAGACTTTCTCTAGTTGTGGTGAGCGGGGGCTACTCTTTGTTGCGGTGCGCAGGCTTCTCATCGCGGTGGCTTTTCTTGTTGTGGAGCACGGGCTCTAGGCACACAGGTGGGCTTCAGTAGCTGTGGCACGCAGGCTCAGTAGTTGTGGCTCACAGGCTCTAGAGCGCAGGTTCAGTAGTTGTGGTGCATGGACTTAGTTGCTCCACGGCATGTGGGATCTTCCCGGACCAGGGCTCGAACCCGTGTCCCCTGCGTGGGCAGGCGGATTCTTAACCACTGCGCCACCAGGGAAGTTCCAAGGATTTATCCTTAAAATGAGACCTTACTTAGCTCTAATTATGGTTCTTGAGACAAGAGCTTTTTCAAAGTGTGAGTTGCTTTGTTTACTTTTTTGATGAAATTGAGGAGCAGTATTGCCTAGTGGTCAAGAGCACTGGTTCTAGAGTAGTACAGACCTTGTTTTAAATTCTGGCTCCAAAGCATACTAACTCTGTGCCTTTGGGTTAGCCAGGAAGTAATGCATGTAAAGGTGTTAATTAGATGATGCTTGAATATAGCAAGCAACTCAGTAAGTGTTAGTAATTATTAAGGATCACAAATCTTATTGAGCCCTTTTTCTGTGCCTGTGTTAGATGCTAAGGGTTGAAAAAATATGACATTCTTCTGGGAACCTGGCATAGAATACTATTTTTTTTTCTTCCCTCAATATTGTAAAACAGCCTCCTTCTAAATACCGAATAATGGACATCTTTATTCAACTTAATTCTTCACTCATTTTGGTTTGTGTCTGGCTGTTGCCCTGCTGTTATTTATTAACATTTATCACACAAGTACTCTGGCACTGTAACAGGTACTGAGGATATGAAATGTGAATAAGAAAGTAGTTGCTGCCCTTAGTAGAAGCTTATGGAGGCATGGTTTAAGGAACCAATTTATAAATATTTTTCTTAGAGCATTTCTTGACTTAAGGCCTAATATCTTGCAACTGGATAACATTTATACTTTGGATTATCCCGTTAACACAAGCACATGAGGGTCTACGTCATATTCACATTTAATTGATTCAAATTTAACTAAAAGTGCTATTTTCCCTACCCACCCGCTACCCACTCCCCACTGTCCCCACTTCACTCCCTACAAGAGAGTAGGAGCAAGAACAATTTAAATGTCAGCCTTTCCATTCAATGAGTGTGTGCTTGCTCTCTCTCGAGAGACTCGGATGGAGAAATGTGACGCTGCACTTCCCTCTTGCCTCTCTCAGTGTAAACATCTTGTCATCACATGTGATTCTGGTGTTTAAAAATAAGTATTGTCATATGAAGTGGCTTCTAAACTAAGGCAACTATTTTGTCTATTCTTTTTTTTTTTTATACTGCAGGTTCTTATTAGTCATCAGTTTTATACACATCAGTGTATACATGTCAATCCCAATCGCCCAATTCAGCACACCACCATCCCCATCCCACCGCAGTTTTTCCCCCTTGGTGTCCATATGTCTGTTCTCTACATCTGTGTCTTAACTTCTGCCCTGCAAACCGGCTCATCTGTACCATTTTTCTAGGTTCCACATACATGCGTTAATATACGATATTTGTTTTTCTCTTTCTGACTTCACTCTGTATGACAGTCTCTAGATCCATCCACGTCTCAACAAATGACTCAATTTCGTTCCTTTTTATGGCCGAGTAATATTCCATTGTATATATGTACCACAACTTCTTTTTTTTTTTTTTTTTTTTAATGAACTCTTGTTCCTTTTATTTTTTATTTTTTTAAATTTTATTTATTTATTTATTTAATTTTGGCTGTGTTGGGTCTTCATTTCTGTGCGAGGGCTTTCCCCAGTTGCGGAGAGCGGGGGCCACTCTTCATCGCGGTGCACGGGCCTCTCACCATCGCGGCCTCTCCCGTTGCGGAGCACAGGCTCCAGACGCACAGGCTCAGCAATTGTGGCTCACGGGCCCAGTTGCTCCGCGGCATGTGGGATCCTCCCAGACCAGGGCCCGAACCCGTGTGCCCCGCATTAGCAGGCAGATTCTCAACCACTGCGCCACCAGGGAAGCCCCACAACTTCTTTATCCATTCGTCTGTTGATGGGCATTTAGGTTGCTTCCATGACCTGGCTATTGTAAATAGTGCTGCAATGAACATTGGGTTGCATGTGTCTTTTTGAATTATCATTTTCTCTGGGTATATGCCCAGTAGTGGGATTGCTGGATCATATGGTAAATCTATTTTTAGTTTTTTAAGGAACCTCCATACTGTTCTCCATAGTGGCTGTATCAATTTACATTCCCACCAACAGTGCAAGAGGGTTCCCTTTTCTCCACACCCTCTTCAGCATTTGTTGTTTGTAGATTTTCTGATGATGCCCATTCTAACTGGTGTGAGGTGATACCTCATTGTAGTTTTGATTTGCATTTCTCTAATAATTAGTGATGTTGAGCATCTTTTCATGTGCTTCTTGGCCATCTGTATGTCTTCTTTGGAGAAATGTCTATTTAGGTCTTCTGCCCATTTTTGGATTGGGTTGTTTGTTTCTTTAATATTGAGCTGAGTGAGCTGTTTATATATTTTGGAGATTAATCTTTGTCCGTTGATTCGTTTGCAAATATTTTCTCCCATTCTGAGGATTGTCTTTTCGTCTTGTTTATAGTTTCCTTTGCTGTGTAAAAGCTTTGAAGTTTCATTAGGTTCCATTTGTTTATTTTTGTTTTTATTTCCATTACTCTAGGAGGTGGATCAAAAAAGATCTTGCTGTGATTTATGTCAAAGAGTGTTCTTCCTATGTTTTCCTCTAAGAGTTTTATAGTGTCCGGTCTTACATTTATGTCTCTAATCCATTTTGAGTTTATTTTTGTGTATGGTGTTAGGGAGTGTTCTAATTTCATTCTTTTACATGTAGCTGTCCAGTTTTCCCAGCACCACTTATTGAAGATGCTGTCTTTTTCCATTGTATATCTTTGCCTCCTTTGTCATAGATTAGTTGACCATAGGTGCGTGGGTTTATCTCTGGGCTTTCTATCTTGTTCCACTGATCTGTGTTTCTGTTTTTGTGCCAGTACCATATTGTCTTGATTACTGTAGCTCAGGGAGTCTGATTCCTCCAGCTCCGTTTTTTTCTCTCAAGACTGCTTTGGCTAGTCAGGGTCTTTTGTGTCTCCATACAAATTTTAAGATTTTTTGTTCTAGTTCTGTAAAAAATGCCATTGGTAGTTTGATAGGGATTGCATTGAATCTGTAGATTGCTTTGGGTAGTATAGTCATTTTCACAATATTGATTCTTCCAATCCAAGAACGTGGTATATCTCTCCATCTGTTGGTATCATCTTTAATTTCTTTCATCAGTGTCTTATAGTTTTCTGCATACAGGTCTTTTGTCTCCCTAGGGAGGTTTATTCCTAGGTATTTTATTCTTTTTGTTGTAATGGTAAATGGGAGTGTTTCCTTAATTTCTCTTTCAGATTTTTCATCATTAGTATATAGGAATGCAAGAGATTTCTGTGCATTAATTTTGTATCCTGCAACTTTACCAAATTCATTGATTAGCTCTAGTAGTTTTCTGGTGGCATTTTTAGGATTCTCTATGTATAGTATCGTGTCATCTACAAACAGTAACAGTTTTACTTCTTCTTTTCCAATTTGTATTCCTTTTATTTCTTTTTCTTCTCTGATTGCCGTGGCTAGGACTTCCAAAACTATGTTGAATAATAGTGGTGAGAGTGGACATCCTTGTCTTGTTCCTGATCTTAGAGGAAATGGTTTCAGTTTTTCACCGTTGAGAATGATGTTTGCTGTGGGTTTGTCGTATATGGCCTTTATTATGTTGAGGTAGGTTCCCTCTATGCCCACTTTCTGGAGAGTTTTTATCATAAATGGGTGTTGAATTTTGTCAAAAGCTTTTTCTGCATCTATTGAGATGATCATATGGTTTTTATTCTTCAATTTGTTAATATGGTGTATCACATTGATTGATTTGCATATATTGAAGAATCCTTGCATCCCTGGGATAAATCCCACTTGATCGTGGTGTATGATACGTTTAATGTGGTGTTGGATTCTGTTTGCTAGTATTTTGTTGAGGATTTTTGCATCTATGTTCATCAGTGATATTGGTCTGTAATTTTCTTTTTTTGTAGTATCTTTGTCTGGTTTTGGTATCAGGGTGATGGTGACCTCATAGAATGAGTTTGGGAGTGTTCCTTCCTCTGCAATTTTTTGGAAGTTTGAGAAGGATGGCTGTTAGCTCTTCTCTAAATGTTTGATAGAATTCACCTGTGAAGCCATCTGGTCCTGGACTTTTGTTTGTTGGAAGATTTTTAATCACAGTTTCAATTTCGTTACTTGTGATTGGTCTGTTCATATTTTGTTTCTTCCTGGTTCAGTCTTGGAAGGTTATACCTTTCTATGAATTTGTCCATTTCTTCCAGATGGTCCATTTTATTGGCATAGAGTTGCTTGTAGTAGTCTCTTAGGATGCTTTGTATTTCTGCGGTGTCTGTTGTAACTTCTCCTTTTTCATTTCTAATTTTATTGATTTGAGTCCTCTCCCTCTTTCTTGATGAGTCTGGCTAATGGCTTATCAATTTTGTTTATCTTCTCAAAGAACCAGCTTTTAGTTTTATTGATCTTTGCTATTGTTTTCTTTGTTTCTATTTCATTTATTTCTGCTCTGATCTTTACGATTTCTTTCCTTCTAACTTTGGGTTTTGTTTGTTCTTCTTTCTCTAGTTCCTTTAGGTGTAAGGTTAGATTGTTTACTTGAGATTTTTCTTGTTTCTTGAGGTAGGCTTGTATAGCTATAAACTTCCCTCTTAGAACTGCTTTTGCTGCATCCCATAGGTTTTGAATCATCGTGTTTTCATTGTCATTTGTCTCTAGGTATTTTTTGATTTCCTCTTTGATTTCTTCAGTGATCTCTTGGTTATTTAGTAACGTATTGTTTAGCCTCCATGTGTTTGTGTTTTTTACGTTTTTTTCCCTGTGATTCATTTCTAATCTCATAGCGTTGTAGTCAGAAAAGATGCTTGATATGATTTCAATTTTCTTAAATTTACTGAGGCTTGATTTGTGACCCAAGATGTGATCTATCCTGGAGAATGTTCCTTGCGCACTTGAGAAGAAAGTGTAATCTGCTGTTTTTGGATGGAATATCCTATAAATATCAATTAAATCTATCTGGTCTATTGTGTCATTTAAAGCTTGTGTTTCCTTATTTATTTTCATTTTGGATGATCTGTCCATTGGTGTAAGTGAGGTGTTAAAGTCCCCCACTATTATTGTGTTACTGTTGATTTCCTGTTTTATAGCTGTTAGCAGTTGCCTTATGTATTGAGGTGCTCCTATGTTGGGTGCATATATATTTATAATTGTTATATCTTCTTCTTGGATTGATCCCTTGATCATTATGTAGTGTCCTTCCTTGTCTCTTGTAACATTCTTTATTTTAAAGTCTATTTTATCTGATATGAGTATAGCTACTCCAGCTTTCTTTTGATTTCCATTTGCATGGAATATCTTTTTCCATCCCCTCACTTTCAGTCTGTATGTGTCCCTAGGTCTGAAGTGGGTCTCTTGTAGACAGCATATATATGGGTCTTGTTTTTGTATCCATTCAGCAAGCCTGTGTTTTTTGGTTGGAGCATTTAATCCATTCACGTTTAAGGTAATTATCGATATGTATGTTCCTGTGACCATTTTCTTAATTGTTTTGGGTTTGTTTTTGTAGGTCCTTTTCTTCTCTTGTGTTTCCCACTTAGAGAAGTTCCTTTAGCATTTGTTGTAGAGCTGGTTGGGTGGTGCTGAATTCTCTCAGCTTTTGCTTGTCTGTAAAGCTTTTGATTTCTCCATGGAATCTAAATGAGATCCTTGCCAGGTAGAGTAATCTTGGTTGTAGGTTCTTCCCTTTCATCACTTTAAGTATATCATGCCACTCCCTTCTGGCTTGTAGAGTTTCTGCTGAGAAATCAGCTGTTAACCTTATGGGAGTTCCCTTGTATGTTATTTGTCGTTTTTCCCTTGCTGCTTTCAATAATTTTTCTTTGTCTTTAATTTTTGCCACTTTGATTACTATGTGTCTCAGTGTGTTTCTCCTTGGGTTTATCCTGTATGGGACTCTCTGCGCTTCCTGGACTTGGGTGGCTATTTCCTTTCCCATGTTAGGGAAGTTTTCAACTATGATCTCTTCAAATATTTTCTCTGGTCCTTTCCCTCTCTCTTCTTCTCGGACCCCTATAATGCGAATGTTGTTGCGTTTAATGTTGTCCCAGAGGTCTCTTAGGCTGTCTTCATTTCTTTTCATTCTTTTTTCTTTAGTCTGTTCCGCAGCAGTGAATTCCACCATTCTGTCTTCCAGGTCACTTATCCGTTCTTCTGCCTCTGTTATTCTGCTATTGATTCCTTCTAGTGTAGTTTCATTTCAGTTAGTGTATTGTTCATCTCTGTTTGTTTGTTCTTTAATTCTTCTATGTCTTTGTTAAACATTTCTTGCATCTTCTCGATCTTTGCCTCCATTCTTATTCCGAGGTCCTGGATCATCTTCACTATCATTATTCTGAATTCTTTTTCTGGAAGGTTGCCTATCTCCACTTCATTTCATTGTTTTTCTGGGGTTTTATCTTGTTCCTTCATCTGGTACATAGCCCTCTGCCTTTTCATCTTGTCTATCTTTCTGTGAATCTGTTTTGTCTATTCTTAATTGAAAAATCTGTTCAATCTTATAGGAGAAGTTAGCCGTGTTGAACTTAGAGCCAGTATGTTGATATCCAATATGCCATGCCTTCCTAAGGGGTTTCAGAGGTAATATGACAAACCAAGAATCAAGCTGACTTTAGATTCTTGGTCCTATAAGAGAAGTCAAAATTAGTAGGAGTCTGAATGGCTTCTTTCAAAAAGCGTATAATCTAATTGGGGAGAATACCTATACTGGAAAGATCATCTATAAAACAATTCACAGTAAAGGATGTAAAGAATCGTGAGGATGAATGGCAGTTGCATATTAGAATGGCCCGTTACAAGCCTTCCGTCCTGTTGTCCCCATAAATACAATCATTTGTCAGGCAGTGAGTCCAGATTTTTGGTTTAGGAAGAAATGGTATCGATATCATTAGGGGGGATGTGAACATGTAAAAATGGTTTTATCCATAGGGGTTTCTTGGAAGTAGTGAATTGTGATTTAATAGGTAGGTAGAGGTGGATAAAAGGTACAAGGACATTTCAGATGGGGCAGATGTTATAAGCATGAAACATGGAGGTGTAATTGATCAAGCAAACTGTTTATCTTTTCATTTGGCCAGATGATCAGGGATTGATGTGTCACAGGAGATGAGGGTGGTAAGGACCATGACCAGCAGACTGAGGAGCAAGAGCAGTTCTCTTGACCATTATCTGTTCCTCATCCTACCCTGAATTGTTAACGGAGAGCAGGGAGACCTTTTTAGATTACTCTCTAACCCATCTGGTGCTTACATTTAAATCGTGATTTTTATTGGAAACACCTGGGTTTTTTTTTTTTTTTTCTCTAATGTAAAAATCAGATCGGATGTGGCTATGTGATTATTTTCTAATCTCTTGTAGAATCAGTGTGATGTAATAGAAAGAGACAGAAACAAATCAGGAAGCCAGGGTTCTGGCACCTCTCTGTCATTTATTAGTTCCATGAGCCTAGGCAAGTCAGTGTACCTCTCTAAGTCTTAGTTTCCTCTCCTCTAAAATGTTATACCAGAATCAGAGGTTTTCACGCTTATACTTTTTTTTCTTCTTTTTAATGAATCTTTTTACAAGTGAAACTTTACTCAAAACCCTATTGTTAAAAACAGCTGATCTCCTTAAGGCAGAGCAGAGAGGTAGCAGCTCCAACTGGCTACCCAACCCTTTCTCCTCAAAGTTCTTTCCAGGAGTCTTAAGGCTGAGAAGAACACAGGTGGGAAATCCCTGGACTAGACCCCGAAGGTCCCTTCTAGAATTAATATTTTCTGATACTTACATTGATAAACAGTAGAATTTCTTTAAAAAAAAAAACAATTTTGAGGAGGTAACACAGTACTAAAGGTAATAAACACTCACTGCACATCTACATTGTATAAACTATTACGAGGTACAAGAGACAATATGAAGAGAAAAGCAGATACACTTGAAGTGTATTTGAAGAGTAAGGGGAGACAAAAGAGAGCTTCTGTGATTGTTTATAACCCAATTCATACTATATAGAGATTCAAGGCAACAAGATTGTCTCTCTCAAAATTTTTACGGAGATGCAAGAAGAAAGAAAGGAAAATGAGTGTTTCAATTCTGCAAGAATTTTTAAAAATTTGTTTTGTTTATGTTTTGAATGGGAGGTACACGTGGTACTAAAATCCAAAAGGAACAAAAAGATAAGAACTAAAAAGACTCCCTCTGACCCCTGTAGCCATTCTTTGGAGGCAATCACTATTACTAGCTTGTGTAAGTGTCCCAGAGTTTTTAGAAGCACTTGCAGATCTTTGAGCATATTAGTTTCCTGGGGCTGCTGTAACAAATGAGCACAAACTGGGTGGCTTAGAACAACAGAAATACATTCTCTCTCAGTCCTGGAGGCCAGAAGTTTGAAATCACTGTCGCGGGGCTGAAATCAAGGGCTGGCAGGGCTGCGCTCCCTCCAGAGGCTCACGGGGAGTGTCCCTTCCTTTCTTGTTCCAGCTTATGTTGCTTGCCAGCCATCCTTCCCTGTTTGGTGGCTCCGTCACTCCAGTTTCAAGGCCAACATCTTCAAATCTCTCTCTGCTCTGTCTTCACATAGTCTTCTCTCTCTGTGTGGTCTCCCTCCAATTCTCTCATGTGGATACATGTGATTGAATTTAGGGCTCACCTGGATGATTATGGGTAATCGTGCCATCTCAAGATCCTTAATCACTTCTGCAAGGACTTTGTCACATAAGGTAATGTTCACAAATTCCAGGGATTAGGATGTGAATATCTTTTGGGGGGCTATTTTTCAGCCTACTACAACAGTAAAATGAATAGTATACTATACATACTTTTCTGGACCTTGCTTCTAATAGTGAAAAACTGGAATAACCTAAGGGTCCATTAATTCAGGACTGGTTCAATAAATTATAATACATCCATCAGATGCAAAAAGGTGTAACCACTAAGAAGAATGAAGTGGACCTGCTGACATGGAACCATATTCACTATAAAGTAGAAAAAAGCAATTTGGAGAGGTGCATATGAGCAAAGTGAAACTTTGGAGAGATACATGTCAAACTTAAAAGTGGCCTCCCCTGGGGAGTGGGACTTTTTTATGTTATACCTTTGTACTGTTGGAATTTTAAAATCAAACATGTTCTTTAATAATCCAGGTATTTTATAATAAATCCAGAAGAAAATGGACTTGCATTTAGTTTTTCAGGATGAATTATGTTGCAGAAGTAATAGAGGGTTGTTAAAGTTTAACCTTTTGAAAATTTGTTTCTCAGATAACAGACCCTACACTAGCTGAAATGGGAAAAAACTTGAAGGAGGCCATGAAGATGCTAGAGGACAGTCAGAGGTGAGCCTGTGGAACAGAAGTGACCCCATTAAATGTGTTCAACCTGCTGTGAAACTGGCGGCACTTGTTTCCTTCTGTTAAAGACACCTCTTGGTTTCAGAACGTCACACTTAGCTTCAGCTGACTTTAAAACTGGTATTTGTCTTGGGTATAAGGTGCTTTGTAATTAAAGGATTTTGAAATTAAGGGGCAGGACTTACAATTTTCAGTTCTGCCTATTAAGAGTTTCATTTATTTAATATATTGACTTGAATCTATAAATACTTCTTACTGTATATTCAGGTCATATACGGCATCAACTAACCAAGAAATGGGTTGAAGTATTATTATACTTTTAATATTATTTTTCTGAAACTAAACCCTACCCCAGCCTGGGGGCTGGGATGAGAAGGCGAGGTGTGTGTTTCAAATCTCACATCAGTTACTAAGAGGTTGTGAGCAACATTATTACATGTTCCTGCTCAAATGTTACAAGGTTAACAGTTTTTTATTTCCTTTAAATTAGAAGAACAGAGGAGGAAAATGGAAAGAAGCTCCTATCAGGGGATATTCCAGGGCCACTGCAAGGCAGGTAGGTGGCAATGAAGATAAGTACCTTTACTTACGGTGTACACTTTCTTTAAACCAAGATTTTACCATCACTGACTTACAATTTTAGTTTTAATGAGCACAAAGCAAATTGAGAGTTATATGCAGTGTAACATCAGAAAACTGAAATGCCATTGGTTGGTTGGTGATAACGCTAAACCTACTGTTTCTCCCCCTTTCCTGTTCAGAGTTTAACACAACCTCTTAACTCAAAAGTGATATGCAAACTCATAATTATAACTCAACTATCACACTTGGTTCATCCTTGAAACCAGTAACCTATTTGGTAGACTGAGTTTTATTGTGAGAGTTATTTTAACTTGATAAGATTTATCACTTTATTATATAGTAAATGAAAGGAAAACGTCAACTCTAATTTATTAGCAGAGTGGTTTATTTTTTGGCAACTAAAGCAAATCTGTCAAGTGTTTGTGACTTGAGCTAGCAGGGAAGAGGTCAGAAAAATAAGTAGGTATCCAACTAACATTTTCACAGGATGTTAGCACTCAATCTGGAGTTAAAGTCCCGGCCCAGTGTCCCTCAGACAAACTTATTTTTTTTATAACCAGGAAACTGTACGTAGGTAAATAGTACAACCCTCTTAAGTTGTCCTTTGACCTGAATATAAATATGTACAATAAGTATGTTGCAAAAGAATAGTATAGAGGAAGGATCCCAGTGTGCCAATAAATGTCACATCTAACACACCCAGATACTGATTTTTTTTTTTTTGGCTGTGTTGGGTCTTCATTGCTGCACATGGGCTTTCTCTAGTTGCAGTGAGCAGGGGCTACTCTTCGTTGCGGTGCGCAGGCTTCTCATTGCGGTGGCGTCTCTTGTTGCAGAGCATGGGCTCTAGGCGCACGGGCTTCAGTAGCTGTGGCTCACGGGCTCTAGAGCACAGCCTCAGTAGTTGTGGCGCACGGGCTTAGTTGCTCCGCGGCATGTGGGATCTTCCTGGACCAGGGCTCGAACCCGTGTCCCCTGCATTGGCAGGCGGATTCTGAACCACTGCGCCACCAGGGAAGCCTGAAAGAGAGAACTTTTTATTAGTCACATTCTCATTAATAGAGTGATAGTATTTTGACATCACATGTTTTACAAGTCGCCTTGCCATTGCTTAGAACTTCACCTTTCACATTCTTCTCCTAAGTTTCCACCTCCTCATGTGATGAGCGTTTAAAAACATATCTTGGATAGAAGTAAGTGTTTATACTCCAAGCGAATCTGCAGTTTCCCCAGCTTGGGTAAGAGGTAATAATAAATCATGCTTGCATTTCATGTTTAGCTCTGTTAGAACAAACAGACAAGACTCCCACGTGGAGGGAAGCTAGATACACCAGTGACATTGGAATATTCTTGCTGCTTTTGTGACCTTCCAACAGCTTATAAGGACTACTTCGGCCCTTATTACATGCTTATTAAATAGTCTCCAAGATTCAAATGAACAGGTAGAGAATTACTGCTAAAGCTGGTAAAATTTTTAAAAATCAAATTAATATTTAGGAAGAAGATTTAATCACAAGTAAGGTTATTTTCAGAATTCAGTTGATAATTTGAGGTTTGTTTTAAAAATGATGTATACTGTATCTCAAAACACATTATTTCTTTCGTAGCTGCTCAGTTAAAAAAGAAAACATGTCAAGCTAGTTTAGACGAGAGAAAATAGTGAGAGACTGGTGAGGGACGTGTGCAGTTTCCCCCTGTTTGTCAGCTGTTTTTCTGTTCCACAGCGGACAAGACATGGTGAGCATCCTCCAGTTAGTTCAGAACCTGATGCACGGAGATGAAGATGAGGAGCCCCAGAGTACCCGGTAATGGAGAACAGTTGGCAGCTTCTGTTTCAAAGTATATGTGTTCTTGATTTTGATAATGATTGCATTCTCACAAGTTTCTGCAGTAATAAGCTATATTTAATTCCTAGTTACATGTGATATTCAAATGATGTTCAGTTTCTTCAGAGAGACATTGACATATTTTAGATAATATATTTTGTAAAAGGAAGTCATTTACTAAAATCTTGTCGTTTTTATGGTCTTGTGTCTTAGGGAGGGGCTGGCACAGGGGCCGGAGAATAGCTGCTGTGTGCTTTTCTGTTTCTGATTGCTTCTGCTCCTGTGCTTCCGCCTCTGATTGCTGAGAAGTGCTGCAGCTGAATTCATTGGTGGCAGGCCACGTTGTCTGTGAATCATCTGTTTATTTTATTTCTGTTTATGCATCTATCAAGCAATTTATTTAGTTTCATTTTGTCTTTAATAGTTTTAAATTTAATTTTTTTGGAGTAAGTAATTCATTCTTCCAGTTCAAATTTCAAAATATAGAAAGGGTGTATATACAAAGGCAATTTTCCTTCTTACCTCTGCCTCCCTACCTTGTTCTCCTTCCTAGAGATAAGTTGCCAGTTTCTTGTGTATTTGTCAGAGATACTTCATGTGTATGTACACCCAAGCAAAATGTCTGTGCTCACCCCCTCCAGTACCTAAATACTGTGCACGTTGTTCCTGTGCCTTGCCTTTTTCATTTATGTCTTGGAGTTCCTGGCATAGCAGTATACAAGGAGCTTTCTCCTTTAAGAGCTGTTTAGTGTTACTCTGAATGGATGAGCCATATTTTATTTAACTAGTCTACTTTTCATGTTTTACTCTTACAAACATTCCTACAGCCAGTAACTCTGTACATGTGTCATTTCTCATAGAAGAAGTGTTTCTGTAGATTAAAGTCCTAGAAGTGGGATTGCTGGGCCAGATAAGTTTGTGCATTTGTAAATTTGACAGATATTGCCAAACTTCCCTTCGTGGAATTGTGCCAGTTCACATTCCCACCCATAATGTGTGAGAGTACGTCTTTCCCCACACCTTTGCCTGAAAGAGTATTAGCAGACTTAAGGATCGTTGCCAGTCTGATAGGTGAGAAATGATATTTCAGCATAGTTTTAGTTTGCATTTTTCTTATGAACCAGATTAAGTGTCTTTTTGTATGTTTTAAGACCCATTTATATTTCCTATTCTATGAACTGTCTCCTTTGCCCAGTATCCTGTCAATTTTTTGTTTTTTTCTTTTTACATTTATTCTTTATAAGGGAAATTAGTCCATCCACTTTAATAATATGTAAAACAATACCTAGTTCCCCTTGAATGTGCTGTATTGTTATAAATAGCTATTTAATGCAGGGAATTGATCTTCGTCTATTGATTCTTAAATTTTCTGCACATTTTATCTCAGCTCTACTCTCCATAGTTCTTCAACTGGTATTTAATTTAAAAAACTTTTTTGGAGAAAATTATTCAAAAACAGTTTGTGAATTTAGTTGGTATTCAATAAAACAGATATTTATCTCCTAGGACTTGAATTTAAAAAAAAAAATTTTCCCCCAAACTATTAATACCTTATGCATTGAATTTTCTAAATGTATCTCAGTGTCTGCCTTCTAGGCCATTAAATGCATTTCAAGTCTGACAGAAATTTCTGTGGAATAATGTGTCTCTACGTTTTATTTATTTATGCTTTGACTAATACTTTTTTTTTAATCTAATAAATTTTGATTAACAGAATCCAGAATATTGGAGAACAAGGTCATATAGCTTTGTTGGGGCACAGTCTGGGAGCTTACATTTCAACTCTGGACAAAGAGAAGCTGAGAAAACTTACAACTAGGATACTTTCAGACACTACCTTATGGCTATGCAGAATTTTCAGGTAATAAGTTTTTAGTTTCTGGTAAAGACATTTAAGCATTGGGTATAGACTGTGAGAGATCTCTTTTCTGGAGCTATGCTACCTGGGTTCAGCTCTGCCTCTTCCCTTTCCTCTTGGAAGCGTTGCTTAACCACTCCATGCCTCAGTTTCCTTATCTATGAAATGGGGATAGCCTTAATATCTATTTGATGACATTGTTTTGAGGACTAAATGAACTAATGAATTAATATATGTAAAGAGCTGAGAACATGAGCACATACATGTTGGATAATGTCCACAGTTACTTGTTCTTAAGATTCCTAATTGGCACATGTTGATAGAAGGTACAGCAGTGAAATAGATTCAAGTATTTTTTTTTTTAAATTTTCTTTATTTCTTTATTTATGGCTGTGTTGGGTCTTCGTTTCTGTGCGAGGGCTTTCTCTAGTTGTGGCGAGCGGGGGCCACTCCTCATCACGGTGCGCGGGCCTCTCACTGTCGCGGCCTCTCCTGTTGCGGAGCACAGGCTCTAGACGCGCAGGCTCAGTAGTTGTGGCTCACGGGCCTAGTTGCTCCGCGGCATGTGGGATCCTCCCAGACCAGGGCTCGAACCTGTGTCCCCTGCATTGGCAGGCAGATTCTCAACCACTGCGCCACCAGGGAAAGCCCCTCAAGTATTTTTAATCAAAGTATTAGCTGTGCTTTAGTAGAAAGGAAATGCTGTCATAAGGAAGATGAGTATGTGTTATGAAATTGAAATTTGCCTTATACTGTGATAATATTGGCATTATTAAGGAATTCTAGCAGATTAAGGAGTCAGTAGAAGAAATGGGACCAATGGTATTTTGTGTTTATTTATGCTATTACGTTTATGGAAAAGGAATGTTTACCTAACGTTGGAACATTTAACTTGGGAGACTTGTTTTCAGATGCTGGGAAAGAGCTTGACCTGGCGAGAGTATGAGTTTGCCTAACTGTATGGCAAAGGAGAAATTTTCTTCTGTTCTAATAAAAATCCAGCACCTGTAACTGAAAATCTCTCTGTCCTTCTTTTTGGAGATTGAGAAGAATAAAATGTCCCAGGCAGATATTAGTGAAAGCAAAAGTTAGCCTGACTAGCATTTTTGACAGTTTTACTTAACTTTGGATGTTTTAGGGCTGAAACTACTAAGAACCACGCCTGCATTATCCAGTGCTGGCTTTCCTGTAAAGTAAGCCAGTCCATGATCTTCAGACTTTTTATATCTGAGGGATTCCTATTCTCTACTGGTTTTCGTAGTTTCTGCTCTTTCTGGAGCTGGGTGTGGATGAGGGGTCATTGCCGCTGTTCTTTATAACCTCCAGCTGCAGTGAGGTGTCAGCCCTCTGAGATGAGGGTGATTCCTATCTCCTTTCACTGATCTGGGTAATAGTTTCCGGGTTGAGAAAAGAATTACTTCCATGGTTATAAGACTGGGATATAAAATCAGAGATAAGAACATACTGACATATGGATGTCTCTTAACAGGTATGAAAATGGCTGTGCTTATTTCCACGAAGAAGAAAGAGAAGGACTTGCAAAGATCTGTAGGCTTGCCATTCATTCCCGTTATGAAGACTTTGTGGTGGATGGGTTCAATGTGTTATATAACAAGACGCCTGTTATATATCTAAGTGCTGCTGCTAGGCCTGGCCTGGGCCAGTACCTCTGTAATCAGGTAATGTGGCATAAGGTGGATATTTTAAAGAAACGATGTTTTGTTCTGTCCTGGAAGTTTTTCTTTAGCTGCTGTTTTTTTCAAGTGAAAAGAAAGGTGATTTTCTTATATGCTTGTTTTGTCATTATTATGTATAAATGTGTATTAATAAATTTAGATATATATATATGTATTTTTTTTTAGTTGCCCAAAGGCAACCACAGTCAACATTTTACTTTATTTCTTTTCAGACTTGGCTTAATCAGAGTGTATGTGTGTTTTTACATAGCTATATCTGGCTTTTTTCACTTACTGTTATAACAGGTTCATAACATGTTTTACCAATTCTCCAAAGTAAAGTAGGTTTTTAATGTCTTCATAATATTCCTTCAATTGAGTGTATAGTATTTTAACTGTTTCCCTTTTGGGCAATTAGAGTGTTTGCATTCTTTTGCTTTTTATGACCATTTTGAGGAAGTGCTGTTTGTATAATGCTGTTACGGACATCTTTTTGCATGAAGCTTTTCTATACTTTGTGGGTTTTTTTTAAATTAATTAATTTATTTATTTATGGCTGTGTTGGGTCTTCGTTTCTGTGCTAGGGCTTTCTCTAGTTGTGGCAAGCGGGGGCCACTCTTCATCGCGGTGCGCGGGCCTCTCACTACCGCGACCTCTCTTGTTGCAAAGCACAGGCTCCAGACGCGCAGGCTCAGTAATTGTGGCTCACGGGCCCAGTTGCTCCACGGCATGTGGGATCTTCCCAGACCAGGGCTCGAACCCGTGTCCCCTGCATTAGCAGGCAGATTCTTAATCACTGCACCACCAGGGAAGCCCGAAGCTTTTCTATACTTTGGGTTGTATTCCTCAGATGGATTTTCAGAGCCAGTCTAGAATTATTAGATCAAAGAGCATTACCATTTTTCAAAGTTCATGGTAGCCTGATTACGGGGCTACCTTCAGTCAAGAACTTGTTAAGCCTCTTGGCCAAGAATGTTTTAAAGCAAAACCCATAGGATTGGAGGGGTTGTCTTTTGTAAGATGGAGGAGTCCAGGGAGATACATAGGGGAAACTCAGGGCTTAAGTTGATTCTGAGCTGTGGTCATTGGTGGCAAGAAATTATGTCCTCTTCTTGAGGGTGTACAAAATAAGGAGTTTTACAATATCTCTGTAGAAACATGAAACAAATTACTTATTGAGTATCTACTATAGGCCAGGCTCTTATGGACCCAAAGCTGTCTTGGAACAGCAGTCCAGTCTGCAAAAGATGTGTGAGAGTGTTCTGTTAAGTGGGAAAGGTAGATGGCAGAATAGTCATGTTCATGTTTTAAAAAGTGTGTACATGCTTATATGCATATGTTTATTTATTTATTTATTTATTTATTTATTTATGGCTGTTTTGGGTCTTCGTTTCTGTGCGAGGGCTTTCTCTAGTTGTGGCAAGTGGGGGCCACTCTTCATCGCGGTGCGCGGGCCTCTCACTATCGCGGCCTGTCTTGTTGCGGAGCACAGGCTCCAGACGCGCAGGCTCAGTAATTGTGGCTCACGGGCCCAGCTGCTCCGCGGCATGTGGGATCTTCCCAGACCAGGGCTCAAACCCGTGTTCCCTGCATTGGCAGGCAGATTCCCAACCACTGCGCCATCAGGGAAGCCCGCATATGTTTTTTATACCTAGAAAAATATATTTATATAAATGTATATATTTTTGCCTAGCAATTATCTGCAAGGTTCTATACTAACCTGTTAACAGTAGCAGATTGGTGGTTTATGGGGGGATATTTTCACTTTTAATTTCTGTAATTTTTTATTGTGTGTTTTACTTGGCTTTCACTTTCATAATTTAAAAGAAAAATTCTTTAAGGGGAAAAAGTGTGAATAAAGTGCTCATTAAATTTTTGGTCTTTAAATGCTTCCAAGTCTTAGTTATACAGAGCAATATGCTGCAAATGTTAAAAAAAATTCCTAAAACATAAACTCCTTAAGGATTTGGAAGCTAAAAATGAGGAATATAAAATTTATTTGACAATTACTGTCTCCATAATGCTGACTTCATTTCTCTCAAGATATGTACATCTGCTAGTCCATATCTATTGCTTTTTAGGAATGGGTGGACCCTTAAATAAGATATTGTACTTTGAATGCCTTTAGCCGGTGTTATTTACCACTAATCCTTGGAGGAAGGATTCTAAATTATCCCCCCAAATGCTCATATTAAGAGTTCCTAAGGAGAGAGAATGTTTAAAAAGAATAATTGTGACTTAGAGCCACAATCTTTTGGGGACATAAGGGAATAGTGACAAAGATCTTTCTTGTTAAATTGCATGTTTCTTCTTGCAGCTTGGCTTGCCCTTCCCCTGCTTGTGTCGTGTGCCCTGTAACACTATGTTTGGATCCCAGCATCAGATGGTGAGTTCTTTAGGTTTATAAAATAATAAAGAATTGTGTTTTGAAACCGTACCTTCCTTTAAACTGCAGTTCTATTTGCTGGCCTCCAGATAATTATTAGCTTATTCATGGATTGCTTAGATCTTCCCATTGCATAATACATGCCGCCAGGTTTGAATGTCCAGGAAGGCTGGCTGGCATAAAGGTGAGGAGTACCTGGCTCTTAAGGAATCTTGTAATCACTGTATCACCTGTTTTACGTAGAAACATGGAGTCCAGTTAAGCCTCAGAAATTCCTTCTAAAGCTCATTCTTTCAAATGGTTATCACTGTTGCCTGGATTTATGAATGGGCAGATTTTGATTATTGTAATCCTTGGCATTGGATTCTGCTTATTTTTAGGCATGCAAGTGATATGCCTTTCCATACTGAAGTCAGAAGCAAAAGGGATAGGTTTTAGGGTTCTGCATTTCTTTTTCAAGGTAGTTAGATTTTCTGGTTCAGATACATCAATGAGTAATATCGCAGATATATGTTTGGTTGTTTTTTGGGAGGGGGGGTTGAGAGAACATTTTTTTTTTATTGTAGATGTTTAAAACTAGAGAAATGTTGGTTCTGTATACGCAGTTTCTAACTTTAATCTCATTTAACTGATTTTTCTAGTTAGTCTTCAAGGAAAACGATTTTATTTTCACAACTATGATCGGAGAAAAAAGGAAAATTGTCAAGAAAAGAATTGCTTTGATAAATTTTGAGAGTCATCTGCTTCTTTTAGCAGTTATAATTTTTCAGTGTATACGCTTTTATGCTGGTTGTCTCGTGTTTTTGTGGTTTGTCTTTCAATCCCAGGACGTTGCCTTCCTGGAGAAACTGATTAAAGATGACATAGAACGAGGAAAACTGCCCCTGTTGCTTGTTGCAAATGCTGGTAGGTATCATGAACCTGAATCTTCCATTTTGGACATACAAGAAAGAGGCTAGGTAGTTAGCCTAAAAGAGATCAAGTCTTACAAATGTTTGTGTGCCACATGTTTAAGGAAGTCAGTATCAGCACTGTGGTGAGAATTACAATACTAAAGTTTTAGCTCATTAGATTCCCTTAATTGTTGGTTTGTTTTGGGAGTTCTTGTTTGTGTGTATATACTTTTTCATTTAGGTTGTGCTTCTCTATTCCTTCATGTGCTTCCTTTCTAAATTGAATTTTTTTTTTTTTTTTGGCTGTGTTGGGTCTTCGTTGCTGCACTTGGGTTTTTCTCTAGTTGCAGCGAACAGGGGCTATTCTTCGTTGCATGCATGGGCTTCTCATTGCAGTGGCTTCTCTTGTTGCAGAGCACGGGCTCTAGGCGCACGGGCTTCAGTAGTTGTAGCACGTGGGTTCAGTAGTTGTGGCTCGTGGGCTCTAGAGCGCAGGCTCGGTAGTTGTGGCACACGGGCTTAGTTGCTCCACGGCATATGGGATCTTCCTGGCCCAGGGCTCGAACCCGTGTTCCCTGCATTGGCAGGTGGATTCTTAACCACTGCGCCACCAGGGAAGCCCTAAATTAAATTTTTAAATGTCACATTTAAATGTCCACCTTTGAGACAGCAGATCAACTACCACTTTCTGCTGTGCTTACCAGATTGTATTCAGCATTGTACTTGAAGCTCTGGACAGTGGAGTAAGGCAAGAAAAATAATTAAATGACATACAGATTGGAAAGGAAGAATAAACTGTCTTTATTTGCAGATGGCATGATTGTATAGGTAGAAAGTCCTAAGGAAACCACAAAGAACAGCCATTGGAACTAATAAGCAGATCTATCAAGGTTGCAATGAACAACTGAAATTGAAATTGAAATGCCATTCATAATAGCATCAAGAAAAAAACCTTTATGGATAAATTTAACAAAATAATGCAAGATATGTACACTGAAAACTACAGAATGTTGCTGAGAGAAATTCAAGAAGACCCAAATAAATGGAACAATATGCCATGTGCATGGGTTGAAAGACGCAATATTATTAAGTCAAATCTCCCCAAATTAATTTATAGATGCAACTCAGTCCTTATCAAAATCTCAGCAGACTTCCAATTTCTTATAGAAATTGATGAGCTGATTCTAAAATTTATATGGACATAAAAGGATCTAAGAAGAGCCAAAATAATTGTGAAAAAGAACAACACTGGAAGACTTATCCTATCTGACTTTTAGACTTACTGTACAGCTACAAATAAGAGAGTGTGAGATTAACTGAAGAGAACAGACTCACTCTTAGAAATATGGTCACTTGGTTTTTTTTACAAAGATGCCAAGATAATTTAGGAGAAAAAGGATAGTCTTTTCCACCAGTGGTCTTGAATCAATTGGATATCTATATGGAAAAAAATTGAATCTCAACCCTTACCTCATTCTGTATGCAGATGTTAATTATAAATAGTTCATAGGTCTAAACATAAGTGCCAAAGCAATAAAGCTTCTAGGAGAAAATATAGAAGATCTTTATGACCTTGGCTTAGGACAGAGATTTCTTAGGACACAAAAGGCAGAACCATAAATTGGACTTTATCAAAAATTAAAAGCTTTTGGGCTTCCCTGGTGGCACAGTGGTTGAGAGTCTGCCTGCCAGTGCGGGAGACACGGGTTTGAGCCCTGGTCCGGGAAGATCCCACATGCTGCGGAGCAACTAAGCCCATGTGCCACAACTACTGAGCCCACGTGCCGCAACTACTGAAGCCCATGCGCCTAGAGCCCGTGCTCCAAAACAAGAGAAGCCACTGCAATGAGAAGCCCATGCACTGCAACAAAGAGTAGCTCCACTTGCCACAACTAGAGAAAGCCCGTGTGCAGCAATGAAGACCCAATGCAGCCAAAATAAATAAATTAAAAAAAAAAATTAAAAGCTTTTGCTGTCCAGGGAACTATATTCAGTATCTTGTAATAACCTGTAATGGAAAAGAATCTGAAAAAGAATAACTTTGCTGTATACCTGAAACTAACACAACATTGTAAATCAACTATACTTCAATTAAGAAAAGAAAAAGAAGCTTTTGCTATCCAAAAGACTCTCTTAAGAAAGTGGAAAGGCAAATAACAGACTGGGAGAAAATATTTGCAAAACATTTTTCTGACAAAAGACTATATCCAAAATATATAAGGAAGTTTCACAATTCAATATTACGGAGGTAAACAGTACAGTTTTTAAAGTGAACAAGAGATTTGAGTAGACACTTTGCCAAAGAAAATATATGAACGTATAAGCACTTGAAAAGATGCTTAGAGAAATGCAAAATAAAACCACAGTGAGCTACTACTATATATCTGTTAGAATGGAGAACATAAAAAAATACAATGCCAAACACTGGTGTGGATGCAGAGTAACTGGAACTATCCCTTCAGTTAGGGATGCAATATTCCTAACTGAAAACAACCCAGATGCCCTTCCCTTGATGAATGGATAAACAAATTGTAGTATAAACATATCATGGGATACTAAGCAATAAATGGAAATAACTACTGATCACGCATGTCAACACAGATGAATTTCAGAAGCATTCTAAGTGCCAAAATCCAAACATGAAAGAAGTTACATAGTGTATGATCCATTTATATGAGATTCTAGAAAGATAAAACTACAGTGACAGAAAACAGATCACAGTTGTCTGGGGCCAGTGAGGAGTAGAGAGAAGGGTGAAACTTCAGGGGGGATGAGGGAACTTCTGGGGTGATGGTGGTTGCACACTGTATTTGTCAAAATTCATTGAACCATAGCCTTAAATGAGTGGATTCTATTGTATGTAAACTATACTTCAATCAGTAAAGCTAATTATTTTAAAAAATAATAATAAACAGAAAAAACACATATCCACGTTGTTGCCAGCAGAAAAACTACCACTTCCCGCCTGACTTAGTATATTGTATGTTTAAAAAGAAACATAACCAGTCTACTATCAATCACTTAATAGATGGGAGAGGCTGCAGTTTACGTGTGATTGAGTGGTTTACCAGTGTGACTGCATTGCCGTCACCAGAGCGCACATCCCAGTGGTTAGCAAGCAGACGTTGCCAAAACATGAAGAGAATCTGAATGTGGTCCAGTCACTTAAACACGGCACAGTGCTTTATGTTTTGGTGGCTCATGTGACACAACCCATGCGTTGGCCTTTGATCTTGTTTCGACTAAACTAAATGTGTCATTTTAGATTTTTTTTAAAATTTGAGACAAATTTGTGTGGGGGGAGGAGTGGAGTTGTCAGCCCTTTTCCTGGCATAACCACTGCAAAAGAAGCACTTGTATTAGTTGTGTTTGTTGAAGCCGTTGGTGAGCATTTGGAATCTTGTTAGGTGGGTTCTGCTAACTGGAAATTTAGGACAGTTGGGAGAATGTGTGACTCTGCATTTTACTAAAGGCTCTGTGAGGAGGATCTGCCCAGCAAAGCCTGCAGTGTAAACAGATCACCGAGGGAATGGGTTAAAGTGTGTAATATGTTTAATCTGACTTCAGAATGCTTTCTACATTAAAACAAAGTACCTCTCGGGAATTCCCTGGTGGTCTAGTGGTTAGGGTTCGGCGCTTTCACTGCCGTGGCCCGGGTTCAATTCCTGGTTAGGGAACTGAGATCCCACAAGCCGTGCAGTGCAGCAAAAATCAAAAAACAAAAAACAAAACAAACACAAAGGACCCCTCAAATTGGGTTAAAACAAACAAAACAAATTCATCTATGTATTTTTTATAGAGAGCACACCTAAATAAAAATAACCCAGAAAGTGACAAAAAGTAAGTGTGGAAAAGGGATATCTTGGGCAAATGCTAACGAAACAAAAGTACTATAGCAAGGTTGCTGTGAGATAAAATAGACTTCATATTAATAATAATTCATGGCATCTACTCAGAGATATGACAGGTATGAATGCTTATGAATATAACTTTGAAATATATAAAGGAAAAGTTGATAGAATACAAGTATAAACTGACAAAACCACAATCTTGGTGGGAGACTTGAATATATTTCTCATGAAACAACAGATCAAGTAAATAGAAAATAAGTATATAGAGGATTTAAATAACACAGTTAACAAGTTTGATTTTATAGATACATATAGTGAACAATACACACTCTTCAAAACTTGAATAACCAGCTTGCAAAAGTTGATTTTAAGCCAGTCCACCAAGAAAATCTCAATAAAACAGAGATACAATGTTACTTCTCTCATAGGGAGATAATGTATATAGAAGCTTTTATCATGCTGCAAAGACTCAAAAAATATTTGTTTCTTTTAGTCTCCTTTCTTGTGTGTTTTATCCTAGGAACTGCAGCAGTAGGGCACACAGATAAGATTGGGCGTTTGAAAGAGCTCTGTGAGCAGTACGGCATCTGGCTCCACGTGAAAGGGTGAGTGGAGGGGAGTTTGGCTGCATGGTGGGCTGGCAGAGTGCCCGGGAGGCGCTCACTTTGTCGTCACATATATCACTAAGGGCTCTTTGGCTTGCACATTACAAAATTACCCAAATTGGCTTAAGCAAGAAGAGGTTTTATTGGCTCCCATAGCTAAGAAGACCAGTGTTAGGATTGGCCTTAGGCACCACGTCAGCCAGGTCACTTG
Organism: Balaenoptera acutorostrata; assembly: GCF_949987535.1. Taxonomy (NCBI): domain Eukaryota; kingdom Metazoa; phylum Chordata; class Mammalia; order Artiodactyla; family Balaenopteridae; genus Balaenoptera; species Balaenoptera acutorostrata. The sequence continues at coordinate 26,577,781 of NC_080078.1, forward strand.
GCTGAAGTTCCTCCATGGTGGTGGCTCCGTCTGTAGATAGCCTTTCCTGTTCCGGTGCAGAGTAGCTGCAGCAACTCCAGCCGCCTTTCCAGGTGTGTGCAGAGGGTCAGAAGTCCCAGCAGGAGTCTCACGCTGAGCCAATTGCTGTGGCCAGGGAAGTGTAACACTCTTAATAGTTTAGGTGATTTGTGAAGCTGTGGTCTCATAGAGGAGATTGGGGTGGCTTCCCAGAAGGCCGTTGGAGTGCTGCTACGAGAAGAGAGGGGAGAGGATGCAGGGCAGCCCAGGTAGTCCATTTCCAGGACATCATACACATACACGGTGCGTTGCTTTTTAATATTGTCCCTCTGGGAAAGAATGATGACTGGGAAATAATACTGGTATCTACCAAAGATATAAAATAATATAAAATAAGACACCCATTACACTAAATAAGTAGAAGTCACCCCCTGAAATACGTTTTGATTAAAATGCATTTTCCAGGTTTTCCTGGAAGTTGTATATGTACCACACTTTATGTTGCTGTTATAAAAGCTACCAACAGAGCTGAAAGACATGTAAATGTCAGCGTGGAACAGCACAGCCCTTTTTTAAAAAGTTTTTTAAGTTTAAAGTGTGTACTTAGTGAATAAGCAGCAGTAAATAATTAGTTCTTAGGTCTGTGTTTTTTCTTCCAGTGTGAATCTGGCAACATTGGCTCTAGGTTATGTCTCCTCATCAGTGCTGGTATGTTGTTGATTTACTGAATACTGTGTTTTTAAGAAGGAATTTAACATCACTTAATCCCTGATGGCTTTTCACAGTTTTTATGAATGGAGAAAGATGTTGGGTTTAGTGTATCCTGATAGTCTAACAAGAAGTTGTTCTCTCTGTGGTAGGCTGCAACCAAATGTGACAGCATGACGTTGACTCCAGGCCCATGGCTGGGTTTGCCAGCAGTTCCTGCTGTGACGCTTTATAAGCACGACGATCCTGCCTTGGTAAGATTACTCTCACTGGGAGGGAGTGGGGAGTGGCTAATAATCATTGGGTCTGGGGGCAAAATACAGAAAAAGGAAAAAGTGAACATTTTCCTTAATGTTACCTCTGTGACTTTTTTTTTTTGAAAAAAATGTTTTTAACATAAATGAAACTATACCATATATATTTTTCTATTTAGTCTCCCCATACTACCCCATGTGTATGAAAAACTTTTTATCACTGTGTAATATTCCATCACTTGAGTACCACAGTTATTTAATCATTCTCCATTTGTGGACTTTTAGGCTGTTTTCAAATTTTTGTTACTAAAATAATGAGCATCATTCTGTGTTTCAAATTATTCCTTAGACTGGGTTCCCAGAAGTGGAATTAATAATGAGTAAGAGTATTTTAAGGTTCTTGATCCACATTGTCTAAAAGGTTGTAACATGATATAGCTTTTAAAAGCATAGTGGTGGTTCTTGTTAGTGGATCAGTTAGTGATAGGCACATGCAAAATAAGCTTTCATTGATTCTTCTTAAACAGTTAATACCTTGCTCAGGTAATAATGGCTAGGTGTTTGAGGATACTCAGAACAGCCTTGGGAGGGGGTGCCTCTTGAATGGCTAAGAGCTCCAGCTCTGGGATGAACCCATTTGGATTCTCATCCTGGCTTTGCCACATCTTAGCCATGAACCCTTAGACAAAGCAAGGTCTCTGAGCTAAGTTGCCTAGAATACTTACCTCATGGAGTTGTTTGATGATCAAATGAATAATGCAAGCCAAGTGCCTGCATAGCATCTGACACAAACTAAGTGCATAGTAAATGGTAACTAGTTAGTTCTGCTATGTGATTTCATTGGCTTTGATTAATAAACCCATATTGGCTTTTTTAGACTTTAGTTGCCGGTCTTACATCAAATAAGCCAACAGACAAGCTCCGTGCCCTGCCACTGTGGTTGTCTTTACAATACTTGGGACTTGATGGGATTGTGGAGAGGATTAAGCATGCCTGTCAGCTGGTGAGTAGAAACCTGAAGTTCCAATGAGTCACAGATACTCCATGGCAAAAACAGAGACAGAAAAATGCTTCATTGATTTACCCTCCCCCCAATACCTTGTTGTCTGGATTTCCCATCTCATAAGCAAGCAGACTAATTTCCCTGCATATATAGGTTTCTTGTTCAAAGTTATGGGAGAGACTGCTGGGGCTGTCCCAGCTTTTGTGTCCAAATGAAATCAGATTAAAATGAATGCCGGTGACAGCATGGGGGAGAAAAGAAGTCACAAGGTGACAGCGAAGGAGTGGAGAAGAATGCAGAAGCCGGGATAAATGTTCCACTTGACTGACCGACTCTTGAGGGTAAAGGATTGTGATGGTTGGGGGGAGTAAGGATGGCATGGATATTTTTAACACACGCTGGCTTGGGCTCCCAAATTGCAAGGCTCTAGGGACAATTTTAATTCTCTGTTTGAGGTGTTCTAATTGTGAAAAATATATAATTATGTTGTAGTTTAGAAAGCAAAGAAAATGCCATATTTACACAGTTTGAGAGCTGAGTTCTACCTAAGTCTAAAGCATGATGTCACCTTTCTGTACCTCCAATTTCTCACCTGTAGAATAGGGGTGATGATGTAATGGAAGATTGTTATGAGGACTTAGTTCGTACATGTAAAGCTCTTATAGCAGCACCTAGTCATATAGTAAGGTATGCAGATAGTTTTAAAAATAAATCTTTGTTTTAAATATATTCTTGGAATTGACACTTCCTCGTGTCATTTTTATACTTAAGAAAAATTAGTATTTTCATATTACTGTAGCAGGAGTCCTTTGGTTTATAATATTAGGCTAGTTCATTTTAACATTAGTTTCTAATGAAATAGAAACATTCTAAATGAAGTAGTTTCATTTTTACATTAAGTAATATTAAGATTTATGTTCATTATGTTTACAGAAGCACCACATTTTTAAAAACATTTTCTCACTGGGCTGTTGGCTCACATCTTGAGGTTTGGTCCTTTGGAAGGAGAAGCCTTCATCACCATGGTAACTAAGTCAGTTTGGGGAAGGTTTGGGCACCCCAGGGACAGTTTTTCAAATCCCTTTGGTTTATGGGGCGCAGGAAAATAATGATGACAATCAGCCACCAAACCCTTGAGGTCACTGCAACTCTGGCATCTTCCTGCCAGCAAACGCTGTGGCGGATCTCAAACCCTCCTGAGCACTTGACTCTGCTGCTGACTCACCGCTGCTAAATGCACATGTGAAAACCACATGGAGGCTTAGCAGGTGTGGTCGCCTGTGTCCAGTCCTGCCTTGTAGTCCGCACCAGGTCACATGTTCCCTGAGAGCAAAAATCAGTGTCCTCCTTCTTTTCTTCCTCCTTCTCATCTTCATCTTCGTGAGAAGCAGTTCCTGAGCATTTACTCAGTGCCAGGTGCTGTGCAGCACCGTGGATGCAGGCTCTCATTTGGTCCCTACAGCTTCCCCAGAATGTAAAGTCTACTGATAACATATTAAGAATTAGTTTTCATGAGGGGTTTTCCTGTGTCCAACACTCAAACATCTGTTGAATTAATGACCCCCAGGCCATGCAGTATATATTATTTTGTCCCCACATTAGTGATGAGAGAGCTGGGATTGAGATATTAACGATGATGACAGTCGTCATCACTTATGTAATGCGTGCCACGTTCTAGACACCGAACATGTATCAACTCGTGGAGGATAGATACTGTCACCCCACTATGTAGTTGAGGGAACGGAAGCACAGAGAGGCTGAAAAACTTGTCCAAGGTCATAGCTAGTAAGTGGCAGATAAGTAATTTACCCGCAGTCCCACAGGTGGTAAGGGGCAGAGCGAGGCTTTGAACCCAGATGTGGTTATTCCAGACCCTGTGCTTCTGACCAGCTCTTAACGGTGCTGTGCACTCTCATTTACCTTTGCTCTTCCTCCCAATATCGGTACTGTGCCTCGCACACATTTGCACTTGGTAGTTTGTTTTTGTTTTTTTTCTGTTTTTGTTTTTGTTTTTTAATATTTTCTTGGCCACGCCATGTGGCATGTGGAATCTTAGTTCCCCGACCAGGGATTGAACCCACACCCCTTGCATTGGAAGCACAGAGTCTTAACCACTGGACCGCCAGGGAAGTCCCTGGTATTTTGTTTTTTGTTTTTTGTTTTTGAGATATAATTGATATATAACATTATATTCGTTTCAGGAGCACATCATAATGATCTGATATTTGTATGCATTGTGAAACGATCACCACAATACATCTAGTTAACATTCATCACCACACATAGTTACAAAAAATTTTCTTTTCTTGTGATAAAGACCTTTAAGATTTATTCTCTTAGCAACTTTCAAACATGCAATACAGTATTAAAGTTACTACAGTATTGGGAATTCCCTGGTAGTCCAGTGGTTAGGACTTCATGCTTCTACTGCTGGGGCCCGGTTTCAATCCCTGGTCGGGGAACTAAGATCCTGCAAGCAGCAAGTTGTGGCCAAAAAAAAAAAGTTACTACAGTATTATTGACTATATTCCCCATGACTCATTTTTTTTTTAATTTTTTTTTTTAATTTTTTTAATGATATTCTTGTCTGCTTACATTCTTTTTATTTATGTATGTATGTATGTATGTATGGCTGTGTTGGGTCTTCGTTTCTGTGTGAGGGCTTTCTCTAGTTGTGGCAAGCGGGGGCCACTCTTCATCGCGGTGCATGGGCCTCTCACTATCGCGGCCTCTCGTTGCCGAGCACAGGCTCCAGACGTGCAGGCTCAGTAATTGTGGCTCACGGGCCGAGTTGCTCTGCGGCATGTGGGATCTTCCCAGACCAGGGCTCGAACCCGCGTCCCCTGCATTGGCAGGCAGATTCTCAACCACTGCGCCACCAGGGAAGCCCATGACTCATTTTTAATAACTGTAGTTTGTACCTTTTGATCCCTTTCACCCACCCACCCCCAACCCCCGCCTCTAGCAACCACCAGTCTTCTCTGTAGCTATGAGCTTTGTTTTGTTTTGTTTTAGATTTCACATGTAAGTGAGATCATATGGTATTTGTCTTTGTCTGAATTATTTCACTTAGCATAATGCCCTTAAGGTCTACCCATGTTGTTGCAAATGACAAGATTTCATTCTTTTTTATGGCTGATTATTTTCTATTGTGTGTGTGTTTGTCTGTGTGTGTGTGTGTGTGTGTGTGTGTATCCCATCTCCTTTATCCATTCATCCTTTGATGGACACTTAAGTTGTTTCCGTATGTATCTTGGTGATCATAAATAATGCTGCAGTGAACATATCTTGTCGAATTAGCGTTTTCATGTTCTTCAGTTCAGATAACCCACGTGGACTTGCTGGATCATATGGTGGTTCTATTTTTAATTTTTTGCGGAAGCTCCATATGTTTTCCACAGTGGCTGCACCAATTTACATTCCCACCACCAGTTCACAAGCATTCCTTTTTCTCCACATTCTTGTGAACACTTGTCATTTCTTGTCTTTTGATGACAGCCATTCTAACAGGTGTGAGGTGATATCTCATTGTGCTTTTGATGTGCATTTCCCTGATGATTAGCGAAGTTGAGCATCTTTACATGTGCCTGTTGTCCATCTGTATGTCTGGAAAAATGTCTGTGCAGATCTTCTGCCCATTTTTAATTGGATTGTTTGTTTTTTTCCCTGTTGAATTGTATGAGTTGTTTGTATATTTTGGATATTAACCCCTTATCAAATAAATGATTTGCAGATATTTTCTCCCATTCCATAGGTTCCCTTTTCATTTTGTTGATTATTTCCTTTGCTCTGCAGAAGCTTTTTAGTCTGACATAGTCTGCTTGTTTAATTTTGCTTTTGTTGCCTTGCACTCAGTAGTGATTGAATGACCTATATTGCTAATATGACAAATTCACATATGTCTCATTAGAAAAAGCTTTTCTGGAACCACTAAATGTAACTTGTAACTGAAATATTGGGGAATATTTGCAGATGTTTAAATGCAAAAATTGGCAGCCGAAATTAGAAATCATCAAGTTGCAGATGGCTTTATCTGCCTGAGATCCTTGTTTGCAGACCTGCAAAGACCCTCATAAAAACCGCTTCTTAATATGAAATTACATAAGCTGTTTTTTTGTCATTTGCAGAGTCAGCGATTGCAAGAAAGTTTGAAGAAAGTGAACCACATCAAAATCTTGGTATAGTACATAATTTGATCTGTTTTTTGAAGTAAATAACTCTTAACTTCAGTGACTTAGAATGATTTTCTCCAGATTTGATGCATGTCCATGGAATTGTGGCAGCTCCAGTAAAACCACATTCTTTGGGAGAGAGTCATGCATGTACTGATGACCTAATTCTGCAGTTAGCAGAAGCCTAGAAATTTACCCCTTATACTGTTTGAACCCATACAGTGCTTTTCATATAATCCATTTGCAGTTTTTATTCTGTTAAAATTTAGCATTGCACAAAGATGTAATAAGCACCATTGATTCCACCTGCCCAAGGATTTTTAGAACACCCATCTTCCTGAAATGAAAAATCATTTTGTCTGTGAGTGCTTTGGGCTACTCTTTCTGAAATCCTTTGACCCCAGAGTTGGCATTTGCATGAAGGGGAATAAGGCAGAGAAAAGGGGGTGGCCCTGCTCCTCTTGCCCTGGTGTCTTCCTGAAAGATGCCACCATCTGTCAGAGATTGTGCCCTAAGGCTGGTAACTAGACAAGTAGATGAGGATGTAGGGGGTCTGATAACCAAGTATCAGTTCAGGTTTGAATGTTTTCATGTTTTGCTTCATTGTATTTTAGGATTTCAGAAAAAATGTAGATCAGATTCTAATTTAAACAGGGTCACTGGTGTTTCTTTGACAATTTTGCAGGATACAGTTAAGTTTAAAACGAATGTTTGAGTTTATTTGGGGTTCAGGTGAGTGCAGTTTATTTCCACTTTAGTACACAGTTCGGTTTAAGTGCGTGAATGGGGGCTGCTCACATTGCCTTCTGAGTAGGAGCTTGGAGCTACTCAGCTGACCTGAGGTGACTCAAGTCCTAGCTTGGAAGAGGACAGTGGCCCCTCCGGAGAAGCAGAGGGATGAATGTAAGTCAGGAGACTTGGGTTCCAATTTCAGCAGTACCACTGGGGCCCTGTGACACTGACTCATTCTGTTAACCTCCTAAGCCTGTGAGCTCAGCTGTCGGTGAAGGTATGTTGGTTGGACGCCCTTGACTGCAAACAGAGAGACCTAAATTATGGACTAGAATGAGTGCGCTGGTGGGGTGAAGGCAGTGCTGGGCCTGTGTACTTCCTGTCCCACCCTTGCTGAGCCCTCTGGGGCTCCTCTTCATGTCCTCTCCTTCCTCATTCTCCTCCAAGCAGGGAGGAGCAGATGGTGCTAACTGATCTCCAGCTGGTTCGGAGCGCCTCTGTAAGGCCACATGTGGCCCGGGCATAACCCTGCGCCCTCCCTCCTTGCAGTGGCTGCTCTGCTCAGTAGGGGGTATGGTAACTGGCAGACACCATGAGGCATCGTGGCTTGTCGGTAATCCATCATCATCATCATCATCATCATCACAGCTGCTGTTTGTGAAATGCTTGCTGTGTAGCATACGTGGTACTAAGTCCCTTTCATGCCTATTTCATTTAACCCTCACAAGTCTCCTTTGTACGTGCTGTTCCCTGTACCTGAAAACACTGTTCCCCCTAATTCTTCTCATTACTGATTTCTTATCCATCAGATCTCAGTTCAAATATCACCTCTTCAGAGAGGCCTTCCCTGAGCCCCGACCCTACCTAGAATAACATCCACCACCTTCCATCACTCTCTGGGCTCTGGGTTTTTTCCTTCATTGAACTTGTTACTACCTGGAATTGTGGTCTGTATTTGTTTGTTGTCTGTTTTTCCCCTGTAGAAGCCTTGTAAAGGCAAGGACTTTTGTCTGTTTTTTCATGGTTTTATGTCCTGTGCCAAGTATGATACTTGGCGTACAGTAGGCATGCGAGTGTGAATAAATACATAGAATCTGTGAGTTGGACGCAGTGGTTATTCCCTTTTTACTAGTGAGGAAGGTAAGGCACAATAGGTTGAGTGTGTGCCCAGGCTGCCCAGCGAGGCAGTGGTTGAGCTGGATGCACACTCAAAGCCTGCGACCTTAGTCAGTGCACCATCCCTCTGCGGTCAGTTACAGGAGAGTGAATTCCTCCTGCCTCAGGCTCGTTATGAGGGGTATATCACATAATGCGTGGGAAAGCAAAATGAAGACTGTCAGGCACCATAAAATAGAAGTAATTATTAAGTGTCTTTTGCTCCTCACCACAGTACTTGTCTAGTGCTTTCATAGGTACTGACTCCGGAATCCTCACAATAAGTCTCTGGGGTAGAGTGGCGTTATCTCCATTTCTGTGGCTCAGATGAGTCGTGTGTCCAGAGTCCCAGAACTAGTATGTGGCAAAGCCAGGACTTGACCCCAGGTTATCACAGAAGAGCTTCTCTGCTGCTCAGCCACTCCCTTCTCCAGGCGTCCATGGCCTTCTTCCTTCCCACCTGGACAGCCCTTCAGGAGCCTCTCCCATCCCAGAAGCGCAAGCCCACTGCCCGAGCTCACCACCTCCAGCACCAAGGCCTTTTCCAGGGCCCGGGGTGGTGCTTGTGCCCCACTTTATCAGTGCCCGATTCAGTCTCCTCTGCAACTGCATTCTGATAAGGCTGTTGTTTCACAGGACTCTTATCCAGCACATGGAGTAGATTCTAAAGTCAGCATGTGAGGGGAAACTCTAATATTGTCACCCTTACGCCTGAAAATTCCAAAATGCCTCTGGGGGGCAGTTAACACGGTTTCGTGTTTACGTCTCTGCTGGCTTTTAAGATTTTCTTGGTCCTTAGTGTACTGCCACTTTCACCATGATATATCTAAGTAAGGATTTTTTTTTTTTAATCTTGCTTGGGACTTGTGCTAATTGAACCTGAGGATTCTTTTTCTTAATCCTATAAAATTCATTTTTTCAGCTATGACCTCTTTCTCTAGTCGTACCTTCTGGAACCCCAGTGGGCTGCATATTGAACCTTGTCATCCCACCTTCCATCAGTCTCTTGGATACCTCCATCTCTTTGCTGCCTTCTAGTGTAGCCCTTCAGATCCGTCTTGGAGTTCAGTAATTTGCTCCGGCGCTGCATCTAATCTGCTGTTTAACCTATTCACTGCGTTTGTACTTTCAGTGACCTCTTTTTCATTTCAGGATATTCTCATTAGTTCTTTTTCAAGTTATTCTCTGTTTTATAAGCATCTTCTTAAAAAAAAAAAAAAAGATTTCTGGTCCTTCGTTTCTGTTTAAACACAGTGATCGACGTCTGTTCCGATGGTTGTTTCAGTGTCTCGGTTCTTGGGGCCACAAATTTTCCTCTCAGCTGTGTCTGCTGACTCTTGCTCCCTGTGTGTGTTGTAATTTTTCTGTTATGAGCTAGATTTTTTTTTTCTTCTGTGACTGGCCTAGGTCCATTTATTTATGTTGGTTTCACAGCTTTAGGAGTCTTACACTACAGAGGACATCACACCCAGGTGCAGAACACACCTGACATTTTGATTTCTCATGAGAGAATTTTTTCTCTCTCTACAGAGTATCAGGCAGAGTTAAGCTTTCTTACTGATCAGTGGGTGGAGTTTTTCTCTCTTTTCATGAAGAGTGTTTTTCAAGGGTCCTGGCTTTATGTAAACTCAGCACCATCCCTCACATGGGCTTCAAACCCATGACCTTAGACATTAAAGCGAAGTTCCAGGCCCCATCCGTGCTCCCCCCCGCCCCCAGCCCCTGCAGCTCAGCTTACACTATTCTTTCTGTTTTCTCTTCTTTCTGGATTCACCTTTTTTTGTGAGCCTAGCAATGGTTTGAACTTCTTTTGGTTATTGGTGACATTTAATCAAGCATTTCAGGTATTTAGAATTGATGACTTAAGTATTAGCTTGGTCTACCATGTTGCCGGAACCAGAATTCTATGTATATAACCCTGTACAGGATTTCTTATGCAGGCTGACATTTGAGACCACTGAGCTCAAAGAAATAAGAAACAAAAGACTATAGAAGTCTTGGCACTCAAGTCATTCTGCCTTATCCTAACTGAGAATAGGGGAATGGGTGTAGAATTTTGTCACTTCGTTCCTCTTTACTTATTGGGCTTACTTTGTTCTATATAAATATTAAACCCCTCTAACTTTAAAGGTATTAATAGATTTATTTGTTTATGTGAAAGTTAAAGGAGATAGTACCTATGAAAGCACAGGAATTGGCTCAATAAATAATTGGCAGATTCGAATGTATCTCCTGCTTGATCTGAATCACATCCACTGTTCCTTTGAAAAGCTTAGTAGAGAAGATCTTGCGCCAGCTACTTCCTGTCTCTGCAGTTAGCACATCCTGTTGTGGCCCTACGAGTGAGCCATCACTGGCAGAGCCTTGGGAAATGGTTTCAAGATGAGAATTGTAGTACTGGAATTGTTAAATGCTTAGAGATCTTCTCTCCTTTCTCCCACCTCCCCCCATTTCAAATACCACAGTCTATCAAGGGCATTGCCGCTCCCTTTGTGTCCTGACCCCACGGGAAAGCTGACGGCTCACTGTACATTCATTCAGTGGAGAACATGAACCTAGTGCTGTGCAATCTTAATGCAGTGGACGTCTTCATCTGTTATGAAATCTGTTAGTGAAGATAGTTGTCTGATGCCTGTCCCGAATATAAATACCGCTTCAATGATTTAGAAAAACGTAGCTTCAGTTCTAGACTGTGGTTATCCACTTTGCCAGCAGGACTTGCATCCTGCTCAGAGAGTTTTACAGGGTGAGTAGAGGGTGAGTAGAAAAAGCTCCAGTCAGTCCTGCTTGAGGTGGCGTCACTTCTGGATTCTTGAAAGCTCGGACGCTCGACAGTGATTCTAGTGCCACTTTTTCCTTGCCTTTTTTGATCTTTCACGTTAGACCCATGTTTATCCATAATTATTAAAATTTCCTCCCACTTTTCATTTTCAAGGTACCAGTGTCAGATGTTATAATTCAGCCATGTATTCTCGGGACTGGCTTATAATTATGTCTAAGAATTTTACTAAACCCTTGATTTTTGTTTCTCTAGCAAATGAAATTAACCTTTGAACTTTTTTATGTGGTTTTTTGGTGGTGGCGGTGGCGGTGGCGGTGGCGGGTGTGGGTGTGTGTGTGTGTTTCGGCTTGCAGGAAGTTAGTTCCCCGACCAGGGATTGAACCCAGCCCCAGGCAGTGGAAGCACCGAGTCCTAACCACTGGACCACCAGGGAATTCCCTTTATGTGTTTAAGTGCCAATGTCTGTAGCCTGTTTTTCAAGCTCACTGATTGATTTTGTAGGTGTTTGAAATTTACTGTTACTTGGTAATAATCAGATTCCATTTTTAGGTGGAGGATGAGCTCAGTTCGCCAGTGGTGGTGTTCAGATTTTTCCAGGAGTTATCAGGCTCAGGTAGGTGATTTTAAAAAGGGGGTTATTTTTCTATCTGTGTTTAAGGGCTTTGAATTTTAAACCACTTCAAGTTTAACTAAATAATCCAAAATATTTTGATTGCTAGAATCTTATCATCATTTCAAAAAAAATTTAATAATGTTCACAAGAACTCCAGACCTATTTGCCTTAGCATTTTCCTGACAGTTTCCTATGATTAAACCAGTGTTTTCCAAACACCAGTCCCTGGACTAGTGCTGGAATGAATGAGAGAGAGTCCCTTGAAAATAGAGTTGGGGGCCCTCCTTCCTGAGTATTTGACTCAGTAAGCTGGATCTAGGAATCTCTATCTTTAACAAATGTCCCAAGTGCCCCCCTACCCAGTCCAGGGCTCTGTTATCTTTCACCTGACGGCCACGGTCCCCTCTCACCTGACCTCTCACTTCCACACATTCCACACGCTCCATTCCTGTCCGCTCTCCCCATCCTGTCACCTCCCTGCCCAGAAGCCTGCGTATCTTCCATTCCAGATGGAAGGCCTGCGGGTCCTAGCCCTTGCCTTCCCCTCCGACTTCCTCTTCTTGCTCACTGTTCTTCAGTCAGACTGGTCTTCCCTGAGTCTCTAGAACACTCCACCGTTTCCCAGAGCAGGACCGCTGCACTGCTGTCCCCCCCGCTCTTCTGGGTCCTCCTCACCATTCAGGTCTCCGCAGCGTCCGCCTCCTCATGGAGGCCCTCCCTGCCTGTCCTGTCCAAGGTGACTCCCTCACATTATATCAGAGCTCCTGCCTTCTTTCAAGGCCCTAACAACAATGTATGGTGATTTCATTTCATTTCCTTATGCTATTTCTTCAATAGAAGGTAAGCACCACCCTGACAAAAACCTTGTCTGCCTCATATCATAACCCCGTGCCCAGCACAGTGCCTGGCACAAGCAGGCACCTCGACCATTTAACAAAAGGAGGCCAGTTGTGTTCTGAGGCCTGGTGTGCTCCTGGGTCTCTGATTTCCCTGCACGGTGCTCAGTGCTGGTAGACTGGTTGGTAACTTATAATTTTATGCTTTGATTTTCCCTCAGAATTCCTTGAAAGAGAAACTTTTTAAATGAAATGAAGAATTCTATTTGTGAGAATATATTCAAGTGTTGTATTTTTCATGAGAAAAAAAAGTGAAAGCTTTAAACCCTCTGTAACATATATATTTTTTAAAAATTTTAATTGTGGTTAAAAAACCCCATAAATTTACCACCTTAACCATTTTAAAGTGTACAGTTCAGTAGTGTTAAATATATTCACATCGTTGGACAACAGCTCTCCAGAAATTTTTTGTCTTGCAAAACAAACTTCATGCCCATTAAACACTAGCTCCCATTCCCCGCTCCCCCAGCCCCTGGCACCCACCATTCTACTCTCTGTCTCTCTGAATTAGACAACTTTACCTCATGTTAGTGGAATCACACGGTGTTTGTCTTTTTGTGACTAGCTTATTTCATTTAGCATAACACCTTCAGGGTACAGTATGTTGAGCATGTGACCGACTTTCCTTGCTTCTTACGGCTGTATGTACTGCGTCGTGTGTATGTGCCATTTTGTTCATTCATGGTGAGACATACATCTGATTTCCGGTTGAGACATTTCTCTCAGGTTAACGTTGGGAGCTAAGTGAAATGGGGTTGGAGGGGTGTTTTGTAGTTAGCTGTGTTTCTGGGAGGCGAATCCCTTCTCTGTGTTGTGTGTCAGATCCAGGACTTAATGCCATCCCAGCGCCCAACATGGCCCCGTCAGCAGTCAGCCAGGAGAGGCACTCCTGCGACGCACTGAACCGCTGGGTAAGAACGGCTGTCACGTGCCCTTTCTTCTGCTTCCTGGATGGTTGGGATAACACATGGTCCTGTCTGGGAAATCAGAAACCCACAGGGGGAGCCTCTTGTGAAGGCGCGGGGCTTCGTCCTGGGCCTCTGAAGCAGACCACAGCCCCACATGCTGCACGACTTCCAGCAGGTCCTATCAACACTGTTCCCGCCGGTTCCTCACGGGACTGTTTCCCTGCTGCTGTGTAAGGCTGAACAACAACATGCAAAACGTGGCCTGCGGTGCAGCCACTTTGGAGCTCTGGTGATACCAGAAGCACATGAGCCAGACCCTTGCACGCCTCTGGCAGTCTGGCGACATGGATCAAGAGCATTATGCTTTGGCTGCTTTTTGACACTGAAATCATACCTCCTGGATTTGAGTGTAAAGAATATTCTAAACAATGTAAAGATGTTCACCAGAGCAGTACCAGTCCTAGCAAAACATTGGACAAGCCCCCAGTGGTTAGGACTCTGCGCTTCCACTGCAGGGGGCGAGGGTTAGATCCGTGGTCGGGGAACTAAGGTCCTGCAAGCTGCATGGCTCGACCTAAAAAGACACAAAACGAAACAAAAAACATTGGACATGCCCAACCTAGGGGTTTTGGTGGATAAATTATGGTACATCCACACAGTGACACTCAGAACTGCCAATATAAACCACATAGCTGCATGTTTATGGCAGAGGGGAAACGGTCATTGTAAATTATGTGAAAAAATGCAGATTACTACACAGCATGTGGAATGTCATGTTTTATGACAACAGAAGGCACACACACACACATATACACCCCGAAGATCCAGGGGGTGGGAGATGGTTATGCCACATGTCAACAGTGGGTGTCTCTCAGTGGTGTATTGTGGGTAAATTTTCTTTTTTTTTTTACTTTACCTGTATTGCCTAGATCTTTCTATAGTGAACTTATATTTTTTAGTAAGAAAAAATGTAAAATTTACGGTTTTTAAAAACAAGGTGCCGTAAGTATTCAAAGAAAATTAAAGGTGAAAGGAAACTAGCCTCCAGTAGCCTCTTGGGTCTGGGCTGAGCGGACGAGGGCAGGTCCAGAGACTCTGGATTCCCTCCTTGCGGGAGTGTGTGCATTCTGCCCCTTTCCCTGCAGCTGGGAGAACAGCTGAAGCAGCTGGTGCCCGCGAGTGGCCTCACGGTCGTGGATCTGGAGGTGGAGGGCACGTGCGTGCGGTTCAGCCCCCTGACTACTGCGGCAGGTAACCAGTCTTCGTGGGTCGCCCTCGCTGTTCTGGGAGCACCAATGCTGTGTCTGTCCAAGTCCAGGCTGTGATATTCTCTTCTCTCCCTGGAGAGGCTTTTCCTTTTCCTTTGGGCTGAGTTTAGGTAGATTAACCTTCCGGGGTAACTTCTGAGAAAGAGAGACCTCTGAAGTCAGTTGAATTCCTGTATTTTGATGTCCTGTGACCCTCTGTTCAGTGGTTCTCAGCCCAGACTGACTTCAGAATCCCTGTGGAGCTCTGAAAACTCCCAGTGCCTGGGCCCTACCTGCAGAGATTCTGGTTGACTGACTGGGTTTACTTGGAGCAGAGCCTGGGCACAGTAGGCCAGTGAAGGTCGAGAACCACTGTTGTAGACATTTTAGAGAACTATAGAGCTGAAAGCACGTGGACTTTTATGACAAAGTCCTGGGGATTCTTGTTTCCCCCCTCGGCCATTTCATACCTGTAGGACCTGGAGCAAGTTTCTTATCTCCAGAGCTGTTCCCCACCCCCTCATAGTGGTGACGTAAAGATTAAACTGTGAGATTGTGAATATGAAATGGCTTGGGTAGTGGTTGGTGTATTTTATAGTAGGCACTTAAAAATAATCTGAAAAGAGGTGCCTTAAAAATCTGATTGTGCTTTTTTCTGAGATGATTTAAACATTTTCAGAAAATGTTTGATGGTTTTTCATGAGGTGTTTTCAACATTTTTGGAAAGATATTTTCTCAAAAACATAAAAGTGGTGAAGTGCAGGCAACTGCCCTGCACAGAAGAGCCATCGTGAAGATAGCCAGTGGCCTCCAGGCCTTCTAGGAGTCTCTGCTCCTGCTATGCAGGGGGCCTAGCCCCAGAGGCTTAGCCTCTGAAACTGGAAAAGCTAGCTGTGGATACCCCAGGCCACCTACGTTGAGGCTTAGATCACATAAGCGTTGGAATCAGCAGAAGTGAGGGCGCCGTGATGTTGCCAAGACTCTTGGATCCCTGAACCCTGAGCCCTCTCAGGCTCTGACCTGCAGAAGTACTTGGTACTGTCGCCATCATCACCCTGCCCTCTGCCCCCCACCCTTGCCCCCAGAAACCCCTCTTTTTCTCTCCATGTGAACGTAGAGCGAGAACTGTGTGGTCGCCTCCTTGTTTCTAACCTGTGCTATGATGTTTATAACCTGACTTAAGCAGAGTCTTTCTGTGAGAAGAATCTGATTTCTATGGTAGGATTTCATTGTGTATTAAATCGGAGAGGCTAATTCTTCGGTGTAAGGAAAAAATGTGTCTACACCTGGGGCAGCCAGCTATATGAATTTTCAACACCTGATTCTTCCATATCTGGGTTTAGTGGCTTTTTTTTTTTTTTTTTTTAACTCCTCAGCTCAGCTAATGTGCTGTACCTAGAGCTGCTTTCTGACAGTAGAAGTGGGAGCACTGCCTCCTCATTTTCAGCCATTCTTTAAGCGTTTCCCTTGCATTCTGTGCACGTGTTCAGTTTTAGGAACTCGGGGAGAGGATGTGGATCAGCTCGCAGCCTGCATCCAGAGCAAGCTCCCAGTCCTGACCTGTACGTTGCAGCTGCGAGAGGAGTTCAAGCAGGAGGTGACGGGAACAGCAGGTCTCTTATACGTTGATGACCCAAACTGGCCTGGAATAGGGGTTGTCAGGTACGATGTAAAGACCGTGGGTGGGTCATTTTGTGAACCAGCTTAGAAATCTAAGATGACTACATGGCGTGACAGTGTTCATGTCTTATGAAAGTTCATCTAGATGTGCTGGGCATTTACAAGAGCACAGCGGGCAGGCGGCCCAGCGCGCACTGAGTGAAATAGGAGTTGCTGTGTTGTTTCTGTGCCAGCTTGAAAATTAACTAGGAGAACTACGTTGGGTGCACCACTGACGTGCGTACGGAGAACTACAACTCACTAAGGAGAAGCCAGTTCCCAGTTCCTCTGGTTCAGTGTGTGTCCCTCTTGTGGCCCCTTCGTCCCCTCTCTGGATCAGGGAAGCCTCCTGTTCCTCTTACAAGTGATGGGACTTCCCAGCCTTGCCCCTCCTTCTACATTTCATGCCCCTGGAGACTTGGGCTTCCCTTGGGACTTTCTGGAAAGGTTTGATCTTGAGACCCTCTGAGTGGCTCCTTTGCCCTTTGTCTCATTCCACACCCTTGGTAACTTCCAGTAGCTTCTATTCCACCTGTTATCCTGTGTCTGAAGAGACACTTGATCTTGTAGATTCCTGAAGTACTGTTATGTGATATCGTTTATAGGTATGAACACGCTAATGATGATAAAAGCAGTTTGAAATCGGATCCAGAAGGGGAAAAAATCCATGCTGGACTCCTGAAAAAGTTAAATGAACTGGAATCTGACCTTACATTTAAAATGGGTAATTACTCCTTCTAAAGTCAACTGTGAACTTTGACAGCTGTTTTTTACCTGGTTTGAAGGGAAGTGGCCTCTCTTAGCTATTTAGATCTTCCCAGGGTGAGAGAGCCCTCTGCCCCTTCTGCAGCCTCTCTGGGTCCCATCTCCTCATTAGATCCACGTCCTCACCCCCTCGGGGAGGCTCCTCTGTGCCTGGTCGCGCTGCTGTACAGGGAGTGGCCCGTGTCTGAGGACTTGGGAACCAAGTCTGTCTGTTGTTTCTGCCCGCAGGCCCTGAGTATAAAAGCATGAAGAGCTGTATTTACATTGGCATGGCGAGTGACGACATAGATGTTTCTGAACTAGTGGAGACCATTGCAGTCACAGCCCGAGAAATCGAGGAAAACTCCAGGGTCTGTAAGACTAATCAGTGTCTCATTCCTTTCTGGGTTTTCCCTGGGCAATTAGCTGGAGTCACAAACGAAGAAGCTACCCTTGGCAGTGTCTGTTCATTCATTCTTTACCCAAGTTTTTAAAGGCTTCCTGTGAGCCAGGCATTGTGCAGGCATCAGGGATGCCGGTGATGGGATGCGGTCACTGCCCTCAGTGAACTCACAAGCCAGAGCGGGGAAGAGACGCATGTGAGCAACTGAGGTAGTAAATGCTGTGGACAGAAGTTAGGGGAGGCTGTGCATTCAGGAAGATGTGTTCACCTCTGCCCGACAAGGCCAGGGAAGAGTTCCTGATTGGAGCTGGTCCTGAGGCTGGATGGGATGGTGCTTCTGATAACAGAACTTTCCGCCAGTAATAGACCTGCTTCTCTTGGCCAGTTGGCACGGAGGACCAGGCTGTCAGACTTACAGGACGCTCTCCACACCAGATATGCGAGTCACTAGAAATTACTCAAAAGGAGAGAAAAGGGACCAAAGCCAGACTGGTCTGAGAGGAGGCAGAAACCTGTGTCATGTGATTCACTTTTGGTAGTAGGGGTGCGGAAGAGAAGGGAGTTTGAAATGAAGCCTAGGAGCCAAGCTTATTCATTCTTGGGTGGACTTCTTGAAGTTTCTTCCAAACCCGCCTGTATTACTTCTGCCTCTGTCTCCATGAATGTTGAGAGTCATGTCTGTTTTCTATTGATATGACATTCAGATCACAGGGACAGTTATTGCTGTTCCCTGGAAAATGAGGCTGGTCACCAAGGTACATCTGCCTAGGCCTCCTTTAACATTTTGACCTCTTCTATTTGACATTCTGTTTTATTTTTACACTGACATTTTAAAGTGCCATTTACTAATATACTTTTGAAAAATGTCCCCAGCACTATGTTAATAGTTCTAGGCCTTCAGCAAGAAGCTTAGACAAATAATGCCCTTCTTGGTCTTAACACAGCTTCTGGAAAACATGACAGAAGTGGTTCGGAAAGGAATTCAGGAAGCTCAGGTTCAACTGCAGAAGGCAAATGAGGAGCGACTTCTGGAAGAGGTGAGGCTCCAGGGTGGGCCCCCCCGCTGGCCTCAGGCTGGGCGCCAGCCTCCACAGGATGGCCTTGAGCAACGGTTATGTTTTGCAGGGGGTGTTACGGCAGATCCCCGTGGTAGGATCCGTGCTGAATTGGTTTTCTCCAGTACAGGCTTCACAAAAGGGAAGAACTTTTAACCTAACGGCAGGTAGGACTCTCTTTCATCTGGAGAGTTTTGCCAGGTGATGCCCTGGGATCCCACGTGGGCTCGTGCTGAGGAGCCTTGTCCGTGCCCCAGGCTTTACACCGAGCACTGGGCCGGGACTCTTGTGAGAGGAGGCGAGACGTGTCTGCCCCTGGGACTCTGCCATCTTTCCTCTCCTGCCCCGACAGCTGAAACAGTATGAAAGCAGATGCCCGTTGCCCACAGCCGACTCCTCTTGGCCTCAGCAGGAACGCGTTCGCTCGGCTGTTCAGTCCTCCAGACAGTGTGTCCTGGACGTTTGGGTTCAGTGTTAACATTCTGTGCAGTCCTCATTAGTGTTTTGCCCCAGCAGAGAGCTGCTCTTGCCAGGGGCAAGTGAAAGATTATAGTCCGTAGCACTGAGCCATTTTATTTCAAACCAGGCAACCAGCAAGTATTCCCAGTTGCTGGGATTTGGGGAAGATGATACTGAGCTGCAGGCCCCTCCTTTCCTGTTCTACCAGTGGAATAATTCCCTGAACCTGGGGCCCCTTCCCCAGGAAAGGATGACTACGTTGTCATATGACAGCAAGGGATAACCTGACACTGAACCCGCCAAGCCTTTAGCAAAGAGGCATCCATTCCTTGCTGCTAAAGGACATTTCCCATCGGGGCCTGGCTCCCCAGGCACACTTGGGCCACACTGCTGTCTAGTTGTTTTCACACGTACACAGGACACGTGGGGAGACGAGGCTGAAACACCCCAGCAGGGCCGGGACTCACTCGTGGGCACAGCTGCGAGATGGCTTTGTCGCTTCCCGGCGCGTGTCAGGAGGCCCAGGGCCTCCCCCAGGGCGCCTGCGCCAGGACCTCCCCCGACACCTCCCCGCCCCCCCCCTTTCTGCAGGCTCCCTGGAGTCCACGGAACACACATACGTGTACAAAGTACAAGGCTCGGGAGTAACACCGCCTCAGACCCCCTCAGGCGCTCGCACTAAACAGAGACTTCCAGGTACGTCACGTCTCCGTGTTTGAGTTCATTAACACTGAAGAAAACTGGTTGTATTTCCCCTGGTAAAACAGACCTTTGCATCATGTAACGCTTTACCTGTTTGGTATTAGCTGCATTCCTCTGTTTTCTTGATTCTTTAACCCAAAGTCCTATTTCTCGTCATTTAAGGACAGCTGTCACTGTCCCTTTAGCCGTTTCAAAGCCTTGGGAAAATACCTGGGTAGCACTCCCCGGGGCAGTCAGGGTCTGGACAGCTGTCATGCTTAACCTGGGGCTCGCTCCCCTGAGCTTTTCCTGACTGAGGTTCCCTCAAAGTCCTCAGCACTGGGGGCGCGTTAGTGTCATATCAGCTCTCATTTCTCACCTCCTCACTTACCTGCTTCAGAGTCAGTGATCCCAGGGGTTTCTGCCGAAGCCGTTGTGATTAAATAAAGCAATCACTTAGAGCACAGACAGCTTCCATTGCAGGGGTGTCGTTTTCTGAGTGTTCAGTGCCGTTCATTGATCTTCCTTCCAGGCCAGAAGCCTTTTAAAAGGTCCCTAAGAGGTTCAGATGCTGTGAGCGAGACCAGCTCAGTCAGTCACATCGAGGACTTAGAGAAGATGGAGCACCTGTCGGGTGGGCAAGATGCCTCGGAAGCCAACAGCCCTGAGCGGCACCCAGGGGCGCCCACCCCTCCAGAAGCCGAGCAGACGGGGGCCCTCCAGGACAGGGCCCAGCGCCTGGAAGATGACCGCCCACAGGTAGAAGAGCCAGAGAGCTTAAGATAAAATTCAGTGTTTGCCTGGAGACTGGACTGAATGTTGTTTCAGGGAAGATGAAGTTATTCTGAAAATGTGAACTGTGCCACATGTTAGTATGAGAGAAATTACTGTTATTTGTGCTTAACTGGGGTTTTTGCACAAAAATGTGCCTGAAAGCCAGGCTTCTGGGAGGGCAATTGACTTGTCTAATTTTGTGGGTATGTATTGATAGAACAACCAACAACTACTGTTTCTGTCTACCCAACTGTAGTAATACCTTTTCCCCCCCAGTTACCATAAACACTTTTTATTCACAGAGAAAACTTAGAATTTCAAGTGCCTGCCACTTGAAACACTTGCTCTTATCTTTCCAAACACATGTGTAAGAAGTTACTAGGTTGCACATAATAACTCTTTGGTAAGACAGCTTTCTTTAGAACTCTCTGGGTTCTCTGTTGTCCTGCTGCAGAGGAGACAGACAGCATTCTTGGCCATCTGTTTTGCTTGGTGTTTAGTTTGATCAGGTTGCAGTATACAACTGGATTGCGTTTGGCTTGAAGGAGAGTGGGTTTCAATGGGATTGTAAATAAGAGTGTCAGAAGCCCTCTCCTGCCACCCCCAATTGCTGCTTCCCCGGAGACGTCAGTAAGGACCGTGTCCGCTCAAGCTATGGCAGGGTCGTCAAGCAAGTTAGACTGGACAGTGCTTCTGTCTGACTTAGCTCTGCCACAAATCCATTTCTCCCTTTATATACTATTTGTAAACAAATTAAAGGACTCATCTATTAAGAGTAACTGTAAAGACTCTTCTTGACCATATTATATATATATATATATATGTATATTTTTAAATACTGATAAAGCTTTTAAATTGGCACACAAGTACAGACTGTACTTATTTCTATGTTTAATATCTGAAAACTCAATAGATGCTACTCTTAAAAGCCTCGTATTAAACATGCTGTATAGCACCTCGTTACGTTGAAATTCTAAATTAAGTACACCTTTGACCTGTTCTCACGGGAGCTTCTGTAGCTTCTGTTCCACTAGCAGCTCACACTTTTGGGCCCAACTCAAACAAGAACCAGAAATGTAATCTTTCTCAGGCTGATCACGCCAGACTACTGCTGAAATGATTGGAAGTAACCCTTGATTACTGCCTGTTTCTACTTTTCCAAAAGTACTGCATCACTTCGTTTATCATAGGTAACGAACGGCCCCTGTGCCTTTTAGTCCAGTGAAGTCGAGCTACAGGAGACCTTAAGATGGTGGGGATTCACATTGGGTTTGTGGACTGTAGTACTGAAAGCCTTAGTTATACCACATTAAGCCTATAATTACACTCTGATCTGATGTGATTTCTGACATTTGGCACTTGTCAAAATGCAATTTTCCTTTTTTTTTTTTTTTTTTTGGTGCAAATGATTAAACAAAGTCTTCCCTGTTTATTTGGTGCAATGAAGTATAGCAGATAAAATGGGGGAAGGGGAAATTATTACCTTTAACAAGATTAATTTTTAAATGTTTTTATATATATTTGAAATTGTTAAATTGGTTTTGCTGAAACAGAATTTCACCCTTGAGATACTATTTGAATGCTGGTTTCAATAAAGGTTCTTGAAATTGTTACCACTGAGTTCACTTCATAAATCTTAGCATTAATTGGGCATGGTAACTTCCTTTTGGATAACAATTTCAGAAAAATAAAGGTTTCTAAAAATATAACATCAGTTTTGGATTTGATGCTTCTAAAATAGTTTGAGGTCAAAAAAAAAATCTCTGTGAGATGTATAAATTCTCACCGAACTTTACTGCATTTTAAATATTGTTCTTTTAAACAAAATAGATGACAGTTTTTTCCCTCATTCACTAATTTAGCAGAATTAGACTTACTTACCCAAGTATCTGAAATAGCTGCTTATAGCACAGTGCGAAAGCTGGCTTCTCCTCTGCCTCTCATTACTAACCAAAAAGTAAACCTAAACAAATGCCTTTGCCAAAATAAGATTTTATTTTAAAGTCATTTGAAAAACACGGAGCAAGGAAAGAGACCTAAGACTGAATGGATGTAGATTCCAAATTCATATTCTTTCCTACCTCCACCAGTGGTCTTTTGTCATGCCAAAAAGTTGCTTTCTTTGGTAATTCCTATTTATTTTTAGCTTCCTGGAGAAGAGATCTTTTCCCATAAGCCATCTTCATTTTTTTTGTAGAGTAGAGCCTTATTTCCAGGAAACAGCATGTTAGCTGGAGAAGGGTATTTCTTTAAAAACATCAAGGTAGATCTGATATGTTCAACAAAGTGGGGGGGCTCAGCCAGAGGTGATGTGGAAAGGTTCTGGAAAAACAAGATTTGGGGCGTGAGAGAAGAACCCTGCTCTGTTCCCTACTTTGATAAAGATGTCAGAGTCTCTCTGTGCTCCTTAAACATTAATCAGGCTGTTCTCAGATCACTATATATGTAATTTGTAAAATTACATAAGAAACGAGGTGTCCTGGGTTAATGAGAACAAAGCAGTTGGCTGCCTGCTGCTCCCCTGCGTTGATGTCCATCCAGGACTCCACTTACCCCCGACTGATACAGCAGCTAAACAGGGTCTGCCAATGGCATCCTCCAAACACTGAAGGAAAAGCTGCTGTTATCTAGTCTAATCCCTTTTTTTTTTCCTTACAGATGAGGAAACCAAGGTCCACAGATTTAAGATTTACCCAACCTGTAAATTCTCACCTCTAGTATTTGCTTATCATCTTGCTGCAACCAGAAATCCACATGGGGAAATGGCATCCAGGAATATGGTCCTATACGAAGTTGTTCTGTCTTTGCATCGTAAATACTAATCATCTAAAAAAGAACATTTCAAGGATAGAATTTAAGGAATGTTATCAGCTTAAACCCTACCTTTAATGGAAGCTCCAGTGTAGTCTTGAAATTAAGGCATTTGTCTGGATGATAAGCTTCTTTCAGTTTTTGTCTCATAGTAACAGAAGCTGCTACTTACTGAATATTTTCCACCTCTCTGGTACTGCACTTTGTGGGAAACAGACATTACTTTGTTTAGTTCTGACAACAGTCCTGCAGGAAGATGGCATTTTTCCCATTTTGGCTGGAAGCCCAAGGCTCAGAGAGACGGGCCGTTGCCCATGGTCACACGTCCATAAGCGTTAGGGCCAGGCCCAGACCCAGGTGTGTCTGACTGAAGTCCACACTCCTCAATGCTACATGAAACACTGCCTCATTATTCACACCCCGAGTAACCTTGAAACTTAAAAGTACACATGCCCGTTGCTCCATCAAAAGAAGGGAAAAACCAATTTGTAAAAATGTTAATTTGCCAAATGATCAATTCCCTGAATTCTCAAATGTGCCAATGGTAGTTTTCAGCTTCACCAGCAATGTTCAATTTTGGTTACTGAGACTGAAATATGTCCTGAATCTTAGCTAAATCAAGGCTGTTACGCTACTTGAGAGGCTGCAAAAGGATCCCTAACAATGTCAAAGGGTTGGCAGAACAGACCACTGAATCCAGACATTTCCAATGAAAGTGGCAGCATTTCATAAGTGAGATTTCTTTTGGGTGCTCTGAATGCGATTTCTATTTTTTTCACACTTTTAAGCATTTTAAAAGGATTCTTTCTCCCATTCCTCAAACAACGTGTAAGTCTTAGGTTTTTATTTTTCTAACTTTTAAAATGAAGGTGTTACTTAATTAAAAAGCATCCTAAGGCAATGAGACTTTTAAAGTGATTCGATTATTCTTGGGGTTAATCAATTCATCCCAGCAAACTGGTCTTCAGTTACTTGGTCCAGAGGAGAGTGTGATCCTGAGGTGCAGAGGGGAGAAGGCTCTTCTTCCCCCTTAGCTTGCCTTTCTTTACAGCAGCTTCACTGGTAAAGTTCTTACAAAGTAAAAGGGGCTCGTTCTCTTTGGATCTGGGTGCTGGGTGTTCACATACCTCCCCAACATCTTCACGGCAGGGAACTGGGGTCTTGAGCTTATAACTGAAAACGTTCATTATTATTCTACATGGTGTGTTCGTGGTGGTTCCTGATCATGTACAACTTCTTTAAAGAACTGACATAAACTTTTCATTTCTAAGGTCTATAAAACTTAAGACTTTGGAGTTTGATGCCCCCCCTTTTTTCCTTAACCCTGTAACATAAAGATGATATCAAACTCACTGGTCCTCCTGTCAAAGCTCGTGCGGCACGTAGCTCCTCCTCCGGACCTCGGTCTTGGAAGGAGGCTCTGTAGATCTCTGAGGTTTTGATGTTGACAGCTGTTGAGGGACAACAGGGTGACTTCCTACTGACAAAAGCCACAAGGGTTGGCACAGTCTCACACTTCCACCACCACATGTAATAGAATATGGATGAGTCTCCCTCAGAGAGAAAAGAGTGGAAACTGAACAAAGTTACTCTTAGGTGTCTGTAGCGTCTCCCTTCCTGGAAAGGGATAATGCAACCCTTTAGCCAAGCATCTCGCTGAGAAGAGCTGAGGCCTGAGCTGGACTAGGTAAGACCTGGTTCCGAACCAAGGGTCCCCCCCACAGGAGGTGCGCCATCTCTTCAGGCAGCGCGTGGCAAAGCCTCCCTGGTCAGCCCTGTGACCAAACACGGCTGCGAACATGGCCTGGGACTGGGGCCAAATCTGGTGTTTGTGTGTTGGTTTTTACTAACCATTTCAGACATACAGAGTATAGAGAATAAAGCAGTGAGCACCCAGCCAAATAAATCAAATGTCACAGGAGCCCTCTGCAGAGACAGCCGGGCTCACCCTATTCCAGCCTTGGGAGTCCTAGGGGCTGTTATAGGAGGGAGGAAAGGTCTGGGTTTTCTTCAGCCTTGTGGTTGCACACTTTCCTTTGGATCTTTGTTCTCAATCAAAACCTTAATTAGTTCCCTAAGTATAAGAAGATTCAAATTCAAATGCCCTGCTCCAGCCCCCAGAGCACTGGCTGGAAAAAAGCAGAGAGGCCTCTTGGGAGAGCAGAGACCACTGACATACAGCTTTCCCCTAACGGGGGTGATGCCTACACTTTATATTTGCTACCCTTTTTCTTTTCACAGCCTTAGGATTTGGATGTTTTCTCTATTTTGTAGATAAAGGTTAGAGAAGGTAAGCTTCTTGCCCAGCAAATACACCGAGAAGTCAGGATCTGAACCTAAGGCTGTGACACACCAATAGCAACGGGCTTACTAGCTGGTGGAATTGGCCTTTAACCAGAGCTTGTCTTGTCAGTGTGAGACCAATAAACCCTCCGATCAACACGCTACTTACCAATGCCATAAATTACTGGAAAGTGGTTTTCATTTTCTTCCCGGTCATTTAATTCTAACATGTAAAAAAAAAAAGAAATTTTAAGATCAATTTTTAAGAAATACCAAACAATCGCTTTTATTTTCCATAAATAAAGGCCAAGAAGGAGCCCCCACTGCAAAAGGGGGGAAATGAGAACATGAAAGGGACTGTGTCCCTGTTTCCCCGCTGAGCCCCAGAGCAGTAAGGTCATAGCGAACAAACGCCTCTCCAGAGTCCGGGCCTCCCAGCCACCTACACGCGTGGCAGCAGCTCCTCTCTGGGATCTGGCCCCTCCTCCTTCCCAGGAGTACAGAGCAGACCGCTGAGAATCCCAAGGAAGGACAGAGGAGTTGCACTCAAGGGGCGTCAGGATCTCAACTGAGGTTGAGCAGGATTTGGAGTGGGAAGGGCGGGGAAGGCCATCCCAGAAGATATGGGAAAAGCCGGAAGGCATCACAGCATTGACAAACAGTGCCGTCTGCGACTGAGGCACGGATGCTGGGTCCTGCTTTAAGAGCGAGGGCAAAACATCCCCGAAATCTACAGCTTTGCTTTGGGAAAGATGGCAGAACTTACCTGTCACACATAATGTCACCAAGTGAATGTCATCTTCCTGTCTGTCAAATTCACCTACAATGACAATTTAAAAACTGATGTCAAAAAAGTTCCTTTAGGGACTTCCCTGGTGGTCCAGTGGGTAAGACTCCTTGCTCCCAATGCAGGGGGCCTGGGTTTGATCCCTAGTCTGGGAACGAGATCCCACGTGCATGCTGCAACTAAGTCCTCAGGCTGCAACTAAAAAAAGATACCACATGCTGCTGCAACTAAAAAGATCCCGCATGCCACAAGGAAGATCCTGAGTGCCGCAACTAAGCCGGCACAGCCTAAAGAAATAAATATTAAAACAAAAGCAACAAAAAAACCCCAAAATCCATCTGCCAATATATAAGCCAGTTCTGAGCTGTGTGCAGTATTCAAAAGATTTCAGGCATCTGACACACAATTTAAAAAAAAAAAAAGTTCCTTTAATTAGCAGAGCATATGCTGAACAAGTCAAGAAGGGGACAGAGAGTCGGATCCACTAGCCTTCCAGTCACAACCTGGCCTCTATCAGAGGTCAGATCCACGTGAGCTGATGCCCAGAACCCTGCCTGCCAAGGGACAGATGTGCTCCTAGCCTCAAGCTCGAAGGAAACTTCAACCAAGGCTTTCCATTCTTCTCTCCATTCTGAGAGGTTGGGCAGACAAACTCATTCATAAGATTTTTACCCTTTTCCTAAATAACTATTTTTTCCTGATTATCAGTCATAAAAAATTTGATCATTATGAAAAATTTGGAAAATACAGGAGAGTGGAAAGAATATGTGGGGTTTTAAAGATACAAGTGTATGGGCTTTTAATGCCCATAATCCTAGCAGTTAACATTCAGTATATTTCCTGCCATATTTGTCCATGCACAGCTAAGCTCAGATGTAGACAATTTTATATCCTGATTGTTTTGTACATATGTATTTTCCCATGTAATTCAAACCTCTTCATAAGTATTATTTTTTAATGGCTATATAACTATTCCTCTACTAATGGACATTAGATTATTTCCGATTGTAAATAACATTCTACTGCCCATCTTTGGGCATAAATCTCTGTGTACATTTCGGATTATTTTCTTATACTACATTCCCAGAAGGGGAATTACTGGGGCCATGATGGACCATGATGCCAAATGGCTTTCCTGACAGGTTACACCAAAGTATGTTCCAGTGCTGCAGGAATACACCCACCTCGCTGCCTCATGGTTAATCAAAGAACATCTTTTTTTTTTTTTTTTGTAATATTTGCTAATTTAACGGGGAAAATTGGCTTTTATCAGGGTTTTAATTCTCTTCAGATTAAAATGGACATTTCTGCCCAGAAGGTGGTTCCTGTTTTCACACAATTCACAGCACTTGCTATTTCGGGATGCATCACCTGCTATTTTGAAAGAAAATCTTGTCCCCATCCCATTAGCTCTGAGCATTTAGCTCCTTGCTATCCAGTCTTTATGGAAGATTCCAAGCTGAGCAGTTTGTGTGGCTCCAAGCAGGTGCACCCCTCATAGGTCCTGTACTAATTGAGATTTTTATCTAAGCAAAAATAGATACATATTTTTATCAAATGTGAGGAAAAAAGTGAACTTACTAAGAAGCTGATGCGTCAGTTTTTGTGACAACTGCCTGTCATCACTGAAGCCGCCCACGAGGTGCACTTCTAGCCTGGCGAAGAGACAGGAGGTGGTCAGAGGCCGAACAGCACGGGACAGCGTGTGCTGGGTCTGCTGTGAACTTTAGCTCTCGGCTCCTGGGCCCCGTTTACGCCTCAGCACACGCACAAGAACCGGTGCAGCACATGCGACCCTGCCCGGGTGCCTGGGGGCCGAGCGGAGCCGTGTCTTAACACAAACATGAGGCCACCTTGAGGCACAGGGTGAAAAAGGCTACCCTGGAAGAAGACAACCATGTCACACTATCAACCCGCCCCCAGCGGGATGCTTCCAAAACCTCTTAAAAGTCTCAGCCTAAGAGGACCTGGGGTGCAGAACTGGGAAGGGCGGGACTGACACCATCCCTGCACAGACGCCGTCTTCTCTACCGCCCAGCATCATGGAGAGACGGGTTCGCATCTCCGTTTCACGGAGAAGGAAACTGCGTCTGTGTCTAAAGCACATGCTTATCTACAACACCAGCTTTTCCCAAAGTGTGTTCCCCTGAACACTGGCCTCATGAGACAGAAAAAAGTGTTCTTGGGGTTAAATAAGTTTGGGAAGCCTTGCCTACTCCCCAAGGGAGTCACCATGCACAGCAAAGCTCCACGTAGGAAGCCCTACAGCTGGAAAGACCACACTAACTTTGTTAACCCTGAGTGCCCCATGCACACTTCTCTGCTAACCCCTGGTCCTCAGCCTGTGACAACCTGGCAACCAAAGCTTAGGAAAGTGTGGCCGTATTTCACATCCCTTCTACTGACAGACAAAATCCTGCTGAGGAATGAACCAGAATCTTCTGCATCAGCAGCACAGGGCAAAGCATCAAGTCGCCTCATGACATATTCTATCTCACAACTGTGTGCTGAGAATCACGGAGTTGGGCCCATGGCCCAGTCCGGCTACGTAACCTGGAGGGCCCAGCAGTCTGGCGACTGCACAAGCCACAGAGCCACGAGGCTAGCCCAGCCTGTCGCAGACCTGGCAGGAGAAGAGTTCAATTTAAAAACTGCTCTGTGTTACACTAGTGAAACTCGGACAGAGACGCTGGTCTTTTAAACCCCTGGGATTCTAAGAACTTGCATATGACTAGACTAGTTCATTCAAATGAACTGCTGCCTTAGACTTCAAATAAGATGAGATGCCTGCCAGGCCCGCCAACGAGAGAGAAAGGGGAGAGGACAGGCGTGAGCACCAGCCAGAAGCGAGGCCGCGGCTGTGGGCCTCCCGTTTAACTAACCCTGTGGCTCTGGGAAGCTGAATCTCGGGGCCGCACACGTGCAACAGGTGGTCACGCTTTCTGTCACTGGTGAGAGGGTTGGGCGCTGTGGTGGACACCCAGGGCAGGCATCAGCTCTTGCACAGAATCCACGACGCTGAGAACTGCACCCCCTTCCTCCCGGCCATCTCCGGCTCCTCCCCAGCCTTGTGTTCCTCAGAGCCCTGTCCATCGTTAAAATCCTGTTGTGCTGACATCTCCTTGCTGTGGAATATGAGCCCCGCGGGGGCAGGGTTTGTCTACTCCATTCACTGCTATGTCCCTATAACAAGTTCTAGTTCACAGGAAACGTTCAACAAACAACTGCTGAAGGAATGAAGAGATTCCACCGCTGGGGTGTAACAAGGCAATGTCCGCAAAACGGACATCTAAGAGGACATTACTGAGAACAGAACTACAGATTCAAAGTCAAACCTCCCCTCGTACCCGCCACCCATTCACTCCCTCAGCAACTACTGATGAGGGGCCGACGCTGGGCCACGGTCTGCTCCAGGGGGACCAGGCGGCCACGGTGCTGGTGACAGGCCACATTGCTGGAACAGCTGCCACAGCTGTTTCCTCTACGCGATGGTGTCAAGTTCCCAATATCACAAAACAGAGTAGCGTGGAGCTCACCTTCCACATTGAGTGTGGTCGGAAAAGGATTTTATGGAGTTCATGATCAAGGGGACCTCAGCTTTGGTGTCAGTTCCGTCACAATGTGTCAAGCAGGTAGCCCCATTACCTGAAGAACAAGGGTGAAACGACTCATGTTATTCCCGATGAGAACTCGGGGAGCAGGCCAGGTCTACGCCTGTCCATTCGGACCGCCTCATCTTTGAACAGCCTGTAAAAGGAAAAATAGAGACGTCTAGGCTGCCCAGCCAACCCATCTGACCAGGGCCACAGGGAGGGGCCATGCAGATGGAGAAGAGGTAAGCAGAGCCAGGAAACGCAAATCGAGAAATTCATGGTCCCACGTGTCGGGTCCGTTTAAGTTAACGGTTTCCTTCATCTCTCTCATCATACCTGTGTGCCTCAGGACCACAATGTGACAAGTGGTGGCATCATCAGAACCCAGAATGGAGATGGAGCCTGTTTAAAAAAGAAATAAAATAAAATATCCAATAGCCTTTGGGGATAACGCCCAATTCACTGCTTCCTAACCTACCATCCTTTGGGGAGGTCACTGCAAGCTCTCTTTGCTGAACATACAGAAGGCCCTGGGGTCCCACTTGTTGAACAGACTGACCTCTGAGAAGTCTGGCTCTTTCCTGTTTAATTAAAAAAAAAAATACAATAGTGATGGAAATTAGTGAGGATTGAGTGACTAGAGAGGTGGAGAGAGCCAAAGTGTGCCCTACGTGGGAAACACACACTCGTGAGGTCTGAGGTGTGTGTATTATCTGACAGAAAAGCTAAAATAAAAAGGCAGCAGCAGTAACTACCATGTGGAACAATGTGAAGGAAACAAGGAAGTTCTGTTCTTTTTTCACCCTACAGAACAAGACTCTAGCACCTATGAAATAAGATGCAAAACTCTTTTCCCCACTCTTCACAATTGTAAAGAGAATCAGATCCTATGGACTAGGGGATTGGGTGGCTCAGAAATCACAGACCTTCTTCACTTCCTTTAAAGAGGAGGAGGGATCCAGACCTTACCTATCTCCTAATCTAGTAATCCCCACCTCTGGAAATCTGTACTGTGGAAATAACCCAAAAGGCACTCAATCCCTGTGTTATCGAGAATGGCACAAAGCTGGGGACAGCCACAGAAAAGGCAAGTAAATTATGCAGAACCAACTCACAACTGCTAACTGCACAGTCATGAAAAATGAAGACTATGGGAAAAGAGTTTGGAAATGTAAACTGAAGAGCAAGATTCGAGTAAAAAAAAAAAAAATTTAAGCTGCAAATATGCTGTTAATACAACAATGCTAAAAATGTTGCCACATATAGGGAAAAATACTGGAAGGAAATTCACCAATATAACCATGATTGTGTTAGAACAGGGCAAACACAGGTCATTTAACTGTCGCTCTATTCTCCAAATGTCCTATGATGTAATTATGTTATTAAAGTAGAAAACCAAAGAGGAGCCCTCATAAATAAGCAAATTTATGAAAAGATAGGTTAATATTAGGTGTGAAAATTCTGACTAATTGAATATTTGTATAAATTCTTATTAGTAAGCCTGGGGGGAAAAAACTCAGGTGGTTAATTCCTTCATGAGAACTAAATTAAACTTTTTTTTTTCAAAAACGTCAAATAGAGGCATCACTAAAATGTTTCATAATTTTCTTCTTACTTGCAACAAATAAACTCCTCAATAAGCAATTTCCTAACCATGTGTGCAAATACAGAGCTTGTGTACTGTCTAGACCAGGGAACATTTTTATGGTCTTATACTGGCTTCTGGCCATTCCTCACTGTTGGTGCTAATTTAGGTTAGTACTTGCTTACTTAACAAAATACAAGAGATGTAAAAAAACATGATGATATGCTTGATGAGTTCTAGAGGGTTCTCTTTTAATAAGCTTTCATTAATTGGAAGCAAGGCAGCAGTTATAGTGAGACCAGCCCCTCCATTTAAGAAAGGAACTAAGTTGGGATTAGCAGATGCAAACTATTTTATATAGGATGGATAAACAACAAGGTCCTACAGTACAGCACAAGGAACTATATTCAATATCCTGTAATAAACCATAACGTAAAAGAATATGAAAGAGTATATATATATATAACTGAATCACTTTGCTGTACAGCAGAAATTAACTCAACAATGTAAATCAACTATACTTCAATAAAAAAAATGTTTTAAAGAAGAAAGGAACTAAGGACTGAGTGAAGTGCAGTATGTGATCGGACGGCCGAGTCAGGGAGAAAGAGATGCAGCCAATTGTGCAAAAACTCGCAACACCTCATAGCAGTAAGCACTTTTCATTTTCACACCATTTCTCACCTTAATTCAAGATAAGATAAAGGAGAATGCAGAATTTCCTTTTTATTATTCCTTTAATACTTACCTCTTTTTGTTCTTTTTGGGGAGGGGGAGGGAGAAGTCAAGGCAAATTTTTACCACTCATTTTCACAAATTGGTCACCACCCAAAAGCAAAGCTATTTCTGAGAAATGAATTATCATTTGCGTGCCCAAGACCAAAAATCACAACGTCTCTCATCGACACAGCTCCTACTATTTCCCAGAGAAACAGAAGCACAAATTATCAGGAGAGAGAATGGCCAGAAAGTGAAAACAGCAACATTGCTTTGGTCTTTCACTTTAAAAAATGAAAAAAAGTTAGCCAAAGTTCTCTTCTTCTGTGGAAAAACACACAGTCCTACTTTATAAACTCGCATCCTTTCTGAAATAAAAGCAGTCGTTTTCTGAACTTTTTCTATCCGCTGGACGCTCAGATTCACAAAAACATATCTTTTCCCGCAGTCTCTCCCTGCTACGGCTCATCCTCGTTTCCCAGTCCCTATCGGAAGGCACCGTTCTCTTAACCCAGGGGTCAGTACACGTGTTTCAGAGAAGGGCCAGTCAGTAAGTATCCCGGGCATTGCAGACCGTGCGGTCTCAGCTCCTCAGCGTGAAAGCAGCATAGACGACACATGACAAGTGGCCGTGGCTGTGTCCCCAGAAAGCTACTTATGAGTGACACTGAAATTTGAAGAAAACGGGAGAGCAAGTATGAGAGCGCCACCAGGCACAGCCCTCAGAACTGAGCCTTCTTCCCACCCCTCGGGCGCTACCTTATCTCAGTCCTTTCTTCCCTTACACCTAAATTCCTGCAATATAGTGCCCGGGGGAAGACACAGAGCATGGTGGTGCTGGGGGGCCTCTCCCTGAGCCAGTGACCTGGGCATTAGGCTGAGCTTCGGTGCTTCGCCCCCTCCTCTGGGAAACAGGGCTGATGACGGCCACTCCTTCGGCTGTGGGAGGATTAACTGACAGCAGATCTGCAGGGGGTGGCTGTCACCATTGCCCACCTCTGGTCCCCTGTCCTGACCCCGCTTTTCTGCTCAAAAAAACCCTTCTGAGGAATAATTACAGGGGTTTATAAAGATTTAGCTCTGTGAATGTTCCTAATGGGAAAAGAGCATAAATATTGCGCATGCTTAAAGGCAGGAACTAAGTTACGTGGAATTCCATGGGACTGTTTCTCAAGAGGCCGCAGGACCAGTTCCTGAGCGTCCAGTGACTGGTTAAGAACAAAGGCTCTAGACAGCACGGCCCAAAGGCGCTTTCTGCAGCGATGGCAAGGATCTGTATCTGCCCTGTCTCATACAGCAGCCACTGGCCACACGTGGCTGTCGAGCACTTGAAACGTGGCTAGTGTGACTGAGGAGCTGATTTTTAAATTTTATTAAATTTTAATTAACTTAAATGTAAATCGCCACATGCGGCCAGTGGCTAATGTATTGAGCACTGCTGCTCTAGAGGCAAAGGCAGACCGCCTGGGTTGCGATCCAGGCTTCACCACTCGCAGGATGTGGGATCTTGGGCAATTGACTCCACCCTCTGTGCCTCAGAGTCCCCATCTGTAAAATGGGAACAGCAGCAGTACCTGCTTCCTAGGGCTGGGATGCTCAGCAAGTTCCACGGCGTTGCTATCATTGTTGCTGTTGTTACTACTATCCTATGCTAAGCATAGCTACGGACAGGCTTGTAAGTGCTGCTACTGCATACTCACAACCTACTGTCACATGAAAAAGACACATTATAGAACAGAACATATAGTATGCTATCATGTAAAAAAGTACAGCAAAATGTGAAGCATGGTTGTGGTCACAGATTC
Source organism: Balaenoptera acutorostrata (assembly GCF_949987535.1). NCBI lineage: Eukaryota > Metazoa > Chordata > Mammalia > Artiodactyla > Balaenopteridae > Balaenoptera > Balaenoptera acutorostrata. The sequence goes on from NC_080078.1 coordinate 26,611,625, forward strand.
TTTTTTCTTCTTTTTGAAATTTATAATTTCTATTTTCTTACCAAGGGGACACTACTTGTTATTTAAAAAAATAATTAAACCTTTCATTTCTCCACACTGCACGTCAGCTGAAAGATCCATCTAAACCCCTGCCACCTAGGTACGACCTACCTCTCCCGGCTTATCTTCCACTCTGCCCCTCCTGCCCTCTCTGCCAGGGAAACGGGCCAGTCCACCCGCCTTCGGGGCCCTTCCCCTCCCGCCCAGGGGCTACAGGGCACAGTCCAGCTTGCTCAGCTAGAATGCCCTCCCCCTCTTCCCTTAGGCTGCTGAGATGGAAGTGCCCCCACCCCCGCCTCCCCGTTCCTGTAAGGCAAACTGGTCCCCACTACACAGCATTTCTAGGCCACGTCTCCCCAAAGAGGCCAAACCTCCCTTCTAGGGGGCCAGCCGCCCTGGTATCTCATCTCATTCCCCCTGTCTCCACACTTAGGGGGCTGCCTTGGACACTGATCTAACTTTTTATCATAGAAAATTTCAAGCAGACATAAAAATAGGGTGCCACCTATATTCTTTAGGCAGCTGCACTTTTTCTCCCTTGGTGAGTCGTACTCCCAACTGCACCAGTTCATGGTGTGGCAGTGACACAGTACAAGGAAAGTGCTTAACACTTAACCTAGTGTCTGCTAGGTGCCCAGTATGTGTTGGCTAATATCACTATTGTTTTCTTGAAATGCAAGTTGAGAATCACACAGAGTTGTCCTCTTTTCCCCGTCAGTAACACCACCCCCCCTCATCTTTTGGGTCATTTTCAGGGGTCATTCTGCTCAGACATTTGTGTAACAAATATTTACAAAGCACAGATTCACTGACAGGGCCTGCCCTAGGCTCTGAGGATACGAAGACACAATGTCTGCCTTCAGGAAGCTTACATTCTGGGGGAGAGACCAAAGGAAAGTAAACAAAACAAGCATGCAGACAAAATCACCCTGCAACTGTTACAGAAGAAAACCCAAAAATACCTTCCCTAAGCCTACAGACTCAATCAGGTTCCCCGGCTTCACTTTGCAGAGTGAAAAGGGGCATTTTTTTCCCCCTTTATGGCACTTAATTAACAGTCATGGTATTTGAGCCACCCGGTGATTAAAAACCATCCCCACCCTATAAATGTCCTGATTGTGGGGAAAGAGGCAAACACCATAGGCAACGTACATTAGAGGCTCAACATGAATCTCTTAAATCAATGAAATGGTTGATTTCCCCTTAGCTGGATCTGGGGCAAGTGGGAGGTTTGGTTCGGATTTTTCTTTTACAGTAAGAACCCTTTTCCAAACAGTCTCTGCATAAGCCTGGACTAAGGGTTCAGAGGTCCACCATCTAAGGACAAAAGCAGGAAACAAAACAAAAAACCCTTCCATAGGGTGTGGTTCCTCAACACGGCCCAGCTGGGGGAAAATAGGGCCCTTTCTTCCGACTGAAACTAACCGGGAGCCCCAGGCCCCGGGTCTAGAAGACTAGGCGACCCGCCAGGATGTCCCTGCCCACCCCAGAAAACCTCCTGCTTCCTGAGGACCCGAGGACGATGCCGCGCTCACCACGGGTGGGGATCCCCGGCGAGGGAGCGAGCAAGGGCGCTGCCCAGATTTGCCTAAACGGGCCAAGTCCGGATTGGAGGTTGGGACCGCCCTGTCTGGAAAAAGGGGGTCCCGGGGTGTCCTCAAGCCGCGGTGCTGGGCGACCCTGGACAAGTCACCTAACCTCTCTGGGCCCCCGTTCCGTCCCTTCGAAAAAGAGGCGCTTCAGCAGATGCCCTCTAAGGTCCAAAGAAGGTAAAAGCTCCACAAATGCCTCAAGCGAGGGCAGAAACTCTGCTGCCGGCGGCCTGGGCTCCGGATGTGCCGATAGCACCTCCGCTGCGCCAAGTTTCGAGCCTGATTCGGGGAGAGCGGGTGGTGGCGGCGGGGTAAGGAGGGCTCTGGACCGCCTGCGGATTCCCTCGGGCCCGCCTCGAAGCCCCCCGCCCGGGCCCTGCTCACCTCCAGAAGCGGGTGGGCTCGGACGAGGTCCCCAGCAGACTGCGGCAGCCTCACTCGCCGCCCCTCCACGAGTAGCGGCATCGCGGAGGCGGCCGCCCCGGCAGGCCCAGGGAGGCAGCGGCCTCCTCAGCCGCGGGCCGCCCGCCGCCCCTGCCCCCGCCCTCGCCCTCGCCCTCGCCCTCGCCCTCGCCCTCGCCCTCTCTCTCGGGCCGCCCCGCCGCCGCGCCCAGCCGCGGGTGCCACCGGGAAGTGGAGTCCGACGGAAGCGGTGCAGCCCCAAGAGGCTGAGGAAATCTACGGGGACGGAGGGGGGCGCATGGCTCCATGGGAAACGTAGTCCAAACAGGAGGGAGCGGCCCGCCTCCGCTATGGGCGCTGGGAAATGTAGTTCTGAAAGCGTGAGGGAGGAGGAGGGAGTGGAGGGGCTGCGCTCATCGCGAGGGCCCTTGCCCTCAGGGCCAGGCTCACATTTCAGCCAACCTGGCCTGAGTGCGGGCTCTGGGGTCGCCGCCTGCCTAGGTTCATATCACGGCTGTACCACTTCCCCTAGTGACCTTGAGCAAGTTTTCCGAGTTTGCCAACCTGCCGTGCTGCTCCATAGGATTGTATTTAATAGTAAACACAACCTGTCTTAAACTGGGAAAATGGAGCCTAAAGTTTGCTAGCCCCACACATTCAGAAATCATTAATAACACTTGGTGCTTGACATTCAGTAGGCACTCACAGGTGGGCTAAGAACCCTGGGAGTAAAGATCAGCAAGATACCCTACAGACCCTACTGAGGACAGGTACCCTGGCGTGAGACTTCTCACCTTAGCTGAGTTTAGAATAGTTTTAGCTATTCTAAAACTTGGAAATATTACCCAAATAGATCCAACTCCACATTAACAAAAATAATTTTACAAAAGACTGGTGAGACGAAAAAGAGGCCCCACTTCACACAGAGCAAAACCTATTAGAATGTCTACAGGATGCTGTAATAAGCACTGCCTGGCAGGTGGGGCCCTCTGGCCCTTCCCCTCCAGTTGAGATTGTTTAAGTTGGTACCAAGTAGGTAATACAGGTGAAACGGAAGTTACCTTTGCCTTGAAAAGACCTTCCCATGAAAGTGCTTCCAGCTTAACTAGACTTTCTCACAAGATAACCAAACAGCTGACTTTACGTGCATTTTCATCAAATCCTCACAACTATAAAGTAGGTATTAGTAATTTCCACTTATTTTCAAAGTGGAGCTCAGAGAGAGGCTAGGTAACTTGCTCAAGGTCACACAGCCGATTAGAAAGAGAAGACAGGTCTGACACCCATGACACTGGTCCTTTCACACTTGTATGAATTAGCCACTTCTCATTAAAGAAGACCTGCCCATAGCAGACAAACAAAATGATGGACCCTGGAACTCCTATCCCAGTTGAAAACCTGCTTTTGAGTAAGAGGGATAGGAAAATCCTGTTTTCATATATAATTCCCAAGGAGATTAAACAACTATTTTTTTTGCACAGATGTTCCTTAAAAGCATGTAAATTTTTGGAAGTGTTTGTTTCCCTTGGACCAGTTGGGTGTGATCAAGGAAAGTCACAGACACTTCAGATGCACCTGGAAGCCATTCTCATCACCAGTATGCAATTATTTTTGAGTACTTGTAATCACACTGGCAATACTTTTGCGTCTAATAAAGTATCAATTAAGTACAGTCTCAGTTGCAGTTTTCTATTGCAAAACGGTGCTTTAATACAGTAGATCAATAAATATAAAATAAAAAAAACACAGGAGTCAAAGCACATTTACATGAGAAGCTTCTTTACTGGGGTACCTCCCTTTATTGGCATAAGAACAAAAGTTCCAGATTAACCACGTCATTGTTTTATTTTCACAGTATTTTTTTTTCTCAAACTCCTTTGAAATTTTAGACTTATTTGTCGAAATACTTCTACATTAAAACTACTTCTCAACTCACAAAGACCCCACTTACTGTTAATTTCTATGGACACATTTTCAATTACTCATTTTATCCACTATACAAAAATCCCACCTTTTTGTCAGCAGTTAAAAAAACAGAGAACCTAAAGGCTCTCAAACGACTTTCCACCAAGTCACCAAAAGAAAATCACCAATACCCAAAACTTTTTAAAACAATAAAAATTTCTATTTTCTAAAAACATATTTTCAGACTGAAATTCAAACTCTACATTGCCATCAATGTAAATATATGAGAGCATACAAAGCCCTAGGAAAGAGAAATTATTTCATTACAAAATATCTGTGATCAAGAAAATATCACTTGCCTTTAAATAAAGAATAGGAAAGTGACAGAAAAATAAATATATTTAAAAGTGTCCATTTTCACAAATAACAAGTACACAAATAAGGAATGAAGCTAAAATATGCAGGAGCTTCAAAATGACTAGCAGCGCTTGCACAAATTTATTATACAGCGAGGTTGTTTAGACTCCTCTCTCTCAGTGTTTAGTTATAAAAATACAAAAAGAGCCTCGCCAGAGGAGGATTTCACTGAGCTGGAATCCATGGTACGAACAGCCAGTAGACAGGGAGTGTAGCTGTAACCCTGACCTATTGTTGCTAGCAAAACCATTCCACCAATAACCTAAAATCCCCTCTCTTCCCCTACTTTTGGACAAAGAAATTCTCAATGACCAATATTACATTCCACTACAAGTAGTTCCAGTTCTGACAGCACTTCTGGGAGTGTCAGGGTACAACACTGTGAGCTGTGTTTTATAGAAGTCCAACCCCACTTCAGTCAATGTGAATTACATTTACCCGGAACTCCTTTTTTCTTTTAAACCCATTTTTACACTCACAAATGTATGATGTGTCTGATTCTGTTTCTCGAAATCCTCTCTCGTCCCTCTAGGCTTTTATTGGTTTCTGAAGTCCCTGGAGATCTCCTTCAGTGCCAGCTCCAACTTGCAGCATCCAGGACCAGCCCTGGCCACCTCCCCACACTTTCCTGCTATCCTCTCTGCACCCCACTGAAACCCCAGAACACAAATACAGTTACAGCAGAGGGGAAACAGCGTATCCAAAAGAAACTCATTCTGAAGACTTCAAAGAGTGTCCTTGAGAATTTTTCAGTGAAAAGATATCATATCAACAAAGTCCTGTAAGTATGGCTCTGACAAAAACCTCGTTAAAAATGCAATCTGTTAAAATAGGCTGTTGGTGATATTAGAAATTTCACAATAATTATGTCAAAAAGCTGTAACAAAAAAATGTATACATTAAACAAACGAGCCAAGCTTTCAACACTTATCATCAACTCCACCATAAAATATTGCACATGATATTCTGTCTTTTCCTTTTGTCTGTACAGGAGCAAAACAGAAAAAACAAAAACAAAACAAATAACCCAACCATGTCTGTTCAGACATTAGAGTAAGTCTAACTTGAAAGTGAGATGCCTGAAGCATGTACTCGCTCTAGTTCAACACGATGCTCAAACAGTATGAACCTTGGTAGTGAAGGGCACAACGGGAGGAATGTCAGTCTCAATCACAAATCCTTGTGATCATGGGGGACTGATCTGGCAGGTATAAGACAGGTGGGGAGCCCACACTGCTTGAAGGACTGCGGAAATGCGCATCAAAGGAGCTCGGTGTAATCCCAACTTCACCTTTCAAAAAATCATCTTCTTCATCTTCCACCACCTCCTGCACAAAGAAAAGAGATTATCCACAAGATCACAAGTGGCAGTTTGAAATGCTTTCAAGAATCCCTTTCCTCAGGAACGTGCTACTTCTGGAAAGACAAAGGTGAAGAAAAAGAATCTTGGGGCTTCCCTGGTGGCGCAGTGGTTGAGAATCTGCCTGCTAATGCAGGGGACACGGGTTCGAGCCCTGGTCTGGGAAGATCCCACATGCCACGGAGCAGCTGGGCCCGTGAGCCACAATTGCTGAGCCTGCGCGTCTGGAGCCTGTGCCCCGTGACGGGAGGGGCCGCGATAGAGAAAGGCCCGCGCACCGCGATGAAGAGCGGTCCCCGCACCGCGATGAAGAGTGGCCCCCGCTTGCCGCAACTGGAGAAAGCCCTCGCACGAACCGAAGACCCAACACAGCCAAAAATAAAAAAAATAAATAAATAAATAAATAAGAAAATCCTTTAAAAAAAAAAAAAAAAAAAAGAATCTTAATTTTGAGAGCTTCCCAATGCACACTTCTTTATTACGAACCATCTGCACGACTGCTCATCACATGCTGTGAGTGTTTGTTTAAAGTCTGATTTTTTTTTTTTAAACAGATTTTAAGCTCAAGGAGGGCAGGTAACATATGTCATTCTTGCTCAATCTAACATAATGTGAATGAATGAATGAATGGCCATCCTCCTCAAACGCAAAATTTAAAGAAAGAATAAAACTAAAAAGAGCTTTCCAATGATTACTTATGAAAAAGAAGACAGGCACACTAAAGCTGACTTTTAATATAGAAATGAATGCGCCACAAAGAAACAAATGGTGACATTTTTTATTATTGGATTCTAATTTTCTCCTTTGGCAACAGCTGCCTCAGCTCCATGGCCACGCACTGGAGGACATGCTGCAGACCTGCATCTTCACCACCTGTTCATGAAAACCTACAAAATTAATGTTAACTTCTGGGAACATTTCAACAGTAAGTAAATCTGAGACTGTTACTTGGTGGTAACGATCAAGTGGTAGAGATCTAAATGTGTTAGGCTGATTTTTAATTACCCTTCACTTCCCAAAGTCAGCATGTGAAGTGTCTGGTTTGAACAATTCATTAAAAAACAAACACTATTCTCGTAAGAACATAACCTGGGCTTGGAATTCTGTAAAGGCAGAATGAACAAATGTAGTTATTTTTCAAGTGTAACATTGCTATTAACTATTTGACTGTGCTCTGTAACCACATAGGAGATTCCCAGAAAGTATGTTGAATCACAAATTTACCTTTTTAATGGGTTTCTTAAACTCCTGAAGCTCTTCTGCACTCATGTCTTCCCACACCTGATAAAGAGGATCAATGAATTTCTTTGACCTGTCAAGAAGATCAGGTTTCAAAATCAAATTAAATACTACAGCAAAGGTCACCACATATATAACTCTTTTCTCACAAGACCCATTACCCAAAATGAAGAAGTAAAAACTATCGCTCAAATAATAATAGTGTCCAAAAATATCCTATGTAGGTTCTGTAACTAACAGGGCTCCTTCTTTGTAAGAGTTCATCCACTCACGAAGATGGAGTATTACACCTACTATTTCTCAACTTTTCATTTTCAAGTGAAATTACTTCTCAACTTTGCAAAGATTAACAGTGAGTTATAATATGTCCAAATGAAGATGAAATAATATTATTCTGGAAATTCCTTTTTAATATTCTTACAGTCATTTACTAAAAATAAATCTGGGAAAAAAGACCAATCTGGTTTCAGTCAACCAAGACTTGGGGGACCAGATAATCCCAAATCATTGTGTTGTTAGTTACAAACTGTCATAAGCAGAAATCCTGCTTCCTTATATATATATATATATATATATATATATATATATATATATATATATACATTTGAAGTTAAGACTGGCCTGGAGGTTTTCCAGAACTACCCATCCAGATAAATCACCTGGCATTTGCTTATCCTGTGCAACAGTATGGGATGTGGTCTCTAGAAGAAGGAACAAGTCATTTGGCAGAAATTTATGAGCCAAGAAAAGGCAGCATCCTCCCTATCCAGGAACCTCTATCCCCAGCCTCTTGTATTTTTAAACCAACAGGTTTCAAGAAAAACAAAAACTTCCTGGTGTCAACCTGGGCTCCTACTGAGGGAGAAACCTGCAAGCCCTCGTGTGCCACGACCCTCAGCAGCCTTGAACAGGCTTCTCCACACTGGGCCTGGAAAACACGCGAGGAGACCACGAGACCCCATCAACGGCCAGAAGGGCCACTCACCACAAAGAAACCCCAAATCCCAATCCTGGTAAAGGCACATACACGCTGCACTTAAATTCACCATCGAAAGGTCGACTGTCTAAGTGTACCTACCTCTTCAGTACACAAGGATCGAAGGGGAAGAAAGTGTCAAGTGGGTTCGTGCAGGTTTGCACTGAGTCCCCCCCAGCAGTGTTTCTGATAACTGGCAGCATCTGGCGGTTGTTCCTCTCAATGAGGGTGTAGCAGAAGACAAGCTGGTATTTGCTGTGGAATAAAACCAACACAGACAGAGGCATTAATGTGCTGGAATTACTCTGCATGGACATGCCTGTTCGTGTGTGACAACTACCCCGACTATATAGATCTTATTGAACATAACAACTACAAGAAAAAAAATAACATAAAGTAGAAAGTAATGCTTTTAGGGTACAGTCCTCTGGGCCTACTATTTACAAGTTAGCTAAGGAGAAAGAAAATGTGCTGTCACTTTATAGAATATGAGAGGGGGCTTAGATTACTAATTAGGCACAACTCACTAAAAATTAATGCATTCTTTTAGTTTACAGAATTATGTAGCTGTCTTTACTTATTTTTTACTGTTTGTAAGAACTAGTGGGTTGGTGAAAAAGGGATTCAGGATTCACTGAGAGGGGATATGGGTTGTTGGTGGAGACACTTGGCTGTTGAAGAAATTAAGGAGGGTACTAAGGGAGAGCCATGGGGTTTACTGAATCATGACCTCAGAAAATGGTAAAGAAAAGAAAAGGCATAGTGAGTGAAAACAGTTATATGGACAGAAAAACTTGCGATAAAAACCAATAGGACCAGGACTTCCCTGGTGGCGCAGTGGTTAAGAATCCACCTACCAATGCAGGGGACATGGGTTCGAGCCCTGGTCCGGGAAGATCCCATATGCCACAGAGCAACTAAGCCCGTGCACCACAACTACTGAGCCTGCGCTCTAGAGCCCGCGAGCCACAACTACTGAAGCCCGCACGCCTAGAGCCCGTGCTCCACAACAGGAGAAGCCACCCCAATGACAAGCCCTCCCACTGCAACAAAGAGTAGCCCTTGCTCGCCGCAACTAGAGAAAGCCCGTGCGCAGCAACAAAGACCCAATGCAGCCAAAAATTAATTAATTTTTAAAAAACAAAGCCCAACAGGACCATTATGTTGTCAATCTCCCTGGTGGTTATGACTTAGGAACTTCAAAAATCATTCACTGGGCGACTTCTTTGAGAGGAGGATTTAGCTCACCTTTGCCAACTCTCCCCCTCCCACCCTCCCTCCCACGGTACTCATTCAGGTATCTGTTCTCAGGCTCTCAGGTCACTACTGCTATTTTAAGCACCATATGTTCATTTCTGTTCCATTAGCCAAGGATCACATTTGACTCTTGGTGTTAAATGGCCAAACCACACTGGAGTACTTCGCAATATCCGGTAAAAGTGAAGATGTGCACCTCCTACAACCCAGCAACTGCACTTCTGGGTGACAGGAAGTATGTGCCTGTGTACCAGGACACACACACAACCATGCACCCACACTGAAAAAGGAAGACAGCTTAAATCCCAACAAAGAATCGATGTTTTAAAATTATGAGAACATTACGCAGCAGTCAAAATCAAAATACAGCTATATGAGTCAACATGGTTAACTCAATAACCATTACGTAAGCAGAAGCAGTAGCTACAGAATGATACATAAATTCCTTGACACAGACCTTTATTTCGACCTCTCACTCTCGCCTCACGTCTTACTAACCTCCGTGCTAATCCCAACCCCAGATCCAGAGCCTCTCTGACCAGTCTGCTCCTCAGCTGCAGCCCTCTACTCCCACCCCATGAATATTCTACGGGCAGCTGCCTCTGCTTTGCTCCATCCGTCCTACTCTCCCAGATGCTTCCTATCTTCCCGCGATGTGCTGGAAACGTCCACCCAATGGACACTGTTGCTTGTTGGGTTCTTATCTTAATTCTTTACTACCATTTTTGAGATCTGAGGGAGAGAGAAAACCTTGAACTAGATGGCCAGCAAAGGAAAAATAAGCCTGCTGAATGAGAGCAACAAGATGTTTAAAGGGGACTGAGGGATGCAGAAATTATTCTTATCTTCTAATAGCTCAATCTGTTAAAGATTTTAAGCTATGATCCTGCCCTCAATATCATGATAACATACCCAAGGTCTCCAATTCACTTTCTACGTGAAGCAAAATAATTCACTGAATGCTTACGAAGGAGCCGGCCTGCCGGCATTCAAACCTTAGCTCTGCCACAGTCTAGCCATGACTCCACACAAGTCATTCAATCTCTCTGTGCCCCCCATCTCTCCATTTATAAATAGGGATTAATAATACAGTCATAGGATTGTATGAGGATTAAGTGAGTTCTATGCAGAGTGCTTATCAGAACTGTGCTGGGCACACAATAAATGCTACGCACATCAGCTGTAGCCACAAGGCCCTCAATGAACCAATTTCCTATTGTTGGATGTTCATCTCATGTCCAGTTTATTTTTATTACCATTATGAGAGTCACTCTAATAAACATCTGTGGTTTGTACCTCTCAGCCTGCTAGCTGCCTTACTTATTTCAAAGTGCCTAAGCTTCTGCTGAATTATCCTCCTTAGATTGAAAAGTAGTAGCAATTTCCAGTGCAACCAAAGTATAAAAACAATACCTTCAATGCAGTGTTTTCCACAAGTACTGGGTTATTGGTTTTTAAATGATTTTGCTATTAATTGTGTTAAATAATTTCACAGAAATTTAACAGAATTTTACAATACTAATACTAACATAAATTCACTTTGAAATAACTTCCACAAATAAAGCATAAATCACTTACTTTGTGATTGCAGCAAAAAAGTTAACTACCGAGGGCAGGCAAATCTTCAGAGGATTTAGCTGACTCATCACTATCCGTTCAAAATTTAGACTTTGAAGGTACCTCAAACCTTTGATTAAAAAACAAAAGATTTTTTTTTAAAGGTACAAACACAACAGTGTAAGCAGCACTTATTATTTTATACAGTAAAAAAAACAAATTTAAAAAAGGTATTTGCACAAATGCTTTAAAGGTCCATGTACACAGTCACACAGTGTAGAGCCCAAAGAATATCACTAGGCTTAACCATATGTATTTATGACCAAACCAACTTTTCTAAAGAAAAGAGTTTATTCTTTTAAATATTCAGGAAGTAAACATACATTCCCAGTGGGCAATAACCTTACATGACAATTTGGAACTCAGATATAAGCAACCTCAGCACATGCTGAGTGTACAGAGGGAAACGACTGTGTGATGGTTTCTGCTAACAATCATGGAATCATTAAGAAGCTGAGGCAACACAGTGATTCTCCATTCCTTAGAGGTAATGATTGTACAATATGGAATTTCTCCTTCTTGAATTCCATATGTACACACACACACACACACACACACACACAATCTGTCAATCTGACAGCCAACAAAACCAAGAGAGACTTACATGTCTTAAGTTATCAGTAAAGTTGAGCATGTTTTTCAAGTGCACATTAGTTGTATTTCAGGGTTTTTTTTGTTTGTTTGTTTATAAAAAACTATGCAGGTAGAAGGAAAAATTAGGTAGATACTAGTGTCTTGGAACCGATAAATATACTTCTCTCCTATGTTAAAGACACCACACTTATTCTAAGAGGCAAGCAAACCAACTTGTGCCTAAGTGTCTTTTGTTAGGAGATTCTTTGATGTATATTTTGATAAAAATTACTAAAAATGGCATAATGTAATGGCTTACAAGAAAGAGGTACTCTTTAACCAAGACGCTTACCATTTTATACCAAAAAAAAGCGATTTTACTTACATTGTGATAAAACCTTGTCCTACTAGAGTTCATACAACTATTTTTAAACCCCACATCTTTTTAGAAGTGGGGATTAAAAGGAAAATCCAGTTCATATCCATCAACCCCACATCACTGACCTTCCTTCAGGTTTCCACTTAAAAGCTGCCTGTGTCTAAAAACAAAAGTGTAGAACACAGCTTGGCAGGCTGAATAAAATGGTCCGTGGAGAGCAACGTCACAAAATGCCTTTGTTCCTGAATCCTGGTTATTAAGGTATACGTGCAGCCACTTAACCAAAAGATCTAGGCATGATTTTACAGTACTAGAGAAAAGAAAAATTCAAGTCAACTTCACTTGCTTCATAAAAAACTAGAATGACATAAGAACACACAATTGCCTCTCCTTACAAACTAAGAAAAGTCTGTCCATTGGCTTCTGTATCTATCACCCATGGGCACAGAGGAGAAGCAAAGAAAGGAAAGAAAATGGTAGGCAGGTGGAAAGACAGCCTTCCAGTTACAAGCTCAAGCACATGGACCTCCTAGGAACAACAGGCAGGCCCCTAAGAATGCTGAAGTCCCAAGAGCTGGAGAACAGTTTCTCCTCATAAACTCAGAAGGGTTTCTCCGATGGCCTCCCAGCCCTCTTGGGGGAATATGGCCAAAGAGCAGGGCATGTTTACCCACATCCTACAAGAGAAAGACAGTCTGGTTGACCTCACCATTCCCTAAGGGGTTCTGATGAAATCCCATGGTCAACAATTTAGGACAGAACAGCCAGATAGCTTTTAGCTGTCAGGAAAGGGTTTTTAATAGCATCCTTGTCCAAAGATATCTTCATGGATAACTAGAAGAAACAGGCCCAGAGCTGGCCTCCTAAACAGATCTATTACCTTTAAAAGGATTTTTTTCTTCAGCTTTAACAGATACAATTGATTCGGAATGCAAATGAAAAATGACAAACCTATAAAAAGAATCAAAACAGTATACAACACTGTACACCATCCATGAAGACAAATGGATCTTCATATTCAAGTGCAACCATACAGAACAAATTACAAAAGCTTTTCATGTGAGGTTTTACATTTTGAAAAGGAGACATTTTATTCTGAAATTGCCTCTCAGAAATATAAACATCTTGAATAGAGTGGGGGAACAGATTTTTTCACTTTAAAGACAGACCAAAAAAATAAGGCAGATATTTCTCTGACTTGAGACAATACTATACTTTCTAAAGCATGATATGAAAAGCACTTGGAAAATTAGGTTACTTACATAAGAGGAACAAATTTAGCTCTTGCCAAAAAGCTTCCAATATAATTTGCAGCAGCTTGCCTGATGATAGCAGGATTATTTGGATCCTGCAATTTTTTCCACAGATGTTCCAAAAATGCTTCTGCAAATCCCTATAAAAAGAGAAGGTGTTGGTCTCATCTTTTTTTAATGCTTAAGATATTCTGGCGATCAGAATCCTCAGATTTTTAACTCACCAATATGGGAAAGTTCTAGTATCTCAGTTATACTGCTAGATAAATAATGGATACGTTATCATGGTTCTTATTTTTAAAACACCTTGAGATAATGCTATTAAAAACAAAAGGTGTTCCACAGCATCAAATAATTCAATGGATCCCAAAACTAGCTGAGCATCAAAATCAACCCTACAGATTCAGGGCTTTGGAACCCTACAGATTTGTGACAGGGCTTTGGGATCCACCAATTTTTAAAGCTCTGTTAGCAGAAATTCTCTGGTGGTCCAGTAGTTAGGATTCGGTGCTCTCACTGCCGGGGCCCGGGTTCTATCCCTGGTCAGGGAGCTAAGATCCCAAAAGCTAAGTGGCGCAGCCAAAAAAATAAATAAATAAAGCTATGTAAGTGATTCTGATATTTAGCCATAACTGGAAACCAGTGATTAACCACGCTCACATGGGAACTCCTTCTGCAGTACCTTTCAGACTGCACATATCAAACTTAACCAGAAATAGAGACTAAAGTATAGTCAGTGGGACTTCCCTGGTGGTCCAGTGGGTAAGACCCTGAGCTCCCAATGCAGGGGGCCCGTGTTCAATCCCTGGTCTGGGAACTAGATCCCGCACACATGCCCCAAAGACCGCATGCCGCAACTAAAAGATCCTGCATGCTGCAACGAAGACCCGGTGTAGCCAAAATAAATAAATAAATATTTTAAAATAAATAAATAAAGTATAGTTGGCATTTGACTAATTATGCTAATTGTAGGAAAAAAACAGACCAATTCGCCTCTTTTCAACAAAGGATGCAACCTCCAACTTCTCCCAAATAGCTCTTTTCAAAAGCTACTAACACATGCTTTGGGGCAGATTGAGTTTAACCTTCCTATCCACGACCAATACTCTCCTGGACAATTCTAGGAAGCTACAAAATAGCTGCAAAGAAGAGTCCTGTGTTCTTTTGTTTTGCTTTGTTCTCAAAATAGAAAAACAAAGTCTGAAGTTTTAAAACCCTAGATTAAAAATTTAGTTTGGGCTAGTTAAGATCAACTGAAAGAGAATAAAGAAAATAAAGTTAAATATGCCTTATGAGATTTTAATAAAGGCTTGAATTAAAGGGAAGGGCACCACCTAGTGGACCAAATGCAGGATGACATTTTCAGGGCACTCAGCTTAAACTGACAGGCAGCAGCAATGCCCTCTGCTCCTTCCGTGGGTTGAAAAGGGCTTGTTATTTCATCTGGGGCACTAAGTAAAATGAGCTCAAGACAAAGAAATACCTCACGGTCTCTCTTCCACACCTCCCTCCACCCCCCATTTTTTAAGGGAAAATTCTGGGCAAGAATAAAATAAGCTACAATAATGTGAATGACATACTCACCAATTTAAAGCTACAGAGGTAAAACATGAAAAACTGCACATGGCAAGAGGCATGCGTGGGCAACAGGAGTTTGTCAAAGATGGTTATGAGATCTCGATATAAATCCTTTGTTTTGCTGTTATCAATCTTACCTACGAAGAAAATTTGGCATTTCAGTTTTATAAAGACATTATTTTCAAGCTACCAGTTTCATTTACCAAATTTGCAAAAAGCAAACAATACCATTAAGACATACATCATCTATTAAGCTACGGGGGGGTGGGGGGAATGCCATCTTTATTTTGTACAGAGTTTCCTTTTTAAAATTTCAGTCTTTTTTTTTTTTTAATGAGGATCTTGAATCAGATGCGTATGTTTGATTGATTGATTGATTGATTGATTTTGGCTGTGTTGGGTCTTCGCTTCTGTGCGAGGGCTTTCTCCAGTTGTGGCAAGCGGGGGCCACTCTTCATCGCGATGCGCGGGCCTCTCTCGTTGCGGAGCACAGGCTCCAGACGCGCAGGCTCAGCAGTTGTGGCTCACGGGCCCAGCCGCTCTGCGGCATGTGGGATCTTCCCAGGCCAGGGCTCGAACCCGTGTCCCCTGCATTAGCAGGCAGATTCTCAACCACTGCGCCACCAGGGAAGCCCCAGAGTTTCCTTTTTAATTACAATAACCCAGCACTGGCAAGGAAGCAGGCTCTCATCTCATACACACTACTGTGATGCCACACATTGTAAAACTGCCATTTAGAAGCAGAAGCCCTCTGATCCAGTAATTCTACTGCTAGAAATTTATCACAAGCAAATAATTGACAATATATATACAAGGATGTTCATTATACTGTTATTTATAATGGCAAAAAAAGCAGGGGGAGAAAAAAAAATAAGAAACCAGTTAAATCCATATAACTATTTTAGAAGAACAGTGAATGGTATGAGAAAATGTTCACAAGAGGTGAAAAGGGAAGATTATAAAATACTACATATAGTGTGATCCCCAAATCCACTGAGAAAAACACATATACCCATGCAAACAGAAAAGAAAAAAAAAAAGCTAATAATGGTTCTCCAAATAGTAAGAATGTGGCTGTATAAACTTTGTAAATCCTTTCCTGTATTCTCCAAATTTTCTCTAATCAATATGTATTATTTTTATAACAGCAAAAAAGTTAAAGTAGTAACATATTAATTCAGATTCAAGCCCTAATAATAGAACTGAGTGGCATGGCAAAGCCTCTAGACTAAAAATTCTGTAAGGACAAGAAGCATATCAATTTGTTCACTACAGCACCAACACCTGGCAAAACCAAAGTTACCTAGACTCTCTAAATTCAATACGGAACACCAAGTACCATGTATCAACGTCTACTATACCATTTCTTAAATGTCTTGAACTTGAGGTCTGCCTAAAACTGTCCAAGCTCCATATATAAGCTTTCAATACAGTAATCAGTGAAAATATCATCAAGGGCTTTGAAGACAAACATAAATAAGCCTGAATCCCGGTCCCACTATTCTCAAGCTATGTCATGTTGGCAAGTAACAATCTCTCTAAACCTTCTCTTCCTCACACTCAAAACAGTGATTTTTTGACAGGATTTCTATCAGTACTAAAGTATGAAAAATACCCAGCACAGTGCATTGTAGGTGTTCAACAAAGCAGCGGTTACTGTGACTACTACAGGTTGTTACCATCTACATAGCAGACATCCTTAATGTAGGACAAAAGTAAAGACAGCAGGATGTCCAGGCGTTCAGCTACAGGATGGACCATCTGATCAAGCATTCCCGGATCAGCCTTTGTTTCATGGTCAGTTTCTTCATCTTCGTCCTTTGAAAGTAAAGTAAAAACTAACATTAAAAGCCTCAGTAAAAGTAGTTTAGTGAGAAAATTCTGAGGTAATCGTTTCCTTTAAAAGATAAAAGAAAATACACAAAGACCTTTCCAGGCAGGGGCTCTCAACCAGAGGTGTGAATCAGAACCACCCGTGGAATTCAAAATGAAAGCACAGATTCAGCCTCTGATTCTCATTTAGACACCCATTTACAGTGTGGCCGTGCAAACATCACAGATTTCCCCCAGCTCCTGGCACCCACTGTTGGTGCCAGTTTCCTTTCCCAGGACAGGGCACCCATCCCCGAGCTGCTATGAATATTGGCTGCCGACAGCTCACAGCTTCTCCCCCTTCTCCAGAGAAATGCCCTTGCTGCTCCCATTCCCTCCCCATCAGAACTGACTGACACGAGGTCACAGGAGGCCATCTCTCTGGTCTCAAGGCAGGACTAACTCTATCCTGCAACTCATGCTCCAGAGCTTCTGTGGGGGATCAGGCTGTAGCTGCTTTCCAACTGAGACCGAACTCTCACTTAGTTCCTTCCCCTGCCTTTTCCAGCTTCCTCACACCCTTTGTCCCAAGGGCACCTGAATCCCCATCTCAGGCTCTCCTCCCGGTGAACCCAACCGAAGACACTGCCCCAGGTAGAGAAGCACTGCATTAAGGTATACAATTTGTAAAACACAGAAGTTACATTGGTATGCTTTTCCATTTATCACTCTTTCACAAGCAATATGTGGTTTACAAAAACAAAGAACAAACAGAAGAATAAAAATGAAACATACTTCACCAAACCCAAATTCAAAGCCTTGGAAATAAGCTCTACTAGTCAATAAACAACAAAAAAGCAAACTACTCATTTAAGAAATCATTTTCAAGTTTGCTGAACTACTGTTTTAATTCAAAGCCTTGAAAAAGGTGAGAAGCCATTAGCTGTTTCTTCCCACCCTCTGGGACTGTGAACTGCGTATGTCTGATTTCATTAATAAATGCTGACCATATTAAAGAGCCCTTCTGTGGCATCTGTTCCACTACTAGTCTGAGTTGCTGTTTCCTCAGCATCTTCAATATCTTGCCGGCATGCATTTACCTACATTACAACAAAGAAAAAAAAAAAGAATAAAAGCTTTTAAAATATAACTACATTATTCAGGGACTTGAAATTCATCTGATACACATGCTTTAAAGATGTCCATATTAGCACCCTATATAGCACTGTAACTCAATAAACAATCACAATGCAAACCTATAAATGGGTCTGGGTCATGGAGAAATTTACAAGATTATAAATTAAGCTCCCTGTATTACATATGTACATAAAATTAATATGAACTGTGCTATGTTGGTCTAAAAAAGGTAGCTTCAACAAACTCAACGTTTATTCCAACTCTTACTGTGCACAAGACACACGCATGGTGTATAAGAAGCATATCATCAATCAACTGAGGAGAAAATTATTAAATGCAATCAATTTTGAATTAATGAATATTTATTTGGCTATATAACCCTTCAGATATCGTATTTAACATACCACTCATATCATGCCTTTTCAACTGTCTATAAATGACCTTCTTCCTCAATATACTCTAAAATGTTCCATAAGCATGTATGTATGCAGTTGACCAGAGAGGTTTAACTCCAAGTGAGCAACGTGCCAGCCCACCCAACCTCCAGCCCTTCCTAGACCTCCTACAGAATCAATGTCCTTCCCATCAACTCCTATTTCCTTAGTCCACAAACCTCAAGTCTCCCCAACCCTGAAACATGTCTCTCACCCCGCCTCATCCCCTCTTTACACCACAAACCCTCACCAGGTCTCTAGCAGCCCCACTTCCTATCCATCCATGCTCTCTCCAGCAACAGACTACCTCCTAAACACCAAACCCAAGGACTTTGCTTTTCTCATCCTCCTTAAAAAGCTCAGCAATAGGGGACTTCCCTGGTGGTCCAATGGTAAAGAATCCGCCTTCCAATGCAGGGGATGTGGGTTCGATCCCTGGTCAGGGAACTAAGATCCCACATGCCACGGGGCAACTAAGCCCGCATGCCACAACTACTGAGCCTGTGCACCTCAACTAGAGAGCCCGCATTCTGCAAACTACAGAGCCCACGCACTCTGGAACCACGCGCCACAACTATATAGAGAACACCCGTACACCACTAGAGAGAGAAAACCCGCACACCACAACTAGAGAGAAATCCGCGCGTTGCAACAAAAGATCCCGCATGCCGCAACAAAGATCCCGCATGCTGCCAACTAAGACGCGACACAGGCAAAAATAAATAAATAAATAATGATAAATAAATAAAAAAATATTTAAAAAAAAAAAAAGGTCAGCAACATCTCATGCCGCCTACTAAAGCCTTCCTCCCTCCAGATCCTCCCTGGGTGTCCAGACTCTTGGTTTTCCTCTCATTTCCGATCTCACTTCCTCTCTCCTGTTGGCCTCATTCTCAGTCCCCTACCTGCAGCTACAACTGCTTGGTGAATATTCTCCATCTAGCTCCCCACCTGCACCTCAATCCATCCAAAATGGAACCCATCATCCTGCAACTTCCTCCTGACGTTTCTTATTACTGTTACCGCAACACCAAACTTTCATTCCACAGGGAGCTACCTTTGAAGGGTTCCTTTCCCTTACCTTCTACTCCCCTACTTCCAATCCAGTCTCAAGGACCTTTCCTCCCCGTGTCACCAGAATCCATCACTTTCTCATTCCCACTGCAGCTTATTGCAAGCCTCTTTAAGAAAAGTATAAAGAATCCCCAAATAACTTCCTTAGGTATGCATTCCCAACTTCTTCTGACTACATCAGGTTTTCTAGCTCATAATGCATGTGTTCCATTCACAGCATTTACCACAACTGTACTTTTCCATTTACGTGACTATTTAATTAATGCCTTGTTCCCCAACCATGAGAGATGGGATTGTCTATAAACACCAGCACATCAATGCTCAAAGAAATGTTCAAGAAATGTTCAAAGAAATGAATCAAAGGTGGAACTGTGGATTTTTTTCCACTGTTGCTACTACTGTTTCAAATATTATGATTATAACAAATACTATAACATTATTTAATAAATAAAAATCAAAGAGAAAAACAGATTACCCAATACTTACGTCCAACTTGAGCAGCTTTTCAATAACGAGCTCCAGAATTTCATGTCTCAAGGTCGGAAAATACACACTAATCCTTAGTAAGTTATGAACATAACATTCCTAAAACATAAAAAGATGAACATTTCAACAGAGAATAAATGTTTCATAATTATGCAAGCAAAACATCAATTACACAATCTTTAGTTTCAACTATTCAAACAGAAAAGACTATCAAGCAACACAGAAACGACACTGTTTATACACACAATATTAGTATAATTTAATTACCCCCAGTAAATTAAGTTTGTGATTTGTATACTTCTACAATGTTTTTAAAACAGGTTTGTTGAGATATAATTCATATAAAATTCACCTATTTATAAAGTGTACAATTCAATAGTTTTTAGTATATTCACAGAGTTGTGTAACCATCACCATAATCAATTTTAGAACATTTTCATCACCCTAAAAAAATACCTTGTATCTTCTAATAATGTACCTCCTCCCAGCCCTAGGTAACCACTGGTCTACTTTCTTTCTCTATGAATTTGCCTAGTATAGACATTCCATATAAGTTAGTTGTGAATTTTTCATAGATGCCTTTTATCAGGTTGAGAAAGTTCCCTTCTATTTTTGTCATAAAAGGGTTTTGGCGTTTTTCCATCTATTGAGATGACCATGTGGTATTTATCATTTATTCTGATACAGTATACTAATTGGTTTTGGGGTATTAAATCAACCTTGCATTCCTAGGATAAATTTCATTTGATCATGGTGCATAATTCCTTTTATATGTTGTTAGGTTCAATTTTCTAGTATTTTGTTGAGAATTTTTGCAACTACGTTCATAAGAGATACAATTTGTAACACTCCACTTGAAGCACACCATCACAAATAGCAGCAAAAGTTATTAACTCCTTATTTAATACCTGTAATACATTTAGGAAAAAATAATCTATGCTTAAAAGGGAACCACTATTGAAAGTTACACAGATGATCTAAATATTACACAAAAAACTTAAGACTTCATCTATAGAAGGCTCTGCCTTCATGTTCAAATAAAGCATGTTTATAATTGGTAGTAAATGAACTATTATTTTCTAGTAATTCCCATCTGTGTAAGCATTAAGCCTATTTAGATATTTCTGAAATGGACTCTGCCTTTGACTTGCACGTAGAAATAAGAGAAAAGGCACTGAGAACCCTCAGTCAGTCGCTTGCTAAGAAAGGAATCTGAGTCAAATTCTTAGTCTTGAGTTTAAAATTCAGCAGACAAAACAACTTTTAAGAAAAAGACCTAAACTCACTTAAAACTAAATCACAAAAAACAACTTTTCCATTAGTTTCCCCCATGAAAAGATTTCTTACCAACGTTCTCTCTGATTTTCGAAAAAACGGAAATTTTTCCACCAGTATCGGCATAAGAAACCATGGTGTTCTATTTTAAAAAGAAAAAACATGCAACCAATCCATGTTAACCAGACTTTCTTGGAAGGTTAACATTTCCATTCTAAGAGCAAATATAGATACAGGAGGCAAACGGTAACTCTTACTTCAAGCAATTGGAACTGAAAATAAATGCATGGCTTCAGAGAAAATCAGTAACAACTCAGGGAAAAATAAGCTTCTATTAAGTTTGATATCAACAGCAAATTAAAGGGGGATCCTTTTTTCCACAGAAGTTTAATGAAGAGCTTCAGTTTAAAATCTAAACACTTCCCACTGTACATATATATTATTTCAAAAAGGAGAAAAAATTATCAACTTGGACTTTTTAAAGTTAGCTTATTTGCTAAACTTACTGAGGGAATTTGAAGTTCACCCCTCCAAAAGAAACCTACACACCTTAAAAGATTTTCTTAGAACTAATTTTTATTCATATGGCATGACACAAACGCAGGGGCTTCTCACTGAAAAGTTTTGGGTATCGTGTCTGTCGAAGATAAAAGCAAAATTCCAACCACCATAAAAAGCTGGAGGGGAGAATTTGCATACAAGTTTTGAAGAATAGTTAAAGGCAATGAATAGAGAACTGAAATGCCATTTTTTGTAGAATGTGATGTGATATCAACAGGGTACAAAAAATATGCAGCATATAACTTCAGTTTTGATGCTATGAACATTTTACAATTTTCTACTAACCGATCATAATTTTCTTGAGACTTAGACACCACAATTCAAAATAAGTAACCAAAGTATACTCACGATGGGACATATCTTGCTATTATTTGTAAGGCTCTGTGACATGTGTCAAAATTTGCAGGAAGATCTACAAGGTGAAAAGGGAGAGTATGAGCATCAAGATAAAACTGAAAACTGAACAATTATCTACCTAAGTCTAAAAATGCCTGCTAACCAAAACTGAATCATTTGTCAGCAAAATAATAATTTCAAGAGTTTTCTCCATGACCGACTATCAATGAAGACTATAAATAATGCCATTAAGGGCAATTGATTGCACGTTAACATTAAATATAACAAAACAATTCCATCAAGGTTGCCTTTTGTTGCAGTCTACATATTAGATTAAGTCCTGGAGGTGCCAGGATACTTTAGCATTCAGCATGCATTCACTAAGACACAGGAGGCAGTCTTTGCTTTAATCCTCTTTATACTTACTATCATCTTCGTCATCAGAATCCGAAACATCTATGTCACCTTCCTTAGTGACCACTCGGGCTTTTGAGGGAAAAAGGAAATACGTTATTCTTCTAATATTGATCTAAACAATCAACAGCTACATAAAAAAGCGATTTTTCCATTGTCCAAACTTAATACAATAAAATTTACAATGGGGGCAGGAGGTTTAAATAGCTAAAAATCCCTGAGTTCCAAGACTTCATCAGAAGCTCAATAAAGCAAATTACAATCCATAAAAATCATAGCAACAAATGAATCTAGACACTTCCACAGAAGTCATTATAGGGGACAGACATGTACCAGAACTGCTGCCAATAAGCATCCTGGAATCTTCCATGGTGGCATAATCTCCAAAATATAGTGGGAAGGTAACTTTTTAATAGAGATATTTAAAAAAATAAGAATCAAAGCAAGCAAAGAGCAGCCACTTACGAGGTACAAAATGAGAAGCAATCATGCTGAGACATGGTCTAAGGAAGACAGTCTGTGCTGATACAAGATTACCAAGGAAAGCTAAATACTCCTCCACCACTGTCTGACTTCTATTTAACCACTGCAACCTCTAGAGGTGGGAGGGAGAGAAAGACAAAAGGAACATTTTACTGATACAATATACACTATTTTCAAAGTACTGAATTACATAAAATAGTTGATGAAATAAATGGTGAACTTACCAACAGAATATTAATAAGCTGCTCAAAGTCTTTTGTCAAGTACATGATGGAGGAACGGAATTCCAGTAGCCAGTTAATGATCTGGTCATCCTTAAGTTAAACAAAGAAAAGTACTTTCAAAATCACAAATTCTCTCAAATAACAGAGAAATGATATCTATCTGGCATTGATCATCTATCAACAATATTTAGGGACTTCCCTGGTGGTCCAGTAGTTAAGACTTTACCTTATGATGCAGGGGGTGTGGGTTCCATCCCTAGTCAGGGAGCTAAGATCCCACATGGCTCGTGGCCAAAAAACCAAAACATAAAACAGAAGCAACATTGTAACAAATTCAATAAAGACTTAAAAAAACACGGCCCACATCAAAAAAAAAAAAAAAAAAATTAAATTGGGGGTAAAAAAATGTCACAAACTTGGACTTAAGCCAAAGTTGGGATGAAAATTTCTTAGTTTGTATCAAAATGGAAAAAGATGTTACAATAAATTTTCCTTTTTTTTTAAAGTAATATAATAACTGACATACAGGAAAAAGAATCAAATGCAATACTTAATTCTAATCACTTCTGTTTGCCCTAGAAAAGTAAGAACACCTCAAATGTTGACACCTGGGACTTCTTTAAACTAAAGAATTGTAACAGATTCAAATATTCTAAGACCACAAGGACCAACAGGTACCTCTACTTCCTCTATACTCATGCTGACCTGCAAGCATGTTGACAACATTCATCTAAGCTGATTAACTAGAGTCATCAATAAATGTAACTTTTTCTTAACCCAACCTTCAAATGGGTTTAAATGAATTAAAATGTGTTCTATATAAATGATGGTTCCACTACTCCATTAAATATTTTTCAGACAATAAAATTACTATTCATAATACTTTTAGTGACATGGGAAAACCTAAATAGCAATACAAAAAAGAAGTCATGAAGAGAATAAGATATCAGTTATATTTAATAAAGATACTGTTTGTATTCATGCATATATACAGCATACACAAGAAAAAAAATTAAAGCCCCTAATTTTGGGGAATTCCCTGGTGGTCCAGTGGCTTTCACTGCTGAGGGTGCGGGTTCAATCCCTGGTTGGGGAACTAAGATCCTGCAAGCTGGGCAGCACAGCCAAAAAAGAAAAAAAAAAAGGCCCTAATTTTTGAAAGAAAATGGTTAATGCTGATTAAGACTCAGTAGGGGAAAGAGACATATGGTGTTGTACCTTTAGCAACAGACTACAAACAGACAGTGTTGAACCTGCAGTGATGAACTATTAGCAGACAGGGCGGGACCTACAGCAATAGACTACTTATAGGGAGTGTCATTTAGTGAGAACACACCATGTGCCAGGCATGGTGCTCAACACCGTACATATATACCTTTTCCGAATCCTAACAATGCTGCAAATGGATTATTGTTATTCCCATTTTACAGTTGAGGAAACTGAGCCTAAGAAAGATTAATAAGCAATTTGCCCAACCAAACCAGTAAAAAACTAGGTTCAAACCTGACCGCCTACAGGAATAAAGACACAGACGTAGAGAATGGACTTGAGGACACGGGGAGGGGGAAGGGTAAGCTGGGATGAAGTGAGAGAGTGGCATGGACACATATACACTATCAAATATAAAACAGATAGCTAGTGGGAAGCAGCCGCATAGCACAGGGAGATCAGCTCAGTGCTTTGTGATCACCTAGAGGGGTGAGATAGGGAGGGGGGGGAGGGAGAGGCAAGAGGGAGGAGATATGGGGATATATGTATAGATGATTCACTTTGTTACAAAGCAGAAACTAACACACCATTGTAAAGCAAATATACTCCAATAAAGATGTTAAAAAAAAACCTGTCCGCCTAGATCAACGCTCTGCCCACTTTCCCACAATGCCTTGCTCCACATGAAGGAGCTCCCCACCTTTTCCCCACCAGTTCACCAGTGAGTGCTTCCTATGCATTATCTATGTGACAAAGCTCAATGACACTGACTATTTACTGATGAACCCTAAGTAACCTGGCAATACAATAAAGTAAGTCGCAACTCATTTGCACTACAGTAACTTCATAACGTCCACAGTCATTAAGGATAACAAGGCCTGAAACAGAGAAGACAAGCTAAGTTACACACAAATAAAAATAAGTTAGCTCTATCCTGTCACTTTTCCACTAAAACAAGTGCAACAAAATTATAAGGACAACATTTAAACTGCTCCACTTTTTAAAGTAAACCAGTCAGAGACTTCGGTGCTTTAGTACTGAACTATTATTAGAAACAAATTATTTTAACACTCCTCTGAACTAATGTGGACACAAATGATGTGACTCTTGGTCTGTCAAAATCCCAAGGAGACGTGCTGATATAAAATACAGCAGAACACAAAGAATGTGGTTCTTCATACCTGTGGAAGAATGCACAGGTCTTTAAAGAAAGCTTTAAAGAAGAAGTGATGCTTCCATTGTCTTTAAACAGAGTGAGTATTCTTGGGGGCTCTATACCTTACAGAGGTAAAAGCATGTCTTCAGAAAACCAAAAGTAGTTCAGTATGGCTGGACTATATCGTGAGCAAGCAAGACAACAGATAAATCTGGGGAGCAAAGAGGGGCCAGACAAATCAGTGAAGTCCTTGTAAGCCAAATTTACAATTAGAAAGATCTGCTGGCAGTGTAGGGTATGGACTGAATGAACAACCATATGCTTAGACAGAACCTGAGAAAGTTCATTGGTGAAGATGATATTGCAGTTGGATCTCAAAGAGTAGGAGTTTTATAATTACAGTAATAATAATAATAGTAAACACTAATATAAGACTATGTGCAAGGCATTATTCTAAGACTTTAACATATATTAACTTGTTTAATCCTTACAACCGCTCCATGAGATAGGTACTACCATTGGTTCCCATTTTATAGCTGGGGACACTGAGGCACTGAAATGCAGTAATTTGCCCTCAGTCACAAAGCCAGTAAGGGAGGGAGACTATGTAACCAGAGCCCATGCTCAAATAGGTAGCAAACAAAGTAGATACAGAGGACCTCTTACAGCCAGAAAAAAAAAGGCACATGCAAAGCCCTGAAGATGAACAGAAATGGCAAATTTAAGAAGTAAAGTATCTAGTGGGACTGAACACTGAAAATTTGTTGCAGACCATGCTAAGAAGCTGGTCCTTTATTCTTCAGTGGGCATGAAGTAGGGCAATGACATGTTTAGAATGTGCTTTAGAGATGACTTAGGCTGAGACAGAGATAAGCAATAAATCATTTAAGCACATGAAGAAAGCTCCAGAAGTGGGTTTGGGAGAGAGAGAATGCTAAGCTCAGGGCACTTGTTAACACCTGTGGGCTGGCAGTTTAGACATCTGTACAGCACTGTAATTCAACTATACTTCGATAAAAAATAAATTAAATTAAATTAAAATTTTAAGATTTTAAAAAAAGAACGAAAGAAAGAAAGAAACAGGTCTGGAGCCCACAAGAGCAATCTGAGCTATAGATGCAAATCTGGAAGTTATCAGGACACAGATAAATTTCAAAGCCATGAGGGCATAAGGAAAACACACAGGAAGAATCTGTAAAGTGAGGAAAGGGTTAAGTTTGGAAATCCAATCAATGCCAAATTTAAGAAGAACCTGTCAAGAGAATGATTAGAGATAAGTGATAAGAAGACAGGAAGATCAAAGAAACCGAAGGAAAGGGGTTTTTTGTTTTGTTTTTTCATTTTATTTTATTTTTTGGCCGCGCCACGCAGCATGCGGGATCTTAGTTCCCCAACCAGGGATCAAACCTGCACCCTCCGCAGTGGAAGCGCTAAGTCTTAACCACTGGATTGCCAGGGAAGTCCTGAAGGAAAGGTTTTAAGAAATGGGTAGTCAACTGTATAAACTGCCACAAGGAATTACTATGGGGCTTAAAAAAAAAAAGAAAGTCCATTGAAATCAACACATAAGAAATCACTGGTAACTTCTGTCATAGTAAATACAGCAGTGGACTTAACAGTGGATTTAAACATGAATGAGAAATGAGAAAATGCAGACTGTCAACAGGAACAACAACTAACAATTACAAAGTCCTCTGAGTCAGAGGCTGTTCTAAATGCTTCTTGTATATTAACTCATTGGATCCTCTTAAAACAGCTACATTTAAAGTACTTCTCTTATTTCTCTGGTTTTACAAGGAGGAAAACAGAGGCAAAGAGGTTAAACAACATGCCCAATATCACACACTGGGAAACAATGGAGTTGGGATTTTAATGCCAGGCAATCTGACTACCAATGCCCACAGTAATAGACTATTCTTTCCAAAATTGGGCAATAAAGGAAGAAAAGGGAAATAACACTTACTGAGTTGTTACTACATGACAGGCATATACCTTGTACCATTTCCAAAAACACTGAAAGAGTAGTAGTTTGAAAGAAAAGTCATTTTTTGTTGTTTTTTTGTTTTGTTTTGTTGTTTTAGCACTGGAGAGACATGAGAGTTGCATGCAGCATAGAAGAAAGGTTCTAAAAAGGAAAAATTAAAGCAGGGTTTCTCAACCTCAGGACTACTGGCATTTGGGGCCAGATCATTCATTGCTGTGAAGGGCTGCCACGTGTACTGTAGGATGTTTAGCGGCATCCCTATCATCCACTCACTAGATGCCAGTAGCACTCTTCCCTTCTCCCAGTTGTGGCAATCAAAAATGTCTCCAGTTCATCACCAAATCACCTCGGGGGCAAAAGTGCCCCTGGTTGAGAACCATTAAAGAAGGATCATAGAGCAAGTTCTAGAGAATGGAATAGGACCAAAAGTGCAAACCAATGTCTCTACAAAGTGGCAACAACTTTGCTAATAATCAAACACAAAATTAATTACCTTTATCTCTGGATCTGACAGCTGGTTCTTCAACAACTCAAAGTCATTTGTTTCCCCCTTAATGAGAAGGGGGGAAAAAAAATGAATTTTTCCTTGCTTGGGTTTCCAGTTAAAGACCAACAGCAGGATTTTTAACTTATACAAAAAGAACATTGTAACATACACATCAGTTGCAGATTATAAAATCCTGACTACGAAAATTTTAAAACTCATGTTAGTGTAGCTAGGGGGCTTGGAAAAAAGAAAATGACAACAGGCCATTCATATTTAGCTATACTTGTGTACTTACATTTGAATATGATAGTCAATATTCCATGATACTATCCAATCATATATATGGATATAAATGCAGGTTACATATAAAAATAGACAGTAATGCATATTTTCCCACCATTGCTGAGATACAGCAGAATCACTTCTAAACTAACACAAAAACAAAGCCAAAAAAAAAAAAATCCCCATTAATAGAGCTGGTTTATTGTCCCAAAGCAATGCTTTGGTAACTCCTTAAGAAATAAAATGCGGGACTTCCCTGGTGGCGCAGTGGTTAGGCATCCGCCTGCCAATGCAGGGGACACAGGTTCGATCCCTGGTCTGGGAAGATCCCACATGCAGAGGAGCAACTAAGCCACAACATAGTTGTGCGCCACAACTACTGAGCCTGCGCTCTAGAGCCCACATGCCACAACTACTGAAGCCCGCACACCTAGAGCCGTGCTCCGCAACAAGAGAAGCCACCACAATGAGAAGCCCGCGTACTGCAACGAAGAGTAGCCCCCGCTCGCCACAACTAGAGAAAACCCATGCACAGCAACAAAGACCCGACACAGCCAAAAATAAATAAAATAAATAAATTTATTTAAAAAAAAAAGAAATAAAATGCTTTGAGCTAATGGTTTTTTATTCTACTATTTGCTGAAGATTTTAAAAAACACTAGGTAAATAAAGCACTTGAAGATGTGAAACCTCAGCAAAGGGGTTACTACTCTAATTTTGAACTGACAGCACCGTGCTGTTGTTAAATTTATTTGATTTCAATATTGATATCTAAAATCCATTTTATTTGTCTACTGATTTTTAGTATAACAGCTATAACTGTATTCCGACCAGCAAAAATCAAACCTCAATATATCAATTATATTTCAATAAAGCTGGGAAAAAAACCCACCAAACTTCACATTATCATCTCTTACCTTTCTGTACTTCAGCAACACTTCTGTCACAGTTCCACCAAACCGAACAGTTTTTCTTGGGGGAGAATTGAAGAAATCATTTTCTAATGCAAGCATATCTGAAAGCCTATGGAACCAAGATTATTAAGCCATTAAGTGCATGACAGGGAAAAATAAAAGCTATAATAGTCAACACTTATTAAACCAACATCATTCAGTGGGACTACTGCTAAAGCCTCCTAACGGGCCTCCCTCCTTCCACTTGAGTCCCCCAGCAATCCATTCTTCATTCAGTGATCTAATGATCTTTCAAAAACTTAAGACAGATCATGCTACTCTACTCTCTTGCTTAAATTCTCAAAAGGTTTCCTACTCTTTATCGTCTTCAAGGTCCTACATTAATCTGGCCCCTGCCTACCTCTCTGACCTCATCTCTAACCACTTACCGTACTGCAGCCAGGGTCCTTTCTGTTCTTCAAACCTGCCAAGCAGATTCCCATTTTACTTACTATTCCCTCTGTCAGAAACACTCACTCTCCAGATGTGTACGTGGTTGGACCCTTGTCTTCATTTAAGTTGAAGCTCAAATGTCAGAGACCTTCCCCATCAGAAATCGAAAGTACCCATCCTCTCCCTCTCCCCTACCATCACACTGTTTTATTTCTTCACAGCAGTTACCGCTATCTGAAATCATCGTTTACTTATCTACTGTCTTTCCCTCCTTAGACTGAAGGTCTGTTGAGAGCAGGGACATTGTCTCTTTTGATATACTGTCCCCCATGCTTAACGCCAAAAGTAGGTACTTAAAGAAATATATTATGAATGATATTATGCCAAGTGTTCCGCCAAGTTTGCTTCTTTTAAACAAAGCAGATTAGTGAAAAAACATAGCATCCTGCTAAGGACTGTCAAAGTTAAACCCCGAAGTGTTTTACGGGGGTTAGGGGCTTTAAAAGCTGAGCTAGATATAAACACTGTTAAACAAACGTGTGTCAAAACAAATTTCAAACAAACAAACAAACAAAACGTAAGACGCAATTTTCCGTCAGTGGCAGCATCTGGCTAATAATCCAAATAACCCAGGGACCTCTTTCCAAAGCTAGTCGAAGAAGCAGGAGGGAAGAATAAAGGAGCAGAATGTAGTACCCAGGCCTGGGATGCTATAAGGGAACCCAGTGGGGAGAAAGCGGGGGACTATGGAACAGAGAATAGGTTCATTTTTCCATCCCCTCTCCCACTTTTATTACCCATCTAAGGGGCATGGACTCACTCTTGAGGACCTGAAGTGATCCTCTTCCCTCTGCTTCCACCCCACTCCGTTAGCTCTGTCCCAGACCCTTCAGCTCCGCTCCCCTAATCCCGGTCCTGGGCTTTGGTCCCAGACTCGCAGAAGGAAGCGTCCTGGGTTCTTACCCGGTCCTCGACGCGCTCAGCGTCTTGACTGCAGCTGCCGCAGCGGCGGCATCTCCGGGCAACCGCGTGTGAAGCAACGGTGCCGCCATCTGACCAGACACACGCGACGACTACACCTGACGCCGGAAGTCGTGCTCCTTCTAGGACCGCCTCCATCCCGGAAAACGAGTGTGCGAGCGACGGCCTTCAGCCAATCAGGAACCCCACGTGGGGAGAGCTGAGTAACCTCGGCGGGCTAGAGTGCCGCCAAGGCGGTCTCTTCGGCCCCCTGCATCAGGCCCCTCCTTCCGCTTGGAGGACTTTCTCCGCCCAGCGAGGTGCGGCGATGAGGGCGCCTCCAGTATTAGGATTGGAGACGTTCGTAGGACGATTCAGTCCAGCCCTGAGGCTACCGGAGAAAGGGCGAGGACACCGGGAGGTGCTAAGCGGTGGCTGGGTATGTCGAGTATTAACTTTTTGGAGTCAAAGCCTTCCTCAATCAAACTGAAGAACCCGAAGCCCTGTGATTAATCCAAACCCGCAGAGAGATAGGATGGGTCGGGGTTTGAACAAGTCGGCTTGACCCAGGAACCCGCTTCTCCGTCCCCACTGCGCTATCCTCACAGACACCCAAGCTAATCTTACCCTCCCGGAAGCAGGCTTGACGAAGAGAGTTACCTAGAAATCTCAGAGCTGTGACGATGCTGGGATGAGAAATGAGAGAGTGAGAGAAAACAGTTTCCAAAAGGCATTAGCCCTTAAACTTAAAATTTTAAAGGAGGTACCGAGTCGGCCGACCAACAAAGCAGGGAAGGGTCTTCCAAGCATAGGGAACAACAGGTGCCAAGGCAGGGTGGGTGGGAAGGAGGCAGAGGGAAAGAGGGAGTGTCCCTCCCCTCAGTTTCTAAGAAGGGAAAATGTTGCAACCTTTGTAAACTGTATAGAGCTATATAAAAAGGACTTAAACCAGCTACAGCAACTTGTTGAATATAAAGCACTGTTCTGTTTTTGCAACAATGTAACTGTCCTTCTGCTGTCTCCATATGGTCGCACCATTTCTTCGCTCACTGCTTTAGAGTTCCTGCGGAATGCTGGGCAGAAATCATTCATGTCCCCAAAACAGAGGAAATTACGCCCTAGCTCACAAAGATGTTCAAGACAGCTGTTTAAGTGGGAATCTTTACCCCTCCACCCCCAGAGCTTAAAAAAAAAACACAATTCTTTGCACTCTCAGCCAGTAGAATTTTAACTCTGTACTGTCAAGCAATTTGACAATTACTTTATTCTTTCATTTTTAAAAAGTCTGATATGTACAAAAGAATATATATTAATGTAAGTTATAAAGCATAGTAAAGTGAACACCTGTGAATGTACACCCAACTTACGAAACAACCTGTATTATTGATTCTTCCTGTGTGCTCCTTCCATATCCCACCTCCCTGCTTCCTCTCAAGGTAATCACTATCCCGATTTTTTAAAAATCATTTCAACTTTTCTTTTTTTTTTTTTTTATAGCTACTTTATTTATTTATTTTTGGCTGTGTTGGGTCTTCGGTTCATGCGAGGGCTTTCTCCGGTTACGGCAAGTGGGGGCCACTCTTCATCGCGGTGCGGGGACCGCTCTTCATCGCGGTGCGCGGGCCTTTCACTATCGCGGCCCCTCCCGTTGCGGGGCACAGGCTCCAGACGCGCAGGCTCAGCAGTTGTGGCTCACGGGCCCAGCCGCTCCGCGGCATGTGGGATCTTCCCAGACCAGGGCTCGAACCCGTGTCCCCTGCATTAGCAGGCAGACTCTCAACCACTGCGCCACCAGGGAAGCCCTCAACTTTTCTTTATGCAATTACCATATATATTCCCAGACAATATATTGTTTATTTTCACTTGTCTTTCAATGATAAAATTACTTCCATGCTGTATTATGCTGCTGCTTCTTTTCAATCAACATTATGCTTCTAGAATCCATCCCTGTTGTATGTAATTGTGTTTTCCCTGCTATGTAGTGTTCCATTATATGAACATACCATGATTTATAAATCCATTTTCTTATCGCCAACATTTAGATTTTTTCCTTTCCGCACTCCCTCCCACTGTTATGTACATTGCTATGAATATTCTTATAATAGTCTCCTAATTCATATGTGCAAGAATTTTTCTAGGGTAGAGTTGCTGGCTTGGGGGGTATACAAGACACAGTCAAAGAGCTTTCCATGGGAGTTTGGGATTAGCAGATGCAAACTGGTATATATAGAATGGATAAACAACAAGGTCCTACTTTATAGCACAGGGAACTGTATACAGTATCCTCTGGTAAAACATAATGGAGGGCTTCCCTGGTGGTGCAGTGGTTAAGAATCCGCCTGCCAATGCAGGGGACACAGGTTCAAGCCCCGGTCTGCGAAGATCCCCCATGATGCGGAGCAACTAAGCCCATGTGCCACAACTACTGAGCCTGCGCTCTAGAGCCCCAGAGCCACAACTACTGAGCCCGCTTACCTAGAGCTGGTGCTCTGCAACAAGAGAAGCCACCGCAATGAGAAACCCGTGCACCGCAACGAAGAGTAGCCCCCGCTCGCCGCAACTAGAGAAAGCCCATGTGCAGCAACAAAGACCCAGTGCAGCCAAAAATAAATAAATTTAAAAATAATAATAATGGAAAAGAATATGAAAAAGAATGTATATAGGGACTTCTCTGGTGGTCCAGTGGGTAGGACTCGGCGCTCCCAATGCAGGGGGCCCGGGTTTGACTCCGGGTCGGGGAACTAGATCCTGCATGCATGCCACATCTAAGAGTTCACATGCTGCAACAAAGAAGCCCTCATGCCGCAACTAAAGATCCCACATGCCGCAACTAAGACCCGGCACAGCCAAAATAAATAAATAATAAATAAATAAATATTTTTTTAAATACTCTTTAAAAAAAGAATGTGTATATATGTGTATATATATATATGTATCAATATGACTGAGTCACTTCGCTGTACAGCAGTAACACAACGTTGTAAATCAAGTATACTTCAGTAAAAAATAAAGAAAAAAAGAGCTTTCCAAAGTGGTTGTGCCACTACACACTGCCAGCAATACCTTGTCCTTAAGCTTGAGCACAACTCCTTCCTTATTCTCACAAAGCACAGTTAAGACAAGACTTCTAAGTTAAAATGTTTTTTCAGTGAAACCTGAGTACAATGCAAGAAAAATCCTAAAACTAAATAGCATAATCTACTATTGGAGTTCCCTGGTCATGTTTCTTCATTGGGGATCCTCTACTTACTCTGTTCCATGGGCCAACTCAGCTGGCCAGGGAAAAGCCTCCTTTATCCAATCTTGCCTTTCCCAGACTCTGATCTCTTTTTGTCTCCAACTCTAATAAAAAATAAATAAATAGTAAAGACCTCTCCTTCTCCAACAACAACAAGCAAACAAGAATTAACGTGCTCCTGCAAAGATGCAGCCTTGCTCACAAAGAAGTCATCCGTTTACATTACTGTGCATTACAGTTGTTCATAATTATTCTGAGCTTCTTCACTCCAGAATGAAATTTTACTTTCTATACCCAGAAGACCCATTAAACTGTTTTTCAAAAGAGCAGTCTTCCCCTAGAGATGAATTTTACAGTCATCCCTAGAGTGGTTCTCTCGGTTAAAGCCTCTTGGCTTGAAAGTAACAGAAACTATCTCAAGCTAGTTTAAAAGGAAAAGGAGAATTTGTTCTAAGGATACAGGATATCTTAAAGCACCGGAAAATAATTTTTCACTGGCCAAATTTGAGTCAGGCACCCTCCTCTAACCCAATCTTGAGAGGTGAGGTCATATTGTACCTTTGCTGTAGATGAAAGTGTCACTATTAATGCTCCAGAAATGTTTTTCAAATGACTATATGGCAGGGATGATTCAAATGAACAAATTTCTAAATAGCAAAGCCAATAATAAATATCCCATTTGTCCCTTTCCCCTTTCCAAAAAGAGTCAACAATTATTTTATGAGTCACTTATCTTTACAAAAACGCCATTCCTTAATGCAAGATCTCACCTATATATCGTTATTGTTTATTTATTTATTTCATTTATTTTGGCTGTGTCGGGTCTTAGTTGCAGCACGCAGGATCTTCGTTGAGGCATGAGAGATCTTTTGATGCAGCGTGTGGGCTACTCTCTAGTTGTGGCATGTGGGGTTTCTCTTCTCTAGTTGTGGTGTGGGCTCCAAGGCACATGGGCTCTGTAGTTTGCAGCAAGCAGGCTCTCTAGTTAAGGCATGTGAGCTCAGTAGTTGTGGCGCATGGGCTTAGTTGCTCCGCAGCATGTGGGATCTTAGTTCCCTGACCAGGGATCGAACCCACGTCCCCTGCATTGTAAGGTGGATTCTTTGCCACTGGACCACCAGGGAAGTCCCTGTGTATCTTTAATACATATAGTTAATGTATATTAATTAATAACGTATATATGTTTACTAATTAAAGTATCATATTTACACACAGTATATGTAATTATATATAATAAAAATACATATAAATTGTATTGCTATCTAATTATAATAGATAATTATATACAATATAATTAATGTATTTAATATATTATTAAATAATAGTATAAATATATCCCAAGACCATTAATTTAGAGCCTTCCTTTTCCCAGAGAAGTATAAAGTAGAGTTTCTCAACCTTGGCACTATTGATATTTTGGTCCAGATAATGCTTTTATGAGGGGAGGAGACTCCTGCGCATTGTAGGATGTTTAGCAGTATCTCTGGTCTCCACCCACTAGGTGATAGTAGCATTCCCTCCTCCCCATTATGAAAAGCAAAAGTCTCCAGACATGTCAAATGCCCCTGGGAGACAATATTGCCAAAATTAAGAACCACTGGTATAAAGCAGGACCTTAGTGAACTTTTAGTCCAATTGAAGACACAAAATATATAAGAAACAACTATATTTTGCTGTATGATCCATTCCCCATTTATTAAAATAGTGTGGTAAATACATACTGTGTGATATAAAAGCACGTTGAGCAGAAAGAGTGGTACCGCAGAAAGAGCATCAGGTTCTAGAGCTGTACACCTTGACCTAGCTCACAGGGTTAAACTTTCAGCTCACTCCTTTCAGAAACAAGAACTAGAAAAGTACCCTTTCTCAGGCTGATCAAAACAGACTACTGCAGAAATAATGAGTTAATCTCCTAATTACAGCCCCTTTCGACTTTTCCAAAAGTTCTGCATCACTTTGTTAATCATAAGTAATGACGCTTTTGCCATTTTGTCTAGCAGAGTCAAGCTATGAGAGATCTTAATATGGTGGGGAATTCACGTTAGTTTTGGGACTGTAATATTGGAAGCCTTATACTACATACAGTCTATAATTATACTCTGATATAATTTATGATATTTGGCACTTGTCAAAATGCAGTTTTCTTTCCTTATTTTTGTGCAGGTGACTAAAAGGCATATAGTCTTCTGTGCTTATTTAAGTTAATGAAGTATATTAACTCACAGAACATGGGGGACAGCTAAATAATCACATTAACAATATTTTTTAAAAAATGTTTCATGGGTTTTACTGATGGAGTTTCACCCTTTAGAGCTGAGTCACAAAGAATAGGAATCAAACCCCAGATTTGTCATTTACTCTATTACTTTGGGCAACTGCCTATATGTTCTCAGAACTTCAGTTACCTTATCTATAAAATGGGGATAAAATTTTTTTGAGGTATTTTAGGGCTATTGTAAGGATTAGATTAGAGCGCATAAAACACAAACCACAGAGTATGGCACAGTGAGCACTACAGAGTGGGTTTTAATTAAATGACAGTAGTATTTGCCCATTTATTTTCATGTAAACGTGAGAAATGTAGTTGCAGTCAGGTGAAAACTGACCTGTGAGATACAGAGATGGGTTTATTGTAGAAAAGAAGAAAATAATTCATAAATTGCCCAGCAGTAACACCTTGAATATTTTGCATCTTATTACTTATAGTTTGTTTCCTATGGCTTTTTAAACTTATTTTAAAAACTGCAGCCAATGCCTGATTATTTCGGGCTTGATTATCTACTTAGAGACTACTCAGCCCTTAATTTCTTGCTGTACAACAGTGAAAACAGAGAGAAAGGAAATGACTTCTGCAGAGACTGAATCATCCTTGTGCCTCATGTAGTATCTGGCATTTAGTATGTACTAAATAAAAAATAAATCAATTTAATCACTTTTTAGTAACTCCAGTTTTAGAAGTGTTGGGTAAGACCAAAGGTAAAAATAAGACTCTTTGAACAATGCTATTTTGTTTTTCACTGTCACTATCTCTAGCCTTCTCAAAACTGAGCTTTGACTATGCCAGAGACATTTAATGAAATGCTTAGAATGGTGTGGAATAGAACACACACTGATTCTTTTTCAGGATGATGTCAAGTATGACCTTAATTATTCGAAGAATAAAACTAGAAGTCCAAAATACTTCAGTGTATATTATATGACCTGTGGGAGAAACAAAAGAGAGAGATGATTTTAGCCATCAAGGAGTTTACAAACTTGTAAAGTCAGATTTAACTTGTATATTAACAACTTTAGAGAAACTTTAAAAGGGGGAGGGGGACAAATGACAATGAAAACACGATGACCCAAAACCAGTGG
Source organism: Balaenoptera acutorostrata (assembly GCF_949987535.1). Classification (NCBI taxonomy): domain Eukaryota; kingdom Metazoa; phylum Chordata; class Mammalia; order Artiodactyla; family Balaenopteridae; genus Balaenoptera; species Balaenoptera acutorostrata. Next base: position 26,648,467 of record NC_080078.1, read on the forward strand.
GATGCAGCAAAAGCAGTTCTAAGAGGGAAGTTTATAGCAATACAATCCTACCTCAAGAAACAAGAAATATCTCAAATAAACAACCTAACCTTACACCTAAAGCAATTAGAGAAAGAAGAACAAAAAAACCCCCAAAGTTAGCAGAAGGAGAGAAATCATAAATATCAGATCAGAAATAAATGAAAAAGAAATGAAGGAAACAGTAGCAAAGATCAATAAAACTAAAAGCTGGTTCTTTGAGAAGATAAACAAGATTGATAAACTATTAGCCAGACTCATCAAGAAAAAAAGGGAGAAGACTCAAATCAACAGAATTAGAAATAAAAAAGAAGAAGTAACAACTGACACTGCAGAAATACAAAGAATCATGAGCGATTACTACAAGCAACTATATGCCAATAAAATGGACAACCTGGAAGAAATGGACACATTCTTAGAAAAGCACAACCTTCCGAGACTGAACCAGGAAGAAATAGAAAATATAAACAGACTAATCACAAGCACTGAAATTGAGATTGTGATTAAAAATTTTCCAACAAATAAAACCCCAGGACCAGATGGCTTCACAGGCGAATTCTATCAAACATTTAGAGAAGAGCTAACACCCATCCTTCTCAAACTCTTCCAAAATATAGCAGAGGGAGGAACACTCCCAAACTCATTCTACGAGGCCACCATCACCCTGATACCAAAACCAGACAAAGATGTCACAAGGAAAGAAAACTACAGGCCAATATCACTGATGAACATAGATGCAAAAATCCTCAACAAAATACTAGCAAACAGAATCCAACAGCACATTAAAAGGACCATACACCATGATCAAGTGGGGTTTATCCCAGGAATGCAAGGATTCTTCAATATACGCAATTCAATCAATGTGATACACCATATTAACAAACTGAAGGAGAAAAACCATATGATCATCTCAATAGATGCAGAAAAAACTTCTGACAAAATTCAACACCCATTTATGATAAAAATACTCCAGAAAGTAGGCATAGAGGGAACTTACCTCAACATAATACAGGCCATATATGACAAACCCACAGCCTACAACGTCCTCAATGGTGAAAAACTGAAACCATTTCCTCTAAGATCAGGAACAAGACAAGGTTGTCCACTCTCACCACTATTATTCAACATAGTTTTGGAAGTTTTAGCCACAACAATCAGAGAAGAAAAAGAAATAAAAGGAATACAAATTGGAAAAGAAGTAAAGCTGTCCCTGTTTGCAGATGACATGATACTATACATAGAGAATCCTAAAGATGCTACCAGAAAACTGCTAGAGCTAATCAATGAATCTGGTAAAGTAGCAGGATACAAAATTAATGCACAGAAATCTCTTGCATTCCTATATACTAATGATGAAAAATCTGAAAGAGAAATTAAGGAAACACTCCCATTTACCATTGCAACAAAAAGAATAAAATACCTAGGAATAAACCTACCTAAGGAGACAAAAGACCTGTATGCAGAAAACTATAAGACACTGATGAAAGAAATTAAAGATGATACCAACAGATGGAGAGATATACCATGTTCTTAGATTGGAAGAATCAACATTGTGAAAATGACTATACTATCCAAAGCAATCTACAGATTCAGTGCAATCCCTATCAAACTACCAATGGCATTTTTCACAGAACTAGAACAAATAATTTCACAATTTGTATGGAAACACAAAAGACCCCGAATAGCCAAAACAATCTTGAGAAAGAAAAATGCAGCTGGAGGAATCAGGCTCCTGGACTTCAGACTACACTACAAAGCTACAGTAATCAAGACAGTATGGTACTGGCACAAGAACAGAAATATAGATCAATGGAACAGGATAGAAAGCCCAGAGATAAATCCACACATATGGTCACCTTATTTTTGATAAAGGAGGCAAGAATATACAATGGAGAAAATACAGCCTCTTCAATAAGTGGTGCTGGGAAAACTGGGCAGCTACATGTAAAAGAATGAAATTAGAGCACTCCCTAACACCATACACAAAAATAAACTCAAAATGGATTAAAGACCTAAATGTAAGGCCAGACACTATAAAACTCTTAGAGGAAAACATAGATTGATCACTCTATGACATAAATCACAGCAAGATCCTTTTTGACCCACCTCCTAGAGAAATGGAAATAAAAACAAAAATAAACAAATGAGACCTAATGAAACTAAAAAGCTTTTGCACAGCAAAGGAAAACATAAACAAGATGAAAAGACAACCCTCAGAATGGGAGAAAATATTTGCAAATGAAGCAACTGACAAAGGATTAATCTCCAAAATTTACAAGCAGCTCATGCAGCTCAATATCAAAAAACCAACAACCCAATCCAAATATGGGCAGAAGATCTAAATAGACATTTCTCTCAAGAAGATATACAGATTGCCAACAAACACATGAAAGGATGCTCAACATCACTAATCATTAGAGAAATGCAAATCAAAACTACAATGAAGTATCACCTCACACCAGTCAGAATGGCCATCATCAAAAAATCTACAAACAATAAATGCTGGAGAGGGTGTGGAGAAAAGGGAACCCTCTTGCACTGTTGGTGGGAATGTAAATTGATACAGCCACTATAGAGAACAGTATGGAGGTTCCTTAAAAAACTAAAAATAGAACTACCATACGACCCAGCAATCTCACTACTGGGCATATACCCAGAGAAAACCATAATTCAAAAAGAGTCATGTACCACAATGTTCACTGCAGCTGTATTTACAATAGCCAGGACATGGAAGCAACCTAAGTGTCCATCGACAGATGAATGGATAAAGAAGATGTGGCACATATATACAATGGAATGCTACTCAGCCATAAAGAGAAACTAAACTGAGTTATTTGTAGTGAGGTGGATGGACCTAGAGACTGTCATACAGAATGAACTAAGTCAGAAAGAGAAAAACAAACACCATATGCTAATATATATATATGAATCAAAAAAAATGGTTCTGAAGAAACTAGGGGCAGGACAGGAATAAAGACACAGACATAGAGAATGGACTTGAGGACATGGGGAGGGGGAAGGGTAAGCTGGGATGAAGTGAGAGAGTGGCATGGACATATATACACTACCAAATGTAAAATAGATAGCTAGTGGGAAGCAGCCACATAGCATAGGGAGATCAGCTCGGTGCTTTGTGACCACCTAGAGGGGTGGGATAGGGAGGGTGGGAGGGAGATGCAAGAGGGAGGAGATATGGGGATATATGTATATGTATAGCTGATTCACTTTGTTATAAAGCAGAAACTAACACACTATTTTAAAGCAATTATACTCCAATAAAGATGTTAAAAAAAGTGGGGGTGGGACAAAAAAGGGAAGGTACAGAACAAGATGTGTAGTTTCCTACCATTTACTTAAAACACACACACACACACATGCACACACACTCATATAAATAAATGTGCTGGGTTTTGCACAGACTCTCTGGATAAGTATTCCAGACACTGATAACAATGATTGTTTCTGGGAAAGGGCCATCAAAGCCTGGGGGGTCATGGGTTGGAGGAAGACTTACTTTTCACTGTATAGTCTTTAGTACTATTTCACTTTTTCTTTGTTAACCATGTTCATGTACTACTTCTTAAAAAAGATTAAAATGTTCTGGTGGTGATGGGAAAGTAAAATGCTATATTATCCTTTCTCAGCTCAAATTCAAATCTCTAAGATGATATGTTTTTTAAGGAAACTATTTACAATGCAATGAAATGATAATTATACTGATTTGCTGAAAAGAGGACTCAGGGCTATCAGATTTTAGTCTAGCCTCTGCCACTAACTAGCTATAAGATCTTAGGCAAGGCACTTATGATTTTTATTTGTTTGTTTGGGGTGGAGGGACTAGACTAAATGGCCTTTGGGATTCTTAAAGTTAGTGGTCAATCATTAGCAGCCGATTGGTCCATATCTATTTATTAGGTCCAAATTTATTATTGCTTAAAAACATTTATTATAATAGAAACAACCAAAATGTCCATCAATAGGAAACAAGTCAGGGCTTCCCTGGTGGTCCAGTGGTTAAGAATCCACCTTCCAATGCAGGGGACATGGGTTCAATCCCTGGTCAGGGAACTAAGATCCCACATTCTGCGGGGCAACTAAGCCTGCACACCTCAACTACTGAGCCCACACACCACAACTAATGAGCCTGCGAGCCACAAGTAGAGAGAAGCCAGTGCACTGCAACTAAGACCCGATGCAGCCAAAAACAAATAAATATTTATCCCCCCCCCCAAAAAAAAGACTGTGCCTCCAATGCAGGGGGCATGAGTTCAGTCCCTGGTTGGGGAAGTTCCTCATGCCCTGGGGTGTGGCCATAAATAAATAAATAAGAGAAAACACTGAATTTTTAAAAAAAGGAAACAAGTTAAATTGATTATGATAGGGACTTCCCTGGCAGTCCAGTGGTTAGGACTCAGTGCTTTCACTGCCATGGCCTTGGTTCGATCCCTGGTCGGGGAACTGAGACCCCACGAGCCGTGCAGCACCATAAAAAAAAAAAAATTGATTATGATACATCCACTCAATGGAATACTCTGTGTTCATAAAAAAGAATTAGAAAGCTCTTTAACGCCCCAAATGGAAAGCTCTCCAAAATATATATTAAGTGAAAAAAGCAAGGTATTAAACAGTATGTGAAAAAAAACTAGAGGGAGTTCCCTGGCGGTCCAGTGGTTAAGACTCTGTGCTTCGAGGCGGCTCTCGTGGAGGCAGCTAGCGCGAGGCTGTGGAGCGCTGAGCCGCGTGTCCTGCCCAGCAGCTGCCCAGGCTAGCGAACAATACAGTCAGGATGGCTAAAGGTAATCCCAAGAAACCAAAGGGCAAGATGTCTGCTTATGCCTTCTTTGTGCAGACGTGCAGAGAGGACCATAAGAAGAAAAACCCTGAGGTCCCTGTCAATTTTGCACAATTTTCCAAGAAGTGCTCTGAGAGGTGGAAGACAATGTCTGGGAAAGAGAAGTCTAAATTTCATGAAATGGCAAAGGCAGATAAAGTGCGCTATGATTGGGAAATGAAGGATTACAGACCAGCTAAGGGAGGCAAGAAGAAGGACCCGAATGCCCCCAAGAGGCCACCGTCTGGATTTTTTCCTGTTCTGTTCTGAATTCCGCCCCAAGATCAAATCTACAAACCCTGGCATCTCTATAGGAGATGTGGCAAAGAAGCTAGGCGAGATGTGGAATAACTTTAGTGACAGCGAGAAGCAGCCATACATCAACAAGTCAGAGAAGCTGAAGGAGAAATACGAGAAGGATGTCGCACACTGTAAGTCTAAAGGGAAGTTTGATGGTGCCAAGGGTCCTTCTAAAGTTGCCCGGAAAAAGGTGGAAGAGGAAGATGAAGAAGACGAGGATGAAGAAGAGGAGGAGGAGGATGAATAAAAAAAACTGTTGATCTGTCTCCTCGTGAATACCTTAGAGTAGGGAGCGCCGTGATTGACACACCTCTCGCCCAAGACGTGTCTGTTGCCCTCATTAGGTTGAATTACCCAATTGGATCATGGTCATATCATAGTCTCTCAGAGTGCTCTAGCAATTGTCAGTGATTTACATGAAGTGGCCATGGGTGTCTGGAGCACCCAGAAACTGTATCAAAGTTGTACATGTTTCCAAACATTTTAAAAATGAAAAGGCTCTCCTGTTCTCCTCACTCTGTGCACTTTGCTGTTGGTGTGACAAGGCATTTAAAGATGTTTCTGGGGCTTCCCTGGTGGCGCAGTGGTTGAGAATCTGCCTGCCAATGCAGGGGACACGGGTTCGAGCCCTGGTCTGGGAAGATCCCACATGCCGCGGAGCAACTAGGCCCGTGAGCCACAATTGCTGAGCCTGCGCGTCTGGAGCCTGTGCTCCGCAACAAGAGAGGCCGCAATAGTGAGAGGCCCGTGCACTGCGATGAAGAGTGGCCCCCACTTGCCGCAACTAAAGAAAGCCCTCGCACAGAAACGAAGACCCAACACAGCCATAAATAAATAAATTAATTAATAAATTTTAAAAAAGTGCATAAGGTTCTACAGTGAAAATTGTAAGACAGGTGAAATCAAAGAAGACCTAATAAAAGAAGAAAGAGCCTATTTCACAGAGGAAGATTTTAAAAAAAAAATGTTTGTGACATCTTTTTTTTTTTAATTTGTGAGGTGGTGTGTTAACTCTATGGTCATTGGCTAGGAATCCCGAGTTCTCAACTGTACATATCTATAGTTTGTAAAAAGAACAAAGCAACCGAGACACACTCTTGACGCTCCTTGCTTGGCGTGGCGGCTGTAAGGGAGATGCCTTCCGGAGGGGCCATAGCTCAGGGCGTGCACTGTGGGGCTGGACCTGTGGACACTGCAGTGGGCATCCATTTAGCTTCAGGTTGTCTTGTTTCTGTATATAGAGACATAGCATCCCGCTGCCATTCTTAGCTGTGGAAAGGGGGGGAGGGTCAGCTGGCATGAGAAGTGTTTTGGATCCTTTTTAGTTGAAGTACAGTAGTTTTAAACTGTTTGTTTTTTAAACAAACCATAGAACTCTTCATTGTCAGCAAAGCCAAGAGCCACTGCATTGATGAGAGTTCAAGAACCTTCTATACTAAGGACAATCTGCAACGTTCTGTTATTTTTATTTTTGTATGTTCAGAATGCTGAAATGTTTTCGAAGTTAAAATAAACAGTATTACATTAAAAAAAAAGAAAAAAGAAAAGACTCTGCGCTTCCACTGCAGGGGAAGCGGGTTCGATCCCTGGTTGGGGAACTAAATCCCACTTGCCTCACGGCCCAGCCAGAAGGAAGGAAGGAAGGGAGGAAGGGAGGAAGGGAGGGAGGGAGGGAGGAAGGAAGGAAGGAGAGAGAGAGAGAAAGAAGGAAAGAAAGAAAGAAAGGAAGCAAGAAAGAAAGGAAGAAAGAAAGAAAGGAAGAAAGAAAGAAAGAAACTGTTCTCAGAAAAAAAAAAAAAGGACATTTAAGGGAACCAAGCTTGAGATAAAAAAATTTGAAAAAAAACACTAGAATGTACAGTATAAGCACTTTATATATATAAATGAATGGTATATAATGAATGTATTATATATGTATTTGAACGAAAGGATTTACAAGAAACTAATAACATTTTTAAAAATATATAAATTTATTTATTTATTTATTAATTTTTGGCTGTGTTGGGTCTTCGTTGCTGCATGTGGGCCTTCTCTAGTTGCGGCGAGCGGGGGCTACTCTTTGTTGCAGTGCGCGACTTCTCACTGCAGTGGCTTCTCTTGTTGTGGAGCACGGGCTCTAGGCACATGGGCTTCAGTAGTTGTGGCACATGGGCTCAGTAGTTGTGGCTTGTGGGCTCTAGAGCGTAGGCTCAGTAGTTGTGGCACACAGGCTTCGTTGCTCCGCGGCATGTGGAATCTTCCCAGACCAGGGCTCGGCCCATGTCCCCTGCATTGGCAGGTGGATTCTTAACCACTGCGCCACAAGGGAAGTCCTAATAACATTTTTAATGTCTATCAGTAGCACTGTGCTGAGGATTATAGAGAGACTTTACTATGTGCTCTTTTATGCTTTTTGGATTTTGTAATATGGAAATATATTACCCAAAGATTTAAACTTTAAAAATCTGTTCATCCTATATATTTATTTTTTTATATCACGTTTTTAATTGAAGTGTAGTTGATGTACAATACTATATAAGTTACAGGTGTACAATATAGTGATTCACAATTTTTAAAGGTTATAATTCATTTAAAGTTGTTATAAAATATTGGCTATAGTCCCTGTGTTGTATAATATTTCCTTGTAGCTTATTTTATTTATTTTATTAAACATTTATTTCTTTATTTGGTTGCACCAGGTCTTAGTTGCAGCAGGCAGGCTCCTTAGTTGCGGCTCCAGGGCTCCTTAGTTGTGGCATGTGAACTCTTAGTTGCGCTATGCATGTGGGATCTAGCTCCCGGACCAGGGATCAAACCCAGACCCCCTGCATTGGGAGCATGGAGTCCCATCCGCTGTGCCACCAGGGAAGTCCCCTGTAGCTTATTTTATACATAATAGTTTGTACCTCTTAATCCCCTACTCCCATCTTGCTCCTCCCCCCTTCCTTCTCCCCCTCTGGTAACCACTAATTTGTTTTCTGTAACTGTGGGTCTGTTTCTTTTTTGTTATATTCACTAGTTCGTTACATGTTTTAGATTCCACATATAAGTGATATCATACAGTATTTGTCTTTGTCTGACTTATTTCACTTAGCACAATACCCTCCAAGTCCATCCATGTTGTTGCAAATGGCAAAATTTCATTCTTTTTTATGGCTGGGTAGTATAAAAACATTTCTTTTGAAATGGGGGAAAAAATAAAACAGATAGTGTTTTTATTTTATATTTATTGGTTGATTTATGTATTTATTTTTTAAGAATAACGAGATTTATTTTTCCTTCATGTCGAGGGCTGCGTGGAGTCTAGGCTGGTGGGCAGCTCTGCTCCAGGCAGTCGGTCATTTGGGGACCTTGTGTTTTTAAAATACATAAACATCTATATAAAAGTTGTTCATATCGGGCTTCCCTGGTGGTGCAGTGGTTGAGAATCTGCCTGCCAATGCAGGGGACACGGGTTCGAGCCCTGGTCTGGGAAGATCCCACATGCCGCGGAGCAACTGGGCCCGTGAGCCACACCTACTGAGCCTGCACGTCTGGAGCCTGTGCTCCGCAACAAGAGAGGCCGCGATAGTGAGAGGCCCGCGCACCGCGATGAAGAGTGGCCCCCACTTGCCACAACTAGAGAAAGCCCTCGCACAGAAACGAAGACCCAACACAGCCAAAAATAAATAAATTAATTAAAAAAAAAATAGGCTAAGTTGACAAGCCTTGTTTAAAAAAAAAAAAAGTTGTTTATATCTTTATAAACATTTATATTTTAAATATGTTTATATTAAAGTTGTTTCTATCTTTCTTTCAAGGTCACTATCTGCTTCCTGGCACTGTGGTAGCACCTGAGGTTCACTAATCACAGTTCTTGAGAACCACCTCTATTTACCCAAGATAAAATCCAACCATACGAATATTGATTAGCCACTGCAAGATAAAAGGCTCTTCTGTAGGTTCCTGAAGCCTGTGTGTGGGCACACCCCCCAACAATGTCCTTTGCACTTCCCTGGTCCCTTGTTCTGTACTACCTTAAAGTTGATTTTTCTCTGAGTTCCTAACTATAGTTCTTGTGTTATTAAAACAACTGTGCTGGGCTTCCCTGGTGGCGCAGTGGTTGAGGGTCTGCCTGCCAATGCAGGGGACATGGGTTCGAGCCCTGGTCTGGGGGATTCCACATGCCGCGGAGCGGCTGGGCCCGTGGGCCACAATTGCCGAGCCTGCGCGTCTGGAGCCTGCGCGTCTGGAGCCTGTGCTCCACAACGAGAGAGGCCGCGATAGTGAGAGGCCCGCGCACCGCGATGAAGAGTGGCCCCCGCTTGCCGCAACTGGAGAAAGCCCTCGCACAGAAACGAAGACCCAACACAGCCATAAATAAATAAATAATTAAAGAAAAAAAAAAACAACAACAACTGTGCTTACCTGGTTCATTTTATATACTGAAGCTCAACTGTTGCATATATTATTACTTAAAAATAAATTGATAAATGTCATATGGTTTATAAATTGCTGGTTTAATCCAATTATTCTTTTTTAAAAATTGTGGTAAAATACACATAAAATTTACCATCTTAACCATTTTTAAGTGTACAGTTCAGTAGTGTTAAGTACATTGACATTGTTGTACAGCCAATCTCCAGAACTCTTTTCATCTGAAACTCTGTACCCATTAAACAACTCCCGGTTCCCCACTCTCCCTATCCTCTGGCAACCACCATTCTACTTTCTGTCTCTTTGAATTTGGTTCTCTGATATGAGAAATCTCATATAGGTGGACTCATACAGTATATATCTTGTTGAAACTGGCTTATTTCACTTCGCATAATGTCCTTCCCTTATTCTTTTTTCCGAGTATCTGCAATGCATAAAGTCTTCCAACTTGAGTTAATTTTTTAAAATTATAAACATAGAAATACTGAAGCATAGGGCAGAAAAGGGGAAGAAATATAAAAGCAACTAAATTTTTGGAAGTTTTGATCCAAAGTACCGTACCACCTAAAAATGTACTTTTGCCTATAATTGGAAATTTTAAAAGCAAACTATCCCTATATTAGACCATTCTTGCATAAACAATCCACTGATACAAAGAAAGAACATAAGAGGAGAGCAGTCCCAAATGAATTTTATTTGATTATCATTAAAATATGCAATCAAATCAGCAGGTTTTAAATCCTTGGGAAGAAGGGAAACTCACATTGCTTAAATCAAACGAACATACAAATAAACTGTAACATGTTATAATACCCTGATTGTATTAACCTTTCTGATAGCTTAATGAGGTCACAAAGCATCCTTAAATACAAGGAGCTGCAATTTTCAATGTCCATTTCTGTGGGATTTGTACTGACACATTCACCCAGAGTATGTGAGACATGATTTTCCGCTTAGAATGCTGGAATGCTTTCACAAGAGGAGTCTATTTTAAAAACCAACTTCTTTTAAAATGAAGTTCATTTGGAACAGCATAGTTTATTATGGCTTCAAATTCTGGCAATAAACATCTTTACTGTCTGGGGCTGGAAAATTCTCCCCACTCTGCAGCACAGACTTGGCGGAGGCAGCTGGTCAAGTCTGCCGGGCTGAGACAGGCCAGGGCTCCAGATGGAGGTTTCCAAATCGAGATTAAGGTAAGTATTTGTGCTTTTATAAACTTGCACTTAAATCTGTAGGAACATTGGTGAGTTCTGGAAAGGAAAAAGCAATTTTATTTGAGATGAGACTTATAAACATAGAGAGGAACCAAAAAATGAAAGAGTTGTTGATTTGCATTCTCTCTCTGGAAATAAAGCTTTCAATAGAGAAATAACCCTAGACTGATCTGGGGTATTACAGCCCAAGTTATGACTAATAGGCTTAAGAAAAAGGCTCTTTAATAACTATCGCTTGGAAGGAAAGCTTATAATATACACCTTATAACAAATTATACATCAATTACACATCAATTCCAGCTCCTCCATTTATGTGACATTGAAAGAATTACATAACCTTCCAATATCAAATCTCCCTTCCTTGAAGTGGAGATAATAATGGTGCCTTATCTCTGATGGTTGTGACTAATGAGATAAAGCCTGTAAGTTACTTAGCACAGTGGGTAGTGTATTATGAACACCCAATAAATGCTAGCTATTATTATTAATAAATGTCCCATATGTGTGTGTTGATTCAGAATTATACAAAATGGGAACAGAAGGTGAACAAAATAAAGGTGAATGAGATCCTTATGGTCTAGTGGAGAAGATACCATTACTATTTAAGAGGTAATGCGTCATCTGAGGATCAAAATAAGGTGTGGTTTTTTTAAGTGCCTAGTGAACTATAGCACAAATTTTTATTAGTCTAGATCAGGGTTTCTCAGCCTCACACTGACGATGTTTGGGGCGGGATAATTCTGTGCTGTGAGGGGCTGGCCTGAGCACTAGAGGGTGTTTGGCAGTCCCTCTGGCCTCCACCCACTAGATGCCAGCAGCACCTCTCCCCACTCTGCGCTTTTACATCGCTGTGGTCAATGGCTGGGAGCCTCCAAGACCAAACCCCGGGGGTCGGTTTCCACTCCTGCTCTCCCCAGAGCTCCCTGTGCCTGCCTGCCTGGCCAGCCGTTTCCTCAGGGCCTGAACATTATGGCAGATGGCAGGCACCCAACAGTGGAATCTCAACCTGGGAGTCAGGGACAGGGCAAATCAGCTCTCCTCAGGCCAGCAGACAAAGATGAGACGGCCAGGTTCTCTGAGAGGAGAGAATGACGGCCTCGGACCTGGATGTCACTGTGGCAGAGTGAAATACACTGTGCTGGCTGGGAACCTGGCCAGCCAGGCTGGTCTCCCCCTGCCTTGGGCCAGTTGCTCTTGGTCAGGTGGATGACTCCAGCCACGAAACTGGAGTCAAAGCCGCTGTACAGCCCACCCCCCAGCAAAAGGGGGTGGGGTGGGGTGGGAGTAGTTACTCTCTTGTTATATAAGCAGCCACGTAACAGTCTGGATTTTGCCTTTTGGCCCACAGAGCCTAAAATATTTACCATCTGTGCCTTTATAGAAAAAAATTTGTCAACCTCTATTTTAGATAGGTACTTATCCTACCATCAGTACAGAGAAATGCATCGAAATGGTGTCATTCTACCTGACGTCATCTTGAGACAGGAAGACAAGAGCACAGCCATTTCATTAAAGGACCAGGGTAACGGCCTTGGGCAAAACAGGCCTTGTAGGCTAAAGAACAAAGGCCCCGGGGGTCTGAGTCCCAGAGATTAACCTTATCTGTTCCAGTGCATTTTTGCAGAAAATTCTCATGCATTTCTTCCCCCTCACAGAAGCAACTCCCTATTCCTGATAGCCATCCTGGAGCCACCTGCTGATGATCAAAGATGTTTGACGAGTTCTGGAAACTATCTGTGATCCACGAGACAAACCCTCCCTTTTGTTATAAAAGCAACTCGCCCCTTCTACTCTAGAAGCTGGAAGTTTTGTTTTGCTTTGTTTTCTTGTTGTTGTTGTAGTTTTCCGCCCTCTCCCTTGTGTACACGCTACCTCTTTGAATAAAAAGCTCTGCTTGCCTAAGGGTCTTGTGGAAACAATATCATTTCTATGGTAGTGCCATCCAAGAATCGGGAAAGGGCCTGGCAACAATCTTTGTAGCAAAAAAATGTTATGTACAAGTAAATAAACACCTGACAGTGTTTTCCAGGATGAATACCCATGGAGCCTACACTTTATTTTTTAATTAATTAATTAATTAATTTATGGCTGTGCTGGGTCTTCGTTACTTAAGGTGGGCTTTCTCTACTTGCGAGCGGGGTTTACTCTTTGTTGCGGTGCGCGGGCTTCTCACTGTGGTGGCTTCTCTTGTGCAGCACAGGCTCTAGGCCTGTGGGCTTCAGTAGTTGTGGCATGCAGGCTTCAGTAGTTGTGGCACACGGGCTCAGTAGTTGTGGCGCACGGGCTTAGTTGCTCCGTGGCATGTGGGATCTTCCCGGGCCAGGGCTCGAACCCGTGCCCCCTGCATTGGCAGGCGGATTCTTAACCACTGCGTCACCAGGGAAGTCCCCTACACTTTAATTAGAAACTGTTACTAACATCTAAGAGGACTGTTTTCCCCTTAGAACTAACTGGGAGAGAATTTAGCAATTATTCTCTAATTATTGGCCTCCTGCCATTACTTCAGAACAGAGCCCACAGGTAGAATTATGAACACAAGTACCCTTCTTAAAAAGCCTTCAAAGGTCTCCCACTTCCTCACACCCAACCCCAAGCACTCTTGACTCCAGCATCGGATTATCCTTTCCCAAATGTGTCGCCAGCAAGCCATGGACTGACTGTTAAACCTCTGAGCCTTTCTGTTGATGATTTTCCCCCATGCATGGAATGTTCTTCTCATCTTCCTCAATCAACAGACACCTACTTTAGGATCCAATTCAAAAATTCCTCACCCTGTATTCTGGAAGACTGTGAGCAGACTCGTGTTACAGCACACTGTGTTAGTCATTCCTAGATCTGTCTGCCCTGATCAACAGTGAGCACTTGGAGAGCAGGCGCACCTTCTCTCTGAATCCCCAATGCCTAATGGAATGCCTGGCACTTGCTAGAAATTCAGTAAATGCCGGGTCAGTGAATTAATTATTTGAAAGGCACTGCATGGCTCTTCCTGTCAAAAATAATTATTCCACTAAAAATTATCAGGTAGACACCAGCCTACCCCTTCTCCTTCCTTGTCTAAAATTTTCTCCTCTTCAGAGAACAGGGTCTCTAAGCTTTCTGATGGCAAGGTCTGCATCCTTTCATGTTTATATGAGTTTACCATTATTCCTGGTACTTAGTAAGTGCTCCTCCAAGAATTACATGGAGAATTATTTCGATCATATGAATTACTTGAAAGAATTAATGGGAAAAAATGATCTTTTTCAATAATACTAAACCCTTAACTTCTGGAATTATTATGGTTTGTCAGTGTTTTGCTCTTAAAAAAATTTTTTTATAGAGATAAACATAAATCACTGAATGTATTTCATTTTAGAATCCATGTGTCCAAGTTGTACAAAATCAAAAGAGCTAAAATGCTTTGCCCCTATGATTATCTATAGAATATATATGTGTTTATATACCTAGAGAGTGTTACACATTCTCTTAAAGGCGAATTGGAGAAAATCATAAGGAAATTAAGAGTTTGACTTACACCTAATATTCAGTTGTATCTCACGCTGGAAATGAAACCAACCAATATGAAATAAGGATGAACACCTTCTGGAATATGTTGGTAGCATTTAAACAAGGAGCATTAACATAATTTCAAAGTATTGCTCTGCCTCCCATACTCTTCCTCCTTGCCCCCCAAGTAACTTATCAACAGGATTAGAGTGAAAGACCAGGATATTGACACTCAGCACTTAACCCACTGAGAAGCAGGGTCACCAATTTTGACCTTCACATGATCTTTTCTACCATTCCAATTGACAAGGGTTTGGGAGTTAAGTGAACTTCCTCCTCAATAACCTTAACCACAAAATTCATCCAATAGGTCAGAATAAAGGGTCTTGGGATTTAATAGAAAGCACATATGATTTAGTACAAATAACAAAATGTTTTCCAAATCTCAGAATCTTTCCAAGTTTCACTCTACAATTAATTTTTACCTTTACGTTGACTCATGTAAAGTATTTTTTACTTAAAGAAATGGATTTCAAAAAGGAACCATCACTATTGTATCAATAAATAGAGAAACCAGTATTACTGGGCATGAATAGAAGTTATCCACTGAAATAACTTTGTTAACACAAATGGTATCAAATCCTAGCGGGGTGCAGGTGTTGCCTACCAAAGCGTTACAGAGGTATTAGAGATCACTAACCCCAAACTAAGGACATTCTCCTTGATATAATCAGAAAGATTGAAAAGGGAATAACTTTCCCACTGGAAGGCTCACTGCTATTTGTGCTGTGTCCCTGTACCACCTAAAATCATCTTGTTTCAGAAACACTGCAGAGTCCCCCCACCTTAGAGGCCCTGAAGGAAGGTAATTAACACCATCTCCCCACGAAGTCGAAATAAAATATCAGGCTGGGAGAGCCATAAAACCTTAACAGAAACTCATCCACTCAGAGCACTAAGTTTCAAAAATCTACCAAAGTTCAAATGATCTAATCCCTGAAGGAAGAGGCCACTTCACCTCCAGTAACTTAACGTTTTTGAAGAGAGGGGTTGAGGAAACCACCAGAACATGGACCCGGAAACAGTTAAGGAATACTGCAGGTATTCCTCCAAAGTCACTTACTTGGTGGAGGCCTTAGGGCCACTCGGAGGGCTGGGGTCTGGTTCTGTGCTAGAGAGAGCGACTCCTCCTCTCCGGGACGGGGGTGGGCGCCCTGCCGGGGGGCACTGACTGCTGGGCTTGAGCAGCTGGAGCCGGGGACTCAGGGAGCAGGGATGCAGTGTCAGGGGCGTTCTGACTTAGCTCCTGGCCTGCTGGTGGCGGGGTCTCGAAAGCAACTGGCTCTTTGTGAAACTCCTGGGCAGATGGAGACTGGCTTGGTCCAATCCTCTGGACTAAAGAGCTGCTCTGGGAGGTCTGTTGGGTGTGATACATGGCCTGAAAGTCCTGGATAGCCTGGGCCACCTGAGAGTCCACAGGTTGGGTCTGAAAAGACTGGGTGGGCAGAAGCTGGAGCAGAGAGACCTGGGTGGCCAGACCCTGGGATTGGGAAGCCTGAAGAGGTAGTGGCTGAGTTTGACAGGCCTGAGCAAGAGTCTGGAGCTGGCTCTGTGAAGCCACAGGCACCAGGAGGTGGCTCTGAGAGGCCACAGGTACCCGGGGGTGGCTCTGAGAGGCCACAGGTACCAGGGGTTGGCTCTGAGAGGTAAGGATGGTCAGAGGCTGACTTGTAGAGCACAAAGGGACAGCAGGCAGGCTCTTAGAGGCCAACAGGACCGGAGGCTGAGTAGTAGAAGTTAAGGAAGCTACAGGCTGGCTCTTAGAAGTCAGAATAGGTAGAGGCTGGCTAGTAGAGGCCAAGGGGGCAGCAGGCTGGCTCACAGAGGCAAGAGTAACTGCAGGGGGCTGGCTCGTAGAGGCCAAGGAAACTACAGGCTGGCTCTTAGAGTTCAGAATAGGTAGAGGCTGGCTAGCAGAGGCCACGGGGACTATGGGCAGGCTCTTAAAAGCCAGGTTGGCTGGAGTGAGAGGCTGGTCCAGAGGAGATGGAGTGAATGGCTGCACCAGATGGGTCCATGGTCCTTTAACAAACCTTGGGAGACTAGCCTCAGTGCCTAGGGGACCTGCATTGGGGCCCAAGGAGCAAACTCCCTTTAAACTTTTGACAGCTTCAGGTTTGGGGAGATCCTCGCTGCCGAAGTCCTGAGCGTCGCCGCTCTCCTTGGCACCTTCCATCCCGTCTTTGTCCTGGTCTAGCTGGTTTTCGACCTGGCCCGTGACGGTCATATCCAGAGCACTCCCTTGCAGGAACCTCTTGCGGTGCCGCCGCCGCGGCCGCATCCGCATAAAGGTGTTGGAAACGCTGCCCATGTTGAAAGAGAAACGGTTGCTGATGGTCTGACTCAGGACTTCCAGCGTGGTGGCGGAAGGCAGGTGGTAGGGCCTGTTCAAGGGCTCTTCAGAAGACAGTTCGATGTTACCGCTGTACCAGAAAACCCACCAGAGGAGGCTGAGGAAGATGATGATGGAACCCAGGTAAAGCAACAGGTCGTAGAAGAGCAGATCGGCGAAGACCCCGGTGAACATCACGGTCGCGCCCACCGTGTCGAAGGCGACGCCCAACCAAAAGAAATGCTTGCAACGGCCCAGACCCGACCGCTTCTTGGTCTTGTCGACGTCGTTAATCGAAAGTTCCATGAGCTCCCACTGTCGCCGCCACCAGGTCCGCAAAAGCGACCAGGCAGGCGGCACCGCCACAGGCCAGCTGTGGCCGTTGGGTCCCCATGGCAACGCCTTGGGGGCGAGCCAAGCAGGAGGCGGGGCGAGAGGGCGGGAAAGAGAGGCCGCCGCTCACCTGTCCGGAGGGAAAAAAAAAAGGGGCGCGTCCCCAGATCCTGGCGCATGCGCGGTACGCCCCGTCGCCCGCGGGGCCGCTTTCTCCGCATGCGCAGTGCTCCCTCCCTGTGCTACCCTCGCGTGTTCGTTCCTTCTGGGATCACTCGGAGAGTAGAGAGTTTACCTCTCCTGACTGTCGTCTGTTGTCCCCGCCGTAGGGGGGGGGGGAACGTATCTACATTCCTTTCCCCTCGCCCCCGCCTTCCAGAACGAGGGTGACATCCTGAAGGAGAGCAAAAGGCAAGGACCCTCTTCTAGGAATTTCCCCTTCTCAGCTAGGAGTACAGCTTGCTCTCAGGTATTGCCACTTCCAGAGTTAAAGGCTTTCCTTTGTTTTGGTGAAGAATTGGCTAGATTAGGGTCTGTTGATAGATATCTTAATTCCGATCTTATCTGTTTGCTTCCTAGTGACTGAACTATTACATACTTCTACTAGTTAATAGCTGGCCTAGAGGTGAATTCCCCTGCCCCTACCGGTGTCTTCAGTTTCTTCCCTTTTAGTTTTCCTTACAAAGTTTTTTTGATGCTCCCTGTGGCATGTGGGATCGAATCCGTGCCCCCTGCAGTGGAAGCACGGAATCTTAACCACTGCACCGCCAGGGAATTCTATTTTCCTTACAATGTTAAGGTAGTTGAAAAAATATTGAAAAATTGGTGTATTAAAACTCACAACATTGGGGGACTTCCCTGGTGACGCAGTGGTTAAGAATCCACCTTCCAATGCAGGGGACACGGGTTCGAGCCCTGGTCCAGGAAGACCTCACATGCTGCGGAGCAACTAAACCCCTGCGCCACAACTACTGAGCCTGCGCTCTAGAGCCTGTGAGCCACAACTACTGAAGCCCTGGCGCCTAGAGCCTGTGCTCTGCAGCAAGAGACGCCACCCCAATGAGAAGCCTGCGCACCGCAAGGAAGAGTAGTCCCTGCTCGTCGCAACTAGAGAGAAAGCCCGCAGGCAACAAGGAAGACCCAACACAGACATAAATAAATTAATTAATTAAATAAAAATTACTTTAAAAAACCCCACAAAACTCACAATATTGGGACTTCTCTGGTGGTGCAGTGGTTAAGACTCTGGGCTCCCACTGCAAGGGCCACAGGTTCACTCCCTGGTCAGGGAACTAGATCCCACGTGCATGCCGCAACTAAGGGTCTGCATGCCACAATTGAGGAGCCTGCATGCCACAGCTAAGACCCAGTGCAACCAAATAAATAAATATTAATATTAAAAAGTCGTGCTCAGTTATTGCTATTCTATTTAAAAAAAAAAAACTTCACAACAGTATTTTAAGTATTTATACCAAAACCAGAATTTATTACAATTTTACATTCCTGGTCTTAATGGAAGCAAACATCAATAATACTATTAAAATATACTTCTTAGTATATCTCATTTTCAATGGAGATTGTCTTTTTTTTTAAGTTTTATTCACTTTTTTAAAAAATTAATTAATTTATTTATTTATTTTTGGCTGTGTTGGGTCTTCGTTTCTGTGCGAGGGCTTTCTCTAGTTGTGGCAAGCGGGGACCACTCTTCATCATGGTGCGTGGACCTCTCACTATCGTGGCCTCTCTTGTTGCAGAGCACAGGCTCCAGACGCGCAGGCCCAGTAGTTGTGGCTCACGGGCCTAGTTGCTCCGCGGCATGTGGGATCTTCCCAGACCAGGGCTCGAACCCGTGTCCCCTGCATTAGCAGGCAGATTCTCAACCACTGCGCCACCAGGGAAGCCCAAGATTGTCTTTTTTTACAATTTTTCATGAGCCAGTAATTGTCTTTAACTTTTTTTTCTTTTTTTTTGGCTGCACCTCAGGGCTTGTGGGATCTTAGTTCCCCCACCAGGTATCAAACCAGCCCCAACAGTGAAAGCGCCGAGTCCTAACCACTGGGCCACCAGGGAATTCCCAAACCACAGGATATTTCTGAGTAAATAATTTTTAAAAAGTTACTCTTTTTATGAAAGAAATGTTTGCTTTACTTACCTGATGGTAAAAAGTAGTTCTTATACAGGAACACAGATCAAAGCCTTTCAGCACAACCAGCAAGTGTGGCTGCTCTTTGATATGAGGTCGGGTCTTGATTGGGTCATTATAAGAATATAGTTTCTAAGAGAAAGATGTTTTCACACCTCAGATTAGTATTTTTTCTTAAGTCAATAACTTAATGAACTTAATTATTCATTTATTGGCTAAGAAGGAATTCATTAACCAGAGGAAACATGAGCAACTACTTGTTAACTGTCCAGTAGCCAACATGATACTAACTGGGTTTAAATTTCAGAAATAATAGATTTCTTTTACAATGATAACGCCTTTTAGCTGGGAGCTGTTGGTCTGTCTTTGGTTTTACATACTGTTAATATACCATGACAAATAATGTGACATACTTTAAGCCGCAATTTTTTTATTGCAGTATAGTTGATTTACAATGTTGTGTTAATTTCTGCTGTACAGCAAAGTGATTCAGATATATATATAGGGTTGGCCAAAAAGTTCGTTCAGGTTTTTCCATAAGAATATATATATTCTTTTTTACATTCTTTTCCGTTATGGTTTATCACAGGATATTGGATATAGTTCCCTGTGCTATACAGTAGGATCTTGTTGTTTATCCATTCTATATATAATAGTTTGCATCTGCTAATCCCAACTCCCAATCCATCCTTCCTCCACTCCCCCTCTCCCTCGACAACCACAATTGTTCTCTATGTCTGTGAGACTGTTTCTGTTTCATAGATAAGTTCATTTGTGTCATATTTTAGATTCCATGTGTAAGTGATATCATATGGTATTTGCCTTTCTCTTTCTGACCTACTTCATTTAGTATGATAATCTCTTGGTCCATCCATGTTGCTGCAAATGTAAGCTGGATGTCTTAACTCTGCCTACACATTAGAATCACTTGGAGAATTTTTAACAAATGCTGATGCCTGGGCCCCAGCCCCAGAGATTCTATTTAATTGCTCTTGGGTAGGGCCCCGGCATCAGCATATTTTAAAAAATCTTCCTAGGTGAATCTAACGTGCAACCAAAATTGAAACCTCTTGCTTTAAACATTCCTCAGAGGTCAACTGATAGTTTAGAAGAGTGGAATGAATGACCATCGAGATTTAAAAGTTGAATCTATTTTACTTATTTGATTACTTGTCTTTCCCTGAATTCCAAGCTACATGCTTCATGAGGGCAGGAACTAAGTCTTATTCATCTTGGTATCCCCACAGCCTAGCATAGAACTTGGCATATAATCTCTTAATGAAGTATTTTTGAATGAAGGAAGAAATAATAGGACTTGGTAGTTGATTGGACATGGGATGATGCAGATCGTGGAGTCAAATACATATTTATTATTTTACTTGTTTATTGGGCATATAGAACCCTGGAGAGCACTTGGGAAGAAGGAATGTGTCTTGTGGGCTAATAACCAGGCCGCTGAAAGCGTTATCAAGGCCTTGGTGGCTATCAGATTTGAGGTCCCTCACTCTCGAGTTCATCCTATCAAGTCCTCAAATCTGTAGCTAGTACCAGAGGCTGGGTGCATTTCCATTAGGATTAGAAGTTGGACTTTGGGGTAAAGTATTAAGTGATTAATCAGGAAACTTTTACATTATGAGTAAAAAGAAATCTTGTGAAGAAAAAAAAATCTTAAAGAATGTGCAAATGGTTTTTAGAGGTATCCACTACAGGAAATGGGATGGTCAAGGAGGAATTTAACTTTTTACTCTTATGTACCCATTTATCATTATATAGTGAACTTCTTTGTCTCTTGTTACCATTTTTGGCTTAAAGTCTATTTTGTCTGATTTAAGTTTAGCTATCCCTGCTTTCTTTTAGTTTCCACTTGCATGGAATGTCTTTTTCCATCCCTTCACTTTGATCCTTTGTGTGTCCTCAAAGCTGAAGTGAACCTCTTGTAGGCAGCATGTAGTTGTGTTGTTTTTCAATCCATTCATCCACTCTGTGTCTTTTGATTGGAGAATTTAGTCCATTTATATTTAACATAATTAATGATAGCTCTGGACTTACTATTGCCATTTTGTTAATTGTTTTCTGAACATTTGGTAGTTCCCTTTTTCCTGTCTCCCTTTCTTGCTGCATTCCTTTTTGAATTGATTATTTTCTATAGTGGTATGCTTTGATTCCCTTCTCTTTATCTTTTGTGAATCTACTGTAGGTTTTTGCTTTGTGTTTACCATGAGGCTTACATATAATGTCCTATAGGTATAACCATCTCTTTTACACTGATAACAATTTAACTTCAATCACAGACAAAAACTCTACCTCTCTACTTTCTGCTTTTATCTTTTTGATGTCACAATTTACGTCTTTTTATTTTGTGTATTCGTTAACAAATTATTGTAGTTCTCAGACATTATTTCTTCAAATAAGCTTTCTGCCTCCTTCTCCCTCACTTTTCCTTCTGGAACTCCAATAATTTGAAAAATGTTTCTCTCTCTCTTTTTTTGATGTAACCCATAGACCACATAGACTTTCTTCATTCTTTTCTCTTTGATCTCCTCGAACTGGATAATCTCTAAATTCCTCTCTTCTATCTCACAGATTCTTCTGTGTGATCCATCTGCTGTTGCTCTCTATTGCATTGTTTGAATAAATTTATTTATTTATTTTTTATTTTTGGCTGTGTTGGGTCTTTGTTGCTGCACGTGGGCTTTCTCTAGTTGCGGTGAAAGGGAGCTACTCTTTGATGTGGTGCTCAGGCTTCTCATTGTGGTGGCTTCTCTTGTTGTGGAGCATGGGCTCTAGGCGCACAGACTTCAGTAGTTGTGGCACATGGGCTCAGTAGTTGTGGCTCGTGGGCTCTAGAGCGCAGGCTCAGTAGCTGTGGCACACAGGCTCAGTAGTTGTGGTGCATGGGCTTAGTTGCTCCAAGGCATGTGGGGTCTTCCCGGACCAGGGATCGAACCCGTGTCCCCTGCATTGGCAGGTGGATTCTTTTTTTTTTTTTTAATTGAGGTATAGTTGTTTCACAATGTTGTGTTAGTTTCTATTGTACAGCGAAGTGGAGTTCCCTGTGCTATACAGCAGTTCTTATTAGTTATCTATTTTATAAATATTAGTGTATATATGTCAAGCCCAATCTCCCAATTCATTCCCCCCTGACCCCCTGCAGGCAGATTCTTAACAACTGTGCCACCAAGGAAGTCCCTCTACTGCATTTTTCATTTCATTCATTGTATGCTTCAGCTCCAGAACTTCTGTTTGGTTCTTTTATATGATTTCTATCTCTTTGTTAAACCTCTCATTTTATTTGTATATTGTTTTCCAGATTTCATTGAATTGACCGTCTGTGTTTCCTTGAAGCTCATTGAGTTTCCTTAAAACAGCTATGTGAATTCTTTATTGGGTGAATTGAAGATCTCTATGTCTTTGGGTCTTGATACTGGAAGATTATTTTGATCCTTTGGTGGTGTGATGTTACCTTGATCTTTTATGTTCCTTGGAGTTTTGCTTTGCTGTCTTCACATTTGAAGTAGCAGTCATCTTCTCCAGTCTTTACTAACTGCCTTCTGAAGAGAGATATCTTCTATTGGCCAGGCTAGAGATTCTGAGGCTTTCTCAGACCTTATATGGGTACACATGCTCCATGCTTCTTGCTCCCTCTTGTGGCAGAATTCTTAAGCTTCTATGCCTTCTCTGGATGCTGCAAAGTTGTTTTCCCAAAGGTGGTGCTAAAGCTTTAGCACTACCAAGCTTGTGGTCTGTCCCCAGACCACAGATTCAGGCTGGCTTTCTGTGTGTGTCCACTAGCTATGCACCAGTTTGTTCTCGCTGCTGCTGTCAGGAGCACACACAGGGACCTGGCCCCAGAGGGGTGGCGTGGTGTGGGTGAGGCACCTGGGGCACTGAGGGTGACGGTGGGCCAGTTCGCAAGTGAGACATTCCCAGCGACGTATGGGCGGGCTTCCCGATGGAGTCCCGATGCAGCTAGTAGGATTTGCATCCCTTTAAAGCCCTCAGAATCCTATCTCCACTCTCCCGGCCTCTTCCCACCCTCCAGTCATGTAGTTCAGGATTCAGTACTGTGGATAGGGCAAGAGAAGAATGAGCCCCTTGGGCTGCATCCTGCACAACTGGGAAAGCTGGGCACTCACTCATATGCTCTCCGTTTCCCCTGCAGGAGATTAATCGTGGGCCGAGGAGATCTCTCTTGGCACCAAGTTGGGCTGCCTTGGGGGAGGAATGATGTGGATAAAGTCAAGCGGTTCCTCTTACCCTCTCCATTGTGTCCAGACTTGTATTTTTTTTCTCCTTTCATGTCCTAGAACTTTTCCTCTGGAAAGCTGGACTTCAACAAAGGCTCTCTCACCCATGGTTGATTCTAGGGACTCCCAGACCACAGCAGAGAGAATCTGGAGCCAGTTCATGGGCCACTGCAGGGTCTATAGCTGGGACCAAGGTCTGTCTGCCTATTACTTGAGCACAGGTTGGTAAGACTCCTCCTGCATCCCTTGGCCTATGGTGCTGGATCCCACAGCTCCCTCAGTGGCACCTTTGTCCATAGATGGATGCCAAATTTTTGTTGTTGGTTAAGGTAAGGGACAAAAATGAGGAATGTCTATGCCACTCTGATGCCAACATCACCTACCCCGTTTTAACTACCTTTAAGTCTACAATTCAGTGGCATTAAGTATGTTCACACTGCTGTGCAGCCATCACCTCTATCCATCTCCAGAACTTTATCTTCCCAAACTGAAAGTCTATACCTATTCAATGGTAACTCTTCATCATCCCCTCCCCATCAGCACCTGGTAATCACTATTCTACTTTCTGTCTCTATGACTTTGACTATTCTAGGTACCTTTCATTTAAGAGGAATCATACAATATTTGTCCTTTTGTGTCTGTTTTTTTTTTCAGTTAGCATCCATGTTGTTCAAGGTCCATCGATTTTCTAGCATGTGTCAGAATTTTTCTTTTTTAAAATTTTATTTTTATCTTATTTATTTATTTAAAAATTTTTTTTGGCTGTGTTGGGTCTTTGTTGCTGCATGCGGGCTTTCTCTAGTTGTGGCGAGCAGGAGCTACTCTTCATTGAGGTGCGCGGGCTTCACATTGCAGTCCGTGGCTTCTCTTGTTGCGGAGTATGGGCTCTAGGTGCGCAAGCTTCAGTAGTTGCAGCATGAGGGCCCTAGAGCATGTGGGCTTCAGTAGTTGTGGTGCATGGTCTCAGTAGTTGTGGCAGGTGGGCTCTAGGGTGCGTGGGCTTCAGTAGTTCTGGTGCACGGGCTTAGTTGTTCCGCGGCATGTGGGATCTTCCTGGACCAGGGCTCGAACCCGTGTCCCCTGCACTGGCAGGCGGACTCTTAACCACTGCGCCACCAGGGAAGTCCCTTCATTCCTTTTTAAGGCTAAAAATATTTCATTGTATAGATACACATTTTGTTTATGCATTCATCCACTGATGAACATTTGGGCTGTTTCTCCCTTTTGGCTATCCTAGCTTTCTTCTTGGCACTGTTGACATTTGCTCCTTGTTATGGACTGAATTATGTCCTGCCAACATTCATATGTTCAAGCCCTAGTGTGACTTTCTTTGGAGAGAAGGCCCATAAGGAGGTAATAACGATTAAGTAAGGTAATAAGGGTGAAGCCTTAAGCCAAAAGGGCTGATGTCCTTATGAGAAGGGGAAGGGACACCAAAGATTTCTCCCCCCACATGCACAGAGAGGCGTCCATTTGAGGACACAACAAGAAGGTGGCCACCTACAAGCCAGGAAGAGAATCCTCACCAGAAACCAAGTCTGCCAGCATCTCAGTATGAGATTTCTAGCCTCCAAAACTGAGAAAGTTTTTGTTGTTTAAGCCACTCAGTTTATGGTGTTTTGTTATGGCAGTCCAAGCAGACTAATACAGACTATCCTGCGTAATTCTTTGTTGTGGGAGGGCTGTCTTTTATACGGTAGGACATTTTGCAAGCACCTCTGGGCTCTACTTGTGGGTAGATGCCAGTAGGACCTTCCTCTCCACCCCCAGGTTGTGACAACCAAAAATGACTCTACACATAGCCAAGTGTTTCCTAGGAAGCAAAACTGTCCCAGTGGATTACCACTGATGTAGAGGAATCGAGACATGTCTATCCAGCCCTGAAAGTCCTGGCTCGGTTGCTTTCCTTTTCATAGGGGGTGGCTGTGAGAGAAGGAAAAATATCCTGTGGGAGAAAGCGGCAAAGAGCTTAGGCTTCAGCCCACATTTCTGTTATCAGGCAGTATCAGAATCCAGAGAATGGACAAAAGACATCCTCATCCTACCCGCATCGTTTCTGTTTAACGAACACGGATTATGGTACTGATTTTGTTGATGTTTTCTTGGTCCCACCTAACTTGTGCTCTGTAAGTCGCAAAAGCTATTAAAACTGGGTCATCTTGGGGCTTCCTTGGTGGTGCAGTGGTTGAGAATCCGCCTGCCAATGCAGGGGACACAGGTTCGAGCCTGGTCTGGGAAGATCCCACATGCCGCGGAGCAACTGGGCCCATGAGCCACAACTACTGAGCCTGCGCGTCTGGAGCCTGTGCTCCACAACAAGAGAGGCCGCGATAGTGAGAGGCCCGCGCACCGCGATGAAGAGTGGCCCCCGCTTGCCGCAATTAGAGAAAGCCCTCGCACAGAAACAAAGACCTAACACAGCCAAAAATAAAAATACATAAATTAAAAAACAACAACAACAACAACAAAAAACTGGGTCATCTTTAACTTTTAACTGATGACTTGGTTGATGTTAAATGGGAATAGGAATTTTGCCCTGTTTATTCTAGAGAACACTGATTGTTGGATTTAGGAAAGGTTTAGTAAACTGGCTCTGAAGAATTTCTCCCTAAACCCACCTCTTCTGTTGGTTATTTATTGTATCACTAACATGTGGAGAGAACTTGGAATTATTAAGAAGAATTTTTCCCTCTGCCCCAAACACAATCTGAGAAAAGCTTTTCTGAAAATGGAAATGAACTGAATAGAAGCAAGGTCTTTGTTGCTATAGCTTAAAAACTAAAATTTTTTTCAGGTTTAAGAAGAATAAATAAAATGGAGATACATTTGAGGCCTGGCTCTGCACACAAAAATGGATAATAGGCTCATTCTGGCTCTTGCATCCCACATGAAGGTGGAGGTTCCTTCTGCAGGTAGACACCATAATGCTTTGCTTGCCTTTGACTCACCTTCTTCATTGTTGTGCTATAATATTCATATGTTGAGTATCAGAACCCAGAGAAGGAGCAGTCCAAGGATAAAACTTATCCAGTCTTTAGCTGACAGAGCCATTCCAATCGATAACAGCAAATATCCTAACATAAAGTGAATGATGAATTGGCGGTACAAAATCAAGAAATGCCTTTCATGCTGCATCTCCTGTGACAAGGTGTTTAAAATAGGAGCATGTGGGATCCCAGCCACGGTGGATTTTTGCTGGTGGCAGAAAGAAGAGAAAAAGAATTACAAAGAATTGCAAGAATTACCATTGAAAGGTTGACTGAAGAACTCATTTCAGAAGGACATTGTTTTCAATATGAAGTTTATTTGTACCCATAAGGAGCATGACTGATCAGACTAGAGTTCTACTCTATCTAGTTTTCTGGATATCGATAAAGAAGATAATGTTCTAGGATCATCTTGAATATCTCCCATGAAAGATGCTCAAGAGAAGAGAATGCCCAGCTTGAATTCTGTATGGCTTTAGACAACTTCAGGAAGTAATCTGTTATTGAGTAAATCCTAGTGAACTTTTCTACTTTATAAAAACAAACATGATCAACAGAAAGTAAAGTCCATATGAACTTAAAAACCAACAGTTTGAGCCACAATCGTTGTGTATCTGGATAGTGATCTGTAATTACTTCGTGTGGGTGAAATGTCTATAGGATTTGCCACTCTGAACTTTATATTTTGATTTAAAACATTTTTTTATTTTTAATTTTTATTGAAGTATAGTTGATTTACAATGTTGTTTTAGTTTTATGTGTACAGCAAAGTGATTCACTTATATATATATTTTTTCTTTATTATATATACATATATGTGTATACATATACATATATATATTCATTTTCGGATTCTTTTCCATTATAGGTTATTAGACGATATCGAGTATAGTTCCCTGTGCTATACAGTGGGACCCTGTTGGTTTGAACTTTCTCTAAATACAAACATGTCATAAGGTTTCAGCGTTAGCAGGTATTTGTTGTTAAACAATCAGGTAGGCAGCCAAGATAGCATGGTTATTTAGTAAATTCAGTGCAAGGAAAAGGCTCCTTGGGGCCGTATTTACACACCAGGCCATGAGGATTTGACAGAACAGAGGAGCTCCATCCCCTTGGGCAAGTTACCTCTGTAACCTCAGTTTCTTCGCTAGTAACAATACCCACCTCATTTGGCATTTGAGAGCATTAAATTAGCAGGCCTAGGAGAGTGCCTGGCATAACAGCTAATGTCTATTAACTTGTTTCAGGCCTGTCTCCCATAGAGCCAGAATTTGCAGCCAGCTGAGTGGAGAGGTGAAATCTGTCCTTATCTACCATTTTTCTGATCACTGAGGCACAGGTGCCAGGGAAGGAGTTGGGAGGCCTCATCTGACAACTTTCAGGTGGACTTATTCTAAAGCCGAAGTACATGCAAGTACGAGAATGGAAACAACTCAGAGGGCTAATCTTTTCAGTATCAAGCCTAGAACTTTTTTTTTTTTTTTAATTGATTGATTGCTATGTTGGGTCTTCGTTTCTGTGCTAGGGCTTTCTCTAGTTGTGGCGAGCGGGGGCCACTCTTCATCGCGGTGCGCGGGCCTCTCACTATCGTGGCCTCTTGTTGCGGAGCACAGGCTCCAGACTTGCAGGCTCAGTAGTTGTGGCTCACGGGCCTAGTTGCTCCGCGGCACGTGGGATCTTCCTAGACCAGGGCTCGAACCCGTGTCCCCTGCATCAGCAGGCAGATTCTCAACCACTGCGCCACCAGGGAAGCCCAAGCCTAGAACTTTTGAGATTTGATTTCTGACCCCCAAGTTACAGGTCTTCAGCCCCTGTGGTTCAGTGGAAAGGTGCAGAAATGGAAACTCTAGGCTGTCTCTGGTAGACACCCCCTTTGTAGTATGTGCTACCTATCTTTTCTCGTTTATGGGGTTCCCTGGTGGCACAGTGGTTAGGAATCTGCCTGCCAATGCAGGGGACACAGGTTCGAGCCCTGGTCTGGGAAGATCCCACATACCTTGGAGCAACTGGGCCCGTGAGGCACAACTACTGAGCCTGCGCGTCTAGAGCCTGTGCTCCGCAACAAGAGAAGCCACGACAATAAGAAGCCCGTGCACCACGATGAAGAGTGGCCCCCGCTCGCCGCAACTAGAGAAAGCCCTTGCACAGAAACGAAAACCCAACACAGCCAAAAATAAATAAATAAATTTATATAAATAAATAAATAAATAAATAAACGTAAGTGGAAGCTTTAATCTTTTCTCCCACACCCCAGTGGATTTTCTTGTTTATTCCCTATGGTTCATGCACTTCTCTATGAAGACCCTAGATGATGTCCTGCCCCCTCCATTTCAGCTCTGACCTGCAAAATGGGTGAGACGGAAAACCTTACATCCTTTATGAGAGTGGAGTTTTAAACTGAAGTAGAATTTTTAAAAAAGACTTCATTTTTAAAAAGCAGTTTTAGGTTTATAACAAAATCGAGAGGAAGGTACAGAGATTTCCCATATACCTCCTGCCCTTGCACATGGATAGCCTCCCCATTATTAACATCACCTACTGATGTGATGATACTTTTTTTTTTCTTTTGGCTGCATCACACGGCATGTGGGATCTTAGTTCCCCAACCCGATCCCCAGGGATCAAACCCGGGCCCCCGCAGTGAAAACGCCCGAGTCCTGACAATTGGACCGCCAGGGAATTCCCGAATGGTCCTTTTTTTTTTTAACCAAAGATGGACTTACATTGATACGTCATAATCATTCAAAGTCCATAGTTTACCTTAGGGTTCACTGTTGGTGTTGTACATTCTATGGGTTTGGACAAAAGTATGACAACATATATCCATCATTATAATACCTGTAAAAAACAAAATTCAACCGAGTAAATTTAAAGATCTAATTGGCTCTGTTTTAACTTATTGTATAGAGTATTTTCACTGCCCTAAAAGTCCTCCATGCTCTGCCTATTCATCTCCCCCCAGCCCCTGCAACCATGGATCATTTTGTTGTTTCCATAGCTTTGCCTTTTTCAGAATATCATATAGTTGGAATCATATGGTATGTAGCCTTTTCAGATTGGCTTCTTTCACTTAGTAGTATGCACTATGGTATTGTTTTTCATTTCAAATTCTACTCGTTCATCACTGGTATACAGGAAAATGTTTAACTTTTGTATATTAACCTTGTATCCTGCAACCTTGCTATAATTGCTTATAGTTTCAGGATTTTCTACACAGTCATGTCATCTGTGAACAAAGACAGTTTTATTTCTTCCTTCCCAATCTGTATACCATTTATTTCCTTTTCTTGTCTTATTGTATTAGTGTCTTAGTCTCTTTATCTTGCTATAACAAATTACCATAGACTGAGTGGATTATATACAACAAAAATATATTTCTAACAGTCCTGGAGGCTGGGAAGTCCAAGACCAAGGTGACAGCAGGTTTGGTATCTGGTGAGGCTCACTTCCTGCTTCATAGACAGCTGTCTTCTCACTATGTCCTCAGATGGAGGAAGTGGATGAAGGAGTTCTCTAGGGTCTCTTTTATAAGGGCACTAACCCCATTCATGAGGGCTCCACCTTCATGACCCAGTCATCCCCAAAGGCCCCACCTCCAAATACCATCACATTGCAGGTTAGATTTTAACATATGAATTTGGGGGGTTGGGAAGGAATGCAAACATTTATTTATTTATTTTTCATTTTAAACAAGAAGTTTATTTAAACAACAAGATGCTTGACTTGAAGGGAAAACTATCTAGGATTAATTTCTTTTAGAATAATTTATCCCTACTTAAAGACAGATTGCCCTACATGTAACAGCTATGTACAAAAAAGTTATAAAATTATCCTTGGTTTTACAGTGATAAATGAAAAACATTAAGATTCTCCAATCAAACAAGGTATGCAAGAATTTTTATGTTGTTCTTTTTTTGTTAAACAGTGAGAGCAAAATAACTTACTGGAATATAAAGATAAGAGCTGATGAGCATGCCACTAATGGAGAAAAGGGGGTATCTTCACAGAACCAGTATTTTTCCCCATTCCATCTCCATTTGATGTCGATCAAAACATACCATTGGCCATTTAGTTAAAAAAAAAAAAGCAATATGCTTGTGCACATACACCAGTTACTTTATTTACAATAAAGGAATGGGGAAGGGGAAAATGAAAGAATAGAGAAACTATACTGTAGTAGTCAGGATGTGGTGGAACCAAATTGCAGTTTTCTAATTGAGAATGTCTTCTTGGTCTGGAGGAACAGAATTCTGGAGTAAAGTAGCAGGTTCCCTTTTTAGTAGACACCTCCTGTCTGCTGCTGGAACACATCAATTGTATCTTCATCCTCCATTTCCAACTCTGCAGGCGTGTCTGTTTCATTGATTGGCTACCCGTCAAATCGGAATTTGATCTGCCTCATTGACAAACCCTGTCGTTCACAATAGGCTTTCATTAGTTTACCAAGTGGTGTATGCCTCTTAATCTTAAACTGCACCACAGAACCATCCTGCCCCGCCACCTTCAAATTAATATGATCGTTTTTCTCAGTCTTGACTCCTTCCTTGGGCTTTTCGTCGGCCATGGCGAGCGCCGGAGTCTCCTCAGCTGCCGCTTCACAAAAGAGGTACCAGGTCCGCACCGAACGAGCACACAGGCAGCACTAGAAGTGGCAGAAGAAGGAGGTGGCAGCGGTGGAGGAGGGGAATGCAAACATTTAGTCAAAGCAATTAGCTAGGACTTCCAGTATGATATTTAAAAAAGGAGTGGTGAGAGGTGACATCTTTGCCTTGTTCCTGATCTTAGCAGGAAAGCTTCTAGTTTCTCACCGTTAAGTATGGTGTTAGTTGTAGACTTTTTGTAGATGTTCTTTATCAAGATGAGGAAATTTCCACTATTCCCAGTTTGCTGTAGTCACATTATTTTAATATTTATATACCATTACCATTAGCAAAAGCCCTCTGAACACAGCTTAGGATTGCTTGGTGTAGGTGTTTGCCTTTAGGATGTACAGCCAAAATATCATGTTTTAAAGTCTCTTGAAATAATTCCTCTCCTTGTGGTTATTTACCAACTAACTATATAGGTAATTTTTTGTTTCAGCTTGTTTTTTATTTTTAGGGATAGTGTTCTTTTGATTTAATTTTATTTCCAAATTATGTAAAATTTTACATGAATACTCAGTCAAAACTAGGCATGGGATGCTAGGCATGGGAGACTTCTATTACAAGCTGGGTGTCCAGATTATCGACGTGTGCCTGGCCCTAAAGCACCGGAATGGAGGTCTGATAACTCTGGAGGAACTACATCAACAGGTGTTAAAAGGAAGGGGCAAATTCGCCCAGGATGTCAGCCAAGACAACCTGATAAGGGCCATGAAGAAACTAAAGGCACTTGGCACTGGCCTCGGCAACATCCCTGTGGGCAACACTTACCTCAGTCAGTCTGTTCCAGCTGAGCTCAATATGGATCACATTGTGGTGCTGCAGCTGGAAGAGAAAAATGGCTACGTGATTGTCAGTGATATCAAAGCCAGTCTTAAATGGGAGATGGAGCAAGCGCAGCAAGGGCTGGAACACCTGCTGAAGGGAGGGCTGGCTTGGCTGGACCTGCAGGCCCCAGGGGAGACCCACTACTGGCTGCCAGCTCTCTTCGCTGACCTCTACTCCCAAGAGCTTATAGCTGAGGAGGCCAGAGAAGCCGTCCCCTGATTGGGAATGTGGAAGCGGGCACAGCAGCAGGCAGGGAGAAGAAGGAGGAGCTGGTGGTGAATAAAACCTAGACTTTGTTTTAAAAAAAAACCAAAAAAAGAAAGAAAATATTTTTAAATAGACATACCTAAAATGTAATTATTCCTAAAGAGTTCATCTAAAAACTCTTATCTCATTTACCTCTATTTCATCACTTACGACAATATCATCATACCGAGTTGATTTTTCTTCTCTTTTTTAAAAAAATTGAAGTATAGTTGATTTACAATGTTGTGTTAGTTTCTGGTATACAGAAAAGTGATTCAGATATATATATACATATATATATATATATATATGTGTGTGTATATATATATATGTATATATGTATATATATATATATGACTTTTCAGATTCTTTTCCGTTATAGCTTACTACAAAATATTGAATATAGTTCCCTGTGCTATACAGTAGGACCTTGTTTCTCTATTTTATATATAGTAGTTTGTATCTGCTAATCCCAAGCTCCTAATTTATCCCTTCCCACCCCTTTTCCCTTTGGTTACCTTAAGTTTGTTTTCTATGTCTGTGAGTCTGTTTCTGTTTTGTAAATAAGCTCATTTGTATCATTTTTTTTAGATTCCACATATAAGTGATATCATATGATATTTATCTTTCTCTGTCTGAGTTACTTCACTTAGTATGATAATCTCTAGGTCCATCCATGTTGCTGCAAATGGCATTATTTCATTCTGTTTTATGGCTGAGTAATATTCTATTGTGTATATATATACCACATCTTCTTTATCCATTCATCAATTGATGGACATTTAGTTTGCTCCCATGTCTTGGCTATTGTAAGCTGTGCTGCCATGAAAATTGAGGTGCATGTATCTTTTTGAATTAGTTTTCTCCAGATATATACCCAGGAGTGGGATTGCTGGGTCATATGGTAGCTCTATTTATACTTTTTTTTTTTAATGGTAATTTTTTTTTAAACATCTTTATTGAAGTATAATTGCTTCACAGTGGTGTGTTAGTTTCTGCTTTATAACAAAGTGAATCAGCTACACATATACACACGAAGAAAGGGAATAAAGTTTTGGATAGAGAGATCAATCATAAACTCAGTAAAGGAACTTGGTTTCAGGGGGACTCAGTTTCATCTTTCCATTGTTACTCTTATATATAGAAAAATTCATATGTAGATGTATTTATAGCCTTTCCCCTTAAACAAAACAGGTCCTACTATACATACTCTTTTACACCTTGCTTTTTTTCACTTGACAGTATATTCTGGTGATCACTCATAGCTATATGCAGAGTTCTTTCCCATTAAAACTGTACTGCTTCTTACAGTATTTGTCTTTCTCTGTCTGACTTATTTCACTTAGCATAATACACTCCAATGCCATCCATGTTGCTGCAAATGGCAAAACTTCATTCCATTGTATATATAGGGCTGAGCACTATTCCGTTGTATATATACCACATCTTCTTTATCCATTCATCTGTGATGGACACTTAGGTTGCCTCCATATCTTGGCAATTGTAAATAATGCTGCTATGAACATTGGGGTGCATGTATCTTTTTGAATTAGTGTTTTTGTTTTTGTTTGATTTTTCGATATATACCCAGGAGTGGAAATTCTGGGTCATATGGTAGTTCTACTTTTAGTTTTTTGAGAAACCTCCACACTGTTTTCCATAGTGACTGCCCCAATTTACATCCCCACCAACAGTGAATGAGGGTTCCCTTTTCTCCACATCCTCACCAACATTTGTTATTTGTGTTCTTTTTGATGATAGCCATTCTGACAGGTGTGAGGTGATATCTCATTGCAGTTTTGATTTGCATTCCCTGATGATTAGCAATGTTGAGCATATTTTCATGTGCCTGTTGGCCATCTGCATTTCCTCTTTGGAAACATGTCTATCCATTTCTTCTGCCTATTTTAAAATCAGGTTGTTTGTTTTTTGATGTTGAGTTTTATGAGCTGTTTACATATGTTGAATATTAGCCCCTTATTGGTCATATAATTTGCAAATATTTTCTCCCATTCAGTTTGTTGTCATTTTGTTTTGTTGATGATTTCCTTTGCTGTGCAAAAGCTTTTAAGTTTAATTAGGTCCCATTTGCTTATTTTTGGTTTTATTTCCTTATTGCTCCTTATTGCTTTAGGAGACAAATCCAAAAGAATATTGCTACGATTTATGTGAAAGAGTGTTCTGCCTGTGTTTTCCTCTAGGAGGTTTATGGTTTTCAGTTTTAATTTAGGTATTTAATCCATTTTGAGTTTATTTTTGTATATGGTCTTAGAGAATGCTCTGATTTCATTCCTTTACAGGTATCTGTACAGTTTTCCAGAGCACCATTTATTAAAGAGACTGTCTTTTCTCCATTGCATATTCTTGACTCCTTTGTTGTAGATTAATTGACCATGAATGCATGGGTTTATTTCTGGGCTCTCTATTCTGTTCCATTGATCTATGTGTCTGTTTTTGTGCCAGTACCATACTGTTTTGATTACTATAGCTTTGAAGCATAGTCTGAAGTCAGGGAGCATAATTCCTTCAGCTCTGTTCTTGTTTCTCAAGATTGTTTTGGCTATTCAGGATCTGTATGATATCGCTTATATGTGGAATCTAAAAAATACAACAAACTAGTGAATATAACAAAAAAGAAACAGACTCACAGATATGGAGAACAAACTGGTGGTTACCAGTGGGGAGAGGGAAGGGGGGAGGGGCAATATAGGGATAGGGGATTAAGAGGTACAAACTATTATGTATAAAATAATCTACAAGTATAATTGTACAATATGGAGACTATAGCCAATATTTTATAATATAACTATACTATAAATAAAGTATAACCTTTAAAAATTGTGAATCACTATATTTTACACCTGTAACTTACATAATATTGTATATTAACTCTACTTCAATTAAGAAACTGTACTGTTTCTGATGAAAACTTATTAAAATTGTAAGGTTGTACCCTATTTATTCCCCTATTGATAGGCATTTATGTTTTTTCCATTACTTTGCTGTTATAAAACTGTTAAAATGAATAGCCTTGAGCATATGCCATTTCATTTTTTTGCCAGTATATTTTTGTGATAGATTCTTAGATTGGGATTCCTGAATCAAGAGGTAAATGCATATTTTTTTACTCTGTACTCATTAAACAACAGCTCCCCTCTTCTTCCCTGCAGCCCCTGGTAACCACAGGGATACAAAGTTTTTTCAAAAACTGCAAAACAGAAACCCAAAACAGATGGGTATCTTTATCCTTATATCTGTGTCTCTGAGTTTTCAGAATAATATCAAGATAATTTTTCAATAGACAAGTTTTCTTGAATTACAGTTTATTAATCTGACTTTGTTTTAATTTTAATTTTTTTCTCTGAATCACAAGAGTTTAGGTTCTCATAGAAATTTGGAAAATAAAGATACAAGATAAAAATAAGAATCGTGCAATTCCACCAACAGAAGATAACCAGTAACCATTTCAATATGCTTCATTCATTTTCCAGATTTTTCTTCTTCACTCTTCTGCTTGTTCCAGAGACAGCCCCATGTAAGCATGTGTAGTGG
Organism: Balaenoptera acutorostrata; assembly: GCF_949987535.1. NCBI lineage: Eukaryota > Metazoa > Chordata > Mammalia > Artiodactyla > Balaenopteridae > Balaenoptera > Balaenoptera acutorostrata. The sequence goes on from NC_080078.1 coordinate 26,684,085, forward strand.
GTATATGCATATAGATATGTTTATATATGGCTCTCTCTGTTGTATGATCTGTAAGTATAAAGGCAGTATTATACTGTAAATTTCTGCTTTTTAAAGTATTTTTAAATGACCATTAAATATTCTTCAAAAACACTCTATATTAGAATGAATGCATATTCTACCATATGAAAATCTCATAATTTAACTACCTTTTAATTGTTGTATATTTAGGTTGTTTCTAGGTGTTTTTTTTTTTAAAGGAATTCCTTTATTTATTTATTTATTTATTTATTTATTTATGGGTGTGTTGGGTCTTCGTTTCTGTGCGAGGGCTTTCTCTAGTTGCGGCAAGCGGGGGCCACTCTTCATCGCGGTGCACGGGCCTCTCACTATCGCGGCCTCTCTCGTTGAGGAGCACAGGCTCCAGATGCTCAGGCTCAGTAGCTGTGGCACACGGGCCTAATTGCTCCGCGGCATGTGGGATCTTCCCGGACCAGGGCTCGAACCCGTGTTCCCTGCATTGGCAGGCGGATTCTCAACCACAGCGCCACCAGGGAAGCCCTGTTTCTAGGTTTTTGCTCTTTGTTAAGGAACAACTTCGTGTATAAATCTTGTCTGAGGAGTTTATTTTCTTAGAGCTATTCCTAGAAATGGGTTGGTGGGTTAAAGGGTGTGCTGGTCTGTATCAGGATTCACTGCTCTATTATTTGTGGTCTCAAAAGCTGGAGCATGTGCATAGATTCACATGCTCCACTGTATGTATAGAGTTATTTTATCTTCTAATCATAGAAGAGCACCCACTTCGATCACCTAGAAGAAATCATTTTACTCACCAAGCATTGTAGCAACCTTTTGTCATAGACCAGGATGAAAACTGAAGATGTAGTTAGACTGAGACCAACACTAGGACACAGTTAACTGATATCCTTAACTCACCCTTAGGAAGTGAGATGATTTGGCTCCATTCACATTGTGTCATTTCCCTTCATCTCTCAGCACATTCAACGGAGGCACCTCTGGACCAGACTTATGATTTAGGTTATTTTACATATGTTAATTAAGGAGAGAGTAGGTCATTAGTATATTTGGTGATGGTCTCAATGCTCCAATTATTTAACATATTTGGGAACAAATTATTCTGCATAAATGAGCTTTGCGGATGATTGAGGATAACCAGTTAAAGCAGTAGTTTGGGGTACAAAAGTTCCAACATTGAGAACAGATTTCCTGACTTCTTAATTATAATGGACCCATCAGTATAAATGAGTTTTCCTCCATGCATAGTGATTGGGAACTCCCTGAAAGCAAAAGTCTTTCTCCCTAAACCAGAAGAGGATCTCAGGCACAAAGCCTTGCAGAGGTGAGACAGACACAGCAGCATCTTCGCATTTGAAGGAGGGCAGTGCGAGGTATGTACTGTTCATCAACCAGGTTAACACATTTTTTTAAAATGTACTTATTTTCGGCTGTTTTGGGTCTGCGTTGCTGCGCACGGGCTTTCTCTAGCTGTGGCGAGTGGCGTCTACTCTCCGTTGCGGTGCGCGGGCTTCTCATTGCGGTGGCTTCTCTTGTTGCGGGGCACGGGCTCTAGGCACGCAGGCTTCAGTAGTTGTGGCACGCAGGCTCAGTAGTTGTGGCTCACGGGCTCTAGAGCACAGGCTCAGTAATTGTGGCGCATGGGCTTAGTTGCTCTGCGGCATGTGGGATCTTCCCGGACCAGGGATCGAACCCGTGTCCCCTGCATTGGCAGGAGGATTCTTAACCACTGTGCCACCAGGGAAGTCCCCGGATGAATACATTATTGACACTAAATTGCTTTTCTGATTCATAAAAAAAAGTCTTTCTCCCTAGATTTATGTGGGATATTTTATCCCCTGTTGCCCATGGAGACCTTCAGAAGAAAGAAAATGGTTTTTACCCCATGTTTTGGAGAGTCTGAAACCCATAATCTGTTTGGACAGGCCTTAATTGGATACCTGTTTTGTGCCAGGCAAGCCAGTGCTGGGCGTTCAAGAGGAGAGACCTAGGTCTTGCCTTGAGGAGCTCACTCCTGTGGGGAGAGGGTAACCTGCGTGTGGCACACGGATGCCCTGATGCCGCAGGTTTTCATAGGAGGCAGACAGGGGTTTGGCACCATGTAGAAATGAATTTGAGTCTGGGTTCCCCTGCTTCTTGGTTCTTAGCTTCTCTGAGCCTCAGTTTCTTCCTGTGAAAATGGGGACACCAGGGGTCTGAGGTTGTGATAAGATCATGCACCTGATGCCCTCAGCACACTGTAGCAGGTGAGATGTGACGTCACCTTAGGTGCCAGTATCTTTAGGAGGGCTTGGCAGTGGGGATGGGGAGGGGTCTAGGGTTCCACTCTCAGAAGTAGTTATGACTAATTGGGTAGGGTAGCACCAGGGACAAAGGGGGACAGATGTGTGCCACGACTGTCATCTCTTTTTGATACTGAGCACCTGCTGTGTACCTCTTCCCGGCCTCACAAGGTCCCTCAGAGGCCTTGTTGCCCTCGACCAGATGAAGGGCCTGAGGAGGGGAGGGAGTGGAGTGGGGGGCTTGCTCAGACGCAGCTGCAGCTTCACTCCCCTTTCCCACCCCTGTTGCGCTGTCTTTTACCAGAACTCACTCTGTGACGTTGAGCAAGTCTTTGCCCCCCTCGGGAGAGCTGGTTTCAGGGGAATCAGGGACGCCAGGCTTCCCACATTTAAAGTTTTAAAGAGCGATCCAGTCCCTCCCTCTCCCCCAAGTCTCCTCCCGTCGGACGCCCAGGTGAGCTCTGGGAGCTGCCCGCAGGTAATGATAATACCGAGTACCTCGCATTTACTCCGCGACCCGACCTGTGCTCAACTCCTTTCCTCCGTAATTCTCCGCAATCCCCAATCCGAGACATCCCGGGGCCGGATTCGCCCCCGCGGGCCCGGCCCCCTTTCGGTGATCAAGATGCAGAGGTCCCGACGGCCTCCCAGCACCGCCCCACGTGCCGCCCCTGGCGGCTCCGCCCGGCCCGCGAGAGAGTGAGACCGGGGGCGGGGCCGCGCGGGGCGTCGGGGAGGGGGTTCGGCCGGCTCGGTGACTACACTGGCCCGCCAGACCGCCCCACTCCTGCCGCCCTCCGATGGGTCCACTGCCTTTGTGCCCGCCAGTAGGGCTGTCGCTGCTGCTGCTACTGGGACCCGGACTCGGGCTCAGCTCAGGTGAGTGAGGGATGGGCCCCCTCCAAGGACCCAGGAGTTCCCGGGGCTCCTCCAGTCCTCCCCAGGGTGCCAGGAGCCCTGCCTCCCCAGCCTTCCCGGGGGGACCCAGGAGCCCTACAACCCCCAGCCCTCCTTTCCGTGGCCCGCCCACACGTTGCTTCCCAGCTTCCTGGGAGCCCTGTCCCCCACCCCCGTCCTCCCCTACAGCCCCCTCCTTCACTGCTTCCAGGGACCCAGAACTAGCCCAGTGCTTACCCAGGGCCTCAGTGCTCTCCCTCAAAACCTCTCCACTCCCTGGCGCCCTCTCCAGTGACCAGACCTCCCCATCCACCTGGCCTGGTGTCCTGTGAACTGAGCCTTCACTCCGCCTATCCCTGGGGTCTGCAGTAGGACCACCAGGGGGACACGAGAGGCTGAAAGGAGCAAGAGAAGAAGGGGCCCAGCCCTACCTGGGGTTGGGGAAGAACGCAATGTCCCCTTCTCAACCACCCCTGGACGTCACCCTTGGCTAGGTCCCCTTGGCATATTACCCACAGGGACATATGTGGATGCCACAAGCACAGAGACACACAAGCACAGAACGCCCCCAGCCTCATCTGGGCACTCAGGTGCTGGGCTCACGGACAGGCTCATACACAGACACAGGCAAAGACACCCCGAGGGAAACGCACACACCCACACACCCGCACTCAGGGATACCGAGACAGCCCCTTATGGACACACATACAGAGAGAAGCGCACACACACAAACACACACACACCCTCAGGCCCACAGGAAGCCTGGACAGCCTTGGCACTCCCAGCAGAGGCTGTTGTGGGCAGACACAGCAAACAGCCCCCAGAATGACCTGCCCCACCTAAGCTGGCACGGAGGGAGTGTTTGCCTTGGTTACACATCGAGTGCTGGGCGTCCACCCATGCCTGGTTCTCCCTAGGGCTGAGTCCAGGACCCTGAGATGCCAGAGTGGGGGTCAGGTTAGGGTGGGGGGACCTCTGGGGACAGCTTTGGGGTGTGGGTTTGGAACTGGGGTCCTGTCAGATGTGCTTTTTTTTTTTTCAAGTTTTTATTCTATTTTATTTATTTTTGGCTGTGCCACGTGGCACGCGGGATCTTAGTTCCCTGACCAGGGATGGAACCCATGCCCCTGCAATGGCAGCGCAGAGTCTTAACCACTGGACCGCCAGGGAAGTCCCCAGATGTGCTTACACTGGGAGTGTTCCATGGGGCTTGGTGGATCCAGGGGTCAAGGAAGCTTTTCTGAAAGCCCACTGCATGCCAGGGGATCCAAGGCTGCCTGCGGCAGAGATCTGTCCAGGCTGAAGGGTCACGCCCATGAGCAGACAGTGGCACAGCGTGACAAGGGCCCCTGTGGTCACATGGGGGTGAAGCAGATTCTAGAAGGAGGTGATGGGTGAGCTGGGTGAGGATGGGGTGAGGGCATTTGCAGCACGGGGTGTATGTGACAGGCAGTTTAACTGGAGGAACAGGACATGATGAGTGGGGTCCATGTGGGGCACGTTGAGAGAGGGCGCTGGAGCGAGGGGAGGGTCAGCTCCTGCAGGGCCCCTGATCAGTGAGGACCCTGAGCTTTACCTGGAGGGGGACGGGAGCCTGGGGAGGTTTCAGGCAGAGGTGTGGGCAACTGGGAGCAGCGCTCGGGAAGTCCTGTGAGAGCGAGGACGGGTCATCCAGAGAGGAAGGCAAAGCTTTTAACTCTAAACTCGTTTTTACATTTTGTTTCTATTTAACTTATCTCCAGTCCCCTACATGAATATGCTCCTTTTCCCACTGAGAAAAAGACAAAATTGAGGGAATTCTCTGGTGGTCCAGTGGTTAGGACTCCGAGTTTCCACTGCTGGGGGCGCCAGTTTTATCCCTGGTCGGGGAACCAAGATCCCACAAGCCACGTGGCACAGCCACAAAAAAAAAAAAAAAAAAAATTGAATTTTGGTTTGGACTCTTCAAAAAAGTCAGCATGATAAATTCTTGTTCTAGATAAAAAGACATGATGATTAAAGGCAATGCAAAAATCTCCTCTGGATCCTCAGTCCTGGAGCAGTGGGCAGAGAGCGGGCTCCCAGGAATCAGGCCGGCCTGGGCACGAGTTTCTGCTCAGCAGCTCACCAGCTCTAAGACCTGGGATGGGTCCTTTTGCTTCTCGTAGCCTCAGTCTCCCCATCTGTAAATGGGAGAATAGCCACCCACGAGACAGGGAAGTTGACAACAGATGTCGCCTGTAAATTGCGGAGCACAGTGCCCGGTGCAGGGCGAGGCCCCAGTGATAGCATCTCCTTACTGCGGCTCTGATTGTGTTTTTTGACTAAACGCCAGAGTGGACTCATGGCCCTCACCAGAAGAAGGAGTGGCTCTGGGATTCTCTGATGCCCAGCTCACAGCAGGTTTGGAGGTCCCTTACCCCGAGCAGTGGACCCCTTGATGCCCCTCAGCTCTGTCACCCTGGCAGGGCTCCCTCCCCTGCTGCTATTGGGCAAGGAGGAAGGAGCACTGGATTGGGAGTCAGAAGCCCCCAGTCAGGTCAGGTTCTTGTGGGCTGTGTGACTTTAGGGTTGTCCTTTCCACCTGGGCCTCCTCTTTCTTCCATGTGAGATGCAGGGGTTCCAGTCGCACCAGCTATGTACTGCTATGTGTCACAGCCACATGGGGGATCCAGAAAAATGGCTGGGATGTGGCCACAGGGCCTCCCCGTGTCGGGGGAGGAAGCTGTGCCGGGCAGTGAAAATAAGAGATGCAAAAAAAAAAAAAAAAAGAGATGCAAAGGGCCCTGAGCCAGAGTCTGGAGGGCAGGGGTGGGGGCAGTGGAGACCCAAGGGAGAGGGAAGCCCCCGCAGAGGAGCCCACCTTGATGGCAGGGACTCTGTTCAGCTCATTTCTGATGTCCAGTGCCCAGCACAGGCAACTGGACAGACATTTGATGCACGACTTGCAATCTGACTCTGTCTGGAGTTGATAAGGGCAAAGGATTGGGAATCAGGGCATTCCAGGAAGAGGGAACAGCCTGTGCAAAGGCCCAGAGGTGTGAGTTTTTTCAGATGCTGTGGCTCTGTGACCTGTTTTCTCCTTCATGGCTGCCTTGAAGATATTGATAACAATAATTAGAGCTCATTGTGTGCCGGGTGCTTTACATGCATGATCTCATTCCGTTCTTGGGAGTGAGATCCCTTTATTCCCCTGTTTTACAAATGAGGAAACCAAGGCACAGAGAGGTTGAGCTGTCCAAGGTCACACAGCTAGGAATAAGAAGCAGGATTCAAACTGAGATAGTCATCCAGGCCCTTTTCAGGCTGGTGCCCTTCCCCAGGGCCAGGGCAGCCCCCACCTGCCGCCTCTAACCTTTGTCTCCCCCTACCCACCCCAGCTTCCCAGAGGTCACATGTGCACCGACGTGGGCTCATAGAACTGGCAGGGACTGTGCACTGTGCTGGCACCCGCACCGCCATGGCCTACATGAACTACGGCTGCTATTGTGGCCTGGGTGGCCATGGCCAGCCCAGGGATGCCATTGACTGGTGAGTGCACGCTGGGGCCAGAAGATCCCACCCCCTGGGGTCATTAAGGAAGTATCTCCTATGAGGAAATACCTAAAAACGAGGTTGGGGTTTGGACTAGGAAGATCCCAGCACGCGATACTACTTGCAGGCAGAGGGCCTCCTGGGCAACACGGCCAATGAGGCCAAACTGTGGTGCCAGCTGCCCCCCAGTCTGGCCATGGAGTGATTGATTATGTTAGCTGAAAAAAATTGCACATCATTGATCAGACTTATTATGCATCAGAACTGTTCTGAGAACCCCTTTGAGTCCTCACAAAACCCCATTTCAGAGATAAGGAAAGTGAGGCAGAGAGATCAACTTGCCTGGGGCCACATAGAGAGTGAGGGGTGGGGCCTGGGATTTGAACCCAGGCAGCCTGGCTAGATTCACACCCCCGATCACTGCCCTCTGCTGCTGTGTGAGAAGGGCCTGTTCTGTGCGAGGCTGTGGACTTGGATCTTGCCACGACTTCCTCTCATTTGCCCTCAGGGCCACGGCCATCCGCGGAGGCAGGTATGATGGTGATCCTCGTTTTACAGAGGAGGTCCCTGAGGCTTAAAGAGACACAGACACTCACCATTTCCACTTAGTGCTGGTGAGGGGCGGGAGCGTGGAATGTGACTGTCTCTTCCAGAGCTCGGAGGATGTAGCTGCCACTGACACGTCTTTATCCAGCCTCGCCCCTTGGAGGCTCCTGCCGTGGGCCCTGCCCTCCCTCCCACACTCTGGTTGTTTAGTTCCTGCACATCTTTCCAGGTGCAGCCCAGGCCTCACCTCCTCTAGGAAGCCTTCCCTGCAGCCCACCTGGGCCTGGCACTTCTCTGGCTCCCAGAAGCCCCTCTCCTTACCCCACATCCCAGCACTTCTTGCCACACACGTGGCATCTGGTGGCTTGTCTGCCTCTCCCGGCCAGACTGGGAACTCCTTGAGGGCAGAGTGGAATCTGGCTGACCTCTCCCTGCCAGACCCTACTGAGGGCTCAGCGCAGGGTGGGGCTGCTGGCTGGATGGAAGCAAGAGCAGTGGATGATTGCATGATGGATGAGTTTACAGACATTGGTGGGTGTTTCTCAGGGAATTTGTATGTTATTATTATGATTACTATTGCTTTCGAGGTGCTCTTATGTGGCAGGCTGGACATCGGTGACATTGTGGGGAGCAGGACAGAAAGGGCCCCGCCCTCACAGAGGTCTGGTCAGGGAGGACAGCTGCTAGTCAGTCTTCTCCCTAATTAGGGTCTCGTCATAAACCTGCCCGGAGGGAAGGAACCTGGGCTTAGGAGAGGGTGTGATCAGGAGACTGTCAGAGCCTGGGGAGATGTGGGATCTGGATGGCATCCTGGGGGTGGGGGTGGGTACTTGGGCTGAGACCTAGAGCAGGAAGAGTGGGCGTGAAGTTCTCCCAGGCAGGGGGCAGAGTGTGGGCAAAGTCAGGAGGTGGGGAGGGTGTGGCTCGCTCCAGGAACAGAGAAGAGACCACTGTGGCCGGAGCTCGGAGACTCAGAGAGTGAGGCAGGCAGGGGCCAGGCTCGAGTGTGGCAGAGGGATGGAGGCAGCGCAGGACACACTGGGGTTGGTCGAATTATTTCCCAGGATGGGGATTCTCAGGGAGAAGGCTTGGACCAGGAGATGCTGTCCCCCTGTGGGCCCTCACTCGCCCGTAGTCCTGGAGGATGGCCAAGAGAGCATCCCTGCCTTCACCCACCTGCCGGTCTGCCTGTCTGCCACCCACAGGTGCTGTCATTCCCACGACTGCTGCTACAAACGTGCCGAGGATGCTGGCTGCAGTCCCAAGATGGGGCGCTATTCCTGGCAGTGTGTCAATCAGCACATCCTGTGTGGTGAGTTCCCAGCATCAGACCCAGTAGCAACCACTGGCTGGAGCATAGAGGGACTTCCAAGTATAGGCAGGGCCCATCTCTCCCCATTTGCCCCAGTCTCCACCATGCCCTATTGTCTGCCTGACATTGAGGCCAAGTGTCAATTACTATAGTTCATTTCTCCTGTGCTGTTGATTTTGTTATGGAAAAGGAATATTTCTATCAGACCCAGGAAAACAGAAGGTAGGTCAAAAGGCTGAATGCTTCAAGAAAAATGGGAATGGTGAGCCCATTTATTTGTCAAAATGAAGAGTACACCTGGGTCTGATGTATCCCCTTTGCTTCGCTCGTTAGCACTGCCTGCCCCAGGGGACGTCTGAGTTTGCAAACCCTGGCCTCTGGTCAACAGCTTAGTCCATGATTCAGATTCTGTGACGTTGCCAAGCCCTGATCTCTCAGGGCCTCAGTTTCCTCATTGGTAAACTGGGGGCGGAAATCAAGCCGGCCTGTTGTAAGGATGAAGTGACAGTGTCACTGTGCTTCATGCCTAGTAGATGTCATTAAATGTCTGGTGAAGAAATGACCCAACACAGAACCTCCGGTGAAGATGACCAGGCACTATTTCACTGAGCACAGGATTTGGGGAAGGACAAGAAGACAGTTCTGTGTAACCCTGAACCCCCCAAGAGAAAGTAATTTCTCTTTCAATTTTCTTTTAATCCCTCTAATTTTGTGAAATTAGGAGAAAGTCTCAGTTTGGTGTTACGTTAGCTAAAACATCCCTGGATCACTTGCTGGTCCTTTTTAACCAAGAGAGTAGGTTTCTGGCTTATAACGTTATTCAAAAACCGTTCTATTCCTAAATTTAATTCTGGCCTTAAAAAAATTCTTCTTTATCTATCTATCTGTTTATCTATCTGTCTATCTATCATCTATCTTTAACCACAAGCAGCATGTATCTAATGAGGATAATTGTAATATAATCTGATATCACTGTACATTTTACATGACCGGCCACTTCTTTTTTTTTAAACTATTGTTAACTTGCTCCATATCATTTTTTTAATTAATTAATTAATTAACTTATTTATGGCTGCGTTGGGTCTCCGTTGCTGCACTTTCTCTAGTTGCGGCGAGCGGGGGCTACTCTTCGTTGTGGTGCGCAGGCTTCTCATTGCAGTGGCTTCTCTTGTTGCAGAGCACGGGCTCTAGGCGCGCGGGCTTCAGTAGTTGTGGCTCGCGGGCTCTAGAGCGCAGGCTCAGTAGTTGTGGCGCACGGGCTTAGTTGCTCTGCAGCACGTGCGATCTTCCTGGGCCAGGGCTTGAACCCGTGTCCCCTGCATTGGCAGGCAGATTCTTAACCACTGTGCCACCAGGGAAGCCCAGTCTTGGTACTCTTGTTGAAAATCACTTGGCTCTTAGATCAGTGATGTCTCTGAGCCTGTTTCCTTACCTGGAAGATGGGTGTTGCAAAGATGAAAAAAGGTTTATAACGTGATAACCAAACTGGATGGAAGTTGTTACTTTCTTCCCTACCCTCTTCTCCATCCCTCATCTTTATCTGAACCTCTCTCTGACCCCCAACTACCTCCACCTGAGAGAACTGAGGATCTGGTGTGATTCTCCACTAAAACCCCAGCTTCTGCAGACTTGTTCTCCTCTAGAGGGAAGGAGGCTATCCTAAGGGTTACGTAGAAGGATGTTCTTAGATATGCACGGATTCTCAGCTGTATCTTCTGAGTCTGAATTAGGAGTTGGCACAGAGCAAAACTGAATTAATATGGAGACATAACATCAAGGACTGAAAATGCCCCAGACATCATCTCATCCAACCCTCTCACTTAGAATTGGGGAAAATGAAGCCCAGGAAAAGAAGTGACTTGCTTAACATGGTGGTGATAAGCCCACTTCTGGGCATATTCCCTGTCCCCAGACTGCCCCCTTCCACTGTGGGTGGAGAGGAGAAGTGGGCCTTGAATGGGAAATGTGTTAAAGACCTTTCTCTTCTTCCTTCAATCTGCATGTTCTGCTTGCCCCTAACCATGTAAAAATGATGTTTGTAAAATATTTATTGGTGTGTCTGCTGGTGGAGTCTGTGACTGTTTACAGAGCTGCCCTCCCTGAACCAAACGAAGAGAACCAAAATATCTATTATGCATTTTTTTTTTTTGCTAAAAATAGTCTTATTCTGTTTGGAGACATTCTGAACATAGTTGTTTGCTTAATTACAGGTGTGGCCCATTTTCCATTTATGGGCCTGACAAATATATTTTTTTTAAATGTTAAGCATATAATAATATTTACTGGCAGGCCTTTATTTTAAACTTAACCCTTGGGAGCTAGGTTTCCTCTTCAGTTTTTATTATTCTTGAATAACATGAAGCTGTTGGGCTCCTGAGGTCATGGGCAGTGAGACCCAGCCTTGCTTTTGAAAGGATCTTTCTTGCTCAGGGAAAAGGGTGGGAGCACAAAGGAGGCATAGGCATTGGGTCAGCTCTGTGACCTTGGACAAGTTACTAAATCCCTCTGAGCCTCACTTTCCTCATCTATAAAATGGGAATAATAAAACTCTGGTGCTGGGTTTGTATAAGAATCATAAACAATGTATGGCTTTTCTTTATTCTCCCCAAAATTATTATTGAGAATCTACTCTGTGCCAGGCTCCCTGCTAGGTTTTGGGCAAAACAGAGAAGCAAGGCTCTGTGGTCTAAAAAGAGGAGAGCAGTAAATAGCGTCCGTGCCAATTGCTTTTACAAGTGCTGTGTCGGAAGAGAAAGCAGTGAAGTATTATACAAACTACAACATAGATGAACCTTGAAAACATGAAGCTCAGTAAAAAAAAAGCCAGACACAGAAGGTCACCCATTGTATGATTCCATGTATATGAAATATCCAGACTAGGCAAATCCACAGACGACAGAAGACATATTTGTGGTTACCAGGGACTCCGGAGAGTGGAATTGGGGAGTGACAATAAATATGGGGTTTCTTTTGGGCTGATAAAAATGTTTTGGAACTAGATAGAGGGGATGGTGGCAGAACATTGTGAATGTACTAAATACCACTGACTTGTCACTTTAAAGTGGTAAATTTTGTTATGGGAATTTTGCCTCAGTAAAAATGTATCCTCACCCCAGAATGCTCAGGGGTCAGAGAAAGTCTCACTGACAAGATGGCATTGAAGCAGAGACTTGGGGAATGAAGGAGCCGTGAGAAGAGGTGGTGGGAACAGCCAGTGCAAAGGCCCTGAGGTAGGGATGAATGTCTGGGTGGTTTCAGGAGCACAAGGAGGAGGGTGAGGCTGGAGCAGAGTCACCCAGGGAGAGAGTAGTAGGTGATAATAGAATGATGAGGGCCAGATCCCACAGGACGTTGGAGGCTTTCCTCTGAGGGAGATGGAGAGCCAGGGAGGGTTTTGAGCAGAGGAGGGACATGATCTGATCTGCATTTTAACTGTACTGCATTTTTGGCTGCTGCATGGAACATATGCTGGAGGGAACAAGGGTGGAAGCCAGGCACCTGTATGAAGCTGTCCCAGGGATCTGGGTGAGAGGTGGCTTGGGCAGGTGGTGGCAGTGGAGGTGGTGGAAGGGGGGGCTTCTGGACATGTTTGGCTGGAAGGTGGAGCTGGGGGACTTGCTCGTGGATGGGGGAGGGAAGGGGAACTGGCTGGAGTGTTCATGCGAGTCACTCTGTCCTTAGACAGCTGTCCTCCAGTTGCAACCCTGGAGCTTCAATGGCTCTTTCCTCAGAAGTCCCTACCCCACCAGGTCACGTTGCTCCGAGGGTGTGCGTGTCTCTGTTGTGCAGCGGCCCATGGAAATTTTACAGGCAGAAGGGCTGGCTCCTGCACCAGCTGGTTCATTTACCAATTTTTACATATTATTTGTATCTATCTGTCCATCTGTCCATCTATCTGTCCATCCATTCATCCACATGCTTTTTCTGATTCAAACCTAATCCCAACTTTGTTGTGAAAAATTAAAACATTCCAGAAACACTGTAATATAGCAAGTTACACTCCACCAGAGTTAACTAGCTTCTGTTAAGTTTGGCATCTTTTCCTCCAGATTTGTGCATGTGTAAACAAACAAACAATAACAAAAATCAGATCACACTACGTATATTTTTTTCACTTAATATAGTGTCTTGGACATCTTGGATCATCTGGGTCAGCCTCATTCTTTTAAAGCCAGACCATCACCTATGGCAGAGTGTCTCCATCTTGACACTTTGGACATTTGGGGCTGGACAGTTCTCCGGTGAGGGGGCCGTCCTGGGCATTGTAGAGTTTAGCGGCATCCCTGGCGTCTATCAACCAGATGCCAGTAGCACCACCCATCCCCCGCGTGACAACCAAAGATGTCTCCGGACACCGCCAAATGCCCCCTGGGGGCACAACTGACAATGGCCAGTGACACGAATGCACTTTATTTTGCAGGGACCATGGCTATCCCTAAGTATCTGTGCACTTGTGAGAGGGTTTTGTAGCATGGAGTCCTAGGACTGTTGGGTCAAATGGTGTATCTGAGGTGCCCTTAGAATTTATATGTAGAAAGGACTGGAGGGCAGCCTGAAAGGGGGTTAGAGAACTTGTCCTGGAGGGGTATTTACTCGGCAAGAGCATTTAAAAAATGTAAATGGTGTTTATTGTAGAGGCTGGGGAGGGGCTAAAGGGAGACCTGGTAGAGATTAGGGAGGAGCAAGGCCACCAAAGTCCCCACAAGCCACCTCCTTTCGGCCCTGAGTGGTATAGATATTTTAAGTCTAACAAATAACGTAAACTAAACTTTGGAATAGCTGCCCTTCAAATTTGGTTAATTGAGATTGCTTTTTCCATGATGAAAGCACCATATGGCTCAAAGTAGAAGAGTTTCAAATTACAAAATGTAAAAGTTTGGTGGGAAATAAAATTCCCATTGACACTACCCAGACATCCATTTGATTAACCTTCTGGTGGTGGTGGTGTTGTTTTGTCTTTTTTCAGTGCATAATACATAAAAAACATAGCAGTGTATTTTGTACCCCTTATTTTCCTCTTAAGTATAAGCTGTTTTCCATGTCATTAAAACTCTATTAAAAGAATAGATATATGTATAACTGAGTCACTTGCTGTACACCTGAAACTAACAAAATCAACTAACTAACTAAATCAACTATACTCCAATATAAAATAAAAATTAAAAAAAAAGCTCTATTAAACAATCCTCTGTTACAAACTTGAATTTGTAAGGGTGGGCGAGTGCCCCGAGTTGATACCCTACTCCCTTCCTGCAGACAAGCCAGGAGGCCTGGGGCCGGGCAGAGCTGAGTTGGGGCCCAGTCCCCACACCCCTTCCTGGATTTTTCCTCTGTAAGGTTGGGGTGCCAATGGCACTGCCCTGAGAGGACTGGGTGAAATGGGGACCATAGAGCCAGCCCTTTGCCCAGTGCCTGGCTCCGCATAACTGCACAGTTAACGCCAGCTCCCATCATCCTGACTTTTTCTGTTGTTATCCATTTACTGAATTATAACCAAGGCAGTTTTTTTTTTCTGGGCTGCGCCGCGTGGCTTGCGATCTTAGTTCCCTGACCAGGGATCAAACCCGGGCCCCCTGCATTGGGAGCCTAGTGTCTTACTCACTGGACCACCAGGGAAGTAAGTCCCTGGGAAGCTTAATAAATGAATTTAAGGGAGAAAGATTTCCCCTTTCCGTCCTTTGTTAATTTTTCCAATTAGGCAAGGAGGAAGTATCAATTGCATGATAGTCTGACTGCTAGAGAGGGTAAACCTCTCTTACACTTGCTTATCTCCCTTTTTTTTTTAAACCAAGACACTCCAACTTGGGGGCTCACAGCTTTCAGGTGGGCAACAGCATTTAACTAGACTTTGATATTAGGACTTTATCTTCATTGGTTTTTGTTGTTGTTTTTGCTTTCTTTGTTTTTTAGTCAGTTTCTTATATTTGTGGTATAAGATTTTGGTTTTCCATTATGTCAGTGATAGAATTTATTTAATGCAATTTAATACCATTTAATATAATTAAATCAAAATTTATTTAAAATTGACTTACAATTAGAAATAAAGGGGATTTAAAGCTAGCATGTTGAAGCTGCCATGGGTCTGAGTTTGGGAAACCCTGTGTGCAGTCATGCAGATAAACACCTTTAATCAACTCAGCTCATTACAGAGGGTCCCGGGCCCCCTGCCTCCTGCTTGACATCCCCCACCCCTCCCCCACTCATTGCTCCGTCCCCTCCTGGTGCTGCCAAGCTCTCCAAGTGTTGCCCTGAGAGAAGCTGATGAATTTTCTGAGTCTCATGCTTCACCTTGCTAGGATCTCCATGGAACTTGCGCATTTTAAGAGGGGATCTTTAAAGATTAGCTGACAGCTTAAGGAGGTCAGCTGCAGCTCATAAGCACCTGCTGTATGCCCTGCATTTTACTGACTTGGTCTCTTTTCATTCTCCCAACAGCCCTTAGAAGTAGGTACTTTTAGTATCCTCATGTGGCCCCTGTGGAAACAGCCTGGGAAGGATGAAGTGATGTGTCCAAAGGAACTATATCCATGGCCGAGCTGGCTACCTCCAAAGTTCATGCTTCACTGTGCCTCTGGAAGAAATTTGGAAAGATTTAATAGTGGGTGGTTTCCCCCCACCCCCATTTTGTGGATAATTAAAAACCCACAGTCAAAGGCAGATGACATATCCATAGCTGTTATACCTTCTAGATTAATAAGATACAACTTGAAGATCACAAAATCTTTCCAACCCAAAGGAATGACTCTCTAGCAGTGGAATTCCCAAGGCAGAAGGAGATTTATCTTTGGGTGGCAACCTTTGCGTCTCTGTATAAGGTAGGCCCAGGATGAAAGGAAGAGATGGAATATACGATTGTTATCTAAAACAAACTATTTACTTATACAGTATCATGCCATGTGCATATAATGACATTTTACCTCTTCTTTTCCAATTTGGATACCTTTTATTTCTTTTTCTTGTCTGATTGCTGTGGCTAGGACTTCCAATACTATGTTGAATAGAAGTGGCAAGAGTGGGCATCCTTGTCATGTTCCAGATTTCAGAGGGAAGTCTTTTAGCTTTTCACCATTGAGTATTATGTTGGCTGTGGGAACAAACTGTTTTCTTGAAGGAGCATCTGAAAGAGACCTGGAGAGAAAAGGCAGAGAAATGCAGGTAGAACCAACATTGATGGAGTACACGCGTAGGGCCAAGCCCCTGCCAGGCACTTTACATAGGCTTTCTCACCCATGCTTCCCAATAAACCTGCAAAGTGGATAGTGCCCCCATCTACATGAGGACTTGGCTCAGAAAGTTTAGGTAAGACCACACAGCTAGGAACTAGCAGAGAAGGCATTCCAAAAAAAAAAAACCTGGATGGTTCCCAGGCACCTACTGCTTATCTAAATGGATCCTTAAATGCACTAGTGTAATACTGATGCAGAAGAGAAGCTAAAAGGGCATATGGACTTTGGACTTCCTCTCTGAAAACACTCCCCTGGCAACTTCAATTTCCTTTTCTGTAAAATGGGCTGAACATCACCTCCCTCGGGAGTTATGACAAGAGAGATCACGTGGTGAACTATCAAAGTGTCACCCAGATACAATTTATGCCCTTCCTTGTCCCCAGCTTTACTGGCTTCCCTTGCATTTATCTTCAAGTCTCTGCAAGTCCCTGCTCTAACCTCAGTTTTCCCACTTCTTCCAGGACCAGTGGAGGACAAATGCCAAGAACTCATGTGCAAGTGTGACCTGGAGATTGCTTACTGTTTAGCCAAAACTGAGTACAACTTAAAGTACCTCCTTTACCCCCGTTTCTTGTGTGGGAAGGACTCACCCAAGTGTGACTGACTAGCCTGACTTGAAATGTCTTTTTTGCACAAGGAAATAAAACTTTTTTGCAGATCAACAGCCTTATTCAGTTCTTTGCAGGAGGAAGCTGGGGCCAATTGTTAAAGCTGAAACCCTTGTGTTTGCTTTCACTCCTGTTCCGGAACTTGGGGCTGGAGCCAGTTTCGTTTCCAGCTTGATTAATGTCAAAAGTCCCATGCCTATTTCATAAAACCACAACTGTATTTATGACTGTATTGGGTTTGGTACCATTTGAGGTTCAACCTTTATGAAAAGAGCTGAGCCTTGTCTTCTAACCTGCTCCCGATGGCAGGCAGTCAAAAGTGAGCAAACACCTACCATGAGCTTGGCCTTGCTGATTCTGGGCTGAAGCAATAAACAAAATGGCCACATGATGCCCAACCTTGTGAAGTTCAAGTCTAGTAGTTGTTAGCTCGAGTCTTCTGCCCTATCCCACTCCACCTTTAACAGTTAAAATTTATTTCCTGATTACAAAAGTAGTACCTATGCATTGATTGCTAAAAAAAAGAAAAAAAAAAGGAAAATTGAGAAATACATAAAGGAGAAAACACCCCACTCCAATCCTCACAGTCCACAGTAACCACTTTTAGTATCTTAGTGTGCTGCCCATCGGTCTTGTCTATAATGTGTTAAAAATGTCATTGAGACTCTATACTGTATGATTTTCATAAGCTTTTTTCCATTTCTCCATGTCTTTAAAAAAAATCTTTGGAAACTTCATTTCCAAATGTATTAGGTACATTTCCAGCTGTATTAGATACTATTTTACAGTCTGCTACCTTCTGGACATTGGTGATATTTCCTATTTTTATCAATTACTGATGTGATGAGGATGCTTGTGAATAAATCTTTGCCCCCCCTCCCTTTTTATTATTCCTTAACTGAGATTTGCAGAAATGGAATTCTTGCATTAAAGGGTCTGAATATTTTAAGTCGACTCCCCATTTTGACACACCAAGCCGAGAGGGTCTGAGGGCAGAGAGGCAGCCGGTGGCCCTGGCTCTGATATGCCTGTCCCTCCTGCAGGTGATAAGGAGGGAGAGCCCAGCCCAGCCTGTTTGCTCTCGGCCAAGACTGCTTTGCGATCCTCCCCAGAGCACGTGTGGGTATTACTCATCTTTGAAGCATGATTTGCGGAGTGGGTGGGGACGGTGTCGGGGGGAGGCCAAGGGGGGCGGGTGGGGAGTGCTGGACCGGGAGTCTGGCCTGGGCCCAGCTCCACCAGTGCCACCCAGCCTCCATCGCTTCACCTGAAAAGGAGAAGAGTAACCAACCCTGTGAGGCATGAGGCCAGGGACAGGCAGGTACTGCAGATCGGCTGGGATATCAGTGTCTCTGGCAGGTCACGAGGGTTAAGCAGGTAAAGTCAGGCAGCCTCAGGGCCTGATGAGCAGACACAGGGGGAGAGAAAACATTCTCCCTCCTTTCACTTAAGAAACCTTCCGTGGCTCCTCGGCTCCATGTCCACGTCAGGCTGGGGGACTTCAGTGTGACCAGTAGGTCGTACTGAGCAATGCAGATTTTCTTCATGCTTCCTAAACAGTTTATTTTTCTCTACGTAGAAGTTTTACCTGTATAAAAGAATCTTTATTTTTATTTCAAGTAACTTCTTCAAACTTTCAGAAGCAAAGTTTGAGTGAAATCTTCAAAGATACAAAGCGTTAATGAATGGTTCATGGAGTCACAAAGAAACATTTTGGATGCAAGCTTATCTCTGCAGGGCCAGTCTTCAGGTTGACTGCCTTTCACACCTGCTACTGTCACACTGGAAGGGAATCAAAGGCTACAGTTCATTTCATATTTACAATTACAGCACTTGGTGTAATTATACTTGTTTTATACATCAGAACAGAGTGTACAGTGGGAGGTCAATGTACAAAATGTTTCCTTAAACAAATGGACTAGCCTGGATTTTACAAATTAAATTCTTAAAAACAAAACAAAGTAAACCCCAAAACAACAATTTTAAGTAGCACTGAAGCAGCTCGGCCTGATGTGAATTACTCTCCATTAACTGCCTGACATCCCACTCAATTGCCCCAGAAAAAGAGATCCAAACTTTCAATGATTACAAGTAGAAAACAGTGATGGCAAGTCTAACCACCATCATTCTAATCTTGAACTGAATCCTTTCAGAGGTTTAACTCTGAAACCTTCTAGCAACTCTTAAATAAGACAGAATCGTCAACTGGAGTTTGGTTTTTCCTCTGTTTTTTATGTGCAACTGCCGTGCCTATGACGAAATCTTTTCCTGTTCTCCTAAACTTAACTTAGAGGACAGGCCTGGCCCTGGGCTCAGTCTCAGGGCTCCAACTTGCCCTGGGAGCCTTGTGTCAGTCACTGAGGTTACTAGCGCAAGCGGGACTGAGACCCACTCCACGTCCTCTGAGAACCCTGGGTCCCTGCCAGGTGTCGTGGACTGGGCCTCCCAAGACCCCACGAGGAAGGTGGGTGGGTGGGAGGCGCGGCGGCTTTGTCGGCCAAGCGCTGGGGCGCCAGTCCCTGCTGCCACAGGCAGGGGGAGAAGACCTGGCTGTAGCCTTTGACAGACAAAGCAGCACCTTGTTTACTAGGGGCAGAGAATAGGATGTCCGCTCCCCATCCCCCTCGCCGCACTTAAGCATCAGAGCTTGGCTGGCAGGGAGGCTGGAAGAGTCCCTCAGAGCCTGGGCAGCGTCAGTCACAACACCTGGGTTTCCAGCCGTCGGACCTCCTTAACCACGAGATCAATGTTAATAATTGGGTTAAAGTACAGGGCCCAGTAAAACAGACAGTTGCAAACAAATTGAGGGATGAGGGGCCAGAACATGGCCACAAAAAGCCCCTGTGTTGATACTTTCCAAAAGTGGCTCCACATCCTCTGAGGCACAGTCCTGAAAAAGGAAGAGAAGCCTTTGAGAGGCAGAACAGTGATGGCGTTTCTAACAGCGCCGGGGCGCTCAGACCCTGGGCCTTTCCCGGACGCGGCCTGGCTGCCAGTGCTGCAGAGACCTTGTTTCCTGTCCCCAGTGCCCCAGACATACCTTCCTGACCACTCCACCTTCAACTCCCAGGACGCAGCCTAGGGGGTGCCTCTGCAGGGCACCGTCGCCCAGTCCCCACACCTGGTCCCACAGGCGAGGCCTCCCAGCACAGGCCCAACTCCACCCGCTTCTTCGCTGGGTCGCTCTTGTACGTATTTAACATATTTTCTCTGCTAGGCTGCAGGCTTTCAGAGTATAAACTGTCCTCTTTACCAAAAGATCTGTGGTGTCCAGCAGAGAACCAGGGGCAGAGTACGGGCTCAATCAACTGTGCCTGAATAAGTGAGTTCACTGAATTGAAATAAATGAGGGAGATTCTTGTCAGGTTCTCAGAACTATTTATAAGGCTGCTCCTGATGGATGAGGCCAAGACCCCTTCACGTCATGGGCTGTTTCAGGCCGAAAGGATGCTGGTGTGCTGATGCGTTACTTCTGCCTGCCCAGCAGCCATACCCTGTCTTCTGGAAGCACCTTTTGAGCTTCCCTTTAGGGTGTCTCCCTCCCCTAGTCTCTTCCACGTGGTCTGGTTGGGGCGTCGGCTGTGAGTGCACACCTGCATCTGGACACGGGGAGCCCACAAACCCCTGCACTTGTGAGGGGTTCGGGGTGGCAGGGGGAGGCTGTGACCCAGACTGGGCCAATCAGAGCAAAGGCATGTGAGCCTCAGGCTTTCACAAGCCTCAGAAGTGCTCTCTTTCCTCCAGGGCTGCTAAGCTGCTCAGATCGACACCCAGAGTGGTCAAGGGCCCCCAAACAAAGATGCTGTTGAGGCTGAACAGAGCAGAGCTGTAAGGGGGGGGGGGAGAGGGGGAGGGAGAGGGGGAGGGGGAGGGAGAGGGAGAGAGGGAGAGGGAGAGAGAGGGGGAGAGAGAGAGAGAGAGAGGGAGAGGGAGAGGGTGGCCCTGATGACAGCATTCGGGTCTCTGGGTCCAGCCATGCAGGAAGCCTTCACTGGGCATCTCCCTTTGTAGGAAAGCCAATTTAGGTTGGTTTCTCTCACTTACAACCAAGAGTCACTTGACTCAGTGACTGTCTAGTCCAACTCTCTCATTTTATGCATTAATCCAGAGAAATTATCACTGTCCCAGCTGGTGGCAGTGCAGGATTAGAACTCACGCCTACAGAATTCCTCATCAGATCTCTTTATGCTCTGCCACACTGCTGCTTTCCGTACAGCACCCTCTTCTTCTCACTTGTTTATTCCTCAATTATTAAACCCCTTCACGCACCCCCCGCCCCCAGGAATTACCTGGTGTATCACATGGGGAGAAGGCACATGGGACGCACTTTAACAGTGAGTGCCACGAGAGCCACCCCACCCCCAACACAAAGGCATTTTCCTGTTTGCTGCTTAAGCAGTATTTCTAAACCAGAGCCCGGGGCGTCTTCTCGAGTCTGAACAACACTCCACAGAGGACTTCTCCTCCACTTGGTATTTCTTTCCCAGTCTCTGTTGCTCCAACCATCTCCTACATAAAAACACACTTACTTCAGTTCACTTCTTGACCAGATCCTCCAAAAGGAGAATAATTCCAGAACTGAGAGTAACATGGCATTGACGATGAGAAACCGTGACGTCCAGTAATGGACCTCCAGCCAGTCCCAAGCAAATTCAGCAATCAGCTGGTATGGAAGGAAGGAGTACTTGACAAGGAATTCTCTCCACTGCTTCCATGTGGGCTCTCTAAGATCCTTTAAAAATAACACGCAAGTAAATAAAACTACATAAAAATGGACACAAAAAATCATAAGGATTGACTTTTACACAAAATACTGGGGTTATCCCAGTGAATTTTACATTTATTAAAACATACATACACATACACACATATGCAACAATCTAAAATGAGATTTCCATCCATAAACTCACCTTGTAATAATTAATCTTACACTGGATAAATGTTACCAAAGAGGCTGAACTGAGTTGCTTGTTATATAATTGTGGAAGCTCAGAAGTAAAAAATCTAAGCATGAGTAATCTAAGCATTATTCATAATGAGGCTGAAATGAATAAAATTAACCAGCTTTCCGATTTCCTCACCACTGCAAGGACGGCTCAGACAATGCCAAGTCAACAGCTCCTCTGTGGGAGAATGTAACAGGTCGTGGGAAAATTAAACATATACTTTTAAAAAGTAATTTTGGGAAAATGAAAAACTTTCATTACAGAATTAGCAGGCAATCTGTAACAAGAGTATTTAAACAACTCATAGGCATCCAGAGGCTAATGAAAGCCGAGCGAGACTGTGTACAATGGAGCAGACACTGAGCATCCCAAGAAGAAAGTCAGCCTGATGGCAGGGGTTGCTGGGGCTTTTTAAAACAGAAAGGTCAGGGGGTCTCTGCGCTCCCAGTCCAGCAAGGGCAGGGAACAGCTGAAAACTGGGTAATTAGAGAAACACTGCGCAAAGGGGCTAACCTGCAGGCTTAAAACTACACCCAAGGCTGAGGTCAGTTAGGTAGGCACTTGATTCAAGTGTTTCGAAAAGGGTCTTTGGAGATTTAGGAATTCTGTTTCAACATCATATGCGACGATTCCTATATCCATGTGACTTTCGATATAAACGGATCAGAGGGACTGCCCCAAAAGTACCAATGTAAAGGACATCACCCTCCGATGACCAATTAGACCCAATCACCCTGAGTCAATGGGATCCACTGACAATTCTGAAGGAATCCATCAGAGCTGTGGTGGGTAACTATCCCTGCCAAAGGCCCTGTGGCCAGCTGACGTGATGACTCCCATCAGTGAGCTGGATGATGGCTTACTATTCTGAGGCCAACAGGACGGATACTAACCCTGCCTTGTGGTAGGACAAATAATCATCCTTTGGGGATCCTGTTAAGAGACAGATTACCAGGCTGGAAGGCCCACAGATCTAACCCTTGGGCAATCTGGACCTATGCTATCTTCTTTTATAACAGAAGCAAAGCTGGGTTTTTTTCCCCTAAATATTTCAAGTCCAGAGGGTAACCCCTCTTGCTATGCAATGCAGGAAACAAAACAGGCTTCTGGGAGTGGGGAAGCTCCTGCTGTATTTTCTTTCGTAGGGGCTCTCCTTGCAAAATTCAAATGAAGGCTCATGTTGTTTCCTCTTCCCTGACAGGCGCCAGCCATGTCTCCAATTCCATCCCACGCTGAGGAATGGTGGCATGAAGCCACTCAAGGCCCTCTCCAGACCCACCAGAAGCTTGGTGATGATGTCCTCCCCAGAGCTGTCTTCTTGCAGAGGGCAGATGGTATGGATGAAGGGCAGGAAGGTGTCTGTGTAGTCAAACAGGTAGAGGTACAGCAGACAGAGTCTCGGGGAGCTCTTGAGGGCGTACAGCAGGAACAGGGACCTGCCTGGGTTCACGGCCTGCAGAGGATGAGGCGGGTGCAGGGACTCATTACAACCATAGCTGCCCGCTCCCCACCCATGCTCCTTCCGCAGTCTCACGCCCTCCTCCACGTGGTTTGCACTGGTAATGAATGAATGAATGAATGGGAAGAAGAGGCCAAATAATCCATCTGTTAGGCTACATTATAGAAAGATCCAGTCTCTCTCCATGGGTGGGGAGGGATAGGGGGATGAGAAGCAAGCTCCTAGGCACATTTAGAAGAACACAACCTTTCGGGAAAGTAATCAGTGGGCACCACTTAATAAAAAAAATCAGAAGGCCTCATGCACAAAATACTTAGTGTTTGCATTGTGCATAATAGAGAAAAAGTGAAATCTGTGACCTCAGTCCTGAAGTTACAGTAGATATTTAGCCCAGAATTCATACAGCCATGGAGGAATGTATAGGAGGAGCGTTGGATAATGCTCATGTTACAGTGTTAGGTGAAGAAAAGATCTAAGATGTGTAGCCATCCACCTCCACAGTGTCAGTGCCGTGAAAGCAGGGCCTGCCTGATTCAGGACTGAGATCCCTTTTCTAAAGGACCACCTGGCTCCCAAGAGATGTCAGTACATGTTTGCGGAATGAATACAAAAATAAAACAGCTGTTTTAAGTACACTCAGAAAATTGTCTAGAAGAAAACAGAGCAAAACGCAATGTTACCCATGTCTGAATCTCAGGTGGGATTAGGGTCAATTTATTTTCATTTTCTTCACTTCCGTAAATTTTGCTATAATGAATGTACATTTATATTTTTCCTGATTATAAAAGAAACTTAAAAATGATTCAACTTACTTGATGCTACTAAGCATCAAGTAAAATGGGCAAAAGATGTGAATGGACACTTCACCAAAGAAGGTAGAAGGATGGCAAATAAGCACATGAAAAGATGCTCATTATTACTAATCCTTAGAGAAATGCAAATTAAGCCAGTGAGATACCACTGTACACTCATTGAAAAGGGGAGGGATGGGAAGGAGGGCTTACAAAGGGGCGGAAAGAAGCTTTTGGGAGTGATGTATACGTTCACTCTCTTGATTGTGGTGACGGTTTCACAGGTGTGTACATATGTCAGAACTTAGCAAACTGTACACTTTAAATATGTGTATGTCAATTATAGCTCAACAAAACTGTTAAAACATATTCAACTTATTTGATGCTATCAGTGGCTTACCAATAAAAATTTTAAAGTGTGATAACGGTTATATTTAAGAAGAAAGTCCTTCTCTTTAGAGCTTCACACTAAAGTATTTAGGGGTGAAATAATATGATGTGTGGATATGCTTTAATATAATTCCAGGACTGGGGGTGTGGGGAGAGGGTGGAGGGGTACAGATGCATTAGGGGTGACCACGAGTCGATGCTCGTTGAAGCTGGGTATGAGTACTCTCTTCCCTCTATTTTTGTATGTACCTAACATTTTCTATATTTAAAAAAAATTTTTAAGAGGTCCAACTTGTGAAATGGCTGATTCCAGGTCTGGGGCAGGAAAGGTGCAAGAGTAACTTGAACATCTTGCCGTGTGAGAACGGAAACTATCAAAGACTAATAAATCATGTTAAAAGGACTCATTAGCAAGTATGCTGTACCTCAATTCAAAAGTTAAATTTAAAAAATGGACTCAGAGAATAATTTGAGGAGACTCCTACTCAAAAAAGATGGGACAGTTGGAGCATCAATTAGAATAACTACTGAACCGTATTCAAATACATCAAGAATGTCAAAATCCTCAGTTATTAATAATCCTAAAGAAAGAAATTGGTCATGTTTGGAGGACAACAGGGAAGCAAATTCTGAAACTGGTAAGTAAACAGAGAAGATCAAGCATTTAACCTGCCCTTCTGGTATAAACTGTACTTAGGATAATCAAAATGGCTGTTGACAGAAGATTTCCTTTTCATTAAAGATGTATTTCAGTGAACAAGGTGAAAAAGAAATGAGAGAGTTACAGTATCACCATTTGGCAACCCTTAATGAACTAATGGATCTAAACAATCAATAATCATGGGACATTATGAGCCTCTTGATGGAAGAAAATACCACACCTATAAAGCAGCCTTGCCAAAACACCAAACCTAAACCAAAGTAAGCCTCTAGTCCCAACTCCTGGATTATAGGATATGCAGGGGAAGAAGGGACCTGTTAGGTGACACCACAGAGAGACAACTGGCAAAGTACAAAACGTCAGAAAACTACAGGAGAAAATTATCTGGTTTCTTCAACAAATAAATGCAGGGTAATGACAAGAGGAAGGGAGAATCTATAGACTGAAAGAGACTTAAGAGACATGACAACCAACAAACAACCCAATTTAAAAAATTCAGAAGACCTGCACAGACATTTTTCCAAAGAAGACAGTGAGATGGCCAATAGGCCCAAGAAAAGATGCTCAGCATCACTAATTATCAGAGAAATGCAAATCAAAACCTCACACCTGTCAGAAAAGCCATCACCAAAAGCACCACAGATAACAAATGCTGGAGAGGGTGTGGAGAAACGGGAACCCCTGTACACCACTGGTGGGAATGTAAATTGCTGCAGCCACTGTGGAAATCAGTATGGATGGTCCTCAAAAAACTAAAAATAGAACTACCATATGATCCATCAATCCCACTCCTTGGAATATTTCCAAAGAAAACAAAAACACTAATTTGAAAAGATGCAGGCACCCCAATGTTCATAAGAGCATTATTTGCAATTGCCAAGATACGGAAGCAACCTAAGTATCCATCAACAGATGAGTGGGTAAAGATGATGTGGCATATATACACACACACACACACACACACACACACACACACAATGGAATACTACCCTTCCATAAAAAGAATGAAACTTTGCCATTTTGCAACAACATGGATGGACCTGGGGGTATTATGCTTAGTGAAATAAGTCAGACATAGAAAAATAAGTAGGTATATTTTGACTTATATGTGGAATCTAAAAAATAAAACAAACAAACGCCTGTAACAAAACAGAAACCAACTCACAGATATAGAGAACCAACTAGCGGTTACCAGTGGGGAGAGGGAAGGTGGGAGGGGCAAGACAGGGGTAGGGGATTAAGAGGTACAAACTACTATATATAAAATAAGTAAGCTATAAGAATATACTGTTTAGCACAGGGAATACAGAAAATATTTTTATAATAACTTTAAGTGGGGTATGATCTATAAAAATATTGAACCATTATGTTGTACACCTGAAACTAATATAATATTGAAAACCAACTTTACCTCAATTAAAAAAAAAAAAAAAAAAGACATGACAACCAAATGTGGACCTTGTTGGGACCCTGTGTGGAACAAATCAACTGAAAAAAAAAAAAAGTAAGGTATTTGAATACTGACAAATTATTTGATAATATCAGAGAATTATTCATTCTGGGAGGGTATATTGTGGTATTTTAGTTTTGTTTTTCAAGAGGTCTTTACTTTTTAGGGACTTCCCTGGTGGTCCAGTGGTTAAGAATCCGCCTTCCAATGCAGGGAACGCGGGTTCGATCCCTGGTTGGGGAACTAAGATCCCACATGCCGCAGGGCAACTAAGCCTGCGCGCCGCCACTACTGAGCCTGCACCCTGTGGAGCCCGTGCGCTGCAACTAGAGAGAAGCCTGAGTGCTACAACGAAGATCCCGCATGCCGCAACTAAGACCTGACGCAGCTGCATACATTAAAAAAAAAGTCTTTACTTTTTAGAGATTCAATAAAATATTTACTTATGAAATATATGCTATCTCAGATTCAAAATAATCACGGGTAGCAGGAGTAGGTATTACTGAAATAAACAGCCATGAGTTGCTGTCGTATGGGTTGATGGAAGTTTTGTACTATTATCCTGCTTTTGGGTATATTTGAAATTTTCCATAGTAAAAGTTTTTTGAAAAATCTAACTTCTAAAAATTATCTCTATACTGTAACTTAGGTGAGACATAGAAATATGGAAGTAGTTCTTCATTTTAAAGCAGTGTTTCCCAACCTTTTTTTCATTATTACCCCTTAAGGAGCCTTTTACAGACATTTTTTTCATAAGCCCTCCCCTGCCCCATGAAACGTTAATACCACAGATACACCGTGTATCTGTTTACGTACTGTGGTCTTCGGAGGGCCACAAGTCACTGCAATACTTAACACTTTTCACCCCTCAAGAACCAATGGCCTTGGGGGCGCTGCTGCTCCTACTGGGTGTGCAGGCTCTAAAGGAACACAGATCCCAGAAATAGAGCCCGAAGGCACCCAGCCACGTCTCGGTCAGTACGAGAGAAGGGGAGATGACCGGGTTACATGTTTGTAGGTCTGGGATCAGCTGGACCAAAATATCCCAGCTCTGGGGCTACCTTCCATCAGAGAAGGAGGATAAAGCAACCTCCCAGCGAGGTGGTCGCGATGACGGCGCTGCCGTGGGGAGCTGTCCCTCCCAAGTCTGACAAGAACAGTGGCGCTCAGGAGCCTTAGCACGCAGCCTGCAGGCTAAGCATCAAGTGACCACCCCTGGGGAGGGGCTGAAGCACAGATGTGAAGGAGCAGACTGATGATAAGGTTCTGCTTGCTTTTTACAGTGGGACCAGAACACCATCCCCATTCACTCTGGTTAATATTAAGTTTACTTTGACAGATTCTAAATAGAGGGTCACTGCTGGATACAGGACCCAGAAAGGTTCTGTCAGATATTAAAACCCACCGTAGGACTAATATTGGCTACAAGAAGTCCAGAGTTGACTGCATTAACAAAACTAATAATTTATGATAAAAGAGAAGTAGGGATTTTTTTTTTAAACTGACAAACAACAACAACACAGAAAACAACAAATCTTCTATCTTAGGACCCTATCCCCATTCTTCAAAAATTCTGAAACTAGTGTTTTTTCAGTTTTAAAGCAATACATGCACAAAATAAACACAATTTTCTTCAAACGGCACAGAATTGTATTAAATGACAAATACAATTCACCCTTCCATCCAAGTCTCAATCCCTAGATGAAAACATTGTTAACAGTCTGTGTATCCTTCCAGAGATTTTCTATGACACATACAAATGTGTAGGTTTTCTAACATGTTTTTCTTTATTTTCAGTTAACAACTTGGGTATCATTTCTTGTTAGCGCACCCAGGGTCACCTCATTCCTTTGTAATGGCTACGTGTATGGGTGAGCTGTATTTATTGAACCTGTTCCTAACAATGGGTGCTGAGGTTGTTTCCCACGTGCTATTACCAATGACACTGTGGCCAACATCTTGTTTAATAATTTCTGTGACTCAAACATTCAATTCTCACTGTGACTCTCTGAGGTCACTGGCTGAGGAGGAAACGGGACCAGGAGGCCCAGGGACTTGCTGGCGTTCCCACAGTCAGTGTGTCCTGGAGGAGCCCGGGAGGAGCCCGGGAGTCAGGCTGCCGAGCCCTCTCTTGATCACAGCACTATGCTACCTGTGCTCTAAATGCAAAGGAGTGAAACTGTAGACCAAAGAGTACAGGCGGTTTAAATTATAACAGTTATTGACAAACTGCTCTCCAAAGAGACTGCGCCAATTTAGGATCCGCAAACACGAGTGCCTCTTTCCTCACGTCATGAAAGGTTCTTATCCTTGACAATGTCATAGGTGAGAATGACGCCAGCGGGTTGTCTCATTTGTACCATAATTATCAGTGAGCATTTTTCCCCCATAAACTTATTGGTTATTTGTATTTATTTTTCTCCATGATGTCTTTTTTTAGGGTATAGGTCTGTGTACTCCAGACATTCTATGACTAATAAAAAATAGAGTATTCGTTTTACAGTACAGTATTCGCTAAATTCTCTCTGTGAAGAAGAACCAGGTACAGTCACACTGAAGAACAATTTATCAGCATCTGGTAAAGCTGAAGATGTGCATTACTTGTGACCCAGTAATCCTATTACTCAGTGTATAACACAAAGAAAGTCTTACACATGAGCACATGAACTTTCCAAGAATGTCCACAGCAGCCCTGTTTCTCATAGCAAAAATGGAAATAATCTCAGTGGCCATCAATGGGAGAATGTATAAATGGTCACGCACTTGTGCAGTGGAATATGGCACAAGGGAAAAAGAGCCAGAGCCAGAGACAAAAGCTACTTGCAGAAGGATAATAAGCTCAGTTCATGCCTTTTATGTTAAGGTTAAAAACCTAGAACATTGTTCCTAGAGCTGTGGATATATACCCAGAACACAAGTAGGAAAACAGGCCCAGGAAGGATACACAGGCATAGGGAAAGCGGGGACACAGGGGGCTTCAGTTTTGTCTGATGTATTCATGAGCAGTGGGCAGGCAGATAACTGATAATCTGGTGCTCAATACTTATTTTCCATTGAAAAAATAGAGTTCACCTTGTATTCCCAGAGGTTTTGCGGGGGCTTCACACCCAGTGCCTTGACTCGCTCCAGTTCCATGAGGATGGCTCTTCGGTGGCTGCTGTTTTCTATGGTATATGGTGCCCTGGAAAATTCTTCCTCTGTCAAAGTTAAAAGCAACCTAGGGTGTGGGCGAGGAGATAGGAGGAGATGTCTTTTGAGATTATATCCTGGAAGCAAACTTTCCACAGTCGGAGTTCCACCTTATCAACACAGATAAACACTTTAGGCTTGAGGTAAGACACCTAACATATGAAATAAGATAAATAACAGCAAACAACTGAAAGCTTACTATTTGCCAGTCCCTCTATTTTTTAAAGTGTGTGTGTATAGAAAAAAAAAAATTGGGAAGAAATCCAATAAAACATTATGACATTAAGAGTAGTTGTTTGGGGACTTCCCTGGTGGTGCAGTGGTTAAGAATCCACCTGCCAGTGCAGGGGACACGGGTGGGATCCCTGGTCCGGGAAGATCCCACATGCCACGGAGCAATTAAGCCCGTGCTCCACAACTACTGAAGCTCGCGCACCTAGAGCCCATGCTCCGCAACAAGAGAAGCTATGGCAGTGAGAAGCCCGCGCACCACAATGAAGAGTAGCCCCCGCTCGCCGCAACTAGAGAAAGCCTGCGCGCAGCAATGAAGACCCAATGCAGCCAAAAAAAAAGAGTAGCTGTTTGGGGATAGTGATTAAATAAAGATAACTGTAGATCCCTTATCTGCTCCCTTTCATCAGAAGACGCGAACTCACCTCTACGGTGATTCCTTGTTAAAAATGCCCCCTAAAGGTTTATTCCCTTTCACTCAACAATTCCAGTTTCGGAATCTCTCCTCTGGAAGGAAGACAGTTACGCAAAGACACATTGTATTAAGTGGGTAGAGAAGTTTTTTTAACCACAATTGGGGGCGAGGGTGGGGAGGTGGTGCAACTTCTTACAAAAAACAGACAAAGTGGGAGCATTTTGCTTCCTCAATAGAGAGTCAAGTGTTGAAAGCTCGGTTCAGGGGGAAAAAATGGAGCAGGGTGGGAGGTGGGGCAGTCAGGCAGCCTAGCAGTGAGTGGGCTACACGTCTGACTCAAACGGGTTAGAGAGCGGCTGCCTGGTGGTCTAAGTAACACCCCTACGTGGTCCCCCTTCAAGGAAGGGAGGGACCCCAGTAAAGATGGACAGGGCTCAGGAAGGGGCAGGGGGATTTGCTGATGGGCAGAAGCAGGCTGACACATGTAGCTCAGCAATGAGTGAGCTCCTCAAACTAATGGATTCCTCAGAGCATTTGCGCAACGTAGTCTGGTACCGTCTGGAGCAGAAAAAAGGGAAACATCACATATGTGTGCTGGTAGAGATCGATTAATAGACTCTAGCCTATACACATACATATAAACACAGGTCTGCTTAGTACAATCGTATTTGCAGTTTAAATAAATAAATAACACGTTATTTAACACATCTATGTGTATGCCTGTATAAACATTGAAAAAAATCTGGACAGGTGTCCAGCAAGATGATAATAGTGGTTTTCTCTGAAGAGCAGGATTATGAAGGTATTTCATTTCTAATGTCCTACAATTCTACTTTATTATTTTAAAATAAATAAATATATGTTACTTTTATAATCAGGAAGCAACAAACAATTAAAATGTCAGTCGATGACATAAAATGGTTCGGCTGCTTTAGAAGACAGTTCAATGGTTCCCCAAAAGGTAAACACAGAGTTACCTTATGACCCAGCATTTCCACTCCAAGAGAGTACTGAGTATTGAAAATATACGTCCACACGAAAACCTTTATATACAAATGATCGCAGCAGCATTGTTCCTAACAGCCCCGAAATGGAATCAATCCAAATGTCCATCAACTGAAGAATGGATGAATGAAGAATGGAAATACTCTGAACAGGCAAATCCGGGAGACAGAAAGTAGAATGGTGGTTCCCAGGGGCTGCGGGAGGGGAAAATGAGGATTGACTGCCTTTAGCAGGAGCTTTCTTTTTGGGGATGATGGAAATGTTCTAAAACCAGACTGTGGCGATGGCTGCACATATCTGTGAATATATTAAAAACCACTGATTATACATTTCAAATGGGTGAATTTTGGGGTTATGTGGATGGTGTCTCAATAAAACTGTTTAAAAAATGTCAGTGACGTATCAGAAGATTTTGCTCCTCACCTTCCGTTTACTCTTTCAGATAAAAACCTGTCTCTGTAGAGAGAGGCCCAAGGGCCCAGCTGCTCCAGCCAGAGGACAACTTCTTCTGCTGTCCACGTGGCCACAGCCTTGTGCACCAGGAGGTCGTGCTCAGATTCTCCGCTGCTCCAGTGATACACCAGCAGGACCACCTGGGGAAAAGTGACATGGCCCTTATTCCACAGCAGGATCAGAGACGCCAGCTTCTAAATATGTGAGCGTGGGGCCGGGAAGGAAAAAGCTGAGCTGGAAGGGGATGATGCCAAGTCCGTAGATACGGAAGCCGATACGAATGCCAAGTCCGTAGATACGGAACACCACTGCCACCGAGATCTGGGGAGCGCGACCCTTGCTGGGCTCATCTCTGCTGAGTCTCGGGTCATCAGGGAACAGAGACAGGAATAGGACTCACTGCAGGGCACCAGGGAGTACTGCACCCTTTTCCCCATCAATTTGGCCAGTGTAACTGACTCGCGTGCCTTTTCTATTGGAAAATTTGTGATAGTTAGATTTTTGTAGCATGGATAGATCTTAAAAAGAAAATAGTCTCTACACTGGAAGTTAGTGAAGGGCTGTGTTCAAGACATGGCCTTGAGTTCCAGCTTTAACACCTTAGGTTGTGAAGAGGATGAAACGGGACAAAGCTAACATTTACTGGGCTCTGAATATTATGTTGTATATACTTGCATAGGCAACATCCCCAGGTTTCAATGTACATAGTGAATTACCACACACGGTCACATCATTAATCATTTAGGGGTATTTCAACAGAACTGACTTCACGGGAAACTCTGGGAGGGAGGGGGACAGAGAGACATAAACTTACTGCCACACCAGTTAAAGCTGTGAGCACTCCGGAAAAGAATCCCCCTCCCCTCTGCTGATTCACTCGGCCCGTGTTGGGAGCTGAAAGTATCTTATCATTCCCATACTTCTGAAAGGCTGCGAGACTCTGGACTACGTCATTATTCTGCAGAATGTCTTCAGATCGCATTCTAATTGCATCAGGAAATAATTTTTCAATGGCATCCCTATGGAGAACAGAAAAAAAAAATCACAAGACAGTTGTTTGACTAAATATACTTATAATGTTTAGAGGCCAAAATAAAACTACTATCAACATTTAATAATATACAAAGATTCTAGAAGAATGGACAAGAAGATTGGTTATGGCCCTGTTGGTAGCAGCAACAAATCAGAAACACCTATATGTCCACTGTTAGGGCAACAGCTAAATAAAACATAGCATATTCATACAGTGGAAACATACATAGTTTTAAAAATGAATTTACTGGATATCACTGTATATCAAGATGAATAAATTTATCCACATTGTTGAATAAAATAGTAAACTGCAGAAACACAGACAGTACACCACTGATGTGAGGAAATATGTGCATTTCCTATTGGCACATAAATGTATAAAAGTATTTTTAAAAATCTGAAAGATGACAACTAAGTCATAACTGAAATTACTCTGAGAAAAAGGAAGGAAGAATTGTAAGACGGGGGAGGAGGGGTTGAAGGGGTCTTCATCAGCAATGTTCTGATTTTTTTAAAAGAATGTAAATGACTATATATGTACTGCTTATGTTATTAAAAATTAACTCATAAAAAAGAAAAAAGGTGCAGTTCAGTAGTGAAGAGTGAGACCAACCCTCAGGTCATACTGTAGGCTCTTCATTTTCGATTATACACAATCAGAGAACCCTTCTTCAATTTAAGATTAACCTGCAGGTAAACCAAGGCTGAAAGGTCAGAGCAAAGTGTGTGTAAATACATCTCCTGTGAAAAAGAGAATGCTGGGTTAATGTTTTCATGGAACTTCCTGGTACTCTGTTGATAACAAGAAGGCAAGAGAAAAGGATTTTAGCCTCAAAGAACTCACAGGTACATGATGAACATTATGAATGGAAGCAGAAAAAAACCTGCTATCTGAAGGTCTTATCAACTGTTGTGTGATGCCATGCATGAGAAATTCTATTAATGTGATAAATGCAACAGAGTCTAGTCAAAGATTATGAAAACCAGCATCAAACCAGTTTTTGAGAATCATACAGTTAGACCATTTTCTCTATGAGACCTAGGGTGTTCTCAGTGAATACACATCAATAAGATGTATTATGTACAAAGAGTTACAGACAATGGTCTGATAACCAGCGTTTCTTTCTTTCCCTCATTTATAATAAACAAACAAATCACGGTCACCTGTGAGGAAGGGAGCCGGGACTTCCAGGTCGTTGAGCTCCCTGACTCACATGCCAGCAGATCCAGAATGACCCCTGAGGCAGTGGGCTCCACCTCTCTGGCCTTTCCAGATGCGGCTGCTCCCAGTAAGAGAAACCACACTGTACAGGCCCAATGAGCTACCCGCATGGGCTGAGCATTACCTGAGGAGAATATTGACTTTGGGGAAACCTTCCCATTTTTCTCTGCATTCTGGACACTCTGTTTTCTTCGAAGAGGCCCACCACAGAGCTAGGCAGTGCCGGCAGAAGCTGTGCCCACAGTTCAAGGTGGTTGGGTTAACCAGGATGTCGTAACAGCAGTGGCAGGAAAATTCCCTAACAGAAATCCGAGGGCTGCTGCTCTGGAGAGGGTCCTCTTCCTCAAGGCTTGTCGTGTTCAGATCATTCTGCGGAGACTCTTCCATCTCTTAGCAAATTCTGGGATCCACAGACATAGAAAATTCCAGACTCAGAAAACTGCTGCAAAGCATCGCGAAATCTAGAAAAAAAGAGACAACAACAGAAATAGGAAAAATAATATAGTAGGTGTTTGAGATTACAGCCATTCTATTGATATTAAAGCTCTGATTTTTAAATGTGACAAATTTGGTTTCTAAAAATTTACATTCCATAAACCACATAAACATCACTAAAATTTTCTGACCTATTGTCATACTTTCAAAAATTAGGTAAAGCAAAATAGTGTAGTGGAAAGTTCAATCGACTTGGATGGGAGAGGCTGGAGAATTCTAGATCCTTCCATTCTGCTAACTTCCTTTGAACGTGTAATTTCTCTGGCCTCAGTTTTCTCAATGAAATTTCTAAAGTCCTTTCAACGTACATAATTTTAAATAAGCCAGCTTCTTGGCCCATGAAAACGTCTGGAGTCGGCAACAAGAGATGTACTTCATATAAATAACAGAGTTCATCCAAACAAATCTGCCTTCCCCTTAGGTAAGTATTTCTTTTGACACCTGATTTCAGAGGCTTCCACAGGAACAGTACCTGGAAGACAGTGAGGCCTGGTTCTCTGAGGTGCCCTGCGTCAGGTCCACTTGCCTGGGGCTTAATATCCACGCCCCCCCCGCAACCCCAAACCAACCGAAACGTGCACATCCTGCCTTCTGGATCCCACCAGTTCGGTGCCACAGAAACACACTAATGTCACTAATATGCAGATGGCTAAGGACCGTTCTCTTCTCATCCTTATCTGGGTCTTCGGGGAGTTTTTCATTGAGAAGCAGTATGATGGCGCCGTGGAGTTAGAAGCTCAGCTCTCCATCTCCAGGACGGTGCCTAAGTTACCTGGGCTCTCTGAGCCGTGTGTCCTCAGCTGTGGAATGGTGCTTACAGTACACAAACCTTCAAAGCTTCTTGTGAGGGTCAGAGATAGTGAACTAGGGTGGTGGATGGTGCAAACAGGGGCTAAAGAAATGATTATTCAGATTGTTACTGGAATTAGCATGGCGTAGGCACTGGTGGGCAAGAGTTTCTCAATCTCACTGTTGTCACAGGAAAGAAGGTAAATGGCTCTCGATCACCCACACTGGTCACGCAGAGAAGGGCTCTTTGCAGGCAGTGGTTAAGAACACAGGTCCCAGGGCTGGGCTGCCTGCATTCTTACCCCAGCTCTGCCATTTACTAGCTTTGCGCTCTGGATTTCTTTGAGTCTCAGGTTGCTCATATATAAATAGGGATGGTAATAGTATTTACCCCATTGGGAGGTTTTGAGAGTTAAGTAAGAGAATGCAAGTAAAGTGCCTGGCATACGGTAAGTAGACCATAAATGGTAGCAATTTCCCTGATTTTCAGAGAATTTTATCACCTTTTACAGGGCACAAATTTTATATAGAGCATGATAACACTATATTTTAAACAAGCAAATCTATAAACAAAGACTAGAAGAAAATACAATGAAGTATTTAGTTGGTTGGGTGGGGGAGGATCATGATTTTCTTGGTTTTGGTTTTCTGTATTCACCAAGCTGTTCTTAATGAAAATGATGTTACAATAACTGCAAAAATATAGAGAAAATTATAAAAAGCAATCATATTTGCTCATTATTTGTATGTTTAGGAACATTTAAACATTTTCTAACTGCTTTCCTTTGGGCAGCCTCTTCAAATTACTAAGGAAGTAGGAGATCTCATACGTATAGGTTTTTTTTTTTTTTTTTCTTTTAAGTTTTTTTTTTTTTTTTTTTTTTATTTATTTATTTATGGCTGTGTTGGGTCTTCGTTGCTGTGCATGGGCTTTCTCTAGTTGCGGCAAGCGGGGGCCACTCTTCATCGCGGTGCGCGGGCCTCTCACTATCGCGGCCTCTCTTGTTGCGGAGCACAGGCTCCAGACGCGCAGGCTCAGTAATTGTGGCTCACGGGCCTAGTTGCTCCGCGGCATGTGGGATCTTCCCAGACCAGGGCTCGAACCCGTGTGCCCTGCACTGGCAGGCAGATTCTCAACCACTGCGCCACCAGGGAAGCCCCGTATAGGTTTTTAGAAAAAGGAATCATCATTTTGATAAAGTAGTTCCTTTATTTGGCTACTATGGATTAAACAACTACCATGTGGACAGTATTATCCCAGGAAATAATAATTGGACCATTGCTAGCTATTGACCATCTCTGGGGAGCTGGGCACCAGCGGGCACTTTAAGTACGTTTATGAGCACATCTTGATTCAGTGTTGGAAGAAGGACTTTTTTTTTTTTTTTTTTTTTTTTAAGAAAGGGCCTCCTGCTCAGAGTCTCAGGGGACCAGAAATTGGTCACCCCAAAGCAGTGCTCCTCAAGCAGACCATTTCACAGGGAAACCATGAGGGAGTAAGCTGGGCTGGGCCACAGGCTGCAGGGCCGACAAGAGGCCGAGAGCACTGTCTCCAGGCCCAACCACCAGTGTGGGGTAGTTCTCCTCTGTCCCCTCGATGTTGCCTACCAAGTGACCCCCAAGGACACACCCTCCAGCTGACCCTGCAGTATCCTGCCCCCAGGCCACAGGCAAGGCCTGGATGGAGGCCGGATGTTCCTTGGCCTGGTGCCAGGCCTCCCAGAGGGCTGACACTGTGGCCGCAGCTCGCCTGCCCACCAGCCTGCCTGGCCCCGACAGTGTCCTCGGGTGAGGAGAGGCGTGGCCCCCACTGCCCACCCGCAGACGGGCTGACGCAGGGACAGGAGGCTGCAGCAGGACCCGGTTTACTCTGCCTCGCAAGGGTGGTCCTGAGAGTGCCAGGTGCCACCCTGTCTGGGGCGGAGGGAGGGCCCAAGGGCTGGTTAAGGCCAGTGGCGGGAGACACGGGGGGATAGGCAGCCCCTGGAATGCAGTGAGGCCAGGCTGAGGCCCGGAGGCAGCTGTGGTAGGCCAGGGCGATGCCCCTGCTGCCCGGGGTGGAAGGCACTGGGCTGGGGCCAGGCCATGGCTACGGGGCCATGACCCAGGCCACACGGGCACCCCGGGAAGTGGGGCACAGGGTCACAGGACACGAAACATGAAACACAGGCACACGAGTAAGCACGTGGACAAGTGCACACAGGTTCACAGGCTAGAGGAACACCCGGTCTCAGCTGGACACATGGACACCATGGTGGTGTCATACAGACCACAGGGGACACATGGACTCGACGGCCACAGGGGACAGCCCTGGGCCATGGACTGCGAGGGACAGGGGAAGGGGGTCTTTTGGCACGACTGCACTGGAATCGCGAGAAGGGGGCGCTGGGGGCAGCCCATGTGCAGACCCCGGGGCTCAGTCCGTCTTCCACACTTTGTTGAGCAGCTTCACCACCTCGTCGTAGATGACAAACACGATGGCCACGTCCAGGCACACCCGGCCCAGGCGGGGGACGGTGCCCTTGTAGAACGCCTTGGGCCCCTCGTTCCTCAGGATCTGCAGGCCACGGTCCCACATTTTGTGGTACTTGTGAGCCTCCAGGCCCTGCATCCGGGTCTTGATCATGTCCAGAGGAGTGTTCCCACGGACACTGGCTGTGCCTGTGATGGCTCCAAACACACCAGTGATCAGAAGGGTTCATGGGCTTGTTGGGGTTGTCCCCTTGGTACCAGTTGCGCAAGGAGGTCAAGACGAAGAAGAGAATGGCCTGGTTGGATCCCTGCTTCAGCACGGTGGCCACGAGGCCCTGGTACGTCCCCTTCAGCCCTCGTTCCCAAACGATCTCCCTGACCCCGTGGAAGAATCCTCTGTATTTGGGGCTGGGGGAGGTCTGGTCATGGATGAACTTTACCTTGATGGTCTCCATGGGGCACACAACCACCACGGCATCTGCCATACCGGCACCCAGGCTGCACTGCAGCCCGCGCGTGCTGTCTAGCCGTCCCTGGGCGTCCCGCATGTGGTTGCTGAGAAACTCGAACATCCCGAGCCGGACGGCCGCCTTCGGGATGGAGCCGTAAAGCAGGGAGATGAGGCCGCGGTACAGGCCCGGGACGCCATGGTTGTGGACCGTCCGCCGCACGCAGTCCCCGATGCCCTGGTAGCGCGGCGGGTGCAAGCGTTCGTCCAGCTGCAGCTGCGTCTTCACGTACTCGGTGGGGAAAGTGATGCAGATTTCGATGTCGCCTGCCAGGATCGCCTTCCCCGGGTGTGTGACGGTGGCCTTCCTGGGCGCGGGCGCCCCTGCCGCCAGAGCGTGGGGCGTGGCTCTGGCGGGTGGGGTGGGGGGCCCGGCAGCGGCCTCTCTTCTAACGGGTTAGAAGACATGGGCTTGAATTGGGTGCTGTTCTTGGTGTTTCCTGGGGAGCAGTGAGTGATATACCTGGAGATACAGGTCTGATACAGGGTCTTGTGCGCCTGGTTAATGAGAGGTGGGCAGATGGGAGCACATAAAGGTTTCGGAGGCACTAAGATCAGCAAAGCTGTCCTTGAGGATGATAAATCCCATCAGGAAGGCGGGCTGGGCTGGGACAAGGTAGAAGTGAGGTGCTGTCACTTCTGAGACTAAGGTGGCAAACACGAAAATGCAAAGAAAGGGATCAATCTATCCAAGAGATGTTACAAAAATCCTTTATGGGCTTTGGTGATTAGAGAGCAGAATGATCAAAGATGTTGTCTAGGTTCTAGAACTGGGGAAGAACAGTTCTGCTGATAGAAATGAGTCACTGTAAACAAACGGAGCCCAGCTTGAAGAGAAGCAAGTTGAATTTCGGAAAAGTTGAGTTTGCGGTGATGACCAGATCTCCAGGTGGAACTGTCTAGTGAGCAGGTGGAGATCTGAAACTGGTGCTGGGAGTTAAGGGGGAGGCCAAGTGTATGGATCTCGGAGTCATTTGAAATGACAACATATATGGAAATTAATTTCTCACAAATTAACCTTTTAAAACTAGAATGCACGAGTAATTCTTAGTTTACCAGATCTGAAAGTTTATCTCTCGTGAGAGAAAACAAATCACACACAGACATCAGAAGTGTATTTTATAAGTCATGTTTTGGGACTTCCCTGATGGTCCAGTGGTTAAGAATTGCCTTCCAATGCAGGGGACGCAGGTTCGATCCCTGGTTGGGGAACTAAGATCCCACATGCCGCGGGGCAACTAAGCCTGCGAGCCGCAACTACTGAGCCTGTGCATTCTAGGGCCTGCGTGCCACAACTAGAGAGAAGCCTGCACGCCGCAACGAAAGACCCTGCATGCCACATAAATAAATACTAAAAAAAAAATGTAGAGGGCACAAAACATTAAGGATCTATTTTTTAAAAAAAAGTCATATTTTGAAAAGCTGAGGTGGCCACTCACTGTTCTTTAGTTGTCCTTGACAAACTAGAAACTGCATGGACTTTGATTACTTCTTAGGAATCTTGCTCGTTTCATTTTACCCAAAATTCAAAACTGGACGTTAACAGAGAAAGAATGCACAGCTTAATTGAATTCAGCTGATCTCTTCTGCTATTGCTGTCTGTGTTTGGGTTCTTTCCATTAAAGAAAGCAGTACTTTTAGAGGAGGAAAGTGCCTCTTAGGTGATAAAAATCTAGCTCAGATACTAGAGTTCCAAGTTGGGGCCTTCTGACGTGGATAAACACACCCTCCTGCACTGGCAATGGTTAAAGGCTTCTTTGAGGAGAAGGCCCAATGTTCCTTTGAGGATGTTTATAACTGTTCTCTACAAACTCGGCACACACACCAGCAGGCTGGAGCTGGTTCGCTGGCTGAGTGTCTTCACAAGGAAGCACGTGTTAGAACACGCCCGCAGCCTACTGCTCTTTCCACCTTGTCGCAAAGCCTCAGAGAAGACTTGGGGGACGTGGTTAGGACAGGGGCGAGGAGAATCATTCCATTCCCACTCCCAGTGCCCTGTTCACATGGAGGCACTTTGGTCTGTGCTTAAACATCACATGAGGGCTTCCCTGGTGGCGCAGTAGTTAAGAATCTGCCTGCCAACGCAGGGGACACGGGTTCAATCCCTGGTCCAGAAAGATCCCACATGCTGTGGAGCAACTAAGCCCGTGAGCCACAATTACTGAGCCCGTACTCTAGAGCCCGCAAGCCACAACTACCGAGCCCGCATGCCTAGAGCCCGTGCACCGCAACAAAGAGTAGCCCCCGCTCGCCCCAACTAGAGAAAGCCTGCGCATAGAAACAAAGACCCAATGCAGCCAAAATATAAATAAATAAATTTAAAAATAAAATAAAATGATGGCTGGAACACCACATAATTGAAGAGCACAGCGAGACCGCTGGACTGAGTCACTCTGAAGAGCTGCAGTTTCTGAAAGTTGAAGTTGTGTCTCCAACTGATGTCCGGATTGGCACTTCAGGGTGTCAGGGCACACTCTGAGATCACTTGCCAAGCTTGTGTTTGTGCACACGAGTGTTTTCCTGAAGGAAATCTAGAGTTTTTATTTGATCTCAAAAGGGACCAAGACCCAAATAAGGTTAAGAATCATTGTTTATCCAGTGGGATAAGGGCTTTCTTAAAGCACCCACCGCCCTGGCTTCCTAGAGTGCCTGTAATGAACCCAGGCGAGACTTCTCACAGCGTGGCTGCGTTACCGTCAAGAGCGGCCACCCTCCGGACCTGGCAGTCTCAACAGCGGCAGCCACCGCTCCTCGGTGGCGACATCTAGTCTTTTTCTTCACGTGGTGCTTCTCTATCTGCCCCTCCCCCTTGCTCTCTCTTTCTTTCCTCCTCTTCCTTCTTCTCTTCTTTTCTACTGAATTTGGTGCCAGCATTTAAAAAAATCTCATTTCACATAAAAACCCAGATTCCTGGCTGCTTCTGAAAATCAGAAGATCTGGCAACACTGGGCTCTCCTTTTGTGCGACAAGAATCAGCTGAAGCTGAGTATCTGAGCAGCTGCCCCCTTCACACAGGGCCAGCTGGCTCCAGTTTGCTGCAGTCCTCACCCAGCTGGTTTCCTCGTTTCCATGAGCTGCCTGACCCCTGTGGATGTTTGTGTTTTCACAACCTATTCCATAAGGTGATGCCTACAGGGTCTGCCGATGAGTGTATGACATTTCTAGGTTGACTGGCCTTAGGTTAGAAAGCTTCTGGAGTTCTATAAGCTTACTTATTGCTGAGAAAGTGATTGCTTATGAGGTTTCCCACACACTTTTCTACATTACCGCTTCTATTCTGCTTTAGCCTCAGAGGCTCAGTAGACTGTGTGTGTGAAAGGCTGTGGATGAACCTGAGGGCAGGGGCCAAGACTAAAACTTCTAAGTCAGCTTTATTCTCATCATATTCTCACAGACCTAGCTCAAAATGAGTGAGAGTCCGGGGGTTTCCTATTTATCAAATATTTCAGTAGAGGCCTTTAAAACACTTATTTTAATTTTTTGGATGTATTACTTACTTGCTGGTTCTGAGAGACAGTGTAATGCATCTCAGTTTTAAAATCAGAAGACAGGTTCTGACTCCCAGCTTCACTATGAGCCATGAGATCACAGGCAAATTATTCATCCTCTCCAAGGCTCACATCAGCATATAGAAGCAATGGGGTTACTGCTCCTGATCTCACAGGGCTGCCCTGAGCGTGAAGAGCACAACTCATAGGAAGTGCTCAATAAACGTGGTCCCTTCCTCCACAGCACGTTCCAGTGGGTGACATTTCCCAATCCATACAAGTAAGGAATCCCTAAGCTGGTGGTTCTCATGCCCATGCCATATAACCAACAACTTCTGCTACCATGTAACCTTTATTTATTTATTGAAATGGCCATTTGCTTTTATTGCAAGAGACATGGACACTTTTTATTTTATTTTTTTTGGCTGCGCCACACAGCATGTGGGATTTTAGTTCCCCGATCAGGGATTGAACCTGTGCCCCTTGCAGTGGAGGCATGGAGTCCTAACCACTGGACCGCCAGGGAATTCCCGACCATGTAACTTTTTAACACCTGGAGAGATATTACTTCCAGAGGAGCACACCATCTCTAAAGTGGCAATGTCAAGAAATGGCATAAAATCTTACAAAGCATTAACATGTGAAATATGACATGAATATGCACATATGAACAAATTGTACAGCTTACTTTTTCTAGAATGTTCATGGGTTAGGTCTGTTGGCACAACTGATAGGAAACAATTATCACAAGATATCTATCACCATGACCCTATGTATGTTCTCCCAAAGAAATACCTAACTGACATGGTATAGTTATCCGAAAATCCATGGGAAAAAAAAAAGGGCTGGGACACATATACTGTCCCAATAATTCTATGTCACTGAAGACCCTAGAATGAATTTGGCTATTTTGTCCCTGGAAGGAAAGTTGTTGGTCAAGTGCTTATCTGTGGATTTATCCAGAGGGTTATTCTCCAGGAGGAGGCAGGGGCACTGCTGTAACCTATTTCATTGTTTAATCACTCAACTCACATTTAAGAAACTTAATATAATAATTTTTATTGAGTTTATCAAAGAAGATTGCATTAATTCTGAGTTTAAGAATTTTTATACCTTAGCTTCTGAAGACTTCATTATGTGATGACTGTTAACTCTTTAGAAAGTGTAATTATCAAGCTGTTTGGTTCAGTGTTATATAATTATGGTTCTACCTCTTCACTCAACAAAACACTGATTGTGACTATAATACATACCTAACATTTTATGAATAATCTTTTGAAGAGCTAATTTATTGGGATTCTAGCCTGAAAAATATGATCTCAATCACTTCTTACCAGAGATGTTCACTGCAAGAATAAAAAGCTTTTGGCTTTAGATGGGTCTCTAGTTAGGTTATTTCTTCTCATTACATATTACCCAACAACAGAGAATAATGACAATTGCTGATGTTTACTGAGCCCTTACATAATGTGAGAGGCACAACAATCTTACGGGATAGTTACTACTATCATCTCCATTTTACTGATGAGAAAATGGAGACCTAATTAGTATAGGACAGAGCCAGGTTTTGTTTGTTTTTTTAAACAACAACACAATTTCTTCTTTTTTTTTTTTTTGGCCATGCTGTGCAGCATGCGGGGTCCCCAACCAGGGGTCGGACCCATGCCCCTTGCAGTGGAAGCGTGGGGTCTTAACCCCTGGACCACCAGGAGATTCAGAGCCACGTTTTAAATGATGGTCTGACATAAAGCCTGTCCTCGTAACACTATATTGGTCTAGGCCACGTCATAGAGGGGCCACTGCGAAGCTGAGAAATCCAAACTAGAATCTGACATCACTGCATTTTGGAACATGTGGACTCCAGCTTGTGGCTGTTAGGGTGAGCATGCTGTTCCTCATATGAGATAAATAAGCAGAAATATTCACAAGAGAAATAGGGGTGAGGGTGCTTGGGTGAACCCCCATTTCTGGCACCAGCCCCCCCAGTCCACCCCTGGGGACACCACTATAAACACTAGCAGAATGCTACAGACATTATCAAATGTCCAAAGAGGGACCACCCATTTCTCGTGATTATGAGATAAAAAGAAATGTGTCCAAATGTAAGCAAGGCAAAGGTCAGAAACGGCAAATAAAACAGAACATGATATGTACTTCTTGCAGGTGGCGGAAGCTGGCTTTCATTAACTTAAGAGAAGCATTTCCAGGCTCTTACTGTACAAAACTTTGTGTTTTTCCAACTCCAATTGAGTGGAGTTCCAACTCCAACTCCAATAGACAAAACTTTGTCTATCTTCCAAGAAAATAGACAGATTTTCTTTCTAGACAGGGTCAGAAATCACTAGGGCAAAGGCAGCTAGCTAGCTCACTGGACACTGACCAGCTGCCTGAAATTTGAGACCCTGTGATTTACTGCCTGTGAGTGGTGCTGGGCAAGACAAGAGCACACGGGGAAGTGTGTCCTGGTCTCCCCTCTTCCGTGTCTGCTCTGTGGCATATAATCAACGACCTATCTCGTATGAAACACTGGAGATGCCTAATGACTCAAAGTGATAAAAAACTACTGGTGGTTACCAGTAACCCACACCTTAGCTATCGGGTTTTAAACTATTCCCTTACGATTCACACATTCTAAACTAACGAATCCTTTTCAGGTTTTGCACACTGATGGTTGAGTAGTCTTTGCCTCTCTGACCAAATTCTGAGCTCCTGAAGGTCAGGAACCAAGCCAGAGAATTCTATCATTGTACCTGACAGCAACTGGCACAAAGCTGAGTTCTAGATATTTGTAGCTGAAAATCAAATCCACAAATCTTTGACTTCTTTCACAGAAGTTTCTTAGAACTTCCGTCAGAATCACCTGGGAAGTTTGGTGAACTCAAAGATATTTGGCAGAGAGGCCCAAGAATGTTCATTTAAACAAACCCCTTAGAATATTCTTAGGTACATGGATGTTTGGGAACTAGAGAGCTGTTACATACAAATAAACACTTAGATGCCTAAGTATATGTGTCATACTAGGTATAGGCGAGATATTAACAAAATCAAGTTTAAATAACACTTGCAATCTCATTTCCTCTTCTCTCTAGTCCCTCCTCTCGCCACTGTCTGAATCATCCTCCTGGAGCAAAATTCTGATCAAGTCCTTCCTTTGCTCAAAACCTTCCCAACTGTGAGAATATAAAACCTATGGTCATAAGCTTGTCATTTAAGAATCTTTATGGCCCAGCTGCAGTCAACATAACTTTTTAACTAAGA
Organism: Balaenoptera acutorostrata; assembly: GCF_949987535.1. Lineage (NCBI taxonomy): Eukaryota > Metazoa > Chordata > Mammalia > Artiodactyla > Balaenopteridae > Balaenoptera > Balaenoptera acutorostrata. Next base: position 26,728,738 of record NC_080078.1, read on the forward strand.
GCACAAACTCTGGGGCCAAAATGACTGAATTTTAATCCCAAAGCCTGCAATTATTAGTTGTGTGACCTCAGGCAAGTCACTTAACCTCTCTGTGCCTCAGATTCTTCATCTGTAAAATGGGAATATGAATAGGACCTGCCTGATAGGGTTGTTGGCAGGATTAAATGAATTAATGCATGCACAGCACTAATAGTGCCTGGCACATAGTAAGTGCAAAATAAGTGTTAGCTATTACTATTATCCTGATTACCTCCTACTCTTCACCTACTCACACATTATACTCTAGTCCCACCTATTAATTCCTGCTCCTTGGGCATTTTTTCATATCACCCTGTTCCCTCCATTTGTAACACAGCGCCACACCATCTCTGGGTCAAAAGTGTCCAACTGACAAGACCCAATTCAATTGTCACTTGAAAATCTTTAATAACTAACTCCCCTCATAACCCAAATTAATCTTCCTGCCTCTGTGCATTAGTGTAACTTTTATTTGTGCATGTTTTCTTATCTCCTAGACTATGATTTCCCTGGAGAGGCTGGTATAGTTGAAACAGTATGGTCTTAAAGGTTAGACAGACCTGGGTTCCAAACCAGATCACATTTATCTGCTCTGAGCCTCCTATTTCCCATTTATAAGTTCAGGATAATAACACCTCCTTTGAAGGAAGCTTAAATGACAAATTCTATCTATAGATATTCAAAAAGTCTGCTGTATGGTTGATTGGTATTGTTAACAGTGGTATTTATTTAGTGCCAGCTATGTAGGTAGTACCAGTGCCAAATACTGGAGCTTAAAAAAAAAAGACAGAACTGCCCTGGAGAAGCACAATTTTTCCATCAAGTTTATGGAGATATGGATTTGTATATCCCTAGGCTGGCTTGTTTACAAAATAGCTGTGACAAGAACAAACAAAACAACCCAACCCACACGTGCACTCTGCGTCAGGTCTGGGGTGCGTCCGGGGAAGACAGCAAAACTCCTTTCTATTGACGTTTCAGAGAGTGACATCAAGACCACCTACAAAGGACCGACCAATGGGCTTCGGCGGGGAGGACCCAACGGGGACTGTTGAGGGCATGACAGCACCTGGCTCTTCCTCCTCCCCACCAAAGTTGGGGGGCCGCCTTCTGCCCGCCAAAGATCCCCAGTTTGACATGCCCTCTCTTTTGCCTTTTTTTCTTTTCTTTCTTTCTTTTTTTTTTTTTTTTAAAGAAAACTACCTTTTGCAAAAGTCCAGATTTCTGAGCCGTGAGCTCAGAATCACAAGAGCTGGTACTGTTACTCTGGGATTTCACTTTCCCCTTTCTGTGCGTCCGTTACCCTCTTTTAAAACTAGAGCAATCGTTCAGCCTTGGGGCTGGAACGTGCCCGGCCAGTCAGACCTGAAGCCCAGCCTGGCGTCTATCAGAAGCCTGGTCAATTCTGCACGCGCTGTATAGGCTGCGACCCGCGCTCCCGGGGGCGGGCGCCCTGTCGTCTCCCTCCAAGGTGTGTGGAAGCGACGTCCCCTCCCTCTCGCCCTAGGGAGACCCTGGAACTACAGGCTCGGACTCTGACCCTGGAGGGGACACAGGTGAGGCCAAGAGACCAGCCGTGCCGAGGTGGGCTCTCGGTAAGGGATGGAGAAGCTGGCTAAGCGGGGGTCCACTCCCCGAGGCCAGGACCGCGGCTGCTCAGGACCGGGGCTGCTCAGGACCGGGGCCTGGGAGGAGAAAGCCCGCGCACCGCTCGGAGCCCGTCCTCCACATCCGCGGTCCACACCCCGCCCCCAAATTGAGCCCGGGCCGCCCACTGGCCATCCTCCGCCAAACCGCTGCTTACCGCCGCGCTCAGCCCGGGGCCGAACTGGCCATCGACGCCCGCCTGGACCCCAGCGTAAGCAAAGGAAGAGGTAACGGCTGCACTTCCGGAAGTAACCTAGGACTGACTGCGGAGGAGAGTGCCCCCGGCCCGCGACCATAGAGGAGAGGCTGCACCCGTTCCCTAACCCCCTCGACCCTGCGCCCTCCCCGCTGCCTAGAGCGGCCACTCTTGGGCCGGGGAGGTCCGCGCAGGCGTACTACCGCCGGTCCCGCCCCTTACTCTTGGATGCACAGACCTTGAGCCAGGGCTTTTCACCGAGAAGGTGAGGCTGTTGTGGTATTTGATCCTCCAGGGTGGCTGTTATTATATCTGCAGGAAACAGCTTTGCCCGGAAATTAAAATTATATTACAAGACCGTACTGTACTCGCCACAATTTTGTTTTTGCCTTTACATTTTATGCAGAAAATCAGAGAACCATGGCTAGATTTCCATTTGCAGTATTAAGAAGAATCGGAATTAAAATGACTTTCTTATCACCACGTTTTTTTTTTCCCCAGCGTCTTGGTTCGTTAAGAATTCATGAGGATTACCTGTTTTAAATCACTGGCCTGGAGATTGTTAAATCGATAATTTTGGATGATTATTTTTTTCTAGCAATCAAATGGGCAAAGAGTAAAAAGATTGGTAATGTTCTGTGCTAGTGCCAGGAGTGTATGACTCATTTTCTGGAGGATAGTCTGGCAATAGGTATCAGCATATTTTTAAAAAATTGCCGTGAAAGATACATAACAAAATTTACCATTTTAACCATTTTCAAGTGTGCAGTTCAGTGGCACTAACTGTATCCACGTTGTTGTGCCGTCATCACCACCATCCAGGACTTTATCATCTTCCAAAACTGAAAGTCCATACCCATTCAACAATTACCAATAGTTCCTTCCCCAGCCTCTGGTAACCACCATTCTACTTTCTGTTCAAGAATTTGACTACTCTAGGTACCACATATAAGTGGAATCATACAGTATTTGTCTTGTTGTGACTGGCTTATTTCACTTAGCAAATGTCCTCCAGGTTCATCTACTTTGTAGCATGTGTCAGAATTTCCCTCTGTTTAAAGGCAGAATAAAATTCCACTGTAGGTATACGTGACGTTTTGTGTATCCATTCATCTGATGATAGATGCTTGGGTTGTTTCCACTTTTTGGCTATTGTAAATTATGCTGCTATGAACATGGGTGTACAAAAACCTATTCAAACCTCTACTTTCAATTATTTTGGGTGTATGCCCAGAAGTGGAATTGCTGCATTATATGATAATACTATTTTTAATTTTTTAAAGAAGGACCATACTGTTTTCCATAGTGACTGTACCATTTTACATTCCCACTAGCAGTGCACAAAGTTCCAATTTCTTACCTAATAGGTGTGAAATGATATCTCACTGTGGTTTTGATTTGCATTTGTGATGCTGAGTGTCTTTTCATGAGCTTGTTGGCCATTTATATCTTCTTTGGAGAAATGTTTAAGTCCTTTGTCCATTTTAAAATTGGATTCTTTGCTTTTGTGTTTTTGAGTTGTAGGAGTTCTTTATATATTATGGATATTTACGCTTTATCAGTATATGATTTGCAAGATTTTTCTCCCATTCTGTGGGTTGCCTCTTCACCTTGCTGATAGTGTCCTTTGATGCACAGAAGTTTTTAATTTTGATGTAATTCAATTCATCGAGTTTTTCTTTTGTTGCCTATGCTTTTGGTGTCATAGCAAAAAATCAATGCCTAATCCAACATCATGAAGATTTTTCCCTATGTTTTCTTCTAAAACCCTTATAGTTTTGGCTCTTACATTTAGATGTTTGATTTATTTTGAATTAATTTTTATACAGTGTTAGGTAAGGTTCTAACTTCATTCTTTTGCATGTGGATATTCAGTTTTCTTAACACCATTTGTTGAAAAGAGTATCCTTCCCTCACTGAATGGTCTTGGCATCCTTGTTGCAAATCATTTGACCATATATTCAAGGGATTATTTGGGGGCTCTCTACTTTATTTCATTAGTCTCTATGTCTTTATGTCAGTACCACACTGTTTTGATTACTGTAGCTTTGCAGTAAGTTTTGATATTTATTGAACTTAAATTACTTAAAATTTAAACTTAAGTGGCCATATGTGACCAGTACTTTCCATTTAGGACTTTTAAAGCTCATACTAGAAGGCAGAGAGACATTTCAAGTTTGAAGTTTGACTACTTGTCATATTGGTTTTCACATTTACTCTCTGCTGCTCACACTAGGATTGGTGGGCCTAATTAACTATATATAAATTTCCTTTGAATGAGTAGAGGAAAATGGACTTGTGGCACCTGGTGGGGAAAATATGGTCACACTATTAACTTGTTCTTTAGGGTTCTTATTATTTTCTTTTTGGGGAAAATGGTTATCTTCTTTTCAAAAAGCACAAGTGGTTCATACTCAGTATTTCTCTCAAACCTAAGGTGTGAATGCAGGGAGATGTGACAGCAGGTCAGAACGCTGATCATATCTTACATTTATTTTTACAGTGCTTTACAATTCACATACATTATCACCACTGATCCTCAACCCTATTTAGTGGATGAGAAAATCGAGGTTTAGGAAGATTGAATAATTCCAGACCTAATAAATGGCAGAGCTAGCCTTTGAAAGCAGATCTTCTAACCAACTTTCATAGTAGGCTTTTGTGAAAGACCAAGGTGAATTCATTCACTCAACCCACGTTTATCGAGCATCTATACGTGTCAGCAGTGTCGTAGGCTCTGTGAATCAACTGCAAACCACAAACCAACATAAAACTCCATCAGGCAAGACCTAATCTGTTTTGCCCACCGTAGTATTCTCAGTAGCTAGTGCAGTAGATAAAGGTCTCAGGTTTGCGTTCCCCGTCACCTCTGTAAGTAACCCTCTTTTCCATTGCTCTTATTGCAGCACCCTGCTCTTTCTCTTCACAGCGAACTTTGGGTTTCCAAGAGGCAAGTTCGATTCCTGCCTGACTTTCCCCTCTTCCCTCAAGTTAAGCTCCAGTGGGAGCTTGTCTTTTCTATTCCTCACTGTATCCCCACTCCTTTCAGGGTGCCTGGCACATAACTGGAACTCAAGAAATATTTATTCATCAACTGGATGGATGTCATGTCACTCAAACTTCTGAAGTAAATGGCCCGGGCTTCCCTGGTGGTGTAGTGGTTAAGAATCCGCCTGCCAATGCAGGGGACACGGGTTCGAGCCCTGATCCGGGAAGATCCCACACGCCGCGGAACAGCTAAGCCCGTGCGTCACAACTACTGAGCCTGTGCTCTAGAGCGCGCGTGCCACAACTACTGAGTCCATGTTTCACAATGGCTGAAGCCCACGTGCCTAGAGCCCGTGCTCCTCAACAAGAGAAGCCACCGCAGTAAGAAGCCCGCGCACCGCAACGACGAGTAGCCCCCGCTCCCGCAACTAGAAAAAGCCGGCATGCAGCAACGAAAACCTAATGCAGCCAAAAATAAATAAATAAAGTAAATTGTCCAAGTCTGGTCCTCACCAGCTAGACCACGCCTTGGGGGACTTCGATAGCCACGCCCCTCCTGTGTCCCGGGAAAGGAACCCAGCCTTGGCCCCGCCCCTACCATGACGCAGGCACACGTGACGGCGCGCCGGCGCGCGCTGTTTCCGGAAGTCACCCCCGCGGTCTCCGCCGCTGCTGCCTGCGCTGCTGGCAGTGGAACTTCGCGAGTGGAACGGCAGAGGCGGGCCGGACGGGGCCGGGGCCTGGCCACTCTGCAAAATGGAGATAATCAGGAGCAGTGCGTGTCCGCCGTGCACCTCCCCGCGTACCGCGGCCCCCCTCACCCGGCCTGCTAGGCCCGGAACACGGCCGGTCTGCTTGGCGGGGCCTGGGGCAGAGGCAGCCCCTCAGGGGTTTGCTCCCCCTTTTGCGCCTCTTGGAGGGCCTTATTCCTCTCTCTGGCCCATACACCCTTCGGGGCCTTGTCGTCTTTCTTACCCGGGCACCCCCAGGGCCTTATCCCTCTCAGGCTCGTGCCCCCCGCGGGGCTTATTTTCCGCCCCTGTCTGTGCACCCCTCAGGGACCTGTCCTTCCGCCCTAGGAGACGTAGGAGTTCCCCGGGCCCTCCTTCCTTCCCAACCTAGTAGCCCGTGGGCAAGCAGCTAGGCCACCGGTTCTGAGCCTGTTCTCGGTTTCTCCGCAGATTTTAAGAGTAATCTCCACAAAGTGTACCAGGCCATAGAGGAGGCGGACTTCTTCGCCATCGATGGGGAGTTTTCAGGTATCCCTCTCTTGCAAGCTTGAGGCTGGCACCTTGCAGTGCATAGCCAAGCCTCCTGCCCCCCTACCCCCTGCTCCCTTGCCCCGGACTTCTGCCTGCTGGCCGCTCCCCCCTGTTTGTAGCCTTGGGCAAGTTGCATGGGTCTCCACGTTTCCTCTTAAATGTTTCGAAAGCACGGAAGAGGTGCGGTGGGTTTTGTGATTGGGTTTGTGGTTGTTGGACCTCTCAGGGTTGCAGATAGAGATTAAGGTTTTGGTGCTGCTTAAAAACTGTTGGATGTGTGTGAGACAGCTTGGGAGTTCGGCTCAGGCTTTTGTGTGTGTGTGGTGAAATACACATAACATAAAATTTATCGTTTTAACCATTTTTAAGTGGTTTTAAAGTCCAGTGGCATTAAATACATGCACATTGTTGTGCATCCCTCTCCAGCCATCCATCTCCAGAACTTTTTCATCTTCAGAACTGAAACACTCTACCCATTGAACAATAATTCCCAACTCCTCTCTCCCTCTGCCTCTGGCAACCACTGTTTCTGTCTCTATGAATTTGACTAGTTTAGACATTTCCTGTAAGTGGAATCATACAATATTTGTCCTTTGTGACCGACTTAGGGTCGGACTTTTGCAGATAAATGAAGGTATTCCTTTAGGCATTAGTGGAAGTGTTTATTGCCTGCCTTGGCATGTGTGTGCATGTGTGTCTAATACTTTACTAACAGTTATAATTGCAAGGTTTTTTCTTTTTCTCTTTTTGGATCAAAGATATCCACGTTTGGTATAGATAACACTTTTGCTACAAGTTTAACATGTTTCTAAGACTTCAGCTCTTCCTAAAGGACTCCATGCTGGGGGTAATCTTTGGCTTTAATTAAGCGTGCAGTTTCTAGTTGGAGTCAATTCCCTGGAAAGCTAAGAGTTTTCACCACAAATAATTGTCTATTGATGTTGAATATACCTTTGTTGTGTAGATGTTACTCCAAACTGTTGACCAAGACTGTACTCTAACAATAATGCACATCAGTATTTGTTGATGTCTGAGTATGCATTAATCTTTGAAAGCAGCAAAACTTATTCAGTCATAGAGATTGTTTTCTTAAATCATGACTGTTTCGAAACCTATTTTTTTTTTTACTGAATTGTAATTGACCAATTATGTCAGTTTCAGGTGTACAACATAGTGATTTGATATTTTTATACACTATGAAATGATCACCATGCTAAGTCTAGTTACCATCTGTTAGCTACAAAGTTATTGTTGGCTATATTATTGGCTATATTCCCTATACTGTGACATTTATTTTATAAATGAAACTTTGTATCTCTTAAACCCCTTCACCTATTTGGCCTTTCCCCTGAACCCCTCCCCTCTGGCAACCATTAGTTTGCTCTCTGTATCAATGTCTTTGTTTTGTTTGTTTGTTTTGTTTTTTAGATTTCACCAGTAAGTGAAATCATATGGTATTTGTCTTTCTCTGTCTGACTTATTTCACTTAACATAATACCTTCTAGGTCCATCCATGTTGCAGATGGCAAGGTTTTATTCTTTTTTATGGCTGAGTAATATTTCTTTATATGTATGTGTATATATATGTATGTATGTATGTGTGTATATATATATGTGTGTGTATATATGGCATCTTCATTATCCATTCATCTATCTTTGGACAATTAGGTTGCTTCTGTGTCTTTGCTATTGTAAATAATGATGTCGTGACATAGGGGTGCATATATCTTTTCAAATTAGAATTACTGAAGAAAAAATAATTTTTGTTTTCTTCTGATAAATATCCAGAGTGGAATTGCTGGCTCATATGTTAGCTCTATTTTTAATATTTTGAGGAAGCTTTATACTGTTTTCTATAGTGGCTGCACCAGTTGACCTTCCCACCAACAGTACACGACGGTTCCCTTTTCTCCACATCCTTGCCAACACTTGTTATTTCTTGTGTTTTTGAGAATAGCCATTCTGACAGGCGTGAGGTGGCATCTCAAGATTGCTTTGGCTGTTCGGGGTACTTTGTGGTCCCATACAAATTTTAGGATTATTTGTTCTAGTTCTGTGACAAATGCCATGGGTATTTTGATAGAGATTGCTTTGAATCTGTAGATTGCTTTGGGTAATATGGACATTTTTACAGTATTAATTCTTCCGATTCGTGAGCACAGTCTTTCCATTTATTCCCATTGTTTTCAATTTCTTGCACCAATGTCTTACAGTTCTCAGAGTACAGGTCTTTCACCTTCTTGGTTAAATTTATTCCTAGGTATTTTATTCTTTTTGATGCAGTTGTAAATGGGATTGTTTTCTTAATTTCTGTTTTTGTTACTAGTGTATAGAAATTTACAACAGATTTCTGTGTATTAATTTTGTATCCTGCAACTTTACTGACTTCCTTTATTAGTTCTAATAGTTTTTTGGTGAGGTCTCTATAGTGTTTTCTATATTTGAAATCTATTTTAGACACTGAAACTGCCCATTCTCAAATTGAAACATTCACATCTCTAAATTCGTTACTATAGAGTTTAGCTTGGTAGCCAGTGAATTTAATGCTAATTTTGAATAAATGAAGAAAGGAGCACTTCCAATTAATTTTCATTCATAAAAATATGAGATTATAGCGCCATTGAATAGTTGACTGACATTTTTCCATTAACATTTATTAACAAGTTAAAAACTTTCATTTCTTAAAATCTAGGAATCAGCGATGGACCCTCGGTCACTGCATTAACAAATGGTTTTGACACTCCGGAAGAAAGGTATCAGAAGCTTAAAAAGGTACGTGGATGTGCTAGAAAAAATTTTTTTTTCCCATGTTGGTCCTGCATATATTGAATTATAGAGGAATATAATCATTAAACTTGTTCATTAACGTCTCAACCCCAGCTATAAAATGGTATTTTAGTGGTATTTAAAACAACAGCAAAAATAATTGTTTGCTGGAAAACATTTTGGGGAAGGTTTAGTATTTTCAGTGTTAATTTGATTTATAGGAAATGTGATGTGGTTATTTTAATCATTTGGAAATAGGTTTACCATGATACTCCAGATGGTGGATAGGTGCCTAAGTTGGGAAAAATATTAAGAAATGTATATAAATTGATAATGCGTCTGATAGATAATGTGTAATCTGTTCTAATTGGAAGTATTCTGCCAAAGTTAAGTAATCAGAAAACCCACCTGATTGAGAATACTGTTGCTGATGTCGACTGTAGAGCACTGTTTTGACAGATATTTTATTTCCCTTTTCCAGCATTCCATGGACTTTTTGCTGTTTCAGTTTGGCCTCTGCACTTTTAAGTATGACTACACAGATTCAAAGTAGGTTGTTTTAATAAGTGGTGGGAATTCTTTTGTCATGGCGTAATGTAACCCCCTAAGTCTCCTTTTATCTTATTTTCCCCAGGTATATAACAAAGTCTTTTAACTTCTATGTTTTCCCGAAACCCTTCAATAGATCTTCACCAGATGTCAAATTTGTTTGTCAGGTTAGTAGTATAATTGAGTTTTTTTCTGTTATGAATGGCTGATGAGACAGTGTGGAAATGTGGAATCAGAATTCTCTCTAAAATTTGGTTCTACCACTAACTTTGCACTTTGGGCAAATCATTTCACCTCTCTGACTTTCAGTTTTAGGGTTGTAAATTAATGACACTCCCATCTTCCCTTTTATTTGAGAATGAGTAAAGGAATGAGATGTAAGAGACAGGCAGATGGAAATGAGGACATGAGCTTTATCATTAGTAAAGCTGAATCTGAGACCATGGCTTCATAGTGTGACTCTTTTGGGGATTTTTAATGTCTTACCCCTGAATTGAACCTACAGATCAGGACCTTCAGGCTTCTTCCCACCCCATTCTCATTGCACCCATCTCCAAGGGTAGAGCTTTATTTTCTGGAAGAGGAGGGTATGTGTGTATCCTCTTTGAAAAGAGAGAGCCCAAAAGGGGCTAAGCTATATATGTTCAGTTTCTTTTCCCAAGCTCACCAATTAGGAAAGAGAGGGTAGATAAAGACAACTGTTTCCTCCTGAGGAGGAGAGGGCTGACTTTATGAGCCAAGGTAAGGATACAAGGATGTTCCCCTTTAGAACACCCTGTTCGGAGTTGTAGCTGATCTAGTAGACACTCAGTGAATATCAGTTTCCCCTTTCTGCTCTCTTAATAATCTGATACAATGGATAAGGTGAATGTGAATAAGTGTATAGCGAATGGATATGTGATGAAAGCTGAATGTTGGCCTTTTCTCCCTTATGATCTTATGCCTGAGCTTCTCTCCCCGTAGTAACATTAGTTCCTTTGAGTCTTCCCATCTTTCCCTTTTCCTGCATGTAAGTAGTAATGCAGTTAAGAAAGCCTGGAGTGTAGGCTTCTGAGTGACTGAGTCATGTCAGGTTCTTTCTGTAATAAGGCAGGATATAAACAAGTGAAATTGAGCATTAATTGTATATCTAGGGCTGAAGAGAAGGTAATTTTGGTCTTGTAACCTGAATTTTTCTTAAATTAACAAATAAACCATAGTTAATATTTCTTTACCCTGCAACCAGTTAACAGCTATTTACCAGTCACCTTAGTATAGGATACTTAATTAAACAGTATTTGTAGATTTTCACTGAGAGAAAAATAGGCTCAGTTGGGAAATTTGTATGGATGTAGTTTTCCAGCAGTACCAGGAAAAGACAATTATTTAAAGTGGATTCCATAGCTTTAGCCAGGGGTTAATCAAACAAATGCAGACAGTGGCAATGAGACACCTTGGGGATGATGCTTTGTTCTAAAAGACCAACACAAACACAGTTATTCTAGGAAATGAATTGGAAACAGATCAAAAGCACCTACCCATTGTACAAAGCCATTCTGGGGCTACACCTGGAACACTTAATGCAGTTATAGTAGCCAGCCACTCCTTAAAACAAAGAAAGACATCACAGACTTGAAGACAGGCCAGAGACTAATGTCTGAAATGGACAATGGGATAAAAATGGTGCAATTCTCTATTCTGGAAAAGCAAAGGCAGAGAAGAGGTTTAGACTCAGTTAAGTAAACTTGTGAATTGTATGGATATGGTAAATGATAGTATCTTTGAATTTTTTTCTTTTGTCCTCCATCTAAGGTGGATTTTGTCTTTAAAATTCTATGATGACGGCAGAGTTGTATCTTATAAGGAACTTATTAGCTTCTGGACTCAGCGAGTAGGGTGAAAATTGTGTCTGGTCAAAAATCAATCTTGAAAAGCTCTTATTACCCTTAAAGCAGGGAGAATTTGGGAGCAAAATAACTTAATATGCTCTTTGAAAAATAAGCATCTGTATACATAGTGAGCTGCTCACACTTGGCAGGATATGGAGGAGTGAGCTGCCTGAGAGCCAGGCACACTCCTGGAGCACGTGCCTGTCCAATGGGGCGACAGCAGAACTGTATGGCATTGGCATTGTCTTCACCTCCTCTTTTTCTTCTCTTCTCCTTCCTTTTTCTGGGCGAACATCTATAGTTGAATTCATGGAAGAAAATACATACGTGGTCGTGAAAAATCGAGACCCTGCTGCTGTCTATAGAGTAAAGAACGAGTTTCTTTTTTTATCCCGTCTTCCCCATGCCACTTCCTTCCCCATTTCACTCCTTTTATGTCCATATGTACATATACTCTTATGTCTACATATATATACATAATTTTAGCTTTTTTCTTTAATATACACAGGATCATAATATTCATATTTTATATAACTTGCATTTTCTACTTAACACACTGTCTTCATATTTCATAGTATGGATATGTTACAATTTGTTTAATTGGAGTTTAGAAGTTTTCCAGTGGTTACCTATTTTAAGCAATGCTATAGTCAGCGTCTATGTGCAGCATGTCTTGGTTATATGTAGGAATGTTTTTATAGGATAGATTTCCAAGAGGGGGAATTGCTGACTCATAGAGCTTATATATTTAACATTTTGATACATGCCTCAAACTGTCCTCCCGAGTAGCCGTGCTCATCTTTTGAATCCTGGAAATGGTACATTTAGGACCAACCAAAGATAGTGGTTAGTAAACCACAAATAGATTTTGTTGGTTCAAAGTGTTTTTTCTTTATTTTCTTTTCTTTTTTTTTATACAGCAGGTTCTTATTAGTTATCTATTTTATACAAATTAGTGTATATATGTTAATCCCAATCTCCCAATTCATCCCACACCCTCCCCCCACCAACCCTTGGCCGCTTTCCCCCCTTGGTGTCCATATGTTTGTTCTTTACGTCTGTGTCTCTATTTCTGCCTTGGAAACTGGTTCATCTGTACCATTTTTCTATATGGGTTTTTTTCTTTATTATGGTAAAAAATAAATAACCTAAAATTTACCATTTTAAGAGGCTTTCAGTTCAGTGGCATAAAGTACATTTTTTTGGTGCAACTTAGAGGGTATTATTTGAGTGGAAAGTAAATAGCTTCAAAAAGGGGATAGGTGAATCTCTGACTCTGGATTTTTAAAGAAGGGAGTTAGGATGTTTTGGAGTCTAGTGACAGCAGGGACAAAAATGCCTTTCCATAATCCATCTTTTGGTGCCTCTGTCAGTGATGGAATATTAGGTGGGCAGAGTTATAAGAATACTCAGGCATGGTAGATAAAAAGGCTTGTGGCCCAAGTCAGAAGTCACTGGGTCTTGTTCAGAACAAGATAAAAAGGAAAGATGTGGGCGGGGACTGGTTGCTTATTTGAAACCACAGGAAACCTGGACATGATGGAAAATGATGTGCCTGTACCCACACGTGTGTGTGTGTTTGTGTGTGTGTGTGTTTGTGTGTGTGTGTGTGTATTTGGTAAGGTTGCCTTTTTATATCTCATCATATTTTAAAAAGAATTTGTGTTGGAAAAGTATATATATATATATAAAAGTATATACAGTATATGAAAGATTTTAACATAAGATTAAAAAGATAAGTAAGTGAAAAGTTGGAAGAAAAGAGAAATGAGGATATGATTACTGTGTTATGATTAGAACACAGAATTTGTGTCAAAGAAAGTCTCACCTTTTGTCTCTTAGCTTCCTACCAGCCAAGAATAGGGGGAACACACAATCAGTTCTGTGGCCCATAGGATCGAAATAGGCCAGAGCTCAGGAGAAGTTCAGCTTTCCTCAGACTAGAGACCTCAGAACATTTCCCCTTCTGTTATCATAAAGAAATCACTAATGTAGAAGACCTTTTCTTCAGTGGCATCTCTCAAGAGAATACGGTAATGAGTTTACTGGAGCTGGTACAGCGTCCCTCAGCCTAGACTGATGGTATAATGTCAAGTACAGGTCAGGAAGGTAGTTCTATGTGGGGTCAGATTAAAATGACTCAAGTGTGCTGCCCTCTAATGTTCTGACTTAAAACAAGAATAAAATTAGAGAAGCTACAGTGATGTTTCCCACTCTTCAGTCAGTTGAGTAAGAACTTTGTGAAAATTTTCCCATTCTTGGGTAGTATTATTTAATTAATATTTTTACTAACATTTACTTACATATTTTGACTTACCCTAGGCTTGAGATATGTATTTAATAAATCTCATTACTGGGAATTTTTCTCTATTTTGATCTTGAATGTAAAGAACATCCAATTAAGAGCTTGGGACTTCCCTAGTCCAATGGTTAAGACCGCACTTCCAAAGCAGGGGGCGCGGGTTCGATCCCTGGTCGGGGAACTAAGATCCCACATGCCACATGGCGTGGCCAAAAAAAGAAAACAAAGATATGGGGCTTTCAGAATCTAAGTTGAAGTGAATATTGATACCTTATAACTTGCACTTGTTTGCTACCTTAAACCTGAACCTGGGGTGAGATAATAGAAATACATTTAATTTTTATTTATAGTCAGTACAGCCACCAGGAGTTTCCTGCCTATTGGGAGAATATATGTTCACTAAGTAAAATTTTCTTAAATGTTGTGAAACAAAGGATATTTGTTTTATAAGCTATAAAGGAGAAGAGCCCAGATAGTTTAAGTGAATTAATGGATGATTTGGCAGCGGTGGAGTAGAAATGCCTTGTCCTCTGACCTTTGGCATGCTGTCTCCTTGCCTGGTTGCCTTTGTTTACTCGCCTGAGTTCTTTCTCTGCTTCTAGTCATACACCGGCCACGAACATCACCAAAATGCATGTTCTGTTTACTCTTGTTTCAGAGCTCAAGCATTGACTTTCTAGCAAGCCAAGGATTTGATTTTAATAAAGTTTTTCGCAACGGTAAGCCTATGTGTGACCTCTCTTTAGAGCTTGTGAATCTGGATTTGGTTGAGAAGTATCTTTTTCTGCCTGCTGTCTGAGACAGGATCTCGGATTCCCAGCCCATCGTGTGCAGCCATAGAGTTTTTATTGTGCCCTTTTTTTAAGGCCTGAACTGAACAGGAGAGGAGCTGCTACTTTATTTAGCTCTAAGGCCTCTCACGCTCCTGGTTTCACTGAGTGGAGCTTTTCTGTCGCTGGTGTGACTTGGTTTCCTGGCACACCACCTAGGGGGGGAATGCGTCCCTGTTTTCTTTCAGTGAGACAAGTGCTACAATGTAGCATTTTAAAAAGCAGCCATATTCCAGTAATACAGAGATGGTCTTTGGAGGAGAAAAGTCTACATAGTCTGCACAATCCTGATGGCTAACTTGCTGGCATGACAGGCTGGCAAGCAGCCTTGGGGGAGGGACTACGTCCCTTCCTTATCCCCGGACCAGAGCACGAATGATTCCTCTCCCATATCAGGGAGGTGACCGTTAAATATTTGATGAACGAACACCGGAAGTTAGACCACACCAGAGTGGTTTTCCTTCCTCCATTCATTTGTTTCCCGAAAAGTATTGGGGAAAGCCTCTGGTTTTCTCTGCAGTATTAAGCGCCTGCTGCTCTAAGGTCAATAGGTACTTCACTTAATTATTCTTGTAAATTGTATTCATTCCCATGGCGAATGTATTATTGAGCGAGGTAAGAAAGGAGATTTTTCTCAGCAAAGGTTCTAGAACATAGACGTCAGCTAAAGTCTCTTCCCCTCAGCATGATATCCTTGCCGGGCCTGTAGCACCCATGTCATGTTGGTTTTTTAATTGCTTTAGTGGTGCTGCGTCTTCATGTCTAGTGATGATTTTGATTTTTGGAAATACTAAAAAAAATTTGGAATCCAAACTGCTTAACCTGGTGGGTGAGCCAGCTGGGTAACACAATTTGGGTATAATAAAATAATTTATTTGCTTTGGCTCATACCTGACTCTGAAAGCCATTATAAAACACAAGTTCCAAATGTAGTTAGAGCCCTATAATGGAATAGTTGCAGAAATCTTCTGAAGGAACTACTTTACCCAGACTCATATGAGTGTGTAATTTCCAGCCTGATGGTTTTATTTTCATAAAAGGAGAGAAGCAGCTAAATTGGAGGATGCCTCACTCTCTAGTTTTGTAGTCAGACCTTGTAATATTTTAGTCACGGCTGCATCAGGGCTCCCAGGCCATCTGTTATTACCGAGACTCTAACCCCGTGCTGTTGTAGATGCTCTGTAATTCTGACCTAGACCTTCACTTCTCTTTCTCATCAAATCTTTCCACTCAGGGTTTGCAAATGCCAGGCCCTTTTCTCCTGGCAGTCTTCTTGGAAGTGCCTTTGACTTCCTTGTCTGAAATGGAACCAGGTCAGTCCTCTTGCCGTTCCCCCTGCGGCCCTCCCAAGCACGGGTGGTTTCAGCTCTGTCTCTGTATCTGCAGCCAGGCAGTGGTAGGCATGCCACGTTCAATCCACTTGAGTTCCCTCTTCTCAGGAGCCACATTTCTTCCCAGGGCTGCGTCACCAGCTCTGCCGACCCTCTTTCTGCTGACTTCCTGGGCGTGGCCTTCACCAGCAGCCTTGGCATCGGCTCATCATCTTTCTCTCCACTCCTACCTCTCTCCTCCTTCTGGGTGACTCCAGCGTCCACTAGGACAACCAGCAAATGCTCTGTCTTGTCTGTTTCTTGGCCAGGCGGTCAGCAGTCCTCACTTCTGCCTCCCCTTAGCCCTGCACTCCCTTGATAGCATCGTGGGTCTTATTAGCAATAACTGTGCCCATCTCCATCATTTCTCTTGTCTTTCTCTTCCACTTACTTGGGTACCTCATTTCAGCGATCAGTTGACCTCCATTGCTTTTTCACTATCGGTTACCTTCCACTCTCCTGTCTTGACTTCTCTCCATGTCCACCTGGTCCATCATTATCCTTTCTTCCTGCCCTTGCTCCTCTTTCCCTCCATTGCCCTGGTCTAGCTAAGTCCCAGCCCTGGTTGGATCTTATCATCTACCTCCTCTATTTCTGAGCATCTGAAGATTGCAGAAAAATGTGACACACCTGAGCTAATTTGTCACTTTAAATTCATGACCACAAGCTTCAAGAAAGGACTCAGTCATGCTCAAAAATCCTACTTTTCTGACTTAGAAATTCCCTTTCTAACTCTCTATGATGTCTGTCCCACTCAACTGATGACCATGCCTCTCAATGAAAATAGAAGCTATCAGGGAAGAGCCACTTCATGTTCTCACCACCAGACCCACAGGTCTCCCCCAAGCCTGGGCTCAGCCTTTTTGTTTCTCTCCTTACAGAGGAGTCCCTGCACCGGTCAGAGGCTAGTACCTGCCTCCTAGTCAGGCACTGGCTCTTCCAGTTTGCCCTTCTCTCTCCTGGATATTTTCCCATCTCTTCTGATCATTCCATCAACTTTTGTAAACATGCTTTGTGAAAGTGCAGAGCTTCTTAATCTAGGCCATGGGCCGCCTTCCTGCCATAGATAGAATTCAGAAGTCTGTGAACTCGGGGAGGGCATTGTGGAATTCAGAAGTCTGTGAACTTGGGGAGGGCATTGTGGAATTCAAATCTATATTTTCTCTAACCTTGAACTGAATTTGTTTCTTCTGTTAGGAATGTAGGCAACAACCCAGCAGTGTTAGCAGTTGCTGGGAGGTTGTCCTCAGTGAAATCCCAGGTATCTTCAAATGGCATTTCAGTTGTGACAGATATATTGAATATTGTTTACCTTCATCAGTTCTTTGAAATTATCATAGTTATTTCACCTGCCATTAGGTCTTGTTATTTAATGTGTTGACCAGGAAGCTGATTTCCTGTATTATTATATTATTATCCCCTATTATTATATCATAGATTAAAAAAAGAATTTTTGGTAACTATTTCAATGTAATTACCTTTCTTTACAATCTTGCATATTTTATTTTATGCATTTGAAAACATTATTCTGGGGAAGGGTCTGTAGATTTCGCCCGACCGCCAAAGGAGTTGGTGGCCTGTGAAGATTAAGCAGGCCTGCAGGAACATCCCCGTCCTGAAATAACTCTAACCAAAGCAAAACAATCCCCCCTCACTTGATTCCACATCCCCTTTCCACTTCTGGCCTGTGATCCTCCCACTCAGAGCAAAGCCTCTTGAATGAGATGTGTGCTCTCCCCGTTCCTTCCTCTTCCCCTCTAGTTTGTTCTTCACCCACCCCCAGCTGGCCCGCCATCTGCACCCCTCCAAGGACACTGCTGGTCCCCCGTGCCTGCCATGATCTCAGACCCCACAGATCCTTCTTTGTCCTCATCTCGCTCCACCTTTGGAGGAATTTGACCCAGTCGATTGCTCCCTCCTTCCCTAGACGCTGTCCTCTGGCTTTCAGACACTTCGTTCTCCTGGTTTTCGTCCCACCTCCCTCTGGACTCCTCCGCGTCCTGATTGGCTCTTTCTTGTCTCACCAGCTTCTAAATATTACTTTTCCTAGTTGGTCTCATATATTCCATGGTTTTATTTATCTTTTATTATTAAATTCTTATTTCGAAATAATTTCAGACTTATATAAATGTTGCCAGAATATCGCAAAGAATTCCTGATACCTTCCCTCTGATTTCCCAGGTGTTAGCATTATAATGTTTGCTTTGTCGTCCTTTCTCTCATTATATATGTGTATATATAATTTTTTTCCTGAACCATTTTAGAGTAAGTTGCACCCATGATGCTCCTTTATTCCTAACTACTTCAATGTGAATTTTCCTAAAAACAAGAGCATTCTCTTATATAGTACAGTAATCCAAATTAGGAAATTGACATTGCTACAGTACTGTTACCTCATTTGCAAACCTAATATAAGTTTTGCTACTTATAGCAAAAGAGGAAAAATAATTTCCCCCTTGTCCAGATTCAATCCAGGATCACACGTTGCCTTTAAACTGTCTTATCTCTTTGCTCTTTTAAAATCAGAACAGTTTCTCAGTCTGTGATTTTAGTACCTTGACATTTTTGCATATTGGAGGCTAGTTATTTTGTAACATGCCCCTCAATTTGGATTTTTTTGATGTTTCCTCAGACAACTCCAAATGCATCTGTTCATCTCGGGCAGGGATACTGCAGACTTGAATGTCTGTGCTGCTCAGTGCATCATATCAGGAGGCATATGACATCAATTAGCCGCATTACTGACGATGATAACTTTTTTTTTTACTTGTAGTATGTAAAGTATGAAGTACACTAATATTGTTGCGCAGCTGTTGGTGTTTTTAATGTGGATCACTTTTTCACCAATTAGTTTTAGCATCCATTGATAATTCTTGCTTGAAACAATTATTATTGCTGACGAGTGGTGATTTTCTAATTCCATCATTCTTTCTACAAAGTTTTTTAAGCGTCACATGGCTTTTAATGCCCCCCACGTCCTGATGACACCTACATTTATATCTCAACACCTTTCTCCGGAGCTTTAGGCTTATATCTGCACCTCTTCATTTATATATACATCCCTAGATGATTTATTATATCCAGGAGGTAGCTTTTGATTTTCACCCCTTGGGCCCCAAGTCTATTCTTTGCCTAGTTTTCCCCACTTCAGTAAGTAGCCCTACTGTTGTCCCAACTGCTTAAACCTAATAGTTAGATGTCGTTTTTTATTTTGCCCTTCCCTTTCTCCCTCACCCCCACTATGTTGGCAAGTTCTAGCTCTCCTATCTCTAGAATCATTCTCTCCATCTCTGTAGATTAGGCCAAGGTCATAAACTATGGCATTCTGCCTATTTTATAAATAAAGCTTTATTGGGACACAGCCATACCCATTCATTTACCCATTGCGTGGCTGTTTTCATGTTACAAAGGTCAGAGTTAAGTAGTTGCAACAGAGATCCCCATATGGCCCTCAAGCCTAGAACATCTACTGTTTGTCCCTTTAAGGAAAAGTCTGCTGACCTCTGATCTAAGCAGTTGTCTCTGGCCTGGACATCCGCAGTGGACAGTTCCTTCCAGCTGACCTCCTTACTTCAACTCTCACAGGAGTCCAGATGATCTTTTAAAAACATGGAGCAGATAATGTGATTATCTTGCTTAAAACCTGATGGCATCCCATTGCTCGTAGAATAAAGTAAATTCTTACCGTGGCCTGTAGGGGCCTATGTAATCTTGCCCCATCCTCTCCAACCTGACATTACGCCATTCTCCTGCTTACGCTTCCTTGCTGTTTCTGGAACAGTCCAAGCCTTTTCCATCCTCTGGGCATTTATGCTTGTTCCCTGCCTGAAATACTCTTCCCCCAGCTCCTTCATGTCTGATTCATTCTTACCCCGAGGTCCTCCCTCCTGGTGGCCTCCTCTGGTCATCCTAAGGTCGTTCGCTTCACTACAGAGCAGGACAAGTCTACCTTGTTCACTGTTAGCTCACTAGTGCCTGATACAGTGCCTGGCACAGCGTAAGAGCCAAATCACAGTTTGTTGAAAGGAGAATGAATGAACGAGCGAATGGAGTGAATGAATAGACAAACACATTTCAAAATCATTTGCTTTTTCCATTGATTTTTTTGAGCTGTAGTTAAATATGGTCTTTCCTGAGTCTTTTAGACTCTTTGGTTTGTTACAAAATTTTTATGATAAACGGTTATTTCTGCTAATGCATTCTTTAAAAATTTCTGTTCAGGAATTCCATACTTAAACCAGGAAGAAGAAAGACAGTTAAGAGAGCAATATGATGAAAAACGTTTACAGTCCAATGGTGCAGGCGCTTTGTCGTACACGTCTCCTAACACTTCAAAATGTCCCGTGACGATTCCTGAGGATCAGAAGAAGTTTATTGACCAAGTGGTGTAAGTTCCTAAACGGAAACCAAACGTGCGTTGAGTCACGTGTCTTGGGGCAGGGCTGACGTCTGTATCTCAGGCTTGTGCTGCACATGCACAGTGCACCCAGAGGTGTGATGTTTGAGGGGCAGGATTTAACTGTGGTGTATCTGAGTTTGTGTCACAGCTGTCAACTGTAAATCGAGTTCTGTGTACTGTACTTAGACTTCCCATGTGTCACCAGGCAAGAGACTATCTTGGCCAAGTGGTCAGGCCTCCTGCGTGGACCACGGGCCTGACAGCCACCGTCCAGTTCCCGTGAAGGCAGAGGCCCATCCAGATATTTGCAACACATCCATGTTTTTTCTCTTGCAGTGAGGTTTCTGACAAGCAAACATGCCCTCGGAGGAGCGTCTGGTTTTGCTCTGTTTAGTTGTCAGTATAACTGCTTTACTAGGAAAGTAAAAATGCAAATCACTTGTATTGCTGAATCCTTGAGAAGTTGTTGCGAACTCATTAATAACAGCAACAAATGCCAAAATAAAGTATTTTTCTTTAAGCCTTACTGAACTAAAAAGTTATAACATGATTTGGTAAAATTACAGTGTTGTATGTTCTTGTATTTGGATTGCTTTTGAGTATGATGATTCTGTTGGTTGACAACTTCATTCCTTAGTGATGCTGATGGTCATGTTTTTATTCTAATTCCTCAGAGAGAAAATAGAAGATTTATTGCAAAGTGAAGAAAACAAGAACTTGGATTTAGAGCCATGTACTGGGTCAGTTGCCCTGAATATTTTCATGTGTACTTTTTTTGGAAAGGTAGATGATTTCTGGCATGTGCTCCATTTGGTCGCTTAAAAACACTCTCATAAATAGTCTTTTTATTATAGGTATGTTCCCCATATTTCAGCACTAACTTTAGCATTAACACAATTGGGACCATGGTATATAGAGACACTGAATGAATGCTTTATTCCGTCCTGGAGGGGAGAAAACTGTTGTGCACCTTTGCTTTAAGTCATGCTCAAGAGTGGCATAATTATTGTAGCCTCGACTTGTGCTTCATACATAAAGGCTTCAGAAGAGCAGAATTTACTGTCAGGCTACTCCTGTCCTTTTAATTTCTCTCTGCAGTAAAAAAATCAGTGTTTCATAGAGTCAGTGATGGAAACAGCCTGCTTTCCTTCCTTTTACTTTGTGACTAGCTTCACAGAAGTGTTTTAATGCATCTGTCTACTTAAAACTCTCTTCATACAGCCACAGGAAGTAATACTTTGGTTAGACAAGAACTTCTGCCTCTTCTATAAAGGCAGTATAATAATAATAATAATAAAGAACATTTCGATGAAGAAAAGTGGTGAGGAATCCTCCCACCTCAGACATCCTATCTGCTCTTGTTTGCACATTACCTGTCACTTCTAATGAAGTCTCTTTTAAAAATTAAATGTTTTTCCCAATTTGAAAAAGAATAAGTACATGTATATGAATAACTCAATCACTTTGCTGTACACCTGAAACCACCTCAACATTGTTAATTAACTATACTCCAATATGAAATAAAAAGTTAAAAAAAATTCAATCCATCTTTATTTATTTATTTTATCCATTATTATTATCATTATTATTTTTAATTTTATGTATTTTTGGCTGCGTTGGGTCTTTGTTGCTGCACGTGGGCTTTCTCTAGTTGCGGTAAGCGGGGGCTACTCTTTGTTGCGGTGCGTGGGCTTCTTGTGGTGGCTTCTCTTGTTGTGGGCTCTAGGAGCACGGGCTTCAGTAGTTGTGGTGCACAGGCTCAGTAGTTGTGGTGCACGGCCTAGTTGCTCTGTGGCATGTGAGATCTTCCTGGACCAGGGATTGAACCCATGTCCCCTACACTGGCAGGCAGTTTCCCAACCATTGCACCACCAGGGAAGTCCCCAATCCATCTTTAAAAAAAAAAAAAAAAAAATTAAATGTCTTTCCCAACCAGTGCTTGGTCAGTTTGAATTTTCCTTTTATAAGCCAAAATTAATACCTTTTCATTTGTTTTTATAGGTTCCAAAGAAAACTAATTTATCAGACTTTGAGCTGGAAGTAAGTGTTTATATTATACACGAGAGCTCTGTGAGGGACCCAGGATTTAAAAACTAAATGTAATTTTTTAGCTCTTATTTCATTTTTGACATTCTGCAGTTCTTAGTGATTTGACCATACCGTGTTCTTGGGCAGTGCTTTATTTTGTTATTATTTTCCCCTAGTTTCTTAAGTTGAATACCCACTTAATTTATTTCCTTGTTATTCCTTCTTAGTAGATGTTGTAAAGCCTTTACAATTTTCTTTTAACTATCACTTTGGCCTGTCCATTAACTTCTGGATGTGTAGTGTTTTTGTTCTTTGAAGGTATCAATATATGATAAAGATTTGGTTTTAAGACCTGGGAAATACTCAGGTGAATGCTTTTTCTAAAACGGGTTAGGCCATGGGTAGGTTTCAGGAGGCCTATGAATCCCCTGAAACAATATCCAAAATTGTGTGCGTGTATTTTTCTGGAGGTGTTTCTATTGATTTAATTATATTTTCAAGTGGATCTCTAACTCAAAAATTGAGTATCAGAATTGGACAGATGGATGTTTGCACTTGACTTTGTTTGGGGTTCTTGTTCTTTCATTAGAGTCTGCCAGTGGCATGTGTACTGGGAATTTACTTTGACCAAAACAGGAAAAGGGCCATTGTTGTTTGACCAGGCTCCTTTCCTCTCACGTTATCCTTGCCACATACTCCACCCGGGTTCCAGATTCCTCTCCTGGGCAGATGTAACTACTGTGCCAGATTACAGCAGAGTTACTCATCTCAGATCTACCCTGTGCATGCCCCAGATCATCCAAAGAGACCTTCAGAATTTCACTTAAGAAGTAAGCATTGTGGTATCTAGAAGCAAGATTTGACAGTGTAGTAATGAGTTGACTGTATTACGGGATGCCTGACATTTCAGAAGATGCCTAAGTCCTAAAAATATTAATTTGAAATCAGTTACATTCCTGTGTTTTAAGAGGAGAGAGAGGGAAACATTTAGCAGCTGAAATTACTCTAAAGTCTTCCTAGTAGTGGTATTTATTTCATACTTAATAAAACTTAAGTAATGAAATTATAGCTATGTAGTTGTTTTTAAAATACTTAGGGTTTTAGCTGTTGTCTCATCTACTGATGTCATGTTTTCTTTCTTTTCTTTAGGTATCCCAAAGGCATTCATGTTGAGACTTTAGAAACTGAAAAGGTAACCTCAAGAATTACCCAGGGCCAACATCAAATGCATTAAACCCATGCAACAATATGCAAATGCAAAATGCAATCAAATCGAGCAGTTGAAAGTCAGAGTTTACTCCTTGGCTCTGCTACATATGAACTGGGTGACATTGGGCAAGTCATTTCCCCTCTGCCAGCCTCGTTTTCCTCATTTGTGCATTGGGCATGAGCATGGTAATGATTAGCTATACCTATCTCACAGCTTTTTAAAAAATAGTGATCAAGTGGGTAGATGGAAGTGAACATGCTTTGTAAACTTGAAAGTATGCAAATGTTAGTACATGTTCTTAATCATCACAGAAAGCTGATATACATGGTATCCATG
This sequence comes from Balaenoptera acutorostrata, assembly GCF_949987535.1. Taxonomy (NCBI): domain Eukaryota; kingdom Metazoa; phylum Chordata; class Mammalia; order Artiodactyla; family Balaenopteridae; genus Balaenoptera; species Balaenoptera acutorostrata. Next base: position 26,752,507 of record NC_080078.1, read on the forward strand.
TAATAATTGCTTCCTGTTATGTGGGCCAGTAAAATTAAATTTTAGAATCTGGGGCATAAACATAGCTATCATCATGTACTCCCAGGGTGCAGTGATAGAACTGTGATGGGTAAAGGTGGGCTGATGGTGAGCTAATGGTGCGTTCCTTCTACAGAATTTTAGAATTTAGTTCTTGTTGTTAAGTCAGATGTCTAATTATATAAGAGATTAAGTAAATTAAGTCTTGCTAGAAGAAAAATCTCAAACTTTGACACAGGAGGTTTTGTGGTGTATTTGATTGATACAAAATGCAGTATGTGAGGGCTTCCCTGGTGGCGCAGTGGTTGAGAATCTGCCTGCTAATGCAGGGGACACGGGTTCGAGCCCTGGTCTGGGAAGATCCCACATGCCACGGAGCGGCTGGACCCGTGAGCCACAACTACTGAGCCTGCGCGTCTGGAGCCTGTGCCCCGCAACGGGGGGGGCCGCGATAGTGAGAGGCCCGCGCACCGCGATGAAGAGCGGTCCCCGCACCGCGATGAAGAGTGGCCCCCACTTGCCGCAACTAGAGAGAGCCCTCGCGCGAACCGAAGACCCAACACAGCCAAAAATAAATAAATAAATAAAGTAGCTATAAAATTAAAAAAAAAAAAAAAAAAATTAAAAAATAAAAAAAAAAAATGCAGTATGTGAGAAAGAAGGTGCTAGTTATCTGACAAGTTACCAGAAAATCCAGGATTTTTCTTCTTTTTTTTCCTTTTTTTTGGCCACACCCCACGGCTTGTGGAATTTTAGTTCCCCGACAGGGATTGAACCCGGGCCCTTGGCAGTGAGAGCCTGGAAGCCTAACCACTGGACCACCAGGGAATTCCCCAGGATTTTTTTCTTATGTTAATGAAATGTAGAAATTTTTTTGTTGAGGTGTGGTTAACTTACAGTATTACAGTTTCAGGTGTATAACACAGTGATTCAACATTTTTATAGATTATATAGAAATTATTTTAAAACCAACTATTTAGAAATTCATGTTCAAATGCAACATCTTAGTGTTTATTATGGAGTGTCTTATTCTCACAGTCTGTTGATATTTATAATTGTCTTTTGGGGTGATTAATAAACCATGGGAAAATGTCATGGAAACACGGAGGTGGAATTTTGGTTTGTAAAGCATCAACTCAACTTTTGGTGGCATTTCAAAATACTTTCAGTGTGTTTAGCCCATGAAGGACTGTGCAGTGAGAAAAACTGTAACTTCTACTGGTAGCAGAATCTGAATTTTGGAGGGTAGGGGTTAGGTAGCTTCCCGAAAATTGTATATCTGCTTTATGTCTTTTAGAAAGAGCGCTATATTGTTATCAGCAAAGTAGATGAAGAAGAACGTAAAAGAAGAGAGCAGCAGAAACACGCTAAGGAACAGGTGATTGGATTATGTTCATTTCCTTTGGGTGAGAAATGGCTACAGAGTTGTAGATCCTGTGATAGATTCAATTTAATGAATATTTTTCTACTAGAGAAGAATCGAATTGGTAGCAAAACCTGGAAGAGAATGAGGGGAACCTAAGGTTAAGTAATTAGATGCAGCCAACAAAGTGAGGCTGGCATCATGGTTGACCAGTCTTCACTTCCATGAAGCAGTCTTGGAGAAGGAATTAGTGGTTATCATTCAGATTGTGTGTCACTGAGCTTCACAGCCCATTAACTCATCTTGCTGTGTCTAACTTCAGGCACAGTTACTAGTTTTCCTAAAACAAAGTTTAGATGATATGATTCGACAGATTAGGATGCACGGTCATAATTGCATCGTTGGAACCTCACACTGGTTGTCCTCTGGAGAATGGATTCGAGTAAGTCTGGAGGCAGGGAGACCAGTTAAGCTGCGGAGTAACCAGCTAAGAGATGTCAGTGCCCTGGAACAGGAAAGTTAGTAGCAGTTTAGGTGGAATCTGGCAATCTTTAGAAGGTAGAGTCAGTGGAATTTGTGATTGGATGTGGGTGGTGAAAGAGGAAGGCAGAAGAAAGAAGATGCTCAAGCCGGGAAGTTGAGCAGCTGGGTAGGCTGACATCAGTCCACTTAGATGGGGTGGCCGGAGTGGTGTTGGGCGGGGGACACAGGTGGAGGAGGCCAGGAGTGGGTTTGGATGAGGGTGGATGTCCAGCTCACCCATGCATAAAGCAGGGCCACATCAGACTAATGCAACCAGGAAAGACACAGCAAGCCTCTGTTAGATTTAGACAGTTTATGACTTAGAGAAGGTGACAGCTGCACGTGGTGCTTGTCCCACAAACCAAAAAGACAACACTGAAACAGAAGGGGCCAGGTGACTGCAGAGTGAGCTGTGGACGCCCCGTCGCCGAGCAGCCGACTCTAGACTGCGGCTAAGTGCTTTCATACTCTGTAGCTCTATCCTGAAAAGGCGGTGGGGCAGGACGCCCCAGGCCTCATCAGAACCTGGGCAACAGTGAGAAACTGTCTCATGACAGCCTCCCAGGCGAGAGAGGGAGGTGGCCTCCCATCCTCTCCTGGGGTGTTCCACCCAGATGCACATTAGTTACATCTCAAGCCTTTGCCTGCGTGGACTATTTGGATATGTGCAAGGTCACCAGGACACTGTGGCAGGGCTGTCCCCCTACAGTGGACAGAGGTGTTACATTCTGCTTTTGAGCAGATGAGGTTTTCAGTGTTTTGGGGGCATCTGAGCATCGGTGTTCTGTCAGCAGATTGTCGTGCTGGAGTGCAGGAGAGGGGTGAGGGCTGGACTTGGTTGTCGTCGGCAGAGAGACCGGGACAGGATGAGAGCACCTATCGCGTGCATGAGGAAGGAGCAGAGGGCCCAGGGTCGGATCCTGAGGGCCACCAGCATCTGAGTGATGGGCAGAAGTGCGAAAATGTGCCTGAGGTTATTGTGACACAGCAGCCAAGGGGAAGGATGTTTGAAGAAGGGGATGTTGACAGGGTCTGATGCTCTCGAGAAGTAGGATGAGGACTGAGACATGGCCATTGGGTTTAGCCTTGGGAGTAGGTTTTCTTCTTCTTTTTTAAAGAATATTCTTTAAAAAATTAAAAAATTTTTAATTCTGGTAAAATGTATAACTTAAACTTTACCATCTTAACCATTTTAAACTGTACAGTTTTGTACTGTAAAATATATTCACGCTGTTGTGCAACCGTCACCACCATCCATCTCCAGAACTCCTTTCATCCTGCAAAACTGAAACTCTGTACCCATTAAACAATAACTTCCCATTCCCCCATCCCCCAGCCTCTGGTAACCACTGTTCTACTTTCTGTCTCTGTCAATTTGACTGCTCTAGGTGCCTCATGTAAGTGGAATCATACAGTATTTGTCTTTCTGTTACTGGCTTAGTTCACTTAGCATAATGTCATTTAGGTTCGTCTGTATTGTAACATGTGACAGAATTTCCTTTCTTTTTAAAGGCTGAGTAATATCGTATGTACCACATTTTGTTTATCCGTTTATCTGCTGATGGACACTTGTGTTGCTTCTACCTTTTGGTTCTTGTGAATAACACTGCTCTGCACATGGGCGTACAAGTATCTCTTTGAGTCCTCGCGGTTCTTTGGGGCACATACCCAGGAGTGGGATTGCTGGCTCGTATGGTAGCTCTGTTTCTAATTTTTGAGGACCAGCCACACTGCTTTCCACAGTGACTGCACCACTTTACATTCCCACCAACAGGGCACAAGTGTTCCAGTTTCTCCATATCCCTGCCAACGCTTGTTAGACTTGAGAGTAGTTTAAAGAGGTGAGCAACTTCAGTGAAGGTGAAGCGGGAGAGCAGGGGGCTTGCGGGTCCCTGGGAGTTGAACTGGACCTAGTGAGTGGAGAGGAGTCTTTTAAGGAATTTAGCTGTGAAGAGACAAGGAGAAAGGAGAGTGGTTGCGTGGAGCTCAGATTAAAGGAAGGAGTTTCAGGATAGAGAAAGTGAGCCCATTTAAGCGCATTGGGAATAAAACAGGAGAGGAGAAACTGAATGGGGATGAGTCTCAGTGCTGTGCTATAAAAATTTTATAAAAATGCATTTGACCAGGAAAAAAGAGTCTGAGCATTCTTGATTTGTCAGTCAGCTGCTGGGTGGGTCTCCTCAGAATTGAATGCAGTATTGAGTTTGGCCAGCAGGTGGCAGCTTTTAAAAGTTTGTGTTTCTAAGGCAACTTGAGAGACTAGGAAATTTCAACAGTTGATGGGAAGTGATGGGTAAACCCTGGCACTGTTATTTTAGTAATTAATGAATAATTTGCCGCTTTGCTCATTTTAAAACAGAAGAAATGTATGTGCATAGGTCATTTCAGATGCAGTTGTTTGGGGTGATAGACTCAAAGCATGTGAAACTAAAGCTATCTAACTCCATATAAAACTTCAGTCTTTTTTTTTTGGCCTAGATTTTAACCCATTCAAATAAGCAATATATATACGTCAATAGTGGTTTTTCTGTTTTGTTTTTAAATTAGGAAGAACTGAATGATGCTGTGGGGTTTTCTAGAGTCATTCATGCCATTGCTAATTCGGTAAGTGAACCAGACTTCTTAACTGATTTCATGAATGTAACATTTAAGGTGAAATGCCCAGTTATCATTGCAAATTAATCACCTGGTCACGTTTAGAATGTTTACCTGGTCTGGAGGGAGAAGTTAGAACTTCATAAAGGCAGATTGTTGTCATAAGGCGCTTAGTGTGGCATCGTAATTGCAGAATTATATCCAAACCATTTTTTTAGAAAGCATTTCTTGTAAAACGCAGGGGAGGATTATACAATGATGGCCTTATGTGGTTCCATGGAACTAACATTTATTCGTCTCAAAACCAGTAAGAAGCAGAATAACAAACTAAAGAATATGGTGAGAAACAATCTAGTGTTTGAAGCGTTTTGTTCCTTAATCAGAAGAATCTAGAGGGTAAAAATAATTGTATTGAGTTCTCTGCATAACCGTAATTGAATCTTATATCTCATAGCCTTAATAACATTTGATACATTTAAAAAATGCGTTGACCATTTGTGTAAATATGCTGGAGGGTTCTGTAATAGATAGGATAGACATTTTCCCTTGTTTCGTAAGTCCTTTCAGGAAAGAGGCACCCACATCTTGAATAGATTAAACTGGGTCTTGCTGCTGGTTGTTTTGTGAGTTATGCATCCGAGTCAGACTGCTTGCCTGGATGCTAAATTGCCTGGAATCCAAGACTTTTCTTTACTTGAGTAGCTGGCCTAGGGAGAAGAAATTGTCCCCCTGGAGGAGGAGTCATCTTGTCCCTTAGACGCCGAACTCTGCATCAGGGAAGCTTTACGGCCGGACTCCAGGAGTCCATGAATGTCTCACCACCAGGTGCAGGCTTGTCAAACAGGAGCACCTGCGGAGAGGCAGCCGCTGTCCCCGGCGGGGGTGTGGGGCTGTGGCCGGTAAACAGAAGCTAGAGAGCCTTGTGAAGGAGGAGGGCTGGCTCGCCCGGAGCTCTTTCCCTCAAGTAAGTGACGTCATCAGAATGGAATAGAAAGTTGGATGAACCTGGAGAAAAACCAAGGTGTGAGTCTCTTGAGAAGTGGCTAAGATTACGGGTATCCAGAAAAGCAGAGAGTCACATTTGCTTACATTATACACTCTTAGCAGCCTTTAGAGCAGTGGTTGATTTGACTGAGGCTGTCCCTGAAACACAGAGATGTGGGGCGGCAGTTGGCTTTGAGCCCTCTTATAGCCACCGTGAGGGTTTAGGTAGCTTTTCCAAGATTGGGACGTTTGTTTGCCTTGTACAAACAGTTTGGATACCTTAGCCTGCTGTGCCTCTGTTTATTTTTTCTCTGTGTTGTCTCTCTTCTGCAGAGTGATTCATAGTATGTTGCTGACCGTTGGTAGCTCACGTCACAAAGCATACTGCGAATAAAGCCCTATTTATTAGTGATCCAGACATTTAAAATTTAAAAGTCACGTACCTTAAAAATACTAACATAGTTAAGCTCTGTAGAGCCAGTGAACAGTAGACACTCTTTATATCAGACCAAATTCTTTTCCCATCACTCTTGGTAGTGAATCTGCTTTAAAAAATTTTGTGTTAATTTTTCACCCACAGAAAAGTTGCAAAACTGGTGCAGAGCTTGCATATATCCCTCACCTAGCTACCCCAATGTTATTATCTTACATAATATACGGTTATCAGAACCAGGAAATTAACATTGGTACAATATTATGAACTAATTTGAATTTCACCCTTTTCCACTGAGTCCTTTTTCTCTTCACAATTCTATCTAGGATCCCACATTGCATTTACTTGTTATTTCTCCTTAGTTTTCTGCAGTCTGTAATGTTCTTTGTCTTTTATAACCTTGATATATTTTAAAAAATATTTGTTTATTTATTTGGCTACGTCAGGTGTTAGTTGCGGCATGTGGGCTCTTCCTTGCGGCCCTCGGGCTGCTCTGTAGATGTGGTGCGTGGGCTCCAGAGTGCGCGGGCTTAGTAGTTGCGGCACGTGGGTTCTAGAGCGCTCAGGCTTAGTTGTCCCAGGCATGTGGGATCTTAATTCCCCGACCAGGGATCGAACCCATGTCCCCTGCATTGGAAGGTGGATTCTTAACCACTGGACCACCGGGGAAGTCCCAACCTTGATATTTTTAAAGAGTGTTGACTGTAATTTTGTCAGCTGTCTCTCAGTTTGGATTTGTCTGATCTTTTCTCATGTTGGATTGAGGACATACATTGATTGAGGCAGGAATACCACAGAAATGATGGTTCATGATATTGACCTGGATCACTTGGTTTAGGTGATGTCTGCTGGATTTGTGCACTGTAGTGTTACTGTTACCTCCTTTGTGACTGATAAATATTTTGGAGGAGATACTTTGATTGAGACAATGAAAATCCTGTGTTTTTTTGTTTGTTTGGTTGGGTTTTTTTTGGCCGCACCGCGTGGCATGCAGGATCCTAGTTCCCCGACCAGGGATCGAACCCTTGCCCCCTGCAGTGGAAGCGCAGAGTCTTAACCACTGGACCACCAGGGAAGTCCCGAAAATCCTGTTTTTCCTCAAGCTTTTGCCTGTAACGTAGCATCTGTCGGTGGATCTTGCCTGCAGCCATTATTGCTGTGGTTTTCTAGTGGCGAGTCTGTGTTTCCCTCTTTCTTTCTCCATTCGTTCTTGGAATTCTTCTAGAAGGAAGAGCTGGCCCTGCTCCCCTGTTTATTTGTTAATTCTTTTAAAAATTTTTTTGGACTCAGGGAAATTTATTTCATTCTACAGATTTTAATCTAGTTTTTTTATTGTTTATTTTGGGGCTCAGATGGTACCACCTTGGCCATTGGAGTTTCTTCAGGTTGACTCCCCCTGGAACAAGCCCCCACCCTTTTCTGAACACCTCCTTACTTTCTGACATCACAAGATGTTCCAGACTATCTGCTATTTTCCCTGCCTCAGCTGTAGAATCAATGACTTCTCCAAGGAGCCCTGGTTCCTTTGGAGAATGGTGTTTAGAAACCAAGATCTGGTCCTGGACTACTACTGTGGTATTAGTGCTTCTAGGTCCCCTCACTGGACAGAGCTAAGAATGATACACATGTGTAACCATGCATGTATACACACATTGACATTTCCGTGTCTGACACATATGTATATATATAAAAAAATACCTTTATACTGATAGACCTCAGATTCTAGTCCAATACCACAGGGTTTCTTTTCTTTTCTTTTTTTTAAAATTAATTAATTAATTTATATTTGGCTGCGTTGGGTCTTTGTTGCTACGCGTGGGCTTTCTCTAGTTGAGGCTGCAGTGAGCGGGGGCTACTCTTTGTTGCGGTTCTCGGGCTTCTCATTGTGGTGGCTTCTCTTGTTGTGGAGCACAGGCTCTAGGCGCACAGGCTTCAGTAGCTGTGGTGCGCGGCTTCAGTAGTTGTGGCACATGGGCTTAGTTGCTCCGTGGCATGTGGGATCTTCCCCGACCAGGGTTCGAACCTGTGTCCCCTGCATTGGCAGGCAGATTCTTAACCACTGCGCCACCAGGGAAGCCCAGGGTTTATTTTCAACCTGCTCTCTTTTCTTATTTGTACATTTTTTTTCTCCAGCATTGGGAAATGCAGTTCTTCTTATATGCTGTTTTCATAGTCCTGTTCTTTTTTTTTTTTTAATCTATTTATTTATTTATTTATATTTTTGGCTGTGTTGGGTCTTCATTGCTGCCCGCGGGCTCCCTCTAGTTGTGGTGAGCTGGGGCCACTCCTTGTTGCAGTGTGCAGGCTTCTCACTGCAGTGGCCTCTCCCGTATGGAGCACGGGCTCTAGGCACACGGGCTTGAGTAGTTGTTGCATGCAGGCTCAGTAGTTGTGGCTCGCGGGTTCCAGAGCGCAGGCTCAGCAGCTGTGGCGCACGAGCTTAGTTGCTCCGTGGCATGTGGGATCCTCCCAGACCAGTGCTCGAACCCGCGTCCCCTGCATTGACAGGCAGACTCTCAACCACTACGCCACCAGGGAAGTCCGTATAGTTCTGTTCTTATCAGCCTCCTTCAGTGTTGTTGAGGAATTCATTTATAATACAGTTAGGTTCGTCTTTCAGGTTTGTATTCCATTTTGGGTTCCTTCCATGTCTTCTCTGTGGTTTTAATCAATATTTGGTATTTTAGCATTGTACAGATGTTCAGAATGTGCCCACACACTGAGCCAAAAGGACGGCTTGTCTGTTGGATTTTGGAGATTTTGTGTAAAATTATTTATTTCAAATAATTATGTTTAGCTCTGTGAGTCAAGTAGTGTTACTCTGAAGGGCCACTGGGACAGTGAAAAGCTCCACTGTAGTGACCAGATGCTTTATGTTAAAAATGCTGTCACCTGGCTAGCTAGATCCAAGTTGATATTCCATTTTCCTAGTTTAATTTTTATCAAAATGGATCAATTTATTGCACATATATTATACCTTACTGGTTGAAAAGCAGTGAATTTCATTGGAAATATTTCAGAACGAGCCCCATGAATTTCGACATAGATAATGAAGGACACGAAAACTCATTCTACTTAATAAAATTAGAAATTAGTTATTTTTATCTTTTAGCATTGTTATGAATGTATCTTTTGAAAATAAGTGAGTTGTTTTAAAGAATACACTCCTAAAATAGATATTTGGAGTTTGTTCACAAATTATTCAACAGTTCAAGGTACCTAGCATTTTCAGTTACTTTCTTGAGCTCTTCAATAAAAATTTTACTACTGATTCTTGGCAAGATGAATGGTGGCAAGATGAATAAAAACCAGAGAAAAAAATCAGTGAAATCAAAGTCATTTGGAGTTTTACTTTGCATTTTGGATTGAACACCAGAAGAGGAATGAAGCCAGCCCAAATTTCTTTATTTGCATATCTTTATACATTTTTTTTCCTTAGTGTCAAAAAGTAAGTTTAGTACAAAATCCTTATGGAACTGAACCACACATTTCACTCTCAAGTCCTGATATAATTTTGTACCAAGAAGTCTTTTCCTAATCTTGACTTTTTTTAGGGGAAACTTGTCATTGGACACAATATGCTCTTGGATGTCATGCACACAGTTCATCAGTTCTACTGCCCTCTGCCCTCGGTAAGTGACTTGTCAGCCTGTATTAAAAATTCCTGAGTCTTTATTACTGAGAAAGTGTTCTCTGCTGGGTGCCATTTCCTTGTCTGCAGCGTGCTCCCAGAGGGACAGTCGCCTGCGCTGGGTTGTACATTTTTGAAGAGATGTACCTACAAGCCATTTTAAGGCATCTTTGGTCATCTGCCATTGCCGGAGCACGGTTAAACATTTGTTTCATCGTGGCGCCAGTGGTTTGCTCAGTTAGTGCTAGGCGGGGGTTTCCTGGGCCGCAGGTGTGGTCTTCTAGTTTGGTATTGCTAACATGAGACATAGCAGGGCCGTTGAAGGTGGGGTGGTGCTAGAGGTCATCTAGACTGGATCCGGTTGTGCAAAAGTCTTGGTTACCTCTTTTGAGGCTGCTTCCCTTAGGTTCTCTGTTGACCTCGGTGTTTTGTTTTTTTGTTTTTTTGTTTTTTTTACTCTTGGAGCCAAGCCATCTCAGTGCACCGAAGCATGAGCTTTGGGAAAAGAGCTTCTCTTCTATCTCCTCTTCTGCTCCTTGACTGCCCGTGGCCTCGTCTCGTTTGCCCCTCGTCACTCTGTCCTCTCCTCTCCTGTATTTTCTCTCCATATTTTCTGTCCTTTAGTCATCTCACCCACTTCCAGGACTTCAGCTGAAGGCACCCACATCTTCTTCTCCAGCTGGGATCTCTCCTCAGATCTAGGTCGTAATTCATGCTGGACCCCACATGTCTCTACCTGGATAGCCTTCAGAATGAGAGGTGTTTAAAATTCACATGTCGCAAACAAGATGTGTAACTTAACACAACCTTTCTTTCCTTTAGTCTCCAATCCAGTTTTTTCTCCTGATTCCTTTACTATAAATGATGCCCAGTCACCAATACTGTTTTTAACATCGGTTTTGACTCTTCCTCTGTCCCCCAGATTTGGCCAGTTACAAAATCCTGGCAATTTTGTCTCCAGGCTGTCTCTCACATCTGGATTATTTTCATTTCAAGTAGCAAGTAGCCTTATTTCTCATCTGGAGTTAGCAAACTCCAGGCAGGATTCTCTGTCTCGCTTTAACCTTCAGCCCATCCTTTAAACCAGAGGTTGGCAAACTTTTTCTATAAAGGGTCAGATAGTAAAATATTTGGGGCTTTCCAGGCTGGACAGTCTTTGTCAGGACTCTCAACAGTGCCACTGTAGCCTGAAAACTGCCATAGAATGCAGTGCGTAAACAAATGGGTGTGGCTTTGTCCCAGTAAAATTTTATTTAAAAAATAGATGATGGGCCAGATTTGGCCTGCAGGCAATGGTTTTCCAACCTCTGCTTTAAACTACCACCAGATTAATCTTTTATGACTTCTGGATTGGATGATACCTACTTTAGAGTTCAGTGCCTTTTATACATCTGCAAAGCCTCAGTTACTTCACATTTCTTACGAGACATCGTTCCGTCGGCATCTTGATTACTTTTCTTTGGAAAAGTCCAACACAGCACAGCTCTGAATACAGCGGGTCTGTTGCTTCCCTTGTCCTAATTCTGCAACCTTCAGATTGTCCCTGCTTTTCATAACAACTGTATCGCCCTCTGGGACTCAAAGGCATCATAGTTGTGAGCCTCAAAACAAACATGATGGGTGTGAATTTGCATTGTGTACATCTAAAGAGCTAATGTTAATTGCAGATCATTCACTCCTTATTGGCCGAATAGTAGCAGTCTCTCTCACGACTTTTTGACCTTTAAAGCAGTGAAGGTATCTGTAAGGAAAGAGGAAAGTATTTAATACTGTGTTTATAGGTGTTTTGAACACCAAACAGAGCTTGGCATGTAAGAGGCATTAAATATTGATTTAACAAATGCGTATCTTCCGACTGTGTCAGTTTTATAATCTCCTGATGTATGGCTCTGTTCACATCACTAACCCTGCTCAAAATTCTGAATTAATCCCACATTCTTTGTTTTTCTGTACAGTTGATTCTTTTTAGCCTGGCATATCAAGCTTTCTGTGATCTGGCCCAGCCTTCTTGTGTAATCTAGTCACTCGTTACCATCCTCATTCCCAGCAAGACTGGCTCATTTTTACCCCTGGAAAGTGTCTTTGTATGTCTTTGGTTTGGGTGTATAATTTCCTCCAACTTGAATTTTCTCTAGCTTTTTTCAGTGTTTGCTATATACGGCTTTACCTGTCTTACCAAGGTCCAGCTTACGCCTCTTCCGTGAAGTTTTCCCTGCCTGCTGCCTTGCCCAAGAAGTGATCTTTCCTTTCTCTGAACTCCCACAGAAGTTCAGAGAAACTTCTTTTTGTTTGTGTACCTCTTTTGTTGCATAAATTTTGTCTTTACAACTTATGCCCGTTTTCCTTCTAGGTGATTCGCTCCTTGGACAAGGAATATAACCTTTTTTTTTTTTAATTTTATTTTTCTTATTTTTTGGCTGCGTTGGGTCTTTGTTGCTGCGCGTGGGCTTTCTCTAGTTGCGGCGAGTGGGGGCTACTCTTCATTGTGGTGCACGGGATTCTCATTGTGGTGGCTTCTCTTGTTGCACAGCATGGGCTCTAGGCACGCGGGCTTCAGTAGTTGTGGCACACAGGCTCAGTAGTTATGGATTGCGGGCTCTAGAGCGCAGGCTCAGTAGTTGTGGCACATGGACTTAGTTGCTCCGCGGCATGTGGGATCTTCCCGGACCAGCGATTGAACCCATGTCCCCTGCATTGGCAGGCGGATTCTTAACCACTGCGCCACCAGGGAAGTCCCGGACAAGGAATATAACTTTTTTATTGTCTGTGTCTAAATGCCTAGCATAGCACTTAGCATGTAAGCACTTAATAAATGTTATCTTGAATGTAACTAGTTTTGAATCAAATTCTACTAGAAAGAGCATATGATTTGTTGCAAAGTAGGAGGTGGGTTAGGATAAGCAGTTTCATCCCTTGTTTTATTACTCAGGTGACCTGAGTATGTTATTTAACTTCTTTGTGTTCTGTCATTGTTGGAAGGAGGAAATGGTTTTCTTCCATCTACCTTTAGAAGAAGCGATGACAGTAGAGAGCAAGACCTATTTAAAATGGTAGAACTTTTACATATGCTGTTGTCAAGTGTTGCATTTAAAAGTATACTAAAGAATCCATATTTTGGAACAGTCTTTTAGGGGAGAATCTCCTTTTAAAAGTCTTCTTGGTATTTCATTCAGCATGACCTTTTAGAAGGCACTAGTTTAGAGCTCTGCTATATGCTGGCCCTGGAAGTTGCCATAATTCTAATTTTTTTTTGCTTGTGAGGCTTTATAATGGTATTGAGAGGTTACAGTCTTTATTGCATTTTTGTTTGACTTAGCATTGAAACCACTTATTCATGTATTGTTCATTAATTTAATGATAGCCATTGAAAAGCTGGTAAATATTTCACGCTAGCTAAATACAGTCTATTTACAGGCTTGAAAAGCTAATGGGAAATGGCAGTTGCCTATGAAGCATGAATAACACTGAAGAGAAGTATAGTTACAAAGGGTCAGGAGTATGACTACGCAGTACAGTGTGGCAATTATGTATGCAAATGAGTTAATTCAAAATGAGAGCAATCTCATTCCAGCTCCAGACTTCCTGAGCAAATAAACTTGGGAAATGAATTGTCTAATTTAGGCACTTGCTATTGGTGCCACTTAAGCAATTTTCTGAGTAGTTAAACAAGAATCATGTGTATTGGAAAGTCTGTGTTTTAGTGGCCATTTTAACCAGTATTTCAATGGTGTTTCCATTAAAAGTGTAACCTAATTTACAATATGTCTATTTCCTGCATGAACCACTTTATTTTAAAAAAATTTTGAATGAAGTATAGTTGATTTACAATGTTGTGTTAATTTCTGCTATACAGCAAAGTGACTTGGTTATACATATGTATATATATTCCTTTTCATATTCTTTTCCATTATGGGTTATCACAGGATATTGTGAACCATTTTATTTAAATAACTCTACTAGTCTCACTATTATGATGAGTTGTGTAATAGAGCTATTACTGACAGTTTTCTACATATAATAGAAACCTTTTTTCCCCTCCTATTTCAGCCATAAAATGTTCATATTTGTCTATTTTGGTTATGCAGAAGTTTAATATCAGGTCATATGATTCCCAATCAGTGAGGAAATTGACAAGATTTTTAGAAAGTAATTATTAACAAGATATGGGCCTGACAGTTTAGCCTAAAGGGCCTGTTTGAGGTATCACGGTTTGAGAAGAGAGCTATGGGACTTTAAATATTTATGTTTTAAATATTGTGAGTGTATGAGTAAAATCATAACAGGTCATCCTCTTGTTTTTTAGGACTTAAATGAGTTTAAGGAGATGACAACATGTGTCTTCCCCAGGTAAGCTTTCTTTGAGGATTTGTCTTTCATTTATTTTTTATTATTATTATTATTTTTTAATAAATTTATTTATTTTATTTATTTATTTTTGGCTGTGTTGGGTCTTTGTTGCTGCATGCAGACATTCTCTAGTTGTGGCGAGTGGGGGCTACTCTTCATTGCAGTGCGTGGGCTTCTCATTGCAGTGGCTTCTCTTGTTGTGGAGCATGGGCTCTAGGCACGCGGGCTTCAGTAGTTGTGGCTCGTGGGCTCTAGAGCACAGGCTCAGTAGTTGTGGTGTACGGGCTTAGTTACTCCGCGACATGTGGTATCTTCCCGGACCAGGGCTCGAACTGTGTCCCCTGCATTGGCAGGCGGATTCTTAACCACTGCACCACCAGGGAAGCCCCTGTCTTTCATTTAAAACAGTCATCAGGGCATCCATAATACAAACAGGTATTCAGTAATTTATTAAAACCATTAGGTCATGATGACAGTCCCATTCACATAAGCTGGGAAATGGCTTAACAGCTCTACCTTTGTGATGGTTTGCTTTTACAATTGGTGATTGGTTTTGTTGTTAAAAATTAAAAATCAGAAACGATCTGAGGGTGAAAATGGACAGCAGCTGCTTTTTTCTCATCCCACCTCCCGTTATCTGAGGAACTGGTGAGGTCTTCTTGAGTTGGCTCTTGTCTTTCTTGTATATCGGGTGAACCTTGTCACAGTGAAGTGTCCAGTCGAGGGTATTCAGTTGAATATTGGAGACAGTTGAATATATAGTTGGACAGAGTTGAATATGTCCAGTTGAGAGTATTCTGTAGTCGGTCAAGAACTGTCTGCCTAGAGAGTTTCTTTTTCTCAGCTTTAAGTCAGTGCCTTAACCTGATAATGTCCACGGTTAGTACTGTGTGTTCTGATAGGTCCACGTCAGCCACGTGGAGCCCGCAGAGCAAGGGTCTGCGTCTGAGGACCTGTCTGAAGAGGGCTGGTGGACAGTTGCTCTTTCAGCCAGGCTATTTCTGTCCTGTTATCTGCAGTGCTCACATTTATGTGAGAAGAAACAGTTTTCATATTAGTGTCTCTCTCTCTTTTTTTTTTTTAGTATTCCAGTGTCTGAAGCAGAATAGTAAGAAATAACAACAATAGTATGAAATTGCCAAATGCAAATCTTGACCCTGCAAGAAATTATATCCTACAAATCTGGGTAGTGGTAGGAGATAGTAACAGCTTGAGAGTGTTAGACCTGCAACAGTATTTGATCCATGTAAAAACATATGAGGATATTTAACTTACCCTTGAGGTCAGTGTAGCCCATGCCCTCTCAGCAAATCTAGAACTTGTGCTCTGGGTGTGGACTTTCCCACAGTCTCTTGATGAAGTCCCTGGATGAGGGGACTGAGTCCTCATCTAATGTAGCAGAGATGCCAGCACTAGGTTGGAATGGCTGATGTGCTTAATTCCTCTGTCCACTTTTAAGACTTTCATTTGGGTAAAATACATTTTGAACATTGCTATACATTTTGTTTACCTTATTAAAAATTCTTTTGCTTTTAGACTCTTGGATACAAAATTGATGGCCAGCACACAACCTTTTAAGGTATTTTTAAAATCTGAACTATCAAGCTATAGCTTGAAATTTTCTGAATTACTACGAAGAGCTTTGGAATTCTGGTCTATTGAAATGTCATTTTCAAACCTCACCCCCCCCCCAAAAAAAGAAGAAAGAAAGGAACAAAAGAGGAAAAAGGAAATTGGAAAAAGACTAGAAATAAATATATCAAAATGTGAATAGCAGTTAGTTGTCTTTGGGTGGTAGAATTGTGGGGTTTATTTTCTCCTTTATTCTTTCTGAATGTAAATTTTTAATATTATATGATGTATTTTTGAATATGTTACACATGCATACACTCCTTCATTTCTTTTCCTTATTTTATATATTTTGGATATATATTCTAATCAAGAGAATTCAGATAAAAGTATAATCATTTGCTACTTTCTGAAGTGACTTTATATGGCTGAGTGAAATGAATGCCAGAACAGTATAGCTTTCCGGCCAAAGTTCTGTAGATATTTAACACATCTGTAAAAACCTTTCATACGGCTGTACTTTCCATATGGTGGAAATTAAACTTGCCGTTTCTCTTTCACATTGAAAAAAACGACTCCTGTGTTTCTTTAAAGAACACAAGGGGGCAGTACAAGATGTTTTTTGTTGTTGGTGTTGTTTTTCCTGACACTCAGTGAATCTCTTTAATGTATGTTGCGCTGAGATGATGAAGGCTCATCACTCTCTGCTTACTGGTTTGCAGGATATCATTAACAACACATCCCTTGCGGAATTGGAAAAGCGGTTAAAAGAGACACCTTTCAACCCTCCTAAAGTTGGTAAGAATATAAAATGATCCTGAAAAGCCCCAAACTCTTGGTGATAATTATGGATGTCTATCGTAGAAGAAAGGTGGAACTGTTCTAGAAACTACGTACATTGTACATTTGTTGAGTTTGGCTAAATTAACTTGCTCATGCCATGGGTTGAATTACTGTTTTCTGGGTAAAGGTGGTCTTCTAATCCTACATCTATTTTACGTGAGTAGGATTGGGTAGCCTGTTCACTGAGAAGTTTAGCAATGGAAGCTTCAGGGCTTTTTATTTCCTAACCCTTGGAATTCTCCCTAAACTCGATGTGTCTTTCTTTTTTATGGTGCTTTGTTTCAGAGGAGACAAACTTGGTGATTAGTTGCAAGGGCTAGAGTGAAAATATGCTTTCTGTCTCAGGAAAGCCCAAGAACTGGGTTTACAGATGAGGAAGGAGGGGCCCCAGCCCTTCCTCCTTCAGAGGTGGCTTAGGCACCCAACAGCAGCAGTGAGGAAAACCAAAAAGGGAGGAATGTTTCTTGGGGGCAGAGATGTGTTGCCACGTCTGGCCATGACTCCTACCCAGGTATTTGGTGAACCTTCCAGGTGTTACTTCCTTGGTTCCTCTTAGCCTAGTTGTGCTGCTTGATACCGTAACTCACATTCCCTTAGCTGCAGCCTGCAAACTTCCCAAGACCTTGATAATAGGACAGATGGTTCAGAAATTGACAGTGGAAGGTACTAAAGCAGCCAAGGCTACAGTTATTTGCTTCCCTTTCTGGAATAGTCCAAAAAAGGAATTAAGAAAAGGGTGGGGGGGTTGGTGGAGGGGAGAAAGCCTAGACCTTTTCTCTAACTATATAATGGAAATAATTGATTTTGGAAATACGTGTTTCAGCTGGTGGCAGGGTAGAGGCTATGACTTAGTTGGCTCTCATGTTAAAAGACTTTTTTTTAAGCTTAAAGTCTAATATTTGATACTTACTGAGGTTAAAGAATTCTTGCTTAAAGAGCACTGTATTGACGTAAAAACAATTGTATCCTTTTCATTATTAATTTCCACTCATGCTTTTGATTCTGTTGTAACCTTTTTGATATTCATTTCCAGAATGGTTCTAGGAAATAATTATCTATGAGTTATAGTTTTATCCTATTATTTCCGTATAATATTCTGGTAGAGAGTTTACTCTAAAGCAGCTTTCTCTTCTTAGACCTGATTCTCTCAGCATCTGTGTATATCAGTGTGACCAAAGAGTCATGTTATAAAATGGTCTCTCCTATGAAGTGGCCCCACGTTCCAAGGGCAGCATTACAGCAAGTTCTGATCTATTTTTGGACTTAGTTGTGCTTTCATCTTTAGATCTGTAAGCTTGGAGACATAGTAAAGGATAGTATTGAATTGAGCTGCCAATCTTGATTGGAGTCTTTTGCTTTTGGGGAGGGTTACCTGGGGTATTGACAGATAACAATTACAGAGCGTTTACCGTGTACCAAGCACGGTGTAAGAGCTTTACTTATATTAGCTCATTTGATCCTCACAAAAGCCTAATGAGGGAGCTTTGATTATCATCTCCATTCTACCAAAATGGAGGCCCAGAGGGGGAGTGATCTGCCCAAGATCACATAGCAAATAAGTGGTGGAGCAAAGATTCAAACTCAGACAGTGGGACGCCAGAGGCCATGCTGTTAATCATTACTCTGAAATACCTGTTGCGTCCCAATCAGAAGAGGAATCGTTGTCACAGAGCGAGTTATGCATGATTGTAAATAGCACCCACCTGCGTGCAGTTTCGAGGCCTGTGGCTGAGTCTTTGATAATGTAACCGAGGCATTTCTCTAGTCTAGAGCAAAGCCCTTGTTTTCAGTGACTCTGTTATCTCAAGGTCTTGTGTGGAGAGAATTTAGAAATAGATAGCTTTCTTTCTGCCTATTTAGGATATTTCTGCAGCACAGACTAATGCCATTTGGATTTGGCAGGGCAGTGCACTTACCGGTCTTCATGATTTGTGATGATCTTGGGAAAACTGTTTTTTTTTTTTTTTTCTTTTTTCCTCTTTAGAAAGTGCAGAAGGTTTTCCAAGTTATGACACAGCTTCTGAACAGCTCCACGAGGCAGGCTATGATGCTTATATCACAGGACTGTGTTTCATCTCCATGGCAAACTACCTAGGTACTCACTGTACATGTTTCTGTTAGACACACCGTGGTCCAGAGTGGATCTTCCCTGTCTGCCCTTTCCCTGGGATCCACTCACCCAGTGAGAAGTGAGAGGGTTTTGAGGTTGGAGTGGGAGGAGGGGGAGGATGTTAGGGCGGGGGATGGAGAGTACACGGGGAGAACCATCACCGCTTACCTGTGGTGTACTTGGCCTGGATAAGTACCTTTTACCCTTGCTGAACCATACCATTGATTTAAAGATATTTTTCAGGCTTTGTCTACTTGACTGTATATAATATTCTGCTTTTTTTCATTAGGTTCTTTTCTTAGTCCTCCAAAGATTCATGTGTCTGCCAGATCAAAACTCATCGAACCTTTTTTTAACAAGTAAGTAATCAGGGTCCCAGTCCCCCAGCATTCTCTTACTGTGGAAGAGCCCAGTATCTGGGATGTCTGTTAGAGGTGATTGGGAGGTCTAGGGTATTTTTAGATAAGATATTTTTCATCTCTGGTGACTCAGATGTTTTTTGAAAAATAGAAATTGACCTTTTCAAAAATAATTTATTAAATATATTGGCTAAAAAAAAAGAAAGAAAGAAAACATTATCGAAGGTAGCACATCTCTTCCAAGACAAAGAACTGGTGGTTTTGGAATTTAAATGACTCACAAGGGAGACTGTGTGTATGTGTCTGTGTACACAGTCAGACCTAACTTACCCCTAACAAGCTTTCTGTGTGAGATTATTATTTATGCTTGCATTATTATCTGATTAAATAATGTTCTATCTAAGATGATGTTGGTTACACAGATGGCTTTTAAGATAATCTATGGAGAAGTTTTGATTATCATTGCATCCCGAGCCCTCATCTAAATGGATCCAATGAAGTAAAAGCTTGCTCGGATACCTTCATTGTTGGAGGAAGTCATTGTGATTCGGGGAAACGTCTAAGTTCAGAGCATTTCCAAAGAATCTCAGATAGTTATTTCAAAGTGCGGTTTGTGCTTTCTTGGCACAGTCGAGGCTAAAGTTATGGATGTGATCCTCAAGCCGGCCACAGTTTGGCTCCGTGCCAGAGCCCTAAACCTTCGTCTTTACCCCAGCTCTCTTCATAGGGTTGGTTCTAGGAGATTGAGGGCAAGCCAGACAGAACAGGGCAGCCCACATCGATCACTACCACTGAGAGAAAGAACTGTTTCAGTGTTGGGTTGGTTACATCATTTCCTTACATTATATGCAGCACTTTACATTTCCATCAGTGCTGTACCGAGTAAGAATGCTGTCTCCTTCAGAGTCTGTATAAATACCAGTATCACAGTGCTTGTTTGTAGGTGACATGCTGCAGAGACAGATGTTAATTCCAACCATCTGGATTCCTATAGGCTTGGAATTTGTGTAGTCTGAGTTAGTGAATTTTATCATACTGTGGCTTCTTATTTTTTTAATCTTCGTTTTTCTTTTCTGTGGAAGTTCAGAGGTAAATGTGTTTGACTTTTCAAAACATCTTTCAAAGAGGACTGGGTAACAATGTAGTGTATATTGAAAATTAAGTTGAATTTTTCTGCATGGGAAATTAGTTCTGCTAACAGTTGAGTTCTAGCTGTCTATCCAGCTCAAAATAGGTTTTTCTTAGCTCTTAATTCTAATTTTGGGGGTAGTGTTTATCTTTGTAAATCTTAGGAAAGACAGTTATGTCATTGACTGGAATCTGCAGGTGACACTAAATATTGTTTGGATCGTGGCCTTTCCTTGCATTTTTATGTTTGTGTTTTTTTTAATGTTTATTTATTTTATTTTTGGCTGCGTCGGGTCTTCGCTGTGGCATGCCGGATCTTTCGTTGTGGCGCGTGGGCTCTTCATTGCGGTGCAGGGGCTCCTATCTAGTTGTGGCATGGGCTCCAGAGCACGTGGGCTCTGTAGCTGTGGCACACGGGCTCTGTAGTTGTGGCTCACATGCTCAGTAGTTGCAGCACGTGGGCTTAGTTGCCCCGTGGCATGTGGGATCTTAGTTCCCTGACCAGGGATCGAACCCGCGTCCCCTGCATTGGAAGGAGGATTCTTAATCACTGGACCAACCAGGGAAGTCCTGCATTTTTGTGTTTTTGATGTTAAGTTCGTTGTTTAACAATATTTTCCAACTGGGAGATGTTTACTCATGTTTAAATATTTAAAACAACAATCCTGCTTCTCCATTAAAACCAGCTTCTAATAAAATCAAGTGATGGATACAAACTGGGTTAGATAGGGGCTGTCTCTAGTTTTATCAGTCATCTGTGTGACCAAAATGAAGAGCAGTCAAAATAGGCTTTGATTTAGAAGTTTAAATAAGACTTTATATATTTCTAGATCAATTTATTATTGCTAATTATGTGCAAGGATATTACTCAGAAGAACTGGGCAGTAAACACATAACTTTACTTTAAATTGGGACTTGTGTCTATTCAGATTATTTTTTGCTGAAACCTAGATGCATATCAAAAATAGTTGAGGATTGAGGAATCCTCCTGTGATATTGCCCTGAAAATTCTTGGCCACTTTGATTTTTTTGCTCTATTTTTCCCCATCTGTAAAGGAAGAATCTTCATCTTCAAAGGGAAAAAAAATTCCAGCAGGATTTGAAGTGCAAAATAAGGACTGTTTTTATTCTATGTTGGAATAGCTTGGTCAAGTACAGCTATCCATTCTTTTTTTTTTTTTAACATCTTTATTGGAGTATAATTGCTTTACAGTGTTGTGTTAGTTTCTGCTGTATAACAAAGTGAATCGGCTATACGCATACATATATCCCTATATCCCCTCCCTCTTGCATCTCCCTCCCATCCTCCCTATCCCACCCTTCTAGGTGGTCACAAAGCACCGAGCTGAACTCCCTGTGCTATGCAGCTGCTTCCCACTAGCTATCTGTTTTACATTTGGTAGTGTGTCTATGTCAGTGCTACTCTCTCACTTCGTCCCATCTTACCCTTCCCCCTCTCCGTGTCCTCAAGTCCATTCTCTACGTCTGCGTCTTTATTCCTGTCCTGCCCCTAGGTTCTTCAGAACCGTTTTTTTAGATTCCATATATATGTGTTAGCATATGGTATTTGTTTTTCTCTTTCTGACTTACTTCACTCTGTATGACAGACTCTAGGTCCATCCACCTCACTACAAATAACTCAGTTTCATTTCTTTTTATGGCTGAGTAATATTCCATTGTATATATGTGCCACATCTTCTTTATCCATTCATCTGTCGATGGACATTTAGGTTGCTTCCATGTCCTGGCTATTGTAAATAATGCTGCAATGAACATTGTGGTACATGACTCTTTTTGAATTATGGTTTTCTCTGGGTATATGCCCATTAGTGGGATTGCTGGGTCATATGGTAGTTCTATTTTTAGGTTTTTAAGGAACCTCCATACTGTTCTCCATAGTCAGCCATCCATTCTTAACCCATTTAGAAAGTGGGAAAAGCAGTTGCTTCTTTTGACATCTCTTTTTGTGTTAATATTGACCTCATTCTTACTTAAATGCAGGTTTCGTTTATGACATTAAACCTTGATTTTATTACTTTTCTTCAAGATTGCCCTTGTAGAAAAACATCCAGCAATTGCCATCAATGTTATCTCAAGTGGTTGGTTTTAGAAAAATCTGTAAATTTTTCTGAGGGTTTATTTGTTTTGGCACCAGCCTTTCCTCAATGTCAGCTTAACCAAACATGCATAGCCCTAATATAAATTTGGATGGACATGAGACAGTTACACATGCAAATAATATTTTGTTCTGCTCTCACCAGATTTATGTTTAAAAAGTAGACCTTGAGGGGAGATAAACTCCACCTATTTCTGCATTATTCTAAATCAGCATCTGACTGTGTTAGGTGTGCTTTTTGGGGAAGCTTTACTGAGTCAACTATGGAGAAGATCCCGAGACAGTTGGTGCTTGAGCAGAATGCAGACTGAGTGCAGTACAGGGTGCTTTCTGAGCCCTGTTTGTCCAGGAGAATCTCCGAGCAGGACTTCACATGGTACCATTTGTCTCTTTCACGGCCTTGGCACCTCCCATATTTCTCCCTTCCTTTTTGGACTCAGAATGAAAGTCCTAAGATTGCTGAGCGACGGAAATCAGGGTGAGACCACTGCTGATGATGGGCTGTGTGCACTTTGCTCTTCCTTTATGTCATGGGCTCTCTGCTCAGGAAGTGGTTTACCTTCTTTTATGACCTTGGTCAGTTTTCATCAATGCATCGAAAACCAGACTTAGAGAAGAGCCTTTGGTGAAATCTTTTTAGTCCAGAAGGAGCTAAAAATACTCTATGCTTTTACTTTTTATTGCACCACAGAAAGCACAAAATCAGGCTTTTGCCTTAACGTTTTATTAACAGCCATCTGTTTCTGCAAGACATCTTGAACTCTTTTGTAGATAACCTTTTCTGAAGGGTTTTGGGGGAAGGTTATTTTCTATTTACCTCAGTTCTTAGAAGGAGGAAGGAAATGAGCACGTATCTTATTTTGGCTAATTTCTAGTAGTGGAGTTAAAAAGGAAGAACTGCCTGCACTTTACTGTACAGGATGGCTGCCTGGTGCTTGACACAAGTGTTTTGAATTTGAACAGGAGTCCTGAAGAAATCTGGGTCTTCCTGGGATGACATGGCTATATGTTCTATCTAAGCTGTAGGTGAGGAAACAAGCCGTAAGACGACAATTTGTTTCTTCCTCTGTAAAAACAGGGGTGGAACTATTCCCTTCCCATGGAAATTATAAAGGTCGCATGAGATGCAAAAGGATTTTTGATAGTTCCTAGAACTTAGTAGGTGGCTAGCATATATTATTTTCCTTTCTTGAAATACAAGAGAATTTAACACACTGGGAGATTCAAAACAATAGATGTGGTAGCAGAATGTGTTTTATGTTTTTAGTTTCATGATAGAGAAGAAAATTTGTTACCATGCAGATATAAAACTGGAGCAAATGTGAAGTGTCCACTTTTCCTGTACTCACCTTTTAGTGTTTGCTTATGAAAAATCAGATGATGATGAAGTATGTCAGATTGGTACGTAATGGGAGCAAGATTGCTTTGATATGGAGCATTTTAAAGAGTTTTGTTATTCAAATGAAGACAGCAATTTATGGAAGGTTGTATAGGTATATAAAACAGTGATAAGTGTAGAGTGGGAGGAATCATTGCGGCACCTGAAATAAAGCACACCGATACTTTCTCCCTTTTCCTCTGTGGAAAACAATCACGTTCCAGCAGCAGGTTTTTTTCTTACAATCCGCATGTGCTTCGTATTTCACATCAGAGAGATTTTAAACTGACGGATTGTAGGAAAACAGAATACTTAAGATCTGCGCTGAACCTCCTTTCTTTCACTGGTACTGGACAGACCCATGCTTATTTGCCTCATTTACCAGCAGCTGCCCTTCGCCAGGCGACCCACGTGTCCGGAAGTGTAGACCCTGCTTGTCTCCCACGAGAGTGGTGCCCGACCCCCTGCAGGGAGGCCCTCACCTCACCTTCTCGTGTCCGGCCTGCCCCTCCTCATACAGAGGAGCAGAAGGTACTGGAGCCACAAGAGGGCAAAAGGCTATAATCTGTCCTGGTTCCCAGCAGTTGCCGTCGGGTTTTAGCATCCTGGGCGATGGAGCAAATGTGTCTTTACTGAGATCCTGTTCAGCCTGGTTATCAATAAAGTCTATTGTTTTAAGTGTTACAGTAATTCCCCCCATGAGACTTCCAATTTCCCAACATAAGCAAGAGTTACAACACAGTTTGTGCTGTTGGGAAGCCTAGCTGTGAGTGTCACAGTGCACCACATAATTGGTTTCTATTTGCATTTCACATGTTAAAAATCATTTGATTAATTTCTACAGTAGAACTGCTTCACTTCAGGGTATCATGTAGTAGAGAGCAGTTGTGGTCTCAGGGGTCAGGTACCTGGATTTGAATCCCAGCCCCACTGCTTATACCTGGGCCCCCTTGGGCAAGTTACCCTCCCCGTGCCTCAGCTTCCTCATCTGGAGTTGAGAACATTGGTATCTATTTGATAGGTGTGCTGTCAGGGTGACATGGGAGAATGTATGTAAAATGCACAGTGCCTGGCATGTCGTGGGCCTCAGTCAGCTTGTCACTGCTGTGGGGACGTTTATACTTTGAAGACCTGCTTCTTTGACCAAGTGCTGGGAGCTTTTTGTTTTTATAGAAAATACCATATAATCGTGCCTTTAGTACTGTACACCCCCTATAAGTAGGGCTTTGTATTCAATTATGAGCCTTGATCAGAAAAGGGAGGGAGGGGAGGAAAAAGCATGCTTGTAACTAAATGGTGCTCAGGGAGAAGATTCGCATGCGCATCTTTTTTGCTTGTTATTTTCCCCCCCGAGGCATATGGTCATATCCCAGTCTTTGGGCTGGGTAGCATTTTCAGTTGTAGATTTTTACTGGGAGAGGAAAGTAAAGAAATAACATTTGTAAGTGACCCTTTGAAAGCTCTTTCTTTTTTATTTTTTTAAACAGCTTTATTGGGATATAAATTCACATACCATACAATTCACCCATTTAAAGTGTACAATTCAGTGGTTTTGGGTACATGACATTACGCATTTTCTAAAATTATGGTAAAATACATGTAACATACAATTTGCCATTTTAACCATTTTTAAGTGTACAATTCAGTGGCATTAATTACATGCACAGTGCTGTGCAACCATCACCACTATCTATTTCCAGAACTTTTTCCTCACCCCAAACAAACTCCATAACCATCAGGCAATAACTCCCCATTCCCCGTTCCCCTAAGCCCTAGGTAAACCTCTCATCTACTTTTCTGTCTCTATAAGTTTGTCCCTTTGTGAGCTGTTTCTTTTTGAGCAACTCATTGCTTCGGTGAGATCTTAATCTATTAAAACGGTTGCTATTTTGCAAGCACCTGGAGGATTTTTCTTTTCTATTTGCGTTGCTGTTTCGGGGAGCAGTGCCACACCCTCCGTAAGGTTTGCTCACAGGCAAGGCAGCAGGGGCCTCAGTGGGGGCCGCCTGGGTTCTCATTACCCCGCCTTCTGAAGCCGGGTCTGCTTCTGTGAAATGGGGGTAGTAAACATCCACCTTGGGGGGCCGCCCCGAGGCTGCAGAGCCCCGTCGATCAGGCTGCTGGCATAGGACATGGCGTGGAGCGGTTGTGCTGAGTGCGGCTGTGACCGTCACCACAGTGAACTTCCAAGAAGATAACGTGAATCTCGTTTTTCCCGGTACTGGGGACAGTGGCAGATAAACAGAGCGGGCTGTATGGACTTACCTCAGCTCCTTGGGTGACAGTCTCTCTGTGTTGACAGGAGGAGAGAGGCAGAAGTGTGTGGTGCCAATAAAATCTGTTTTTATAGAGAACAGCGACCTAGAAGTCCGCTTAAGAAAGCACTTCGTAACTGTTTTCGTATCTTGCTTAAAAAGGTCTTGCAGCGAGGCTGGGTTGTGAATGAGAAGAGAGTACGTCTCTGTGTGTTGGTCGCACTCGTGTGCGCTGAGCCTCAGGGTGCTGGTGAGGCTGTGTGACTGGGGAGCAGCAGAGTGAAGCGGACACCTCCTGCATTCGTCTGCCACCAGGAGCATTTGTGTTGAGCACGTCCTTTTCCCCCGGAGCCCCCGGTCATGCCAGAGCGAGGAGGTCAGGGGAGGCAGAACGGAGGCGAATAATAGCAGTGCTGATTATGGGACCCTTCCTTTCCGATGGGCTGGCTTTCCCAAGAACTCGGTATTAGCTGTCCTTTAATTTTATGTTAATGGTGCTTGAATACAGGAGCAATGTCCTCTGTCCCCTCAGTTCTACCAAAAATGGGTCTTGAACCAGGGATAGGGAACGTAGCTCATCACTCGTCCTAAACCAGTTAGAACTGTTGTGGACGCTGCTTCTTTTTTTAAAAAAAAATATATTATCCCATTGCTTCTATCTAACTGCCTAGCTATCTATCTATCTATTTACTATTTTTGGCTGTGTTGGGTCTTCATTGCTGCACGCGGGCTTTCTCAAGTTGCGGTGAGCGGGGCCTACTCTTCGTTTCAGTGCGCCGGCTTCTGATTGCGGCGGCTTCTCTTTTTGTGGAACACTGGCTCTAGGCATGTGGGCTTCAGTAGTTGTGGCACGTGGGCTCAGTAGTTGTGGCTCACGGGCTCTAGAGTGCATGCTCAGTAGTTGTGGCTCATGGGCTTAGTTGCTCCGCAGCATGTGGGATCTTCCCGGACCAGGGCTCGAACCCGTGTCCCCTGCATTGGCAGGCGGATTCTTAACCACTGCGCCACCAGGGAAGTCCCTGGACGCTGCTTCTTAATTATTAAGAGTCTAGGGAGTAAGCCTTTTAATAGAAGCGGAGTCCATTCTCAACCTCTTCCAAATTGTGCAAATTTTGGAGTCAGGCGCCATGAAGAGTAAAAATCACACTATTACGAACGCTTAGAGCAGCCTCCCAGATTCTGGAAGACTTGAAGCCAATTGTTCCCTAGTTTACCGAATGTATTTTTCCCTGGTACACAGGATGTATTTTATCCTCCTATCCCTTAACCAAAGCCCTTTATTTTGCCCCAACTCATGTTCATTTTACTTTGGGTTTCCCAAATTACTAGGATGGAAAGAATCTCCAAGGATTGGCTTGGTTTGATTGCCCTGAAAGTTAGTACACTGATTTTCATAAAGGTGAAAGACAAGGCAAGTCTAGGGCACATTATAATATCCTGAAGCCTTTAATGTGGGGCTTTTCAATACTGGGAACTTAGTGCTTGTTTCCAAACTAGTCGTTGGCTTCTCCATGGAAGGGGGTGCTTGCCTCAAGCTGATTTTGCCTTATCTAATTTCTGCCTTGCAATCTTGTTTGCCAAAAGATTTATCAGGCAAGCTGCTACCATGGCTTTGTCAAAAGGCTACTTTTTAGAGAAACCTTAAAGGGCACCCACTCCACATACCTCTACTTGGCATGCCAGCCCTGTGGGCCCCCAGGGGCTGTCCACATGTGGGCCCGTTCTAGCCTTGTATTTGCTCTGGTTGCTTTAAAGTACACGTCCCTCTGGCTTAATAACTTGTTTATCGTAACGATAAACAAGTAATTTGTTGAGGTTAAAAAAAATCAATCCCTGGATATTTGTTTAAACAGCTTGCCTCCTCCCTAGCAGGATATCATATTAGTTTCCTATGATTCCTATAACAAATCACTGCAAGCTTGGTAGGTGCCTTAAAACAACAGAATTTATTCTTTCACAGTTCTGGAGGCCAGAAGTTTGAAATCAAGATATAGGTACAGCTGTGCTCCTTCCAGAGGCTCTGTCTCTCTAGCATCTGGTGACTGCTGGCCCTCCTTGGCTTGCGGCCGCATCACTCCAATCTCTGCCTCCATTGTCCCATTGCCTCCCGCTCTTCGTGTGTCCTGTCTCCCTCTACCTTTCTCTTATAAGAACAGTTGTGATGGCGTTTAGGGTCCACTTGGATAGTTCAGGGTATGTCCTCATCTTAAGGTCCTTAACCTAATTTCTAGTTATATCTGCTAAGATCCTTTGTCCAAGTGAGGCAGTGTTCACAGGTTCTGGGAATTAGAATGTGGATATATCATTTTGGAGGCCCACTGAATAGACATGTTGGTAGTGAAGTCAGCATTCTTAGGTATTCCTTGCCTTGCTTTGGCCCTGGCTATGAACAAGTAGGTAATAGTTATTTCCAAGACTATTTAACAGTTAATTTATATGATTCAAGGGTTAGCAGTGAGGGACTTCCCTGCTGGCGCAGTGGATAAGACTCCACGCTCCCAATGCTGGCCGCCTGGGTTCGATCTCTGGTCAGGGAACTAGATCCCACATGCATGCCACAACTAAGAGTTCACATGCCGCAACTAAGGAGCCAGGGAGCTGCAACAAAGGAGCCTGACTGCCGCAACCAAGACCTGGTGCAACCAAATAAATGAATAAATAAATATTTTTTTAAAAAGGGTTAGCTGTACTCTAAGAAATTTAGACTAGCTACCAAATATCTTCTCCAATGAACATCTTCCACGGTTCAGAGGATTTCACCCGCATTGACTGTAATTTCTGACAGCAGCCCTGAGGGGGTAGGTAATAGTGTCCCCATTTGAGAGCTGAGGCCATCTGCTGAGGGCCCCAGAAACCGCAGAGTCAGGGATAACCCAGGTTTGTCTGCAGCTGGGAATGGATTCTTCCTCCACAGCAGCAGTCTCTAAAAGACACAGTTCTACAGTTAGTGGCACATTTTCTTAAGAGATAACGCTAGTATCTTTGAAAGATTTCTTTCTCTCTGTGTTTGGCTTGAGCAGTGATTCTAAAAGACGTTGACTTTGACCCTTGGATTGTGGGGGACTGGTTTCCTCTGACATTTTACAATCTGCTGTTTTATAGGCCCTGAGGACGTTGCCTTTGTACAAGGTTTAGTTTAACACTTTTATTTGATGTAATTTGATATGGTTCATTTGATGGAGACTGTTTACATGAGCTGCTGGTTTTCTTTCTTTCTTTCTTCTTTCCTTTCTTTCCCCCCTCCTTGTTGCTTGCGTTATTTCTCTGCTTGAGAAGGGACATGAGTTGGCTTCGGGACAAATGTCGGGTAATGCTGTATTTGTCAAAACATAAAGTGGCTAGATGGAAATTGCACGCGCCCCACCCCCTGCGTGAAATGGAAATACCTGGTGCCCCAGTAACGCTCCTGTAGCCAGCGGTTGCCCTCTTATTTTACACGAGGTCTTTAGTGAGCAAAACAAATGAGCTTATTCTGTGAGAGATGTCTGCATGCTTCCTACCCTGGATGATAAAATTAGTTTTTTATAGCGCATAAATATGTATAATGATGAGCCCTTGCATACAAGGTTCTTATGAAGTGCTTTTACTGCTGTGCCCTGAAGGAAATACCAAGACCATTTGCAAGTACAGTAGAGCTGGCCATCGTTAAAGGTTTCAATTTTCCTCTGGAAGGCTTGGGACTTGGGGTGAGGTACAAATTAATTCACTGCTCAAATTGTGTTGAGATTAGATTTTACTCGACATTTCTGTATTCCAGTCTTTAATGGTATAAGAGGAGTGCAGTTTTACTTGGAAATGTCTTTTTTTTTGAGGTAAAGCTTTTTAGGAAGAGAAGTGTAGTCTTGATGAAAGCAGATGAGCAAATGCAAATTTTTACTCATTTATTGAAATACTGAGTCTCTAGATGGAAGAATGAGAAGCTTGGAGGCTGGAGGATTTTCCTTTTGCTCAGGCAAGACACCAGAATAAACACTGTTCTCCTTTAGGAAGACATGCCGTAACATCAGACGTCCTTCTAGATCATTCAGGCCTGTGTGTATGTGTACAAATCTGACCTGCATAAAATAAGCATTCAGACACCTCAGTGTCTCGCTCAACCCTGAGATGTGCTGATGCACTGGCTTTCCTGATGGTGATCATGGTGTGTGGGGGCAGGTGTGACTGGAAGGCCCGATGCCCAGGTAGCCCAGATAGCAGCTCTTTCTGCACTGCAAACATGGGAAGGTTGTCCTTTTGACCTGCAGCTGTATGGCTCTCTTCTCTGCTCGGTCATCCTGGTTGCCTTCCTCAGCCTACCCAAAGCTCTTCTCAGACAGCAACATCATTTCTTGTATCGGGACTCTGCCCCATCACACAAAGCTATAATTTAATCAGATCTTAAAGCATTACCAAAAAACCCCATGGACAGCAGGCTCACTGTTTCACATGGAGGCTTTGGAAGTAGCTCAGGTTAAAGCCCGATGGGAGTGGGTACCCAGCAGAGAGAAGGCAGGAGCCTTTAGTGTAGGGCTTGTAGTGGGAAGCTTTGGGTCTGAGTCTGTCTCTGCTCCCATGATGGCCAAGGGTGAGCCACTGGACTTGGGAAAACCTGCTTCCTCATTCCTTGTATGACAGGACTGATGCCTGCCTGTCCTCCAGACTCCAGAGGATCAAACGAGGCTGAATGTGCCATAATAAATACTGTTATTTTGGTCAGGGACTTCGTCCTTTAAAAAAGTAATATATATTTTTCCTGACTGAAACACAAATTACCCACTCGTAATTCCACCAGCCAAAAAGAAAAAAAAAAAAAAAAAGCTGTCATTTTAGTGTATTTCCTACTAGTGTGTTTTCTATCTCTATTTCATTTATTAATTGAGTTGTACTATTTATATAATTTTGTAACTTAAAAAAATACAGTAAAGGATTTTACAAAAGACAGTAAAACTAGTGGTTAGCAGCATCATGTCACTGGCCTTCAGTGGTTTGTCAGGTGGATATATCATTGTCCACTTATAACCTAACCTTTGTGTTGGGCCTTTTGTCAGATGCACGTCCACTGCACTGCACTGGGCATTACTGGTTTTTCTGCCAATTGCTTCTTAAAGTGGCCCTCAGTGCACCTCACTGATTCACTGTCTTTCTCTGCCATCAGTTAACAGCATTGGAAAGCATGCTGCTGCAGGAGCAAAATTAAGTATTTTGTTTCATTTCTGAATAGAATTATTGGCTTTACACATAGACTCGGTCATGCAGAATTTTAACAAGCTGTAATGATCTTTTCGATTCCCCGAGGATTGAGCCTACGTGCAAAGTATTCCTGATTGACCTTCAGGACTTCCTGTGTGCATTTTTTTAAAAAATATTTTTTATTTATTTATTTATTTATTTATTTATTTATGGCTGTGTTGGGTCTTCGTTTCTGTGCGAGGGCTTTCTCTAGTTGCGGCAAGTGGAGGCCACTCTTCATCGTGGTGCGCGGGCCTCTCACTATCGCGGCCTCTCTTGTTGCGGAGCACAGGCTCCAGACGCGCAGGCTCAGCAATTGTGGCTCACGGGCCTAGTCGCTCCGTGGCATGTGGGATCTTCCCAGACCAGGGCTCGAACCCGTGTCCCCTGTATTGGCAGGCAGATTCTCCATCACTGCGCCACCAGGGAAGCCCATGCATTTTTTTTGCAAAGGATATATCCAGCCATTTCTTTTCCATAGCACTTTATTTATTTATTTATGCCCCACGGCATGCAAGATCTTAGTTCCCTGGATCGAATCTGCACCCCCTGCAGTGGAAGCACGGAGTCTTAACCACTGGACCGCCAGGGAAGTACCCCTGTGTGCATTTTTGAATATCACCTTTGCCCTTTTTGCTTTCTTGAGCACAGCTGCATAAAATGGGTTAATACTGGCACTGTTTTGCAATCCTTTTTTATTCACTGGACAACTAGGGAATGGTTCAGATAAGCCATAGTCCAAGGCAAGCTATTGTGTCATCAAAGAATAACGTTTGATCTTAGTGTACTTCTTTTGAGCTGCTCAGTGTGTTTTGTGGTTGCCAGAATCTGGCTCTGAAACTTGTTGGTAAGGTCGGAGAATTTTGATAAGGTTGGAGACACCTGATTCTTTGTATGTATGTGAGTGTTCCTCCTTCCAATGTTGGCCAGCCTTGGGTGCTGCTTTAGTGGTTAAAGTTTGTGATGCTGGAGGTGCTGATTTGTGGCCAAGTCACAGAAAGGGTTGGAGTTTTGCCAGTGAGTTGCCAAGAGAGTAGTTTAAGTAATCTTTTTTTTTACTTTCTTCTTAAAAATGAGAAAAACAGCTGTCAGCAATAATTTTCCCCAATTTATCTCTTGCAGAGAACCTAGTTGCATGCCACAGTTCAGCTCCTGGTTTCCGGGAGTGGTGGAAGCCTTATGTTATTGCTTCTTGGATTTCGAGGTAGTCCTTGGTGTTTGTTGTAATCATTTTGTGTTTTTCTAAGCCAAAATGATTTACTGTAAACAAATCATTAAGACTAATACTTTTTTGGACAAGTTGACACAAGTCATTATTTTTTTTTTTTTTTTTTTTTTCCACACACACACACTGTATTTTATTTTTACAAGAGATAGATAGACTGACACCAAGCATTGTACATGGATGACCACAACAAAAGCAACAATGATTGCAATTACCAAACATGAAACACACTTATACTATGTCATAACATTGACATTCAGTCCAGTAATCCTCCACTGTAACAGCTCCTTTACTTTGCAGTGAAAATTGATTTGTATATTCTTTTCCTCTGAGTCCTTGTGGGATTTTTTTTTTTTTTTAATTCAGACAGAAAGTCACAAAAATTATACTCATCCTCATCAGTTCACTCAGTCCCATGTAATTAATTTCTTTTTTTTCATCTTGATCTTTTGTTAGCACTTTTATGAGTTCATCAGTTTTTCATTAGAGTTCTGAAAATGCTTATTCATTCAGTTCAGCAGTACAGTCAGTTACCAGAAACCTGTACTTGTCAGAGTCTTTTCCATGAATTTCTTGAAGATGAAACTCTTTTATAGGAACATATTTGCAAAATCATCAGAGTACACCCAGAACTGTCTGTAAATGACAAAAGACTTAAAAATGACCATGGTTAAAGATTTGATGAAAGTTCATAATAATGCAGTTGACAAGAAAATTAGTTATTTCTGAGATATACATTTTAAAGTAATAACTAGGATTATTACTTATAACATTATACCAGAACATATAAGATTTTTAGACGTTTCCTGTAATGTCTGAAACATTTATATTAACATATTTCCATACATATTTCCATACAAATACAAATATAAGATTTTTAGAAATTTCATGTAATGTCTGAAACATTTATATTAACATATTTCCATACATATTTCCATACAAATACAAATATAAGATTTTTAGAAATTTCATGTAATGTCTGAAACATTTATATTAACATATTTCCATACATATTTCCATACAAATACAAATATAAGATTTTTAGAAATTTCATGTAATGTCTGAAACATTTATATTAACATATTTCCATACATATTTCCATACAAATACAAATATAAGATTTTTAGAAATTTCATGTACTGTCTGAAACATTTATATTAACATATTTCCATACATATTTCCATACAAATACAAATATAAGATTTTTAGAAATTTCATGTAATGTCTGAAACATTTATATTAACATATTTCCATACAAATAACCCAATGAAAGTTTAGTATTAGTTGTTTTGTTTGTTTTTTTATACTGCAGGTTCTTATTAGGCATCAGTTTTATACACATCCGTGTATACATGTCAATCCCAATCGCCCAATTCAGCACATCACCATCCCCACCTCATCGCAGTTTTCCCCCCTTGGTGTCCATATGTCCATTCTCTACATCTGTGTCTCAACTTCTGCCCTGCAAACTGGCTCATCTGTACCATTTTTCTACGTTCCACATACATGCATTAACATACGATATTTGTTTTTCTCTTTCTGACTTACTTCACTCTGTATGACAGTCTCTAGATCCATCCACTTCTCAACAAATGACTCAATTTCGTTCCTTTTTATGGCTGAATAATATTCCATCGTATATATGTACCACAACTTCTTTATCCATTCGTCTGTTGATGGGCATTTAGGTTGCTTCCATGACCTGGCTATTGTAAATAGTGCTGCAATGAACATTCGGGTGCACGTGTCTTTTTGAATTACGGTTTTCTCTGGGTATATGCCCAGTAGTGGGATTGCTGGGTCATATGGTAATTCTATTTTTAGTTTTTTAAGGAACCTCCATATTGTTCTCCATAGTGGCTGTATCAATTTACATTCCCACCAACAGTGCAAGAGGGTTCCCTTTTCTCCACACCCTCTCCAGCATTTGTTGTTTGTAGATTTTCTGATGATGCCCATTCTAACAGGAGTGAGGTGATACCTCATTGTAGTTTTGATTTGCATTTCTCTAATAATTAGTGATGTTGAGCATCTTTTCATGTGCTTCGTGGCCGTCTGTATGTCTTCTTTGGAGAAATGTCTATTTAGGTCTTCTGCCCATTTTTGGATTGGGGTGTTTGTTTCTTTGATATTGAGCTGAATGAGCTGTTTATATATTTTGGAGATTAATCCTTTGTCCGTTGATTCATTTGCAAATATTTTCTCCCATTCTGAGGGTTGTCTTTTCGTCTTGTTTATGGTTTCCTTTGCTGTGCAAAAGCTTTGAAGTTTCATTAGGTCCCACTTGTTTATTTTTGTTTTTATTTCCATTACTCTAGGAGGTGGATCGAAAAAGATCTTGCTGTGATTGATGTCAAAGAGTGTTCTTCCTATGTTTTCCTCTAAGAGTTTTATAGTGTCCAGTCTTATATTTAGGTCTCTAATCCATTTTGAGTTTATTTTTGTGTATGGTGTTAGGGAGTATTCTAATTTCATTCTTTTACATGTGGCTGTCCAGTTTTCCCAGCACCACTTATTGAAGAGACTGTCTTTTCTCCATTGTATATCTTTGCCTCCTTTGTCATAGATTAGTTGACCATAGGTGCGTGGGTTAATCTCTGGGCTTTCTATCTTGTTCCATTGATCTATGTTTCTGTTTTTGTGCCAGTACCATATTGTCTTGATTACTGTAGCTTTGTAGTATAGTCTGAAGTCAGGGAGTCTGATTCCTCCTGCTCCATTTTTTTGCCTCAAGACTGCTTTGGCTATTCGGGGTCTTTTGTGTCTCCATACAAATTTTAAGATGATTTGTTCTAGCTCCGTAAAAAATGCCATTGGTAATTTGATAGGGATTGCATTGAATCTGTAGATTGCTTTGGGTAGTATACTCATTTTCACAATGTTGATTCTTCCAATCCAAGAACATGGTATATCTCTCCATCTGTTGGTATCATCTTTAATTTCTTTCATCAGTGTCTTATAGTTTTCTGCATACAGGTCTTTTGTCTCCCTAGGTAGGTTTATTCCTAGGTATTTTATTCTTTTTGTTGCAATGGTAAATGGGAGTGTTTCCATAATTTCTCTTTCAGATTTTTCATCATTAGTGTATAGGAATGCAAGAGATTTCTGTGCATTAATTTTGTAACCTGCAACTTTACCATATTCATTAATTAGCTCTAGCAGTTTTCTGGTGGCAGTTTTAGGATTCTCTATGTATAGTATCATGTCATCCGCAAACAGTGACAGTTTTACTTCTTCTTTTCCAATTTGTATTCCTTTTATTTCTTTTTCTTCTCTGATTGCCGTGGCTAGGACTTCCAGAACTATGTTGAATAATAGTGGTGAGAGTGGACATCCTTGTCTCGTTCCTGATCTTAGAGGAAATGCTTTCAGTTTTTCACCATTGAGAATGATGTTTGCTGTGGGTTTGTCATATATGGCCTTTATTATGTTGAGGTAGGTTCCCTCTATGCCCACTTTCTGGAGAGTTTTTATCAGAAATGGGTGTTGAATTTTGTCAAAAGCTTTTTCTGCATCTATTGAGATGATCATATGGTTTTTATTCTTCAATTTGTTAATATGGTGTATCACATTGATTGATTTGCGTATATTGAAGAATCCTTGCATCCCTGGGATAAATCCCACTTGATCGTGGTGTATGATCCTTTTAATGTGTTGTTGGATTCTGTTTGCTAGTATTTTGTTGAGGATTTTTGCATCTATATTCATCAGTGATATTGGTCTGTAATTTTCTTTTTTTGTAGTGTCTTTGTCTGGTTTTGGTATCAGGGTGATGGTGGCCTCATAGAATGAGTTTGGGAGAGTTCCTTCCTCTGCAATTTTTTGGAAGAGTTTGAGAAGGATGGGTGTTAGCTCTTCTCTAAATGTTTGATAGAATTCACCTGTGAAGCCATCTGGTCCTGGACTTTTGTTTGTTGGAAGATTTTTAATCACAGTTTCAATTTCATTACTTGTGATTGGTCTGTTGATATTTTCTGTTTCTTCCTGGTTCAGTCTTGGAAGGTTATACCTTTCTAAGAATTTGTCCATTTCTTCCAGGTTGTCCATTTTATTGGCATAAAGTTGCTTGTAGTAGTCTCTTAGGATGTTTTGTATTTCTGCGGTGTCTGTTGTAACTTCTCCTTTTTCATTTCTGATTTTATTGATTTGAGTCCTCTCCCTCTTTTTCTTGATGAGTCTGGCTAATGGCTTATCAATTTTGTTTATCTTCTCAAAGAACCAACTTTTAGTTTTATTGATCTTTGCTATTGTTTTCTTTGTTTCTATTTCATTTATTTCTGCTCTGATCTTTATGATTTCTTTCCTTCTGCTAACTTTGGGTTTTGTTTGTTCTTCTTTCTCTAGTTTCTTTAGGTGTAAAGTTAGATTGTTTACTTGAGATTTTTCTTGTTTCTTTAGGTAGGCTTGTATAGCTATAAACTTCCCTCTTAGAACCGCTTTTGCTGCATCCCATAGGTTTTGGGTCGTCGTGTTTTCATTGTCATTTGTCTCTAGGTATTTTTTTATTTCCTGTTTGATTTCTTCAGTGATCTCTTGGTTATTTAGTAACGTATTGTTTAGCCTCCATGTGTTTGTCTTTTTTACGTTTTTTTCCCTGTAATTCATTTCTAATCTCATAGCGTTGTGGTCAGAAAAGATGCTTGATATGATTTCAATTTTCTTAAATTTACTGAGGCTTGATTTGTGACCCAAGATGTGATCTATCCTGGAGAATGTTCCGTGTGCACTTGAGAAGAACGTGTAATCTGCCGTTTTTGGATGGAATGTCCTATATATATCAATTAAATCTATCTGGTCTATTGTGTCATTTAAAGCTTCTGTTTCCTTATTTATTTTCATTTTGGATGATCTGTCCATTGGTGTAAGTGAGGTGTTAAAGTCCCCCACTATTATTGTGTTACTGTCGATTTCCTCTTTTATAGCTGTTAGCAGTTGCCTTATGTATTGAGGTGCTCCTATGTTGGGTGCATATATATTTATAATTGTTATATCTTCTTCTTGGATTGATCCCTGGATCATTATGTAGTGTCCTTCCTTGTCTCTTGTAACATTCTTTATTTTAAAGTCTATTTTATCTGATATGAGTATAGCTACTCCAGCTTTCTTTTGATTTCCATTTGCATGGAATATCTTTTTCCATCCCCTCACTTTCAGTCTGTATGTGTCCCTAGGTCTGAAGTGGGTCTCTTGTAGACAGCATATATATGGGTCTTGTTTTTGTATCCATTCAGCCAGTCTATGTCTTTTGGTTGGGGCATTTAATCCATTCACGTTTAAGGTAATTATCGATATGTATGTTCCTATGACCATTTTCTTAATTCTTTTGGGTTTGTTTTTGTAGGTCCTTTTCTTCTCTTGTGTTTCCCACTTAGAGAAGTTCCTTTAGCATTTGTTGTAGAGCTGGTTTGGTGGTGCTGAATTCTCTTAGCTTTTGCTTGTCTGTAAAGCTTTTGATTTCTCCATCAAATCTAAATGAGATCCTTGCTGGGTAGAGTAATCTTGGTTGTAGGTTCTTCCCTTTCATCACTTTAAGTATTTCATGCCACTCCCTTCTGGCTTGCAGAGTTTCTGCTGAGAAATCAGCTGTTAACCTTATGGGGGTTCCCTTGTATGTTATTTGTCGTTTTTCCCTTGCTGCTTTCAATAATTTTTCTTTGTCTTTAATTTTTGCCACTTTGATTACTATGTGTCTCGGCGTGTTTCTCCTTGGGTTTATTCTGTATGGGACTCTCTGCGCTTCCTGGACTTGGGTGGCTATTTCCTTTCCCATGTTAGGGAAGTTTTCGATTATAATCTCTTCAAATATTTTCTCTGGTCCTTTCTCTCTCTCTTCTCCTTCTGGGACCCCTATAATGCGAATGTTGTTGCGTTTAATGTTGTCCCAGAGGTCTCTTAGGCTGTCTTCATTTCTTTTTATTCTTTTTTCTTTAGTCTGTTCCGCAGCAGTGAATTCCACCATTCTGTCTTCCAGGTCACTTATCCGTTCTTCTGCCTCAGTTATTCTGCTATTGATTCCTTCTAGTGTAGTTTTCATTTCAGTTATTGTATTGGTCATCTCTGTTTGTTTGTTCTTTAATTCTTCTAGGTCTTTGTTAATCATTTCTTGCATCTTCTCAATCTTTGCCTCCATTCTTATTCCGAGGTCCTGGATCATCTTCACTATCATTATTCTGAATTCTTTTTCTGGAAGGTTGCCTATCTCCACTTCATTTAGTTGTTTTTCTGGGGTTTTTTCTTGTTCCTTCATCTGGTACATAGCCCTCTGCCTTTTCATCTTCTCTGTCTTTCTGTAACTGTGGTTTTTGGTCCACAGGCTGCAGGATTGTAGTTTTTCTTGCTTCTGTTGTCTGCCCTCTGGTGGTTGAGGCTATCTAAGAGGCTTGATGGGAGGCTCTGGTGGTGGGTAGAGCTGACTGTTGCTGTGGCGGTCAGAGCTCAGTAAAACCTTAATCCACTTGACTGTTGATGGGTGGGGCTGGGTTCCCTCCCTGTTGCTGTGGCGATCAGAGCCCAGTAAAACCTTAATCCACTTGACTGTTGATGGGTGGGGCTGGGTTCCCTCCCTGTTGGTTGTTTTGCCTGAGGCAACCCAACACTGGAGCCTACCCGTGCTCTTTGGTGGGGTTAATGGCAGACTCTGGGAGGGCTCACGCCAAGGAGAACTTCCCAGGACCTCTGCTGCCAGTGTCCTTATCCCCACGGTGAAACAGAGCCACCACTCGCCTCTGCAGGAGACCCCCCAACACCAGCAGGTACGTCTGGTTCAGTCTCCCCCAGGGTCACTGCTCCTTCCCCTGGGTCCCGATGCACACCTTACTTTGTGTGTGCCCTCCAAGAGTGGGGTCTCTGTTTCCCCCAGTCCTGTCACAGTCCTGCAATCAATTCCCACTAGACTTCAAAGTCTGATTCTCTAGGAATTCCTCCTCCCTTTGCCGGACCCCCAGGTTGGGAAGCCTGAGGTGGGGCTCAGAACCTTCACTCCAGTGGGTGGACTTCTGTGGTATAAGTGTTCGCCAGTCTGTGAGTCACCCACCCAGCAGTTATGGGATTTGATTTTACTCTGATTGAGCCCCTCCTACCGTCTCACTGTGGCTTCTCCTCTGTCCTTGGACGTGGGGTGTCCTCCTTGGTGAAGTCCAGGGTCTTCCTGTCAATGATTGTCCAGCAGCCAGTTGTGATTCTGGTGCTCTCGCAAGAGGGAGTGAGAGCACGTCCTTCTACTCCGCCATCTTGGTTAATCTTCGACACAAGTCATTATTATCCAGCTGACCAGTGAATCATCACGAATGGCAATTAACACAGCCTTGAACATACTCTTTTTCTGTGAACCCAGTGATTTTCAGTTCCCAGATTCTGAGTCAGTAGGGCTTAGGTGGGGCCTAGGAATTTACATTTCTGTCCAGATTCCGATCTGGGGACTAGGGAAGCACATTTTGATAAGTGGTCAAGGTTCTAGGCTCCTAAGGAGCTTTATGTCTGACATGAAATTATTCTGTGACTATGGGCCTTCTTACACAGTCTAGGTCACAGTGTCATATCGCCCTGGTCAGAAAAGAATGTTAGCAGATGGCTTTTCATGAGTGCCATGCAGCATATGGGCAGCAGAGGTGGGTAGCTGTTTGGGACATAAAGCCATTGTACACAGCCTATTCTGTGTAGCCTATTAAAGAGGCTGAGCTGAATTCACCCAGCCTGCTGAGTGAATGACCCCGAGTGTGCTGTGTTCTACCCTTGGATCTTTCTAGACATGTTTGAAAGCCGAGATAAACAGCATTACCAGTATTATCATAGAACATTAAAAAACTGACAAATGCCAAAAAGAGTAAAATTTGTGTTACAGCATCTAGAATGTGAACTTGAGTCATGTAGTTTACCAGGATAGAATCCTGGTGTAAAATTGGCCCTTGTATCAAATGGGGATTTTAATTTTAGTCTTTGACAGAGTTCGTGTCAGTCCTTTGGAGAATAAGTGCTAAAATAATGTTTCACCAGGAAACTTGCAGGAACGTGGCAAGGGCCCCACACAGCCTTGAGTGTCTTTACCAAATTACAGCCGTCTTGAATCATCACTGAAATAGAAATAACGTTTCATGCAAGCCTTGGTCCGAATGTGTTTTTGATATCTGCAGATGAAAGGCCTCTTGAAAGAGACTGTTTTTCAATACAATCACAGGGAAGGAACACCCTTTCATGTGTTTATCAGCATTTCTGCTTGCCTAGTGCATTTCCTCATATGTTAAAATGAAAACTGTCCAGTCAGATGATCTACACGTGAGGTATTTTATCAAATCACTCGAGGGAGTCAGTGTAGGCCTTTTGACAGCCAGTTTGTATGAGGCATGCCTGCAATGAAATGTTTTAATTTTCCCTCAGAAGGGCAGGGGTGCTACCAGAGCAGTGGCTTGCAAACCGTCTGACCTAAGGGGGCAGGGAGGCCCTGGCGAGTTTACTTTGGTTCTGTTCCACAGACGCTCAGCTACAGTTTTAGAATTGGTTTCCCAATTGTATGGGGTGCAGTCTGCCAAGTCACACACAGAATTGGTTTTCGTGTTCTTCCAGGGTTTGGGACGATTCACTTCTCAATAAAGCCCAGGCATGAAGGTGGAGGCATAGGGAATGAGTGAGAAGGGCTAGTAATATAATTCATCTGAAATTTGAAAGGGGTTTCTATTTAGTTAAAGTATTGAGTAAGCATACAAGGTAGTGTAGGATTAACTAACTTAAAAAAATCTTTTAGAGTGTTTTCACTGAGAATAAATTTTTACTTAGTTTAAGCAGAAATGATACTTAAAATCCAGATGAAATATTAGAGAACAAATAGCCAGTATAATGCTTGACAAAAGATATCTTAAAAAAATTCTTTTTAAAATATTTGCATGGTGAGAGAATTGGGAAAGTCTGCTTTTCAACTGTCATCCTTGTTTGTATTTATAGGACAGTAGGTTTTCTAAACTCGTTGAGGCCACATGATCTTAGGAGGAAAACAGTATTTTAAAAAGAAATAAAGCAATGGCAGACTCAACCTTGTGATTTCACTTTGTATTCGTCTCCCCCACAGCAGGTGAGGTAGTGCA
Organism: Balaenoptera acutorostrata; assembly: GCF_949987535.1. Classification (NCBI taxonomy): domain Eukaryota; kingdom Metazoa; phylum Chordata; class Mammalia; order Artiodactyla; family Balaenopteridae; genus Balaenoptera; species Balaenoptera acutorostrata. The sequence continues at coordinate 26,793,665 of NC_080078.1, forward strand.
TAGGGTACACAAGATTGATTCTACTAGCATTTTCAGTTGGACTTTCTCTAAGAAAATCTCTGGTTATTTCCCCTGGGCCTCTTGGTTCTGGTAGCCTCTATTTTCTTTCTTTCTTTTTTTTTTTTAATTTATTTTTTATTGAAGTATAGTTGAATTACAATGTGTTAATTACTGCTGTACAGCAGAGTGACTCGGTTATACATACATACGTTCTTTTTCATTTTCTCTTCCATTACGGTTTATCACAGGATATTGAATATAGTTCCCTGTGCTATACAGTAGAACCTTGTTGCTTATTCTATTTTCTTTTCTTTTCTTTTTTTTTTGGCTGCGCTGGGTCTTCGTTGCTGCGCACGGGCTTTTCTCTAGCTTAGGCGAGCGGGGGCTACTCTTCGTTGTGGTGCGTGGGCTTCTCCTCGCGATGGCTTCTATTGTTGCGGAGCGCAGGCTCTAGGCATGCGGGCTTCAGTAGTTGCAGCACGTGGGCTCAGTAGTTGTGGCTCGCGGGCTCTAGAGCGCAGGCTCAGTAGTTGAGGCGCATGGGCTTAGTTGCTCCATGGCGTGTGGGATCTTCCCGGACCAGGGATCGAACCCATGTCCCCTGCATTGGCAGGCAGACTCTTAACCACTGTGCCACCAGGGAAGTCCCTCTATTTTCTTTTTTAAGTTTAAAACATAATAGTAAAAGGAATTCTTAAAAACAAAGTTTCCCAAAACGATTGGCTTTTTTTCGGGGCGGGGGCTGGGGAGTAGTTTTTATTTTTGGTTTAATGACATCAGTGTTTTTACAAAGCTGTCAAAATAGTATAAAATTTTGTGCTTTTTTAAAAATTAAAATTGTACCACAAGTTATTGATGTTTTGAAGTTTTTGAAAATTATCTTGAAGTTAATTTTGATCGTTTAATATTCTGTTGAAATGATGAACTGTAATTTACCAACCCCCTCATAAATTGAATCTGGAGGTTGATTTTGATTATTGGTGCATTTGATGGTATAGCAGTGAACATCTTGTTGATTCAGCTTTTATTCTTCTGTTGAAATTTGGGTACACATTTTAAATTGTTTTTATGGTGCTTGACTTTTATATGTTCCTTTAACTTTTACTGAAAGTTTTCTTGATGTGGTTTTTAAAGCTGGGAGCCATCTCTAAATTTACTAGATGGAGAATTGAAAATTATGTGAAGCATAAAAATATTGATCCTTATAACCCAGGAGTAACTTTTCAGGTTCTGGTTGTCAGTAGTAATAACAGCTACTTTCGAGGGGAACCTACTATGTGCTAGGTGCTTTATATGTCTCATTGTCTTCTGACATTGCAGGCAGTATTCATTAAATTGGGTAAACCAGCTACCAGAACCAGAATAGTACACTTGAGACTAAATTAGTGAACTAAAAATAAATTTGGTTTCTTAGCCATAGGATTTGGTTTATTAAATTGTAGGCTAGGCAACAAGTTCTCAAATCACAGAGTACCAGAACTTCGTTTTTTCTGGCATTAACAGAACAGTGGTATTCATGCTGATGGTTCCATTTGTAAACTAGATCATGCCCTGCCTGGCTTTTGAATGCCTGGTAATAATGTGCCTTAATTGCGGGTCAGTGAAACCAAACTAATTGCTTGTTGGGCACTTGGATTGCCTTTTTAATTTGCTGTATAATGCGGTCCCTACCAGAAATGCACAATATGTTATCTAAATAAAACTCATTAAAATCATCTTACAAACAACAGAATGCCTGATATCTTGTCCATAATCTTGCAAATAAAAGCAAATCGAATGGCATTACAGAGAGTTGTAACTTAGAAGTACTCTTTTAAAAGTGCCTTTGTATCCATTTTGGAAGTATACATAAATGATTGCTATGGTTAATATCCGTGTGATAGGGTTTTTTTTTTTAAGCAAGGATTATTTTGCTTTGCGCTCTTAATATGTTTTAAATGGCAGTAATGACATGAGCTTTTGAGACGGTCACTTATTTAAGACTGTGCAGTTCACCCAGTAAGATTAGTATTCATCCAATGACTGCATTCAGTTAAAAAAAAAAAAAAAAAGACATCAGTGACACGTTCTTAGCTCACAAAACACCAATCCATAGGGGTTACCTTTACAGTTGTGGGAACAGTTGTTCATAGGTGGTTAAGTTGGTTAGCACTCTGTAGTACTTGTTTTCTCTCAGTTTCTCTGGACCAACAAGGCAGCTCTTTGACTCTTTGATTACTAATTTTTTTCATTTAGCTAATACTTATTGAGTAGCTCCTGAGTGCCAGGAGCTGTTGTAGGTGTTGGGGGTACCAGTTTTTTTCTTCTCTTTATGATAAATATTTAGCCCTAGAGAAAAAATGTGAAGTGAATCTTAAGACCCTTTAAAATGATTTTAGAAATAGGGTAATATAATTAAGAAGCTTCTACAAAAGAATTTAATAGATGCTTATATCTTTATTTTTTTTTTAGCTAAATAAACATGCCTATATCAGTCTTTTTTTAATAGAAGTTAGTCCATTATCCGTTTTTCTTTTCTTTTGGTAGGCTATTTCTCATGAGAGTCATGGATATCCCCTATCTAAACTTGGAAGGACCAGACTGTAAGTGAATTTTTATTTTCTCGTTGCATCTGCATATTTAAGTGTGTGGTCTGGAAGGGATAACAGGAAAAGTATTACTGAAGAAAGAGTTTTATTCACTTAAAAATAGCCAGTGATTTTGTGGTTGATATGAATAGTATGCTTAAGTTAATGTTACCCTTGGGCCTTGATTAACTCATCTCTTTACTTACATTTTCCAGTTCATACATGAGTTGAATTTTAAAAAAATATGTCTTCTCATCATTACTTCATTTTCACTCAGAACTCTAAATTCATAATTTTTTATAAATACATATGTAATAGATTTTAAGATGTGCTAGCCATGTCAATAACAGTACATTTTCTATTTTCCAATTATTTGAGTATGTATATATTTAAGTTTAGTGGGTGGATGTTTTTTTTTTTTCATTGAAAACCTCAGAAAGCCAGTCTATTTGGGAGGTGGTTGCTTCTTCTTCTGATTATTCTTTTCCATTGCTGTTTTCCTAGCCTGGCTTATTTGCCTTAATGTATGCCGATAGGCATAGAGAAATGGGTGAACTACACTTTATATTTGATGATAATAATCATTGTAATAATAGTTTGAGGACATACTGTGTTGCACTCCATATTAGACTTATGTTTAAATCTGTCATTCTCACAGCAATTCTATGAGCTGAATATCGTCATCCCCAATTTATAACCATGAGTGGCTGGAGTGGTTAGGTCTCTTGCTTAGAGTTGCACAGTTAAGTGGTGGGTCTGGGATTAGAAAACAAGATTGTGACTCAGGACTGCCTCTGCTCAAACACAGTCCATTTAACTTGGACACTGCATTATTATTATTATTATTATTATTATTTTAACTAAATAAACATATGGACAACTAGATTAAAATGAGAAAGTTAAATGTTTAGTGAAACTTCTTGAACAGAGCAGTCTTTTTCTTTTTTTCTTTAAATAATTTTCCCAGGAACTTCATGAGCAAAGATGTTTCTGCATAGAATTGCTAGGGTTCAAATTGTTGTGGGTTCTGTAAAGTATCAGAGCGTGAGGCCTAAGCTCAGATGGCAGTGTCCTTCCAGTCAATCCCAAGAATGCTTTCAGGGGTCACTTGGTAATCATGAGGCATTCATAACGATTCCCCAAGTTAGCCAGGGCTTAGTTTCGTCAAAGAACCACTGGTCTGTTGTCCACTTTTCAGCTATCAACCTTTCATCAAAAATTTGTCTTGTAGTGCAGCCTAAACGTGATCATGTCCTCCATGTGACATTCCCCAAAGAATGGAAAACCAGCGACCTTTACCAGCTTTTCAGTGCCTTTGGTAAGTAAAGCACAAGTACAGATGTACTTTTAGGATCCTGCTCCTCTATTGATCTAGATGGTCAAAGGTATACAGATGGCTTTAGCTTGGGCATAAACAAGGATTAATATGCAAGGTTTTAATCTCACTCATGGAATTTCTGGAGTTTGGTATGCTGCTGTCTTTGTGCTAATGTGATCTGAGGAACTTTTGCTAGCATCCCACAATAGAGTGCTATTATTAATCCATGGAAAGCAAGATACAGTTACTATGACTGCCCCTTACTGCCAACCATGGGAAATAGGTCTGGGCTAAGGATAAATTGTTTTTAAGATTAAATTCAGAGAGAATGTCTGTTTCATAAGGGCAGGCAGTTGCTGCTTGACAACGAATAGTCCAAGCAGACAAGCACAGATGTTTGAGAGGACCAAGATATGTGATATGTATGAGGTAGGGCGGTTCTTCTGTTACCTTTTTATCAGGTCAGGCAATTAGGTTAAATTGAACAGTCTTCTGATTAGGGTTTATAAAGGCCATTCTGATTGTAAGTCTTCAGCAATGTCTCTTTATTTTAACAAATAAAGTATTTAAGCTATCATCTTTGGAAATTCATGAATAAAGTGGAGGCAGCAAAAACCTAAATGTCCAATAATAAGAATGTTCAGTGAATGTTTATGTGTCTCCCCAACAGACTAGTATGTAGCCATTTTAAAAAGAGTTGAAGAGTTTGTTAAAAGATGGTAAAGTGTTTATATTTTAACATTTATAGTAAAAAGCAGATACAAAGTAGGATTCCTGTATAACTAACATTATTTTTTTTTTAAACTTTGTGTAGAAATCAAACTGAAAGGGAGCATCATGCTCTTATCACTGAATGTTTTAGATAGGATTGTTTTCTTCTTGTTTATGCTTTTCTGTATTTCCTAAAATAAGCATATATTAGCTTTTGTAAGTACAAAACGTTATGCACTTAATTTTCAGGAAAGTAAGTGAACGTAGGTATATTTCTGGAAAGGTATCCTAATCTTTGCAGATAGTCTAAATGACCTCTGAAATTCTAGTCCTGCTTTTTTTTTTTTTTTTGGCTGAGTTGGGTCTTCGTTGCTGTGTGCGGGCTTTCTCTAGTTGCGGCAAGTGGCAGCTGCTGTTCGTTGCGGTGTGCGGGCCTCTCATTGTGGTGGCTTCTCCTGTTGCAGAGCACGGGCTCTAGGCACGCGGGCTTCAGTAGTTGTGGCACACGGGCTTAGCTGCCCCGCGGCATGTGGGATCTTCCCAGACCAGGGCTCGAACCCGTGTCCCCTGCATTGACAGGTGGATTCTTAGCCACTGTGCCACCAGGGAAGCCCCTAGTCCTGCTTTTTAATTTAAATGCAGGTACAGAAATGCAGTTGAATTTCACAGCTCATTTCTTTGTAAAGCTTTTTGTATTGTTTCCCATTCTGTATTGCTCTTACCCCGATTTAGTCAAACTTTAATTGGCTAAATTAAGCAGAATGCTCTGAGTAGAATTTTTTTCATTTTAATTAAAAAAAGATTAGCTGTGTGGTATTGAACAGGTAACCTCTCTGTATCTGTGTTTCCTTCTCGGAGATGATGATGGTGATGATGATACCGCCTATTTCATAGGCATGTCATGAAGATTAAATGAGTTGATCCATGGAAGGCATTCAGAATAGTATGTGGCGTATAGTAACTACTTATGAAATCTTAAATATTATTATTTATCTAAAAAACATACAGGGTAGAGAGGTAAGGAAATAATAGTAAGTAAATTTTATAATTGAGAAAGTCCTGGCACCCCACTGTGCAGCAGGAAGTGAGAGTTTTTTCCTGTGGTGGAGAAACAAAACAGTTTTCAAGTATTCCTAGCCTTTGAAAATTTTAGTAGATATTAAAACATTTTTTTCATTGCTAAGTTCTGGTGATGTTTACCCATTTTTAAAAATTCCAGTTTTCTGTATTTTTTTAGGAAGAGTGGTAGCGGATAGATCTCTGCTTTCCCCTTGGTTTTCTCCAGCTCCCTGCCCCACTGTTCCTCTCCTGCCTCTCCTCAGGTCTCCTGCATTCCATTCTGTTTGTGTTTCGCTTTTTTTTTTTTTGGTAATTAATGGCACACATTATTTTTTTTAAATACTTATTTATTTTTTTTAATTTTTGGCTGCGTCGGGTCTTAGTTGTGGCACGTGGGATCTTTCATGCAGGCTCTTCATTGCAGCGTGGGCTTCTCTCTAGTGTGGCGTGCAGGCTTCAGAGTGCATGGGCTCTGTAATTGTGGCTTGCGGGCTCAGCAGTTGCTGTGTGCGGGCTCAGTTGCCCTGCAGCATGTGGGATCTTAGTTCCCCGACCAGGGATCGAACCTGTGTCTCCTGCATTGGAAGGCAGATTCTTCTGGGGTTTTTTCTTGTTCCTTCATCTGGTACATAGCCCTCTGCCTTTTCATCTTCTCTGTCTTTCTGTAACTGTGGTTTTTGGTCCACAGGCTGCAGGATTGTAGTTTTTCTTGCTTCTGTTGTCTGCCCTCTGGTGGTTGAGGCTATCTAAGAGGCTTGATGGGAGGCTCTGGTGGTGGGTAGAGCTGACTGTTGCTGTGGCGGTCAGAGCTCAGTAAAACCTTAATCCACTTGACTGTTGATGGGTGGGGCTGGGTTCCCTCCCTGTTGCTGTGGCGATCAGAGCCCAGTAAAACCTTAATCCACTTGACTGTTGATGGGTGGGGCTGGGTTCCCTCCCTGTTGGTTGTTTTGCCTGAGGCAACCCAACACTGGAGCCTACCCGTGCTCTTTGGTGGGGTTAATGGCAGACTCTGGGAGGGCTCACGCCAAGGAGAACTTCCCAGGACCTCTGCTGCCAGTGTCCTTATCCCCACGGTGAAACAGAGCCACCACTCGCCTCTGCAGGAGACCCCCCAACACCAGCAGGTACGTCTGGTTCAGTCTCCCCCAGGGTCACTGCTCCTTCCCCTGGGTCCCGATGCACACCTTACTTTGTGTGTGCCCTCCAAGAGTGGGGTCCCTGTTTCCCCCAGTCCTGTCACAGTCCTGCAATCAATTCCCACTAGACTTCAAAGTCTGATTCTCTAGGAATTCCTCCTCCCTTTGCCGGACCCCCAGGTTGGGAAGCCTGAGGTGGGGCTCAGAACCTTCACTCCAGTGGGTGGACTTCTGTGGTATAAGTGTTCGCCAGTCTGTGAGTCACCCACCCAGCAGTTATGGGATTTGATTTTACTCTGATTGCGCCCCTCCTACCGTCTCACTGTGGCTTCTCCTCTGTCCTTGGACGTGGGGTGTCCTCCTTGGTGAAGTCCAGGGTCTTCCTGTCAATGATTGTCCAGCAGCCAGTTGTGATTCTGGTGCTCTCGCAAGAGGGAGTGAGAGCACGTCCTTCTACTCCGCCATCTTGGTTCTTTAATCGGAAGGCAGATTCTTAACCACTGGACCACTAGGGAAGTCCTGCGTTTCACCTTTATTGAGGACTTGTCTCTGTATGTGAAAATCATTTTGTTCCACTATACTGCTTTCTGTCCCTCTGTGTTTTTCTTTTCTCTATTAGTCTGTCTTGGTTTCCTCTTTCCGACGCCTTCTTTACCTCGTCCTCCATCCCCTACCTGTTTTCTTTACCTGACCTTGAGATCATCATTGAATTTTTCTTATTTCTTGTTACATTGATTCATTTCATGTTCCCTGTTCATAATTTTCAGAGTTTGAATCTCTAAAAAGAAATAGTTGTGCTTTTTTTTTTTAACATACGTGGTCTCTGATTTTTATTAGTGATTTTTTCTTTAATATACCACGTTCATGGATTTTGAGTCTTTTAGTACATGAACGTGGTATATTCCTTCATTTATTTAGGTCTTCATTAGTTTTTGTTTGTTTTTTTATTTTGGCCTGACTGCACAGCTTGCGGGATCTCAGTTCCCTGACCGGGGATTGAACCCAGACCACGGCAGTGAAAGCGCCAAATCCTAACCACTAGACCACCAGGGAACTCCCTATTAGTGATCTTGATTGGAAAAAAGTCTCCAGCCCTGGCATGAGATTGGGTTGAATGATAAACTGCCTCAGGATTTAATCCAGAAGGATCTTTCTTTTGTTTTTAAAACAAATTGTTAAAGCTGCTTCTTTTTTCCTGGTTTGTCTGTTTTCTTGAAGTAGTTTTTTTTTTTTTTTAATTTATTTTTGGCTGCGTTGGGTCTTCATTGCTGTGTGCAGGCTTTCTCCAGTTGCGGTGAGCAGGGGCTACCCTTCATTGTGGTGTGCAGGCTTCTCATTGTGGTGGCTTCTCTTTGTTGTGGAGCACGGGCTCTAGGTGCGTGGGCTTCAGTAGTTGTGGCACATGGGCTCAGTAGTTGTGGCACATGGGCTTAGTTGCTCTGTGGCATGTGGGATCTTCCCGGACCAGGGCTCAAACCTGTATCCCCTGCACTGGCAGGCAGATTCTTATCACTGAGCCACCAGGGAAGCCCCTTTCTTGAAGTTTTAACTGAAATAGCTGCAGTGGTAGATTTAAGTTTTAGTTCTCTGTTGTGCTGAGATTTTGATCAAATTTTAAACTAGCACCTCATCTCTCTTTAAATTGATGGATATTCTGAAATATATCAGATGTACAAATGGAATCTGATAGCTATCTAAATGGTTAAATGCTTGCTTTTAATTCACTGTTACAGGTAACATTCAGATATCCTGGATCAATGACACATCAGCATTTGTTTCTCTCAGCCAACCTGAACAAGTACCAATTGGTAAGTCTTTTGGACCTTTGTTTTGTGTATTAATGAGAAGTGGGAGCTTGCCCACTTCCCAGTCTAAACGTTGTGGGTTCAGTCAGCTGATTCACAAATGTTGCTGCCCGGTTTGTTTTGAGCTTGTCTCTAAAATAAAGGAAATAATTAGTAAGTATCATGTGTAGATGAGAAAATAAGACAAATGTATTGATTCCTTAGATATACTGTATCGTATACTTTTTACTTTTCTATTCCTTTCCCATTGCCCTTTTTCTGAAATGATTCGTATGTTTACTACTTGAGGGTTAGAAATAGCAAATTGAGAGGAATAGGGGACAGACACCAAAAGGTGATCCCTGTATTGACCTGTTTGCCTCTGTACTTTTCCCGTTTATTTATAAATTTTTGTGGTTTATTTATTCCATTAAACTTGTGTCAAATACTTGTTTTATGAACAAATAAACTGAAAGATATTTTATTTGCTTCTACATTAGGATTGTAAAAAGGTGGAATGCTACCTCTCTTATTGTTGGACCCTAAATGATTTTGATATTAACCAGCACAAAACAGTCTATTTTCTTAGGATGAAAAGCTATTGAGTTAAATATTGAAGAAAATATATATTGTTAAGCTGCTTCTTCAGACAGATTTCAAGTTCCCTGGTGCTTAGTAATGTAATTTTTCTTTTTATTAAATGAAGTGCCACAGACTAAAACTGTATAACTCTGATAATGTAGCTATACGAGCAGTTATATGAAAATTTCTACAAATACACAAATTCAGGTCAGAGTATTTTTGGTATTTAAAAAAAATTATATAACCATTGCAGGAATATATGCTATGTTACACAAATGAAAAGTTTAGGCTCTGGAGTCATATTACTACACTACCTTTGGTTGTGTGACCTTGGACACAGTATTTAACCTTGATAAGCTTCTGCTTATCTCTATAAACTGAGGATGATGTTATGGATTTTTTAGGGTTACTATGAGGACTGCATGAGATGATTATGTTTATAAAGCTTGGCATCACTATGAACTTTTATTATGGTTATTTAGCAGTAGATTTCAATGTGAAATGTACTTCAGGAGCTCATGACACCAGGAACAATGTTGGATCCAGGGTGTGAATGATATTGCTAGTTAAATTGTTTTTAATATTCGCTTATTTCTGTGACCCATCCCCCCACAATCCTTAGAAAGACAGTTTACCTGGAATCCAAAGGGATTGAATTATTAGAGAATTGTTAGTGGGGGGCAGGGACCCTGAGATTAAGACTGTAGTGAGACTTCGGTGTAGATGAGAGAACACTGAATGTTAACTCCCCACCCGAAATCTTGTCACGCCTCCCCTGCTCACTCAGTGTCACACTTCAGCTTCCTTGCTGGTCACTCTCAGGAGCCGTGCAGTGGGAGAGAAGGGGATGCATAAACTTTGAAGCCACGCTGACACGGGGAGGAGTAACCTGCCTCCACCACCTGTCAGCCATGCATTTTGGGGCATGTTACATAAACTCTCTAAGCCTCAGGTTCCTCGTTTGAGTGACGCAGATGATGATAGTTAGTTCCTTTGTGAAATGAGATCATGGATGTTAAGTTCCCAGCAAAGAGCCTGGCACTCCACCAGCAGTGCTTGACAATTGGTAGTAATTATTGAAATACTTGCTTGGCCTCCCTTGCTATGAACCGTAAACATGAGTGTGTGTAAATCTGAAATTTGTAAGACACTAGTGAATAGTGCTTAGTTGAAAATACAAGTATAATTCCTTGTTTATGTGTGTGAGGTGTCAGAGCTTCTTTTTTTTTTTTATAAACTTATTTATTTGTTTATTTTTGGCTGTGTTGGGTCTTCGTTTCTGTGCGAGGCCTTTCTCTAGTTGTGGCGAGCGGGGGCCACTCTTCATCGCAGCGCGCGGGCCTCTCACTGTCGTGGCCTCTCTTGTTGCGGAGCACAGGCTCCAGACACGCAGGCTCAGTAGTTGTGGCTCACGGGCCCAGTTGCTCCGTGGCATTTGGGATCTTCCCAGACCAGGGCTCGAACCCGTGTCCCCTGCATTGGCAGGCAGATTCTCAACCACTGCGCCACCAGGGAAGCCCGAGCTTCTTTTATTGTTCCTGTTATACCATATTTGACGTGCAATAATGATTACTCCCTTACTTATTATTGAAAGTGTCTTTCAATAGTACAGTAGCTTTTTTTTTTTTTTTTTTTTTTATTGTGAGTTCAGGGATTCACCTTTTTGTTTTTTTTTTTTTAGAAAGTAATTTTATTTATTTATTTATTTATTTATTTATTTATTTATTGCTGTGTTGGGTCTTCGTTTCTGTGCGAGGGCTCTCTCCAGTTGTGGCAAGCGGGGGCCACTCTTCATCGCGGTGCGCGGGCCTCTCACTATCGCGGCCTCTCTTGCTGCGGAGCACAGGCTCCAGACGCGCAGGCTCAGTAATTGTGGCTCACGGGCCCAGCCGCTCCGCAGCATGTGGGATCTTCCCAGACCAGGGCTCGAACCCGTGTCCCCTGCATTGGCAGGCAGACTCTCAACCACTGCGCCACCAGGGAAGCCCCAGTACAGTAGCTTTTAAGCTCAGTATTTTATTCAGTGATACCTGAAATCAGGGAGCTACATTTCAGAATCATGTAGGCACAGAAGTCCTCTGATTTGCTTGTTTACCCATCTTATTCTCTATTGGATCCTCCTCTTGTGCCTGGCACATGCCGTGGCGTGAGTAGATAGATGTGTGTGTGAACGGGCGATGTGGGGAGTAGGCCAAGATGAAACTGTGACCTTCTTACCTTTTTTCCTCCTAGGTAAAGAAGTTAGGTGACTGTTGTCTTTTGATACATGCAGCTGTACTAGTAAAGTCTAATTTTCCATGATAGTCTCTTTTTTGACACAAACGACAACTCTTAACATAAATCCCTGGCGGTGCACGTACTGTGCCTATGACCGCAATTTCTTTGCCAGCAGCCATCTTTTACTCAACCACCCCCCACCCCCGGGGCTTGGCTTCATCTAACTTGCCTCCTCGTCTCTGCCTAAACATCCGTGTCTTCAGGTGTTTTCTCTGGCTCCCTTTGCAGGGGATCAGCCCCCGTTCTCTGTGCTAGCCTGGTATCCTTTCTTAACATACCTTGCTTGGTTGTCTTCCCAGATAGACTGAGAGCAGGGACCACATCTCTTGTTTGCCATTGTGTTTTCAGTGCTTAGGGTCGTAATGTCTGATGTTAGTAAGTGTATGTTAAATAGTTGTTGAGCTGAATAAATGACATTCAAGGTGTTATGACTTAGAAACGCCGTTTTGCGCCTGATGGTTGTATCTCATGTCTCTCGCCTTTTGCTGTGATTTCTGAAATTATGCAGATGTTTCCCTGAAAGACAATGTAAAATTTGTTTTTTATAGTGGTAATTTTACCAATGAGAGAGACCCAGGGTATCTAATGTGCCGCAAATCCTATTAATGTTATCTTAAACAAATTACTTATTCATTTCAGTGGAAACAGAGGGCTTGTTAGATCAATAACATAATGTTGGAAAAATCATTAAATGCCTATTTATATAGCAGCTTGTAATGGCTTCTTTGGCTCGGTTACAAACTATTTTTGATTTACACTTATGGAGTTGCTTTTTAACTGACACCTGCCTTTTTCTTTTACTAGTGCTACATCTAATCAAGATTTCTTTAAAGCCATTTTCATGAATATGAAAACTCTTTTTCAGGTCTATTGAAATTATTAAAACTCTTCTACTGAGTGCCATTTAGTTCGATTCCTGTTGCGTTTTGTTTGCTGCTGCTGTGAAGATAAAAGAGTCCCTGGTTGCTTTGGGGTTCAGATAGTGAAAACCATCCAAGCCATATTTTCATATTCTTTCCCTCTGGCTTTTCAGGGAAGTCAGCACGTGGCCAGTGTGGGACTTGATGCCCTGGAGGAGATCACTTAGCCTCACCCTTTGAGAATTTTTCTCAGAGTAATCGAATAAGAAATCACCTGTAATTGGTCACATCTGAATACCTCAGACACATTTAGGATTTTTATATATCTAATATAGTTTTGTTAAATGGGGAAAAGAGCTCAACAATATTTCAAATGTATTAGCCCTTCCTAGTCATACTCTAAATAGTTAGACATTGTCTTGAGTGTCCTTAGATACATTATAAGGCATTATCTCTCTGCCTGTAAGTTTTATAGAAACAGCTTGAGGAAAATAACCTTTTCATTTGTTTTGAAAAGCCGGAGATTAGAGTACACCATGAATACTACAGAAAAATATTAAATAGCAAAAATTGATGAAGGCACTTTAGTGGAGGTAAAAACCTAATGGTTATTTTTGTAAAGCCAGCCCCAATTCAGGGAGTTATAGAAATTCCCAATATACTGCCTTAGGAGCTTGTTCAGGATGATTTGTTGGGATGGGGGGAGGTACTTGGCTTCACAGCTTCACTTCAGTCCACAGTATGAGTGTGCTTATATAAAATCATCCTTTTAAAAGCGTTAGCTTTTGATTGTGCTGAACAGATAAATATTAGAGTTGTTATACGACTTTTGAGGCAATTATTCAGTACTGGATTTGCTAAAAGGCTGCTTATAACTTTAAACTTTACCTGTGCTTTTTGTTAGCCTTTTAACGTTTACTGAATCTGTAGTGATAACTGTTTTTCATTTGTGGGATTGATTTATGTTCTCATTTTTCCTCAATCACTATAGCTAGGGGTTCCTGATTTTGTTGCTCTCTTCAAAGAACCAGCTTTTGGCTTACTTCATTTTTCTCTGTTGTTTGCTGGTGTCTGTTTTGTTGGTTTCTGCTTTTTTGTTTTCTTCTTTTTTTTTTTTTTACTTGCTTTGGGTTTACTTTGCTCTTCTTTTCCAGTTTCTTGAGGTAGAACGTTATGTGATTTTTTTTTTTTAAGTCTTTAAAATTTTTTGAGACTGGCTTCCTATAGTTTAGTAGTCAGCCCGTGATTGGTCAGGTGTTGTGCTTGAACACCTGGAGCCAGTAAAGCTCTCACCGTTTGCCAACGAGGTTGGGGAACATTCAGCATCCAACCTTCAAGCAGTTCACAGTCTACTCCAGTTTTCACTTTCGGCTGGACCTCCATTCTCCGGTGTGAGGGCACAAGGCCTCAAGCCCAGCTAACAGTGTGTACGTAGCTAAAACTCTCTCCCAGTCATTGATTTTGACTTCTTTTTGTTTCTAATACGAGCATTTAAAGCTATAAATTATCCTGTAAGCACTGTTGCAGGTGCATCCCATCAATTATATGTTGCTTTCATTTTCATTAAGTTAGATACATTTTTCTAATTGCTCCTTTGACCCTGATTATTTAGAAGTGTGTTGTTTAATTTCCAGGTACTTAGAATGTTCCTAATTTCTTATTGTTGCTAATTTATAATTTAATTCTCTTGTGACTAGAAATTTTAATATGATTTTAGTCCTTTTAAATGTACTGAAATTTGCTTTATGGCCTAGCATTAAATATGACCTATCTTGCTGAATGTACTATGTACACTTGTAAAGAATGTGAATTCTGCAGTATAATGTTTGATCTATTGATATAAATATCACTTTTGTTCAGATATTGTGTCTTTACTGATGTTTTATTTAGCAGTTCTGCCAGTTTTTGAGAGAGGGTGTTAAAATCTCCTATGATTGTGGAATTGTCTGTTTCCCCCTTTAATTTTGTCATTTTTCCTGTCATATATTTTGAGGCTGTGTTATTAGGTATGTGCACATTTATGATTGTTTTGTCTTTCTGGTAAATTGACTCCTTTATCATTATGAAATGCCCTTCTTTATCTTTTGTATTACTATTATTTTTAAGTCTAATCTGATATTAATATAGTCAGTCTGTCCTTCTTGTGTTTTTAATGTTTGGCTGGTATATCCTTTTTCTGCCATTTACTATCAACCCATCTGTGTATATATAAAATAGTCTCTTGTAGACAGCATATAGTTGGGTCTTGCTTTTTATTAATCCATTCTGATAACTCTGACTTTTTATTGGAGTATTTAGTCCACTGACATTTAACGTAATTATTTATATGGTTAGGCTTGTCATTTTAAAGTTTGTTTTTTGCTTAGTCCCTCTGTTTTTTGTTCCTTTGTTTCCCCCTTTCCTGTCTTCTTTTGGATTATTTGAAATTTTTAAGAAGAATTCCATTTTAATTTCTGTATTGGCTTTTTAGTGCTATACCTATTTGCATTATTTTTTAGTGGTTGCTTTAGAAATTTCAATATATATCCACTTAGAGTTCATATTCTCACATAGAAGGTAGAAACCTTACATCCATATAGGTCCATTTACTCCAATTCCTGTTGTCTTCCAGGCTGTAATTGGCATATGTATTACACGTGCTTTGATTATAAATCCCACAAAGTGGTGTTATAGTTTTGCTTTAAGCAGTCATATGTATTTTAAGAAATTAAAAGGGGGACTTCCCTGGTGGTCCAGTGGCTAAGACTCTGTACTCCCAGTGCAGGGGGGCCTTGGTTCTATCCCTGGTCAGGGAACTAGATCCCTCATGCTGCAACTAAAAATCCCGCATGCCACAGCTAAGACCCGGCACAGCTAAATAAATAAATAAATATTTTAAAAATTAAAAGGATAATTCAGAAAATTTACCATTTCAGATGTCTTCATTCATTCCTGAAGATCCAAGTTTCTTCAGGGTATCGCCTGAAGAACTTCCTTCAGTATTTCTTACAGCGCTGGTGTGGTGGCAACAGATTCTCTTAGTTTTTCTTTATCTGAAAATGTCTTTATTTTGCCTTCATTCATGTAGAATATTTTAGCTGGATATAGAATTCTGGTCTTTTCTTTCAGCATTTTAAAGATGTTCCATTGTCTTCTGGCCGCCATGGTTTCTGATGACAAGGCTGCAGTCATTTGAATCATTGTTGCCCTCTATGTAACGGATTGTTTTTCTCTGGCTACTTTAAAGATGTTCTCTTTACTGTTGATTTTTTAGCAGTTTGAATATGATGTACTTTGGCACGGCTTTCTTTGTAATTATCCTATTGGGGTTGACTGGGCTTCTTGAATGTATAGATTTATGTCTTCTACCAGATTTGGGAAATTTTTAGACATTATTCAAATATTTTTTTCCTGTTCTGTATTCTCTTGCCTCTCCATTTGGGACTTCAACTACCTACATGTGGGAGACCTTTTGCTATTGTTCCTGTGTTTCCTGATGCTCTCTTCATTTTTTTTCTACCTTCTTTTTTTTTCTCTTCTTCAGATTGGATAATTTCTGTTTATCTACAAGGGCACTGACTCTTCCCTCAATCATCATTATTCTGCTATTAAGCCCATCCAGTGAATTTTAAATTTCATATATTGTATTTTTCAGTTCTATATTTCCATCCAGTTTATTTTAACCTTTTCTGTTTCTTGTTGAGATTTCCTATCTTTCTTTTATTTTGAGCCTATATTCCTTTACCTCAATGAACATATTCAGAATAGCTCTTTTAAAGTCTTTGTCTAATAATTCCAATATCTGTGTCACCTAGGTGTTGGTACCTATTGATTACCTTTCTTTTGAGAATAGACCACATTTTCCTGGCTCTTCATACGTTCAGTAATTTGGGATTGTTTCCTGGAGGTTTTGAATGTTCTTTTGTGGACTCTGGATTCACTTATATTCCTCAGAAGAGTGCTGATGTTTTCATTTTAGTTTTAGTGGGCAATTAGCTAAAACTACAAACCCCTTCATGCTTGTGGGAAGTGGCTCAGATCTTAGCTCAGACTGCTTTCAGTCTGCCACATGCATGGTTAAGGGTGAGCCGGGGACGTGGGCTATCTTTACACCACATTTGGAGTTCCCATTCTCTGGTTTCCTCTCTTCAAGGATTCCTTCCTCATTCTGTGTTGCCACTGGTTGCCCCTTGCGTCTTCCCCTGACTCCTCCTACCAGAAAGACATGCTCTTTGCCCTTTTTGCTACAGATTCCCTTTAAGGCAGAGTCACATCCAAAAAAAAAAAACCCAGGAAATTCACTCTGTGGCAGTTTGCTTCCTCCAAGATTTGACTCCGCTCCAAAATCTCTGTGTTTCTGCTTCTGTTCCAGAGCCCTTCGATACTTGTTTTTAGCATTTTTTTCCAGAGCTTATGCTGTCATCAGTGGAAAGGTCAGTTTGTTAGGAGGTGGAATGCCTTACCTTTGCTTTTTAATTGTTACCCTAATAGCATCTACATTTGACACAAAACTTCCTGCCGTATTATACCATGCTGTACTACCTCTTTCTCTGTTCAATAACATTTTAAGAAAATCTAATGTTAATGCATTAAAAACCTGCTACTTACCTCCTTTAACCAATTATAAGTGACTTAAGTTCAGTTCCTTTCAAATACACATATATACTGAGGGACAATATCCTGACAAAGTGTTTGGTGTTTTGCTTCCATCTGTGCTACTTTTCATAGTTGGCTCGTGTGTTACTGTATATTTATTCTTGTCGAAGAGGAAATGCACAAAACAGTCAAGAAAGAACCAAAAAACAAATGATGTTTTTTCTTGCATGTTAATTTTCCTAATCTTAAACTGTATGTAGAGTTGGCTTACAACAATTATATTGAATTATAAATTTATAGCAATAAATAAATGAGTTCGACTATGACATGACTTTTTAAAATAAAAAGCTTGTTTTGGAGAGAGGGGATGGGTGACTTAACTTGTGGGTTAAAATGCTACATGATTTTTATTCTATAAGTACTGAAACCTGGAAACAATATATTTGTTTTTATATAGACAAGATTTTTTTTATTGTATTGGCTTATGGAGTGCTTTAGTTTGGTAAAGGAAAATCGTTATTAGTAAGAAGCATGCACGTCTATATGTTTTGTGTAGATATCTTCTCATTTGAAAACTTGTAAGAGCAACTGACTCTTTTCTTTCACTCTCTAAATCGCTTAATCTACGAAAGGCACTGTGGAAATTTTTAATAGTATTTATTAAGAACCTCCTTGTTTTACTAATTCCCTTATGTGTTTAATCTTGAGAATTAGCAGCTTTATGCATCTCTGCTATGAAATCTGTATCAGGCAGATTTATTTAAGAGCGTGACAGTAACTTGGACTCTTCCTAATTAAGGCATTAGCTGGTGTGAGAATAGGGCAGAAAGCTTCCTGACTGCCAAATAAGGCTTCCCGGGTTCTTAATATAATTGCCAGCATTAAAGCATCAATGAGGAAGAGTCCTGTGGCAGTTAGAATGTAACCAGGAGAAATGCAGTGTTTGTGCTTCAGAGGCTGAATCTTCATATTCTGTTAAATTGCTTGTTGTCCAAAGTATTGGGTTTGATTTTTTGTGTTTTGTGTTTAGGGGCCATGTTATCTGGCTCTAAGAATGTTTGCTTTGTCAGAATATTCACGAAACCTATCAAATTTAGTTATAATGTCATTTGTTAAAAAATTGCTTTTGTGGTGCTTTCCTGCCTCCAGTTTTAGAAGTAAATCAAACTCCTGTTGAAAATGTGAGAAATATTTGAAATTACAAAGAAGAAAACAATTCAACCATGGTCTCTCCATGTAGATATGAATACTAACAATATTTTGGTTAGTGTTTCCTGTCAGTTGTTTTACTCTGTCTAGATGAGTGTTTTCATAACATTTTTAATACTACTTGAGACCTGACTTTAAATGCATTTTTGGATCTGCTTTTTTAGTTAACATTATGTCACAAGCATTTTCCATACCATTACACATTTTTCTAGAAGAGTTTCCTTTTAATGGATGCATTATATTTCATTGTATAGGTACATGTAACTTATTTAACTATATCCCTTTTGGATGTTTAAGTTATATCCAAATTTTTACTATTTTAAATTAATTCTTTTTTTAAAGTTAATTAATTAATTAATTTATGGCTGCATTGGGTCTCCGTTGCTGTGTGCAGGCTTTCTCTAGTTGCGGCAAGCGGGGGCTACTCTTCGTTGCGGTGCATTGGCTTCTCATTGTGGTGGCTTCTCTTGTTGCAGAGCACGTGCTCTAGGCACGCGGGCTCAGTAGTTGTGGCTCGCAGGCTCTAGGGCACAGACTCAGTAGTTATGGCGCACGGGCTTAGTTGCTCCGCGGCATGTGGGATCTTCCCGGGCCAGGGCTCAAACCTGTGTCCCCTTCATTGGCAGGCGGATTCTTAACCACTGCACCACCAGGGAAGTCCTTAAGTTAATTCTTTAATGAGCATCTTTGTCTTTGTTTATATCTCTGATTATTTTATTAAAATAAATTCTGGAGACATGAAATCATTGGGTCCATAACGATGATCTTAAAAAAAAAATCTGAAACAACTCATTTGTACCTCTTTCTTATTAAACAGTGATAATTTTTGTTAATGGAAAAATTTTAAAGTTCCAAAAAATTAAAAATTTCTGTAGTGCCTCTCTCTTTATTAACAAAGATAATTGCAATAGTATGAGATTTACTTTTCAACTGTGTATATTATATTTAAGTATATATTTCATCTTATAGTATTTTATTCTTTGCATATTGTTTTACTGTGTGTTCTTTTAACTTACCAGTGCTTCATGTCTATGTAATAAGCTCTTTTTTTGTGTTTAGTTGAATAACATTTCATCGTATGAAGGTATCATCGTTTATTTAACCAGTTCTTTGCTGGACGCTTAATTTAAACAGTTTTAGGACTCTTGACTCCTATTTCAAAATAAGCTTTTATTTATTCTTTATATTGAGTGTTAGAATCATTCTGTCAGGGTCACTCAAAAACCCCACTGGGATTTTTCACTGCTGTTTTAACAAATTAATTCCATTGACATCTTTATTTAGAAATATTCAGTCTTTATGACCAAGAATATGTATCTTTTCATTTACTCAGAAAATTTTGTGCATCTTTGAATGTAGTTGTATGTTTCATTGTTCTTGTTGTTTTTATCATACATACTTTTCAAGATTATGCAGAATAAGTTAGAAAGCAGGTTCCATTGTGCCTGATTTAGTACCACAGCCACAGTCAGCTCTCGGGAAGTATTTTAGGATGGTGGTGGTTTTAGGAAATTTGAAGCAGTGAGATTAATCGGCCTGATTGCTCTTAGGCCACTGAGAGACTAAGGTTGAGAATTCAACACAGACCCTGCATCTCTGATTCTTATTCTTGAGGCTTCAAATGCTGTTTGTTGTTGTTTTGTCACCAGAAGTAATGAACTGGTTGATTAAATAGGCTAGCTGTGTTAGTCTTTACATGTTAGCATTGTTTTCTCAGACATGATTCCTATTGTCTGCAACCTTACTATTTTAAAGAAATGAAATAAATTTGCTATTAGCAAATTTGAAATACTATAAGTGAAATGATTTTGTACCACTTCAGTGGCTGTTTCAGAATATTACTTTGTTACAAAAAATGTTACCAGCGAATCTCTTGGGGTGGTGAAATTACAGGAAAATTTTACTTTCGTATGTTTTTTTTTCTGTCTTCTGTTTTTCTTTAGGACAGATATTACCTGTGTACTAAAATATTTAAATTTAAGAATAAAGTCGTAGTACTTTCTTTTTTATATGTGCGGGGGCACAGCAAAAGGAAACGTCCTGCTTCTGAAATGCTTAGACGTCTAGCATATTGTTGACTGTAGTTATTTTATGGTATCTTTTTTCTAATCATGAAATTTACGGAATTAGTTTCTCTGGATTTTCCTTCTTCAACTTTTTGGTTTAAATCTGCTATTCTGGGAAGGTGGATATGAAACATTTTTGATTTGTGATGTTTGTTGATAATATTTCCACTGTTGACTATTTTTGCAACCTGTCTTTTCTTGTTTATCCTGGGAAGAAGCCCAAACATCACTTTAGTAGCAGGGTAAGTGTCACTTCATCATGTTGAGCAGAAATGCCAGAAAATGCTAGGCCACTGAAGTGTTAACGTGGTGGTTACTCTAGCACTTCAGACCAGGGTTTTACCTTAACTTCTACACCTCATGTCAACATATCTAGATATTTAAGAGTGTTTTTCAGGTTTCATGATTATAAAAAGCAAGCATGGATTAAAATAACTGTTTAGTAATAAGGCTTTATATTACACTGTCCAACTAGTAGGAATGTCTTTTGTTCTTCCTTAATGTGAATTGGAGTAACGTGGGGAACATCATAGAGATTTGTTTTCTAATTGCTTCAAAGGCAGAGGAGCAAACTGCTAAAGTATTGGGAAGAGGAACATAGAAAAGACACCAACATATGAAAATAAAGCTTTGAAACTGAGACTTTTTTTCTCACAAATCCTTTATTGGTATTATATAATTTAAAGGAAAAGGAAATAAATTTTTGTAGCGTATTATTTAGCAAAAATGTATGAGCTACTTATAGGACATCTACTGATTTTAGTAATTGTTGTTTCCCCAAATATGAATTGCGTTATAGTGTGAGCAGGGTCACATTTAGGTGTGCATTTTTGTAATTATAGGTTCAGATGGATGTAAGCCTTATTAATTTATCAATGTGTATTGCTAGATACCTTGTGTTTTTATGTTCAGTGTTCTTTACAGTAACAACAGAGAAGAGAATAATTATGAGGTATTTTGCAAGTTTTTTTTAAAAAGATGTGTTTCTGTGAATTCCCTGGTGGTCCAGTGGTTAGGACTCCACGCTTCCACTGCAGGGGACATGAGTTCGATCCCTGGTCAGGGAACTAAGATGCTGTAAGCCGAGTGGCGCAAACAAAAAAAAAAAGGGGGGGGGTTTCATTTGAAAGCTGCAGTGTTAATCTTTGCATAAATATTTGCCTGTCTACTGTTGAAGAACCAAGGGACTGAATTTAGATGGGGAATAGAGATGAAATAATAAGCATTTCTGCACTCAAGGAATTCATGGTCTAGTGAGGCAGACGGATATCTAGACAACTAGTGCATCAGTACACGCTGGGGGCTGTGATAAGGTACACTGCTCAGAGAGGGAGAACCAGTTCAGACTGACATGAAGACACAGAAGAGGGTTAACAAGGAAGGCTTCCTGGAGGAGGCGGTGCCTGTGCTGATCCTAATAATGAGTTGGAGTTAGCCTAGTAGAAGAAGCCTGAGAAAGCTCTGGTAAAGAGTGGGACCAGCACATCCTTTGGTTTGATTGGAACAGGGGGTACATGTGATGCAGTGGCTGGAGAGGAAGTTAGAAGGTGGAGACATGAAATGTCTGTGTTAAAATTAGGAGTTTGCATCTTATCCCTTGTACAAGCCTTCTGTAATGTTGATTTGGGATAGTCTTTTAATTCAAGTTTCAAAATAATATATTGCATCTCACTGGTTTTCTTTTAGGTCTGAGGCTTTCAAAAGAATTTCCAGGTATGGAGTGCTGAGTTTGTCAACTTGAGCTGTTCTTGTAAAGCCTGATTGCTGTCAGAGGTGGCATCCCTGATGGCACTCTTCCACGTTGTGTTGGTGGCATTGTAGCACAGGGTCAAAAATCGATGGATATATTCGAGCAGGTTCTATTTATTTTTAAGTGTTTAGGAGGTTGGTGTTTGCATTTACTCTAGTTCAGAGCCTTCTCTTAGAGACTGAGGCCAAATTGAATTTATCTGGGAACCTGCCACATTTACAAATGCTACGCAGAATAATAAATGGGCCATTGGCTTCCAAGAATCGGTGACAGTGCACTTCAGTTCCTAATTTAGAGTTCACGAAAATTATCCCTTGACAAATAAGATTGCAAGAAAAGAAATCCTACTTGACGGATTCATCTTTGGACAAACATGTAAATATTGTTTACACAAATGATACTGGAGCAAGTCACGGTGGGAGAGAATAATGGAATGAATGAATGAATCAGTGCATACAGATGGCAAGTGTTTCGTGTTCAGAGGAAGGGAAGATGGCTTACCTAGGGCTTATCATATAGTGTTCAATTGTCCCATCCAGGAGACTTGACTTCTTGAAGTGGGGACTGCCTCTTAGTTATTATTTTACATCCTTGGTATTTGGGACAGTGCTGGGAAGAGTTGGGGAAGGCTTTGAGAAGAGGCCTTGATGGGGTCCTTGAGAGAAGGCTGATTCTGAGTTAACAGAGAAGAAAGATGATCGTGCAGGCAGAGCCGATGTCGGCAGGAATGTGGATGTTTACGACACAATTTGTCAGGCTGGCTCACCCTCTCACTGGGCTGTGAAATCATTTTAGTGAGTGTGACCAGCTTTTTTATAAAAGGAAAAAGTTAGAAAATGTCAGAGTGAGTCCCATCTAATAAAGATAGGTTTGCTTTTTTTTTCTTTTGTCTTTTTTTTTTTTTTTTAACAAACCCTTGTGTTGAGGGCTTAGGTTTGCTTTTTTTAATATAAGTTTTTTCCAGGTATAAATCTGTACATGCAGGAATACATGTATGTGTACTGGGTTGTAATAAAAATGTATCATTGTAGCTCATGGTCAAAAAAGTTTGAATTCAGATGGTTTAGGAGACAGGTAAAGTTTTTATGTAATGGAGAGTCTTCTCTTCCGTTTATGCAGAGCACTGTGGCAGGTGTTAGCAGTACGGAGGAAGTAAAGGTGACTCTGACAAAGATCTCCATCCTCAGGTGCTTCCTGTCTCTAGACCAGTGTGGGGCTGGGGATTCGTGTGGACAGCATCTGGCAGGAGTGCTCATTCCTTCATTCTTACATCTCCGTGGACCGGGAGGAGACATCCACACTTCTCACCCGGAGAGGAACATTGTGGCTAAAGTGTCTGACCCCCTCCATCCCCCTTGCTTGCTCTTCCTCATGGAAGGAGGCCAATGGCGTATCTGATGGGTGAAATTAGGAAGAGGCTGACGCCCAAGGGCCTTTTTGACCAGTGGTGGGTTCACTGCATTGAAGAAGGCAGGCCTAGATAAACCAGCGTCTGGGGTCTCTTCCTAATCTTGAGATTAGGAAATAGTTTAGATTTTAGAGGCTCCTAGCAACTGTCAGGTCTTTTCACTGATGGGGATCTCCTGGTCTGGATTTCTGTAGGAGTGGTATTGGCTATGGTAGGAAGCCCTGTTTGGACCTCAGGCCCCAAATCCATCTCCAACACAATGTACTAAGGGGTCTTATGCTTTGGGGGAACATGAAGACGATGCTGTGTTGTCGTCAGTTCCTCCATCTTTCCAACAACTTGTTAGAACGCATAAGAGAGGATGATGCTCCCTAAGTGCCAACTGGTACTAGTGGGAGATACGGTTGGAAAGGATGAGATTCTGAGGGCCTTGATCGCTGCCTCATCAAATTTCAACTTTGTGTGTGAGCGGCAGAGAGCCTTTTGGTGCACCCAGAGGTGTGTGGGTGTGAGTGTGAGTGATGACATGATAAGGAATTTCTTTCATAAGGATGATGGGTTCTGCAGTGTGGGAGAACTGAGAGGCTGGCCGTGGCTACACTGTTTCCAGAAGTAGAATGGCAACCAGTAATGACCTACAGTTAAAGTTTTTTCTATTCTGTGATTGGCTCGTGAGGCTGTTTGTTTACTACCGACATTATTTGGATTTTGCAGACACTAAATTTTCTGGCTTGCCCCTCTTCTGTGTTACTAAACTGTTGAAGTGCTTTTTTAAGTCCAGGTGTGACTTTCTCTGTCTTCATTCCATTTCACTGACCAGAAGATGGTGCTGTCGTGCTGGCAACGAATCCGCCTTTCCCTCTTCTAGTAAAACTTGTCACCTAAATGCTTATTCATGCTAGGTAATGTGGACACTTAGAGCATGCCCTTTCCACAATGTAAACCTCATGCAGTACGTCAGCAGTTAGGCAACATTGGCGGGATCAAAAACCTTCAGAGTCGAGCCTAGAGAAACCTACCACAAGGGTCTCCGTTAGGTGCTTGCTCAGGGCCAACTTTGCACTCAGAGTAAAGTGACACTCTTGTAGGAGTCAGGATGAAGACCTCTGTTATTTGCTATTTGATCTGTGTGTAGTCTTCCAGGATTTGGTTTGAAGATTTATGAATAGAAAGAAAATATTTTTTCCTCTTTTCTTTTTGGAAAAGATCTGAGTACCTAGGGGCTTCCCTGGTGGCGCAGTGGTTGGGAGTCTGCCTGCCAGTGCAGGGGACACGGGTTCGAGCCCTGGTCCGGGAGGATCCCACGTGCCGCGGAGCGACTGAGCCCGTGAGCCACAACTGCTGAGCCTGCGCGTCTGGAGCCTGTGCTCCGCAGTGGGAGAGGTCGCGACGGTGAGAGGACGGCGCACCGCGATGAAGAGTGGCCCCCGCTTGCCGCAACTGGAGAAAGCCCTCGCACAGAAACGAAGACCCAACACAGCCAAAAATAAATAAATTAATTAAAAAAAAAAAAAAAAAAAAAAAAGATCTGAGTACCTAGAGGAAAACTCATGAATTAAAGTTTACCAGAAATACTGTGCTCAATTCAATGTTTCACTGGATACTCAATTAATTGAATTACCCAAGCAACGTCTCAACTTATTTTAGCCTTTTGGAAGAAACCGAGGTGGTATGATGGACTTGGAGTAAAATTGGGTGTGTGATCTTGGGTGCTTGACTTAACTTCTCTGAGCCTTCAGCTGTAAAATCAAGATGAGAAAATGCACTTTTCAGGGCTGGGAAGAATTGATGGAGGTAATAAAGGTAATGTTCTCACACAATGCCTGGCACTAGCTGCTTATTTAACGTCCACTTCTTGCCCTATCCCATCCCCATTCAGAAACCCAGACATTAAAATAGCATTACCGAATTGATTTTATAAAAAGCGTGCATTGCCGCATCGTGGAAACTGTGGTGTAAACCTCGTAGAATGATGTGTCCCTCAGATAGAAGTACCCTCCAGTTAAAGTCTTCTCCCACCTGCACCTTTTCAACACAAGACCAAAACTGCTGCCCAAATGATTTTTAGTTGTCTGTCCTTTGCTTTCCCGTGGCTTCCTGCGTTGCTGTTCTAATTCGTCGTTTACCAGTTGCAGTTAGGGGTCTCCCTCGGAGCCTACTCGGGGCCCCCACTTCACTAGTTCCTGGAGCCTCTTTCTGTTACAGAGGTCAGCATTAGAGTAGGTTTGCATGTAATGCGAGGACTCTACAGACACAGAAGTTTGTAAGATTTGCTGTAAGGTCGGTCTACGGATTTATTCCCAGAGTCAGTTTGGGAGGCTGGTTTGGGCATGGTCTTAAAAAGTACAGTCAGTCCTCATTATGCACAGATTCTGTGTTTGTGAATTCACCTACTCGTTAAAATTTTTTCGTAACCTCAAAATCAGCACTCACAGAGCTTTTGTGGTCGTTCCTGGACATGCGCAGAGCGGTGGAAATGTGAGTCTCCCAGCGCACGCGGTCCCCAGTTGAGGTTGAACAAGGCGATGCTTCTCATTGCAGCTCGTACTGTAAACAAGGGTCCTTTTCACAGTCTATTTATTGCCACTTTTTTCACATTTTTGTGCTTTCTGTTGGCGATTTTTGCCATTTGAAATGCCCCCTCCCCCCAGTCATGGGGCCAGAGTGCTGTCTGTGTTCCCCAGCACGAGAAGACTGATGTGCCTTACGGAGAAAATGCGTTAGAGAAGCCGCATTCGGGCATGAGTTACAGTCCGTTGTTGCTGAGTTCAGTAGTAGTGAGTCAGCAACGTATGTTAAATAAGGTATCTTTAAACAGAAGTACCCGTAAAACAAGAGTGTGTGTTGATTGGTTTAAGAAAGTGCTGTGGCCGAAGGCTCGCAGGAACCTAGCTCTGGTCTCCCCTGGGGAGCAGTGGTTCCCTGTTGGAGGATGCTTGATAAAGCATCGTAAGGAGCGCGACTGCTGAGACTCTGTTCCTTTCTGCCTTCATTCCTCCTCCGCGGTGTTCCACCCCGTGCCCTTAGGCAAAAGGATTCTGGGCTGCCTACTTGTTATTTGTTTTTCAGGGAGGGCTGCGAGAGAGTCCTGGCTCCTGCCGGATAGGAACACTGCTGCAGAAACGGGCTGCTGCAGGGCGCCCAGCCTTGCCTGGCCCAGCGGGCAGCCCGGGCAGTAACTGGCACAGGGGCGGTGGGCTTCTCCAAGTGCTGGGTAATTAGGTGGATGGAGACCGAGGAGCTTCATTTGGTGAGATGAGAACCAGGAGCCGTCTCCTCAGTTTATCGTGACTTTGGGCATTTGTTCTTATTACAGTTGTATGGCTAAAGGATCGAGGGTGGTTAAATTGGGTTGTATGTTGAACATCTGTGCCTATAATTCCTACAGCTGTTGAATTTGACTTTCGTTGAAGGTGATTTGTCTTTATTTCTTCTTTTTCTTGATACCATATTTCTGCAGATGAATCCTCTCGTTGTAGATTTCCATCTTACCTTTTCTGTTGTGTGGTGAGGTTTGAGAAAACCCAGGATGTGTGGTTCACCTTGGCAGCCTCTTCATTTCAGCAGAATTTAACTTGCATATTGGTCCCTTTAGAAGAGAAGGGGCCTGGGATGGGAGAGAAGAGTAAAAAGCTATGGAAGATTCACTTAATGCCTTTGGCAGGTACTTGGAGAAAGCAACGTGCAGCAGATTTGGTTGAAGGGCACTTGCCGTCCCATTACGCAGTCTTTCTTTTCACCTCTGTACACGTAACACATAGTCCAGCCTTTCCCAAGTGGAGCCCACAGTTAAGGAAAGTGTCACTTTTAGATCTGTTAGGCTAATCAGATCCCTGGATTCACTGAGCAGCTCTGACCAGTCATTTGGCGTGGGGACACCTTCATGGCTGGGTGACAGTGAAGACAGGCGGCAGTGGATGTGGTGGACAGGCTGTGCCCTAGCAGATCGCACGGCTGGCACATCGCTACCTTCACGTACCTGCCTGGGAGCTTGTTGCACAGACACGGCCACTCTGACTTTCATGTGGGTGGGTGTGTGCAACTACATCAGGCTGAGAGCGATGGATGCCCTGCCTCGCTGGCCCAGAGGGCTTATCCCCTTCTGTGACCGCTGTGTTGACGGGACTGTATCAGTATTAAGTACTGAAACTGACAGGCCTTGGACAACTTCAGACATGGCTTCCTGCACTTTCCAGACACATCCTTATCTTTCAGATGGGCGGGAGTCATCTGTTTCATTTCTTGGCAGAGAACAGCCTTTATCCATTGGTGCCTTTACTTCCTCGTCTGTAGAGGGTCACATTTAGTAAGAGTGGCAGAGGAACTTCATCTGCATGGTTTTCTGAGAAATCTTTCAACTGAAATTCCGTAGTGAGATTATCTCTAAGTATTCTGGATAACTTCAGTCAAGCAGAAACAAGGAAATACTTCATTTGAGACCACCACGTGTACGTATATATATATATTTTAAGTAGTAGTAGTAGTATTTGTCCTGGAAAATATCTATCATAGACTGTTCTTAAAAATCTGTTGTTGTTTAAATTATCCTCTTCTTTCTCATGAAATTACTGAGAATTAATGTAGGAAGGATCTTCCTTCCTCCCCATTACCTGTACTTGTACTGTGTTGGGCTATATTTAAAGGAGAGATTCGTTTTGATGTACAAATAAAGTAAGAGTTTCAGTTTTTATATATATGTATAAAATTCTAGTATGATACCTGGTGATACAAAGATTTAATGCCTCTGAATGAGGAAATATACACATAAAAACCATGGGGCAGGATCTGAATGGCACAGATGGCTATATTTTGTTGATGTTAACTCCTTAGAGAACTCTTTACAGGCAGTTCGTAGTCATTTTTAGTATTGCTACAGAAACACTTTAATGGAATACTGTTTGGAAAATTATATTTTTAAGTGGAGATAAAATGTTTTCAGTAAAGTATTTTAGGTACATTTAAAGACTTTCCTCTAAATTTTCGTTAGATTTCTAATTCGAGTAAAGGGAGCTTTATCCCTCCTAGTCTAGTCCTTCCCTTACCTTTTTTTAAATGACTTTTTAAAAATTAATTAATTAATTAATTAATTTTTGGCTGCGTTGGGTCTTCGTTGCTGCATGCGGGCTTTCCCTAGTTGCGGCGAGCAGGGGCTACTCTTTGTTGTGGTGTGTGGGCGTCTCATTGCGGTGGCTTCTCTTGTTGCGTAGCACGGGCTCTAGGTGCACGGGCTTCAGTAGTTGTGGCATGTGGGCTTCAGTAGTTGTGGCTCACAGGCTCATTAGTTGTGGCACACGGGCTTAGTTTCTCTGTGGCATGTGGTATCTTCCCGGACCAGGGCTCGAACCCATGTCCCCTGCATTGGCAGGCGATTCTTAACCACTGCGCCACCAGGAAAGTCCCCTTCCCTTCCCTTTTAAATGCTTGCAAGTATTTTGAAAAGTGATTATGTTAGAGCTTGATCTTTGTCTTCTATCTTGATAAATCGAATACTCCTAATGCCGCAATTTAGTAGCATCAGCAAACAGCTGCCCCTAGGAGTCAAGATCTTTCTTCATAATTCATGTTTGGACAGGAAAGTGTACCTGGTAATGAATCTTGATTATCTAAACTGCTAGGGGTGGACCAAGGGTATGATAATATACTGGTTTGCCCTCAGGCCCCAGCTCTTCTTTGAGAGCTTACTTACTGATGAGGAAAAACAAACCCAAACAGAATTCATAACTAGGTAGTTGCCTTGGGAAAACAACAGCTCATGAAATGTTTTGAATTTCTTAGGCTAAACAAAAGAGAACTTAACTAAAACTCACAGGTTAGAATCAACTACGGTATTGTATCTGGGCTCCCCTGAATGACTTAGTCCTTTATCTCCCTAATCCTTGCATCACTCCCAGGAGGCACACAGCGTCAAGCAGGTTCTGTTTGGCCAGGCAGTTAGCTACTACTCTGTCTTTGATATTAAGTGGCGTAATCATTCCATGTTCTCCAGAAATGTATAGCTTTTCCGAAGCCAACTCACTCCCTACACACATACAATATTAAGTTTGGGTTAGTGGGAGGGTAGATTCTCTGTGCTCAGAGGAAAGGGGCAGAAAGTGGAGATTATTTTTCTTTGCACCCCAGTCCCCACCATAGAGTTTCTGGTTTTATGACTTCACGTTAGAGAATGTGGTTAAAATAGTCCATGATATTTGTTGAGTCTTGCTCTGTGACCTGGTCAGTTTTTATAAATATTCCAAGTGTGTTTGAAAGGAGAGTACAGTTTTCCAATCTTGAAGTATAGGGTTCCATACGTCCAGATCAAGCTTGTTATATGTGATTCTGATCTTTTATTTATTTACTCATTATTTGCCTTTGCTTAATCTATAAGTTGTTAATTGGGATTTGGGGGGTTTTTTTTTAGCTCCTACTGTGGTTTTGAAATTGTTGGCTTATAATTCTGTCGGTTTTTGGTTTGGGGCAGGTTAATCTTATTGTTCTAATTAGTGGTTTGTTGTTGTTGTTGCCCTGAACTCAATTTTGTCTGATATAACTTAATCAGACCCAAATTTTCCCCTTTTGGTTAGTATTTGCTTCATATCTTTTCTAGCCTCTTACTTTCAACCTTTCTGCGTCGCTTTAGATGTGTCTTTTGTGAATAGCAAATAGGTGCACACTTGCTTTTCTTCAATCAGAGAATCTCTGTCTTTTAGATGGTGAATTTGGTCAAGTTATCTTTGCTATTCACTATGCTTGCTTCTTTGTTCTTAACACCCCCTTGTGGAGCAGGCTTGAGGTGTGATTTCTCTTACAGACTTTTCTCTTCCCACCCACGGCCTTAGGCGGGGACAGACTTGGTTGCCACATCTCCAGGCCAGTTGGTGAGTCTCTTTTATGTGCCCAGCTCTGTGCAGGGCCCTCAGTCCTGCTTCTTGCCCCACACGGGCCTGAAACTGTGTCTGAGTCTCTGGCTTCTGGCTGTTAGGGCCTGTGCCCAGGTCTCATCCTCCCTGGGGCTGCCCCAGCCCGCTCTTGCTCTTAACCCCTGGCTTCAAGTTCTCGCTCATTCTCGCTCATTTCTGACACCTGAGGATTTCTTTTTCTTCCCTTTAAGCTCAGCTGTACATTAAAAAAAAAAAGAAAAAATGTCTTGGTTTCCTTTCTTGAGTGCTCCCTGCAGTTCTAGTGGGACGAGGCTCTGCGTTTCTGCACCGGCTCGGCACCCTGCCCCACCCATATGTGGCTGAAGATCTTTCTGTAATGTTGGTGTTAGGCCTTTCTTTTTTTTTGGCCGTGTTGGGTCTTCGTTTCTGTGCGAGGGCTTTCTCTAGTTGCGGCGCGAGCGGGGGCCACTTTTCATCGCGGTGCGCGAGCCTCTCACTGTCGCGGCCTCTCTTGTTGCGGAGCACAGCCTCCAGGCGCGCAGGCTCAGTAATTGTGGCTCACGGGCCTAGTTGCTCCGCGGCGTGTGGGATCTTCCTGGACCAGGGCCCGAACCCGTGTCCCCTGCATCGGCAGGCAGATTCTCAACCACTGCGCCACCAGGGAAGCCCCAGGCCTTTCTTGTCCTTACCTGGGGGACTACTTTTACCTCGGACAGAGCTCTTTTGTATTATGTAACACGTATTCCAAGTGGAAAGCAGCCACATTTCTCTGTTGGTGTGAACTGGTTGGTGTGGTGTCTTGTGTTCATTTACTGATGCGTGACTCCGTCCAGATTATACCACGTGTCAGATGTTTGCCAGGCTGGAGGATTGGGGGCGGGGGGATGGGACCTGTGGTTCATTGAGTTTTTTGGCAACCCTGGTTTGCTTTCAGAGAACAGCCACAAAATCTTGAGTTTGGGGATACCTTTGCTCTGTTTATTGTTTGAACTCCTTCTCTCCATGAGAGTGAAAGTTCCAAAGGGGCCAAATTCTGGTCGAGATGTCTTAGCTTATGCTTAGACCTCATCTTAATTATCCCAGAAAAATAAAATTAGAGGAATTTGACATATAAGTGATATCAATATGGTATCACTTACATGTGGAATCTAAAAAAAATTATATAAATGAACTTTTTTACAAAACAGCAGTAGACTCACAGACATAGAAAGATTTATGGTTACCAAAGGGGATAGTGGGGGTAGGGGGGATGGGAAGAAGGGGGGCAGATAAATTAGGAGTTTGGGGGAAAAAATAGAGGAATTTGGCCTATGGCATGTCAAATGTTCTATTTTACTTTGTTTTCCATATGAAAAAGAAAAGGGGATATTTAGGTTCGTCAAAGTGTGTTGTTATAGCAGCTTGAGAGAGCTGGAAAAGCAACGGAAGTGGAAATGAATTTATGTTAAATCTTTTACCTTCATTAAGCCGTTTGGGGAGCCAGGCTAGGAAACCAGAGGGTAACCCATTGTGGCATAGTCACCAGACAGGGGAATACAATGGTGAGTCTCGGGCCATGGTAAACTCACGTTGGCTCTCTGAGGGGTGTGGGGAGGGGAGAGGCTCCTGCGGTCCAGTTGTTGGTTTGGTTGAATTTTTTATTGAGGAAAACTGTTAAAGATACACAGGAAAGATGGAAGAATGTAATGAATCCTTCTGGGTACTCACCCCCTCCCCTTTCAGCCACTATTATAGCCAGTCCTATTTCATGTCCACCAATACCTACTCTCTCTCTTTTTGTTTTATTTTGAAGCATATTATAGACACCATATCATATTCATTGATTCTTATTTCAGTGTATCTCTCAAAGACAAATTCTTTTTTTAAAAAAACATAGCCACAATGCTATTACTGCTTTTAAAAAAAATAGATCTTTAACATCATCAAATATTCACTTACTGTTAAAATTTCTAATTATCTCACAAGTGTCGTGAGGTTTTCTTTTTCCATTTGAGTCAAGATCCACATAAGGGCCACACACTGTGACTGTTGAAATGTCTATTATGTCTCTTATTCTGTAGCTCTCTTTCTCTCATTTGTTGAAAAAACAGGGTCATTTGTCCTGTAGTTTCTTGCAGCCCTGATTTTACTGATTGTATCCCCTTGTGTTGTCTTATATATTCTTCTGTCCTCCTGTTTCCTGTAAACTACTTATTAAATCTAGAGGCTTGATCCAAATAAGATTTGATTTGGTCAGGATGCAAGACCCCTTCATAGGTGTCATTGTGTTTGTCCATCGGGAAGCCCATGGTGTTTGGTATCTCTCCTTTTGTGATGTGACAGCTGTTAATGATTAACCTAGATCCATTATTTCATTAGAGGTTGCAATAGGGTGATACTGTAATTCTGGCATTCCTGTTTCCTTTATTTGTTGGAATACATTCATAAAGAGGAACTCTCACTTATCTGCTATATGTGGTTTACAATTGGTATAGGAAAAGCAGAATATGTGTTTGATTCTTTCCTTTCATTTATTGCTCTTTTAAAAAGTAAGTTGATTTACTAGAATTGTCCAATTGTGACCAGTCAGTTAGCTATTTTGGTTTGCTATCACTGTGAACTCATGGACATAATGGCACATAAACACCTACAATGCAATTCACCCAGGTGCAGTTTTAACCCTTACTAATGATCCAGTTCTCCCAGCTTTGCAAGTGAGAGCCTCTTGAGGTTGGCCAAGTCCTTTTGACCTGCCCTGTGACAGACAAGATGTTCCAGGTTCATCTGGTACATGCTCTGCCCCAGGCCTGGAGTCAACACTCCTCTACGGAGCTCTGGTTACTTTTCATGGAAAATGGTATTTCAAGACCACAGTCAGGGTGCCAGAGTGCTCACTGTGCTGAGTTGGTCATTGTTTTTGAGCCTTTACAATAGACAGAGCTAAGAAAAACATCTTCCTTTCTTTCAGATAAAAGTCCATCGTGAGTTCAAACTGGCATTTCTGACTCAACATCAGGACTAAAGTTTTTTTACTTAACCTCTTTGGTCTTACATATATCTTCTTTCTCCCATACCAAGAATCCTGGTTCTCAGTGATACTGGGAAGGGTGGCAGTAGAGTATCATATAATTATTCATCTGTTTTATCTCATGGTATATACCCAGCAGTCTTGGAATAACCAACCAGTGCAGTCACTACCAGTGTGATACAGAACAGTTCAGACTTTTGCAGTTCTGTTTGGCTTGAGCTGTTGCCCTTGAGGGATGTACAATCTGATAGCTGTTTTAAAGCCTTTTGGATTAGTTCCCTCTCTGTGAGTTTATGCCCCAAGCTGGATACATTTAGGCTCATTTGTTTTCTTTTTAGTTCTTAGGGATCTCTTTTAATACAATTACAAAATACAATTATTTTGTAATTATTTAAAATATTGTCATGGTTCCAAAGTCAAATTTAAAAAAGAAGATATACTGTATTCAGAAAAGTCTAGTTTTTATCCCAGTCTCCTCCACCCTGTTCTCTCCCTCCCCTTATAAGTAACTATTTTTAAAAGTGTGTGCTTTATCCTTCCATTGTTTGTTTTTCTTAATATAAACAGGTAAGTAGACATATTTATATTCTTCTATTTCTTAGATAAATTGTAATCTATATTTGCTTTTTTTTCAACTTTGCTTTTTTAATTTACCAAGATATCTGGGAGATAACATCACAGTAGTACCACAATAATACAGCACAGAGTTGGATTTTGCTTTGCTAACCAATCAGTTTTTTTCTTTTAATAGGTGAGTTTAAGCCCATTTAAATTTATTCATATAACCGATAATGCTTGGCCTTGGTTCTGTCATTGTTTTATAGTATATATGTAGGTATAAAAGTCTTTTATATGGATAGTTTTTCTCTGTATGTCTGTTTTATTTATTCTCTCTCCCCTTTAGTATGTTTTTTCAAGTTTTGCTTATTGTTTTTGTGGGTTTTTTTTTTTTTAAAGAGCAATTTAACATTTCTGTCCTGAGGGCTACCATATTCTAATGCCATTATGTAATACCTTAGCCATGCCCCTTTTCACTGTCCATAAGTTCCCTCTGTTTGCATTGTGCTTGTTAAAACACCTTTGGCCAAAGCAGGTCCCATGTCAATCTGAGATTCAAGGGGAGCAGTAAACTCACTGCACCTCTTGATGGGAAGAGCAGAAAAGTCACACTGCAAAGGGTGTACATAAAAAGAAGGAAGAATTTTTGGCCATTTTGCAGTCTGCCACAACTAACATTATATAATATTTTAATCTCGTCTATTTTTAGTCATTATTTATTGGTTCCCTACCAGTATGAGCAATATTGAAATTAGCTAATAATCTCTTATTTTCCTTGCCTTCCCTCTCCTCTGCATCTGATTTGAGGAAATACCCTTTTACTCGCCATTACTAACTATAAAGAAGGCAGCACATTCTACTCTTCTTGTATGCCTCCCTTATTCTTATGTTTTCTCTTTTAATATCTACATTGTCAGAGCCATCAGCCATATGCACTATACTCTATCCCTTATAACCATCATTTAGTGTTAGTCTTACAGGTAAATATATATTTAATGCTCACTATCAGTACTTATAATGATGTTTCTTCAGCTGGTTTGGTTGTCTGAAGCTTTTTCTCTAGTACATGTTTTAGGAAGTCATGGGAAGAATGCTTCTGGAATTCTTATTTTCTTTTTTTTTTAAATAAATACATAAATATATTTATGTATTTATTATTTTTTTTGGCTGCATTGGATCATCTTTGCTGCATGCGGGCTTTCTCTAGTTACGGCGAGCGGGGGCTACTGTTCGTTGTGGTGTGCAGGCTTCTCATTGCGGTGGCTTCTCTTGTTGCAGAGCATGGGCTCTAGGCGTGCGGGCTTCAGTAGTTGTAGCACGCGGACTCAGTACTTGTGGCTCGCAGGCTCTAGAGCGCAGGCTCAGTAGTTGTGGCGCACAGGCTTAGTTGCTCCGCAGCATGTGGGATCTTCCCAGACCAGCGCTCAATCTGCATTGGCAGGCAGATTCTTAACCACTGCGCCACTGGGGAAGCCCTCTTTGAGTATTTTACATATGATATTCCATTTTCTTCTGGCTTGAAGTGCTTCTCTCAAAGGCAGTCTGACTTTTTTCCCTTCTAAATGACTTGCTCTTTTTGAACGGATGCCCCAAAGATTTTTTGCTTTAAAGTCTACTAGTTTTACTAGGATATGTCTTCAGGCTGGTTGTTTTGAATCAGTTTTCCCAGGTATGTGGTGTGTCCTTTCAGTGTGCAGTATTGCCTTTTTTGTTGTTTTTTGGGTTACCTCAGCAAAGGTGTCATGTTATGAAATTTATTTATTTTTATAACTTTATTTATTTATTTTTATTTTTGGCTGCATTGGGTCTTCATTGCTGCCTGCACACAGGCTTTTTCTAGTTGTGGTGAGCAGGGGCTACTCTTTGTTGCAGTGCGTGGGCTTCTCATTGCTGTGGCTTCTCTTGTTGAGGAGCATGGGCTCTAGGCGCACGGGCTCGGTAGTTGTGGCTAACGGGCTCCGTAGTTGTGGCTTGCGTGCTCTAAGAGTGCAGGCTCAGTAGCTGTGGCACACAGGCTTAGTTGCTCCGCGGCATGTGGGATCTTCCCGGACCAGGGCTCGAACCCACGTCCCCTGCATTGGCAGGCAGATTCTTAACCACTGCGCCAGCAGGGAAGCCCTGTCATGAATTTTAACTTTCAGTCTTGTTCTATTCGTTGCTTTTGTTTTTGTCCATGAGAACTGCTATTGTATCTGTTTGAATCTTCTTTGCTTGTCTTCTGTCACTTAGTTTCTAATCATTTTTAACCTCTTTGTTTCTTTTTGGTTTAAAATTTTTCCTCTTTTTCATCATCTCTGTCTCTTAAGGCATGTTGCATCTATTCATTCTTGTATTCTTTCTAATTTAGTCTGCATTTATAAAATGATTTCTTTCATATCAAATTCTTTCTTGAGTTCTAATGTTTTCTTGAGTACCATCCCCTCATTTCTGAGTATTTCTAGTTCTGATTTTGTTCTCACATATATTATATCATTCTCTTAAATTTTTACAGTTCATTTCAAAATATTAGGCACAGCTTTCATCCCCTTTGTAGGCATGTCTTTCTGGCATGCTTTCGTTGGCCATAGGGATAATTTCTTTGCTTCTTTTTTAATAACTTCCTATGGGATTTGAACACAATCCTTTTCTGTTACTCATTTTGACTGTTTTTTTTTTTAAACTATTAAAACCTCTGGAGAAACATTATGTTGGCAATAAAGTATTTTCATGTATATGTATTTGAGTTCACTTGTCAGTCCTAGTGATTTAACGGCAATGAAACATACCATAGAATTTGCTACCTGAGATGGGTTAAAGCCAGTTCATGTTTGTATTGGGGACATTGGTTTAAAAAGGAAGTTAACATCTCCAAGTACTTAGGTTCAAGTTTTGTATGAGCTGCTTATGGCTGAGCTGTGAGAGACAGGAGCAAGTATATATTTTAGAATTTGACCAACACAGTAACAAAGGCAAGTTTGGTTTGAGGAGACAGTAAGGAACAGGTCAGTGTTGATTTGGGGAATTTGTAAAGATGCTTTTCTGTGTTTGTTCTGTGGACCACATGGTGTTTTATTACCAACAGAGAAGTTATATGATGAAAACTTAGCTTCCCCTTGGCATCTGTGATCATTAACAGCTTGATCTTATGTAGCTTTTCTGTGCCGTCTCATTTATACAAAACATCATTATCAAGTGCCCACTACATGCCTGCTCATTCCAGGCATACTCCTGCTGCAGGCCTTTTCACAAGCTGCTTCCCCCACTTGGAATGATCTTTCCCCACATATTCAGTGATTCACACTCCCTCACCTCACCTCTGTCACATCATTGCCCCACATTTCTTTGCCTTACCACTCCATTTGAAAGTAACTCTTCCACACCTCCCCCTACTTCTTGCCTTACTGTTCTCCAAAGCACTGTGGTTGTTTGATTTTTCATTTAGTTTGTACACTTCTGCATGTCTGTTTCCCCTTATTAGAATCAGAGGTCCATGGTAGATCCCCAGTGCCTACAACGGTTCCTGACACACACAAGGCTCTCAGCAGTTTATCAAATTAGTGCATATATGCTGGGTGCTGAGGACGCAGGGGGTGAGCAACACATACCCCACCCCCGTGGAGTTTGGAGTCTAGTGGGAGAGGCAGAAATTAGTTTAATAAAGTGTGGAAAGTGCTAGATGAGAGGACAGAACAGGAGAAACAGAGCTAGTCTAGGGGAGGCTTCCCTGAGAAAGAGAGTTTTGAGCTAACACGTGAAGGAGCAGTGAGCGTGAGCTTTGTGGTGGGGAGCAGTCTAGGCAGACGCAGCACCTTTTTCAAAGGCTTATCAGCCAGAGGGAGCAAGGCCAGCGCCGTGAGGGAGTGGGGGAGAGGTGCCCGGGCAGCTGGGCAGCTGGGCAGGGCCCCATCAAGCAGGGCCTTAGGCCAAGTTACAGATTTTGTTCTTAGTGAGCTGCCTAAACAGTAGTACCAGTCACAGCCACATAGGCTGGGTCATAACTCAAGACAGTGTGGCGTATCACAGTATATATGGTATATACAGGATTTTACAGGATATCCAGCAGGGAACTAGAATGATTAATGATGGGACCCATTTGTCATGGCCTACGAATGGCTCCCTCATAGCGATTTTGAGAGACCGCAGATAAAATGAATATATATAATAAATAGTCCATATTTGTATTATTTATTAGCAAGGCTACAGTTCTGTAATATTTTTATTTTTAATAGTATATTTGCTGGAGTTCTGAAAGTATGTTTTAGGTGGTCCTGGAAGAGAAGCATTTATTTTAGTTATAAGAAAAAAAAAAAAAAAGAAAAGAAAAAAAACTCTTTAAAATGAGCAAGATGACTGCTTTTATTGTTAGTTTCACCTGGAAAGGTAAAGTTTTGTAGAAGCGTATGGATAAAAACAGATATCAGAGACCGTAAGGCAGAGTGCAGAGAGCAGGCCTGTCTGGTGTGCCGTGGCCTCACTTTGATTTCCGGGGCCTGGTCCTTAACACGCTTCACCGGTGTTGGCCAGTTGCTTATCCCGAATTCTCTGAGCCTAGCTTTCCTCCTGTGGAAAACGAAGCT
This sequence comes from Balaenoptera acutorostrata, assembly GCF_949987535.1. Classification (NCBI taxonomy): domain Eukaryota; kingdom Metazoa; phylum Chordata; class Mammalia; order Artiodactyla; family Balaenopteridae; genus Balaenoptera; species Balaenoptera acutorostrata. The sequence continues at coordinate 26,831,951 of NC_080078.1, forward strand.
GAAATAGTCCTTTGCTCATCCATCTGTAGCGAGTCAGCAAGCCTCCTCCTCACGGAGGCCCCATTTGCCGGCCTCCCAGGATGGATGAGGCTGAATGAGAGGATGGTTGGTACAACACTTGGTGCAGGCCTGGCGCTTAGGAAGTGCTCCACTCCATGGCAGCTCTACCTCTAGCGAGGAAGATAATGTTATTTGCCTTACTGTGTTTTATACACAATTAGTGGCTTTTTAACTTATGCCTTCCAGGAGGAGAAAAGAAAAATCACTTATTTTTAGCTCTTAAAGGCTTTTCGGAATTACTTTTTAGATGCATTTAACCCTCTAAGTACATGGATCTCAACTTGAATCTGTTAAGCCTAATAATTCAGGAGGCAGAAGAGAGCCAAAGATATCTCGTCTCATAGTTTTGTCATGATTTCAGCGTGATGATTCAAACTTACGTTATGTGTGATGTATTATTAGCTTCCCTCTCTGACTAGTGTTGGAATTCGTCTGCTGCTTGAGCACTTCCCAAGTAATTTTTTCCTTTTTTAATGAGCCATCAAATAGGATGTGGCTTGGGGTTTTCTCAGCAGTTGGAGTGGATTTCTGTTAATGTGTCTGGACTCTCTTTCCCTCTCCTTTGTGAACAACGGCATTCACTTCTGAGCAGGGCGTTAGGGGTGTGGGGTATAGGCTGCGTCCCTAGAACAGGCCAAGCTGTTTCATCCTTGACCTTTAACAGATAACGGAACCTTGGACTTATCATCCTGTGTCAACTCATGGAGATAAGCAAGCTGTGTGCTTTTAGGGTTTGAGCTAGCAGTGAATTTTTAATTTTGTTTTATTTTTTTAAATAAGGGAAGACTAATGTACAATTGACAGGAAATACTTGTATAGATTGGAGATAATAGAAGAGTTAAGAACTTATCATCTGATTTCTATGTGTTCTTGGGACCCGTAAGAAGGGGAAATGATCCAAAAACTGCCTTCCCCCCCGGCACCTTTGGCCACACCGAGCGGCTTGCGGGATCTCAGTTCCCCAACCAGGGGTTGAACCCGGCCCCCCTGCAGTGGAAGTGCAGAGTCCTAACCATTGGACTGCCAGGGAATTCCCTCCAGAAACTACCTTTATTGAGCAACCCCATGATTGGGTGGCATTCAGAACTTTTGACTTTGGTGAATTTTTTTTTCCCCCTCTGTGGTTCAGTTCTTTTCTACATTTTCTGGTCTCTGTGTAGATTTCTTCTGTCTCTCCTCCTTCCTGGTTTAGCACGGCAGAAGAGCAAGCTTGGTTAGAAGATAAGCATTGTCTTCATAGCAAGTCAGAACACCGTGTGCCAGGATGGTGGTAGCTAGGTGGTCTGCTGCTGTGTGCTTCTGTGGTTGTCAGTGAAGACCTGGGTTTAAAACGCAGTGACCTGGTATGGTCTTTGGAAAAGCAGAATGACAAATTAAGAAACTAAGTCCAGCTCAAGGTTTGGGTTTCCTTATTTGTCATTTTGATTAAGCAGCTGTTTCTTTTCTCTTTAAGGCCTTGATCATCTTCATATCATACAGATTAATCTTTCTTTTTGTGCTTTAAAAAAGTGAATTTTTATAATACCTACATAATTTGTGGTTCTTTACAGGCACTTAATTATCTCTAAGTAGATCATTTTCCCAGCCTTCATTTTTTTCAAGAATTTGTGAAAATGTTAGAAAAATACAGTACTGGTTAAGTTGGCTACTGCATATGTATTGATTTAAAAAGCTACCCTGGATGGCAGTTCACAGCTTTAGGAGGATATGTTGTTTCACTTGGTTTTCCTGCAGCCTTTGTTGAAATTTGTTTGGTGAAACTCATTACCCCATACTTTGGAAATGGCCCTGACCTTTTCCTTTTCCTCACAAATGAACATATTCTTTCAACCCTCTGCCGTGTGTTCTCCCCTGTGGGTAGAGTCTTCAGCTGCAGAGATGCTTGAAAAGCCTGCAGCAGCGCTGAGCAGGTTAAATTTAATTGCTGGGTGTCTGGGAATCTTTTCTGAAGAGGAGTGTTTCCACCAGTTGTTTTGGTCATTGTTTTGTTGGGGTGTTTTTGTTTGTCTGTTGGCTCTGGGTGAGGATTTAAACTCTCCTCTGAAAGAAAACTGTGAGGAATATGTTAGCACGATAAGTTGTATATCTCAACTCTGGTGAGCTGTGAAACCCATTTCTTAGGGACTAGAAGTAACAAGGACATTTAACCATGTTCTTCCTTCTTTACTAAAGAAATGCGATGCCAAAATGTTTATTCCTTCAAGAATAGAAAAATATTTACACCCTCCCCCAAGGGTTGGGAAATGCACTTCTTCCTATGCAGCAGGATTCTACCTGAAACAGTTGCTTCTGTAGGCTTTTTTTTTTTTTTTTTTTGCTCCAGCTATAAAAATCTCTGTGATTTAATACATTTTGCCCTAACACTTGTGTTAATATTACATATAAAAACGCTTTTCACATGCTCTTAGATGTTGGTGATATTTGACCAAGTATTTGAGCTTCATATTTGTGGGTTTTAAACAATAATGATGATGATGATATAAGTTTATCTTTATTATTTGTTATACATTTGATAGCTCTCTTAAGTGATGGATGGGGTATAGTGTTTAAATTTTTGATCCCCCAAATATCTCTTCATAAGAAAACATATTGGAATGGAAAACAGTATGGAGGTTCCTCAAAAAACTAAAAATAGAGTTGCCATATGATCCAGCAATCCCACTCCTGGGCATATACCCAGACAAAACTATAATCAGAAAAGATACACGCACCCCTGTGTTCATAGCAGCACTATTTACAGTGGCCAAGACATGGAAACAACCTAAATGGCCATCAATAGGTGAAAAGATAAAGATGTGGTGCATATATACAGTGGAATATTAGCCATAAAAAAGAATGAAATAATGCCATTTGCAGTAACATGGATGGATCTAGAGATTATTATGCTAAGCGAAGTAAGTCAGAAAGACAAATATCATGATATCACTTATATATGGCATCTAAAATGCGACACAAATGAACATATCTATGAAACAGAAACAGACTCACAGACATAGAGAACAGACTTGTGGTTGCCGGGGCTGGTTTGGGTGGGGGGGTGCGGTGGGAAGGAAGGATTGGGAGTTTGGGATTAGCAGATGCAAACTGTTATATATAGGATGAATAAACAACAAGGTCCTACTGTATAGCACAGGGAACTATATTCAGTATCCTGTGATAAACCATAATGGAAAAGAATATGAAAAAGAATGTATATCTGTGTATAATTGAATCACTTTGCTGTACAGCAGAAATTAACACAGCATTGTAAATCAACTATACTTCAATAAAATTTTAAAAAAAGTATTGGTAATAACACTGTTTTGTCATTTATGACAACATTTTAAAATAATCTGTTTACTTATAGCCAAAGAAAAAATTACTAAACAATCATGCAGAAAGTCATATTTATTGAATTAAGCTCGGTCTTCCCCTTCTCTCCACCCTCAATTCAGTAACTCTTCAGTGCACAGTTTGTGCTTTCTGTGAGGGAGCAGGGCCAGCTGACTGAGTATTCTAAGATGCAGGCTACAAGCTGGAGTGCCCATCCATGCGGTGGGGACCTTGTCTGGAAGGCACATCAGGGGCTGATCAGTAAGGTCGAATAAGCAGATCGATAGGTTGTTTACATCTCTTTGGCAGATTGTAGTCTTGTAGGAGAGGTTCCTTTCTCAGTGGAGATGGCTGTCTTGAGAGGTCATTCCAGGTATGTGAAGTCTTCTAAGTGGACTATTTTATTTCTCAGAATAATTTTACTTAATTATTTCAGAATAATTTTATTTATTTATAATTTAACTTATTCCTTGGAAATTTTGCCTTTTAAAAATTTTACCTTCTGGATTCTCAGAATAATTTTATTATTCTCAGAACACTTTACTTTCAAGAATAATTTTAAAATTCTGTCGAACGTTGAAAGTTGTCAGCTTAAGATGTTAACTTGCCTACATTCAGAAATGATATCGAGATTTTCATTTAGTTTGTGATAACTGTTCTCTTAAGCCTATAGTTAAAAATGAAATGAATTGTGGAATTTTGGTTCAGCCTAGATTAGGATTTTTGAGGTTGAGCTATAGCCAAACACCAAATTAATTAAATAAAATATTGAGACTGCTCTGTCTCAAAGAAAATTTATTTGGTCTTTGCTGGCATCGAATCAAGCCTTTTGAGTATAACATTTTCAGCGTATTAATAATAGTATGCGTTAGCACAGGGAGATCAGCTCGGTGCTTTGTGACCACCTAGAGGGGTGGGATAGGGAGGGTGGGAGGGAGACACAAGAGGGAGGAGATATGGGGATATATGTATATGTATAGCTGATTCACTTTGTTATAAAGGAGAAACTAACACACCATTGTAACGCAATTATACTTCAATAAAGATGTTAAAGAAAATAATAGTATATGTAAACATATTCATAGCTCATAACCTTCCTCTGTAATTATCAAAAACTTTGCTATCCCACGGTCAGTTAAAAAGTTTTCTTTTTGAATAGGGCTCTCTTAGTTATTACAGAGGACACAGCACTGTGGGACTAGGAGCCTGTGTTCCCTGCACTCAGCTTTCAGATTGTCTAATCGGGTAACTACAGTAACAAAAATATTCCACTGTGTTGCAAGTCTAAGAATGACAAATTTTTTGTCTTTTATTTTTAAAGAGTATTTTAAAAAATGAAATGAATACATGTTCATTACAGAAAATTGGGGAGAAACATACACACAAATGAAATAAAATCACCTAGAAATAATCATCATAACATTCTGTTGGTTTCTTTCTTTTTTTTTTTTTTTTTTTTTTTAGTATTTTGCCTCTTTATTTTATGTGGGTATAATTGTGCATGCTTTAATTTTTTCTGTTTTTAATAATAGTTGTTGAGACGTTTTCTCAAGTTATTTAAGCTTGTTGGGGAAGGAAACAGTTTCCCTCTACCCTTTCTAGGTTCTTCCGGCTGGTCTAAGAATTAAATTGACACGAGACAGATTAGCAGGAGAAAAACAAACTTAATTACGTACATACTAGAGGCTCTGTAAGAAACATGAGACCCAAGGATAAGTTAGGCAGTTGAGGCTTATATGCCTTCTGAGAGGAGGAGAAAGGGGTAGGGGTTTGAGACTTCTAAGTGGGAGGAAGGCAGTTCACATGGAGATGGGAAAATAAATGTTTGGTAAGCAAACATTTGCTGGGCCCTGCAGAGACAATGGGACACAGACAGGACTGTGGTCTCCAGGCCCTGCCGAGTTCCCCCAACCTCACTTTGCCCATATCTTTGCAGACATCTCTGGCGGTAGTGCTCCTCCTAGATCAGGCCCTTTATCCAAATTCTTTTAGGCAGTTAAAGGAGGAGAAGGGGTTAAAAACAAAGACTTCCTAAGGGTTCTGTTTCTTAAAAATAATCAGCTTAAAATAATCCTCATGCTAAATAGACACATTTTGGGGTGGCAAATTTTGCTCCCCTACAAACTCTACGAAAAAATTTTAACTGGTTGCATTAGTTAAATAAACCATCAAGTTGATATACCATAATTTACTCAATAATATTCTTATTATAGAATTTTTAGGTGATTTTTCATTCTTAATGCATTGTTTAATTTTAACAACACTCTCAAACCTCTTTGGGCAGAAGAATTTTGTGTGAAAGGAGGAACTGCAAATACAAAATTATAAAATCTCTGGAATTTCACTTGGCCTCTGTCTATAACATGATAGAGCCAGAGAATTGGTTTAAAAAAAGAAGTTTAAAAGTTAGAATTTCTCACATATTGTCAGGTTGCCCTGTATAAAGGTTATATCAGTTTATAATCCGTCCAGTGTTAGGTATTTATCTTTTTAAAACTGTTCTTATCAGCAGTTATTTTCATTTTATTTTTGATATTTTCTCTAACTTTTTACTCCGAAAACTTTTAAACCTATAACCCTATAGGTAAGACGGCAGCATTTGTTACATTTGCTTTATCTCCCCCTCATTCTGCACCTATACACACACACGCATACGTTATATATATATATATATATATATATACAAGCACGTATATATGTATTATTATTATTTCTATTAAGGTAAATTTATGATATTGATATGATCTAATGTTTAGGCCATAATAAAATTTCTCCAAATGTCTCAACACTGTCTCTTACAGTTTTTTATTTTATTTTTTGATCCAAGATCAAGTCAAAATCATGTATTGCATTTAGTCATCATAATTCTCTTTTTTTAAACAAGTGTCAAAGATTTTATTCAACTCATTAATTAATGAAAAAACTAATAAGATGTTAAAAGCAATTCAAATGAGAATTTAACACACTAGACAATGTATTTTTACAGTCCTGTGAACAGAAATCATTTGCATAACTAGGGACAGGAAGCATTTGTATTTCTCTCAGTTTTCTACAATTTAACTTCTACCGGTTGTAAAAAAACAAAAACAAACCCTGGTATTAGTTTTCCGCTGCTGCTGTGACAAATTACCAAAAACTTGGTAGCTTAAAACAACACAAACTGATTATCTTACAGTTTAGTTGGAGTATCTTACAGTTGGAGGGCAAAAGTCCAAAATGGGTTTCACTTGGCTAAGATCAAGGTGTCAGCAAAGCTGTGTTCCTTCTGGAGGCTCGAGGGGGGAATCCGTTTTTTTGCTTTTTCTCCACCTTCTTGAGGCCACCCGCATTCTTTGGCTCCTGGTCCCCTTCCTTCATCTTCGAAGTTAGTGGAGTCATCAAAGCTCTTTAATCTCCTTTAATCTAGAACAGTTCCCCAGCCTGTTTTTGTTTTTTATACAGCATTAACACTTTCTGAAGAGTTCAGACCAGGTGGTGTTTTGTGGTGTCCTTCGATTCGGGTTTGTCTGTCTCCTGGGATTACACGTGTCTGACAGGAGGGCTACATAGGTGACGTCCTCTTAGCACGTCACACTGAGGGACACACACTGTCTATTTGTTCCATTAGTACTGACGTTTTGTTTGATAATTTTGTTAAATGGTGGCCTCAGAAATCTCCATTGTAGCTCTCCCACTTTGTATTAACAAGTATTCTACGGGTAATACTTGTGCAAGGATGCCATTCAGATTTTAGTTGATGTTCTGCAAAGTACACACTTGAATTATTTTGAGAAGTTTAATTGGTTCTTCTCATTTTGTGTGTTGTGTACTTTTCTTATTGATTTGTGAGTACACTTTTATTATGATGATTTTTCATTTCTAACATTTAGTAAGCCGTTAGTTATTAGCTACTAGGCACTGTTCTGAAACCTTCATAACGATTTTATGAAATGCAGGTACCATCTTCCCCCTTCATTTTACAGAAGAAATTGAAGCTTAGAGAGACTAATGCTGAGTTATGTATTTTGCAAATATTTGTCCCAGTTTGTTGTATACGTCTTAATATAGTCTATTTTGCTACCCCAAAGCTTTACATATTATCATAGTAACAACTATCAATTTATTCTTTTATAGTTTTTGCCTTTGGTGTCCTATTTAGAAGCATTAAGTATTAAATCCATTAGGAATGAGTTTTGCTCAAATGCCATCTTATCAGTAAGTAGGGTTGCCAGATTTTGCCTAAACTAAGTAAGCATGGCCCAAATATTGTATGGAATGTACTTATACTAAAAAATGATTTGTTGCTTATCTGAAATTCAACTTTAACTTGGTGTCCTCTATTTTTATTTGGCAATCCTATCAGTAAGGCTTTCCCTGGCCGCTTTATTTAAAATTGCAACTCCCATCTCAGCACTCCCGGCTTTTCTCTTTCTCCATAGCACTATATATACACAATGTATTTTACTTTTTTGTTTAGTGTCTGCACTCTACCACTGGAATATAAACTCCATGATACCAGGCTTTTTTTAACTCTTAAATGTAGGTTTGACATACATATAGAAAAGTGCACGCGTCATTAGTATATCACTCAATGAATTACCTCAAAGTGAGCACACCCATATAACCACCCTCCAGGAGGGCGAAGATTTTTATTCTCAATGTATTTCCAATGCCTAAAGTAGTACCTGACACATAGTAGGTAATCAGCAAATATTTGTTGAATGAATCAATAATGTAGCCTGTGAGGTCGGCATTCAGGTTACTTATGTCCAAATAACTAGTGAGAGAATTTATTGATTATTTATTGCTTGGTTCTTATCCCCCTGAAAAGCGTAATTTTTGATGAATTTGAATAGTGCAATTATTTAGCTATTCCCCTACTGTTGAACATTTTGGAGGTTTATGTTTGTGGTTTTATATATATCTGTTTTTTATCCTTAAACATCTTTGTGCATTAAAAATTAGTCCTCATTTCAGATTGTTTTCATAGACTGGTTTCCCAAAAGAGGAATACTAGGCCAAAGGGTGCGCCCCTCTCATTCAGACAGAACACCCACTGACAGTCAGTGGACCTGTCTGCTGAAGATGGCACATGGAAGGGACCAACACCATCGCCTGTGTTCCCTGCTTCGGAGAACAGCTAGCAGACCAGGTGGTGAGTGCCTGGTCGCTTCCTTGACATCATTCTTCCTGGTTGGTAGGGTGAGCAAGATGCCTCGGGGCTGAATGCCAGCTCCTCTCCTCATACTAGTTGCAGGACTTTGGGCAAGTCGTTCAACAGATTGCCGTTTTCTCTAGACAGTGATGGTAGCAGAGCCTGCGGGGGTACCACATGGGATGTAGTCTCAGGAGGTGGTAACTGCAGCTCTAGGGGCAGGTGGCCTCTGCTGCTCGAAGCTCACCCAGTCCCTGGTCCAGATCATTTGGTAGATGAGCTGATGGAGGCAAGGTGACCACTTCACTTTGACCATGAAATACTTGTCAGGTGAATGAGGGTCAGGCTGTGAGCCTACAGGATAGGATTCCCACCTTCCCATTATGACCACAGGTATGCAGAGAAAGAGGGGTATTATCACCCCTTTCAGACAGATTGATTTGAACTGTGAGAGCACACCCTCTCAGCTGAGGCTGCCCTCGTCTTTCCTTGCTCATACACGATACATCCATTTCTGTCACCTTCACAGGAGAAAATAGATAACCGCATTACCCTTTTCTCACACCGGTCAGCTCTTTCCAGGATTGCTCCTATTCACGAAGAACTAACAGGTCCGTGAGTGTCGTGTGCGCATTGAGAGTATGAGTTGTCTTGTGTAAACCACTGGTGAACATGACATTTACCACCTGGCTGCCAAGAAGAGGAGGCAGGGGTTTCTTTTCCCTTTTGGTGCTCTCACTACACCAGAAAGAATAGGTCGTTCATTCAGTTAATATTTATTACAAAGGGCCTCTGTGGGAGGAGGCTATTCTTAAACTCCACAAAGTACCCCTAACACCAAAGGGGAGTGGACAGGATGCTCAAGGGCACCTGGAGGGGCAGTGCAGTGGGGAGAGAGGAGGGGAGCGCGGGGGGGAGCGCGAGTTGGCATTTCTCTGCAGTCTCGTGTTTTATTTAAACCATCCTCGCAAACTTGAAAAATTCCACTCTATAATACATCCATTTTATTTTAATATTAAAATGTTTTAAATGACCAGATTAATTATTTAACTTTTCCTCCCTGCTCTCCAGTAAAATCCATGCTCTGGGACGTCAAGCCATGGTTATTCAGTGGCTTGTAGTCATCGCAAGCCCCAGGCTGCTGGGAAGCAGCGAGAAATAGCTGTGTTAGACGCTCTCTCTGGGAGAAGTATCAGCGGTGGCATAAAGTGACTGGAACATGTTCCTATCTAGAAGGACTAGCTGGGGTCTGTGCACTCAGAGGACGGGCACAAAGCCCTGGGTTATGTATTCACTCGGTTGCAACTAGAGAAGCATCATAAAATTTTTAAACTTGCATGAATTCAAATGTACTCATTGGGGAAATTATTTTCTCGGTAGTGAGACTGGTTTTGCTTTTCGGTCCACTCAGTGAAAGTGAGTGAGTCGGGGATGAAATGGGAGCTAGGGATCTGCTTTTCCCACGAGAATATCCATTCTCAAGTTCCGCCTATCGGGTGACCCCTGCCGATTAGAAATTAGGTGTGCTCACCCACGTGTGTCTTCAGTAACCTGGTCCTCACATGCAAGCCTGGTGTGCAAGAGGAGAAGCAGCGGAGTGCTCTGACACTGGAGGGAAAAACAGCCATGTCGGATGCTGGCATGACACTTCCAAAGGGAATTTTCAAGGGTAGCTTTGACTAAACGTGGTTTTCACCTTTAGCCTCCCTGCCGGTCTTCTCCACACAGACGCACTGTTGCACACACACTGTTGCAACTCCACCGTGCTAGGTGCTTTCCCTGAAATGACCTCTGGACAGCACCTCAGCGCAAGGACAAGGCAACAGTTGCACGGAGAGGTGAAGTGGGAGCCCAGTGGTAGGACTTTCCAACCCCAGAGCGTACACTCATTCCATCGGGCCTTTCTGCTCCTACAGTTGTATTAAAATCTTTTAAATCACGAATTGCTCAAAAAGAAAAAAATTTTTTTAATTTAAATAATCCCAACAGGGAGTTCCCTGGCAGTCCAGTGGGTAGGACTCGGCACTTTTACTGCCGTGGCCTGGGTTCAATCCCTGGTCAGGGAACTAAGATCCTGCAAGCCACACAGTGCGGCCAAAAAAAAACCCAACGTCATTTAGTCCAGACTTGCAGAGAACCAAGTTACAGGGTCTGCCTGTGCTTTTTTTGGCGACAGCAGTGAATCCTGGCTGCGCTCTGGCCTGAGCTGGAGAAGAACGGGCCGAGATTGGAGTGAGTTTTGCACCACGTCCGTGACTTTCAGGCTGCACTCAGATAGCTGTTCCCCATGTGTGCGTCCGCCCCAGGGTGGGCTTGTGGGACAAGTGTGCGCCTGGATCTTGGGAGAAGGCATTACGCAGCATTCCAGCTGCCCGCTGGGGATTCTCACTGCTCCTGCTTTAGTAAAATGTGGCAGGTTGCCTGGCAACCCCCAGCTGGTGGGGATTTTTTTCTACCTACTTCAGGAGAAAGCCCTCTATCAGCTCTTGGCTGACTACTCAGGGCGGAGTAGGAGATAAACTTGGCTCTGAAAGACGACTTTCTCCTTTATTTTTCACACCTCTGCCTGAATCTTAACATTCGCTCTCTCCTCTGTTCTCATTTGTCTATCATTTAAAGGTAGAAGCTGGACAGTTTGCCTCCCAAATCAAGTCCTGAGGGGGATTCGTTACTGAAAACATGTTCTTTTTTTACATTAGTCAAAATTGTTTCATTTGTGAGTCAGACCTGTGGACTGTTTCACTGAGTGTGTTGTATATAGCCATGCACCTCCGTGCTGCTGATTTGGTTTTGACAGAAGGATCCAGTTGTAGCCTTAGAAGCAAGTGTGGCTTGTGCATTTCCTGTTGGTGAAGGCCTCTAACTGCTGCCCTAACCTGGTGCGGGACCAGTCTGTCTGTGAGTGCCCTGCAGAAACGTGGTTTGTGGAGCTTTGCAGCTCTGTCCCGTGCAAGCTGCTATCAGATACTCATATTTTTCTTCATTGAAATCATAGCATAATGCTATGCAAAGGCAGGATAAGTAAATTCATTCATTAAACTTAAGTTTACATGCTTTAAAATGAGACTTTACTTATGTTAGAGACATTAGATGTGGGACTGCAGAGTTATCATTTAAAGGGTGATAATATTTTTCTAGGGAAAAATAAAAGTAGAGAGTACTTTAAAATCCCTGAACGCTCCATTATCAATCAGAAAGCATTCTGTGTTCTGCTGTACCGATACATGACTTTCAAAAGTTGTTTTTCAATTTCCCAATTTGTGTTAAGCATTTTGGTGTTGTCGGAAGCTCTTGAGCCATTGGGAATTTTAAGATGTAATGTTATAAAATACTCCAAAATACTTTAAAGCTGGGGTCCCCAGGTCCCCGGTCCTTGGCCTGTTAGGAACCGGGTGGCACAGCAGGAGGTGAGCGGCGGGCAAGTGAGCCAAGCTTCATCTGCCACTCCCCATCGTGCCCCATCGCGCCCCATCGCGCCCCATCGCTCGCACCACCGCCTGAACCATACCCCCCACCCCACCCCCGTCCGTGGAAAAATTGTCTTCCACGAAACCAGTCCCTGGTGCCAGAAAGGTTGGGGACCGCTGCTTTAAAGTGTAGCAGTATAACAACACTTGCCACTGTATCCGGTTTCTTTTTTCATGTAAGTGTTTTTAAATGTAACATTTGACTCTCTTTTTCTAACCAGTCGATTTTCCATTGGATGTCCAAACACACAAAAAGATCTACATTTACTTCTCCTTAGGATGTAGAAAACAAAATGACTGTTCAGAACAATGTAGAGATCTTAACAACTTCAGACAGGAAAGCTGACCAATGCCAGTATCAATTAAAAAAGAAAATCTGCCTTATTCTCCTGCTGGCACAATATTTCACAGGTCCTTTACATGTTCAGGAGTGGTGAAAAACTTGTTACTTCTCTGAATTTGGGGAGTTGCCATCTTCTAAAAGCACTTCCTCACCGAATGGGAGAAGCTCACTCTCTGGCCGCCTCTCAGGCCGGCATGCCCTCCCCTCCCCCTTCCTCTCCCCGTCCCTCTCTTCGTCCCTCTCTCTGACCCTCTCTCCGTCCCTCTCTTCGTCCCTCTCTCTCTTATCTTTCCATCCCCCACTCTCCTGTGTATGTATGTGTTTGACACTGAGCTGCTTCAGCTGCTTTTGGCAGCTTAACGTGCTTGTGTCAGAGCCGAATGCTGCCTGTAGGTCTGACCACTGATGATGGCAGCGACCACCTCCCATAACAGGGAGACAGACTTAAGGATGAAGAAAATAAAGAGGTGGATTGGTCTTCCTAAACTCCTGAAGCCTATAGGGAAATGGTTTGGTGACTTAAAAGGAGAAAAATAATACAAGTGTAGAATGAATGTGTTAAAAGCCAAGATGGGATGGGACTTTAAAAACCAAAGTGATTCTTACTCAGCTTTGTGCTGCCCCTTTGGCCTGTTTGGTGATCTGTAGGGTTTTACTGTGTGGTCTACAGACAGAACCCACCAGTGAAATAAATTAGTCATTGGGCACATAGTGTCAGCAAAGGCAAAGAGTAAAACTGATGTGGAAAATAAGGCTAACTTCGTCATTCTTTCTTTATTTCCTCATTGGAGAAGCGTGTGATTCTTTCTGTATACTTTTCTGAAGTCAGACATTGCCGGTTATAATGAATACCTTGCATCGTCCCAAGGCAACCTGTGGTCTGAAGAGCAGATTTCGTTGCTTTTGTTATGAATCGATTCTCTCTCCGTAGAGGCTGGACACAGTGCCAGTGAGGCTCCGCGCAGGCACCAGGGAGGCTGGCCTGAGTGTTAAAGGAGGTTGTGTTGGCAGTTTTTTCCTGACCTTTTTGGTGGTAACAGATCACATGCGGGGTGTCCTGGAGACACTGAAGAGGCGAGTCACGTTTGATGTAGATTTCAGGGGGTTCCGCATCTCTAGATGGATTGCAGGGGTGGGGAGTGGGGAAGAGAACAAGGCAGGACTAGGAAGAGGGCTCTTTTCATAGGTAGCATCGTGGTGCCATCATGAGAACCCTGGGAGCTTCCAGATCGGTAGCGCGGCAGCGAAGGGCTAACGAGGACCCCAGCCGGAGTTGTCTATATGGAATTTCTGTGACTCCTTCTTACTAGGTTGGGAGAGGCCACTTTGCTTCTGGGGACTGATACCCTCCTTCCCAGGGGTAATGACTCACCCTGCAGGTAAGATAGCTCAGCCCTGCCTGGCTGATAAAGGCCTGTCATTCTCATTCTCTCCCCAGGTCCCCTCCTTCCCTCCTGGGTTTCGCTTGGTTAATGAATAAGCCTAGTCATGAGCTGTAAGTAAATTCTTTTATCAAACGGAAACCACATCAAAACATCCACAGAGAGACATTTAATGAAAGTGTAAATATTGCAGTACAGCATCTCCCGTATCTGGTTGGCTTATGCACAAACAGACTTTAAGCTTTTCACCTATTGAAACCTTTAAGTCTGAAAATATGCTGCTCTGTGAGGCTCTTTGTAAACATGGTCTTGGGACGTGGAGAAAAGTTGGTGCATTTATGTGTTATCACAATAGCACTAATATTGTGGCAGATTTACTGCTTCATAAACAGCTCAAACTGCCAAGGTTAACAGTCCAAAAGTGTTGTCTTGGTGTATGTGGGGACATTTATATTTGGTGTATATTTGTGTCTGGCATCTGAAACATCGCTAACGAGAACCAGTGAACCCTTCTTAACTCTGACTGCAGACCCGGCCACTACCTCGAGCCAGCAGTTCAGTTTACACACTGGCTCTGGTTGGTGAATAGGTTGTGTCCTCAAAGTTCTTTTGTTGATTAACCTTTTAGAACACAAAGCGCATTGTCGCACAGAAATGCCACTTTGAATGGTGGGTGTCAGTGAGCTGCGGCTTGTTTCAAACTTCGAGTCATGGCCCATCAGTGGGTCAGAAAATCAGTGCTAGTTGACGCCAGAATAAAAAAGAAGAGAGAAAAGAAACAGAATAGGAAACATCAGAGTGGGTTGCCTAGAAAAGATAGGTCTTGTTTGGTGACACTGTTGCAACTTAAAACCTACTGGACACTGTATGCCTTTAGAGCGTGAAAGGTACCCGTGTAGGGGGAGGTTGTATCAGCAGTGGGTTAAATCTGGCCATTTTCCACCGTCCAACACTGTGATGTCAGGCAAGGGGCTTAACCTATCTGGGTCTCTGTTTTGTCATACTCAAAATAGGGCTGTTTTGTAGAGGTACGATTAGAGATGAAAGAGTATATGTTAGGGTTAATATATTAGGATATTATAGAACATATGGTAATATATTAGGATTAGAGCTAATACAGCATCTGGTGCATGGTAACCCCTCTGTAAACCATGATTATTATTTATTTGTACTCCTTTGTGATATATGTAGACCTTAAAGATACTGTTATAAAATAGTATAACTAAAACATGTACCGTTTAGTCTTCCCTAGAGTACAATTTATTCAGTGTTCCTGACATTTAGGATCTGCCATTTCGCACATTCTAGGAGGAGATCTTTGATTTTACTTTAAATTATTCCTGTGTAGTTGAGACATCAATCTTAATTTTTTCCCATGAAGTGTGAAGAATGTTGCAAATTGCCTTAGGTCTTTCAGCTGTCTGTCAAGTTCGTCAAGACCGTTAAGTATGGAATTGCTTCCCAGCTCCCTATTTTGAGTTGTGTGTTTTCGTCTTTATTTAAAAAACAAAAAAAGGTATTCTCTGTCTTTTTTTTTAAGTGACTCTCAATTCTAAACTTTTTGGAACTCCATCTGCTCCTGTTTGACTCCATCATAAAGTCATTCTTACCTCCTGCACATCACGACCCCATCTTTTAAGGAGCTATGTCAGCATTTGTGAAAACCTCTTTTTGTCTGGCTTGGGTTTCGAGCAGCTGCTGTGTTGCCAGCTTTGAGGGGCAGGTGAAAAGCGTCGTGGGAAGCCTGGCGTCACAGTCAGGGAGGTGAGGATCCAAATCCAGCTCTGCCAGTTCATTATCTTGGCCCTCTGCAGGTTACTCAACCTCTCTCAGCCTCTGTTTCCGTGTCTGTAAAAACAGAGTTCCTGCCCACCTTGTGGGGTTGCTTTGAGGAGAAAAAGAGCACGGGTGGATTGGTGACTTTGCCTAGAAGGCCGCTGTCTCCAGCTGGGTCCTCGTAAGTCACAGCTCCGCAGCCTTTTCTGCCCTTCCTGTCCTCCCGGCCTCAGCTCTGGGGCTCTCAGGAAGACCCACCCCCTTCACCCAGGAAACAGCCGGCTTCCGGGTGGGGCTTCCTACCCCAGATTCATCAAGCTCTGCACCTGGTCCTCCCTTCTCTCGGAAGTGGGGCCCCACACGTGTGCTCTGGGCCCCGTTTCCTCTCCAGGCCTTTCGCTGTCCCTTATCCCCAGGCCCACCTGCTGCTTCTTTCCAACAGTGAGAAAACCTGCCGAAGCTACTCCATCTTTTCAAAAGGACTCCTAGATCCCAGTTCCCTTTGCTCCCCATGATTTCTTTCCTTTTACAGATTCCAGTGGTCTGGATTCATCACCCTAGCCATCGTGCCCTCTCATTTAGCTGAGGTCCCCGGTGACCTCCGTGCCATAAAGCTCCTGAGCCCTTGCCTCCTCTTGCCTGGTTGCTCAGTACGTTGACCCATCCTTCCTTCCTGGGCTCCGCAGCCCCAGACTTTCTAAGTTAGTCACCTCCTCTTCGGCCCACAGCGTCCCAGGCTCCCCTGCCTGCTCCCCCCGCCCCATCTATAAGGTGATGAAATGTTTGCTGTTCCTCAGAGTTCCACTAGGACTTCTTTTCTTACTCCATGCCTTCTCCATTCCCATTCCTGTTTTCCCCTTCAATCGCAGTGGTCTTGTAGAACACACATCAGATCACACTCGCACCCTCCTGGTGACTAAAACCCCATGGTGGCTCCCTTTGCACTTAGCCGGAGCCCTCGGGGGCGTGTCCATCATTCCGGCTTCACCGCAGGTCCTCCCCGCTCCGTCCTTAGTCTCCACTGTTAAGGTCGTGTTTCAGTTCCTCAGTCAAGACTGTGTCTCCTCACTCAGATAGGTCACTCCGTGTTCCTTCTGCCTGGAACACGCGTCCCTACCCCCAGTGTCTTTGACACTGTCTGCTCTCCCAGCCTTCAGTCTCAGGAAAGGCTGAATGTCTTTTCCTTAGGGAAACAGTCTCTGTGTCCTGGGCTTGACCAGCTAGCTCCCGCTGGAAACTCCAGAGCGCTTTTCTAACCCTCAGCCCACGTGTGGGGCTCTGTGCCCTGTCCTTCCCTCCCGGCGAATACAAGGACCAGGTCTCTGATTCAGCCCCAGTTGCCCATGCATAGAAGATGGTATGTTTGTTCATGAATGAATGGAGAGATGAATAAATGAACAAGTGGGAATTTCATACATTAGTGTCTGTGTTCACAAACAGGTGGAAGGGTGAATAAATGAACAAGCGAGAACTAAATACATTTGTTTGTAAAGCAGTCAGCACAGCTCTTATATATAGTAAGTACTCAATAAATGGTAGCTTTATTTCTTCTTAATTGACTTTTCAGCTGGGAACCATGAAAAGAAAAAAGAAAAAAAAAAAAAAAACCACCCAGGCTGGTTAATGCGAGCAGTGCTCCTTGGTGACACCCTTCAGTAAAAGCGGAGGCCGGTGGCAGAGGCCGTGGGAGCGAGAGCTTAAGCAGCAGCTTCTTCCCACAGTCAACCTCTTGCTCCTCCTCGTGCTGAAATCATCCTTTCTCACCTCGATTCCTGCCTCCCTGCTGTTCCTTTCCTCCTCCTCTAGATTGTAAGCTTCTTCTGGGCAGGGACCGTCTCTTCCCTTCCTCCATGCGCCGGTGCCCAGCACAGTACCTGGAGCCAGTGTTTGTGGAATGAATGAATGAGATGCACGTTTCAGAAGCGGACTGTGGTGTTGCCAGGAGGGTTGGTGAAAATTAATTGACTAATTTTGGTCTCAGTTCAATTTTTAAAAATTACAGTTCAGACTTTTTGATTTTATACTTGTCCAGTATGGTTGACGTATCGGTTCCTGTATTTTCCACTTTATTTCCACGTTTTTGCGTGGGAAAGACCCCAATTCTAAATGATAGCAGCATCGTGTGAGCTTTGCAGACTCAGGTCTGTGAGGCCCCCCTCACTTCTCACCCCCCAGTGTGTGATGAGCTCTACAGCTCGCTGAATCTGTCTCGCTGTAGAATATCTTATGTGGCTTAGACACCGTTCTTTTAGTCTGAACTGTATGTTTTGTGATCTAACAGCCACAGCCTCGTTGCTTAGGCACCTACCGTGTGCCAAGCCCTGTACTGAGAGCTCTGCGTACGTACTCTCTGCCCTTCCTAATAGCTTTCTGAGGTAGGTAGATATGCCCGTTTTATGGATAAAGAAAGGGAAGCCCAGGGAGGCAGGTGACTTGCCTCAGGCAAGTTAAGATCGGGGCAGGATTTGAACGTAGGCCACTGTGGCCTCGGAACCTGTGGTTTTCCCACTTGACTTTGTTGCCTCCCTTTGGGTAGATTTTAAGTAAATGTCACCATGTCTACATGTCAGCCTTTGTCCAGTTTGTGGAGAGTGTTTTCATCTCCACTTCTTTGGCTTTTTTTTTTTTCTGCTACACTGCATGGCTTGTGGGATTTTAGTTCCCCAACCAGGGATCAAACCTGGGCCCTCGGAAGTGAGTGCGTGGAGCCCTAACCACTGGACTGCCAGGGAATTCCCATCCACTTCCTTGGCCTTAATTAGAGACCGTGAGGTGAAATGAGGTGTGGGAGCCGTGAGCAGACTGAGGGGGTGACGTGGAGGGGGCACGGAGTCGTAGGCGTGACTTGTATGTGGCAGAACCAGGACGGGACCCACTTCCTCTCTGGGCGCCTGTTGAGTTTGCTCTGGTCCTTTTCCGTCACAGGGCTCACAGCAGCTGCCCGCACGGTGCCAAGCACCCAGTGCCGGGGGGTACGGGCCCGGTTCTGTGAACGCTCAGCCGTTCTTGCTCTCATACTCTGTCCTTCACATCTTTTTAAGCATCGTGGCCTGAGCTTGCTCCCTTGGCCTTAGTGCATTTGCTTTCCTGAGTGTCTCCTACATGTCAGGTGCTATGATAGAGGCTTGGGGAAAGCAGAAGTGAATGAACCCAGCTCCCTTCTGCCTCTTACTCCATTATTTCCGCTGTGCTCTTGACAGTGCTTGGATCTCTTTCATGTGCCTGAGTTTTCACTCTTTAGCCTTAGTACTTTATTTTTTTATTTCTATTTATTTTTTTGGCTGCGGTGCAAGGCTTGTGGGATCTTAGTTCCCCGACCAGGGATCAAACCCAGGCCCTCGGCAGTGATATTGCGGAGTCCTAACCACTGGACCGCCAGGGAATTCCCTAGCCTTAGTACTGTACAAACAAACAAACAAGCAACCCTTTTTTTTTTTAACAATGGTTTCATGAGCAGTGATGGGGGGCCTCTGTGTTTTGTTTTTTGTTTTTTTAATTAATTTATTTTTATTTATTTATGGCTGTGTTGGGTATTCGTTTCTGTGCGAGGGCTTTCTCTAGTTGTGGCAAGCGGGGGCCACTCTTCATCGCAGTGCGTGGGCCTCTCACTATCGCGGACTCTCTTGTTGCGGAGTACAGCCTCCAGACGCGCAGGCTCAGTAATTGTGGCTCACGGGCCCAGTTGCTCCGCGGCATGTGGGATCTTCCCAGACCAGGGCTCGAACCCGTGTCCCCTGCATTAGCAGGCAGACTCTCAACCACTGCGCCACCAGGGAAGCCCACAAGCAACCCTTTATTGGGTAAGTATGCAATGTATGAAGAACAAGGGACAAGGAATCACAAGCCCTGGGTCCTGACCATGTGCCCGGGGCAGGTGCATTGGCCTCGCCGAGTCTGCTGTCAAGGGCCGTTGCCATTTCTTTCCCAGCATTGCTGTGAGCCTCAGGTGTGGCAGTGTGCACGGACTGCTCCTGCCCAAGGGGGCCTGCCCTTCAGAGTCAGAGCCAGCTTCTCTTGTTTCCAGCCCAGGGCTCTCCATCTGCTGAGCCACCCTTCCTCATGGAATTTTTCACTGAAGATGTTGTGAATATGTATCCTGGTTCTGGCTTTCTTCTCTTGAGTAGAAACAAGCTGACAGCAGGTACAAAAGCTGTGTTTCTTCCCTCCTTCCACAATGTCAGATGAAATTCCTGCCAAAGTACCATGGTAGAGCCCAGGCACTACACAGATGAATAAGCCAAGGTCCCTTCCCTCCAGGAGCGCCTGGGTAAACGTGGGGAAAGAGTCAGCGTTGAAGTGAGGGCCGGACCAAGCTAAAGGCCCTGACGTCCTCTAGCAGGTTTGCACTTTATCTTGAAGACTCTGCAGGGTTTTATAGAAGAGGATGGACTGGCAAGGGTAAAATAGAGCTGTCATCTCCTGGGCGGGCTCACGCACTCTCACCTCTTGGACACCCTGGAAATAGCTGTACTGTGCGTGCTTCTGACAGACCGCCGATTCCTGTGTGCACCTTAGTATCCGCCTAGTTCCTTGGGTGGGTCGAGGGGAGGTACACCCAAGATCAGTTTTTTTGAACACAGGCAAATGTTCCTAGTGACCATTATTAGGGTTGAGTGTTTTTGTAAAGTTAGTTCTCCCGTAGAATCCGAGATAAAACCCTCCATTCTCTCTCTGGTAAAAGTCAAAAAATGGTCATGCTGTTGAAAACCCAAAGTTGATCAAATTATATGGAATATGAGAAAGCTTCTGAATCTGGTATGTTCACATGTAAATAAACAAGCAAACACAAAGCGATGTTTGGTGCCCTCCTGGTGTGGGATGAAAACCCAGAATGAGGGCACAGTGGTGCAGGGCCCCAGGCCGGCGGCTGAGGGAGGGGTCAGGAGAGGCCATGAAGGGTGTCAGAAGTGGGCACTATAGAGCATTAAAGCACACGTTGGTGGGTAGGGTGTAGGGTTTGGGTCTGCAAAGCTGGCAGAGGCCACTGTCAGCACATGTCACTTCGGGTGGGCGCTTAACATACCAGGTTATCATGGAGAGATTCCTTCTGCTTTTTACATAACTGTTGTATGGAGAGGTGGACAGACTCTGAGTCTCTTGCAGACAGAGGCGTTTGCCTGTGTTAACTCTAAATGACACGGTCTGGGACCCTTCCAGTGCACATGGTGTCATGAAAAGAATGTAGCTTTGGTTTGGATCCCAACACTTGTCATCTCTGAGACCTTGAACTAGTCACTTCTTCTGAGCTTCAGTGTCCTTATCTATAGAGTCAGGATAATCCTTACAGGATTTTTCCATACCTGGCAGAATAAGTAACCAATAAATATTTCTCTGTCTTGTAACCATTGGATTGATAAGCATTATAGGTAATTCCCTTAGAAACTGACTGAGAACCTGATGTTGGCTGAGGGTAGCCACTGCAGAAAATGCAGGACTAACGGTGTGTGACTGCTTCTGAAGTTTCCTGATGCTCCCCCCACCCCACCCCCTCCAGCAGTTGCTGCAGTAAAGTGATTGCAGCCGCTTAATAACCGGGCTGCACAAATGTCCTCAGCCTCCCTTGGAAGGGCTGAGAAGCCTGGCGTTTCAGCAGCTGTGATTGTTTGCAGCACACGAACCATTCAGGGACACCTCCTTATCACTGAAGACACTGAAACTGGAGTAACTCTTACCTCGTCTTACAGAGCCCTTCTAACTTAGTCTCAGAAATGGCCCTTAGGAGTTGGACAGTGTAAAACAACAGCAAAACCAAACAATTTGTTTAAAATGTCATGAACATCTGTGAAACCACCACTCAACCAAAGAGCTAAAATATTGTTAATAAATTACATTTACCTGTTGTTCCTCCCCATCCCATCCCCCCTATCCCCTGTGGGTGGCAGTCACTCTTCTGAAAGTCATGCTCATCATTTTCTTGCTTTTTTGGTTCTCTCTCTCTCTCCCTCTCTCTCTCCCCCGCTCTCTCCTTCCCCTCACCTTCCCCCCATCCCCCTTCCCCCTCCCTCTCCCTCTCCCTTTCCCTCTACAGATCTACAAAATGATATCTTATTGTGCTCCTAATTTGCCTTTGCCTGAGGTTGAGCAACTCTTTATATAATTATTGGCGTTATATGCTCCCTTTTCTGTGAAACGATATGAATGCTTTTCGTGTCTTTTGCCCATTTTTCTGTTAGGTGTTCTCTTACTGATTTGTAGGCATTTTTATGTATTCTGGTGCTAATCCTCCATCAGTTGTATGTGTCACAAATATCTTCTCCCAGTGTGTAGATTGTCTTCTCTCTCTTTAAAGCGTCTTCGGGTGGACAGAAGTTTTCGTATTAATGTAGCCAAACTTATTGATCTTTTTTTTAATGCTTAACATTTTTTGTATCTTCATAAATTCTTTCCTACTTCAAGCTCCGGAAGATATTCACTTCTATTTTCTTTTCAAGTTTTCAAAGTTTGCTTTTGACATTTAAGTGCTTCATCCATCTGGAGTTGATTTTTTGGCCTGGTGTGAGTAAGAATCCAATTTCTTTTTTTCTTCCTGTGGATAAACAATTTTTCCAACTTTTCCTTTTGCACAGTGTCATGCTGCCTCTGTCAAAAATCAAAGTTTCACAGATGCATAGGTCTGTTTCTAGGTTCTTCTGTACCACTGGTCAGTTTGTTTATCTCTGTCCCATTACTACACTGTCTTAAGTACTACAGGTTTACAATAAGCTTTTTTAGCTATCAAGGCAAGTCCCCCTTCCTTATTCTTCTTCAGAAATGTTTGGGCTATCATTGGCCATTTGTCTTCCCTTTAAAATTTGGAATCAACCTTTCAAATTCCACAGAATAATTGAGGTGTAATTTATATACAGTGAAATATACACTGTTCTGTTGCCCAGGTCTTCATCTTAACAAATGCACATCATCATGTAACCTCCACCACAATCAAGATACAGGACAGGAATAAAGACACAGCCCTACTAGAGAATGGACTTGAGGATATGGGGAGGGGGTGGGGTGAGATGTGACAGGGTAAGAGAGTGTCATGGACATATATACACTACCAAATATAAAATAGATAACTAGTGGGAAGCAGCCGCATAGCACAGGGAGATCAGCTCGGTGCTTTGTGACCACCTAGAGGGGTGGGATGGGGAGGGTGGGAGGGAGGGAGATGCAAGAGGGAAGAGAAATGGGAACATATTGTATATGTATAACTGATTCACTTTGTTATAAAGCAGAAGCTAACACACCATTGTAAGGCAATTATACTTCAATAAAGATGTTTAAAAAAAAAAAGAATATGCTGTATAAAAAATTTTAAAAAAAGAACCTTCAAAAAAAAATTTAAAAATAAAATAAATAATTACTTCCCCTGGAAAAAAAAAAAAAAAGAAGATACAGGACAGTTCCATCACTCCCAGAATTCCCTCATCCCTTTGGCGGTTGACCTCCTCCCCCAGTCCCTGGCTACCACTGCTCTGTGTTCTGTTGAGATTTTTTTTTTTTAATCTCATTTAAAATTTTTTCATAGTTTTATTAAAACGTTGGAATTTTTTAAACTGAAACTGCATTAAATCTAGAGGTAAATTTAGGAAGGACTCTATGTCTTATGTTAAGTGTTCTTGTCCATGAACATTATGTATCTCTCAACTTAGTTGGAGAGATTTTTTTGCTTGACAGTAATGGAAGGGTCTACATTTTTAGAAAAAAAACTCAACATTTTAAGTAGTTCTTTAAAACTCCTCTAAAGGAAGCATTTTATAAGATAATCGTCCATCTAAATGGACACATAAATATACACAAATATGTATCAGACTTGTGGCAGTGTTATGTTTTAGAAAAAAGTCACGTCTTGGTTCCAGACCAGCCTTGATGCTCACCCTATGAGACCATAAGCAAGCTGCTCGGCTCCCCTGATGCCCAGTCTCTTCATCTGTGTGATGACTAGAACATCTCTTCCTCATGGGGTGGTTGTGAAGATTAAATGCACAAAGTGTCGAGACAGCGGACCCGGCACAGTGAAGCCATGGGTGGGTGAGACTGTGGGAGAGGAACTGCTCTCACTCACCCACAAGGAACCAGGAAGGGCCTTCACCGTGTTTGGTTTTGCAGCGGCTTTCACAGAGTGGCATGGCCGAAAGATGGCCTTGAATCATTTTCCTGACAAATTTGGAAAAGGTTAGTGTTACCAAGCTGCCTGCGCCACGCTGCTTCTGACAGGCGAGCTGGAATCACTGGAGGACACAGCTGACAGCCAATTCATTTTGCTGATTCATCCATTAGAAGGGTGGCTCTGGGCCAGAGCTTGGCTTCCAGATTAAAGGCCGAGAGCTGCAAAGCTGCTGGGACTTGAAGGAATGCTGGTAAATTATTGCCATGTGAAGGCCAGCCGTGGAAAGTGGATTGTTATTTGTTTCCCCCTTTAACTGATCCTAATTCCAAATGTGCTCAGATAAATTCCCCACCATGGTTAGGGAATTTTTGAAACATTTGTCCATGGGGCTGAGAGCTAAATTACTGGAAACAATCAAATGCTGTTAAGTAGATCATCTTGGCTCCTTTATGACCCTATCATCACCTCTGCTTTCAGGAGGAATGTTGACTCAAGCCTACTCCTTTACTTGGTAATCCAAATTAAACTCGAGAGAGACATTATTGCACATGTCATCCCTGTGGGGCACACTTCAGAATCAACCTGCCTGAGTAAGGAATGGAACTTAAAGAGGAAAATCCAGGAGATGCTCATTTGCCAACGATCGGGACAGAATAATCATGTAGAATCTGTGGGTTCTCATGTATCGCATTGATAGATGAACCTGTTTTAGTAGGTAGTCTCAAGCTTACAGGAAACTGCATAAAGCTTGCATGTGACAGGGTGAGCTCAAGAGGGTGGAAATTGTGTCTTGTTTTACCAAATATCTAGCATCGTCCCTGGGACAGACACCCAGTGAGCAGCTGCTAGACAGAGGCACGGATGGTTGATGTTTGTTGGGTATACAGATTGTGGGGCGGTTAGATAAATGAGCCAAGAAAGTCAGAAGTGTAGTCCGTTGAAAGCAAGAAGAGTAACTGTCCTGAGGAATAAGATTTTAAAGAAAGTATCCTGTTTCTGTGATTCTCTGATCTGAGTGACTTTGGTCGATAGTGTATCTGCAGAGCTGGGTACTTTCTGTTTCCCTCCTTGTAGTGAGTCAGAGCATATGCTGTTTTGAGCTCACATTTCACTAACTCAATCTACTTCCTTGGGATAATGTGAAAGTTCTTTAATACCCTTAGGGTTGTTTTCTTTTCTTTTCCTTTTTTCCTGTTAAACTCTAGAGTGAATATTTGAAAAGTACAGCAAACTTCTTAGTAAAAAAAATTTTTTTTGAATTTTATTTTATTTATTTTTTTATACAGCAGGTTCTTATTAGTTATCTGTTTTATACATATTAGTGTATATATGTCAATCCCAATGTCCCAGTTCATCCCACCCCCCCCCACCCCCCCGCCACTTTCCCCCCTTGGTGTCCATACGTTTGTCCTCTACATCTGTGTCTCTATTTCTGCCCTGCACACCGGTTCATCTGTACCATTTTTCTAGGTTCCACATATATGCGTTAATATACGATATTTGTTTTTCTCTTTCTGACTTACTTCACTCTGTATGACAGTCTCTAGGTCCATCCACGTCTCTACAAAGGACCCAGTTTTGTTCCTTTTTATGGCTGAGTAATATTCCATTGTATATATGTGCCACATCTTCTTTATCCATTCGTCTGTCGATGGGCGTTTAGGTTGCTTCCATGACCTGGCTATTGTAAATAGTGCTGCAATGAACATTGGGGTGCATGATAAGAGTGGGTGTCTTTTCTTATTTTTCTTTTTGTTGTTTTATTTTGCTTTGCTCTTTAGATGGCTAAACATTTAGGGCATGACATTCTATAAACTCCTATTGTGCTGAGAAGTTTTAGGCAGATCTGGTCCACTTGGAGTGAAGATGAAAGTGTCAGGGGCTGGGTATGTGGGGAGTATCTGCCTCTCATCTAGTTGTCTTTCCCTGTGGTTTAAGGTCTCTGAAGTACTGGAGTCCCTTGTCCAGTTCTGGTGTGTCCGTCACCTCTTGCTGCATTCTACCATGCTTCATTTACATAATATTTACTGGGAACTACTCTGATCCAAGAATTTTGCTAGAAGTGGGTATACTCTATTTCAGACGTCACGGTGCTTTTGCAGCTGCCCAGGTCCCAAGTCTGGCAGCCCCTGCCAGCATGGCCCAGCCCTTACGGTCTTGCTGCTAGTGTGGGTAATAACCAGTGGCAGTGATAGTGGGCCGGGGAGTGTGTGCTCACACTGCAGAAGCTGGAGCCAGCACATGGGGGCCCAGCCTCCCGGTTTCCGTGGGTCCTCACTCCCGGGCCACTTGCACGTTCCATCCCCCACCCTCCGAGAAGGAGACAGCAAGACGGACCCGGCCTTAGTCAGGCATTAACACCAAAGAGGGAACAAGCTCTAGTTTTCAAGGACTCCTGCCAGAGGCACATTACAGAGAATTAGCAGGCTTTCAAAGCAGAAGGAGAAGAGGCAGGTCTCAAGTACTGTGGGAATATCTTGAATCTGCAGAGTCCAAAGTGAAGTGCGGAAGTGTGACCTTAGGGTCGAAGCAGCCTGGTTTTGCCGCCCAGCACTGCTGCTGGCCCACGGTGCGGCCTGCAGTAATCTCCCCGACCTCTGTGCACCTGCTTTCTCATATTCAATAAAGCCAATTCTCCCTTGCAAACGCATTGTGAAGATAAGACATGATGTACGCAAAGCACCGGACACAGACGTATGGTAGACCTTCGGTGTTTGACACGGTGATCAGCACTGCCATCAGTATTGCTTTTCTTGTCATCTTTATTTTTAACAGAATAAGTGAGGGTTTGCAGTTTTCCCTTAGTGGTTTTGTTTTGTTTTTCATTTTCTTACTCTGAAAAGGAGTAATTTTCAGACCGTAATGTTACCTGCAAATATTCCGAAAATTAACGTTTTGCTTACATCATTCTGGTTATTTAATAGTTCACAGAGCATTTTCACACTGTGAGGGAGATTGAGGAGCAGTGACCGTCTTTTCTCCAGGTGAGAAAACTCAGATGTGGAGAGCCTATGGGACACTTCCAAGGCCACCTGGCTTCTAAACGTCGAGCGGGGTTGGGAGTGCAGACCTCACCCCAGGGCTCCTTTGACTCCCTCAGGCCATCTTTCCGAAGTGACATCCTGGGGCTAGGCCAGACTCTTTGATAAGGATTTTTTCTTTTCCTTGTAGCTGTCAATACCAGCAAATATGCAGAGAGCTATCGGATCCAGACCTATGCTGAATATGTGGGGACAAAGCATGAGGAGAAGCAGATCAAGAGAAAGTGGACAGAAGATAGTTGGAAGGAGGTTGAGAGAAAGCGGTTAAACACGCAGTGCATCTCCTATGCTTTGCAGAATCACTGTTACCAAGCCAATAGGTAAGAGTTCTTGGCTGTCGATTTGAAAGGGCAGCGTCGTTCTAGCAAAGCTGTTCTCGCTGCTTCTTATAGGACTGTAAGTAGTAAATCTGACTTGTGAGAGAGACTTTTTTCTAACTTTTCACATAATATCAGAAGTTACTACTCCGTTAATTCCTTCTGTGCTATATAGACCATTTCAGTTAACATTCACAAAACCCTGATGAGACAGAAAAGGGGATACATCTTACTCCCATTTTAGGGGCAAAGAAACAGGGGCTCTATGACTTGCCCACCATTCAGTAAGAAAGCCAGGGTCAGAGGTGAACTCTTCCGTCTGATCTCTTCCTCTTCCCAGGCTGCCACGTTGCTTCTGGCTGAGCTTCTGAACCCCTTTCATATCCCATGTAGACACTGCACCACATGCCTGCTGTAGAAAGAGAACTTGATACACACTTCCTTTACTTACCTGTATTCCTACTTTCAGAAGATAAATGCTGGTGATGTTTTAGAATCTTTGTGAAACTCTAAAACATAGGTATAGAAAACGGGTTGGGGGGGGGGAGTTCCTTATAGAAAATTGTAAAGCAGAGAAAAGTGTGAATTAACAAAGAAAAAATTAGCCATAATCCCACCACCCAGAAGCAACCACTGTTAATATTTTGGATTGCCCTCCCTACTTTTTAAATGGTTTTTTAGAGATTTTAAAAATTGAGTTATAATTAACATACCTCATATTATAACATATAATAAAATGTACAGATCTAAAATGTTTAGTTCAAAGAGTTTTAACAGTTACATATACACAGGTGACCACCACTGAAAGCAAAATGTAGGACATTTCTATCTCCCGCCTCAAAATTTTGTTGTGCCCCTTTTCAAGCAACTCCAAGCCCCCACTGTCCTAAGCAACTATTTCAAATTTCTATCACTGTGGATTAATTTTGATTATTCTTGGAATTTATAAAAAATGGAATCACTTGGTATTATGTTTGGCTTCTTTCACTTAACCTGTTTTTGAAATTAATCCTTAATGTTGTGTGTATCAGGAGTACGTTAATTTTTTTTTTTAATAAGTTTATTCATTTATTTATTTTTGGCTGCGTTGGGTCTTCCTTGCTGTGCGCGGGCTTTCTCTAGTTGCGGTGAGCGGGGGCTACTCTTCGTTGCGGTGTGCGGGCTTCTCATTGTGGTGGCTTCTCTTGTTGTGGAGCATGGGCTCTAGGCACGTGGGCTTCGGTAGTTGCGGCGCTAGGGCTCTAGAGTGTAGGCTCAGTAGTTGCTCCGTGGCATATGGGATCTTCCTGGACCAGGGCTTGAACCCGTGTCCCCTGCATTGGCAGGTGGATTCTTAACCACTGCACCACCAGGGAAGCCCAAGTACGTTAATTTTTATTATTCAGTATTACTTCATTGTATGAATATACAGCCTTAACCTGTTCTCCTGTTGGTGAACATTTGGATTGTTTCCAGGTGGGACTATTATAAATCAGGCTGCTATGAACATTTCTATAAAAAATTTTTTGTGGGCATATGTTTTCATTTCTGTTGAGTAAATATCTAAGATTAGAATTGTTGGTTCTTAGGATAGATGTATGTTAAACTTTATAAGAACAACCGAACAGTTCTCCAAAGTGGATGTACCATTTTATACTCCCCCAGTATTATATGAAAGTTCCAGTTGCTCCACATCCTTGACAACACTTAGTGCTGTCAGTCTTTTTTAGCCATTCTAGAAGATATAAGATGATATTGCATTGTGATTTTAATTTGCATTTCTCTTGTTGACCACCTTTTTGTGTGCTTCTTGACCATTCAAATATCTTCTGCTTGAGGTGGATATTTAAGTCGCTTGCCCATTTTCTAATTAGGTTGTTTGTCTTTTTACTGTAGGTCTGTAGGTGTTCTTTTATATATTCTGGATACACATCCTTTGTGCTGCAGATACATTTTTTGAGTCTGGGGTAGTATATTCATTTTATTAGTGATGTATTTTGATGAGCAGATATTTTTAATGTTGATGAAGTCCTGTTAATTTTTTTGTGTTAATGGTTAGTGGGTTTTTTCCCCATTCCAAAACTTTGCCTACCTAAGGTTACAATGATTTTCTAGAAACCTTTCTTCTAGAAGGTTTATAGTTTTAGCTTTTACATTTAAGTCTGACCCATTTCAAATTAATTTTGTATGAGATAGGAGTCAGGGTTTACTTTTTTCCATATGGATATCTAGTTGTTCTGGCAACATTTGTTAAAAAGACTTTTCTTCCCTTGTTAAATTAACTTGGCACTTTTGTCAAAAATAAATTGACCATGTATGTTTAGATCTATTTCTGGACCCTTCTGTTCCACTCATTTTTATACTATTCTTATGCCAATACCACACTTTCTTTTTTCTGACTTTATAGTAAGTCTTAAAATCAGGTAGCATAAACCCTCCAACATTGTTCTTTTTCATATTGTTTTGACTATTCTAGATCCTTTGTAATCCACATAAATTTTAGAACGATCTTGTCTTTCTTCACTAGACCTGTTTTATAGTTTTTACTGTAGAAGTCTTATATGTCTTATGTTAATTTTTCCCTAAATATTTATCTTATTTATGCTATCAGAAATGGAATTGTTTCTTAAGTTTCATTTTCAAATTGTTTGCTGCTTCTCTATAGACATATAATTAATTGTTGTATATTGACCTTGTATCCTGCAATGTTTTAAAATTCACTTATTCTGATAGGTTGGGGTTTTTCTTAATATTCTGCAGAGTTTTTAATTTACACAGTTTTATTTCTTTTCCAATCTTTATGTCTTTTATTTCTTTTTCTTGCTTTATTGTACCAGCTAGCACCTTTGGTATATTGTTAAAGTGGGAAGAGTAGATATCCTTGCCTTGCTTCCAGTATTAGAGAGGGGAAGTTAGTTCAGTGTTTCCCCTTGAACTATAATTCTTAGGTTGTCCATACAAGTCTTTTTTCAGGATGAGAAAGTTCCCCTCCATTTCCAGTTTGCTAAGACTTTGTATCATGAATAGATGTTGGATATTTTCAGATGCTTTTTCTGTATCTTTTAAAATTGTCATATGGTTTTTGCACTTTGTGAGTATTTTGCATGACATTGATTGGTTTTTGAATGCTTAATTGGATTTGCATTCCTGGGAGAAATTCCACTGGGTCATGATGTATTATCCTTTTTACATGTTGGATTTGAATATATTGTTAAATATTTTTTTATCTTTGTTCATGAGGATGAGGAATATTAGATTGTAATTTTCTCTTTTTTTACATCTTTGTCAAGTTTTGGTTCAGGATTATGCTGACCTCATAAAACTAGTATAGTTAAGAAGTTCCTCTTCTATTATTTTGTGACAGTGTGTATAGGACTTTTTTTTTTTCCTAAATTAGTGGTTGGGTTTACTAGTGAAGACATCTGGGCATAAGAGTTTTTTATGGAAAGGTTTTTGATTATGAACTCAATTTCTTTAATAGATATGGGACTATTTAGCTTTTCTATTTCTTCTTGTATCACTTTTAGTAATTTGGTTTTCCAAGGAATATTCCATTTTATTTAAGTTGTCAAATTTGTTAGCATATAATTATTAGCTCAAAACACTCCCTTATAATTTCAGTATCTGTAGGATCTATAGTTATGTCCCTTTAAAAATTCCTAATACTAGTAATTTGTGTTTTCTCTCTTTTCCTTGCTAGGTGTTTATCAATTAATTCTTTCTAAGAACAACTTTTAACTTTATTGGTTTTTCTCTATTATATTTGTGTCTTGCTTTTTCATTTATTTATACTCTTCTTATTATTTCTTCTGCTTATTTGAATTTAACAGTTTTGGATTTAATATGTTATTCTCCCATTGTAAGGTGGGAACTTAACTCCTCGATTTTATGTTTCTTCTTTTCTAGTGAATTTTCCTTTAGTTTTTGCTTAACTGCATTCTACATATTTTGATGTGTTGTCTTTTCACTGTCCTCTGTTACAAAATATTTTCTAATTTCTCTTGTGCTTTCTTCTGTAACACATGAGTTACTTAGAACTTCTTTGATAATTATTGAGACTTATTTTATGGACTGACATGTGGTCTGTCTTGGTGCATGTTGTTCTGTGTGGACTTGAGTGAGTGTGATATTCCATTAATATCATTTTAAGTTATGTTGGTTCATGGTTTTGCTCAGCTCTTCTATATCTTTACTGATTGTGGGTTAGGGGTTTTTTGTTGTTGTTGTTGGGTTTTTTGGGGGGGTTTCTACTTTTTCTTTCGGCTACTGAGAGTGGTATTGAAATCTCCAACTATGGTTGTGGATTTAATTCTCCATTAATTATATCAATTTTTGCTTCATGAAACTGTTTTGATAGGTATATGCCCATTTTGGATTGTTATGTCTTCTTAATGAATTGCCCCTTTTATCATTGTGGAATATTTCTCTTCTCTTCAGTTCTAGAAATAACCTTTTTTTGATGTTTATTGTGTCCTATATTAACATAGCCACTCTTGTTTCTTGTTGGTGTTTGCCTTTTACTGGCAACTTATTTGTCTTTATAATTAAAGTAGGTTTCTTATAAACAGCTTATGGTTGAGTATTGCTTTTTTATCCACTCTGACAATCCCCGCCTTTTATACTTAATCTAATTAATGATACAGGTGAGCCTGTCTTCCATCTTGGTATTTGTTTCCTACTTGTCATGCTTGTTCTGTGTCCTTCTGTTTTCTCTCGCTTTTTGGATGAATTGTGTGTTATTTAGTACTTACTGATATTATAGCCTCCCATATTATCTTCCCTGTCAACTTTTTGCTTATACGTTTTTGTGTTATTTTTTGTCATTGCTCCAGAGTAATGGTTGGCAAACTGTAGTCCATAGGCCAAATCAGGCCCACATGTTTTTATAAAGTTTTATTGGAACACAGCAGTGCCTATTAATTTACATACTGCCTCTGACTGCTTTGCATTACGATGGCAGATTTGGGTAGTTGTGACAGAGACTGTGTGGCCCACAAAACTCAAAATGTTCACTATCTGTTCCTTTACAGAAAAGTTTGCTGATCCCTGCTCTAGAGCTACTCTGCCCAGTGGTAGCCACTGACCACATGTGCCTAACAAGTACTTCAGATGTGGCTAATCCAAACTGAGATGTGTTGTAAATTTAAAACACACACCTGATTTTGAAGAATTGATTACATGTAGAAATGATAATATTTTTGATATATTGGGTAAAATAAACATATTATTAAAATTAATTTCATTTGTTTCTTTTTAT
Source organism: Balaenoptera acutorostrata (assembly GCF_949987535.1). Taxonomy (NCBI): domain Eukaryota; kingdom Metazoa; phylum Chordata; class Mammalia; order Artiodactyla; family Balaenopteridae; genus Balaenoptera; species Balaenoptera acutorostrata. Next base: position 26,864,108 of record NC_080078.1, read on the forward strand.
TTATTTTTTAATGGTGGCTCCTAGAAAATTTAAAATTGTGTATCTGGCTCACAAAGTATTTCTGTTGGCCAAGCACTGCTCTAGAAATTATAATATGCCTCTTTAATGTATCACAGTTTATCTTCAAGTGAAAATTACATTGCCTCATGAACAATGTAAGATTCTTACAAGAGTATATTTCCATCAACCCCCTCCCATCCTTTGTGATCTTCTGTTTCATATTTTGCTTCTACATTTTGTAAGCTTGATATGTTGTTGCTTTTGTTCCTTTTCTCTCTCTCTCTTTCTTTAAAAGTTAATACTCTTAAGAAAATAAGGGACTAAAGTATGGGGGAGATGACATAAGTGTAAACATAAAAATTCAGGCATAATTAGAAGGATCCAGTTAAGATTGTGCAGGGCCCTTGTGGTTGGCTCTTTGACTCACTTCTTTGGCTCTAGAGAATTGATCTGAGACCTTGGAAGACACGTCACAACAGCCGAGCTTCTGGGGTTGGCTGTTAGTGTTGCCCATAGAGGTGGATGTCCATTTCTTCTGCTGTTTGCATTGGTACTGTGGCAGCAGGCTTCTTTTCTTTTCTATGATAGATTCAGAATATTCAAGTAGTTTATAGTTGATTACTGGACAAAAGATAGGGCTTCGGGAAACTGGACTGGACATAAATTTGCTTGAGAAGGGAAAAAGGAGATTTGGTTTGGTGGCAAGAGCTCTGAATAAGTAGTACAGGTTGGCACGGCGTTTGAAGAATCCTCCTTTACAGTGGAAGCTAAAACATTTAAGATCTCACTAATAGATATTTAGTCCCCATAAATAAACACTGATGTTTGAAACAGTCCTGAAAAACAGATGCTATTACCATTCTCATTTTATTAACGATGTTCCATAATTAAAGAAAATGGTTTTCCAAAGCCACTTTGCCCTTACAGAGATTTGTTCAATCATGTCTAAGGGTTATGTGCCCTTTGGCTTATTTCAGCTGTTGGAGAAAACCCTTTGGTTAGTCTCTTCCTTCTAGCCTTTCCTTTCTGTGAAACTAAATTTCAGCCTTCCTTGAAAATGTAGTAGCTCCTGGGAATTCCTGCTTATATAGGAAATGCTAAAGCATATATCAAACCTATGGTTTTCAGATTTCATATAATTTTCATCTAAAGTTAGCAGTTAGTAATTGAATGTGCATAGTACATTAGGAAATAGGGGCGCGGGGGGGAGCCCTTTAGAGACAAAGGAGAATTCTGATGAAGCAGACTGTGTTCTGGGACCCACTGCTTTGTCAGACTGCTTACACGTTTATTCATAAATGGGCCTGTGAAGCAAGTGTTTTCTCTCCTCCGACTGAAAAATGCCTTAGAGACAACCAAGGCCACAGAGTGGAAAGGGAGCTGACTTCTAGGCAGCTGGACAACAAGGGTTCTAGCTTGGGTTCTTTCCCAAGGGTACCTGGGGAAAGACCTCATTCACTCTTCCCTTCAGTGAATACCAGCAAGAGCCCAGGATTTGTCTCTGTTTTCTCATCTTAAGTGAGGCATTTTGTCAGAAAGAATGTTAAAGTTCCTTCTAGCTCTTAAATTCCAAGTGTTTTTACACTGTACACAGCGTAGGGCATGAGGAGGAAACTGATACAAACTCTTGAGGCCCTTTGAGTTAGGTTTTTGAAAATCCCTGTAGCAGGAGAACTTTTGCTTAAGAGGTATATAATAAAAATTAGATTGGGTGAACCTATGAAAGCCCTTTACTACACTGAAATAATGACAACACACCAAATAGAGAAACGATCATTGACCCTTTCACTGGGTACTGTCTTTCAAATTCCCATCTACCATCTGTATACTAGAATTTCTTTGAAGCTCCTTCTCCCCATGATTTCTAGATGGTTAGATACCACTCAGTCTGTAGCAGAAGAAACTTGTACTCAGCCCTTTTTGTCCTCTATGTCTTGGTCCTCTGCACATTCATTGCTTTCGTGTTTCTGTGACTCTGAGTGGTGGCCTCTCACCTTCTGACCCCACCCCTGCCACCCCACCCCCCATCTCAGAATGTTTCCCTACAGCCTGAGCCCCTCCCCTCTTACCATGGGGGCCCCTCACTCCCTCTCAGTGTTGACATTCCCTTGTTTCTTTTTTCTTGCCCCTGGTTCTACTGCAGGAATCTTCATTTAGTTTTGACTGCTGCTCTGTTCCTGGTTCTCAGCTGCCTTTTCCTGGGGAAATTTCCTTTTTTTTAGTTCTTGCTCTCTTCTTGGTTCTATAGCTTAGGAACTGACTTTACATCTGTGTCTTTTTTTTTTTTTTTTAAAGTTATACAATTTTTATTTATTTATTTATTTATTTATTTATGGCTGTGTTGGGTCCTCGTTTCTGCGCGAGGGCCCTCTCTAGCTGCGGCAAGTGGGGGCCACTCTTCATCGCGGTGCGCGGGCCTTTCATTATTGCGGCCTCTCTTGTTGCGGAGCACAGGCTCCAGACGCGCAGGCTCAGCAATTGTGGCTCACGGGCCCAGCTGCTCCGCGGCATGCGGGATCCTCCCAGACCAGGGCCCGAACCCGTGTCCCCCGCACCGGCAGGCAGACCCCCAACCACTGCGCCACCAGGGAAGCCCCTACATCTGTGTCTTTATATTAACCAAATGACATCTCCACAATTTGCATATCCCTTAGCTTCTGGAAAGGACTATAAAAATTATCTAGTCTAGCTACCTTAATATCTTTCTTGTATTTGGGCAGAGTAAATGTTGGCAGATTCACTGTAGATCTTGTGAGTTACATATATTTTAGCAGAAAAAGTGTTTTCCCGTGACACTTTTTAAACCATTGGAGTGATAAATGCACATAATTTTAAAAAATTCACATAGTACAGGAGAATATGAAATGAAGGGGGGAAAATCCTGGCTCCACACTCCCAGTTCTTTTTCCCAGTGGCAGCTACTGTTATCATTTTCTTCATTATGTATTATCACTATATTTTAAATTATACCTCTATTTCTCATCTTCTTTGACTAATATATCTTGTTCACTTCTAAAAAAGATTAAAAATTTAACACATATATATTCTGTCTCTCTCTGTCTCCCTTCTCTCTTTGGTTAGTGCTGTTAATTTATTTATTTTTACTACTTTTTTGTATCTGTACATTTTTGCTTTCTTGAGAACCTGATTCCAAGAGATGGTAACAGGTATACAGCATCTATAATATGACTGTGTAAATGCAGTATTCTGAAGAGAAAAAGTTGCATAATGGGGCCCACAGAGAAGAAAATGTATTCCTATGCCATTAAAGCTTTGCTACCCAAAGGAGAATCTTCCAAATATCCCAGCCTTTTGTGTGTAGATTTTTTTTGAGGGAAGTAATCTTTTCCTTGAGTGATTTTTTTTTCTTTTTTGCATATATAGTGTATGGTTAATAAACTATAAACTCTGTAACAGTGTCTCTGTTTTACCTTCATAATTGATAATGTTGCTTGAATATAGAATTCTAGATCCAAAATTTTATCCTTTCAGAACTTAAAATATGTTGCTTTCACCACTATAATCATTGATTTACTTTCCTGTTTTCCTTCAAGGCAGGTGCAATGTTTTCTCTGTCTTTATATCTCTAGCACATAACCTAGAGTCTGACCCAGAGGCTGTACTCAGATATTTGGTGACTAAATGAATGAATAAATTCCTGAATGCCGGTCTCTGAGCTAGGTCTTTCATGTTTTATCTCATGTGATGCTCATAGCAGCACTGTGAGGGAGGTGAGGTTATCCCCATTTCACAGAGGCTCAGGGAGATTAAACAATTCTCGACAAAGAACTGGGGCTTGAAACCAGGGTATCTGCAGAGCCCTGTTCTTTCCACTATCCATCATGCCCCCTATACATTTTCCCAGGTCTGGTATGCAGCTTTATCCTCAAGGGAAGAAAGTACTCAAACAGATTGCATCTAGGTACACGCCAAATAGGGGACTATTGTCTTAACTGTAATCACCACACATCTAAGAAAACATCTAAGAGCTTGTGTCTTTTCATTTAAAAGTGATATCCTAGGAAGCAGAAGAGAGCCCCTTTTGAATTTCTGCTTTAAAGAATACCAAAACTTTTCATTACAGAAAAATTTCAAATATATACAGAAGTAGAGAAAACAACACAACGAAGGCCTGTCTAGCTATCACAAAGTGTCAACAGTCAGTGTGTGACCAGTCCTACTTAATCAGTACTCCTTCTCTCCCTCTCCCCTTCAGATAATTTTGAAATAAATCATAGACAGCAAATCATTTCAGTCATGAATCTGAAGATCATGATAAAAAAGATAAGCAATCATTTTTAAACAAAACTACAGTACTACTACCACATACAAAAATTAATAACAACTCTTTAATATCAGATATCCGGTGTTCAGATTTTCTGTTCACAAACTTTTTAAAATAAGTGTTTTGTTTGACCTCTAGTTTCTAAACAAATTCACGTATTACATTTGGTTGATGTGTCTCATTTCTGTCTTAATCTCTGAATTCCTTCTCTCCCTGAATTCTCCCCTACCCCTGACTCCTTGCAGTAGATTTAAGAAACCAAGTTGTTTGCTCTGTAGAAGTTTCCATATTCTGGAACATTCTTGTAAGGTTGTATACCATGTTACCTTACTACTGTGTAATTAACTGGTAGTTAGATCTGTACACTTGATCAGCTTCAGGGCTGAACTGAATGGCAAGACTGTTTCCTAGATGATGTTGTATATTTCCTGTTGCATCACATTGGGTGACACAAAAAGTCTTCTTTTCTCTATTTTTGTGATAAGATTGATCAAGTGGGTTCAGATGTTGCTGGCCTGGTTCATCTAATATGAAGTTCCCCTAGCAGTTTTTCACCTGATGGTTTTAGTAGCCATTAATGATCAATGGCTAGATTCATTATTTCATGAAGGGTTGCAAAACGCTAATATTATAGTTTGTTACTCCTTTATTTATTATCCCAGATGCTCTTATTTAAAATAAAACATTTCTTCTCATCATCTATTTGGTTACCTGCAGATATAGTTCATATAGAAAAAGCAGAACTAACTCTTTATTCTCACCCCCCAAAACACCTTTTTAAAACCAGTTTTCAAAAAAATTTGCTGGTTTCCTAGCACCTTCCAAAGGTGAGCAATGACGTTTGTTTTGTTTGTTTGAATCATGGGTTTCTAAAAAATATATATTTTAGTACATTACAGTTGCCATTCTTTTTGATGCTCTAATTATCTTGTTTCTGACTGGTGAGAACCATTTCCAGTTGTCTCTTGAGTCTTCTAATAGCCCAATAATCTTTAATAGCTTCTTTGACTTCTGATATTCTTTTTTTTTTAATATTTACTTACTTACTTACTTACTTATTTATTTATGGCTTGTCGGGTCTTCGTTGTGAGGGATTTTGTTGCGGCATGCGGGATCTTCATTGCGGCACGTGGGCTTCTCTCTAGTTGTGGTGTGTGGGCTCCAGAGCGTGTGGGCTCTGTAGTTGCGGCACGCAGGCTCTCTAGTTGTGGCTTGTGTGCTCAGTAGTTGCGGCGCGTGGGCTTAATTGCCCCACGTCATGTGGGATCTTAGTTCCCTGACCAGGGATCGAACCCGCATCCCCTGCATTGGAAAGCAGATTGTTAACCACTGGACCACCACTGGACCACCATGACTTTTGATATTCTTGAGAAGATATTCCAGGCTCTTTCTGTACATTTCCTACCTTTTATTTGGAATCAGCCATTTCTCCAAGGGCCCTGTTCCCTTTGATGGGAAACTGTATTTAGAAACCATAATCTGGGTTCAAAGGGTGTTTATTGATATTGGATTTGTCATTGTTTACAGCCTTTTTGAATGAAAAGAGCTAGCGTGAAAGTCTTCCCTCCATCCCTCCCTTCTTCCCTCCCTTCCTTTTTTGTTTTTCAGGTAAATTTATACTGATATTTCCAATTCCAGTAGACCCCAGGACTTATTTAACTTCTTTTAATTTTGTTTCTCTTTTTTCTTAGGCTGAAAATTTTGGTTCCTAATGATAGTAAATTAATTATTTATTTGTAACTTTACTACCATGTATAATAGTTTTATCCTACCATATATAATAGTTTCAAAATAACTCTCAGTATTATTACTAATAATATAATTATTGAAAAGAATTTTATTTTTTTGCTGTCATTTTTATCCTTAGAGCATAGAGATGAACAGTCAAATTACCTTATTTTAAAGTCACTTGAAATAATTCCTTTTTGTGTGGTTAAGCTGCCAACTCAGTAAACACTTAGGTTTGTTTTATTTTTACTTCTAATGATTCCCTTTTTAAAAATTTAACTTTGCCTTATAATTATGTAAAACATTTATGTGGTTCCAGAGTCAAATCTACCAAGCCTCTCTCCCTGCCTCCTCCAACTTGTACCCGCCACCCTTGCCCCCGCCTTGTGGTGACCAGTTTTGTTGTCAGTATATCGTTCCATTTTTACAAATATATAAACAACTGTGTATCTATCTATCTATCTATCTATCTATCTATCTATCTATCTATACCCCCACCTTTTGTTAGATGGTAATGGACCGCACATACTTTTCCCCACCTTCCTTTTCTCATTTAGCTGTGTATCTTGGAAGTTACTCTTAGCCTCCTTCTCTTAAAATGTGATTCCTTACACTGCAAATGGTTTTACTGTTCTTCAATCTCCTTAATAAAACATACTAACCAGCTAAACCTGGGTGTTCAATCCTCGTTTAAATAATCAACCTTGTAGCAAAAATTCATGAATGTGGGCTTCCCTGGTGGCGCAGTGGTTGAGAATCTGCCTGCTAATGCAGGGGACACGGGTTCGAGCCCTGGCCTGGGAAGATCCCACATGCCGCAGAGCGGCTGGGCCCGTGAGCCACAACTGCTGAGCCTGCGCGTCTGGAGCCTGTGCTCCGCAACGAGAGAGGCCCGCGCATCGCGATGAAGAGTGGCCCCCGCTTGCCACAACTGGAGAAAGCCCTCGCACAGAAACGAAGACCCAACACAGCCAAAATCAATCAATCAATCAATCAATCAAACATACGCATCTGATTCAAGATCCTCATTTAAAAAAAAAAAAAAAAAAAAAAGAAGTGAGACCTTGTGAAACCACTCTAAAAAAAAAAAAAAAAAAAAAATTCATGAATGTTGTAGTAAGTTGCTTTGTGAAAAATTAATGCATGACCAGTGCTCTAGTTCAGATGAATCATTCTTCCTTTAACCTCTCTCATCTTCTTATCTCTTTCTTCTCCGTCTCCATCAGTATAAAGATGTAAAGCTCACTGACACACAGCATGCTTTTTGGAATATCTGCAGAACAATGAAAAACAAGAGAGAAAACTCATTTATGAAGCAGATTCTTCATTCCAGGCGCTGTGCTAGATGCCTAACATCATTTTAAAAAATCCTCTAACAACTCAGTGAAACCCTTGGTTTATTCCTAATTTATCTATGAGAAAGGAGAGTCTCAGAGAAGCTAAACAATTTCGCTGAAGTTACGCAGGATCCTAACTTCCACGCCTTTTGGGTCCATAGCCCAGTGCATTAAGTTGCCTCTGAGAAACGTGGCACATCATCTACGCCTAAGAGTGTGCGTGTTCGAAAAAGATGCCGTCTCATTTTAATAGATCAGGTTTTCTTTAAAAAACCAAAACCAAAACCAAAAAAATCCTAGGTGGAAGAAACCCTAAGGTTAAAACATCCGAATTTCAAACTTATTTCTTCGGGGAGAGGCTTAGCTATCTAGTCCCATAGATCATCAGTGTAAGACTGTCGGTTTTTTAATTTTTTTTTTTTTTTATAATTTTATTTATTTTTGGCTGCGTTGGGTCTTCATTGCTGCGCGCAGGCTTTTTCTAGTTGTGGCGAGTTGGGGCTACTCTTTGTTGCGGTGCACGGGCTTCTCATTGCAGTGGCTTATCTTGTTGTGGAGCACGGGCTCTAGGCGCGCAGGCTTAACTAGTTGCAGCACGCGGGCTCAGTAGTTGCAGCGCATGGGCTCAGTAGTTGTGGCGTGCGGGCTCAGTAGGTGTGGCGTGTGGCTCAGTAGTTGTGGCTTGCGGGCTCTAGAGCACAGGCTCAGTAGTTGTGGCACACAGGCTTAGTTGCTCCTCGGCATGTGGGATCTTCCAGGACCAGGGATTGAACCCAGGTCCCCTGCATTGGCAGGCGGATTCTTAACCACTGCACCACCAGGGAAGTCCCTAAATTTTTTTTAAAGAAACGGAAATGACCCTGGGATGTACAAGCCAATATCAGAAGTACTGAGGTGTCATCCTTCTAGGATGCTCAGCTCTGGTCATCCCCTTAGTAGTGGCCTTTGGTGGATTGTTTGGTTGATTTTAAGTAGAGGGACTGCAGCACATCCAGAGGAAAGTGACTTAGTGATGAAAGGAAGGGGAGGTGTTGAGTCTGCTCAGCCTGGAATAGTAGCTGGAGGGAAAGGGCAGTAGGAACCACCATCAGGATTATGAAATGCCGTAATCAGAAGAGCAGTGGTCCTTTATCCTCGCAGAGGACTGAGGAAGAACCCTGAAAGGGATTAAGTAGCATTATTAGTCTTGTTTCTCTGGTAAGAAAACTCAGAAGTGTCTTGCTCCAGATCACAGAGCTGGTGCTGTCGTAGATGCTTTCGTGTTTTATAATAGCAGTAATATTTGAAAATTAATGTTTTCTTTCCATAGCTTCATGCTATTTATTTAATTAACCATAATTAAAAGTAATTATCTGTGTTTCTAATAATGTGTTATATTATTCGTTCTTTCTTCATATAAGAGTATAATTTTTTTTAATGATGCTAACAATTGAAATTGCCCTCAACACACTTACATGATAGGGAAGTGAAATGCTATTTTTCACATGTTTAAATACAAAACAGATTTCCTATTTGAGGTACTCAGGTCATGTGCAGTTAGGATTATTCCTATTTTTGGTATAGTTTCAGCTAAAATAAAGTATGAAATATGTAAATCCTGTATTTAATTTCCAGGTGTAGAAATCTGGCAGTTCATTTTTCTGGCAGTTCTTTTTTGACACTTATGCTTTTAAAAAATTCTGCTAGTACACTGTAAGCCAGCAGAAGCCAAAGTGTGCTTGTGTTTTGGGGGCTGGTGTGAGGATGCAGAATGGCTGCTGTGACCCAACACCAAGTGTGTCATTGTACTGATAGGAGTTCCATGTTTAAATACTGTCTACAGGTTTGACGTTCATCCTTTTGTCCGTTCAGGGATCACTGAAGAAAAGATTTCATTTCATTCCGCTGCATCACTGGTAGTTCAGAAGTCAGATGCTTGCCAGATAGAAGCCTTCAGATCCTGCCTTTTGTGCCCCTTTTTCCCAAATGCAAAAGAACTAAAATCTGCAGTATATTTTTAAATCTCCACTGCCAATGTAGAACTAATTATAGAATATAAGTAATGGCTAAATGGATGTTTGCTATACAATTCTTCAAACTTTTCTATGTATTTAACGTTTTCCTAATGTTGGGGGAAAATGGAACTGTGCCTTCTAGAAACCTTGTATGTTTCCAACAGAGCAGGGCAGTTTGGGTGGTTCTTGATGATCTGCAGGTTCCAGGCACCTGTGAGCTAACAAATGGATGTCTAGGTGATGGCTTACCGGCCCCTGCTCCCACCCACCGGGGGGCTGCGGGAACGCTCCCCTCTTACCCTTCCAGCCATCACAGCCATGCTGTTCAATCTACTCATGCTGCTCACACCTTCCTTCTACTCTTCTTTCTCTTCCTCACCTCCTTTCCTAATGCTTTGCAAAGATTGGGACAACTACCTCTGAAGACTGGAATCAACATCATCTCTAAAAACGTGAACCTTTTGCCCACCGCAGGACAGGGAGGGAGCAGACGAGGCACTGGCATTTAAGTGTATGCCATGTGCCAGGCACTGTGACATGTGCTATTTTGTTTTGTTTTCTTATTTAATCCTCACAATAACCTATTTTATAATTGAGGAGACTGAGACTCACAGAAGCTAAAGGAACTTGCCCTGAGTCACAAAACCAGTAAATGACAGAACCCAGATTCCAGCCCTCGTCTCTCTTTCATCCCAGATCCCATTCATGCTCTTTCCAGAATGCCTGCTCTCTTCTCACATATCCATTTCTGATCCTTCCCTACCACCAGAAATGCCTTCTGACATGCCTTCCATGCCACGTGGAATCCTTGGGATTTCTTTGCCTTGGGGACTCTTATAGGAGTAAAAAGATGAAGTTGGGAGTTGTTGTTACTCATATTAACGTTCCAGCACCTAACAAATGATGCCTTATGGTCACTCAGAAAAAGGTTTAAATAAACGAGTGAACAAGAGAACCCATAATACACTAGGAACACGTCTTCCTACCCAGCTTCTGATTGGAGAAGGCCGTGCAGACTGCTTTTTCCCTTTTGAACAATGTAAGGCCATGCTTGGAATACTTTCACTTGCTTTGCTAAAGGTCAGGCGGGATGGAATGACATTCTTTTCATAATCATACCAGCATCCAGCTTATTTTATTGTCTTACCTGCTACTTAGAGTGAAAGAGCCATATGAAGGTGGGAGTAGACTGACTGTGGATGCCTTGGAATATCTCAAGTCAGAAGTCCATTCATGCTTGCCTAATCACATATTTTAAGGGAAAGTAATTTGAAAGGAAGTCAAACTCATGTGATGCTACAGAAATCAGTATTCAGACCACCCTTTTTTGAGTGTTAATCAGTTGTCAAATAGTTGATGTAAAGAATTGGGGAATTCTTGGGAATGACCATGAGGTACATTAGTTCAACATCTTAAATGAATGATTCTAAATTCTTGGAAGGGATTAGTTTCTAGTTTGCTGTAGTCACAACTTACCCCCAGAAGGATCTTCAAAAACCAAACCAGGATGCAAGAAGCATGTGGTTTCTTGGTGTCAGAACATCTGGTAGGTGGTCCTCTGTTCTCAGGGAGCTGAAATGATGTTCTCCATGTCAAGAGCAGCCCATCAGGAAGTACCTTGTTCTCTTCTCCTGGTAAAGCCATCCTAGTTGATTCGTCAGATCAAATTGTTCGTGCTAAAGCACTAAATGGAGATGATTTTGAAACTCGTACTCATTTGTATTAAAACAGTAGCCTTCTGTGTCTTTAAAAAACAGTTGCTAATGAATATTATAAAACTGTCCACAGGTTCCAATTCAACCATAAATTTAATTTTGAATAACCATTAGCAATATTTGAGTCTGCAATGCTCATAGTAGCATCTTTCAGGATAAACATCTGTAATTGATTTCAGTGGCAATACTTCACCAAGTAATAAGAGTACTATATTTTACCTTGTTTCAGTATAGTCCATTAATACTCATAAGAATAATATTTACTTTATTGATGCTACTCTAGAATCATAGCTATATTCTTTGAATCTTTCCAGTTGAAAAGCATAAATTCAGAGGTTTTGATTTGGGTCTTGTCTTTAATTTGTCATCTCATCATTAATTTGACTAAATATGTAATGTGAATGTCCATTTAGGATAGCTAAATTAGTGAATACAGTGATGCTATTAGAACTTAGAGTAGCATTGTCCACATGGTCACTAGGTTTCTCTGTTCTCTTCTTTCATCCCTAGTGTCTCTCTCTCCGTTAACGCAGATCATTAGGCTACAGTGGGCATCAGATAAAGGTTGGGTGCCCAAGCAGAGAGGGAGAGTTGGATGCTTTCATGAGTAAGAAAACCCCACCTACCCCTTTCCTCTGTCATCATTTGTGAAACAGTAGTTTACTTCCAAATTTGAGCCTGTTCAGGTGACATTATGGGGTTTATTCCTTCTCAGGTTGGGTTTACTGGGCTTATGAGAAAACTAGAAACAACCAAGGATGACAGTTTCCAAAGAGATGAAATTTCTTCCAAAACATGTAGGATTAAGATACTCATGCTATAAATTTTGTTGTTCTTTAGGTAACTGTCTTTGAATTTTTTTCTTATGTGTCATTTCTACTTACAAATGCTAGTAACTAATGGAATACAGTAATACTGCACTAATTCATGTGAATGGAAGCAGGGGCTGAAGATTAGTCTAGATTGTAGGACATTCTTTTGTTTTTTTTTTAATTGAGATATAGTTGATGTGCAATAGCAGATACATTCTTTTAAAGAATGAGCGGCACCTATAACTGTGTGAACAACAGTGTTACTTGATAAAGCCACATACTTGTGGAGCTGGAAGGGACCTGGAGGTGATCTAGTCCACGCTTCACGATGTTACAAAGGAGAACTGGGGAGGGGGCGGTCAGAGAAGCTGTGTCTTACTCAAGGTCACAAAGCCAATTAAGTAACAGAGCTGTGTGTACCCGGGTATTTAACATAACCAGACAAGTAGTGATTTACTGTTGGCATAGTGGTTTGTCACACGTAAAGTGGATCTTTGTGAAGTCCTTGGCATTTTTTTTTCTTTTAAAATATTTTCAATGAAATTCTTGAGCACTGTTTTTTAAAGCCAAATAATATTTTTTAAAATTATAATAAAAAGCAGCAGTCCCCTGCCACCCACATTCTGTCCCTCAGAGGCAACCACTTTCAACCCTTTCTTTTGATAATTTACCTTGTTTCCAAGTAATGTACTTATTGCCACTTCTTCATTTTTCTGTTTATCCATTGGCTTGCAAATACAGTAGTCTAGTCCATTTTTATGGTCCTGTACTGTGTGCAAAGCAAGAACTGCCTGTTGTTTTTAAAGTTTTCCTCAGCTCCCTATGTTGTCTCTGTTTCCTCAGAGTTTTTCCTCTCTGAATATTGGTCTGTTTTGGTTTTTGTCTCTCAAAGCCTTTCTTCAAAAATGTGACTATTTTGGGGCATCCACTATTGTTTAAGAAAGAACTAAAAAGGGATGAGAAGTCCTTGGAGGCAGAACTTACTGATGGTTTTGCTCTGTAGAGTGATGAGGTGAGAAGCTGGCTTTGTAATTATGGATCTTTTCTCTGAGGCTTATGCTTTTCTTTAGGGCTTGTGCTTTTTGCGATCTACTTAAGAAATCTTTGCCTAAACTAGGGTCAAAAAGATTTTCTTTTTTTTTTCTGTAAGTTTTATAGTGTTTTTTGGTTTTATGTTTAGGTATACGATCTATTTCAAGTTAAAAATTATGTACAGTGTGAGGCATGAGTACAAGTTCATTTTTTTGCATATAGATGTCCATTTGTTCTGGCACCGTTTTTTGAGAATACTGTCCTTTCTCTATTCAATTACTGTACCTTGACTCCTTTGTCAGAAACTAGTTGGCCATATTTGTATGTGGTCTATTTCTAGATTCTGTTGTATTCCATTGATCTATATGTCTTTCCTTAGACCAGTTCCACATTGTCTTGATTTATACTAAAGCTTTATAGTGAGTCTTGAAACCATATAGTAGATCCTTCAACCATTTTCTTCTTTTTAAAAAATGCTTATTCTTTTTTTTTTTTTAATTTATTTATTTTTGGCTGCGTTGGGTCTTTGTTGCTGCGCACGGGCTTTCTCTAGTTGTGGCGAGCGGGGGCTACTCTTGGTTGCGGTGTGCAGTCTTCTCATTGCGGTGGCTTCTCTTGTTGCAAAGCACAGGCTCTAGGCACATGGGCTTCAGTAGTTGTGGCACATGGGCTCAGTAGTTGTGGCTCGTGGGCTCAGTAGTTGTGGTGCATGGGCTTAGTTGCTCCGCGGCATGTGGGATCTTCCCGGACCAGGGCTCGAACCCATGTCCCCTGCATTGGCAGGTAGATTCTTAACCACTGTGCCACCAGGGAAGCCAAAACAATGCTTATTCTAAGTCCTTCACTTTTCCACAAAAAGTTTAGAGTCAGTTTGTTGATTTGTACAAAGAGCTTGCTGGGACTTTGATGGGGATTGTGTTGAATCTATAATATCATTTTGGGGAGAATTAACTCTATTGAGTCTTCCCACCCATGAACATGGTGTATCTTTTCACGTATTTAGGTTTTCTTTGATTTCTCATATCGGAGTATTGTATTTTCCATTATGCAAATTTTACATATGCTTTATTGAAGTTGCCCCTAAGTATTTTGCTTTTTGATGCTATTGTAAGTCATATATTTTTAAAGTTCAGTTTCCAGTCGTTCATTGCTAATAGAAAGAAATACAGTTGATTTGTCTATTTTGACCTTGTATCCTTGGATCTTACTAAATTCACTTATTAGTTCTAATAACTTTTTGTAGACTGTTTGGTATTTTCTGTTTAGACAATCATACCTGTAAAAAAAGGCAATCGTATTTATCTCTGTCCAGTGGACCTTATGAATTTCATTTCTTTCTCTTGCCTTATTGCACTGGCAAGGGCCTCTAGTACAGTGTTGAATAAAAGTGGCAAGAGCCAACATCTATGTCTTGTTCCTGATTTTAGGGCAAAAGCATTCAGCATTAAGTATGATACTAGCTGTAACGACTCAGTTCTTTTAGAAATTGATTTTCTGATTTGCAGCTTGGGGGAGATAATCCTGACTGCTGGTGCTCTGGGTACTGATTGGTGGAAGGAAGCTGGAGACCTCACTTCTCAGTATGTGGAAGATGCTACTTCCCCAGTTAGAAAGTTCTTATTGCCCTGCTTGATCCCACTCTCCACTGCTAGACTTGGTGCCTCTCTGAGGGGATCAGTTTCTCCAGAGATTAAACCTCCTGTCCAGCTCCTATTCACCTCGGGGGAATGCTGGTCCCCTGGCTTCACAGGGATGGGGGTGAGGATCCTAGGACAGCCTTTCCCCCTGTTGGCGTAGCACAGTCCTTATCATCTGCTTCTTCCAGGGATGTGGTGCCTGTTATTTGCTGAGACTTTGCAGGGCTCTCTCGGGTGCACCAGCTTTTTATACAGCACTTAGATTTCTGTTCCCCCTGTATGCAATACTCTTTGGCACTCTTCTCCTTACTTGTCCTCTCCAGAGAGAGTATCTCCAAGGTGAGCTGACATCCCATCCTCTCCTGCTGCCTCTCCTGTTCTCTGTGCCTTTGTAAGGATATTTCTGTCTCTCTACAGATAAATACCTGCGTTCAATTGGTCGTGTTTAACTTCCTGGAAATGTTTAAAAAGCAGTTTATTTTCTAAAATAGTTGGGCTTTTGGTATGGGGAGGAGTCGTTTTGGTTTGATTATATTACTGGCATGATCAGTAAATCCTTTCATTGGAGCCAAAAGTAAATTTTAGTTGCAAAATTAAATTTCATCCTAGCCTCTGAAAATTTCAGATGTTCTGAATTCAGCTTCAATTAGTTGTATGTTGAGTGTAGGTTCTTAAATTTAGGAATTTGTATTAATGTCTTTCATGTTTGTTATTGATTAATCTTTTCTATGTTGAATTAAAGTGAGTTAGCAATAAGGGATTGTTTAACCAGGTTCAAACCACATTCTTGTAAAAAGTTTTTCTAATTGAATGCCATGGTTTCTTTGTAACCCAGAACCAAGTTTTCTCTCCTTTAGGCTAATTTATAAGTAAACTGAGTAGTCACATACACAACACATTTGTATATTCTCTCCACCCCCCACCATTCATTCCACAAGAGATGTCCTTTATTCCTGGGTACTATCATACAGACATGCCGTACTTAATGTTGATTTTACTTTCAAACTCAACTTCTTTATTAGAAATAAGCATCACAGTTGATCAGCGATCTCTGAGGAATTGCCTTCTGTAATTGGGCCTAGGCTATCTGACATCCTTCCCTCATCCATCCAGACTGTGCCCCAAAACACAGGAACAATCATGCTCGTGGAATTTGAATTCAGCATGAGAGTTTGTGAAAACAATAAAAATGCATTTTCTAGCTCCCACTTCCCCAGATTTTTCCAGTTCATTTTGCCCTGGGAAGATGGGGTGGGGAGCAAGGCTGTGAAACGTTTCAAAGAGCACTCGGCTTGGAGGACACCCTCAGATCTACCAGACCAGCCACACAACCTGGGGGAGGTCACTCATTCTGAGGATGAGGTTTCTTGCCTGTAAAATGGGAGTGAAAACACATGTTCAGCTTCAAAGGATTATAGACAAGTATCAAATGAGAGAATTTTGTAAACCAGGCAGCCCTTTAAAATGAAAGGTGGTTAGGGCTTCCCTGGTGGCGCAGTGGTTGAGAATCCGCCTGCCAGTGCAGGGGACACGGGTTCGAGCCCTGGTCTGGGAGGATCCCACATGCCGCGGAGCGGCTGGGCCCGTGAGCCACAATTGCTGAGCCTGCGCGTCTGGAGCCTGTGCTCCGCAACAAGAGAGGCCGCGATAGCGAGAGGCCCGCGCACCGCGATGAAGAGTGGCCCCCGCTTGCCACAACTGGAGAGAGCCCTCGCACAGAAACGAAGACCCAACACAGCCATAAATAAAATAAATTAAAAAAAAAAAAAAAAATTTGAAAAAAAAAAAAAAAAAAAAAAATGAAAGGTGGTTATTATTTTATCCAGCAGCATGAACTTCCCGGCCAACTAAAGGACTTATTCTGTCTTTAAGACTTACTTTAAAGCTACGGGACTAAAAACCATGTGGTGCTGGCGTAAGGGAAGACAAATAGATGATGACACAGAATAGAGAGTCCAGTTTGTGGTCAGTTGATTTCCAATAGGGTTGCCATTCACCAGTTCCTCCCTGGCATCTCTGGGGACATTTATGTGTTATTCCAAATCATGAGAAATATCAGTTGAGAAATTAAGATAAAGGGGCGAAATCTGTGGGAATTAAAGTTTAACCATCAGCATAGGCATTACTAGTTCAAAGGAATTCTCTGACATAAAGTTGAAAGCAAGCATGGAATCAGTGTCAAAGGTTACGGTCAACATTTCTGAAATCAGGACAGGAGCAGGTAGGAGAGAAAGGGCCACAATCAAATCAGTCGTTCTTGCTTGTCACTGTTGCCATGTTGTTAAGTGTGTGTTTGTGGCCTTGTCTGCTACTAACAGTGAATCATTCTTGTAAATAAGAATGTATTAACGAGATTACATACAGCAGTACACTTTATAAAAATCCTGTGAATCTTGTTCCAAGAAATAAGTTTTGGAAGCAGTCCTTAAATTGGCAGTTTTGAAACATGTACTGTTAACCTTGCTAGGATATCCGAATGTTACGTTGTCTTAATAGAATCCAATAGTGTTTCAGTGTTTGAATATTTGCTGTAGGCTACAGTTCTTGGTAAATACTTTTATAGACAAAATTCAGAGACAAAATGTAAATGTCATTGTGGAATACTCCAGTGTAAAATCATTCGATCTAAAATCTGAATTAGAACAAGCGGTATCAATTTTAACAGCAAAACGAAAATCAAGGCAAGCAGACAAAATATTTTCATCTCTAAAAAAGGAAATGAGGGACTTCCTTGGTGGTCCAGTGGCTGGGGCTCCGCACTCCCAATGCAGGGGGCCTGGGTTCGATCCCTGGTCGGGGAGGTGGATCCCACATGCTGCAACTAAGGATCCCGCATGCCGCAACTGAAGATCCCGCATGCCACAACTAAAAAAAAAATTTTAAATAAAAAAGGAAATGAGCTAATATAAAGCAATATGTAGTTTAACACCCAACTTATATTTGCTTTGGAAACACTGGGAGCAGTTTGATCAACATCAGCATAACATGAGAGAATCTTTTCTCCATCTGGAATATTGTCTTGTGACAGATATTAATGCTTGTGTGTTTTAAAATCTCATTTAAGAATAACTTTTAAATAATAAATATCTGTGACATCTTTCAATTTTTAACTGATATTTATTGGCCATCCATTTAGTGTTAATGTTTTTTTCTTTTAATGTTTTCTGTTATCAAATGTCTGTATCAGGTAGAGATTATTTTTACATGTTTTTGAAATATATAATTTTGTCATAGTATATTGGTTCATAATAATAGTAACCCAGGGACTTCCTCTGGTGGCGCAGTGGTTAAGAATCAGCCTGCCAATACAGGGGACAGGGGTTTGAGCCCTGGTCCGGGAAGATCCCACATGCCACGTAGCAACTAAGCCCTTGTGCCACAACTACTGAGCCTGCGCTCTAGAGCCCGCAAGCCACAACTACTGAAGCCCGTATGCCTAGAGCCCGTGCTCCGCAATAAGAGAAGCCACCACAGTGAGAAGCCCGCGCACCGCAACGAAGAGTAGCCGCCCCACTCGCCGCAACTAAAGAAAGCCCACGCCCAGCAAAAAAAAAAAAAAAAAAAAAGTAACCCATACATTTATTATTATATCTTACTTTACCGAGCTAACCCCTAAAATTTTTTAAATTAATTAATTAATTAATTTATTTATTTTTGGCTGCGTTGGGTCTTCGTTGCTGTGTGCGGGCTTTCTCTAGTTGCGGCAAGCGGGGGCTACTCTTCAGTGCGGTGCGCGGGTTTCTCACTGCGGTGGCTTCTCTTGTTGTGGAGCATGGGCAGCAACGTCCGATGGGAAATATAGGGTGTATGGGGGCTGATGAGCCCACCGCTGGGACAGTGGACCAGGTGGAAGAGTGCATGTCATGGAATTCATCAAGGTGAACAGATACTGTCTTTGCAACTCGACTGCCTTGTGGAAGATAAGGCTAGAAAAGCCGACGGGGACCCAGATGACAGAGGGTCCTGGATGCTGTGCCAAGCAGTTAAAATTCAGGTTGGCGGTAGAGAGCCGTGGAAGTCTTGCAGCTGGGAGTATCTGATCAAATCTCTGCTTCAGAAGAAGTTCACTAACACTGGGAGGAATGGATTTGAAGGGCAAGGGAGGCTGGGAAGAGTAGGACGGGGGGACTAGCCAATTAGGATCCTGTTTTAAGAGTCAAGGGGCAAAATGGAATTTGAAAAAAAAAAAAAAAAAAGAGTCAAGGGGCAAGATAGGGAGAGCGCCCGGCAGCAGCGTGAGGAAAGAGCTGGAATGGTGGCTGAGAGTAACATGAGCAGGACTGGAGGGCGTTTGGAGGTGTGGCCCATGGGAGGTGCTCATCGTATTGGTAGAATATTGGTTAAATGAGGGGATGAGCTGACGGGCTCAGGCACTGAAGAATGAAGAGGCACAGATGCCGACTCCGCGGGATCCTTTCCAGCCTGGCTGGCTGGAAAGGGACTCTGTTGTATCAGGTGAGACATTCTGTTAATGGATCAAGGCAGCTTCTTCCACGTATCACTAGGCTGGCGACATACTTATTAGTCATGTGTAAGCGCACACAGACTTCAGTCCTAGATTGTGCCACAGTAAGCAGGCACCAGAAGATATTCCTTGAGGGAATTCCCTGGCGGCCCAGTGGTTAGCACTCCGTGCTTCCAGCATGGGTTCGATCCCTGGTCGGGGAACTAAGATCCCGTGTGCCGCGCAGTGCGGCCAAAAAAATTAAATTAGAACAAAAAGATGATAATCCTCGATGAAATTTAGTTTTCCTTATTTGTTTAAACATCATGCTTCCTCCAGTTTGTTTTGTTTTGTTTTGTTTTGCTTTTAACTTGGAAATAATTTCAAACTCATAAAAGTCACAAATATTACAAAGAACACCCATATATTCTTTATCTGGCTACCTTGATTGTTAACATTTTGCTGTTTTTTGCTTTGTGTGCACACGCTCTCTCTTCCACCCTTCCCCTTCCTCTCTCTGTATATACACACTCTGTGTTGCTTTCTCTCCCTTTTTCTCTCCATACCGCAACCCCCAACACACTTGTTTTTTTCTGAACCATCTGAGAGGAAGTTAGATACATCATGGTCCTTAATAGTTTCTTGTATAACTGTAGTAAAGTTATCAACCTCGGTAATTTAACATTGATATAATACTGTAATCTACTGTTTATATCCCAGTTTTATTATTTGATCCAATATTATCTTTATGGCTTTTCCCTCTAGTATAAGATCCAGTCTGTCATAATGTGTTGCAGCTAGTTTTCAATGTCTCTTTGGTCTTTTTTATGACAACAACATTTTTGAAGGACACCAGCCCCTCACCCCACTTTTTTTCAGTAAGGTGTTTTTCCTTTAGGTTTGTCTGATGTTTCTTCATGATTATGTTCAGGTTATACAATCCTGACTACAATGTGCAAAAGTGACGCTATGTCCTTCTCAGGATATCAGTCTCAGGAGAGACACTTTAAGACCATGCAAATAGCCTACTCTTCATCAAAATATCTCCCCTGATTTAGCACCTCTTGATGATTTTTGCATAAGTCATTCTTCACGTGATGGTTGCCAAAGAATGATTTGCCAACTCCATCTCTCTCTCCACCTTTACCATTTCCTACTCAGCATTCAACGAGAACTAAGAGCTCTCCCTCCTCTCTCTGTCTCTCTGTATTATGTATTGATATAGATCCATGGATTCCTGTGTTTTTCAATGGTTTAGAATTTATTATTGCCCCTTAATTATTTTGGTGCTCAAATATTTGGCCAGTGGGAGCCCTTTCCACCTGGTTCCTACATCCCTGTGACATGCCCCATCATTTCTTGAGCAGTTTCCTACTTTCTGGTATTGCAAGATGTTCTGGGCTCATTTTGTGCCTCTTTTACCCCAGCCGAGCTCATTTTGTGCAACTTTTACCCCAGCCCTGGAATCAAGCGCTTCTTCGAGGAGCCCTGTGTTTTTTCAGTAGGGTATGGTTTAGACATTAAAATCTGGACACTAGATGTGCTCATGGCCATTGGGTTTTTTTGGTTTTTGTTTTTGTTTTTTAGGTCCTTTCAGTGGGCAGAGCTGGGAAATAGGGGCATGGATATACATAGATACTTCCCATACATATATGCGTACACACAAACGTGCACACATACACACATACTTATTTTAGAAATCCCCAGCCCTGACCTGTATCTCCAGTTCCATTACATCCCCACAGCGTTCTCCCTTGCCTTCCCCCATATCTGTCTTCCAACTACATGAATACATTTACTAATTTGCTGAGCATTATCATGTATCCAAATATTTTCAGAATTGCTTCACTTGTTCAACTACAGAAGCAAACCTACTAAATAGTTCAGGATTTTTTTTTGGTATTCCCCCCGATATTTCACCCAAGACTGGAATAAATTGCTCTTTTGCACTTTGCTTATTTCACTGGAAATAATTTCATATCTGTTCTTTGAGATCTTCATTCTTTCTTGTAACTGCTTAGTTACATTGACTGTACATAGCATAGTTTATTCAACCAATTTCCTATACTTAGACATTTAGGAACTTGGCAATAATATATCATAACAACAAATAAAGCTGCAATGAGTAATCTTGTACATAAGTATTTTTGCATTGTTGGAGGTGCATCTTCTGAATTCCTAGAAGTGGGATTGCTGGCTCAGAGAGTAAATGGATATAAAGTTTTGTTAAATAGTGCCACATTCCCTTCTGTAAGAGTGAGTTGTACCATTTTTCATTGTCACCAGCAACGTATGAGTGCCTGTTTCCCCACTCTCAACAACAGAATATTTCATCAATCTTTTGGATATTTTTGCCAATCTAGTGGGTGAGAAATGATATTTCAGTGTCATTTTATTTTGCATCATGAATGGAGTTGAACATCTTTTCATGTGTTTTAGGTGTGTTTGTGTGTGTGTGTGTGTGTGTGGTGAGCTATTTATTCATAGCTTTGCCCATTTTCCTGTAGGATTTTGGGTTTTTTTCCTTCAATTTTGAGTGTTACTTGTGTATTAGGGACATTAGCCCTTTATCTGTGATATATGTTACAAATATTTTCTCCTGGTTTGTCATTTGTCTTTTGACTTTGCTCATGTTATTGATCACCGTGCAAAGGATTTTTATGTGATCAAATTTATAAGTCTTCTTATAAATTTGGATTGTGAGTTATAGTAAAGCCTTTTTCGACACCCAGGTTTTAGAGGAATTCATCCATGTTTTCTTTCAGTATTTGTATAGTTTCGTTTTTCACATTTAGGTATCTAATCCATTTTGGCATTTTTTTCTTTTTTATGGGTGAAGAATGGGCCTAACTTACCTTTTTCCTGTTGTCCCACAACCATTTTTTTGGAAGTTCATCTCTGCTCCGGTAATTTGAGATACCACCTGTATCATCCACTAGATTCCTATGTGCAGTTGGGGCTAGTTCAGGACTTTGTATTTCTTGAAGTACTTTGAATGCTGATGGTTCCAGCTGAGTTTTCATTAAACATTTACATCTCAGAGGCTGCTAGGTTTCAGGGTTTACAGCACAGAGGAATATTGAGGCCTCTTACCCTTTCACAATGGAAAGGTGTGTCCTTACTATTTTCTTACTTAATACTTTCTGAATTTTCCAAATTTTCTGAAACCAGCTGAAAATTGTTTTAGTCTTTAAGAAAATTTTAAAGGTATTATCAGTTTTTAAACAGTAAACTTTAGCATGAATTTCTAATAACTCTCCCCCCAAAATACTACCTTTGGTATTCTCCTTTTCTTCATATCCCCTCAATAAAAGATGTTTCCAAAAGCTGCATATAACACAGGTGAAGAGATGACAGCGGGAGGCTGGCCAGCCAGGCTTAACAGGCCATCTGCTCTGAGCTCTCTCTGTTCTGCTTCCTATGGCTTTTGAGCACCACCACCTTCTTCACATGAGTGAGGAAGTGTAAGGAACAGGGAAGATGTAAGAACAGGGAAGAGTAACATTGCAGAACTTGAATCATCGGGTAGCCCGAGGTTTTTGTTTTTGTTCTTGTTTTTTAATTTGGCTGCACCAGGTCTTAGTTGCGGCAGGCAGGCTCCTTAGCTGTGGCATGTGAACCCTTAGTTGCGGCATGCGTGTGGGATCTAGTCCCCTGACCAGGGATCGAACCCGGACACCAGCATTGGGAGCACAGAGTCTTAACCACTGGACCACCAGGGAAGTCCCCCAAGTTTTTGATATGTAACATTTTAAAGTGTTCACTTCGGGACTTCGCTGGTGGCACAGTGGTTAAGAATCCGCCTGCCAATGCAGGGGACACGTGTTTGAGCCCTGGTCCAGGAAGATCCCACATGCCATGGAGCAACTAAGCCTGTGCACCACAGCTACTGAGCCTGCACTCTAGAGCCCGCAATCCACAACTACTGAGCCCACGTGCCACAACTACTGAAGCCCACATGCCTAGAGCCCGTGCTCCACAACGAGGGAAGCCACCACAATGAGAAGCCTGCGCACCGCAACGAAGAGTAGCCCCCGCTCGCCGCAACTAGAGAAAAGCCCACTCACAGCAACCAAGACCCAACGCAGCCAAAAATAAAGTAAATAAATAAATATATTTAAAAATAAAATAAAGCGTTCACTTCCTAGGGAAGGCTGACACAGGGGCTTGCTCATGTTCTCTCTCTCCCTCTCCGCACCCCGCTCTGTGCCTGAATGGCCTCCCTTAGGGGGAATGACTAGATTCTTTATGCTTTTCATAACGTGGGGGCTATAAAAAAAAAAAGACTCATTTAGAGGAGACAGGACTCACACTGGCCCTGTGGTCTCTGTTATTATCAAGTTCTGATTCAGGGAACATATTTTCTTAAGGAAAATCAGGACATGTAATCTGATCTAATTCAACATGTCAAATCCTATAAAGCTTTTAAAATGAAGCCAGGTTTAATTATAATCTTGACAAGTCACCTTTTTGGAATGGAAGAGAATTATATGAAGGTGGGGTATACCTTTTAAGTGTATTC
Organism: Balaenoptera acutorostrata; assembly: GCF_949987535.1. NCBI lineage: Eukaryota > Metazoa > Chordata > Mammalia > Artiodactyla > Balaenopteridae > Balaenoptera > Balaenoptera acutorostrata. The sequence goes on from NC_080078.1 coordinate 26,887,614, forward strand.
AAATGCACGAGTGGTGTGACAGCCGGCAGACTCAAGAATTCTCCTGCTCTACTGTGTATCCATCAGGCAGCATGCAAGTAACAATGCTATCTTGTGATTTAATGTAATCCAGACTGTTATTTTGTTATGGTTGCTCTACTATTCTACTCTTCTGTTAGGGTAACTCTATCAAAATAAAGACCAGGAATTTTCTTTAAAATTTTTTTCTTTTAAACACTACGAACAGCTTAGATTTGTGTATATCCGTGCACAAGCCTGGTGTAGAAGTTTCTTCTGAATAAGCTTGTTGTGGGTAAACTTTTAGACTTCAGTTCACAGTAAGGTCTTTAACTTGCACCTCCAGGCGGCAGCTACCCATGTTGTTTGATTGCTAGTTAAGTGTTAATAGAATTAAGAGTGTTAAAATATTTTTATAGGTTTAGTCTTCCAGTTACTCTCAACACCTTTCATGTTGTTCCACTTGCATTTCAGTCTCACAGCCACCAGCACAGTAGGAAAGAGAAATCTGAGTCCCAGTCAAGCAGAAGGTGGCCTGGAGCCCAGAGTATCGGGGGAGATTTCTGACACTGAGCTTGAGCAGACAGATCCCTGTGCAGAATCCCTCTCAGAGGGAAGGAAAAAGGCCAAGAAATTAAAAAGGATGAAGAAGGACCTTTCTCCGACAGGTGTGTATTGAATCTCACTAAGGTTCTAGAGCTGTGTCTTCTTTAATGCTTTAGAAACTCTTATTTTGGGGGAGAGATTATAGCAGGGCTTCAGTTGATAACAAAGCCCATGTAGCCTAAAACGGGACCAGATGTTTTTCAGATCATTTTAATTTAATTTGAGGAATCTCCGAAAAGCCCTGGCTCTTGATAGAGTGAGGCTTGGTGGGGGCCTCCTTGTTAAAGACGGTTAGTCTGTTTTGGTAACCTTCTCTCTGTCCTCCATGGTTTAGAGGTTTTGCTGATGTATGTAAAGTCACCTCAGTATTTTAAATGTATATGTGAATTTGCACAGAGGCCTACTCCTACATGTGTTATTTTCAGTAGCAGAGTTTTCACTGTTCCCAGCAAAACTCCAGGCCGCCTGAATTTCTCTCGTAAGCAGAATTATAGAAGGAGTAAAAGAAACGGGAAATGAACGCATGTTGTATGCCTACTGTGTGCTAGACACTGGAGCCTTCTCTTTCCTGATTGAATTTCATTCTCACAACAGCCCTGACATAGGGATTCATCCTTGTTTTAGTGATGCAGAAGTCTGGACTCAGAGAGGCGAAGAAACATGCAGGTCCAGGTAGCTAGTAAGAGCAGAATGAGAAGGTGAGCCAAGTCCCGTATCCCCTCTGTCCCCCAGACATGCTGTGGAGGCCCCATGAGCTAACCCAGCCCTTGGTGCACAGACCCTCTGCAGGACCCGAGTGCCAGGCAAGGAAGGGGCTTGCTGGGAAGCCAGCATCTGTGAAAGGCCCTGCTCAGGAGATCAGGCCAGAACCTGGTCAGCTAGCAGTCATGGTGACAGAAATTACAGCCACTGCTGACCGAGTGCTTGCTGACGACCCTGCACTGCACTTCATGCTTTTATATTTTTTTTATCTTTATTTTTTCTGTTTTTTAAAAAAATGAATTTATTTATTTATTTTTTATACAGCAGGTTCTTATTAGTTATCTATTTTATACATATTAGTGTATATATTTCAATCCCAATCTCCCAATTCATTACACCACCACCACCTCCCCACCCCCCCACCCTGCTTCCCCCCCTTGGTGTCCATACATTTGTTCTCTACATCTGTGTCTCTATTTATGCCTTGCAAACTGGTTCGTCTGTACCATTTTTCTAGATTCCACAAATGTGCGTTAATATACGATATTTGTTTTTCTCTTTCTGACTTACTTCACTCTGTATGACAGTCTCTAGGTCCATCCATGTCTCTACAAATGAACCAATTTTGTTCCTTTTTATGGCTGAGTAATATTCCATTGTATATATGTGCCACATCTTTTTTATCCATTCATCTGTCGATGGGCATTTAGGTTGCTTCCATGACTTGGCTACTGTAAATAGTGCTGCAGTGAACACTGGGGCGCATGTGTCTTTTTGAATTATGGTTTTCTCAGGGTATATGTCCGGTAGTGGGATTGCTGTGTCATATGGTAATTCTATTTTTACTTTTTTAAGGAACCTCCATACTGTTCTCCTTAGTGGCTGTATCTATTTACATTCCCACCAACAGTGCAAGAGGGTTCCCTTTTCTCCACACCCTCTCCAGCTTTTGTTGTTTGTAGATTTTCTGATGATGCCCATTCTAACCGGTGTGAGGTGCTACCTCATTGTAGTTTTGATTTGCATTTCTCTAATAAGTAGTGATTTTGAGCAGATTTTCATGTGCCTCTTGGCCATCTGTATGTCTTCTTTAGAGAAATGTCTGTTTAGGTCTTCTGCCCACTTTTTGATTGGGCTGTTTGTTTTTTTAATATTGAGCTGCATGAGCTGTTTATATATTTTGGACATTAATCCTTTGTCCGTTGATTCGTTTGCAAATATTTTCTCCCATCCTGAGGGTTGTCTTTTCATCTTGTTTGTAGTTTCCTTTGCTGTGCAAAAGCTTTTAAGTTCCATTAGGACCCGTTTGTTTATTTTTGTTTATTTCCGTTACTCTGGGAGGTGGGTCAAAAAAGATCTTGCTGTGATTTATGTCAAAGTATGTGCTTCCCATGTTTTCCTCTAAGAGTTTTATATTGTCCAGTCTTACATTTGGGTTTTTAATCCATTTTGAGTTTATTTTTGTTTTTGGTGTTAGGGAGTGTTCTAATTTCATTCTTCTACATGTAGGTGTCCAGTTTTCCCAGCACCACTCATTGAAGAGACTGTCTTTTCTCCATTGTATATCCTTGCCTGCTTTTTCATAGATTAGTTGACCACAGGTGCATGGGTTTATCTCTGGACTTCTATCCTGTTCCATTGATCTATATTTCTGTTTTTGTGCCAGTACCATATTGTCTTGATTACTGTAGCTTTGTAGTATAGTCTGAAGTCAGGGAGTCTGATTCCTCCAGCTCCATTTTTTTCCCTCAAGACTGCTTTGGCTATTCGTGGCCTTTTGTGTCTCCATACAAATTTTAAGATTTTTTTTGTTCTAGTTCTGTAAAAATGCCATTGGTAATTTGATAGGGATTGCATTGAATCTGTAGATTGCTTTGGGTAGTATAGTCATGCTCACAATATTGATTTTTCCAATCCAAGAACCTGGTATATCTCTCCATCTGTTTGTGTCATCTTTGATTTCTTTCATCAGTGTCTTATAGTTTTCTGAGTACAGGTCTTTTACCTCCTTAGGTAAGTTTATTCCTAGGTATTTTATTCTTTTTGTTGCAATGGTAAGTGGGAGTGTTTCCTTAATTTCTCTTTCTGATCTTTCGTTGTTAGTGTATAGGATAGTGTATAGTGTATAGATTTCTGTGCATTAATTTTGTATCCTGCAACTTTACCAGATTCATTGATTAGCTCTAGTAGTTTTCTGGTAGTATTTTTAGGATTATCTATGTATAGTATCATGTCATCTGCAAACAGTGACAGTTTTACTTCATCTTTTCCGATTTGTATTCCTTTTATTTCTTTTTCTTCTCTGATTGCCATGGCTAGGACTTTCAAAACTATGTTGAATAGTGGTGAGAGTGGACATCCTTGTCTTGTTTCTGATCTTAGAGGAAATGCTTTCAGTTTTTCACCATTCAGAATGATGTTTGCTGTGGGTTTGTCACATATGGCCTTCATTGTGTTCAGGTAGGTTGCCTCTATCCTCATTTTCTGGAGAGTTTTTTTTGTCATAAATGGGTGTTGAATTTTGTCCAAAGCTTTTTCTGCATCTATTGAGATGATCATATGGTTTTTATTCTTCAATTTGTTAATATGGTGTATCACATTGATTGATTTGTGTATATTGAAGAATCCTTGCATCCCTAGGAAAAATCCCACTTGATCATGGTGTATGATCCTTTTAATGTGTTGTTGGATTCTGTTTGCTAGTATTGTGTTGAGGATTTTTGCATCTATATTCATCAGTGATATTGGTCTTTAATTTTCTTTTTTTGTAGTATCTTTGTCTGATTTTTGTATCAGGGTGATGGTGGCCTCATAGAATGAGTTTGGGAGTGTTCCTTCCTCTGCAATTTTTGGAAGAGTTTACGAAAGATGGGTGTTAGTTCTTCTCTAAATGTTTGATAGAATTCACCTGTGAAGCCACCTGGTCCCGGACTTTTGTTTGGTGGAAGATTTTTAATCACAGTTTCAACTTCATTACTTGTGATTGGTCTGTTCATATTTTCTATTTCTTCCTTTTTCACTCTTGGAAGGTTATACCTTCCTAAGAATTTGTCCATTTCTTCCAGGTTGTCCATTTTGTTAGCATAGGGTTGCTTGTAGTAGTCTCTTACAATGCTTTGTATTTCTGCGGTGTCTGTTGTAACTTCTCCTTTTTCATTTCTAATTTTATTGATTTGAGTCCTCTCTCTCTTTTTCTTGATGAGTCTGGCTAAAGGTTTATCGATTTTGTCATCTTCTCAAAGAACCAGGTTTTAGTTTTATTGATCTTTGCAATTGTTTTCTTTGTTTCTATTTCATTTATTTCTGCTCTGATCTTTACGATTTCTTTCCTTCTACTAACTTTGGGTTTTGTTTGTTCTTCTTTCTCTAGTTCCTTTAGGTGTAAGGTTAGATTGTTTATTTCAGATTTTTCTTGTTTCTTGAGGTAGGATTGTATTGCTATAAACTTCCCTCTTAAAACTGCTTTTGCTGCATCCCATAGGTTTTGGATCATCATGTTTTCATTGTCATTTGTCTCTAGGTATTTTTTGATTTCCTCTTTGATTTCTTCAGTGATATCTTGGTTATTTAGTAATGTATTGTTTAGCTTCCATGTGTTTATGTTTTTTACGTTTTTTTCCCTGTAATTTATTTCTAATCTCATAGCGTTGTGGTAGGAAAAGATGCTTGATGTGATTTCAGTTTTCTTAAATTTATGAAGGCTTGATTTGTGACCCAAAATGTGATCTATCCTGGAGAATGTTCCATGTGCACTTGAGAAGAAAGTGTAATCGCTGTTTTCGGATGGAATGTCCTATAAATATCAATTAAATCTGTCTGGTCTATTGTGTCATTTAAAGCTTGTGTTTCCTTATTAATTTTCTGTCTGGATGATCTATCCATTGGTGTAAGTGAGCTGTTAAAGTCCCCCACTATTACTGTGTTACTGTCGATTTCCTCTTTTATAGCTGTTAGCAGTTATCTTATGTATTGAGGTGCTCCTATGTTGGGTGCATATACATTTATAATTGTTATATCTTCTTCTTGGATTGATCCCTTGATATTATGTAGTGTCCTTCCTTGTCTCTTGTAACATTTTTTATTTTAAAGTCTGTTTTACCTGATGTGAGTATTGCTACTCCAGCTTTCTTTTGTTTTCCATTTGCATGGAGTATCTTTTTCCATTCCCTCACTTTCAGTCTGTATGTGTCCCTAGATCTGAAGTGGGTCTCTTGTAGACAACATATATATGAGTCTTGTTTTTGTATCCATTCAGTGAGCCTGTGTCTTTTCATTGGAGCATTTAATCCATTCCCATTTAAGGTAATTATCGATACGTATGTTCCTATGACCATTTTCTTAACTGTTTTGGGTTTGTTTTTGTAGGTCCTTTTCTTCTCTTGTGTTTCCCACTTAGAGAAGTTCCTTTAGCATTTGTTGTAAAGCTGGTTTGGTGGTGCTGAATTCTCTTAGCTTTTGCTTGTCTGTAAAGCAGTTGCTTTCTTTGTTGAATCTGAATGAGATCCTTGCCAGGTAAAGTAATCTTGGTTGTAGGTTCTTCCCTTTCATCACTTTAAATATATCATGCCACTCCCTTCTGGCTTGTAGAGTTTCTGCTGAGAAATCAGCTGTTAACCTTATGGGAGTTCCCTTGCATGTTATTTGTCGTTTTTCCCTTGTTGCTTTTAATAATTTTTCTTTGTCTTTCATTTTTGTCAGTTTGATTACTATGTGTCTCGGCATGTTTCTCCTTAGGTTTATCCTGCCTGGGACTCTCTGTGCTTCCTGGACTTGGGTGGCTATTTCCTTTCCCATGTTAGGGAAGTTTTCCACTATAATCTCTTCAAATATTTTTTTTTGGGTCCTTTCTCTCTCTCTTCTCTTTCTGAGACCCCTATAATGTGAATGTTGGTGTGTTTAATGTTGTCCCAGAGGTCTCTTCAGCTGTCTTCATTTCTTTTCATCCTTTTTTCTTTACTCTGTTCCATGGCATTGAATTCCACCATTCTGTCTTCCAGGTCACTTATCCATTCTTCTGCCTATTATTCTGCTATTGATTCCTTCTAGTGTATTTTTCATTTCAGTTATTGTATCGTTCATCTCTGTTTGTTGTTCTTTAATTCTTCTAGGTCTTTGTTAAACATTTCTTGCATCCTCCCCATCTTTGCCTCCATTCTTTTTCTGAGGTCCTGGATCATCCTCACTATCATTATTCTGAATTCTTTTTCTGGAAAGTTGCCTGTCTCCACTTCATTTAGTTGTTTTTCTGCGGTTTTATCTTGTTCCTTTATCTGGTACATAGTCCTCTGCCTTTTCATTTTGTCTGTCTTTCTGTGAATGTGGTTTTCTTTCCACAGGCTGCAGGATTGTGGTTCTTCTTGCTTCTGCTGTCTGCCCTAAAAACATGGACTTTTAGAGCCTTCCCCTCTTCTCTGACATAGGAGCCAACATCACATGCGAAGGCAGCCACTCCACCATCCTGAGTTCCTTAGATGTGGCATGTTCAGATCCTATCTTTAATTAATTTTTATTAGAGTATAGTTGCTTTACAATGTTGTGTTAGTTTCCACTGTACAGCAAAGTGATTCAGTTATACGTATACATATATCCCCTCTTTTTTAGATTTCCTTCCCATTTAGGTCACCACAGAGCACTGAGTAGAGTTCCCTGTGCTATACAGTAGGTTCTCATTAGTTATGTATTTTATACATAGTAGTGTATATATGTCAATCCCAATCTCCCAATTCATCCACCCCCCCGCCCCTGCACTTCATGCTTGATGGAAATGCTTTTGTTTAAATCTCTGAAGTAGGCATGATGGTCCAATTTTACAATTAAGAAAACTGATGCCTGAGAAAAGTCAGTGTCTTCTGCAAGTGGTGTTGAGAAAGCTGGACAGCTGCATGTAAATCAGGGAAGTTAGAAGACTCCCTCACGTCATACACAAAAATAAATTCAAAATAGCTTAAAGACTTAAATATAAGACATGACACCATAAAATTCCTAGAAGAGAACATAGGCAAAACATTCTCTGACATAAATCGTAGCAATGTTTTCTTAGGTCAGTCTCCCAAGGCAGTAGAAATAAAAAGAAAAATAAACAAATGGGATCTAATCAAACTTACAAGCTTTTGTACAGCAAAGGAAACTATAAAGAAAATGAAAAGACAACCTCCAGAATGGGAGAAAATATTTGCAAATGATGCATCCAACAAGGGCTTAATTTCCCAAATATACAAACAGCTCATGCAGCTCAACAACAACAACAACAAAAAAACAATACAGTTAACAAATGGGCAGAAGTCCTAAGTAGACGTTTCTCCATAGAAGACATGCAGATGGCCAACAGGCACATGAAAAGATGCTCAGTATCACTAATTATTAGAGAAATGCAAATCAGAACTACAGTGAAGTATCAGCTCACACTGGTCAGAATGGCCATCATTAAAAATCTACAAATAACAAATGCTGGAGAGGGTGTGGAGAAAAGGGAACCCTCCTACACTGTTGGTGGGAATGTAAATTGGTACAGCCACTATGGAAAACCATATGGAGGTTCCTTAAAAAACTAAAAATAGAGTTGCCATGTGGTCCAGCAATCCCTCTCCTGGGCATATATCTGGAGAAAACTCTAATTAGAAAAGATACGTGCACCCCAGTGTTCATAGCAGCACTGTTTACAATAGCCAAGACATGGAAGCAACCTAAATGTCCATCAACAGATGAATGGAAAGAAGATGTGGTACATGTATACAATGGAATACTACTAAGTCGTAAAAAAAGAATGAAATAATGCCATTTGCAGCAACATGGATGGACCTAGAGATTATCATACTAAGTGAAGTAAGTCCAAAAGAGGAAGACAAATACCATGTGATATCACTTACATGTGGAATCTAAAATATGATACAAATGAACTTATTTGCAAAAGAGAAACAGACTCACAGACATAGGAAAAAAATTTATGGTTACCAAAGGGGAAAGGGGGTGGAGGAGGGATAAATTAGGAGTTTGGGATTATCAAATACAAACTACTATATGTAAGATAGGTAAACAAGGTCATATTGTATATCACAGGGAACTATATTCAATATCCTGTAATAAACCATAATGGAAAAGAATATGAAAAAGAATATATATATAAATGAATCACTTTGCTGCACACCAGAAATTAACACAACACTGTAAATCAACTATACTTCAATAAAAAAAGAAAATTAATGAAAGAAAGAAAGAAAAGAAAAGAAAAGGAGTGAGGAAACAGCGGAGGCCTGAAGGTTATGTGACTTGCCCAAGATCACAGAGCCCTTAAGTCAGGCCTGCAAGAAAGTGGGTACCTTTAAGCACAGTTACGTGATGAAGGGGATGCCTGCAAGCCAAAATTACTCCTCTCCTGTATCTCGCTTCCTGATAGTCACCCCCGTTAGTGGAACCAACAGTCAAATCAAAGGATGGGAGTGGAAGCCTGGAACTTGATTCACACCCAAGCCAAGAATCCATCGTGTTTCAGTTAATTCCTCTTTTTACATGTGGCTCCGTCTGCCTGCAGGGCGTTTTCTGAATCTCATTGATATGAATGAAATCAAAGAAGCAGCAAAAATGTCACAGATGCCTTTTATACATTATGCTAAAGCTTAACTTTAACTGAAAACTTAAACTCTTGTTTGAAGTCTGGGTCGTGTATTTTAGCTGTCTCTTGAATCTGGGAGTCTCCCTTCCTTTCCCTCATTTAAGTATTATAGAAGTTTTTAATCTGTAACATACTTAGTCTTCATCTTTGATAACTTGTTACCACTGCCACATTGTACCTGCTTCACAAATCTTAAATATTAAATGTTAGCATGACTTTCAGAGCTCACCCCAAGCATGTTGGGGGGCGGGGCGCTTTTCCCCTCTTGTATAGCTTTCCTTCATATCATTCTCTTTAATTTTTTCACTTATCTATTACTTCTTGGGGACAGGATTTTAGGTTTTTTCCCTTCTATCTCAGCACAATCTCAAAGGTATTAAAATACCTAATAATAGATTGCATCAGTAGATTAGCTCCTTTTATAACTTTCATCGTTTTAAGTGAAAACTTTCTATGAGTTATTTGGGGTTTTGAATTTATAATACCATCATTAAAATAGTTTTTTTTTTTCCTCCCATTGACAGTAAAGCTGTCACTGCCACAAGATTTGAGCTAAAAAAAAAGGAAAGATAGATTTTTGTACTTCTTTGTCAGTCCAGCTAAAAAAGAAAGAGAAGCATCTTGACAACTTTTAATTGAATCAGAGAACTTGAGATCATTGAGTTTTCTTCTGGAGCATCATTCACTAAGACCTTCTGACGCAAGGCTGGAAGTTTCCTGGATCCTCTTTAGCTGGTTTGTTTTAAGCGTGTAGTCCTAATAGTATCAGCAGGATGTAGGTCGAGATACCGGGTGCTGGACCTGGTGCGTCATCTGATTTTGATCGCTCGTTTACTTTAAGGAGGTCCTAAAATGAGCGACAGTACAAAGTTCAGACTCTAAAGGGTCTGTATGAACCTCCCAAAGGTTCAGAGTGTCCCGGGAGCAGAGAGGGCCTGGATGGACGTCGGCAGGAACTGGATTAGAGTGTCTGGTACAGTGTGGCTCTGTCTGTCCTGCACAGATGGGTCCTAAGGCATCTAGCCTGAGCCTTCCTACTGGGGACCGTATCTTGACAGGTGCTCAAATGGTTCACTAGGGTGCGTCGGGTGCCCAGTGCACTGCTAGTGAAGACATGAGAAACATAAGAGACAGCGTTCCACCTGTAGGAAATGTTCTGTTTTCCGAGGGGAAAGTAGCAAAAAGTAGGGCCATAGAATATCATGTACCATAGCAATCCTGGGACACCGATGCTCGATAAATCCCACACAAAACAGTGTCGTTTTTCTTAGTTATACAATTTAATATCAAAGATACACTAAGAGGTAAGTACTGGACACATTCCCAGATAACAAAATCACTTAAGTTATAGAAGAAATGACCATTTATTGAGTTGATATTATATACCGGACATTGTGCTAGGAACGTCCTTTATGGTCTAGGCATTATAAAAACCGAGTAAGGGGTAGATATCATTATATCTAATTTATAGAGAGGAAACCAAGGCTCACAGAATCACAAATATGCAAAGTCAAATACAGCTGTTATTGGGGGTGGCGGGGAGGGCTGTCTGATCCAGAGCAAAGGCCTCGTACCATTCTGCAAAATGTGAAGTTTATCCAAACGTTAGAGGAAACAAAGGATTCTTTGCAAAGGTGAATATTTCTGGCATCTGTTCTAGATCAGAAACAACTACCAACCTGGATTTTCTTGTGATGAAGTCATGCAGTAAAAGTCCGAGACATTATTCTCTTTTGGAGCTTTTTATGTACATGTTATGCACTTAGTAAATACTTCTCATAACTGTAGTTGTTTCTATCCTATTTTCAGGAAGCAAATGTATAATATAAATCCCCTCCCTTTATATTTATTGCGGTTAGTGTAGATTGGTAATGCTGTCTGCTCTCCACTGGGGCATTCAAGGTATATTCTTCACTGGTACATAAAGGAAACAGTTCTGTGTGCCATTTATGCTGGAGTAAACTGTCTAAGAAATGTTCCCCAGACAGTAATGGATGGGTGTCCACAGCGCACTTGCTCTTGCTGAGTAAGTGAATTGTGTTCCAGTGGCCTGATGCTGACCGCACTGGCCAGTCTCAAAATAAAGATGGACTGTCCACTAGCCAGAGGTTCCGGCAGCGCCTGTTAGACAGTGTTCACGGAACAGGGCCGAGCTGTGGACTGTTCCTGGTGACTTTGTCACGTGATAGAGTTGTTCCAAGTTTCCTTTCCACTTTACATTTAAAATCCAACACAGGGCTTCCCTGGTGGCACAGTGGTTAAGAATCCACCTGCCGATGCAGGGGACACGGATTTGAGCCCTGGTCTGGGAAGATCCCACATGCTGTGGAGTAACTAAGCCCATGTGCCACAACTGCTGAGACCACGCTCTAGAGCCTGCAAGCCACAACTACTGAGCCCATGTGCCACAACTACTGAGCCCACGTGCCACAACTACTGAAGCCCACGTGCCTGGAGCCCGTGCTCAACAAGAGAAGCCACCGCAATGAGAAGCCCGTGTACTGCAACAAAGAGTAGCCCCCACTCGCCGCAACTAGAGAAAAGCCCATGCGCAGCAACAAAGACCCAACGCAGCCAAAAATAAAATAAATAAAATAAAATAAATAAATTTATTTAAAAAAAAAAAACCCAACACATTAGAGCTTTACATGGTTGCCAAGAGCCGCAGGTTTTATTGTAGTCTTGACTAATCTGCTGAACCTTTCCAGCTTAAACCCCTAGGGTTACAGTATAAAAGTAGGGAGTCTACCTAGAACAGCAGTCTCCTTGTGCTGTTGGAGGTCTCTTGAAGTCAGGAACACGATCTGCAGTTGGTGCTGTCGGTCACCTGAGCGGCCAGGCTAGGGATGCCCAGCAACCTCCCAAAGAACTTTTTAATTCCTCAATTAAAATGCAGATTTCAGCCTAACCGAGGAGTGCGCTGCCCTGTGGGGCGGCACACTCCCTGCGCCTCCCTCTTCCTCCAGGCAGACCTCGGGGGCTGCCCACACACCATCCAGGGGAGCCCTGCTTTCTTGGTATGGATACCACCCCACGACCAGGCCCTTTGGAGCATTTCCTACTTAAAAACTCCTGTATAGCACCCCAAAGGATCTTGCCCTATACAGAATTCCACTCTGTCGGAAACGATACGACAGCAGATTTCCAGTGGGCTGTGTAGTTTTTCAGATTCACGTGAGGGAAGAGCTGTCTTAGCTCTCAGTTTCTCCCTTTCAACTGTAGTTAGGTGAAAGGTAAGTCAGCAGAAACAAGCACCCCTTGTGTTTACCACTTGTTAGTTTCGTTTGTTGTTTCTGTTAATAAAAATAATGTGCTCACTATGAAAATCAGTAAAATGAAGGAAGCTAGAAAGAACATTAAACCCTACAGTTACTTGATACTCTGTTAACAAGTATTTTACTCTGCCTGTCATTTTTTTTTTAATTAATTAATTTATTTATTTATTTTTGGCTGTGTTGGGTCTTCGTTTCTGTGTGAGGGCTTTCTCTAATTGCGGCAAGTGGGGGCCACTCTTCATCGCGGTGCGCGGGCCTCTCACTATCGCGGCCTCTCTTGTTGCAGAGCACAGGCTCCAGACACGCAGGCTCAGTAGTTGTGGCTCACGGGCCTAGTTGCTCCGCGGCATGTGGGATCTTCCCAGACCAGGGCTCGAACCCGTGTCCCCTGCATTAGCAGGCAGATTCTCAACCACTGCACCACCAGGGAAGCCCCTGCCTGTCATTTTTATACATAGTTGGCATCATACTCTATATGTCGTTTAGTATCTTGTTTTCCCCCCATTTAAAAAAAAAAAAAACTCTTGGTAAAATAATTTTAATTATCGGCATAATATTTCATATTAAAATTTGTTGGATTTTTTAAAAACAACATTCCTCATACCTTTTGCAGTGTCAGCTTTATTAAGATACAATTTACATATAATATAAGTCATTACTTTTAGATGTACCAGTTGATGAATTTCGACAAGTGCGTACAGTCATATAACCATCACTGTGCTCAAGAAATAGAACAGTTATTCCAGAAGATTCCCTCGTGCCCCTTTGCAATCAGCCCCTTCCCATCCATAGATCCCGGCAGCCACTGATCTGCTTTCTGTCACTGTAATTTTGCCTTTTTCAGAAGGTCATTTAAATGGAATCATTCAATAAGTAACTCCTTGAGTCTTGCACTTAGCGTAATGCATTTGACGTTTGTCTGTGTTCTTGCCCATGTCACTGGCTCATTCCTTCTTTCTGCTGAGTAGCAGTCCATCTTATGGACATATCACTGTTTATCCATTTTGCGTGTTGACATTTAGGTTGTTAGCAACTAAGAATCTAGCAGATATAAACATTTGTGTATAAGTTTTTGTGTGAACTAAGTGTTCATTTCTTTGGGAAAATACCTAAGGCTGGACTTACTGGGTCGTGTGGTAAGTGTATGTTTAATTTTATAAGAACCTGGCACAGTGTTTTCCAAAGTGGCTGCAGCATTTTGCATTCCCACCAGCCGGGCATGAGGGCTCAGTGGCTCTGTACCTTCACCAGTGTTGGTATTGTCCTTTTTGCCATTGTAGTGGTGTGTACTGGTTATCTCATTATGGCTTTGGTTTGAATTTCCCTAATGACTAATGATGTTAAGTATCTTTTTATGTGATTATTTGTCCACTTAAATCTCTTTAATGAAATGTTTGTTCAAATCTTTTGCTCATTTTTTCATTGGGCTGTTTGTTTTCTCCTTATTCAATTTTAAGAGTTCTTATGTATTCTTACGTATTCAGGATACAAGTCCTTTCGGGTGTTTTACAAATTCTTCCAGACCGTGCTTTTCTTTTCATTCTCTTAACAGTATCTTTCAATAGTAGAAGTTTTAAATTTTAACAAAATCCAATTTATCAGTTTTTTCCCTTGGATTATGCCTTTGTTGTCATATCTAAGAAATCTTTGCTTTATTCGATTGCAGAGATCGTCTCTTGTGTTTTCTTCTAGAAGTTTTCCAGTTTTAGGTTTTACATTTAGACATACAGTCCATTTTGAGTTAATCTTTGTATGTGATGCAAGGTATGGTCCATCATAGCAGGAGGCAGATATCCTGAAGTATCTGTTTAAAAAGAAAAATTTTTCCTGAATAATTCTTTGCACTCTAGTAACTAAACAGGGCTGTGAAAGTGAGTTCCCTGGAAAACCGACCATAGCTCTTTATCCGTTAGCTTTGAGACAGATCCTTCGACGGTCTACAGCTCTCCCTTTCTGGAAGGTGCTAGAACAAACACCAGCAGTGACCTCCAGCTCCCCTCCGGTCTGGGTCTCCTTTAGATGGTTCGTAAAGTTCTGTTTCCTCTGTATACGTCCTTCTTGCTCAGCAGCTGCACATTTCGGCAGCTCTCTGACTGCAGGCTGTTGGCTTCCTGGGCAGCCACCACGTTCAGCGTCGGGCCACCTTATCACTAAGGGAAGGGGCCTAACGTGCATTAAAAACTTGCTCTGTGCCAGGAACCTGGCAGAATCTCAGAAGTCCTGGGTGGCATAAAGTAGCATCGAGTCCATCTTATAGATGAGGCAGTGAGAGTTGTTGGGAGTCTTACAGCTAGTGAGATGGTCAGGCCAGACTTGCCTCACTTCGCAGCTTTTGCTTTTTCTGTTATTTCTCACCAGCTCTTCACAGAGTGGCTCCTGTGCGTTTGATGGCGTACCACCAGACTAACATGTACTCCCATCCCGCTAACCGCTGGTGCGATTATAAATACGACAACGCAGTTGCCTTTAGCCATTTATCTTTTTTCCTCCCAGCTAGTTTTAATTTATTTCAGCTCCCCACATTTGGCGTTGTGGCTTTTACCTTTAGAATGGCAGATTGGCTGCTGTAATATTTCTTTGATATGTGAATTGTAAAAATGTCCTTATTGATGTTTATTTTCCTCCCTACAATTAGGTGTTGTGTGAACGTGTGATGGAGGAGGGCTCTGGCTGGTTCAGTCTTACCATGGGCCGTCTGTAGTATTTAGTTGCTCTGGGGAGAGGAGTGTTTGTGTTTTGTTCCATTTTTCAATAACCTTCATTCCTTTTCTAACTGGATCATGGGAGTCTTTGTCACATGGACCATCTCCTGCCCATCTTCACTTCTCAGGCGCAGTCCCAAGAGATGCATGGGCAAAACAGCCACGAGACTTGGGGCAGAACACTTCAAATGACCCCTCGCCTGCTCTTCTTGTCCTGTCTGTCTGGACTTGATCAATAAATGAGCAGAAGTGGGAATTCTCACTCTAGTGGAATTCCCTGTGTTATTTCATGCGTTCGGACCTAGTTACCTTTAGGCATGCCTGTCACTGGCAGTAGCCACTGCCAGCTGAGCGAGTTCCCCTCTGCTTTTAGAAGTTACTCTCCACTTCAGGCATCATCACAGACCCCTCCCCTTTTGAACTCTTGGAGTGTTAGCGGCTGGGGCTGGCTTTGCCCGTTTCCCTGCCAGCCCTGCTCTAGGGCTTAAATAATGCATGATACCACGGGTACGGCAATGCCTGGTCGTGCATTTTCCATCGTGAACACGCTGTTTCCTGACTTAATTCCCATTCGCTCGGATCTGGACGTTTGTGGTCCAGGCCCTGACCCAGTGCTGCTGCTGCTGTTGCAGAAAGTAGCTGAATGGAGAAGGGCTTCTAACTTCGGGGTGAAACTGTTTGTAACAGAAGAGACCCCTTCAGTCCCAGAAGACTGTAGCCAGTGTTGCTGAAATTGGAAAAAGCTACAAGCTGCTTTTGCCCCTTTTGGGATCTCTGAACTCCCACTGGTCAGCTTCCCGCCACTGTCTAGCCGCCAGCCCCTGAGATTTCTCATCTGGGCGCCGGTCACCACGGCACAGAGGAACCCAGCCACCTTGGTGCTGCGGAAGGATCCAGACCCCACCTCAGCCACTTGCTAGATGTCTTGTGTCTGTAAAATGGGGATATTGGTACCCCTGAACTGGGCTTTTATGAAGATTAAATGAACTGAGTGCCCAGCATGCTGGCTGGCAAAGAATACAGAGTGTCTTCTCACTGAGAGATCCTGTCACTCCTGTAAAATCAAGAGAGGCACCCAAGCAGGGAGGCACTTCCTTGGCCCTGCTGTGATGTTTCTGCAGTGTGGCCTCTGTTTGCCGGGCACTGCTCTCCGTAGGCAAGGCCCACCCGTGGACTCTCTCCACTTGTGGCCATGCCACCGCCCGGCCCTGGTCGAAGCTGTCTCTGCAGCTGGTCCTTTTGTTCTCCCCCCGGGGTGGTCCTCTCCTTGTTCACCTTGTTTTGTCCTCTCCCACCAGGAAGCATCTCGGACAGCTCAGCCAAGCTCTTTGAGGTCCCTGACACGTGGTAACCAAGACCTGAGTGGAACAAACCGCTGGTGCTGTTGCTGAGAAGGAAAGAAGCAGCCGGCATTTTTGGAAGCCATACTGTGTTTAACTGAATCCAATGTGGTGCAGGAGGGGTTTGAAACCAAGTGTGTGTCTCCTGAAAACTCCCAGTTTTTATCGTCAAGGCTGTGTTCCTTCCTCTTTAGCATCACCTGTCTGCTGGCGCTCAGCATGTCGTCGGCTGTCATGTATACGTGATTAACCAAGTCATTACTTGTTGCTCATGTGAAACCCTTCCTGTCATGAGTCTGTGTTTAAGAATCCACCTGATGGGGAAGGTTGGCCGTGAGATTTCACAGAAAGAGCCGACACTCTTGGGTGCTGTGATCCTGAATTTGGGGTTGAACTCTTTCCTGCTTTGAGAGGTTCTCACCCATCATCTCACGCTCAGGCCTGGGGGCAGCCCCAGCGCGTGGGTGTGTCTCCCAGTAGAGAATTTGGTTGCGTCTGCCTGCTTTCCACCATTGCTGCCCGAAAATATGAGGCTCTCAAGCTTGTTTTCCCAGTAGGAAAATGTCTACCGCTGTCAACACCTGCCTTGACCTTTGGGGCATATTTATTTAGAGTTTTTCCCCTAAGATGTGAGTTTCTCATGGTGGAGTGTACGAGTGAAAAATTAATTTCTGTTTTCCCATGTAGCGCTGCTTTCACTTTTCAGTATCTTAGCCTGGTGTCTTCTCTGTTTGGTGGCGTCTGGGGGTGAGGTGGCGTGTGTGCATGTGTGTGAAATCATGACAAATCGACACCATGTACCAGCCCTTTCTCTGTTGAAACAGATCACAACAGGGACAGAATCTCGTGGATCTACTTCAGTAGATCTGCTTCATATAGATCATTGTTAGATATTTAACATTTTTGTATCGTGGAAATAAAAATGAAAAATGTATTTCCAAAAGATGAAAATTAAAGAAATTTTCATAGGATTCTGGTTTTTTCCTTTCTCTTCTTTTATAAGTGAATGACATACTTAATCTCTACATAGACATATTTCTCTCTAAAGATCACCCTTGAAAAAGCCCTGGTAAGTCACTAAGCCTGGTGCTTATGGTTTTTTCTTTTTCTTTTTTTTTTTTTTTAACCTCTAACCCCTTTCACCTGCCTTGATGAGTCAGATGCCTGGTGCTGGAGTGGAGCCCGTGGTAAATGGTGTAGGAGGGGCTGCATCTTTTTCTGGTGGGAAGGATCTGAGTTCTTACAGCTCTGATCAGAATCCCAGGTGTCGTGGGAATTCAGATTTGTAAGACATTTTCCCCAATTAAGGGCCTCTTAACATCTTCCCTTCCCCCTCTCCCTTGTCCCCAAAGTTGCAAACCCAGACGTGGCACGAGGAGCTCCCGCCCCTGCTCAACGCGGTCGCCAGGCACAGTCCAGTGGGAAAGTGTGACAGGAGGGGAGAGACAAAGGAGGGGGTTAGCGGGCGCTGCTGGACTCTTCTGAGTCATTAAAGCCTACAGGTAGAAACAGGTAGTACCTGACACTTCTTTTAACGGAATGAACAAGAGGGAAAACCAGTGCAAGGCTGCGATTGGCGTACATAATGAGACGTACATCTAGCCTAATGAGCACGCCTGGCATAGAAACGCAAAGTGTGGGGTGGCCTAAAGATCTCCACGCGTGCAGGGCCTCGGAGGGAGAGAGATCGGGCCCTTCGCTCTCAGGTGACGAGATTTTTCATTGTCCCCTGAAGCCCAGTTCTCCCTGCTCAAAAAGCTATACAGACACACAGGTTGCACCCCTGTCAGTACTGGTTCAGAGGGGCTTGTGGGGGTGGGGGGAGTGCTTTCTAGAAAGGGCCTCTGCCCTAGAGCACTGAATGTACCTGCATCCCAGCTCCGGCTGTGTGTTCCTGGGCATTATTTACCCTCTCTGAGGCTGTTTCCTCAACCATAAAAGCAAGATAATAAACCTACCTCATAGGGTGGTTGTGAGGATTAAATGAAGTCACGTCAAACGCCCAGCACACACAAGTGCACAATGAGTCACATTGATATTGGAAGATGATGCTTTCGGTCTGAAACCCTGGTTGGAGCTGACATACGCATGGTTGGGGGATGGGTGTCTGGCTTAGCATTAAATACCCAGCTGAGCCCTGGTATGTGCCCAGACCCCTGTTTTCCCAACTGTATCAAATGACTTAAAGCAGGTGAACTGAGTTGGCCATCTTCTTGGTACACACACGCACACACGCAGGCTGATGTCTCTTCTGGGCCTGAAACCATAGGATGCTGCTTTGGATTTTTGATACGGAGGCTCAGGGGCATATTATGATGAGGGGGCTGTGGTTCTGGGGTTCCCTAAATACTGTAACCAAACCTGGAGGTGGGCGTGGATGTGGGGACCTCAGTGTTTCCTTTCAAGTCATTTTGTAGTTCTTTGATTTTAGAACTGGGATGGAGATTGAGTGCTGCGGCTCTGTCCTTTTCTTTTTTTAACTTTGTATTCGTCCTGTTCCCCACCTCCAACATTTTATTATGAAGAATTTCAAACATACAAAGAAGTTGAAAGAATTGTTCAGCAAACACCCGTTTCCTCCCCACCTAGATTGTACAGCTACCATTTTGCTGTACTTGCTTTATTACATAACCATTCAGCCATCCCTCCATCCACTCATCAATTCATCTTAGTTTTGGATGAATTTCTAAGTAAGTTGCAAACATCAGAGCACACCCCCTCCCAGATCCTTGAGCATGCTTGTCATGAGCCAGAGTTTAATACGTGTTTATATTTGGGGATCACTGGAGATAAAATTTATAGTGAAATGCTCAGATCTTAAGTGTACCATCTGATAGGTTCTAAGTAATGCAACAGGCTCTATCAAGATACAGAACATCACATCACCATCACCAGAGAATACTCCCTTCTGCTTCTTTCCAGTCCATCCCTACCCACTCCCACCCCCAGAGGTTACCACTGGGCTGAATTTTTTCATCACAGATCAGTCTAACCTTTTCTAGAACTTCATGAAAATAGAATCATGAAGTCATGCTCTTTGGTGTGAGGCATCTTTCACTCGGCATGATGTTTTTGAGATTCATCCATGTAGCCGTGTGTATCCTTTTTTACCACTGAGTATGCACATACTACAGTCTGTGTATCCATTCATGATGGACAGATGCTTGGGCTGTTTCCAGTTGGGGGCTATGATGAATAAAGCTTCTGTGAACATTCTAGTACAATCTTCTATTTTATTTATTTGTTTATTTATTTTTAATATTTATTTATTTATTTATTATTTTGGCTGTGCCAGATCTTCATTGCGGCATGCGGGATCCTCTTTGTGGCATGTGGGATCTTTTTTTTTTTTTTTAGTTGCGGCATGTGGACTCTTAGTTGCGGCACGTGGGCTTCTTAGTTGCAGCACGGGAACTCTCAGTTGCAGTATGCGTGCGGGATCTAGTTCCCCAGCCAGGGATTGAACCCGGGCCCCCTGCATTGGGATCACGGAGTCTTACCCACTGGACCACCAGGGAAGTCCCCATTCTAGTACAAGTCTTCTTGAGAACAAAAGCTTTCACTGTGGAGGGTAAATACCAAGGAATGGAATTGCTAGATAGGTGTATGTTTAGTTTTATAAGAAACTTCCAGATCTTTTTCCAAAGTGGACGTATCATTTAAACTCTCACCAGTAGCTCTCACCCTTGGCAACATTTGGCATTGTTGGTCTTTAGCCCGATAGTACATCTCCCTGCAGTTTTCATTTGCATCTCCCTGATGACTAATGATGAGGTACTTATTGGCCATTTGTGTATACTCCTCTGTGAAGTATCTGTTCAATTCTCTTGCCTATATTTTGTCAAGTCGTAAGTCTCTCTACTATTAAGTTGTAGATGTTTATTATGTATTCTGGACATTAGTCCTTTGTCAGATAGTTGTTTTGTAGATGTTTAGTCCCAGTCTATGGCTTGCTTGTTTCTTTTCTTTCTTTTTTCTTTTTTTTTTCAGTTTTACTGAGTTACAATTGACGAATAACATTGTGTAAACTTATGGTCTCCAACCTGTTGACTTGATACACTCACACATTGCAAAATTATCACCACCACTGCCATCACATCACATGATCACCACGTCTTTTTTTTTGTGGTGAGAACATTCGGGATCCACTCTACCAGAAACTAATTTTTTTAATTGAATAAATTGAATGATAATTGACTTACAGTATTAAATTAGTTTCAGGTGTATAACATAGTGATTCAATATTTTTATACACTACAGAAGGATCACCATGCTAAGTCTAGTCACCATCTGTCACCATACAAATTGATTACAATAGTATTAACTATATTCCCCAGGCTATACATTACATCTCTGTGACTTTATTTTATAACTGGAAGTTTCTCCTTGTTAATCTCCCTCACCTGTTTCACCCATCTTCCCAAACAACCTGTTTGCTTAACAGTATCTTTACTGGGCAGAAGTTTTTAATTTTGATGAAGTCTATTTTATCAATTTTTAAAGAAATCTCTAAGGTGTAAAGATATTCTTTTGCTTTTCTTCTAGAAACTTTGTAGTTCTAATGTTTACATTTAATTCTACTATTCATCTTGAATGAATTTTTTGGTATATGGTATGAGGATGGGAGTTGAGGTTCCCTAATTCCATGTGGACATCCAGTTATTCCAGCACCATTTGTGCAGAAGACCTTTCCAGTTGAATTGCTTTGGTGCCTTGCTCAAAAATCTGTCGATCTAATAACAAGTGTGGGTCTTGAGTGTGTGTTTTAAAGGGGTGCTGTTATTATTGCCGATAAGAACAGCAGCACAGAGAGGATCTCACCATTCCTGCGTGTGCAGTTCCCACTTAGACAATTTTGCAGCCCTTCCTTTGATGGGGAAAGGAAAATGCTATGACCCTGGGTTTCTGCTGAGGCCAGGCCACTCTCTCCTGACCTGGGAAGCTAGTGCTCATTGAAAATAGTGCCATCTTTTTTAATGCTTTTTTTTTTTTTTTTTTTTTTTAAATCTCATGACTTAAGTTTCATGGCTTCAATTGAAATCTTTTTTTTCCCCAAATGATTCATGGAGTAAATCTCTGAATCTGATTTTGTTGAGGAGGGGAAATAGAATACCTGAAGGCTAGTTCCTGTTTCTCCTGCTGAGCCATGCTCTCTTCTAAGTTGTCTGGTCCCTGCGGAAAGCAGTTCAGTTTGTCCTCAGCCACTTGCCCATTTCTGCCTCGGCCTCCTGCTTTTTCCGGTCATGTCATGAACCTGAACTTGATAAAGCTCTTGGTGTGGCTGGGCCTGGTGACAACATCCAGTGGCTGGGAGGTGCTTTTAAAATTGAAATGTTTTAGATAAGATAATCCCATTGAAAAAGAAAGGGCCCCAAACAAGAGCCCCCCTTTTTTTCTTTTTTTGGGAGTGGGGGGATGGACCTTAATCTGTGTTTCATAAGAAAAGAGATTGAATCCCCTTGTCTATTTTTCTTAAGTGAGAACATAGGGAAATATTGAGCCAGGTAGCTTGAAGGCAGAGTACCTCGCCTGGTATGCAAATTGTGGATTTGTGCAGAGCCCTGGGTGGTGGGAAGGCTTACGCACCCACGCCTAACTTGTGAGACTAGGGTGGAAGGTCTTACATATTTCTGAGACCAGCCGGAGAGCTAGCTACCTGCCTTCTGACGCTTACCTCCTCCCCCAGGAGGACGGGTGGGGGCCAGTAGTCCTCCGCCCGGTTGCCTTGCAGGTGCTCCAAGCCCGGACGGTGGAATCTTCCTTACTGGCAATGGCCAGACCACTGGAAACACTTGGCTGAAAATGGTTCCCTACCACGTTCCAGCTGGTGATGAGGAGAGTAAAATCTCTTTGCACATCTCCCCTCTGTGCACCGCAGTCCAGTTGGCCCGGTCTCATAACCAATACCCAGAATCTGGGAATTCAGAGTCGTTCATTTTACTCAGGAAGGACTAATCCTACCCAGGAGGTGGCCCTCCATTTGTTGAATGGGGTAAAAATTAAATAGCATCTTGGAGCGCTGTGCCTACAAGTTACCTCGACAAATGATCGTGACTCGGAAGGTTAGTCTTCCACCCACTTTTGAAGGCTGGGTCTAAGTGGGGAAAAAATGGAGTGTCCTTTGGGTGTTTGGGTTGTTTTCACAGCCCCGGAATTCCCCATTGTCCAGGTGACTTCATCTTCCTCCGGGTGTGTGTGAATCACCAGGCACTTGGCGTCCTGATGGATGCCTGATAGGAGCACCCCCCTTTACGGAGCCTCAGAGCCCTCACTGTCTCCCTTTTCCATCCTCTCGTGCCCAGTCAGGCTCTAGAAGAGTTTCCATTAATAACAGGTGTTGAGGAAACCACACATTAGAGGCAGCCTGCTCGGGTGCATGGTGTCTTCTCTCTGTGATCGCAGTGCCGCTCACCAGCTGTGTGAGCTCGGGGATGCTGGCTGAGTTCCTGGTGAGTCAGACCAGACCCCCGCCTGCTCCTCACTGGGTCACCTCGAGCTGCTGAGAGATGACAGGGAGTGACCACTCACCATGGTCTCCCCCCCACCCCGCCCCATTCACTGCCATTGTTCAATTTCACTAGGAAAAACCAAGAGTCTCCTCTCGAAGACACACCCCCCCACTCTCTAGAACTTTCCACTTTAAACTCCCCCTCCAGTATTCAACCCTTGCTTTTTGAAAGTAAACCTTCTCTACTGCACTGTGTGTTTTTTCTGTAATTGATCATGGGAGATGTATATTGGGTGTACTCTATTCTGCACACTTCACAACTTTACGATGGGTAGGTACTCTCATCCCCACTTGAAGATAAAACTGAGACTCAGGTGGGTTCAGTCACTTGCCCTGGAGGTCACAGTCAGTGGCACAGCTGGAATTCAAACCCCAGGATGTCTGACTACAATGCCGACGTGCCTAACCACGACCTGATACCACCATATGTCCACATGAAGGCCGTGGCCTGGAGGGGAGACACAGAGACGGCAGCGGTGGGGTCAGAATGGCCATCATTAGAAAGTCTACAAATAACAAATGCTGGAGAGGGTGTGGAGAAAAGGGAACGCTCCTACACTGTTGGTGGGAATGTAAGTTGGTGCAGCCACTATGGAAAACAATGTGGAGGTTCCTCAGGAAACTAAAAATAGAATTACCATATGATCAAGCAATCCCACTCCTGGGCATATACCCAGACAAAACTATAATTCAAAAAGGTACATGCACCCTTACGTTCATAGCAGCAGTATTTACAACAGCCAAGACATGGAAGCAACCAAAATGTCCATCGACAGATGAATGGATAAAGAAGATGTGGTACATGTATACAATGGAACACCACTCAGCCATAAAAAAAAAAACCAAAAAAATGAAATAATGCCATTTGCAGCAACATGGATGGACCTAGAGATTATCATACTAAGTGAAGTAAATCAGAAAGAGATAGACAAATTCCATATGATATCGCTTATATGTGGAATCTAAAATACAACTCAAGTGAACCTATCTACAAAGCAGAAACAGAATCACAGACATAGAGAACAGATTGGTGGTTACCAAGGGGGAGGAGAGTTGGGGAGGGAAGGACTGGGAGTGTGGGATCAGCAGATGTAAACCATTATATATAGGATGGGTAAACAACAAGATCCTACTGTATAGCACAGGGAACTATATTCAGTATCCTGTGATAAACCATAATGGAAAAGAATATTTAAAAAAAAAAAAAAGAGAGAGAGAGAGAGAGATGGCAGTTGTGGAAGTGCTGAGGGACCCGGGTGGCCAGAATCCCTTTACACACCCGAGTCTCATCTGGGCACAAAGGCTCTTGATATGTATGGCCAAATTGCTTTCCAATTTACACTCCTGCCAAAGGACTACGAATCCTGAGCAGCACCGTCCAGAACGCCCTCGCCCTCCTCATGAGCCAGCGAATCATCTCACTCACGGAGGAGTCCACAGAGCCGTGAAGAGACACGCCCGGGTCTTTGAAGCTCCCCGTTCCCAGCAGCATCAGCATCCCCTGGGAACTTGCTAGAAATGCAAATGTTGAGGCCTCGCCCCAGTCCTACTGAGTCAGAAACTCCAGGGGTGGGGACCAGCAGTCTGGAAACAAGCCCTTCAGGTGTTTCTGGTGCCTGCCCAGGTCTGGGAGTCACTGATCTTGGGGAAGCTGCCTCAGCTGCAGGGGAAAGGAACATAATTGTTGATAAACCAAACCTGTGCCAGCTGGGGCACAGCCCAGGGCGAGGTCACGCCCATCTCTAGTTCACCCGAAGTGTCGATACCTCTTAGCTCCTTTGTATCTTTACTTTGGATAATTGGGACCATGTGGAAAATGTCACTCTTTCATGTGAAGGGTCTAGCTCTCGTAGACACTTCTTATTCAGACTTAGAGGTTTATTATGTGCCAGGCACATTATTATTATCCCCTTTTTTCCCTCGGGAGGGGAAAGGGAAGCTTAGAGCAGTTTAGAAACTTCCTAAGGTCACACAGCTAATAAGTGACAGCCCTGAAATTGGAACCCCGTCCATCTGCCAGAGACTGGGCTCTGAGCGGCCAGTGGGGATACTTACATAACGTGGGAGGCTTTCAAATGATTGGGTTTGTTGCTGTTGTTCTGGAATGTTCTGAAGCTTGGTCTCCAGTACCTCGAGAAGTGGCTTTCCCCTGCATCTTCTAACCTCAGACCCTGACAAGCCAAAGCGAGTCTTGGGCACACATAGCTCCTGCCTGGTTGACAGTCCCTAGCACATTAATGAGGTGACCTCTTACTTTGTGTGTGTGTGTGTGTTTGTGTGTGGAGGAAGATCTAGCATTCCAATTTCATTTAAATATTCATATAATAATTTTCAGACTTTATTACATTATATACATAAAACAATAAATTAACATGGGCATTTTTTGTGCATAAGGTATTGTTTTCTTTACGTTTCCCGCCTCCACTGTATAATGTTGCTTTAATTGTCTTTCATCTACTTATACTTATTTCCTTCCCACATGTCAGTAAGTTACACCTCCACTTGTTATAATTCGACATGTAGGAATTGCTTCTGGAGTGTTCAGACTCCAGGCATCCCCTGCCAGGTAAGTGTCTCAGTGTGTGTTACTTGCCCATGACACTTATTGTGGTGAGTTCTCAAATCCTGTCTCAAAGGACAGGTGGGGGCCGGAGGCACTTGGCAGGGCCGGGGCTCTGAGGGGACAGGGACACCGAGGCTGGGCCAGGGTGGCCCCTCTGCTCCCACCGTCTCCCTCAGGGGGGAGCCTACAGTTTGGGATTCACGCTGGCACCTGGCTGCCCCTGGGGCTCCTTGGCTCAGCATGTGTGCCAGTAGCCAGAGTGGACGAGGTGGGCCTGGCTCTTGCCACCCCAGAGGGTCCCCTGCAGAGCCTGAGGGGGGGGGCCTGCGATCACGAGAGGCTCCAGATATCCCCTTTTGGGGCTGCGGAAGGGGAGCCAAGCGAAATGTGAAGAGGTGCCTGAAAGCCCCGAGGAAACCGGTAGGCCTTTCCAGAAGTTCTATTTGTGGTAAGAAACGTTGGCATGGGGCAGCCGGCTCGACTGTAAAAATAGACCGAGGTGCCGAGAAACGGCTCAATTCTGGAAGCCAATGCCCCTCTGCAGAGGAAGAGAGCTTGAGCAAGAGTAGGGGAGGCTCTGCCCCTCTCTGCTGCTTCCCTCTGAACCCCAGCACCAAAAAGAGAGAGAGAGACAAAAGCTAAACAGTTTGAAATGAACTCTTGAGTGTCGCCATGTCTTTCCTGTCATAAATGGGGCCCCTGGAAACACAGGGCGAAAGGAGGGTTTCATACAAGTGCCTGGAAACCAAACGGGGCCACAGTCCCTGTCTGCCAGGACCGGGCTCCCCATCACTACGTTCTTTCTCTCCTTTGCCTCCAAATGAGTGAGACGACTGAAAAAACAGGGTCCAGGGACTTCCCTGGCGGTCTGGTGGTTAAGACTCTGCACTTCCACTGCAGGGGGGCACGGGTTCGATCCCTGGTCGGGGAACTAAGATCCCACATGCCCCGCGGAGTGGCAAACAATGAAAAAGAAAAGAAAGGGAGAGAGGGAGGGAGGGAGGACGGAAGGAAGGAAGGAAGAAAATAGGGTCCAACGTGCAGCAGCAGGAGGGAGTGTGGCTAGACAGAAAATGTAGACCGGGAAGGGAGCAAAGACAGGACCCCTGAGAATGGCTGGTCTGGAGACCCTCCTTTACTACACCAGGCTGACAGCCTAATGAGGGGTTAAGATGCAACCATGAAAGGAGAAAAAGAGACTCCTGAGGTCCTCCCCTGACTCTGGAGGTCTGCCATTGCCCTCTGTCTGTTCCGGGGCTCACGTGACTCCTCTCTTGGGCACGAACTTCCACTCTCTTAGGAGGGCTGCCCTTGCCTCTCCGCAGCAGCGAGAGGGCAGAAACCACCAGCTGCAGACGTCCACCCGATGCCTGACATCACGGTGGAAACAAGCCTGAAGGCGCTCTGGGTGGTCCTGAGTAACCCCGCCACATTTTCCAGGACTCCTGGCCACGTTAAGGCTGCTATGAACAGACATAAATGTACGGGGTCACCGACAGAGTTATGCTTCTTGGAAAGTGTTGCTTTATCTTATGGCCCGAGAAAAGGAGCTTATACCCCATGTCTCCTCAGCTGGAACTGGGATACGTCAATCAAATCCGCTTGCCCCTCCTCCCCCAGGAGATGGGTGGGGTCTGCACCTCCCTCCCTTTTCTCTTTTCAGCCAAGAACTGTCAACGTCCAGCTGCGGCTTTGCACTCAGCTGCCACTCAGCCTGCTGGAGTTGAAAGGTCAAATGTCATCTGGAATTAGCAGCCCGGCTTACCAGCAGCTCTTCTGTCTTCGGAGAACACGAGGGCAGCTCTCAGAGAGAGGGCTTAGGCGGGGACTAGAGAGGGGATTCCCTCTCCGCCAACGGAGGAAGCTCACCCATCCTGGAGGGAAAATGGCAGGATCTGCCCCAGGACCTTTATAGCTGGTTGAGATCCCCATTCAAACAAAGCAGGTGGGAGAATGAGGGAGGCTGTCAGGAAGATAGAAAGAAAGCAGGACAGAGAGTACTGAGGGGGAAGGAGCCCCCAGCCAGGCTCAGGAGGGCCAGTGCATTGAGAGATCCACCTGCAAGCTGGATTCAGTAGGGCACTTGGTTTTTGCACGCATGCACAGAAAAGCCTTCATCCACATATTTACAACGTTGGACTGAGTAAAAACGGGTTCCTTTTTTTCCCGGAAACATCCCGTTTCTTTGAGCCGAGCTTGTCCAATCACGTAATTCTGGTAGGGCCCTACCATTCACAGCACCCCGCCCTCCTCTGCAGGAGGTGGGCACATGACCCAGGCCCAGCCAATCAGAGTGCTCCCTCGACCTGAGATGGGCCAATCACTTCCTAGGCAGATGGAGTTGCAGGGAAGTGTCTCGTGCCTATTCTGGGTGGGGCACTGGAAGCACGTGGTTTGGGGTTGCAGGCAGCAGACCTTCTCCCAACCGCATTGAGAACCCACTTCCGAGAGACAGATGAACCAGTTTGAGCGAGCACATGGATGGCAGCCCTGGAGTCCAGGATCTATTTGTGCCCAGTGCCAGATCCACCCCATCCTTTCCCGGTAAGTAAATCAATAAACCTTCTCTATCTTGGTCTGTTACATTTTTGGCGCTTGCCACCACGCAAGCCCTGACTACTACAAGGAATATTTGGGTACAGGAAGGACCCTACAGTCTGTGAAAGAGCTTTCTGGTATGTAGTTATTGTAGCCTTGCACCAAGAGTAAAACAGAAATGTTTAGCTTAACTTGAGAAAGTCGAGTGTCTCCAGCCCCTTGAGGAGCACTTTTTGACCTTAGTGTTCTGTCTGCAGCTACTGCTATAGGTCAGGGTGAGGGAATGAAAGCAGAAAAAAGTACCTCACCCGCGAAAGGGCCACACAGACGTTGAGTTGATGAGCATCACTTAACCACCAGCGGAAGGCTGGTTTCTCTGGCAGGTCCTGGGGTTTGAAATGGAGTTCCCTGGTTAGGGGATGGCCCGTCTTTGCCAGAGCTTTCCCTCGTACTCTAGTGGGGGTCTGATTAGGCTCTTCTCCACAGGGAGGTGGCTTTGTGCCTGAAGGCGTCTGTCTGTCTGACCCTGCTCTGAGAGGGCGTTAACCAAACTCTGCCGGTAGCCTGGGGCAGCCGGCCTTCAAACACAGACCATCTGTCACGCAGACCTTTCACTCTTTCAGTCCAGCCTTCCCTATCACTTCTTCTGAAATTGGGCATGTTTCCCAAACTGACAATTGCCCGGTCCACAGTGTTCCTTGCTGAGTGTCCCTACAGGAGAGACAGGGAACACACTGGATAAAAACAGCAATCTTTACTCCCTGCCCTAGTAAAAGGACTGTTTTGCCAGGCTGCTATGCATGCCATTCGTGTCTTCCATTTGACTTCACATGATGAAAATTGTCTAGAAGATGGGCAGGAACTCTAGATGATCTCTTTCTAGAAGCATTGGAAGAAGGATGTTTTGTAATGAAACAAATTGGAAGTCAAGCCCAGGCTTAACCACTTACTTGCTTTTGACCTTGGATAAGTTCTATGGACCTATGAACCTCAGTTTTCTGCTCCATACTGTGGGAATAATAACACTGCAGTGTTTAAGACTGGGTTGAGTTGTGAGTGACAGAGTTCTGAACTCAGTAGCTTAAAACACTCATGTGAAAGACTCCTGTGGATGGCGGTTGCCAGGGGCTGAGGGAAGGGGAGAATGGGGAGTTATTGTTTAATAGATGTAGTTTCAGATTTACAAGAGGAAATGAGTTATGGTTGCACAACAGTGTAAATGTATTTAATACTACTGAACTGTAACCATAAAATGGCTAAGATGGTAAATTTTATGTTATGTGTATTTTAACTCGAAAAGTAAAATAAAATAATTTTTAAAATGTTTAAATAAAATTTAAACATTTTATTTACAATAAAATGTTGAAATAAAATTTAAAAAAAGATGGATTCACTTTGTTATAAAGCAGAAACTAACACACCAGTGTAAAGCAATTATACTCCAATAAAAATGTTTAAAAAAAAAGATGGGGGCTTCCCTGGTGGCGCAGTGGTTGAGAATCTGCCTGCCAATGCAGGGGACACGAGTTCGAGACCCGGTCTGGGAAGATCCCACATGCCGCGGAGCAACTGGGCCCGTGAGCCACAATTACTGAGCCTGCGCGTCTGGAGCCTGTGCTCTGCAACAAGAGAGGCCGCGATAGTGAGAGGCCCGCGCACCGCGATGAAGAGTGGCCCCCGCTTGCCACAACTGGAGAAAGCCCCGCACAGAAACGAAGACCCAACACAGCCATAAATAAATTAATTAATTAATTAAAAACAAAAACAAAAAAAAACACACAACTATCTATTTAAAAAAAAAAAAAAAAAAAAAGATGGATTAAACACCTGCTCCCCACCCCAAATTACAAGACTCCCAAGGCAGGCAGTCAGGGCTACTTGGATGAGCCTATGAAGTCATCACAGACAGGCTCCTTCAGTTTTCCCACATTAGCTTCCATTTCAAAGGTCACCTCATAGTCCAAAATAGCTGCTAGAGCTCCAGCCATTATGTTCCAGATTACAAGAAAGAAGAGCTACATTCTGACTCCCTTTTTAGGAGCCTTCCCTAAAGTCCACAACAAAACTGCTTATATTTCATTGGCTAGAATTTAGTCAAATGGCCATGTTTGGCTTCAAAGGAGTCTGGGAAAGGTAGTTGTGGTAGGAATCCTCTACTCCCTGCTTCCTGGTGTTAACTCCCTTGTGTAATTCCCTCCCCTTGAGTGTGGGCCAGACCTAGTAACTTTCTTCTAATCAATAGAATATGGGAAAAGTGATAGGATGTCACTTCTGAGATTAGGTTACAAAGAGATGGTGACTACTGTCTTGGGTGCCCTCTCTTGCTCTTTTGCTCTGAGGAGAGTCAGTGCCATGTTGTGAGCTGCCTTGTAGAGAGACCCCCGAGATAAGTAACTTATGTCTCTGGTCAAAAGCTAGTGAAGACTTGTGGCCCTCAGTCCAGCAGCCTCATGAATGAGCTTGGAAGAACATTCTCCCCCAGTTGAGCCTTCAGATGCCTGCAGCCCCAGTGGATATCTTGACTGCAATCTCTTGAGAGACCTGATCCAGAAAACCCACAAAACTGACCCACAGAAACTGTGAGATAATAAACGTTTGTTGTTTTCAGCTAAGTTTTGGGCTTATTTGTTACACAGCACTAACTAACTAATATAGTTTTCCAGGTGGACACATTCCCAAGGTTCTGTTAGTAAGAAGGAAGGGGAAGATGGAATTGGGAGGCAAACAACAGTCACTGTCACCTGTACCTACCTCACAGGACTGTTGTGAGGATGAAGTGAGTTAAGTCTACAAAGTGCCCACCTACAATCTACCAGCACCCAGGAAGTGCCTAAGGAGAGGTGGTTAGTGAAGGGCCACCATCCAGGGTCTATTTGCCAGGCTTCTCACCAGGCTCTTCTAGGAGACACGGCTGTGCTGTGTCTAATATGTGATTTTCCCGGGCTCCCTCTCCCCTTTCAGACAGTTCAGACCCCCTCCGCAGATCCAACCAGTAGAATGACTACTCCTGCAAAACCAAAGATCCCCAAGCCAGCTGGTGGGCTCACACGACAGTGAGATTTTAGAGGGAAAGGGTCTGAGAGCCCCTGGAATCCAGTTCCCCCCGCATTTACAGTTTGAACCAGACACTTGCTTGAGATCATTCAGCCTCAAGGCAGAAGTGGAAGCTGGACGCCCCCGCCCCAGCAAGGAGAGATACCCCAGGTCTCTGCTCCACCTTCTTTTGCACCACTGTTGCTGAGGCAGAACCCAGGATTTGGAACATTTAGAGAGTTTCCTATAAAAAGACTGTACTAGTTCAACCGAAATTTCTTTCCGCAAGAGGAGTTGAGGTCAGGTGTATGAGGTAGTTTTGAGTGAATGAGTGTCGTATTTCTTTCCAGTTTTCCTTTAGGCAATTGGAAGTGATTCCTCTTGTCTGTCTAGAGAGACCTGAAGTCCTTGCAGTCCCCCAAGAGCCTGTCCTTTGTGGGTGTAACTGGGAGAAAAATCTAGAGACTGATCCCCTGGGTCCCACAGTAATGTGTGCACCTAACTGAGGCAAGAATTGTCTCCCCCTTGTGTGATCACCCTTCTCCCAGGACGTAGGGACTTTGTCACCCTGGAAGAATGTGTACTCACGAATCATTTCACATAAAATGAACTCCCACTTTTTCAGAACAGGTTGAGACCAAGGGCTTTCAGTGAAAACAACTGTTCTGGGGAGGGAAAAAAACTAATAATAAGTCCCAAGACTTTTTTTTCTTAATCTCCTTCTATCATGATGGGAAGTAAGATGTACCAGTATTCTTGCTCCAGATTTTTATTAGTGAGCTAGGATATACGAGAACTTAATAAAATATTCACAGAAGGCTTAACTGCATTATTAAAAGCCTTCTTTCCCAGGCCTTTGAATTTTGTAAAAGCAGCAATTTCTTTAAAATCAGTGAGTGTGAGCGGAAACGGATGCACATGTGGGGTATTACTCTTCTTTAATGCTGGGTTAACATGCTTTTAATAAATTAAAAAAATTGACTCTCATAAGTTTCTAGCATGAAGTTGCAGGTGCTTATCAGCGTCCTGCTTGTAAAATGCAAAGGAACCCAACCAATGTCAAAGCTGTATGAGCAGAGACTGGTCCCTAACGTCCCTAGGAACACCTAACTTGAAAAGTCCAACGTGACCTGGAGGGATAAAGCATGGAGAGGACAAGCACTCTCATTTAGAAAGTTGTCGCAACAAAATGATGCACAGAGAGTTTGAATGCCTTCCCTTGAAAGGGAAAGCCAGCCGAGCTGTGCGAGCGTTTGTGTGTGTGTTTGTGTGGGCATGTGCACATGTGTGAGAAGGTGGGGCTTTGGGTGGGAGAAGAGTGTTAAGGAGGAAATTCATACTTTTATCGTGATAAGGAACAGGAGCATTTATTACACAGTCGGGAGCTGGTACGTGTCCTGCTTAAGACTTCATGATGAGTAACTGATAGCTGTTTAGCTTAGCGACAAAGTTAGGACTGGTACGTGGGTGACTGTTTTTCTTTACACCCCGCTCTGCCATTATATTCTCTATTAGTAATTTGATATGCTCAAAAGATAGAGTGAGTTGACTGTTTGCTGACAATGGGTCTCTTTCAGGTAGTGTCATCCACAGGAAACATTACCATTGGGTTTTTGTGACCCTGGCATCAGTATTTAGCTGGTGGCAACTCCCTGACATTCACCTTTTCAGACTTTAGGGGGTGGCCTTGTAACCCCAGAGCTAAAACTGCATGTACAAAGGTTCCTGGTCAAAGTGTGTCTGTGTGGGGACCCAGCGCACACCAGGGTTCATTGGGGATGGCTTCCCTGTCTGGGCATGTGGCTCTCAGTCTCACTGGCGATCGTGTGTTTGCAGTGAACCGTGAATATTCTCCTCTGAGGGGCTTCCTTGGTGGCGCAGTGGTTGAGAATCTGCCTGCCAATGCAGGGGACACGGGTTCGGGCCCTGGTCTGGGAAGATCCCACATGCTGCGGAGCAACTAGGCCCGTGAGCCACAACTACTGAGCCTGCGCGTCTGGAGCCTGTGCTCCGCAACAAGAGAGGCCGTGATAGTGAGAGGCCCGCGCACCGCGATGAAGAGTGGCCCCCGCTTGCCACAACTAGGGAAAGCCCTCGCACAGAAACGAAGACCCAACACAGCCAAAATAAATAAATAAATAAATAAATAAATAAATAATTAAAAAAAAAAAATTCTCCTCTGAGTCCAGCCTCAGCTGGAGAGTAATCGGGGTCTGGATGGATGGCTGTCTCGGGCTGGACGGGGTAATCCAGGTCAGGGAGAACACGGTGGGCTCACTCTGGTTCATGGGGTGGGTCACAGGATTTGCTGTGTGAAGCTGAAGGAAAAACCTGGACCCTGAAGAGGCTTGTATGGGAAAGCACCAGTTGGGGTCTGCAGGAGGAAAGGGGTAGCCACGGCACGTGGTTACTAAAAGCAATGACACACAGGAAGTGAGTGATTATAAGAGTAGGCTGTTTGGTCATCAAGTCAGTGGCTCAAGGAGAGAGGTTAGTGATGGGCTATGTCTGGGACTCACCAGTGCATCTTTACATTTTTCTCCTTACACGTTTGGAGGAAAACTTGTTGATTTTTTTTTTTTTTTCTGTCATATGCTCAGCACTGTCAGAGATTTTTCGTCCCAGGAGGACGTGCTGGTGTTTTAGCAAACTAGGACTTCTCACCTGAAGCTTGTAAAGCGCTAGATGGAATCCTAACAGCAATAAGGGTGGGCACTAATGGAGCCGTGCTGTGAGCCAGGGATTGTTCTGAGTGCTTTGCATGTGTTTAAGAGCTGACTCCTGGCTGAGAACAGGCAGAGGGGAGTGTCCAGAGGCTGGGCAGGAGGTAGTCAGGAAGCCTTCTGGGTGGGATTCCCTAGTATTAGTTAGACGAATGGAGTTTTACTCCACAAACATGGGTTTTTAAAATGTCACAATCCTTAAAAAAATTTTTTAATTAAAAAAATTTTTTTAATTTAGAAAATTTTCCAGTTTTATTGACATGTAATTGACACATAACATTGTGTAAGCTTAAAGTGTACAACGTTGATTTGATACACTTATAGTGCAGAATGATTATACCATCATAGTATTAGCTAACACCTGCATCACGTCGCATAATTACCATCCCTTTTTTGTGGTGAGAATATTTAAGATTTTCTCTCTTAGCAACTTACAAGTATATAACACAGCATTATTAACTATAATCACCATGCTGTACATTAGATCCCCAGAACTTACTCATCTTATAACTGGAAGCATAACCTTTGGCCATCTCCCCATTTCCCCCAACTCCCAGCCCCCGGTAATCACAATTCTTACCCTCTGTTTCAGTGAGTTCGGCTTTTTTAGATTCCACATGTAAGTGATATCGTGAAGTATCTGTCTTCCTCTGTCTGACTTATTTCACTGAGCATAATGCCCTCAAGTTTCATCCATGTTGTGACAAATGGCAGGATTTCCTTATTTCTCATGTTGAATCATGGTTGAATCATGTTCCATTGTATATATATACATATAAACCAAATCATCTTTTTCCATTCATCTGTTGATGGATGCTTCCGTTTTTTCCATATCTTGGCAATTATGACTAATGCTGTGATGAACATGGGAGGGCAGATGTTTTCATTTCTTTTGAAATGAGATTGCTGGATTGTGTGGTAGTTCTATTCTTAATTTTTTGAGGAGCCTCCATACTGTTTTCCATGGTGGCTGCACCAATTTACATTCCCACCAACAGCGCACAAGTGTTCCCTGTTCTCCGCATCCTCTCCAACACTTGTTATCTCTTACATTTTTGATGATATCCATCCTAACAGGTGTGAGGTGATAGCTCATTGTGGTTTTGATTTGCATTTACCTGATGATGAGTGATGTTGAGCACCTTTTCATGTACCTGTGACCTTTTGAATGTCTTCTTTGGAAAAATGTCTATTCAGTTCCTCCACCCATTTTTTTAAAAAATATTTATTTATTTATTTGGCTGCACTGGGTCTTAGTTGTGGCACGTGGGATCTTTAGTTGCGGGAGGCAGGATCTAGTTCCCTGACCAGGGATCGAACCTGGGCCTCCTGCATTAGGAACATAGAGTCTTAACCACTGGACCACCAGGGAAGTCCCCTTCACCCATTTTAAAATCAAATTGTTTTTCACTTGTTTTACTATTGATTTGTATGAGTTTGTATTGAGTGTACACTGGGCACTGAAAACCTGGGCAGCCATCTTGCCACTATAAGGAGAGAATGTGCACTTGAATGAAACCACCACAGAGAAAACTAGATTCACGAGACACTGAAAGGGATTCCTGATGCCACGTTTGAGTACCTAGATCCAGCCGTTCCTGAAGCCACAGCTCCATCTGCATTTTTCAGTAACGTGGGCCAATTGGTACCCTTTTACTGAAGCCAGTTTGAACAGGTTTTCCATCAGGGACAAGGGAAAGAGAACCGACACGTGGTGTCGAAGCACACTGGACCTCAGTACCAAACTGAGGTTCGGTATCATTGGGCAACTTTCCCAAGGTCATAAAGGGCAGTTTGTATCATTGAGTTTTGGATATTAACCACTTATCAGATCTATCATTTGCAACTATTTTCTCCCATTTCATAGGTTGTCTTTTCCTTTTGTTCATCTTTCTTTTGCTGTGCAGAAGCTTTTTAGTGTGATGTAGTCCTGCTTAACTAATTTTTGCTTTTCTTGCTTGTGCTTTTAGTATCATTTCCAAAAAAATCATTGCCAAGAACAATGTCAAGGAGTTTTTCCCTATGTTTTCCTCTAGGAATTTTATGGTTTCAGTTCTTATGTTTGTCTTTAATCCATTTAGAATTAAGTTTTGTGAGTAAGATAAGGGTCCAATTTCTTTCTTTTGCATATGGTTATCCAGTTTTCCCAACACCATTTGTTGAAGAGATTATCCTTTCCCCATTGAGTAGTCTTGTCAAATATATGAGAGGGTTTATTTTTGGGCTCTTGATTCTGTTCCATTGGTCTATGTGTCTCTTTTTTGCCAGCACCATACTATTTTGATACTATAGCTTTGTAATATAGTTAGAAATCAGGAAGTGTTATGCTTCCAGCTTTGTTCTTCTTTCTCAGGATTGCTTTGGCTATTTTGGGGTCTTTTGTGGTTCCATACAAATTTTAGGACCTTTTTTTTCTATGTCTGTGGAAAATGCCACTGGAATCGTGATAGAGAGATTGCATTGAATCTACCTATAGATGGCTTTGGGTAGCATGAACAAAATGTCACAATTCTTTATTCCTCTCAATCAAATAGAACGTGTTGTGAGCCACCATCTGTTCAGTACTGGGGCTTCCCACCTTTGCTCCTCAGATTTAGGAGAAAGTCTCAGGAGCAAATGGGGTCAGACATGTACAGAAATGCCCTCCCATCCTGAATCCACACTGAGACTGCTCTGTGCTCCGACCCAGGCATCAGGAGCCCTCAAAGGTGGCAGCTCCACTGCTTGTGAGGCAAGCTTGGGGACCAGGGTCTCTCCCAGGCGCCAGAAAGAGCCGTGTTCCTAGTATTGAGGGCCCTCACCCCCCATCTCCTCTCAGGGGGCTCTGTAAGGCCCCAGGCCCTTCCGAAACTTCTCTCCACCATGCCCACTTGTGTCTCCCCTCACCCCAAAACTCTTCCCTCCAGCATCCTAGAGGGAAGTGTTCCCTTCTTGGGGCTCACCTTCCTGCGTGTGCTTGCGGACTGAAATGCTCAAACTGGCCTTGCCCCTTGACACTGTAATTGTTCTTTATCGCCCATTAAGCAGGGACCAGCTTTGCCTAGCACAGTACCTGCTATAAAGTGAAAGCAATGACCTTGGGAAAGTTGCCCAATGATACCGAACCTCAGTTTGGTACTGAGGTCCAGTGTGCTTCGACACCACGTGTCGGTTCTCTTTCCCTTGTCCCTGATGGAAAACCAGTTCAAACTGGCTTCAGTAAAAGGGTACCAATTGGCCCACGTTACTGAAAAATGCAGATGGAGCTGTGGCTTCAGGAACGGCTGGATCTAGGTACTCAAACGTGGCATCAGGAATCCCTTTCAGTGTCTCGTGAATCTAGTTTTCTCTGTGGTGGTTTCATTCAAGTGCACATTCTCTCCTTATAGTGGCAAGATGGCTGCCCAGGTTTTCAGTTTCCCAGGGGTAAGCTGCAACAGAAGTCCAGGTTGAGTCTTGTTGGTGCTGCTGATTGGGTCACCTGTCCAGTCCTGAGCCAATCACTGTGTTGAGTGGAATGCACTGCTTTGATTGGCCAGGCCTGGGACCCGTGGCCATCCTCTGAACTAGGAATGGCTTCATCTCTACCCAAACCTTGTGAATTGAGAGTGGGGGAGGGGCGAATCTTCAAAGGAAAATCCAGGCCCTGTTGCCAGGAAGAGGAGGACAGGAGGCCGGGCAGATTACAACATCAAGTGCCACTGCAGCATCCTTCACCATCAGCTCCTGGCCGGGCCACTGGGGTCCTTAATCAATTGCTCCACCTCCTCCTGCCCAGATTCACCTACCTTCACACCAGCATAGGCTGAGGAAGTGGAGTGGGTGAGGGTGTTTCAGCACTTGGGGCCCAGGCCCTGCTGCACCTTCCAGGCATGGTACAGGTGGATCCCCTGCCTCGGGGGGAGGTCTCTACTGGGTTGAATAGTATGCCCCCCAAATTTGTGTCCACTCAGAACCTATGAATATGACCTTATTTGGAAATAGGGTCTTTGCAGATGTAATCAGGTTACGGTGAGATCATACTGGATTAATACGGGCCTTAAATCCAATGTCCAGTGTCTTTATGTGAAAAGGGAAATTTGGACACAGATGCACACAGGGAGAAGGCCGTGTGATGAAGGAGGTAGAGACTGGAGTGAGGCTGCCACAAGCCAAGGACACCAGGCATTGCCAGCAGCACCAGAAGCTGGGAAGAGGCAAGGAAGGATTCTCTCCTAGAGCTTTCAGAGGGAGCATGGCCCTGCCGACACCTTGATTTTGGACTTCTAGCCTCCAGAGTTGTGATAGAATAAGTTTTCCGTTATTATAAGCTGCCCAGTTTGTGATACTTTGTTACAGTAGCGGGAATCTAACACAGGGCCTTCCTGAGCCCACAGCGTTCTTGTCCCACCCCAAGGACTTCAAATGGGAAACTGGCCCCCTTCCAGGAGGAGAAGGAATTCTCTGCTGATGAAAGACTTTAGCAGAAAAGGCCACATTGTGTTTGCAGCTGGGACCACTTCAAAGGGAAGGCCCTTCCCCAGCCCCAGAGCCCAGCCTCTCATCTCCCTCAGGACGTCAGTGGTCAGCATGGTCCTCACTCCCCTCCTCGCCAGCTGCTCCAAGACCGAAAGCCCAGAGAGGGCTCTACTGAGCCAGTGACCTCGGGCAGCTAGAGCTACGGTGACCAGCGGGTCCTTGTGTGCCCAGGACTGTCTGGTTTTAGCACTGAAAACTCTGCATCCCGGGAACCCCTCGTTTCTGGGCAAGCCAGGAAGGGTGGTGCCTCTCGATAGGGCTGGGGATGGTTTTAGCTCCTTGGGAGCAGGGGAGGGACTGTGTCCTTTATGCCCATAGGCGTTTGTTTTTTTTTTTTAAACATCTTTTTGATGTGGACCATTTTTAAAGTCTTTATTGAATTTGTTACAATATTGCTTCTGTTTTATGTTTTTGGTTTTTGGCCCCAAGGCACGTGGGATCTTATCTCCCTGATCAGGGATCGAACCCCCGCCCCCTGCATTGGAAGGCAAAGTCTTAACCACTGGACCACCAGGGAAGTCCCAACCCATAGGCATGTTTTTAAGCCTTTATCGTGTGCCGATTTGTGCCTGGTGCTTTACGAACTATCTGATCCTCATAACGTGGCGGGGGGCGCGTGCTACAGTTGTCCCCACTTTATAAGCTGAGGCTCCAAGAGAGGGTAAGTCCCAGGCGTGTAGACGGCAGGTCCTCCGCCAGCTGCATCAGTGTGGCCGGCGGCTTCCCTGTTCCGTGCCCTCTCTGCGGCAGCGGACTCACCTTGGAGGGGGTGCCAGTGGGGAAGGCTGACCCCCGCACACCCCCTCACCTGCCGGATCAGGGTCCCCTGCAGATGGGAGCAGCATCTCCCTTTAACATCGCCCTTGCCTGGCCCCTGCTCAGGATCCCACCTGAGGCTCCCGAGCGGCATTGCCGAGCAGTTAGCAGCAAGGACTCGGGGAGCTTACTGCTTGGGTTTAAATTCAGATCGGCCGCCTGCTGTCTATGTGACCCTGGGCAAGGCACTGCTCTGTGCTTCAGATTCCTTGTCTAAAAGATGGGGGGGGGGGGGGTAACGATAGTATCCTCCTTGCAAGGCTGCATGGGGTTATAGCACAGGTGTCAGGGTTCTTGTTAAGAGGTTATGAGCTGAGAGGTCCTTGGGTCCTGAGCTGAGAGGACCTTGGGTCCTGGAGTCAGAGGGAGCCGGGTGCAAACAGCAGTGACCTCGGGCAGCACTTTACCCTGAACTTGAGCCTCCCATTTGTAAGATGGGGGTCAGGCAGCACTTCCCCCATAGGACAGATGTGAAGACGAAAGGGGACAGGCTGTTGCAGGTGACCCCAGCCACTTCCAGGGTGACATCCGTCAAATGTTCATCGGATTGACCCAAAGGCTCGGGCCAAGCCTGTGATTAATTTAAATTGTGGGCAAAGTTCCCACAACCTTTTTTCTTCTGGTCCTTCAGTGGCCCCACTGCACATGTTCTGAAGTGTCCCCAAACTTGTGAGGGGGCCAGCGCTGAGTGGCACCGAGTGGGTTGAGTGTGGGACACTCCCACTAAAGAGTCATCGGAAAGGCCAGGTGGGAGGAGGGGACCGGGGGTCAGGAGACGCAGGTCCTGGCTCGGCTTCATCTGATCTCACGCAGCCTTAACTTCTCAGGCCTCAGTTCCCCATCTGCAAAATGGACAAAACTTGGGGTTTGGCGCCTGGGGCTTGGACTGGAGATGGTTTCACCAGCCATTCCCCAGGCTGACTGGCAGGGTAAGTAATCTTCAGTATTCATCATTCCCTTGACCAGGGCAGGGTCCCCCACTGAGAAGGATCCCACGCTGGATTGAATGCTCTGCTGTCACCAATCTTGGAATTCATAATTTTCGAACAAGGAGCCCTGCATTTTCATTTTTCGCTGGTCTCCACAAATTACAGAGCCAGTCCTGCCTTTGACAAATCTTTTCTGAGCATTGAAGGTGTATGAGGCCATGCAGCAGGTACCAGGGATAAACTGGTGGAAAAAGTTGACGTTGTCTCTGTCCTCATGGAGTTCACAGTCTAGAAGGATTGCCGTGGGTTGGACAGTGGCCTCCCAAAAAGACATGCCCAAGTCCCAGGCAGCTGCGAATGTGACCTTATAGGGAAATAGGTCTTTGCAGATGTAATGAAGTTAAAGATCTTGGGATGGAATCGTTCTGGATTTAAGGTGGGCCCTAAATTCAGTGACGTGTACTTATAAGAAAAAGGAAGGAATTCCATGGCGGTCCAATGGTTAGAACTTGGCGCTTTCACTGCCGTGGGCCTGAGTTCCTGGTCGGAAAACTAAGATCCTGCAAGCTGCCCTGTGTGGCAAAAAAGAATGGAAGGGAGGGAGGGAGGAAGGAAGGAAGGGGAGAGGGATACTTGAGACACTCAGACACAGAAGAGAAGCTCAGAGGGAAAGGCCATGTGAAGACAGAAAGATCAGAGGGATGGGTCTACAAGCTGAGGAACGCCAAGGAGAGGCATAGGATGGATTCTCCTCTAGAGCCTCCAGGAGGGGCCAGTCCTGCTGATGCCTTGATCTTGGACTTCCGGCCTCCAGAACTGTCAGAGAATACCTTTCTGTTGTTTTAGGTCACCAAGATTGCGGTGATTTGTTACAGCAGCCCTAGGGGAATGGATACAAGAGTAGATAGACAGCAATCAACTCATCACACAAACGTGTAATTGCTGGCGTGACAAGGGACGTGCCTGTGTTGGGGAAGGGTTGTCTGGGACTTGAAGTTCCAGAAGGAGTTAACTAATGAAATGGGAAGAGCATTTCAGGCTGCGGGAACAGCATCGGCAAAGGTCCTGGGGTTAGAGGTACTCTCTGTAAAATTGAGGGGAGACACCCCCGGCAGCTTCAAGCCATAGGGGTCTCTGATGTGTTGTCTTGGCCACAGAAGGCTTTAAAAAGCCCCAGAACTGGCCAGGTGTCACTGCTCATGGCAGTAGCAGCGATTTGGCGCCTATGGTTTCAGCCCTACCCGTTCCCATTTCACATGTTTTTTGTGTTACCAGTTTTGGCCCCTGAAGGAAATGTGTTTGCCAGGCTCTGACCTGCCCGGAGCCTCGGCCAGCATCCTCTGACCTGGTGGAGCTTGTGCCTGGTGGCGCAGGCTGGAAGTGCCAGGTGTTCGCCGTTCCCAACCAGCAAAGCCGAGACTTTCACTCTGCCTCTCGTGGCTCTGTGAGAGCTCGGCAAGACCCGGCTGAAGATGTGTGGAGGGCGCCAGACCTGCGGTTTGGGGAGCAGAACTTTCCCTGCAGGAGCTGGAGAGGCAGGCAGTTCTGTGGCCCTGGCTGCAGGGAAGGACACAGGCGGGGCCAGAGGGGTTTTGGCTTCTCCAGGAGGCCAGCTGCGTGGCCCAGGACATGCCACCTCCATGCCTTTTCTTCTATCAATAGATCCAGAGAAATTACTTTCATCTGCTCCACCTCTGTAAACAGAGTTCGGAATTATACCTCCTTGGTAAAGTAGCTGTGAGAACTGAATGAGATGATTTACTCTTTCATTCAAAAAATTAATTTTATTTTATTTTATTTTTTTACTTTTTGGAGTTAGGATTTTTGTAACATTTTTATAGTTTATCTATAAAATATTTTCTATTTTAGTTTTAATTGAGATAACATTGGTTTATTACATAATATGTTTCATATTTTTCTACTTCTGGGTCCCTACAGCATGCTCACCACCAACAGTTTAGTTTCCATAGGTCACTGCACTGTCACGGATCCCCTTTACCCGTTTCGCGCCTCCCCTACCTCCCTGACTTCCCTTCTGGTAACCCTACTGTTTTGTTCTCTGTGTCTACATGTCTGTTTTTCAACAAATATTATGAGCAACTACTAGGTGCCAGGCACTCTTCCAGATGCAAGGGATACCACGGCAAATAAAAGAAGGCAGAAATACATGCTCTCTTGGAACAGATATTCCAGATCAGGGTTTTACAGACTACAGCCCAAGGGTCAGATCTGGCCAGGCATCTGTTTTTGCACAAACTGTAAACCAAGAATGGTTCTTGCATTTTTAAATGGTTGAAAATTAAAAAAAAAAAAATTTATGACATGGGAAAGCTGTATTTTCAGTGTCCATAAGTAAAGTTTTATTGGCACACAGCCATGCCCATTTGTTCTTGTATTATCTGTGGCTGCTTTGGGGCTGTAGCCATCACAACAGAGACCACAGGGCCTGCAAAGCTGAGCATGGTTACTCTCAGGTCCTTCATGGAAAAAGTTTGTCGGCTCCTCTTCTAGAATCTTGCTGTTCACAGTGTGATTTCTGGACTACGGCATCAGCACCACCTGGATGCCTGTTGGAAATCCAGAGCTCCTGAACCGGAATCTGCATTTTAACAACATTCCCTGGAGATGCCTGCCCCTGTTAAAGTGTGAGGCACGCTCCCCTAAAATGATGCACGTAAAATGCTAAGCACAGGGCCGCTTAGTAAGAGCTCAATAGATCTTATCTGCGGTGGGTAGGCTGATTACTTCATCCTAATTCCCAGAACCTGTGACTTTGTCAGTTACACGGTTAAAGGGGCGATGCAGATGAGGTGAAGGATCTCGAGATAAGGGTAGACACCTGGGCTACGCCGGTGGGCCCAATCATGTCATCACAAGCGTCCTTCTAAGAAGAGGTAAGGGGATCAAAGGAGAAAAAGCTGTGACGGGGGAAGCAGAAGTTGAAGAGGGAGGAAGGGGCCGTGCAGTGGCTAGAAGCTGAAAAAGGCAGGGAAACGGATTCTCCCTTGGGGCTCTCAGGAGGCGTGCAGCTCTGCGGACATCTTGATTTTAGCCTTCCGACCTCCAGAACTGTAAGAACATATTTGTCTTATTTTAAGTCACTAAGTTTGTGGTAATTGTTGCAGCAGCGATAGGAGAACGCTAGAGCTGCTGTTACTATTATTATGAGTGTCGTTGTTGTTGTTGTTTGTTGAGTGCTGGCTCGGCCATCCACCCACTGACTTGTTTCAGGCAAAGTATTGAACCTCTCCGACCTTCAGTTTCCTGCTCCATAGAATGGAGAGAATGCTTTTCCTTCCTCAAGGCGTGGTGGGGCTTCAATGAGAAGATGTGTGTGACGTGGCTTACACTGTGGGAGGTCATCATTACCGACCTTGGTGGCTGGGGGCTGGCTCTGGGTGACCCTTCTACCCAGTGGGGAATCATGATGGGGCCTCCCTCCTGAGGCTCTGAACCGAGACCCCAAGCATAACTCCGCGTCCGGGCCTCACTGAGGAGAACGCAGTTGTGTGGGTGGCCAAATGGGGGAGGGCGGAATCAGATCGCAAAACTGGGGGGGCCACTCGGAGGTGTTCTGATTCAGGGCACTGGATCTCAGCCCAGCCCCGCTCCTGGGGGAGGAGATCACTTGTATTCCCTTTCTTGCCTTTGCTCTTCCCTTGAGGGAATATCTGCATCTCTTCGCCTTTCACTGTAGCAGCTGCAGACCCGCCGAGGGGCTTCTGCCCTCGTAGGGCTGGGGGTTCATGCTGGCTCCCTGAGGAGGGAGAAAGGGCTGCCGACTCCAGGGCTGCCCGGTGCTGAGGCCCCAGCTCCTCTGGGTCCAGTGGGGAGCCAGCGTCCCGAGGCCTGGCCATGGAGCGGCTTGCTAACCAGCCTGGCTTTCTCAGGCTTTGCTGCTCTGGGCTCTGGGTTCAGTTAACTTGGAGCGTTTATTCCACTGGATTGGAACTGGAGGGGGTTCCTTAAAAGCAAAGACCTGTTAGATTCAATGCGTGGGCTCCTGGCACCCAGCACAGGGCCTGGCACAGAGAGGAGAGTTGCTGGACCAGTGAAGGAATGATCAAAGGGGCTGAGAGGCCCCGGCACCAATAAGCAGGCAGGAGCCTCTGCCAGCCCCCAGGAGAAGCTGGTGACCAGGTGTTCCCCCAGAATCTGGGAGTCCCTGAAGTGGCCCTAAACCTCCGAGGACTAGAGGCAGCATTTCTTTTTTTTTTTTTAACATCTTTATTGGAGTATAATTGCTTTACAGTGGTGTGTTAGTTTCTGCTGTATAACAAAGTGCATCAGCTATACGTATACACATATCCCCATAATCCCCTCCCTCTTGTGTCTCCCTCCCACCCTCCCTATCCCACCCCTCTAGGTGGTC
This sequence comes from Balaenoptera acutorostrata, assembly GCF_949987535.1. Taxonomy (NCBI): domain Eukaryota; kingdom Metazoa; phylum Chordata; class Mammalia; order Artiodactyla; family Balaenopteridae; genus Balaenoptera; species Balaenoptera acutorostrata. The sequence continues at coordinate 26,931,824 of NC_080078.1, forward strand.
ACAAAGCACCGAGCTGATCTCCCTGTGTTATTCGGCTGCTTCCCACTAGCTATCTGTTTTACATTTGGTAGTGTATATATGTCCATGCCACTCCCTCACTTCATCCCAGCTTACCATTCCCCCTCCCCGTGTCCTCAAGTCCATTCTCTATGTCTGCGCTAGACACCATATCCTTTTACTTGTAGATACTTCATGCAAAGTTTTGATGGAGAGTCCTCTTTGGTTATCTCTTGGGTAATGGGCTCCAAGAGCCCACCAGTCTGGTAGGCGGGGCTGAACTGATTGGCCCAGACGGAGTGTGGAATAAGGAGAGACGGAGGTAGCCAGGCCCCAGCAGGTCAGGCAGTAACCACCCCACCCTGAGGGGCTCCTCTGCACCTGCCCTGCAAGCCTAGGCCTTGGACACTTGCACGTGGAGACCAGGCCACAGCACAGGTTAAGCTGGAGGTCTTCCCACTTCCCTTCCCCACCTCCCTCTCTCAGCCTCTGTACCAGAGACCCAAGATGCCCCCTGAGTGACATTCAGGTGGCTTCTGGGTCTCAGTATTATTAACAAGGCACTTTTTTGGAAATTCACATAAGAAAATTAACTGTTTGAAAGTGAACAGTTCAGCCACCTCTATCTAGTTCACAAATGTTCTTTTATCACCCTCCCCAAAAAACCTGTACCCATTAAGCTCCCCCATCCCCCGAGCCCCCAGGCCCTGGCAACCACTAACCTGCTTTCTGTCTCTATGGATTGACCTATTCTGACCTATTTCATATAAATGGAATCATGCCATGTGGCCCATGCATTGGGTTGCTTTCACTTTGCATCATGTGTTCAAGGTTCATCTGTGTCAAGCCTGTGTCAGGAGCTCATTCCCAGCGCGCATCCTTTCCCATGGCTCCTTGGGCAAATGTTCTTCTAGGGAAACCCCCAGAAGCAGGGTTGCTGGGCTGTAGCAGTGAATACCTCACCTGCCCTCCTGAAGGTCTGTATTGTTTATCAGTGAAAGGGTCATTTCCCAACTTGGTATTAGTGAACGTTTTCATTTGGGCCAATCTTAGGAGAAAAAAAAAATCGTATCTCATTATTTCAATTTGCCTTTTCTGATTACCAGTGCAGTTGAACAACTTTAGGGAATCTTCCTCTGTAATAGTGGAATTCTAGGTGCCTGTGGTAGAGGAATACAAGAGGTGGGATCATCTGGGAATCAGGAATCTTCTGGATACCCTCAAATCTCACTGAGTGGGCAATTGGTGGGGTAACCAAAGGTCCTGGGTTGTCCAGGACTGTCCTGGTTTTAGCACCAAAATTCCCGTGTCCCAGGAAATCCCTGAATCCCAAACTGGGGATGGTTGGTTATCACCATGACTTCCTGTTGCCCCTGAACTTGGACCATGGGGCTGAGGGAGGGACAGTGGCACAGAGTGGGAGCCCAGGAGCTCCTGTTTTGCTGGGGGGGCAGGGGAGAGGAGGAGAAGGAGGAGATGGCCCAGGTGTGTACTGCCCATGCCGGAATCCTCTAGCAGAGATGCTTTGCACCCAGGGCCAGCTCATCCCGCACCTGTGCTGACCTGCCTGGTCAGGGCCCGGCAGCTGAGACAGATGTCTTGGAACAGGGGCTCCAATCCACCCACCCAGCCTGCCGCTGCCCAGCTCACAGGGCTTTCGAGAGACAGGCAGCCTGGCTCCTTGCCACCTACCCAGCGTCCATTCTGGTGCCTCTCCCACCTCTCCACTCGTGCCTTAAATGCCCCTCCCTTTGGGACCTCCTTCCAAGGGCAAAGTTGACATCACCCCTGGGTCAGGTCAGGGGACAGCTGCTTAGCTGTTCAAGATTCAGGAGAATCTGTGCACTGTGTCTAGAGAGCTGGGGGTGGGCCAGGCTCCCACTGGGGGGGGATCCTGGGTGACACCCCCAGTAGAGAAGTGGTGTGAGGTGGGGTGAATGGTGAGAGGCTTGCTTTTTTAAAAAAATTTAATTTTATCGAAGTATAGTTGATTTACAATGTTGTGTTAGTTTCTGGTCTACGGCAAAGTGATTCAGTTTTATATATATGTTCTTATTCTTTATTCTTATTTTTTTCCATTATGGCTTATTACAGGATATTGAATATAGCTCCCTATGCTATATAGTAGGACCTTGTTTATCTATTTTATATATAGTAGTTTGTATTTGCTAATCCCAGACTCCTAATTTATCCCTTCCCCACCCCCTTTCCCCTCTGGTAACCATAAATTTTTCTATGTCGGTGAGTCTGTTTCTGTTTTGCAAATAAGTTCACTTGTATCATATTTTAGATTCCACACATAAGTGATATCATGGTATTTGTCTTTCTCTAACTTGCTTCACTTAGTATGATAATCTCTAGGTCCATCCATGTTGCTGCAAATGGCATTATTTTATTCTTTTTTTATGGCTGAGTAATATTCCATTGTATATATATACCACCTCTTCTTTATCCATTCAACTGTCGATGGACATTCGGGTTGCTTCCATGTCTTGGCTATTGCGAATAGTGCTGCTATGAGCATTGGGGTGCATGTATCTTTCCGAATTAGCGTTTTCTCTGGATATATGCCCAGGAGTGGGATTGCTGGATCATATGGCAACTAAAGTATTTTAAGGAACCTCCATACTGTTCTCCACAGTGGCTGTACCAATTTACATTCCCACCGACAGTGTAGGAGGGTTCCCTTTTCTCCACACCCTCTCCAGCATTTATTATTCGTAGACTTTTTCAAAAATAAATTTGTTTATTTATTTTTGGCTGCCTTGGGTCTTCGTCGCAGTGCGCGGGCTTCTCATTGCGGTGGCTTCTCTTTGTTGCGGAGCACAAGCTCTAGGCGCGCGGGCTTCAGTAGTTGTGGCTCACGGGCTCTAGAGCGCAGGCTCAGTAGTTGTGGTGCACGGGCTTAGTTGCTCCGCGGCATGTGGGGTCTTCCCGGACCAGGGATCGAGCCCGTGTCCCCTGCATTGGCAGGTGGATTCTTAACCACTGTGCCACCAGGGAAGTCCCTATTTGTAGACTTTTTAATGAGAGGCTCACTTTTTTTATCTGTCTTTCCATTTGTCCTTCTGTCCAGGAGGCATTATTTCCCTGACTCTACTGCCTAGCCCGAGACAGGATCCTGAAGATAAGGCAGGAGGACCAGGCAGTGTCCAGGAGTGTATCTGGGGAGAGGGAAGATGTGAACTGTTTGCCCCCGAACAAAACCCCCAAGTCAGCAGGCCTGGGGGAGGGGCAGGTGGTAAAACCAGAACTGAACTGGGAGGTGGAGGATTTGGGGAGCAGGCAGCTCTGGGCTTGGCTGCAGCTCTCAGTTTAAATGTCCTTGGCTCGGGAGTGTGGGAAACCTTAGGACAATGACCATGTCTTACTATGTACGCCCCGTATTCCTCGAGCTTATCACAGGGCGTGGCACGTCGTAGGTGCTCAGCAAATCATTTCTACACGGATGGATATAAGAATGGGACTAACACATCGTGCGACCCTGGGCAAGTCACTTCTTCCCTCTGTGTCTGTTTCATCCTCTGTAGGATGGAGGGGGAATCCCTAAGTTTCCTCCAGTCTACCGTCTTGAGCTGACCCCTCCCACCCCAGTCCATTCTTGGTCTTTGGCCACCGGAGGCCCCGAAGTGGTTTGTGGGCCTCACCCTGCCCTTTAGGGGAGGCTTGGCAGTTCCTACATCTGGCCTCGGGACGTGCTGCCTGTGTGCGGGCACCTGGACCAGCCCTGCGCTCCAGAGAGAGCGCCTCCCCGAGAGGGAGCGCTTATGATGCTGTCGGGCCCCAGCTCCACTCCCAGGACTGTTGGAATAAAATCCAAAATCCTGACTACGGCCCGACCCTGGTGACTCTCTAACCCCCTCCCCCATCCCCTCAGTTCTCCCCTGCCTCGGGGCCTCTGCGATGCTCTTCCTGCTGCCTGGAATTCCCCCTCCTCCTATCCTCCTTTCACTGCATCCACTGCACACTTCAGCTCTCTGCTCAGATGCCGATTTTCCAGAGTCTTCCCCTGACCACCCCCCCATTACTCTCCATCCAAGCGCCCTGTTCTTTTCCTTCACAGGATTATTACAGTTACATATTCATTATTTGTTCATTTTCTTTTGGGGACAGGGCTGGGTCTGTCTTGTTCCCTTCTGTAGCTGTGTCTGGCACAGATGCTCAATAAATGTTTGTTGAATGAATACATGAACGAGGACATTACCAGTCTTTGCTCCCATACCCCACCACCACCATGTCCTGTTTCCACATTTCTGACTTACTGAGGGCTTCATTGGTGCTGGGCACGGTGCTGAACCTTCTATGTTGCAACCCTATGAGGAAGGTATCCCTAGTTCCCATACTTCACAGATGTAGCAGCTGAGGCTCAGAGAGGTGAGGCCACAGGCTCCAGGTCACACAGCATGGAGTGAGGAAGCAGGATCCGATTGAAGTTGCTCCAACCTCCAAGGCCCATGCTCTGAATCTCCACCCAGCCATCCTGAGGTGGGTCCCCATCCTGGCCCCAGCCCTCTGCAGAAAGAAGTAGGAGGTGGAGAATTCCATTGGGCCCCAGATGCTCCACCTGGACAGTGGCCTGGCTTGGGGTAGATCAGCCTTCAGGCTCCGGGTTATGTTCCACTGTTCCTCACTGCCTCCCAAATTAGTTCCACGTTCAGCCCAGGGCCTGTGGTTTCCACTTGTTTTCTGTAACCGGAGCTTCCCCAGCACTTGGCACTGAGATGCAGAACTCAGCATCGTCTCAGCTTCCCAATTTCCTTGGATGTTGAGATGATGTCAAATGATTTCACTGGCAGAGAAAAGCCCAGCTGGGGGTCAGTGGGCAGATCACCCCCCACCCCGCCCCTTACTCAGGTAGGGAAGAAGCAGAGTGCATCAGCAGAGCCTCCTTTTCTTGTTTCATCCTGGCAACAGATGACGAAAATGAGAGCTCAGAGTGGTTGGGTGATTTGCCCAGTGTCACACGGTAAATGAGAGGCAGGGCGCAATTTGTACAAAACACCCAAGCTCTTCCTCCCAGATGCCTTTGCGGGTGGTGGACAGAAGAGGAACCTGGGGACCCAGAGTGGTGAAACCCCAGACCTTGCCCGCGCAGGGCTCTAAGTTGAGCAGAAAAAGACCAGATTGAGTGCAAACAGTGATCAAAGCAACGCCCGCCAACATGAGACAGTATATATTTTTAGACAGTACGTGAGTCAGCCCTTGATGATTCACAGGCCTGGCTGGGCTTGCAGGGCAGCCCCAGGCCGCCAAGGGCAGGGCAGGAGATCAGCCACACCAGGGACAGGAAAGCTAGAAGAGGTTGAGGGCCACCTCAGGCAGCCCCTCTTTGTCATCTGTTCTGTCAAGGGTTGGATACTTTGAATAAGTGCTTGAAAAGGGCTCACGGTAACAGAACTAGAAGGTGATGTTATAAGCAGCTTCACATCACTTTATAACCACCCACGCTGGGCTAGACGCTATGCTCGGTGCTGGGGAGACAGCGGCAGAGAACAGGACTGACAGAGCCCTGACCTCTGGCAACTTCTTTGTGGGCCTTCCTGTCTCTGTCGCAGTTCAGCTATGCTGTTATTTTTTAAGGGAAAAGACGTTTTATTAAGATTTTGCTACATAAATGGCTACAAAAAAGCTGGGAGGAACGAAGGGAGCAGCGGCCGTTTCCAGGTCACTGAGGAACCCGTGGGCAGGGGGATTGGGAGGGAGCCTGGTCATGGCCAGAGGGAGAAAGGATGCCCTGGATGCTGTCTGGCACGAAGAGTCTGATATGAGAGAGAGAGAGAGAGGGAAGGGTAGCAGAAAAGCAGCCGTAGGCAATATGTAAATGAATGGGCATGGTGTGTGCCAATAAAACTTTATTTATAAAAACAGGAAGTGAGCCAGTGTTGGCCTGGGGGCCATAGTTTGCTGAACCCTGTTCTCTAAGATGCCTCCATCCACCCCCTGGCTCCCCTTATTTGCCCTTCGCTGTGTGACTAATAGAACCCCCTCCCCACCGTGACCCACCTGAAACCTGGTCTCCTCCCAGGTAGCTTGCTAGTTCTGCAGGTAAAATCTGCTACAGCGCTCTACTTTCAATATAAAAATGTTCTTGTTTGGCTTCACAACCTCCTACACACAGGGATTTATGGATGTATTGGACTGTGGCCTCCTGGGGTAGCAACATCCACATGTCTCTCTGTCTAGCCTAGTGCCTGAGATGTGGTAGAGGGTAGAGAAGCCTTTGCAGAACAGACACCCCTAAGGCAGTGCCCAGCCCCATCTATCTTCTTCACTTTAGGTAGAAACTGGCAAGAAACAAACAAAAAAGAGGTGTGTGACAGGCCAGGGCCCCTTCTGATCTTCTTCTCTGTCCCCCAGGGAGTCTGGGCAGCCCCAGTGTCCCTCCCCCACCCCAGGTTCACACGACAGGTCCAGCAGGAGAGAGAAGAGGGGCAGTGGGAAGGTCCCTGACCAGGACCCCAGCCCTGTGTGTAGTGGGCACACAGCACTGACCCTCAGCTTCCTCATCTGCAAAATGGACGGAGACAAGGCCCACCTCCCCAAGCTTGCTCAGAGGTGCACGGCTTGGCCTCTAAAATTCAAGGTGAAATGTCCCACATATTAATTGCGTGTATGTATATATTGGTATATATTCACGGACAGACAATCCCCAACTTACAATGGTTCTACTTACGATGGTTCGGCTTAAATTGTTTACTTTAAGTGGTGTGAAAGCACTACACATTCAGTAGAAACTATACTTCGAATTTTAATTTTGATCTTTTCCTGAGTGAGCGATACATGATACGCTCCTGTCTTGTGATGCTGGGCAGCGGCAACCACGCGATCACGAGGGTAAACAACTGACACCCTTACAACCGTTCTGTACTTCACTTTCAGTTCTGTATTCAATAAATTACGTGAGTTACTCAATTTTATTATAAAATAGGCTCTGTTAGATGCTTTTGCCCAACTGTGGGCTAATGTAAGTGTCCTGAGCACGTTTAAGGTAGGTAAGGCTCAGCTATGATGTTTAGTAGATTAAGTGGATTTTCCATTTACGATATTTTCAATGTATGATGGGTATATCGGGTTGTAACCCTATGGTAAACCGAGGAAGATTTGTGTATATATATGTACATAAATATAGAATATATATAAAATCTCCCTCTCAGGAAGAGGCCTGTCTTAGCAGCGCCACTGTGCTCAGTCATTGGCCCAAAGCAGCCTACAGAAAGATTACCTGCTTCTTCTGCAGCTAAAAATCTATAACATTACTGAGAACTTGCTTTGTGCCAGTCTGAGCTAAGCCCTTCAGAGTCTTAATTTATTCCTCAAACGGTCATGTGAGTTTGGTACCATTTTTTCCCCCATGTTACAGATAAGGTACAGAGAGGTTAAGTAAATTGTCCAAGGTCACACAGCCAGCAAGAAGGATGCAGAACTGGACAACTGGATTCCATGTACACAGCACCCTCACACAGGGCCTGGCAGAAAGTGGTAGTAATATTAGCTGGTGTGTTTTTCCCAAAAGTTGGACCCAGGCCTGTGTGGACACAAAGTGCACCATACTATGGGAGATGACTACATTATTAGCTCCAAGAAAATTAACAGAATTTCAATATCATCCAGTATTCAGTGTACAGTCAGATGTTCCCAGTTGTCCCAATCTATAAAAATATATTGCATAGCTGCCTTTTAAAACCAGGATCCTATCACACCCAGTTCACACCTTGCATTTGGTTTTGTCTTTTCAGTATTTTAGTGTATTTTCATCCTGCCATCTTTCTTTTCTCCCATGACATTGACTTCTAGAAGAATCTAGGTCTTTCATCTTATAGATGATCTCAAATTCATATTGTCTAATTGTCTGCTCCTGAGGTTGTTTAATGTTCCTCTGTCCCCGTATGTCCTATAACCTGGAAGGCTTAAGCCTAGAGGCTTAACTGGATTCTGATGCAACTTTTTAAGCAAGAATACCCCATGGGTGACGTTTTGTTGCATCATATTGGGGAACTCACACTAGCAGTTTATATCATTATATCAGTGATGCTGAGTTTATTGATTTTGGTGTTGCCTCCCAGTTTCTTCACGTACACTCTATTGTCCCCTGTGCAATAGACAACCCATGGGGTGATGTCTTAGCTCCGGGTGAGTATCCTGTACCCGAATGGCCTTTCACCACGGTCTTCCACAGCCAGTAGAGATCCTTACCCAAATCACTTATTGCACTGGAGTCTTCAAGACTGATTTTTCTATCATTCCTTCTATGTTTTTAGCTGGTATTCCTCTATAGAAAGAGCTTTTCCCCCACTTTTTGTTTTTAAGTACAGTCAATTCTCATTATTCATGGTAGTTAGGTTCTGTAGGGTCACCTTAAACACTGAACCATGGCTCTTAGAGGAAATACAGGGTTAGGTTCCTGTGAGCCTTGGGTCACAATCTTTTGGTCAACCAATCACTATATAACCTTGTTTTATGTGTGTTTCTGTTTAAAAGATTTTTTATTTAATATGTGTTATTGATCCATTAACATTGAATTCATGGCCAACAACACAAAATCTCATGCCTGAGTGAAACTTATCTAACACACGTTTTCTCTACAACACACATCACAGCCTCTGCTTGGGCTTAGGAACACTAGACAGCACTTCACTATACTTGAGGCCATCTTAAGTAGCAAAATCACCAACAAAACCCACAAAAATGTGGGGAAAAAAACCCACATGTGGGTTTTGTGGGATGAGGTGCTGTCCCCAGTGCCAGGTGCTAGGGAGCCACTGAAGGCTCTAGAGCTGCAGAGTGGCCTGGTGGATCTGCTTTAGTGATGGATCCAGGGCTGGGAAGGGGCAGGAAAGGCATATCTGAGAGGTGCCTGTATTTCCCGGAACTCCCTCTGGGCTCTTAGCTTCACAGCCGGGGACAACTCTGGTGTGTCCTGAGGCCTCTCTCTCCCCTCCTGCCCCTGGGATGGGCTAGGCAGTGTCTTCACCCTGTGGCCTGAGGTCCTCCTCCACCCATCCTCCACCCCAGGGCCTCCCTGTACCTCCAGAAAGATCTAGGCCCATGAAAATGATGTGCCCACTTGTGGGGACTTGACCTTCGAGCTCACACCTCCTTCTTGCCTCTTGGCTGCAGCCTTGATGTGTGTTCATGGGATCATCCCAGTGGACTGGGGGGCATGTAACCTTGGGCCCTTGAGGAGCTGGGGGAGCACCTGCGAGCAGCCGTCCAACCCAGAGCCCCCCTTCCAAAGCCCAGGAGGGGATCTGAGCCTGGGGACTCACCGAGGGCCGTGGTGACAGTGAGGGCAGAAATGCCTCTGAGGGGAGCAGACAGGAGCAAGGTGGCTCCCAGGCCCCACCCCCACCAGTTGTTACAGAGACCACAGAGGGCCCAGGGCAGGGCGCAGAGGGCTGCCGGGGCTCCGCCTGGGTGCAGGGGCTCCTGTGACTCACTGTCCCAACGCTGGTTCCTTGATGTGCTCGCTCAGTGGAGAAATCGCCCTGCCCCTGCCCATCCCAGCCTGGGAGCGGGGTGCCCCTTCCATCTGTGGGGTCTGGGGTCACACAAACCCGGTTCCATTCCAGGCTGTGTCCTGCCAGGTGAGCCCCATCACCCCTCTGAGTCTCTTTCACCCCCTCCCCCATAAAATAAGGGGATTATTTGACATGTCTGGGACATAGCCTACCTTCTGTACACAGTCACAGGGATGTCCACACAATTCCCTCCTGCCCCTTTATCTTGGCAGAGATGAAGGACCCTGGACTGCTCGAAGGATCAGAGTAGGGGCTAGGAGGTCTGCATAGAGCTTGCCAGATATTCAACCAACAGACGCCCGCCATTCCTGTCCCCCTGGCATCCCCTTGCCTAGGTTAAGCATGTCTCACACACACACCCACATCCTTCTTTCCGGCCCCAGGCAACAGGAAGCCCCAGGTGACCCTGGGCAAGTCCCTCCCCTTCCCGGCCTCACTTTGCTCATCTCTGGGGACAGAGTTGGATCCAGTGGTCTCGAAGGTCCTTCAGTGTCCAAACTCAAGGATTCTTTTTTTTTCTTTTTTTAATTAGTTAATTTATTTTTGGCTGTGTTAGGTCTTCATTGCTGCCCACAGGCTTTCTCTAGTTGCGGCGAGCGGGGGCTACTCTTCATTGTGGTGCATGGGCTTCTCCTTGCAGTGGCTTCTCTTGTTGTGGAGCATGGGCTCTAGGCACAAGGACTTCAGTAGTTGTGGCACATGAGCTCAGTAGTTGTGGCTCACAGGCTCTAGAGCGCAGGCTCAGTAGTTGTGGTGCACGGGCTTAGTTGCTCTGCAGCATGTGGGATCTTCCCAGACCAGGGCTCGAACCCGTGTCCCCCGCATTGGCAGGCAGATTCTTAACCACTGCGCCACCAGGGAAGTCCCCCCATTTTTTTTTAACAGTTGTATTCAAATATAATTCATATATCATACATTTCAGACATTTAAAAGTACAGTTCAGTGGTTTTTAGTATATTTACAGATATGTGCAACCATCACTACTATCAATTTTAGAACATCTTCAACAGCTCAAAAAGAAACCTGGTACCCATTAGCTATCAGCCCTCCTACCCGCCTCTCCACAGCTTCAGACACTACAATCTGCTTTCTGTCTCCTAGATTTCCCTATTTGGACTTTCACATGAATGGAATCATAGAAGATGCTAAATGGCCGCTTTCACTTAACATCACGTTTTCAAGGTTCATCCATGTCCTGGCCCGTGTCAGTACTTCTTATGGCTGAATGATATTCCGTTGTATGGATATACTGCATTTTGTTTGTCTGTTTGTCTGTTGATGGACATTTGGGTGGTTTCTGCTTTTTGGCTTCTATGAATAAGGCTACAGTGAACATTCATGTACAAGTTTTTGTGTGGACGTAGTTCTCTTGGGGACATACCTAGGAGTAGACTTGCTGGGTCATAGGTTAACTCTGTGCTTAACTGTTTGAGGAACCACCTGACTGTTCCACCGAGGGTTCCATTCAAGTTTTCCTAACTCCTCTGTTAGAGTTAAGAAGAAAAGCGGGCCCCTGTCCAGCTCTACAGCCTGATGGATTGTTCAGGCCTGTTTGTCCATTCACATCCAGCCCCACCTTCTGGATCCTGCAATGCACCAGCTCTGATGTCAGGAGGAGATCAGAGTGAAGAGAGGATGAGGATCCCAGAAAGTTCCATGTCCATTGCTTTAATCCTTGCCAGAGTCTACCACATGGGCACTGTAATATTATGGCCATTTTTTGGATAAGAACATTGAGGCTGGACTTCCCTGGTGGTGCAGTGGTTAAGAATCTGCCTGCAGAGGACACGGGTTCGAGCCCTGGTCCGGGAAAATCCCACATGCTGTAGAGCAGCTAAGCCTGTGGGCCACAACTGCTGAGCCTGCACTCTAGAGCCCGCGAGCCACAACTACTAAAGCCCACTCGCCTAGAGCCCGTGCTCCGCAACAGAAGCCACTGTAATGAGAAGCCCGCACACCTCAACGAAGAGTAGCTCCAGCTCGCTGCAACTAGAGAAAGCCCGTGCACAGCAACGAAGACCCAACACAGCCAAAAATAAATAAATAAATAAATTTATTTTAAAAAGAAAAAAGAACATTGAGGCTCTGAGAAATGATAAAACTCACTGGATATCAAACAGCTACGTGGTGGCCAAGCTGGGATTTGAACCCAGACTGTCTGAACCCAGGGTCTGTGCTCGTAACCGCCAGTCTACACTGCTAACACCCGTTGTACCTGAGCTGGTAGGGACTGAGGTGCCCCTCTGCCCTCTGGCATCTCATAGGTACAGGGTTCCTATTCTGCTCCGAGAACTTGCGGGGTGGAGTTCCGCTGCTGATGTCTGTGACCCCAGGGGACAGTAGAGGTGGGGAGGGGCCTGCCCCAGGCCCCTCGTCTCAGTTGGCTCCCATGTCAGTTCATGTTGCTTAAGCCATCTGGCTGATTAGCTATGGCTGTGTTTCCGGGAACATGAAAATGAGCTGATTCCCCAAACAGCTGTGCCCCTTGTTCCCTTGGCTCCCCTGCCTGCCTCCCCCTGGGGTCTGTCCTCAGCTAGAGGGCCTGGGAGGCAGGAGGGGACAGCTGGGCAGGGCCACACTCATGGTCACCCGAAAAGGGAGGCCCCTTCATCCTGCTTTACAGACAAGGAAAAGTAGGAAGGCCACTGGGGGCGTCACACAGGCCGGGTCTGTCCAGGGCATCTCCAGCTACCTCTCTGGGTCCCAGGAGGCCTTCTTTTTAACAGCTTTATTGAGATTTACTTACATCCCCCAAAATTCACTTATTTAAAGTGCACAATTCTACCAATTTTAGTAAATTCACAGAGTTGTGCAATCATCACCACAGTCTAATTTTTCAACACTTTCATCACCCCAAAAAGAAACCCCATGCCCATTTGCAGTCATTCCCACAGCTACCCCCCAGCTCCAGACAACCACTAATCTACTTTATGTTTCTATAGATTTACCTTTTCTGGACATTTTATATACATGGAATCATACAATACGTGGTCTTTTGTGACTGGCTTTTTTCACTTAACGTGTCTTTGAGGTTCATCTGTGTTGTAGCAGGTATCAGAATTCACTCCTTTTTGTGGCTGAATAATATTCCTTTGTGTGAATAGACCACGTTTTGTTTCTCCATTCATGAGGTGATGGACATTTGAGTGATTTCCACTTTTTGGCTATTGTGAACAGTGGTGCTATGAACATGCTCCTAGAAGTCTATGCGGATGTGTGTTTTCGTTACTCTTTGATTTCGTAGATAGTCAGGTGTGAAATTGCTGGGTCATATGGTAATTCTCTGTTTAACTTTTTTTTTTTTTAATTGAAGTCTAGTTGATTTACAATGTTGTGCCCATCTCTGCTATACAGCAAAGTGACTCAGTTATACACATAGAGACATTCTTTTTTTTTAAACTTTTATTTATTTATTTTTGGCTGTGTTGGGTCTTCGTCTCTGCGCGAGGGCCCCCTCCAGCTGCGGCGAGCGGGGGCCACTCCTCATCGCGGTGCGCGGGCCCCTCACCGTCGCGGCCCCTCCCACTGCGGAGCACAGGCTCCAGACGCACAGGCTCAGTGGGTGTGGCTCGCGGGCCCAGCTGCTCCGCGGCACGCGGGATCCTCCCGGTGCAGGGCTCGAACCCGTGTCCCCTGCATTGGCAGGCAGACTCCCAACCACTGCGCCACCAGGGAAGCCCGAGACATTCTTTTTTTATATATATTCTTTGACATTGTGGTTTATCACAGGATATTGAATATAGTTCCCTGTCCTGTACAATAGGACCTTGCTGTTTATCTGTTTAACTTTTTGAAGAACGGCCAACCTGTTTTGCAGAATGGCTGCTCTATTTTACATGAAGTTTCCAGTTCCTTCTATATCCTCGCCAACGTCTTTATTATCTGTCTTTTTGATTCTAGACATCTGAGTGAGTGTGAAGGGGCATCTCATTCTAATTCTGATTTGCATCTTCTCTGATGGCTAATGATGCTGAGCATCTTTTGATGGTCTTGTTGGCCTGTTGTAAAGCTTTTTCGGAGAAATGTCCATTCACATATTTTGCGCACTTTTGATTAGGTTATTTGTTTTCTTCCTGTTGAGTTGTAAGAATTCTTTATATATTCTGGATATAAATCCCAAGAGAGCATTGAATGTCTGTTTCCAGTGCAGGTCCTGGGGGTGGTGAGAACCCACAGTGGGTCTCTGCCTGGACCACTGAGTCAGCTCTTTCTGGAGCCAGAGTCCCAGCTGGCTCAGCTGGGGAGGGCTCAGAGGAAAACCTCAGGACTCCCGGGGTCTGTGGGCCCCAGCTGGCTTGTGATTGTGGCCAGAGTCGGGAGTAAGTGGGGGTCTGTTCTTCTGACAGATGGGGAGATCCTCACCTCTGACCCCTCACTCCTCACCTTCTCCCTTCTAGTGAGGGGGTCTCTGTAACCCTGGCCTTGTCTACCTCAGAGCCTCCAAGCCTGACCTTGACCCCAGCTCCCACCAGAGGGCCTCAAAGTGGCCTTTGGGGTTCATGCCCAGCTACAGAACCCCTGTCTGGGAGCCGTCAGCTCTCCAGGACACCCTTTCCTCCATCCTCCCCGCACCTGGCCCCCCAAGCATTAGGAGCTGCTGCTTTGAAGATGCCCGTGTGAGCCCAGAGGCAACCAGACCCCGTTTTGTTCACCCATCACAGACATGGGGAGAAGGGTGTGTGTCTGTCCCCCAAGGGCTGTGGTCCACCCTTACTGCTTTGGGCCTGGGTCCTGTGAACGTGTGACCCTTTGCTGGAGAAAATCCCCCAGGGCCTGGGCAGAAGGCCTGGCTTTTGCTCTGGCACCTGATGTGGGCTGGCTGAGAGCAGCAGTGAGAGGCAACCTGAACAGTTGACACGGTCCTGTCCCAAAGTGATGGCGTTAGAAGCCCTGGGTTCAGATCCCCTCCCTGCCCCTTGGCGGATCACACCGTTAACTCTCTGCACCTCAGTTTCTTCTCCTGCACGATGGGACATGATCCATCCCATAGTGCTGGCTGTGGCCAAGGAACCAGGGAGTCTGGCTGGCTGAGAGATAACTGAGACGGTGGGTCCGGGGCGACCCCGTTCATCACCTGACTCCTCCTCCCTGAGCCCCGCCGGGGCGTCACCTCCATCACCTCCTCCAGGCGGGGTGATGGAGTTGCCCTTTGGGTTTCTGCGGCCCCATGTATGGCCTGGGTCGCAACACTGGTCACGCTGTCTACCCTTGTCTGTCTGTCTCCGTGGCTGATCTGGGGCTCCTGAGGGCAGGGGTATGCCACGTTCACCTCTGTGTCCTTAGCTTCTCATCTGACCTGTCCCAGAGTGGGTGACCAGGACCGAACGGCTGAACCAACAACCCCTCCTCCCCTGGTGATCCTGGGTTCAAGGATTCCGTTGGCCGGGCACAGGGTCTCAGGATGGGTGGGCTTCATCCTTGTCTTAGGTAGCCGGGGACGGTGCCGGTCTGGACTCAGGGCCAGCAGGGGAAGCCTGCGGGGTTGGCCTCTCGCTCTGCTGTCCCTGCCGGTGTGTGGGCGGGGATTTTCTCAGAGCAAGGCCAGCCTGGGCTGGGTGCATCTGCACGCTGATGCTCTGGGGCCTGGGGCTTCTCACCATCCTGGCTTGGCACTGATGCGGATTCCCCGCTCAGCCCAGCCCTGAGTGGCTGGCGGCTCCTTCTTGCCAGACTAGATGCCCAGTGGAGTTGCACCCCCCGGCCCTGGGGTTTGCTGTCACGACCCTTCCATTTCCTAAAAGGAATGAAATCTGTCAGGCAGGGGACCAGGACAGGGTGTGTACAGCCGGGACCTGGGTGGGCGGCCCAACCTCCCTATTTCCGTCCCAAACTCAGCGGGTGTCACAGCACCGTCGCGCTCTGTGTGTTTCTTCATCTGTAACGTTGAGATCAAATGCGTACTAATCACTAGCAGTCAACATCCCCATCCCCCCATCCTGTACCAAGATAAGGGATGTGCATACATCTTAAAGGGGTAGTGTGGTGGCCCATCCCCCAGGAGCTGAATTGCCTGGGTTCGAATCCGACCTCGGACCATCACCAGGCAACTCTCTGAGCCTCAGTTCCTCGCCTGTTCTGGCTTTCCCTCGAAGGTACAGAGTCATAATGTGCGTAAGGCACGCTCAGTGTGGCGCCTGGTCCCCGAGCGCTCAGCGAATGAAGACGCCAGGCAGCGGCGGAGCAGCCCCCGCAAAGCCCTGGCTCTGCGGGCCTTCCTGCAGTGCTCGGTGTGCTGGCTGTCCTGCGGCTGCCTTCCCGCACGGGCGTGAGGGGACAGCCAGCGGCCAGGGCGCGTCTGCTTCTCGCTCGCTGTCCTGGGCTGGGGAAGCGTTTCTTCCCACAATTGGCTAATGAGAGTCCTAAGCAGGGTTGCCAGATAGACTACAAGACACCCAGTTATTCAGATCCACAGTGAATAAATGTTTAGTGTAAGTATATCCCAAATGTTACATGGATATACTTATACTAAAAAAAAAATGTATTTGTTGTTGGGCTGAAATTCAGATTTAGCTCCGCGTCCTGTATTTTTATTTTTGCTAAATCTTGTCCTGATTGGGCTGCACTCCCAGCCAGGGCCTGGGGCCAGCCCTGGGCTAACTGATTTAGGGTGTGCAGGGTTGGGATGGATCTAAGCTAATTAAGGTTCAGGCTGGGGTTGGGAATGGGTGTGGGGTCCGTCTCTCACAACCACTGGCCTGAAGGGGCTGCCAGCGAGATCACGCTGGTTCTCCACAATTGGGAAGGTGCCAGTTACCATCTCTGCCCACCTAGAGAGAGACTTCACCTAGAATGAAAAGTCTAGAAATTCAGGCGATGTCTGAATCTCAGTCCTTCCTTGTCCCTCTTTAAACAGGAGTCTCACCCATTTCACAGATGGAGAGACTGAGGCAGGGAGCCTGGGAAAGGAGGTGGCCAGCCGGATGGCTGTGGCTTTTCTGACACTGGGACCACTGAACAGCACCTGTTGGCATCTCTTCATCTGTTAGCATCTGGAATTTTTCCAGGGCTGGATGGTGTTATTCGTGCCTATCAACCGTGAGAGTCTGAACACCCACCACTTTTGTCCAGGAATGAGGAGGGCATTGCTAGTCATTGTTGTGCCTTCCTGGGGGCCCAAGATGCGCCGGCAGCCATCCTGGGAGCTTTCAGGAAGTGAAATCCCCTGTGGGAGGGTTATTCCTGCTTGCAGTGGAAGCTCAGACTCAGGAAACCACCAGCCCAGGTCACATGGTGACTTGGCCACAAGGCTGGGGCTCAAATCCAGGGCTCCTGGCTTCTAATCTAAGTGGGGTTCTTTCTAGTCAACAGCCCACTGCCCGCTGGACTTGGGTTTCAAGATTTCTTCCCAAGGGAGATATGGGGGCCCTCAGCACTGTAACCCCACATTGAGTGCTGGGTTGAAGGAATGTGCTGGAGCTCCCCCCACCTTTGGAAAGCCTGGAAAGGGGACCTTCAGCGTCCGGGGTTGAGGAGAGAGCAACTGAGACCCTCTTCTCGGAAGCTGGACGGAATGGGGCACTTGTATTCCTTGTGAGGTATATGATGGTTTTAGATGTACACGGGTGAGCCGTGTTTTATGTTTATAGTTATCAATTTACCATAAAGCTGTAGGCAGGGGAGAAGTATAAGTAGCCCCTCAGAGTGATTTTACCAGATAGTGATAGAATATTTCCATTTCTAATAAATAATGTTTTTTTTAAAAGCGGTCCTATTATGAAGGGTATTAGGTAAGTGATGATGGAGTGATATGTGTGGATACAGCAGACCTTAAAGGCTAGGGAGCCAGTGATGACGTTGGGCAAAGTGGCCTTGGTGGAAGCAGCTAGAAGCCAAAGACTACGCCCTGGACTTCCTGGCTGTGGCCGCAGCCAAGCTCTACTGATGGGGTTGGAAAGAGTGACTCCCAGCTGGCCTGCCTCGGAGGTCAGGGTGACCGTGAGCGGGACCCTGTGCCTGCCACACGGCCATGCCCACCTGTCCTGGCCAGCAGCTCCTGTGGCCCCTGGGGCTTGATCCCCGTGGCCCTCATGTGGGTAAGGGGCCGGGGGCTCCCCATCCCTAGGCTGGGGCCCCACGGAACAGACTCCCGCTGCTGACATCTGGGGGAACACCTCAGGGCTGCATCAGCTTCCCTCTGGGTCCCCCCACTGCTTGCATCTGGCCCACGTGTGCTCTCTCATCCTCTTGGCAGGACTCTAGGGGGCAAGGTGGTGCGAGCTGTGACCCATTTTACAGATGTCTCCTGGCCAACTGGTGTGTCTAAAGTAGCGTGAAGTTCAGACTGCAGGGGACCGGGTTCCAGCTCCGCTACCTCCTCACCGAGTCTCTTTGAGGCCCTGTACAAATTAAATAAGATAAAATAGAAGGGCACGTCTAGCAGGGCCTGGCATACAGCAAGCGCCAGATAAGTGCATATTTTTGGTGTTGCTGTTGTTCAGACTCTGGTCTTCCTTTGTCCTTCATTCACACGCATTTTGGGGGTGTCCCTAGACATCAGGCTTTGGAGGGGTAGAGAGCCAGGTGCCCAGCCAGGTGTCCTCAGGGAGGAAGGCAGGTGACAAGGTGGTGTTTCCACCCACCCTCCGCTCCTTCCTTGCTCGGGCCTGGGCCAAGCTCAGGTGATGGAATATGATGTCTGGGAGACCAAGAAATGGGACAGAGACCCTTGGGGTCAAGCACTGTCTTAACGAAGGGTCAGCTCTGGCTGGGGGGAGGGGTCACCCTTGTCCGTGCTTCACTCTGTGGCTCTGAGGTGCTTCTTCTAGGGGACGGTCCCCAGCTAAAGGCCAGGAGGAAGGAGGGGGATCCCTGGGACACGTGGAGACCTGGCGTGCCATCCCTGGACGCTGCACAGTGCGCCATCCTTCCATTGTGGGAATGACTTGATAGCAGACATGCCCTTGACCCCTTCCAGGTGTCAGGAGCATGGCTAAAGGTACAGACTTATATACCACTGAACGGGATCCACTTTTAGAGGCACCATGATAGTATTGACACTGGGTCCACAGGAGCTAATTCTACTGGGGGAAGAGGGGGTGGAAAGGGGGCAGGGAAAGTTTCAGGGGTGAGATGTCTGCAGAGGACTTGGGACAAAGCAGTAAAATCAGTCTAAAGGGCTACTTATACTACGTCCCCACAAGGTGGAGGGAGCAGCCTGTGCAAGGGCCCTGGGGTTTGAAAGCACTGTGATGTCAGCCCAGTTGGGTGGCATGAAATTCATCAAACTGTTGTTGCTTTATGGATGGAGTAAGGTTGGGGTCAGCTGAGAGATGGTTGGGCTGCCCTTCTGGGACGCTGGGCACTGTGTGTCTCCCTGCTCCCAGCGCAGGTTGGAAGATCACGGTTTCTGCAGAAAATGTCTCCGTGGCTTTCTCTCCCTGAGGAATGTTGTCATCTGGGGTCTAAGGAAGAAGATTGAGCCTCTTAGTGCTCCCCATGTTTGCAGACCAGCCAGAAGGGTAGCCCCTCCCCAGGTCTGGGGGCAAAGGTTGTGTCCCCTGTAGGCTGGGCCTGTGAGCAGAGCTGTCTGTGTGCCAGGCCCTGCTGACCCACAGCCTGTACATGTGGATCAAGACACCCCCCAGGCCGCCTCTGGGGCCACCCCAACAGGGCCTCGGGCAGCTGCTCCCTGGCCTGTGGCTGGGGCTGCAGTGGGAAGGCTCCTGGCTTCCTGCTGGTTCTTTCCTCATCTCCTTCCCCTCCCCTGGGGCATATAGGGGAAGGTAAATTGGGGGAGTGGGTCTCGTGCCTTTTCTGCTGTGTAATTTTGATGGGAGATCCTTGGCCTCTCTGAGCCTCAGTTTCCTCATCTGAAAAATCAGGACACCACAGCCTGCCCTCCCTTCCCCGAGTCTGTTACAAGTGTGAAACGAGGCAGGGTTTGCCTGGAGCCCACAGAGCTGGACTTGGGACTCAGGCAGCTGGGTGTGGGGCAGTGCTTCAACCTCTGCAGAGGGAATCAACACAGGCATGTCCCGTGGGGTGCAGGGGCACCCAGGAGGCACTATTGCAGACACAGCACTGCCTTGCCACTAAGACATATTTTTTTCCTCAGATGTGAATAATTTCTGAAATCTGAGTGTCTTCCAAATAGCACCCCTGTTTAATGGGCACTGGCATTGCATGTGTTTATTGGTGCCCAGGTGCTCGTGGGGCACCTGGGAATGCAGCAGAGAAGGAGACAGATGAAGCCCCTGGCTTTGTGGAACTCACATCCATGGTGCGGGGAGGTGGAGAGAAAGGAATACATTAGCAAGATTATGTCAGGGAGCCATGAGTTCCAGAAGGAAATAAAATAAGGCAAAGAGAGAGAGAGCAACCGGGGAGGGACCTTGGGGAGACCTGCCCTGGAGAATTTTGGAGGTAAGGATTCTCTAAGGAGGTGACTTTTCAACTGAGCCCTGAAGGGGGAGAATTAATACAGGGTCCAAAGATAGGCATCCCCAGCTGAAGTTGCCTGGGCAAAGGCCCTGAGGTACAAAATAGCCTGCAAGGTTGGCCCGATTGGGTGGCTTGAAGCCAATGAAGGTGTCACTTTACTAAGGAGTAAAGTTGAGGTCTGCTGAGAGATGTGTGCTCCCCACCACCCACACCCCCAGCTCAAGCTGTGGCAAGATCTGCTGAGAAAGCATTCCAGGCAGAGGGAATGGCGTGTGCAAAGGTCCTGAGGCAGGAGGGAGCTTGGCACATTCAGGAGATGAAAGAGCGTCAGTGAGGCTGTTGCAGAGTGAAATGAAGGAGGGGGTAACACTCAGAGAGGTTGCCAGGGGCCACGTCATTACTGGACCTGTAGGCCTTGGGGGTGAGTTGGGATTTGAACCTGTATATCTATCTATCTATCTATCTATCTATCTATCTATCTATCTATCTATCTATCTATCTATATTTTGTCTCCCTAGATGCAGTTATCAGATCAGTAGCGGCTTAGAATGGAGGAAGGGGATTACTTCAGCCCCGTGTGCCGTGTGCTTTCAGTAGAGGCTCTTGGGGGCCCCGGGGAACCAAGTCCCCTCACCCTGGGGAGCTCAGGGATGCTGTTCTATGAGGCGAGGCTCCCAGGGTGAGGGGTGTGGAGGCAGCTGGAAACCACTGGCTGTGTCAGGGGAGCTGCTGCTACTTCAGGAGGACAGGAGAAAAGGGAGAGGGGGACCTGGGGAGGTGGCCAGAGGCCGGCCACTAGGGCTCCACTTCATCTGAGGCTGAAGGGCAGAGCCAGCCTCAGACAACTTTGTGTGGCTTGTACAGCACTTAGATTTCTCTGTCTCTGTCTCTCTCTCTGTTTCTGTCTCTGTCTCTGTCTCTCTCTCTCTATATGTATATATGAATTGCAATGTTTAAAAATCAGGATTTAAAATAATCCAGAATTCTGACTTGCTTGAACAATGGGAAACTCTGGCAGCCCTGGACCCACATTCCTGCCTGACAGGCCCCAGTTGGAATAGAGTGACAGCTGCCCAGTGTCGGGGGCCTGTGAGGTCCCATCGCCCACAGTCTCCACCACTCCCTGTTGTCTCCCGCCTGCCTCCTTTCACTCCTCGGTCCCTGGCCTGGTCCCTGAGGGCAGGGGAGTTTATGGTTGTTGCTGGGGGCAGTGGGGAGCCACAGTAGGGGTGAACCATTGAGGCCAGAGTGGCGACTTGGAGGAGATGAGGGGCGCCAGGAGCCCGGGGCGTGGTGGTCACCACCACACAACCCCCCCCCGCAGGTGCCAACAAGTCTTGAGCCCAGGCAGTGGGCACGGGATGGAAGGATGGCCCGTGCCAGCCTCCAGCCCAGACTGGTTTCATGACGACACTCTGTGAGTTTGTCTCCTTTTCCCAGGCTGTCTCCATCCCCTGCCCCATCATGCCCTTCTAGCTGACCTTTCATCCCACAAGGGACCTCTTCATGTCTGGATCAGACTGTCCGTAAACCGTACCGTAAAGCTGGCCGGAAGGCTGTCATCAGCAGTAATTGAAGGCTTTCAACCCCCACCGGGGCCACACCCTGCACAGGAGCCTGCTTCCTGGATGCGTGGGTGGCAGGGAGTCCTCTGTACGGTCTCCAGGGCATCGCAACCCCTGCGTTCGCCCCACGCCTGCATGCTCCTTCTTCCTTAGTCATGAACCACTGACCAGGGTTCCTGGTGACTCAGCACTCCGTTGCCGACTGTGGAAACCAAATTTCCCCAGAGCTTTGCAGAAGGAGCCTGTAGGGCCCAAGATGTCATTTCTAGTCTGGGGTCTGCCCTGGCTGCACTGTGGAGGGGGCATGGAGGGAGCAGAGTGGCATGGGGCTCTGTGGGCCTCAGTGCTGTAGTCACCTCTACATGCTTCTAGCTACTTCTCTCTGCTCGCACACCTGCCCTTGTGTTCTTGCTGGGTGTGGCCTTCTTTGTGAGGAAGGAGTGCTTCAGGGAGAAAGGAGAGATGGATGGCTGCAGAATGAGGTGGGCACTGGCTGCATCTCAAGGCCTCCCAGGCAGTAGGCCTGGCTAGCCCCATTATACAGAGGGGGAAGTTGAGGCTCAGTCCCACAGTGATGCACAAGCAGGTGTTGTTTCTGAGCTTGACAGGCAGGAGTCCTCGCCTCCACTTCAAAGTCCCCACTGTCATCCCCTTGGTCCTCTGACATGTCATGTTGAGAAGGCCAGGCACTGAGGTGGGCTGGCCGGGGGCTCCCTTCCTCCCCCACCCCGACTGGCCATGTCTGACTGGTCCTTTCTGGTGGAGTGCTGGTCTTTGGCCTGGGCTCACTGGGCCCTCTAGTCATCTTTCCAGCCCAGCTGGTGGCAGGTCTTCAACGGGGAACAGAAAGGCGTTTTCTACCCTGTATTTCCCTCCCAACTCATGCTTCAGCTATGAACATGCTTTAAAACTTAAAATCATCCCCGTAAATAACATTTAAGTACCGAGGGCCTAGAACTCAATGCTTGACCTACAGGTTCCTGAACATAACAGCTGTGTGACCTTGGGCAAGTTTCTCAACCTCTCTGTGCCTTGGTTTCTCATCTGGCAAGTGGGGGTGGTAACAGTGCCATATATTGAAGGATTTAATGTGCACAGAGTCCTTAGTGCAGGGCCTGGTACTAAATCAGCTTTGTGTAAGGCTGTGGCCACCATACTTGACCTTCACAGAAACCCTGTGAGATTTGTGCTGTCATTGGACCCATTTTCTAGCTGAGGAAACTGAGGTTCAGAGCAAGTAGTGACTTCCCCCAAGGTCAAGCCATCACTTAAACATCTCAGGAAATAATAATGCCACTGAAGGGATCAGGCAGGGTGGACTGGCACAGCCGCCCGCCCAGGCACACTGAGGGACCACCGCCCCGTCCCCTGCAGTGACAAGCCCCCTCCCCAGGCCTCCCTTTGCCTAGGAGCCAGCTCCTCCCCAGCCCCCAGACTCTGGGGCCGCCTGGGGAAACTGTTGTGGATCTAACCCCTTCTTGGGAGTCTTCCCCTCCCAACACCCTCTCCCGTAAGGAGCCATCTCAGTCACACCACCCCCCCACCGCCCCCAGTTTCCAGAAAATTCTCTATGGGAGTTAAAAACAGCCCTTGGACCCCTTTGAGCCCTGCCCTGCAGATGGCCTGACGATCATGCGACCCGGTGTGGCTGGATTCCGCAACGGTGGTTAAGCGTTATTTATTTCCTTAATGCACATGTATACACATACAGCTGTCTGGAAGGATTCCTGGGCTCGGAGCGGGTGTGAGTCAGGGCTCTCGGAGCACGCCTGCACGCTGGTGTCTGGGCCTACGTGAGCCCATCCGTGCATATCAGCATTTAAAATTTAACAGCTTTATTATGGAAAATTTCAAAAATGTACAGAAATCAAGAGGACCAGACAGTGATTCCCTCATCCCCACCCCTCGGCGTCATCATCAGCAATGTTTTGCAATCTTGTTTTATCACCTCCTTGCGGGCTCCCTCTCTTGCTTTTTTCCCTTTATGGCTGGAGTATTTGAAAGCCAATTGTAGACATCATACTATGCGTGCCATTAAAAAAACACACACACACACACACTTTTACTTCTGAAATAATTCTAGAGTTGCAGGAAATTGCTAAGACAGTACAGGGTGGTCCTACATACCCTTCACCCAGTTCTAATGGTTACACCTCACATAATTATGCTACAATATCACAATTGACATTGGTAGAGAACACGCGCGTGTGTGTGCATGCGTGCGTGTGTGTGCACCTGTGTGCATGCATAGTTCTGTGCCATTTTGTCACATGTGTGGATTCACTTCACCGTCATCACAATGAAGACTAGAACTACTCCATCATCACAAAGATCTCCCCATACAGTCACACCCGCTGCCCTACCCCTGACCACCTCTGACCCCATGGCAACCACAAATATGGTCTCCATCTCTATAATTTTGTCATTTGAGAATGTTATATAGATGGAATCATCTAGCATGTGCCCTCGGAGGTTGGCTTTTTTTTCCATGCAGCACAATGCTCCTGAGATCCATCTGAGTTGTTTTGTGTGTCAGTGGTTCATTCCCTTTTATGGCTGGGGAGTAACCCACGATGTGGCCATGCCACAGACTGCTTAACTGTTCACCTCTTGAGAGGCGTCTGGGCTGTTTCCAGTTTGGTGCTATTCTGAATAAAGCTGCTGCAGGTTTTCGTATGGATATAAGTTTTCATTTCTCTGGGCTAAATGCCCACCCAGGAGTGGGATTGTATAAATGTCTGAGTTTATGTTTAGTTTGAGAAATGGACAAGCGCTTTTCCCAAGTAGCTGTACAGGTTTATTGTTTGGAAGAGAGGCATCTATTAGGAGGAACCCAGTGAGGCTGCCCCAGGATCCTGAGCAGCCTGTGTGCTGTGCTAAGTTCCTTTCCCACAGGGGGCGTTTAGTCCCCTCTTTCCAGAAGAGACAGCCAAAGCCCAGAGCTAGCAAGTGGGAACATCAGAATTTGATTCCAGCCCCGTCTGGCTCCAAAGCTGCGGGGTTGGTACCCTCCCGTGCTGGGTGGCAGGAATCGGTGTGGAATGCCTTGGGGAGCAAGCAGTGAGCAGACCAAGGGAGTTGGGGAGGAAGAGCCTGGCCGGGGGAGCACAGACTCTGGTGAGAGGAGGGGAGACAGAACCTGCCCACTCTCTCATTGCCAGGCTGAACCAGCTCCCGCCTCCTGGCCTTCACACTGGCCCTTCTTCTCTCCATCACAGATGGGGCTGTTGATCTGTTGCTAGCTGGGTCTCGTTGGCCCCAGTGGGTGGCCCTGCCTTCCCTGCCATGTAGGTTCCTGCAGGAGGGGTCTCCCCCCCAGCCCCATCTGCACCCTGGGACCTCCAGCCTTCCCCTATCAGCCTGAGAAGGGTAAAGCACAGAAGACCCATTCTTTGCAATTCATCCTCCCCTGCAGCAAACTCTGAGCCTCTTTGCTGTGCTTTGGTGTCATGAAGATGCTATTGGTGGCGAGGATGGCAACACCTACGGTTTCCCAGGCACTGTGGCTGGTGCTTGAATACACGATTTCGTGTGATGGGCATGACCACCCTGTCGGCAGGCTTTATCACCACCGCTTTAGAGACACGCATGCAAAAGCTCCCCTAGTTCACAAGTGGCAGAGCTGGGAGTCAGAACCGTGCCCTCTGACCAAAACCTGGGCATCTCCTGGCTGAGCCAGTTAGGACAGCCTGTCACCAATTCTGCTGAAGGAGTCTTATCTTTTGAGCGCAGAATGGGCGGGGCTGGGGCTTTGAGAGATCTAGACTCCACATGGGGGGTGGGGGGGCCCGTCTGCCCAGCTGTGGGTCCATGGTGGTCCAGGTGGCAGTGGAGGGGCCCAAGGGATGAAGTCTCTGCCCGGCCCAGGGTTCCAGGCCTGCCCTTCTCCTCAGCTGGCCACTTCTTACCTTCCTAGCTGTGTGAGCCCAGGTAGGTGACTTAGACTCTCTGAGCCTCCTTGTCGCCTCCATGTGGGGAAGTCAGCCTTTCCCCTCCTGGGCTGGCCTAGCCCCCAACAGGTTCCTAACCTGGAAAGTAGCCAGTTGTTAGAAGGAGGACGAGTGGATTGGCAGGTGAGCCCCCTGCCTGGGATCCCAGCCCTGGCCCTGGTCCCAATACTTCCCGTGACCCTGGACAAGTCACTTTAGCTCGGGGCCTCTGTTTCCACTTAGCAAACATGGCTACCACGACAGGATTGAGCTGACTCGTGACGGCTTTTTGTGGACCATGATACACGACATAAATATGGAGCTTTTCTGTTCTATCAAACCACAAGTCTAGGGCTCTGTGTTTTTATTTCTGAGCCTGCTTTGCTTTTGTGACTCCAAGTTCATTTTTTAAAGTTGAGTTGGGCAAGTATCTTTCTGATCAGATCACATTTTCTGTACGCTGGGGGAGTGGGGAACAGAATCCCCCCTCTGTGTGCTGGCTTTGAGTTTACTGGCATTTCCTGAGTACTTTGAGTGCCAGGCTCAGCGCTGGGGATGGAGACGGGAGCCGGGCATGGTCTCTGCCCTCCAGGGGCCCACAGCCCACTGGGGGGTCAGGAGTGAACGGACCATCATGACACAGGGTGGTCTGTGGGGGGGACCTGGCAGGCCAGGTTAGGGAGAGGAGGACCTCTCAGGTGACTTCCTTGGGACACAGAAGTCCAAGATGAGTCATAAAAGATTGAGTGGGAGACGGGCAGGCAAAGAAGTGGAGAAGGGTGTTGTAGGCGGAAGGAACAGCACAGGCCAAGGCCTGGAGGTGTGTAAGTGCAGTCACACCCCCGCCCGCTTCTCCATGAGTCCCAGCTGTGTGAATTGCCCACATCACCGTCCACGGTGCTTTCCCTGCTGGAGGCTGAGGTTTACCGTAAGACTGGGCTGCTTCTGTCATGCCCAGTTGGCACCTTGGGGCTGCGAAGTGTCTTTGTCTATCCTTAAAGATTTATGACTCCATCTGTCTGTTCTTCCGTCACCCATCCATCCATGCATCCATCTCTCTGTTCATCCATTAGTCATCTATTCATCCATCTATCCGTCTTGTCTGTTTATCCATCTATGCATCTGTTCATCCATCCATGCATGCATGTGTCTGTTCGTCCATCCATCCATTCATCTATTTATCCATGCATCCATCCATCCATCCAAGCATCTGTGCATCCATCTGTTCATCCATCCATGCATCCGTCTGTCTATCTGTCCAACCATCTATTCATCCAGCCAGCCAGCCAGCCTTACATTTAACAAGTATTTACTGAGCGCTGACGACATGCCAGGCCCTGCTGGGCAGAGCCTTCTCCGGGGCGGTGCAGGGCAGGTGATGAGGAGACATGAGCTGAGGTTTGCTTCGCTCCCTGCCGGGGCCCCGCCCAAGACGGGCGCAGACTTGCACCTGGAGTCCCTCCCTCCCCGTCCTGGGCTGCCTGATCTTGTTAGGAGGGAGGTGGCCCTCGGCTCCCAGCTTGGGAAACTGTCCCTGACAATCTGCTCTTGAGAGCGTCACCTCCTCAGACGAGGGCGAGGAAATCACCCCAGATCACAGACAGCTGCACACCCCGCAAGGATGTGGGCTTCCTGCCACCCTGCTGAGAACCCCACCCTGGCTGCCTTTCTAGGGATGTTAACCCCAGGCTCGCTGAGTCACTGCTGATAACGCTTCCAGCTTTGTCTCCCCACCACAGGCCTTTGTGTTTCCAGACAAAACCCTAAATGCTCACGCTGCCCATCCAGCATCTCGATAGCCCATCCCAGCTGGTCCCAGAGCCTCAGAGCAGCCTTTTTACTTATGTGACTTAAAGCAAGTCCCCAGCAGTGGTGCTTGGGAAAGCCAAAGCTATCACTAACCTCCCTGTACATCCCTGCTGGCGTCCTGAGCCCAGAGGTCCATGACCTGGGCTCCTATCTGGCCACTCAGAGATTTGGAAAATTTGAGTCCTGTTGTAAAGTAGGGCCATTTCACACAGAAATGTGAACATCTGGCTTGTCCTGTAAACAGGAGGATTGGCCAACACTGCGCCCAAGTGCCAGCCTACTGGGGGACGGGGGCTGGGGCCCAGCAGGACTGCCCGTTTAGGGGAATGTGGGCTCCCTGGTATCCTGTTTCATGATGGAGAGAAGAGTGGAGAGAGGCAGGACTGAGTTGGTCAAGGTCAAGAGAGAAGGGACAGCGCTGCCTCCTGCAGGCGCTCTTGGTGACCCCTGGTGTAATGACGTTGCAGGGTTGGGGCCCACTGGGGTGGCTTTATTTCAGCTGGAGGGCCCGACCATTCCTTCTGGGAGGGGTGAGCTTCCTGTAAGGGAGTGAGTTCCCTGTCCCCCAACCTGGCGGTAAATCCATTCTGGGCCGAGAACACAGCATGGGGAAGGTAAGCCTCAGAAGCAGGGTCAGAAGTGACCTCCTGAGGCTTTGGGGTGTTGTGGGCCTGGATCTCAGGGGGCAGAACTGTGCCCCCCCACTTTGAGATGGGAGGTGGGCTCAGAGTTAAGACAGGTGGGCTTCAGAGGTGCTCTGAAGACGGGCCTGGGGGCTCTGAACAGAGCACCGTCTGTGGCTGGTAAGGGCCAGAGCGGTACCTCCAAGCCCCGACCCCTGGGTACATGGGGTGAAGCCTAACTTGGGCAGTGTGGATGAAGTTTTGCTCCTGGGGGGATCCTGGTAAAGTCACTATAATTTGGATGCATAATGGAAACCTGACTCTTTGTTATCACAGGCCTTGTCTTTGGGACATAATTTCTCTGATAAATGCTCGTTGTGTACCCACTTTGGGGGTCCTCAGTTCAATCAAAACACCATTCTTGCCTCAGGGAAAACACAGTTGGGGGCATAGGGAAGGCTTCCTGGAGGAGGTGATACCTTGGTGGGAGTTGAGAAGGATGCAGTGAGCATTTCGCCAGGTGAAGCCCAAAGGAGAAGGGGCCCAGGCAAAGGGAACAGAAGGGACAAAGGGAGAAGGCACTGAGGCATGATGGCTCCCAGCCTGTTGGGGACAGGAGGACTGAGGTTAACTGGCACCGGGGGCTGAGGCTGATGCAGTAAGTGCTCATTGGAGGCTGGATCAAAATGGCCTTGTCAAGAGGCTCAGGAAGTAGGAGCTAGAAATTTACCCTGATGCCAGTGGGGAGCAATGAAAGGGTTTTCAGGAAGGGAGTTGGGTGCATTTTATAGAGCCCTCAGCTGGGTATGGAAAGTAGAGGGTGGGGAGCACCATTGCAGTGCCAAGGGGTGGGCATGGGTGGTGAGGAGAGGCGAGATGAGGAGGAGCTTTAGAAGGAGCCCTGGGGACCACTGGCCGGTGGGGATGTAGGAGGTCTCCTCTCTGGGAGGTGGGGACGCAGAGCCAAGACCTTGGTAGTGACAGACTCAGGGACAGTTCCCTGGAAGCCTCTCCCCCAAACACCCTACGAAGAGGTCCCGAGATCACTGGTGTTACAAGGTACATGATGTAGGGACGCAGGGAATAGTTTAGATCTGAAGGATGATGATGAGCGCATGTCGAGGGGAGAGTAGAGGCATCTTTGGCAGATGGCACAGCATGTACTAAGGCCCTGTGGCCACAGAGACAGAGAGGAGAAGGGCCAAAATGTGGCCTGCGTGGCCAAACAGAGAGCAAGGTATGAGATGAGGTGGGAGGGTACAGGAGCCAGACCACAGGGACACGGGGGAGCCACTGAAGTGCTTTAGGTGGTGACATCATCTGATGTGTCTGCCATGGTCACCAGGCTGCAGGAGGTGACATTCTTAGATCCATCCAGGAGCGGGAGGTGAAAAGTGAACTCATATGACTCCCATAACCATAAAAAATACTAAACTGCATACATCATATGTATTCATTTCCTTGGGCTGCCATGACATACTGTCACAAACAGGGTGGCCTAAAACAACAGAAATTGGAAGAAATACTGTTCAGTGTTTAAAAAAATAAAAAATAAAAACAAAAAAACCCAGAAATTGTTTTGCTCAGAGCTCTGGAGGCTAGAAGTCTGAATTAAGATGCTGGCAGGACCACACTCTCTCTGAAGGGCTCAGGGAAAGGACCCTTCCTTGCCTCCTCTAGCTTCTGGTGTTCGCTGGCAATCCGTGGTGTTCCTGGGTTTGTGGCTGCATCCCTCCTTCATCACATCACGGGCCTTCTTCCCTCTGTCTGTGTCTCTTCTTATACGGATCCCAGTGATTGGATCAGGGCCTACCCTAATCCACAGCGACCTCATCTTGACCTGATTATATCAGCAAAGACCGTATTTCCAAATATGGCCACACTCACAGGTACCCAGGCTTAGGACGCAGACATATCTTTTTGGGAGGACACAATCATCCCACAACGTCAGAGGATCCTGATTTTGTTTCGAAAACACACACATGGTCACTCACGTTCTGTTTCTTGATGTGGATGCCTGTTTCGCAGGAGTTTTCACTCTGAAAATTGAGCTATACATTTATGATCCATGCATTTTTCTGCACATGTGTTCTATTTCAGTTAACACATTAACATATACACACATGCCGAGAACAGAGGCTGGCAGCCACTGTACCATGATGTTAATAGAGGCTTCCCCTGGGTGATGGGTTTATGGATTAATTTCATTTTCTCCCCGGATGTTCCAAATTTTCTGCCATAAGCATGTGTTAACTTTATTGCATAATAAATCCATGTGTATCATAAAAGAAGAGCTGTGATGGAACCCTTACTCACCGGTCCTTCTCTGAACCCAAAGCTATTGTAACAGGAGGTGCGGTTTTAACAGGAATTTGGCCTCTGCCCTTAGAATCTGTTCCAAATAAATATTTTTAGCCTCATTATTCACTCCCTTCAAATGTCCTGCTAATGATTTGTGGCTCTGATGATCCCAACAGACGTTCTTTGGAGCTTGTGGCTTGGCAGTTACCTCACCTGTGTCCCCTTCCGGACGGAGGATGAAGGTAATAATAGAACTGACCTCATGGGTGGCTGGGAGGCTTCATTGGAATAATGCACGTGAAACCTTCTGCACAGGGCGGGGCTGCCACGAATAACCTCCTGATTAGGAAATGCCCAGGGTACGGTGGCAGGCATCTCAGTGTCCTAGTTTAATGGTTCAGCCGGTCAGGGAAAGTCCAGTAAATGAGACCTCGCCCCACTGCACGTGGTCATCCCTGGGGAATGGTCGGGGGTGATGGGGGCTTCCCTTCCCGGCATGCTTTCCCGTTTTGCCCCCTTTTAATACAGCTTGGTGCGCTTCCCCTGCTGGCCTCCTTACCTGTTGCGGCTGTGTGCTATTTCATCGCGTTTAAGGCCCTGCGCTGCCATGACGGTTAAGTCATCACGGGAAGATTTGGAGGGGGCAGGTGGGGGTGAGGTGAGAAGGTGGCTGGCCTAGAAGAGCCAGTGTTGGTGGGGTGAGGGGGAGGAGCTCTTCCTTCTGCCCTCCAGACCCCGCCTAATGCCATGGGCCCCACCCACTGCCATGGACCACGCCCCTGGAGGTGGTACCTCGCCAGGTCTTTGCTCCGCCAGACCCGCAGCCCGAGGGCTTTGGAGTTTGAGCTGTGCCTTATTTGGAACCTGGTCTTTCCTTTGGTAATAGCTGTCCATATTACAAATGCAGAAACCCTCTGTCCCAGCTGGGCTGCTGCCCAACAATAATCCTACAAATAAACTGGAACTCCTGGGACATTATTTATGTACAAGTTATCCTTTGCAACATTGTTTGTAAAAGCCAGATGCTGAAAACAACCTAAACCCTCCATCAGTAGGGGGCTGATTAAAGACACTGGCCCAATCCATATAATGGAATACTGTACTCTGCTGTTGTAAAGAACAGTGAGGAACTGTCTCTAAGCTTTATTAGCTGAGAAAAGCAAGATTCAAGACAGTATATAGTATATACATCTTTGCATAAAAAAGGGATAGCTGAGTATATATTTGTATCAGTTAATATTTGCATGAAGAAACTGTGGCTACCCACCGAATGACTAAAGGTTACCTGTGGAGGTGGGGGTGAAACTTAGTGGTTGGGACACACGGGAAGGGGAAGGGACACAGATTTGTTCATAGCCTGTTTTCTTTTTTGGGGACCCATGTGAACTTTCTAGTTTTCAAAATTGCTAATTAAAAAAAAAGAAGTAGCATCTTTGAAACAAAGCACATTTTAAAGTAGCAGCTTGGGCTCAGGTGTCCCATTGCATCTCACTTCAGCCTCTGATAGCTGTGTGACCTTGGGCAGGTTACTCACCTCTCTGTTTCAGTTCCTTCCTCCATGAAATGGGGGTAATAGCAGTTCCAACTTCGGGCTGTTGGGAGGATTAAATGAGATCAATGTGCCCAGTGCCTGGCATGCAGTAAGCGAATAGCAAGAGTGAGTTGATGGTGGCAGAGGGTTGGCTTTCTGAAAGCAGCACAGTTTGGAACAGGCCCCAGGAAGCAGGATGTGAACTCTAGCGCTGCTGTGAGTCCTCTTTCTCTGGTGTCTGTGTCTTCCCTCTGCCGCAGGGGCCCTGGCCTGATGGGAGCCACTTGTTAAGTGACAGTGGAGTCTCCTCCTGCTTCCCGTCCCCTTGCTCAGTGCAGGCAGTGTGGGGAGATCTCACAGCCCTGAGTCCTGAGTGTGCATCTTCTGGGAAGCAGGGAGAAGGGGTTGAGTTCAAGCATGTGAGGATCGGTTGGGTTGCTGTGAATAGGGACTCAGAGTGGAGAGTCCCCTGGCTCTGGCCTCCTGTCCTGTCTGACCCATTGGCTCTACTTCTTGGAAACCGTAAGTGTGAGGAGCCCAGGGTGTAGTTCTTGCATTGAACCCCACGACTGCCCACAGCCCTCATGCTGCATGGATGACGCCAGCAGAGAGGGCACCGCCTGCCCAAAGCTGAGCCGTGAACACAGAGTGAGCCAGACCCCAGCCCTCGGGTCAGAGGCCTTCTCACCTCCTGCCCAGGGAGGGTTTTTTCCAGAAGGTTCTACCCACCATGGCTTTGGGGGCTGGTTTCATTGACTAAACAGCCCCTGTGCCTCACTTTGTTCACCTGTGAAATGGGGGTGATTGCCCTCCTGCCTCCTCCTCTTGAGGATAAGGTGAGGCTGACTGTCACTTTGGAGGGACCAGGGGACCTGTGCCCTCATTTGCGTGTCTGCCTTATTTTTTTTTAATTAATTATTTATTTATTTTGTCTGTGCCAGGTCTTAGTTGCAGCATGCGGGATCTTCGTTGCAGCACGTGGGATCTTTAGTTGTGGCTTGCGGGCTCATAGTTGCGGCATGCAGGCGTCTTTGTTGCAGCATGTGGACTCTTAGTTGCAGCATGTGAACTCTTAGTTGTGGCCTGCATGTGGGATCTATTTCCCTGACCAGGGATCAAACCTGGGCCCCCTGCATTGGGAGCGTGGAGTCTTACCCACTGGACGACCAGGGAAGTCCCTGCCTTTACTCAGTGGAGACGGTCCTGAAGTCCAAGTCAATGTGGCTTCTGTCACGTAACTGCTCTTTAAAATAGAGTGGACTTGTCAACTATGTGTAGACATGTAAGACACAGCTCCAGACTCAGGTGTCTTGGAATTTGAGTTTTGTATAAATTTGTTCCATTTCTGTTGACGCCTCCATCCTGCCAGGCTGGCGGGAAAGTTTAGCCTCGGTTTGTCAGGGCTAACCCACCTGCGGGAGTGCATGCTGTGATGCACGGGGCGTGTCAGTGGCCCCTTGAGATCTGGAGGTTTGGAGCTGCTTGGAACAAGACCTTGTGGTCAGGGTCATCCGCTTTCTCTCTTGTGGTCTCTCTGACACTCAGGAGTCAGAATGGGTGTCCCTTCCTCTTCTTCTTCCCCTACTCAGCATAATCTTTATCCTATTGCTTCCAACATGCTTCTGGTCCAAACATGGTGGCCTGGCCTCAATTCCCTGGAGGCCCAGAGGGCTAGAACAGGGGTTGGCAAACTTCCTGTAAAGCACCAGATAGTAAATATTTCAAGCTTTACAGGCCGTAGTATAATCTCTGTAGCAACAACTCAACTCCGCCCCTGTGGGTCAAGAGCAGCCCCAGACAGTACATAAGCAAACGGGCAAGGCTATGTTCCAATAAAACTTTATTTACAAAAATAGCATAGCGAAAGAAGCAATCAACTTGGGAAACAGTTCAAAAAATTAAAAACAGGGAGATTGGGATTGACATATCACACTACTGTATGTAAAATAGATGACTAAGAAGCACCTACTGTATAGCACACGGAACTCTACTTAATACTCTGTAATGGCCTATGTGGGAAAAGAATCTAAAAAAGAGTGGATATATGTATAACTGATTCACTTTGCTATACACCTGAAACTAACACAACGTTGTAAATCAACTATACTCCAATAAAAACTAAAAAACGAAACAAAACTGGAAGTGATCCAGCAATTCCACTTCTGTGTATATATCCAAAGGAATTGAAATCAGGGTCTCGAAGAGCTATCTGCAGCCCCATGTTTGTTGCAGCATTATTCCCAACAGTCAATATATGGAAACAACTTAAGTGTTCACTGACAGATGGCTAGATTAAGAAAATGTGGAATATACATACAATGGAATATTATTCAACCTTAGAAAAGAAGGAAATCCTGCCATTTGTGACACCGTGGATGAACCTGGAAGACATGTTGAATGAAATAAGCCAGTTACAGAGAGATAAATACTGCATGATCTCACTTATATGAGGAATCTAAAATAGTCAAACTCACAGAAGCAGAGGTATGGTTGCCAGGGGCTAGGGTGATGGGGAAAGTGGGAGTTGCTGTCCAGTGGGTATAAAGTTTCAGCCATGCGAGATGAATAAATTGTAGAGATCTGCTATATAACATAGTGCCTGTAGTTAATAATACTGTATTGTGCACTTAAACATTTGTTAAGAGGTAGATCTCATGTTAAGTGTTCTTACCACATTAAAAAACAAAAACACACAAGAAAACCCAAATCAGGCTGTAGCTGGCTGCTCCCTGGCCTCGACCTTTGCAAGCCAAAGCCTTTATGTAAAAACCCAGAAAGTGCTCCCGAAGTACCGTTGTACTTCCCCTGGAGGCCATGAGCAAGGGCAGGCTCTTTGCTCAGAAAAAAGGAAAAGGAGAAAATGCCCAGAGGATTGAGACTTTTTTTTTTTTTAATTTTAAAGTTTATTTTTTATTTTATTATTATTATTTTTTAAAGGAATTCCTTTATTTTTATTTTATTTATTTATTTATTTATTTATGGCTGTGTTGGGTCTTCGTTTCTGTGCGAGCGCTTTCTCTAGTCGCGGCAAGCGGGGGCCACTCTTCATCGCGGTGCGCGGGCCTCTCACTATCGCGGCCTCTCTTGTTGCGGAGCACAGGCTCCAGACGCGCAGGCTCAGTAGTTGTGGCTCACGGGCCCAGCCGCTCCGCGGCATGTGGGATCCTCCCAGACCAGGGTTCGAACCCGTGTCCCCTGCATTGGCAGGCAGATTCTCAACCACAGCGCCACCAGGGAAGCCCCAGTATTGAGACTTTTGTAAGTCAAATACTCCCTAATTTACCTTTCGGTGGGGGTGTGGCGGGGAAGGGGGGATACATATTCCTACAGTGATTTGCCTAAAGCTACCTGTGCTTGATCTGGGGTCATCAGATTCTCAAAAGCTCTTTTGTGACCATCCTCAGTTCTGGTAAGTCCCAAGCACTCCCAGATGTGTGACTAAGGCCTCTCAACTAAAGCCAGTCTGGGGTGGAGTCCTGGTCACATCACTTTCTGCCTGTGTGACATTAGGCAAGATACCCTGCTTCTCTTTGTCTTGGTTGCCTAATCTGTAAACTGAGGAAAGCCGCACCACCTCTGCTCAGGGTTTTCCCAAGGCTCACATGACACAGTATCTGTCAGATGCCCGGCACCGAGCCTGGTGCAGGTGGGTGTTTAACGAATGGGAATTAACAACCCAGCCTCACGTTTAATTATCTTGGAAAGAGACTTTAAGGCAACCAATAAGAGAGATGCTTAGAAGTAGAAATGGCAGGATTCGGCAAGTGAAATCATTCAAGTCCCGCTTCCTTCTGTGTGTCTGTGGGCTTGCTATGTAACTTCCCTGAGCCTCAGTTTCTGCATCTGTGAAATGGGGATAATGAAGAGGACCAACTTTTGGAGGACTTCAGTGAAACAGTGCACAGTGCCTGGCATGCAGTTGGTGCTTCATAACTGGGAACTGTTTAGTGTTAACCTCTGCTGGGTCCCTTCCTCACTGCCTTGTGCTTATTTTGACTCATCTGGGTTTCCCTAGTAACCAGTAACCCCTGTAGACAGGCTCCAGGTCTTGGCTGGAGCAGCGAGGGTGCTTCATCCCTCGGATCACTCAGGGAGAGGGTCTTGTGCTGAGGCTTCACTCGCCCAGAGCCTGGACACCAGCATCTGCTGGAATTTATAAAATCATTTCATCTTCATCATCTCTATTTGCACAGCTACCCGCTACCTATGGCCAATAGTCCAGGCTTTCCACTGTGATAGATGTGTTCTGAGTCCTTTAAGAATTTTTTTTTGGTTTAAAAAAAAATGAGTTGGTTTCAAGAAAAATATTAAGCAGAGAAAGAGTACCGGAGGAAAAATCTTACGTGATTCAAGTTTGGGAAGGCCTGGAATAGCGTAGAGAGCAGGCCTGGGTAAACATGGTGAGGGGATCGGGGATGGTGAAATAGGACCCAGATTTTGCAGGGGGACAGGGTGATACTTCAAGGACTTCTACTTACTTAACATCTCCAAGCCTCAGTTTCCTCATCTGCAAAATGTGGGAGGTGATGATGGTGAGAATTCATTGAGGTCAAGCACATGAAAGGCTTGGCACGTCTAACACTCAGGTGTTAATTTTTAGGGTGGGGAGGGGAGCTGAATGTGATATGGTGTCCTGGATTGGGTCCTGGAACAGAAAAAAGGGCATTCGTGGAAAAACAGGGGAAATCCGAATAAAGTCTGGAGTGTATGTAGTTATAATAATGTACTGATATTAACGGCTTAGTTTAGACAGAAGCTAAGTCACGTGAGATGTTAGCATTAGGGGAAGCCGGGTGAAGCATGTGCGGGACCCTCTGTACTATCTTTGCGACTCTTCTGTCAATCCAAAATGTCTCCAAAATAAAGTTTATTTACAAACATCAAAATGAATGGGGGCCAAATGCTATAATCAGAGAAGGGAGGTGCTGAGTCCAGCTTAGGAAATTAGGGAAAGGCCTCCCGGAGAAAAGGAAGGCTGAGTCTCGGAGGAGAAAAGGAGGAGGGAACAGCTGTCTCTGGGAGAGGAAGCAGGAAAGCAAGCCCTTCCCAGCCTCCTGGACTTTGCATCTGTTTTCCCCAACCTGGAGCTACTCTTACCTCCTTCCCTTAATCTGGTTCAAAGCAAGTGTTAGCCCCTCAAGAGCTCTCCTGCCTCCCTACCTGGGTCCCCTTCACTGCCACATGCCCTCAGGGGCCCCCGTCCTTTCACTTCTTGGCCCATCTCACCGTTGTGATGAATGAGTTCTGTGTGGGATTCAGGGCCGGCCATGTGGGTGGGCATCCTGTGTATTCATTGGTTCACAGCCCTTGCTCTCAAGGGCCCCATACTTAGTTGAATGCCCTGATGTCATCATTTTGAAATTCTTAATAACTTTTGAATTGAGGGCCCTGCATTTTCATTTTGTACTGGGCCCCCCACCAATTATGTAGCTGGTCATGGTGGGATTCATGGGCTGAGCATCTCCCCCTGCTGGACTGTTGTACTAGTTTCCTGGGCTGCTGTGACAAATTACCACCAGGCTGGGGGCTTATAACAGCACAGCTTTTATTATCTTACAGTTCTGGAGTCTGAAGTCTAACATGGGGCTGCAGGGCTGTGTTTCTTCTGGAAGCTGTCAGGGAGAATCCTCATCCCTCCTTTCCCAGCCTGCATTCCTTGGCTCGCAGCTCCTTCCTCCATCTTCAAAGCCAGCAGTGCTGCATCTTCTCTTCCCTATGACCTCTGCTTCCATCATCACATCTTCTCTGACTCTGACCCTCTTGCCTCCCTCCTAAAAGGACCTGTGACTAGGCTGGGCCCAGATTATCCAGGATAATCTCCCATCTCAAGATCCCTAATTTACTCACATCGGCAAAGTCCCTTTTACCATGTAAGGTAACATGCACAGGTTCCAGGGATTAGGATGTGGTTATCTTTGGGAGGCCATTATTCGGACTACCACCACCGTGATAGCTGGAGGGCAGGGCCTTATCTGCTCACCATTGTATTCCCCCGACCTGGGAAGTTTAGAGTAGATGCTCAATAAATAATTGAATGAATGAATAAATGAATGAATGAGGCATTGTGCATGGCTGGAGCATTCTGTGTGAGGACAAGGAGGGCAGGGTCTGGGCAGTCACTTTGCTGGGCTGGAGCTCTATGTGTGGGTGTGAGTAGCAGCCACTGAGAAGCTGGCCTTAAGTGACAGAGGCCCAGAGAAGGTGGCCACTTCCCATCGTGGGCCACCCTTGGTGGTCCTTGGCCTTTCCACGTCATCCCAGCGAATTCCCTGGCAGTCCAGTGGTTAGGACTCTGCACTCTCACTGCTGAGGGCCCGGGTTCAATCCCTGGTCGGGGAACAAAGATCCCACAAGCCGCGCGGCACAGCCAAATCGACAAACAGAAATACCAAGTCATCCCAGTGTTCCTGGTGGCCCTCAATGTCCTTGGCTGCCTGGTCACAGGACACATGTGCTTTGCTTTCCTCCCCCTACACCATCACCTCCTCTCCACGAGGGTCACCCTCCTCTGCCTTCTGGGGGTTGTTGGATGGGGCCGGGACCAGTGAGGCAACCATGGTATCACAACGCTCTGAGAGGTGCTGCATCACGGTGGGGAGGCAGCAACCCAGGGACCTGGAGGTCACTCAGCGTGTACTGTGGATTAGAGGAAGAGTCAAGGACACAGGTCAGGGCCATGACCTGGAGGTCAAGCCTGAAGGCCCCGGCCCCTCCTCACACCAGCCGTGCGACGGTTTTTCCTTTGGTTCCAGCAAATGCTGAGCACCGACTGCACGCGGGCGCTGTGCTGAGTCCGGGGGTAGTGCAGCTGAAAGGCTGGCTGAGTCCCTGTGTTCCTGACATTCAGAATCTCCCAGGGGGCACTCAGCACAGCCCGTGCAGAGGTTACAGGATGAGAGGAAGAGGCAGGGACGCTTCGAGGTCATTTCAGAGAGAGCAAAGCACTGTGAGAAAAGGACAGCAAGCTGAGGGGTGAGGGGTCCCCCGGGACAGGCTCGTCCAGGCCTCTCCGAGCAGGTCCCGTTCCAGCCCAGCCCGAAGGACAGAAGCAGGAGCCACGTGGAGAGCACGGGACCCAGAGCTTCGGGCAGAGGCAAAGGCCTGGGCGGAGGACGAGGTGGGAGAGGGGGCCGAGGGCACGCAGACCTTCAGGAGCCAGGCTCCGAGAGGAGGGGGCAGGGGCGTGGAGTTCCTGGTGGCCTGGGGGGGGGTGGAGGTGGCTTTAGGGAGAGTGGCTGGGAGGCTGGGCAGGTGAGGGGGTCCAGGGTGACTGGGAGAAGAGGGCTTGTTTGGAAGATGCTCTGGAAGTCAGCCCACAGGACTGTGAAAAGGAAGCCCACTCCCTGCCAAGCCACCCCCTGGGGTTCTCCAGCCAGGCCCCAGCCCCAGCCCCGGGCCTCTGGGTGTGACGAGTCAGCCTCCCGGCTCCATCCTCAGCGCTGACACTGGGAAGTCGGCCATTCCATCTGAAGCAGGGGCCCGGCCCCACGCCAGGATGGAAGATTGGGTCCCCTCCACCTCTTCGTCCCTCCCCCCCGAGCCATTTGTCCCTTAGATGGATGTCTGGGGGGCATTGGTAGCCGTGGGAGCCCAGGAAGGCTCCTTCCCACCTCACCCTGGGTAGACAGAGAGCGCCAGGGGTATCCCTCCAGGGGACCCCTAGGAGTCACCTGGGCACTCCCAGAGCAGCCTAACCTCTGAGGGCCTCAGCGGTCCACAGCCTCAGCTATTCGTGCCCATCACCCCCAGAATAAACCTCCCAGGGACGTTATGGCTGACCCTGCAAAGCCCGTGCCAGGGCAACACCAAGCACCAACCAGGGAGGGGGCCCTGGAGCCAGAGCCGGGAGGTCTGGGTCTCCTCCAGGGCCCAGCTGACCAGCTAGCTAGAGGCGCCTGGCATAAAGCCTTTGCCCAAGGCGGCCTTCCACCTGGCGCTCTCTTGCCACACTATTCTCTTGGGTCACTCTTGTTGATATTGAAATACTGAAACACTTCCAGACTCAGTGAATAGCTGCAGCCCAGAGATCTCCCAGAGCACCCCCATCACCCCAGCCACCCTGGCCCCATCCCTGGAGCTCCCATGACCAGCACCAAAGGGTTAGTGCTCAGCATGGGGCAGGGCCCAGGACAGTGACGGCATACGCTCTGATAGGTATCTGTGGCGTCAAGGTCAGGTACTTTCAGTGTTAGCCCTGCTGCCTCTCAGCTCCCTGACCACC
This sequence comes from Balaenoptera acutorostrata, assembly GCF_949987535.1. Taxonomy (NCBI): domain Eukaryota; kingdom Metazoa; phylum Chordata; class Mammalia; order Artiodactyla; family Balaenopteridae; genus Balaenoptera; species Balaenoptera acutorostrata. The sequence continues at coordinate 26,971,698 of NC_080078.1, forward strand.
TTCTTGGTCCTTGGACAGCTCATTTCCTTGTCTTCCCGGCTTCCTGGGGAAGCTCTGGGTTTATTTTGCTCATCTGCAGCTCATGTGTTTTGAATGAATGAATACATGACAGGGCGGGCATTAAATACCTCTTCTGCTACAGGCTTTGTCTGTGTTACTTCATTCTGACTCTCCAGGAAGCCTTACCCCCTTTCTAATGAACCTCTCCCTCATTTTCCTACAGGAATGTGTGCCTAGTATTACAACAGTTCTTATTTATTAGTAGTAGCTGCCAAACCTTTGTGCATTTGTTCATTTATTCATCCATCTGACAGATCTTTATTGTGGCCCTACTACGTGTCAGCCGCTGTTCTGGGGGCTGAGGGTCCCGCAGTAAGGGAAGCGGTACAGAAGTCAGGGTGGGGCAGTTAGAGAGAGTGGAGGTGGAGTTATTGATGAGGGGGTATAACATTCAGTTACTGGCGATGGTAAGGAGTAGGGATTAACTCCAGGGGTAGGTGGCTGGGATGGGGAGAAGGATGGCACGCTGGAGCCAAGAAGATCAAGGACCCCAGAGGCTCATGGATGGTCAACAAGGAAGATGGCAGAGTGGAGGTGGGGAGAGAGGTGCGTGGGAGCACTTAGCACCAGCTGCAACCCACCACCTCTTGCTGAATCCTCACAGCAAACCCGGGAGGGCTGAACACACTATTATTATCCCCACTTTACAGGCATAAAGACACATCCAGCAACTTGCCTGAGGTCACACCTCAGTGTCTCATTTATAAAACGAGGGATGAGATCCCTTCCCTGCCAGTGAGCTGGGGAACCTTATGCACCACGGTGCTCCGGGGGCTCAGCCTGCACCAGGCCTTCTGGCTCCTCAGGTCAAGGAATTCTTGTCTGGAGGCTTCTCTGACCACTTGGTTCCCCGGGGCAGGCAGCCCTCTGCTGCCTCCTAATCTTGTTTGTTTTGCCACTGGAGCCACCGCCTGTCCCCTGGAGCACGATCAAGGGACGAGGGTGACATTTGTCTTCATTTGTGCCAGCTTGGAGACAGCCATGAATCCAACCTTGTGTCGGGAAGTGATGCCCCGTGAAAATCCAGAACCGGGGTCACCTCCAGTGCCCACCTGTGCTCGTGGTTCTTCCTACTTCCCCAGGTCTTTCTTAAGCTCCAAAAGTAGGATATAGAGCTTTCTTTTTCCTCCTGGTGGGTGAAACCATGTCCCTTTTGTTGGCCGGAGTGGATGTCTGCCCTGCTGAGGCCATCAGGACCCTAGTGGGCTTCTGGAGAGAGCAGAATAAATTTGGGGCTGCCCACCGTCATTCAGTCACTCAACACGCACTCTTTCAGCAGCACATTTTTATTAAAACAAAACAAAACTGTGTCCATGGACCCCATTAACCTCACTCTAGGGAACCTCTCCTATAGAAACGAAGAGGTGGATGCAGGGGTGGTCAGTGCAGCATGGCTGGCTGAGTGAAGTGCTGGAAACACCCTGAATAGCCATCGATGGAGGGGGGAGGGGCAATAGCTTGCAATATCACCAACGAGGAATATTAGGAAGCTGCTAAAAAGAGCAGGATTGATTTCTATCGTACTGGCCGGGGAAAATATGAATGGACTTAGCTCATAGCTGCACAAATGAAAGAAATAAACCACACATAGGCAAATGGATGACTCTGCAAAGAAAGATTTGGAAGGAAAAATGCCCACTGTTACCTCCTCTAGGGACACGTGGGGTGTATGGAAGGGGCTTGTACGGTTAGACTAAAGGCACAGAAGGAGATCTGGCTTCTTCTTTGTTCACCTCTGTGGGTTGGGTTGTTTTAAGGAACATATATTGCCTCTGTAGCTTGGAAGGAAAATCCAATAAAACATATTTTTATAATTGTACCAAACTAGGTTGTCTGCTAGCAGCAGTAGTGGCTGCATTTACCTGGTGGGTTCTCTGCACCTGGGGCTGCACTCGGCACTCAGAGACCTTAATGAACACAATGGGGTGGGTGCATTTATCACTTTGATCTTTCGGATGAAGAAACTGAGGCTCAGGGAGGTCGAGTGACTTGCCCAAGGGGGCACAGCTGGCAAATATCAGAGTTGGTGCCTGGGGACAGAGGAGGGTCTCACGTCACATTATCCAGGTACCATGTTTGAGGGGCCACAGTGGGTTAGGAGGAACGAACAGAGTTGCCTATCTAGGGGTTGGGCGGGAGCACCTATATCTGCTGCAGAAAATGGTTCTGGATATCTACGGTGTGAAGGGGACTGGGTCGCATGTGAGAACCATGCCAACTTACTCACCTCCAGATGGGGCAAAGTTATAACCTAATTATGTCAAGAGTGGTTGGAAACATCTAGTTATAGTTAGAAACCATATGGGGAAATAAGGTATTTTGTCACTACTGTAAACAGTGACAACCAGCCCTCAACCAGTGACTGGAGAGATCTGGTGTATAAATACCCCAGTTCCCTTGCCTCTCAGATGGATCCATGCTAGGGCATATGTTCAACATCATCTCCCCCAGGCTCCTCAGTGGGAATGAGCGCTGGCTACCCACAGAAGTAACGTGCTTTGTGACACACCCCCACTGTCTTCCTTTCCTGTCTCCCTTCCCCCTCCCCACTTAGGCTACCTCAGATCCCCTTGTACACAGATTACTTCTGCTGCTCTAATCCTTGTCTCGGCATCTGCTTCTGGGAAGCTCAAGCTAACATCGGATACTTCTTTTCATGCCCAATGCAATCTCTAAGTCCTATCAAGTCTTTTTGCAGAACACACCTCAAATCTCTTCTTCAACTCCACAGCCACTGCCCCAGACAACATGTCTTCCTGGACAACTGCAGGGACATCTTTGTGAACGTCCCCCCTTCCATGACCTCCCTTCAGTCTGTCATCCACACGGTAGAGGTATCTATTGAAATCTAAATAAAATCATGTTCCTCTTCGCTCAAAACTTCCTATTGCTGTCCCATCACACTTAGAGAAAATTTCCAGTTGTTTCTCATAACTTCTGCTTTAGACTGAATGTTTGTGTCCCCTGAAAATTCATATGTTGAAACCAAATCCTCAGTGTGATGGTATTTGGAGGTGGGCCTTTGGGGAGGTGATTAGGCCATGAGGGTGAGCCCCCACCAGTGGGATTAGTGCCCTTATAAAAGCGACCCACAGAGTTCCTTTCCCTTTCTGCCATGTGAGGATACAGTAAAAACATGGCCATCTATGAACCAGAAGCAGGTCCTCAGCAGACACCAATTGGCCAGCACCTTGACCTTGGACTCCTAGCCTCCAGAACTGTGAGAAATAAATGTAATTGTTTATAAAGCACCCCGTCTGTGGTATTTTGGTTCTAGCAGCCCAAAGGGACTAAGACAGCCTCCAAGGCCGCATGATCTGGCCTGACCCACACTTCCTTCTTTGTCTTCAGCCACTCTCCTCCTCACCCACTCTGCTCCCACCTTACTAGAAATTCCAGTTCTCCATCCTTCCTCAGGACCTTTGCTCATGCAGTTGCTTCAACTTGGATTATTTTTCCTGTAACTCTTTGCATGTCTCTCTGCCATTCTGGTGGATTCAGCTTAAACATCACCTTTGTGGAGAAATCTTTCCTGATCACCAGATCTAAAGTTACTTCATTCCATTATTTTCTCTCCTCAAGGCCTCTTGGTTTCTTTCACATTTTTCACAACTTGTCATGGCTTGGTTACTGGTTTACTTTTGTCTGTCTTCTTCCCTAAATTTTGAGCTTCCTGAGATCAGAGATCTGTTGCTTGCTGCCACATACCCAGCACCTAGTATAGTGCCTGTCACCTGGTAGGTATGCAGCACTTGGTTGCTGTATAAGTGAAACACGTAAGTCAATGTCCCAGGAACCTTCACCTTCCTTCACATGGATGACTCAGCAGGGTCTTTATTGGAGTGTGTGTTCCCCGAGGTCCCCGCAGTCAGGGGTTACATCCTGTTCAGCTCTGTGGTCACAGTCTCTGCCTCTGAGAGGCCCAGATTCTAGAAATGGGAGACCTGGGTTAGAACTTTGGCTTCGCCTCTTACAACATGTCTTAGTTAGCCTTGGCTACGTGACAAACACCCCCCAAAACATAATGCATTAAAAACAACAATTTATTACTTTTCATGATTCTGTGATTAGCTTAGTGCCTCATCTGTTGGTTTTGACTGGGTTCCCTCAGCTGGAGGGTCAGCCGAGCTGGAAGGTCCAGATGGCCTCCCTCGCATGTGTGGCAGCTGGTGCTGGCTGTTGGCTGGGTGGCCTCAGTTGACCTCTCATCTTCCAGTGGGTGAGACCTGCTTCCTTTTGTGGAGGTTTCGGGTCAGCAAAGACAGAAGCTGCCAGGCTTCTTGAGGCCTGAGCTTGGGGCTCGAACAACACTATTTCTGGCACATTCTATTAGTCAAAGCAAGTCATGAGGCTAGCCTGGATTTAGGGGATTGGAGAAATAGAATCTGCCTCTTGGTGGGAAGAGCAACAGGGAATTTCTGGCCATATTTGATCTTCCATAGTAGGCTGTAAAGCCTTAGGCAAGTGACTTAACCTCTCTGGGCCTTACTTTCCCCCCTCTGTGAACTGGGTCTATTGGCATCTATTTTATAGAATTATTTGTGAGAATGAAACATGATGCATGCAAAGTGCTTAGCACACAGCCTCTCTCATTGAAAGTGCCCATTGAGTAGAAACTTATTATTGCTGTTAATGTTATTACAGTGTTTATAGTGGGAACTTAACAAATGATGGATGGATGGATGGGTGGGTGGATGGATGGGTGGATAGATGGATGGATGGGTGGATAGATGGATGGACAGATGAATGGATGGATAGATGGGTGGGTAGATGGATGGACGAATGGATGGATGGATGGAAGGATGGATGGATATGGGGGGGGAGGTGGATGGATAGGTGGATGAACAGACAAATGGCTTTTGGTATTCAAACAGTACGTAACCCTGATGACTTATCTGGAGCTGAGAAGTCATCTCATTTCATGAAGATCAGAATAAACAGCAGCTCTTTGCTGTTGAGTTCAAACACTGATTTCCAGAGAGACCTGCCCTCTTGCTCAGTTTACTTTTTTGTCATTTGTATTTGGGAAGTGGGGAAGGTCAGGCAGTCCTACAGCAGGCTTCATGCACACTCTCTCTTTCTGTCTCTCACACACACACACCCCCACCTCCTCGGCCTTGGTTAAATGTAACCAAACACTAACACTTGTGACAAACACAGCCAAGCTTCCCACTGGACCGCTGAGCAACAAACCACATGTAGTTGCAGCCCAGGAGGGTTTGTTGACATACATTCCCCCAGGCGCTGGCCGGTGTGGGTGAGGCTGGGACGGGTGGCGGTGAGGGGCTCCCCAGCTGGCTATCCCAGAGCAGAGCCTGCCTCCTTCTAGGTCCTGCTTCAGGGACCTGGCACACCCCCCTGGAGCCAGAGCCTGTCCCCAGGGCTGCCACGGGCAAGGGTGCAGAAAATCTTCCTGGAAAAGATGGTCTTTAAGAACATTTTGCCTCTGGGATTGGCCAGGTGAATGGTGAGGGGGACCTGCTAGTGACATTTTTTTCCTACACCAGCCCGACGCCGGGTGTGGGAGAGGTGGGAGGTGGGTGGGCAGGGAAGTGCGTGAACTTCCTCGGGCTGCCATGACGGATCACCACAAACCTGGTGGTAAAAGACAACAGAAATATACCCCCTCACAGAGGCAAGAAGTCTGAAATCAGGGTGTCAGGAGGGCCGTGCCCCCTCCAAGGGCTTTAGGGAAGAATCCTCCCTTGCCTCTTCCCGCTTCTGGTGGCTTCCCATAACCCTTGGTGTCCCTGGCTTGTGGCAGCATCCCTCCAGTCTCTGCCTCCAGCTTCACATGACTTCTCCCTGTGTGTCCTCTCCTCTTCTAAGGATGTCAGTCAGTGGGTTTAGGGCCCACCCTCATCTAGTATGACCTCATCTTGATGACATCTGCCAAGACCCTATTTCCAAACAAGGCCACATTCTGAGGTTCTGGGTGGACGTGAACTGGGGGGAGCGCCATGCAAGCCAGTACAGGAGGTAAGGTAGAGGCAGACAGGTAGGGATCGGGGAGGGTCAGGATGCAGGTGGCAAGGCTTCCACAGTGGAAACCGGAAGGCTGTGAGCAGAGCAGCACTGCCTTTAGACTCGGGCAAGTCTGGCCCTGTGACTTGGAGGGGCCCACCCTGGTCCTTCTCCAGCCAGGCCCCTTCCCACAAGGCAAGGAGCCATGGAGCCAAGGAGATGCGCCCACATGGTCCCCACGACTCCCCACTTCTGGGCCAAGTCCTAGGTGTCCAGAACTCTGGAACTCCCTCCCTCAGCAGCACTGAGCCATTTCCAAAGGCTGCTCAGGTGTCTCCCCTAGCTCTGCCCTGCTGAGGGCAGGCTGGCTTCCAGTGTGTGCACCCCTAAACCTAAGGGGGGCTCAGGGGCAGGCATTTGTGAGGCTTAGGACAGAACTTGGACTTTTAGCCTGGGGTGTGTTCACAGGCCTCTCAAGGCAGAGTGGAGAGTGTGGGGAGAGAAGCGGGTGGTCTGTGGAACTCCAAGGAGTCTGGGAGAGTTCTGAGTTCAGATCTGGCCTTCCGGGTCGTGGTGAAGGTGTGTTCCTTAAAGAGGGAGGCTAGAACATATTTTATTTACACGGTTTCTTAGCTTGATATCTAACTTTAAATCTGTAGACATATAGTATACATGGGCTCTTGCTCTGGGCCCTGCACACGTTACAGACTGTGAGTTGAGATGGAGGCGTCTGGGAGCCTCTGGACTCAGACTCCAAGAATTACCTTTGGTTCATCACTCCCTGAGTTATGTCGTGTGTGTGTGTGTGTGTGTGTTTAACATTTTGTTGGTCTCCCTTACTAGCATATAAGCTTCATGAAAACAGGGACCTTTTTCTTCTCCTCTGTAAAGTGGGATTAATAATAGTCACTGTGGGACTTCCCTGGTGGCCCACTAGTTAAGAATCTGCCTGCCAGTGCAGGGGACACGGGTTTGATCCCTGGTCCGGGAAGATCCCACATGCCGCGGAGCAACTAAGCCTGTGCGCCACAACTACTGAGCCCACGTGCCACAACTACTGAAGCCTGTGAGCCTAGAGCCCGTGCTCCACCACAAGAGAAGCCACCACAGTGAGAAGCCGGCGCACCGCAACAAAGAGTAGCCCCCGCTCGCTGCAACTAGAGAAAGCCGGCGCGCAGCAACGAAGACCCAACGCGGCCAAAAATAATAATAATGATAGTCACTGCTTCATAGAGTTACCAGAGGAGCAAGAGAGCGTGTGGATGCGAAGCCCGGAGCGCAGGGCCGGCCCTCAGCGAGCACCCGGTGAGCTTTGCTCAGGCTGCTGTTGGTTGTCTCTGGAGCCCCAGCGCAGGGGAGGGTGCCCGGGAGGTGCTTTGCAATGCTTTGTGGAATAAATGACGGAGCGGCTGAGGATGCAGGGGACTGTGTCCTCCCCAGCTCCCGGCCTTGCTGACTTTGTGCCTGAAAGCCAGGTTGGGCCAAGGGGTTGCATGATTCTCAAAACGTCCCCAGCGGCAAACGTGTGCCATCAGATCAATAAACGCAGGCTCTCCCAGCAACGCTTTATGACCAGATTGGCATTTTGAGCCAATTCCTCTGGATGCCAAGGGGAGCCATATTGGAGGAGGGGGCACGAGTGTACGTAGGAGTGTATATAGGTGAACCATGTGGGAGGCGGCTCTAAGAGGCCGAGGTTTTGAGAAATGAGGACAGCTTGGGTAGGGGTGGAGAGGTGAACGGGGAAAGGAGTAAACTGCTTGCTTCCAGGGCTGCCGAGCAGGTCGATGGACAGGACTTAGTGAGGCTTGGGTGAGGCTGGGAGGGGTCAGGGATGACACCTGGTTTCCAGTTAGCCTCACCAGACTGAAGGAGGTGCAATCCCTGAGGTGGGGGGCCCTGGGGGAAATCAGACTTGAGGGGAGGCTCTCAAATTCAGCTTTGGACAAGTTGAATTTGATAAGCCACCAAGACATCCATTAGACCGGGTTTGAATCCCTGAGCACATACTGGCCGTATTGTCTGCACCAGGCTCCCTCACTCCTCTGAGCCTTGGTTTTCCTATCTGCAGAACAGAATATCTCACCAGGTGATTGTAAGGACTCTCTGTGGGAATACATGCAAATTGCCCAACCCAGAGCCAGGCACCATGAGGAGCAAAGTGTGTGTCAGAATTATTCACTCTGTCATTTAGAAGCAACAGACACACAAGGCAAATTGGCTTAAACAGACAAATAATTTATTGTTCCTTTAACTAAAATCCAAGAAATAGATCTGAGATCCCCAGAGCTGCATGCAGAATTCAAGCATTGTCACAGGGGCTCCTTATCTCCCTCAGGCACCTTCCACGTGTGTTCACAGTGGTCACAAGCTCAGCAAATCCAGTGGCAAGAGTGGGGGCTCTTTTCCTATAGTTCTGGCAAAAAAAAAAAGACACAAGGATGATTCTGATTGGCCCAACTTGGTTATGTGCCCATCCTAGAGCCAATCACTGTGGCCAGGCTTGGGTCACATGATTTCCCCTGTGGCACAGCTCCCCTGTCGGTGAAAGATAAAGCTGTGCAAGGAAAACCAGCAGACGTCCATCATGTTCTCTGTCTGTCCGGTGGGAGTTTCAGGATGGGAGGAGATGTGTGTGTAAAGTTTCTAGCAAAATAGCCAAGACATGGCGGCAACTTAAATGTCCACTGACAGATGAATGGAGAAAGAAAGTGTGGTACATGCAATGGCATATTCAGCCTTAAAAAGAAGGAAATTCTGAACTATGTGAACACATGGATGGACCTTGAGGACATTAGGTTAAGTGAAATAAGCCAGACACAGGACAAACACTCCATGATACCACTTATATGAGAAATCTAAAATAGTCGAACTCAGAGAACCAGAGAATAGAATGGGGATTTCCAGGGGGTGGGAGGAGGGGGAAATGGGGAGATATTGGTCAAGGGGTACAAAGCTTCAGGTCTGCAAGATGACTAAGTTCTGGAGATCTAATGTACAGCATGATAATGATAGTTAACAGTACTGTATTGTACACTTAAAATTTCACCAAGAGGGTAGATCTTATGTTAAATGTTCCCATCGCAAGAAAAAAGAATAGTAAAGAAGGTGGGAGGAAATTTTTGGACGTGATGGATATATTTATGGCATAGATTGTGATGGTAGTTTCACAGGTATATACTTATTTTTTATTTTTATTTTTAATTGAACTCTAATTGATTGACAATGTTGTGTTCATTGCTGCTGTACAGCAAAGTGATTCAGTTACACGTATGTATACATTCTTTTTTAAACATTCTTTTCCATTACGGTTTATCACAGGATATTGAATATAGTCCCCTGTGCTATACAGCAGGACCTTGTTGTTTATCCATTCTACATGTAGTAGTTTGCATCTGCTAATCCCAAACTCCCAATCCTTCCCTCCCCCACCCCCCTCTCCCTTGGCAACCACAAGTCTGTTCTCTGTGTCTCACGGGTGTATACTTATCTCCAAACTCAACAAGTTGTATACATTAAATATAGATAGGTTTTTATATGTCAATCATACCTCAATAAAGTGGTTTAAAAAATAAAAATAAAGTTTCTGGCGCAAAGTAGGAGCTCAGTTCACGGTGGCTGCTTGCATCAGGATTCTGGAGGTGAAACACCAGAATGGCCCTCCACGGCGCCCTTACCGTCTACATGTTTTAAAGTCCTTGATAAATGCAGCCTCTCCGCAACAACCCCACATCCAGTGGCACCTACTTTTCCTCAACCCCCTTCAGCCTTTCACCAAGCTTAAGAGATGGCACGGGAGAGGTCAGTCAGGGGAGGATTGAGGCATGTCCCAGCCCGTGGCAGGGCACCATGCTGTCATCTTTGGTCAACCGTGGACAGGCCATGGGCATTTCTGTCGCTGACCCCAACCTGGAGACCCAGGGACTCCCTATTCCTCCAGGACCAGTGGGAAATGCCAGGACCCCTGGCATCCCCCCAACAGCCTGCACTCCAGAGAGAGGCAGACAAGATCAAGAGAACGGGTTTTGCACAGTTAGACAAAGACTTTGATGGTTCATAACATCAGGCAGAAAATTCCAATACCCCAGGGCAAGCTACAATGTGGATGTTCCTTTCAGCAACCTGCTTCTGATTGGAACTGCCCGGAGCCTCCTTGCCAATCAGCATGGGCGCTGAAAAATTGGAATTTTATAGCTTAGCAACGAGAAATCTGGAGGAACTCTGGAATTAATTTAAGGACACGGGGAGGAAAAAAAAAAAAAAAAAAACGAAGAAGGAAATTAGTAGCCAAATAATCAGACTGCCTGATTTTATTTACCTTTGTGGCCAAGGCAAGTCATGAACATTTTTGGCATTAATTACAAGCAGAGAGGGAACCAGCCAGCCATCTTGTCTCAAACTCTGCGATAATGTTTTGTTTTTGTTTTGCTTTCCTGCACTGGTGCTGGGGTGGGGATGTGAACAGAGCCAAGAAAGAACAGAAAAAACAGGTACAATAATTAAAGAAAAACCACACCCAGTCTTGTCTGCCATAGCTCCCTCCAGGAGCCTCTTGGCCAGTCTTTCTCTGGAATCATCTTCTATCATGTGACATCATGGATACCAGCCTGTCTGAAATGGGAACTGAAGGTCACGGCAGCTATAGAGGGTTTCTGCAATTTCAGATGGAGGCCCAGTCAGAGGTGATGATAGTGTTGGTTGGTCCATTCGATCCCTGTTTATTGAGCGTCATTCATGGGTCACCGTTGAGTCACGGGCTGTAAAACAGAAGTGAATATCACAGACTGGTCCCTGCCCCCATGGGTGGAGAGTCTAGCTGGGGCGGGGGGGGGGCCTAGATATTAATAATCAGTTAATTATATAAGGCATGAAACCCCAGTACTTCTGTGGGGACTTGGTGCTGGTTCTCATGTCCTAGAAAACATCCATTTAGATGCCTCGCTGTGAGACAGCGTGATCAACTCATCCCAGTTGGCCCAGGACTTTCCTGATTTAAGCACCTAAAGTTCCCAGTCCTGGGAAACCCCAGGATGACTGGTCACCCCACCCTGGGATAGGATGAACTGGGGAAATAAGCCTCCCTTACCACGTGGGGCTTCCCTGTACCTTCTCCCCAAGCAGCCTGGACACAGGTTAAGCAGCCAATTCAGCTTGTGGCTTGGAACAAGTTACTTGGCCTCTCTGGGCCACTGCTTCCTCACTTGCAAAATGGGGTTTGACCTGGAGAGCTTTTGGCCTCCTGGTAGTTCTGGTTTCCCAGCCCTGCTGCTGCATTTCAGAGCTTAATCAATGCGGAGGGCCGAGCAAAGAAGACAGGGCCATGCACCCACAGTGCAGCCGTGGGCAAGTTATCTCACCTCTAATGCCTAGTTTCCTCCTCCATAAAATCGTAGTGATAATAGTACTTACTTCATGGAAATATGAGCACTCAGTTAAGTGAAAATATTCTATAGGTCTGGCATAGCGGATAGTCAGTAGTTGGAAAGTGTGGATATCCTGGTTAATGAAAAGTATGATTTAGAGTTATGATATTTTCGTAAGTAGTGACTGCCAGTTTTCAAAAAAAATTTTTTTAAACATGTACTTTATCACAGTACATACTCTTAAGATTGCCTTTTACCTCCGGGTGTCTAGTTCCATAAGGTGGAGACTAGGTCCTTTTTGCCACTGTTCCCCCCATAATAAAGACTTGTTGAGTTCGTTGAGGTCACATCATGCCCATTTTACAGGTGAGAAAATTGAGACTCAGGGAGGTTAAAGGTCCTGCCATTAAGTGGAGAAATCAAAAATTGAACTTGGATCTGATTCAGGGTCCTGTCTCTCCACTAATTGGTCTCTACCTCCTCAGGGGGTGCGTAGGGAGAGCACAAGTGATGGCAAAGGGGTGCAAGGAGGCAGATCTGGTGCGGGTGGGTGGGACTGTGAAGATCTGACTAGGAATTCTCCAAAGGGAGCAGCTATGGTGGGCCGAGCACAACACCAGCAGCCTGGCTGGATCCTCATGTGGACAGGAACCTTTTGGATGCTGCTTTCTCACCTCAGTGGTTGCCATGGAGACAGGAGAGGGTGTGCACACATGCATGCGCTGAGATGTATCTCAAACCTGCTACCCAGGCTTGCCCAGAGATGCCAGCAGTGGTGGGCAAGTCAAACCAATACACAAGTACACACAAGAGTAGAGTACATGGTACCATAAACCCCAGCTATCCATCACCCAGCTTCAATAATCACCAACTCTCAGCCAACCTTGTTCCATCTATACCCCCTTCCCCTCCTCCCTCATCCCAGATACTCAGATACTAAGCAAATTCCAGACATCAACCATTTCTTCTGCAAATATTTTCGTTTATGACTCCAAAAAAAAAAGGATTTTTTTTTTTTACCACCATCACACCTACTAAAACTAACAGTAATGCTTTAATATCAGCAAATATCCAGTGTTAAGAATTTTCTGGTTGTCTCATAACTGTTTTCTTTACAGTTAAAATCAGGATTCATATAAAGTTCATACATTGTGACTGGTTGATACGCCTCTTACGCCTTTCTTTTTTTTTTTTTTTTTTAATTTATTTATTTAATTTATTTATTTATTTTTGGCTGCGTTGGGTCTTTGTTGCTGCGCATGGGCTTTCTCTAGTTGCGGCGAGCGGGGGCTACTCTTCGTTGCGGTGCGTGGACTTCTCACTGCGGTGGTTTCTCTTGTTGTGGAGCACGGGCTCTAGGCTCACAGGCTTCAGTAGTTGTGGTGCACGAGCTCTAGAGCGCAGGCTCAGTAGTTGTGGCACACGGGCTTAGTTGCTCCGCAACATGTGGGATCTTCCCGGACCAGGGCTCGAACCCGCGTCCCCTGCATTGACAGGCGGATTCTCAACCACTACACCACCAGGGAAGCCCATCTTACACCTTTCTTAATCTGCGGGTTCTCCCTCCCTCCCTGTTTCTTCCCTTGCAATTTATTTGTTGAGGAAACCGGGTTGGTTGTTCTGTAGAGTGTTCCGGTCTGGATTTTGCTTATTGCATCCCCGTGCTGGTGTTATACGTGTTCCTCTCCCCACTCTGTTTCTTGTAAATCAGTAGTTAGATCTAGAAGTTCACTTAGATTCATGTTTGGTTTTTTGTGTTTGTATGACTACTTCCTAGTGGCTGTTTTGTATTTCTATTTGAAGGCACATAACGTGTGGTCCCTCTTCATCATGTTAGTAGCCATTGATGATCACTGTCTAGATCCATTAGAGGTTGAAAATGGTGGCTTACTAATTCTATCCTTCTGTCTTTGTTTGTTAGCTGGAATATGTCTATAAAGAAACTTCCCCTGATCAGCCATTTGGTTACTGTAAAGTATGGTTCATACCAGAAAGGATAAATGCTTGACTCTTTCCCCTGTATTTGACAGTTTTCAAAATAAGAAGTTCATCCCAGGGAGTCCCCTGGTGGACTAGTGGTTAGGACTCCGGGCTTTCATTGCCATGGCCCGGGTTCAATCCCTGGTCTGGGAACTGAGATCCTGCAAGCCATGCAGTGTGGCCAAAAGGAAAGAAAAAAAAAAAAAAGTTGGTCCCAACATCCTCCAAAGATGACAAATGAGTTTATGTTTTTCTGTTTTTCTAAGTATCATTGTGAACTTACAGATTTGGACATACATAACACATTTCCATCCATTGCAGTTATTATTCTTATGGATGCTCAAAAGGTCCCATCTTTGGCCAGTGGGAGCCTCTTCACGTTGTCTTCCTGCCTCCTTTTTGATAGGTCCCCATAACAGCTTCTGAGCTACTTGGATGATAAGGTGTTCCAGGCTCATTTTGCATATTTCCTGCCCCAGACCTCGAATCAGCCCTATCTCCACAGAACCTGCAGAGAGCACTTCTAGTTGGAAGTGGTGTTTAGAGACCACAACGTGGGTGCTGGGAGTGCTCACTGTTAGGGAATTGCCCATTATTTCTAACCTTTTCAGTGGACAGGGGTAGGAAACACGTGCTTTATTTTGTAAGGCAAAATACTGATGCTTCCCATTCAAACTGGGGACTCCAGGTTTTTCACTTCATCTCTGTGATCTTACATCCGCATCGCCTTTCTTCCACGACAGTGTGACAAAGCCTGTTTCTAAAAGCAGAGCTCCCCATTGTGTCTCCCACCAAGCAGGAAGCATATGAGAAAGCACTTAAGTCTTTCCCTCAGAAGGGAACCTGAGGTCTCTGATGAGGAGGCTTAGAAGTGGCTGTGAGAGAAGCCCATGTCAGGATCCACAAGGGACCACATTCTCATGGCAGACGAACCAGCTCCTTCCACCATCCTGTGTGTGGATCCTCTCATCTAACTGTTCTTAATCCTGGCTGCACACTTGAGTCACATGGGGAATTATAAAAACCCCTCTCAATCACAATTAAGTCAGAATCTCTGGGCCTGGGACCCTAACATCACTATTGTTTTTTAAGGCAGTCCAGGTAGTTTTAATGTGCAGCCAGGGTTTAGAATCACTACTCTAGACCTTGCTTCTCAGCCAAAGGAAGAGAAGGAAATGAGGGGTATGGCAGATGCCGCCTTCAAAGCCCATTAGCTTGGGATTGAAATCTAGCACTGCCACTTTCTACCTGTGAAATATCTGGAATGGCACTGAGCAGTAGAACCTTCTGCAGTCATCAAAATGGTCTATATCTGCACCGTCCAATGTGCTAGCCACTAGCCCCATATGGTTATTAGTGCAACCTAGGAAGTGAATTTTTAGATTTTAAAAATTTTAACTAACTTACACAGAAATAGCCACAAGTGGCTAGTAGCTACCATCTTGGACAACGCCACTCTGCAGAATTACTTAACATCTAGGAGCCTCATCTCTGTAAAATAAGGACAAATAAGAGTGACTTCCTTGGGCTGTTGTCAGGATTAGAGACAATGTATATTAAGTGCCTGGTGCACATAAGACATTCAATAAAATGCTGCTTATTTTCCTTATTAACATCAGCCTGTCACTCCTTAAAGAAAAAAAACAAAAAGCTTGCCTGGAAAATGAGTGCTCAAAGGCACCCCACCACAGAGACTAAAAATTCTGAGCTGTTCCAGAGAAACTCTCAGAAAATACTCCTTAATTGTAGAAGTTCAATTACAGCAGGAGGTTATCAGTTGCAAGGGCTGTATTTCATTACAGATCTAGCCACAGCTCAATAAATTAAGCAATCACTCAAAATAACATGTTGCTTTAATCCCCTCTTGGAACAAATTCAAGTTGCTTGGTTTTATATTAGCACAGCTCTTGAAAGGCAACTCACATTGGCCTCATTTCTGTTTTCTCAATTCATCAGCCCCTCTCTGGATAAGTCTTTGCGTCTGCTGACTAGCAGGATGGAGGATTCCAAGCCGAGCAGACCTCCTTTTATCAAAACCGGAGTGTTTGCCATCCTCTGGCCTCGACACGTTCCATGTTTCATTCGCTGAAATTACTGGCAAGTTTATCTGCAGCAAAGACAGTAAGAGACCAAGAGGCAAGAGCCCAGCTCTGAAACACCTCTCAGCAGCCCAGTTCGGATGTGCAAAGCAAACGGTGGCGACTTTTCCACCCTCATCTTCTCTCTAGTGGTTTATCCTCTCACAGTAGAATTTCATTTCCCCTAGAAGCTTGGCACTGGAGGTGTCAGCCCGGGAACATATTTGTTTGTGTAAATTAAAAGGAGAATATGTTTTGACCATATTTAAGTTCTGACCGCACTAAAGAAATAAATACTGAGTTGCACAATGCATCCGCTGCAGGGTTCTGGCCCACCTCCCCAGACTCTGCCTTTGTTTATAAGACCCAGACGAGAACTGTGAATGGCTTAGCACCTCCGAAAGCCACAGGGACAACCTTGGAGGCCATGTCCACCCTCGCCCAGGTCCACATGGAAAGTCCACTTACCTGAGTTTGAGATTTGCTTCCTCCTGACATGCTGCATCCTTGCCAAGGTGGGCGAGGGTGTTGCAAAGACACCCTCACTTGTGCATTGTTGATGGGCTTGTGAATGATGCCACCTTGGTGAAGGGCACTGGGCAGTAGCTGTAGAAATTTAAAAATGCACATATCCTCTGACCTAGAAATTCCACTTCTAGGAATGTATCTGATGAGGATACTGGGACACATGCCAGAGAGTATATATGTTACAACGGCAAAATCCTGGAGTTAACTGAAATGCTGGCCAGTGGGGGACAGGTTAAGTATGGTGCATTGCTAGAAGTCATTAGAAAGATTGTGGTGGGTCAGAGGGCTGTCATGTCTTCAGGATATATTATAACGCCCACCCCCTCCAATTTTCTTAATGTTAGGAGCCAAAAAAGTATATGCTCTCGAATATGGTTAGAAAATTTATGAAGATTATGCAGACTGCATACAGTGGTTACATTTAAAAAGTGAAACTGGGGGCTTCCCTGGGGCTTCCCTGGTGGCGCAGTGGTTGAGAATCTGCCTGCCAATGCAGGGGACACGGGTTCGAGCCCTGGTCTGGGAAGATCCCACATGCCACAGAGCAACTAGGCCCGTGAGCCACAACTACTGAGCCTGCGCGTCTGGAGCCTGTGCTCCGCAACAAGAGAGGCCGCGATAGTGAGAGGCCTGCGCACCGCGATGAAGAGTGGCCCCCACTTGCCGCAACTAGACAAAGCCCTCGCACAGAAACGAAGATCCAACACAGCTATAAATATAATAAATAAATTAATTAATTAATTAAAAAGTGAAACTGGAGTTAGAGAAAAAATGCAAAGGGGCTCCTTTATTTCCCCTATTTTTTCTGACCAGGGCAATGTAATACAACAATAATACTCTTTTTCATTACATATCTGTCAGGCCAGTGGAGTGGTGGTGGGAATCTTTGCTTTTCTGGTCTTTATGCCAATCATACAGTGGACTGAATGGTGACCCCCAGAGAGAGAAAAGCTATGTCCACTTCTCTCCCAGAACCTTCACAGGTTACCTTATATGGAAAAACATGTGATTAAGTTAAGGGTCTTGAGAGGTGGAGTTTACCCTGGATTATTCGGATGGGCACTAAATGCAGTTACATGCATCCTTGTATGAGAGAAGCAGAGACAGACAGAGAGAAGAACGTAGGAAGATGAAAGCAGAGATTAGAGTGATGCAGCCAGAAGTCAAGGAACACTGGAGCCACCAGAAGCTGGAAGAGGCAAGGCATGGATTTTCCTCTGGAGCACCTGGGAGGAGTGTAGCCCTGCCAGAGTTTGGACTTCTAGCCTCCAGAACTTTGAAATAATAGATTTCTATTGTTTTAAGCCACTCTGTTTGTAGTAATTTGTTATGGCTGCCCTAGGAACCTAATACATCACCTGACACCTGTAAAACACATGAAGTGCATAGGGAGAAACAAATTTGGCAAGACTGTGGTTTTTGGTTCATTCATTCCACAGATATTTATTGAGCATCCACTAGGTGCTGAGGATACAGCAGGGAACAAATCAAAGATGGCTGCCCACCTGGAGCTGACATTTCAGTGAGAGAGAGAGGGAGAGAGAGGGGGAGAGAGAGAGGAGATAAAATAAATAGAACATGGAGAAAGACTGACGGTGGTGGAAGGGAACAAGAAAGAGCACAAGAAAGCATGGAAGAGGGGCAGGGGTCAAGAAGGGGACTGGGAGAATGCAGTTCCCAGGTGACATTGAAGTAGAGGCCTGAAGGGGTTGGGACCACGAGCTGTGTGTCCACCTGAGGGAAGAGTATCTGGCAGAGGAAACAAGTATAGAACTTGACCCTCTGAGTGATCCATCTGTTGACCAGACTCAGTAGGAAGGAGTGACCCTTTCTCCCCTCCTCCTCCTTTCCCTCCCTCCCGCATTTGCTGCCCACCTGCTGTGTGCCAGCTGCTGGGGGTGCAAAGATGAGTGAGACGTGGGTCCCCAAGCTCAAGGTCATGGGGGGTAACAGTCATAAGTAAATCATTGCAAATATAATGTGGTGGGCATTGGAGCAGAGGCCAGGGCAAGCTGCAGGCTCCACCCTTGGTGGAGAGCAGGGTGGGGAGGGGAGGTGGGTGTATGTTGGGAATGAGGTCGGGGAGAAGCAAGCAAGCAGGAAGAGGGCAGGACTTGAAGTCCAAGAATAAGTGTTTAGCTCTGATTCAGTGGTAAATTAATTGGAGCGGGGGAGCATGGAGATGTGTCTGGGGAATCTCTCATTCCCAAGTACAGCAGGCAAACCTAGGGGAGAATGAGCTCTGAGGATAACCTACCCCTTTTAGATTCACACAATCCATGAAGAGGGAAAAACAGTTCCCAAGTCCTGAATTGGGATGCTTTGGACCATACAGAAACCAGAGTTGATATGACTGAGGAAGATGGGAGATTCATTACTCAGGTAGCTATGATGAAGAACAAAAGAGGCTGAGTTGCTCTTGGATCCAGGGACAGAACGCAGCGCCAGTCTCTCTCTCCGCCCCATAGCCCCATCCCAATCCTCATTTCTACCTTTCTCCATACTGGCCTCAGTCTCTGTGGTCACAGATAGCTCTGGATGCTGGAGACGGGGTGGGAAAAGCAGCCTTCTCACCAGCTCTAGTCAGGGTAATCCTGGATTGGCCCTGCTTGGGTCACATGACCACACCTGGACCAATCACTGCAGCCCAGCTCAGAAGTGGGCTGCTGTGATTGGGCATATTTGAGTCACGTGTCTGTGCCTGGACCAATTACTATAGCTGAGGCTTGGGTGCTGTAAGCGGCCATCTTTGGCCATATTCCCACTGGGCATCGTGTCTGTTAACGGAAGTGGGGGGAGGAAATACTGGCAGGTAAAAAAAACAAAAATAAAACCCTGAGCCATCTACCTCCTCTGGAGCCTTCTCCTGGTTGTGCTGCTTCCACATTCACTCTGCTGAGAATTGCCAAAATCCTGAGTTGGTCTTTGCTTTAAGATCCACTGTCTAGAAACCCCAAAGCTGCCAGCCGAATTTACTCAGACCTGTTGTGGGTTTTTCTGCCGTTGTTGTTATATTATTTTAATCCAATGTAAAATGTTTTCTTCCTCTTTGGTTTGTGATTGCCTCTCCTGCTCCTAAGGGTAGGAACTGTGTCTGTCTTGTTGACTACTATATTGCTCATGCCCGGTATTCAGTCTCTTATGTATAAGTCCTCAAATAATTGGACGAATGAATGAATGTTCACTCATTCATTGAACATGCCACAGAGAACAGGAGGCGCTGCAAGGTCCTTATCTGCTCTCTTCAGTGAGTCCCTCTCTTCCACTCTCTCCCTCCTTCTCAGTCGTGTTGCGTTCCCCTTCGTGACAAGGTTCCGTTAGTATAAGTGCATCCTTGCAGTGTCATCCCAACACAAACTGCAGGCTCTGAATCTCTAGGTGAATTCGTGGGTTGAAAGTCTAGATAAGCACGAGAAATAAGTTTCATTTGCTTGGTGGAGGCTATCCTTTGAGAAGGATAATGGAGCTCTGTCTGAGCTGGGAGGGATTGGGTGCCATGATGGTTGCCAGTGTCTGCCATGGCCATCTGCCTCTAATGGGCATCCCTGGTCCTGCTGCTGCTCTGGATTGTTTGCTCACCAGCAGACCTCTGTCCTGCAGCCCTGTCATTTACCGTGATATCACGGTACACTCAAAGAGTCCAGGACAAAATGGTGTGGCCAAATAAAACAACCGCAGGTTCTTAGGGAAGAAGGCTTAAGACAAATGGCTATTTTTAAAAAGTACTTATAACCCACGTGTCAGCTGGGGTCATCTTATTTTTGGAGATTCCAATGGAACGGACTTAAACACTGTCCCACATGCCATGAGAGACCCAACTCTCCAGAGACTGGGGGTGAGGGATGCTTGTGTCTCTCCTAGGCACCCAAAGCTCGAAATTCCTGCAGCCAATGAATCAGTTCTCAGTTCTGCTTGGGCGCCCTTTTGCTGGCCTCATGGGCACATGACTTGTGCTGCTGTACAGGGTCTACGTTAAGTTTGACGTTCTACTGTTGTTATCTTGAACTTCTTAGTAATTTCTGAGCCAACGGCTCCACATTTTCATTTTGCAAATCCTGTAGCTAGACTTGCTTCACTCAGGAGTGTTCCTTTCCCACCCCACGCTGGCTCACTCTAGACTATGCCCCAATTCCTCCACTGTCCCCAAATCCCATCCACACAAGGATATGGGTATAGGAGACTTGGCCTGAAGGTTTGGGATGAAAGGAAATGTTGACCTCTCAGCCAAGTTAATGGCATAAAGTGCAGTGTATGAACTGGCTTCAAACTACTCAGTGGGAAACAACGGTGGAGGAGGGAAGGCAGGTGAAACAAGACTGGCAAAAGGTTGATTGTTGTTGAACCTGGATGATGGGTACAGGGTGCTTTCTCATTTTCAGTATGGTAGGACACCTCCATAATATAAAGTTGAAAAAGGCACTATATGACGTGCCTCCGGCAGGTCCTCAAAATGTTAAAATGGAGTTGCCATATGACCCAGCAATTCTACTCCAGATATATTACTCCAAAGAAATGAAAACATACGTCCACACCAAAACACATGAATATTCATAGCTGAATTATGCATAACTGCCAAATGTCTATCAACTGACCACTGGATAAATAAAATATGGATGTTATTTGTCATAAAAAGGAATGAAGTTCTGATATGGGCTACAGCATGGATGAAACTTAAAAAAAAATTTTTTTTTAAATTTATTTATTTTTGGCTGCGTTGGGTCTTTGTTGCTGAGCGCGGGCTTTCTCTAGTTGTGGCAAGCGGGGGCTACTCTTCCTTGCGGTGCCTTCTCTTGTTGCGGAGCACAGGCTCTAGGCGCGTGAGTTTCAGTAGTTGTGATGCGCGGGCTCAGTAGTTGTGGCTCGCTGGCTCGAGAGCGCAAGCTCAGTAGCTGTGGTGACAGGCTTAGTTGCTCCGTGGCACGTGGGATCTTCCCGGACCAGGGCTCGAACCCATGTCCCCTGCATTGTCAGGCAGATTCTTAACCACTGTGCCCAGGGAAGCCCAGCATGGATGAAGCTTGAGGACACAAATGCTGAGTGAAAGAAGCCAGTAACAAAGGATCACATACTGTATGATTCCATTGGTAGGAAATATGCACAACAGGCAAATCTACAGAGACAGAAAGTAGATTAGTGATTGTTTAGGGGTGGGGACTGGGGGAGGGACTGGAAGATTGGGGTGGGGGGGTGACTCTTAAAGGGTATGGGGGTTTCTTTCTGAGGGGATAGAAATGTTTTAAAATTGATTGTGATGATGGTCGCACAACTCTGTGAATATACTCAAAGCCATTGAGTTGTGCACTTGAAATGGGTGAATTACATGGTAAATGAATTATATCTCAATAAAACTGTTGGGGGAAAAAGTCATGTCCTCCCCCCGACCCCCTTCTCCTGCCAGGAATCCTTAGGCTCCAGCCTCCTGCCTTTGGGAAATCTCTCTCTGCACGTGTGTGCGTGTGCACACACACACACACACACATACACACACACTTTCCATCTCCCCTTCTCGTTACCTTCTTCTGCCTTAAGACATTTTTCACTCTATTGCCATTCCCACCAACTACAGAGAAGTGCCTTCCCCAAAGAGAAGTTCCTTCCACAGCCAAAGTGCCCCATAGAGGTATTTTCCTAAACACTTTGCTCTTTAAAAGTTACTCACTTCCCTTTCGGTCCTTGCACGCAGGGGAACAAGGTCGTGAGGAAAGGAGCACGATGTGTGCTGCCTCTACTTCTTCCGCCTTCAGTTTCTGCGCCTTTCACAGGGCTTCCAACAGCGCTATGTTGGGACAAAGCATCCAGAGGTTCACAACCTCTGTGGTCTGTAGGAGCCACTGTGAGGAGGGTCCAGGGAAGAATTTACCATTTTCAGTGGAAAACAAGTGGTGGTTACTAGCTATGGTGACTTTGTACTTTGGGTCTGGATTTGCTGCACCTTTCTATATAGTAAGACACCAACTGCTTAAAAAATAATCCATGAGACAGATACGAAGAGGAGCATTTTAAATGTGCAGTCTCTTTGAAAAAAGGATCAAACTCTTGAACTCAGCATCCTAGATATGTTTGTAAATAAACTTATGGCATAAAAAAGTTACTCACTTGACAGCTACTAAAATTACAATTTTAAAGTCCCCGTGGTGATCTATCATGGCAGTCACTAACAAGTCCTAATAGTTGTAAATTCCAAGAGCTTCATAATCCCAAGGAAAGCGGGGCCAACTCAACTTCTCCCAAGCCCCACTGGTCTCTGTTCTGAAACGTAACTCAGTCACCTCACAGGTGGGGAGAGAGGGTGAGGAAGATGGTTGCCAGGGCCAGGTTCTTGCAGGTTTTGGGGTCTGGAACAGGGTGGGCAAACTACAGCCTGTGGGCCAAAATCAGCCCACTTCCTGATTTTGTAAATAAACTTTTATTGGAACACACAGCCACATCCATTCATTTACTTAATGTCTCTGGTTGGCTTCTTGTTACAACAGCAGAGTGGAGTAGCTGTGACAGGGACTGTATGGTCTGCAAAGTCTAAAAATATTTAGTATCTGGCCCTTTCCAGAAAAGGTTTGCTGACCCCTGACATGGAAGATCCAGGCTTGAACTCCAGCTCATCACATGCTGGGTGTGTGACCTTGGACAAGTCAGTTCCTCTCTTTAAGCTTGTTTCCTCATCAGAAAACCAGAGGCAGTAACAGTGCCTCCCTTATATGTTGCTTGTGCAGTGAAAATGACTTCATACCTGTAAAGTGCTTACTTCGTATAAAACACTCAATATATGTTGGTGGTTACGATGTTATTTAGAAAATGAGGGCAGTAACTCCTACTTCGTATGGTAGTTATGTGAAGCGATGGAGATCAAGCCTGTGAAAACAGTTGGCCAAAAACACATTTATTATTGTTATAAATATGGTAAAGGCTTTTGAGAGGATTCTTTGCTTCTTAGTAAAGCTAAGTAACTTTTTGGGGGGAGCAAATTTGGAACTGTGAGAGTGTAGAAAAACTCTAATTTCAGAGGAAAAGAGGACCCTTAACCCCCAAATCCAAACTCTCTCATTTAGCAGTCCAGGAAACTGTACCCCCTGATCCTCAGCTGGGACTTGAACCTGCCCAGAACTCAAGTACTCTTTTGGCTGAGCTCGGCATCTTCCCCAATAACAGGTGCTCGGGAATCCAGGCCTGCATGTCTTTAAACACTTGTGTTGCCTCTGAGGTCCCCACCAGAACCTGTTTAAACAGTAATCTGCTACAAGGTATTGGCATGCAGGTTTGCGGCCTGGGTTTGCAGCCAGGGGAGGGAAGAGACCTTTGTCTCCACACCCTTCAGGGGATTGTCCAGAAGCCAGCTGAGGATAGCCACCATTGATGACCTGCTTTCCTGGACGGTGTTATTTAAATCGGGTTTAGCTCGGGAGATATGGCAGCCTCCCATTCATTTGCTTTGTTTCACAGTGATTAACTGAGCAGCTAATACATGCCAGGCCCTAGGGATACAGCAATGAATGATTCACCCCCTGCCCTTGGCAACTGACCCCCTTCCTTCTGACGGGGGCAACTGACAATCAAATAGGCATCTGGGCAATTTGGCCCCATAATAAGTCCTGTATTCTCCCCAGGATTTCAGTCCCACACTAAATACTGTACCAATGAATTGGAAAACCACTCTGGGCCAGCTGTATGATAGATGGATGGTAGGAGTTAAGAGTGCCAGCTCTGGAGTAAGTCAGATCTGGGCAGGACTGGCTCTGTAATTTGCTAAATGAAAACGTGGGCACCTTGTTCGAAAATTATTCAAAATTTCAGGATGACAACAGCAGAGCACGGAACTATGCAGGGCGCACACTGTGAGGCTGGCCCTGCTCCTGGGGTCAAACTGTTTTCCAGCTGGGTACCATTGGACACATCTCTTCACCTGTCTGAGCCTCCATTTCCCCATGTGAACAAAGAGATGCTAAGGCCAATGTGAGGCCTGGTTGTGGCTAGTAAGTGAGATGAGGCAGGTACAGCGCTGAGCAGGGAGGGCAGGCTCAGCAATATCACTGCTGTTCTCAGCCTGCAGTGACGGCTGCATTTCATCCTATGAGAAGAGCGCGCATTTATGATTCTTAGATAATAGCTAAGACTTAGACAGCAGATGGTTGATGCCAGACACTGTCTTAAGTTCTTTACGGATGTTCATTTCATCCTCATTACAACCCTATCATGTAGAGATGGGGAAATTGAGGCCCAAAAAGGAGAGGGAACTTGCCTGTGATCTCACACCAGTCAGTGGAAAAATCCAGATTCAAACATGGGGCATCTGGTCCCTGCGTCTGTGTTCTCAACCGACTACGTGTCCCAGGAGTCGACACATCCCTGACACGCACACTTGCATACACACGCATGTACACACGTACCTTCTCTGAGATGAGACCACGAAGCGTACAGTGTGGAATTGTCCCCATAAGATGGGATTCTTTCTCTCTCTTTTTAAAAAAATTAATTAATTTATTTATTTTTCGGCTGTGTTGGGTCTTTGTTGCGGCACGTGGGCTTTTTCTAGTTGCGGTGAGTGGGGGCTACTCTTCATTGCGGTGCACGGGCTTCTCTTTGCGGTGGCTTCTCTCGTTGCGGAGCACAGGCTCTAGGTGCACAGGCTTCAGTAGCTGTGGTGCATGGGCTTAGTAGTTGTGGCTCACAGGCTCAGTTGCTCCGCGGCATGTGGGATCTTCCCAGACCAGGGATTGAACCCCTGTCCCCTGCATTGGCAGGTGGATTCTTACCACTGTGCCACCAGGGAAGTCCCTTTTTCTCTCTTTACTTGCTCTTTTGTCTGTCCCCTGCGACTCAACTTGGAGCCCCATGAGGGCAGGCATGGTCTTGCTTCCTGCTCTACCTCTGGCACCTGACACTGTGCTGAGCACACAGTAGGCCCTCAATAGACATGTGCCAGTGAAGGCAGGTGGGAAGCAGGCATCCAGCCAGAGCGCTCTGATCCAGAATCAACAGACGCAGTTCCTAGAACCTCAAGACTGCGGCCTTAAGAACTTGTTTGGGGGCGATCTCGTGGCTAGAGGAACCATTTCATCCCCTCCTGGCTTTTCTCACTTGGGGTCCTCTCACTGTGCAAGGCAAGGGGGTGAGAGGCATTTAAGGGGTGCCCTAGGGCCCAGCCCCCATCCTGGCAGGCTGCAGGGCGAGGGCACGGGTTGTGCTCTGGCAGCTGGGCCACAGCTGTCTGCCAGCCTCTCGGTGCCTGCCCCAGCTGGCCAGCTGGGCCCTGATGCCACCCCCCACCCCATGACACAGCAGAAAGTGAAACCAGAGCCTGCCCCTGCTGGCTGGGACCCAGTGCTTGCTGTTTCCCCATCCCAGGGGGTGGGTGGGGAGCTGATGCCCAGGCCTGGCACCGGGTGGCCTGTCCAAGGAATACCCCTCCAGGCCAAGGGTGCCGCTGTGCCCCCTGCCCATCCCAGGGCCTCCGGTGCCCACTGCCTTCTGAGCCGTGCCCTGTTTGTGAACCATCATAGCTGCTCAGTTGAGTCCCATTAACCCCTGATCTTCACACTGCTCTGAGACAGGGGGTTAATTATTCTCCCCATTTCACTGAGAAAACTGAGGCTCAGAGAGGTGCCTCGGCCAGGAAGGAGGGTGCTGGGGCAGCAGGATCTTAAAATAAAAGACAAATCAGAGCTATGGGTGGGCATAGGCGCAGAGATCCAAGGGGTCTCAGTGGTGTTGGCGAGCAGGGCAGGAGTTGGGGCGGGGGGAAGAAGACACATGACCCCCAGGCTGTCACAGGTCGAGCCCCCTGCAGATTGGAATTGGCAACCTACCCCTCCCCACACCAACTCCATGGGGGCAGAAAATCCCTAAGACAAACAAGAATCCTGAAGAGATGGACTATGGGGAATTCCCTGGCTATTCAGTGGTTAGGACTCCGCGTCTCACTGCCGAGGGCTGGGTTCAATCCCTGGTCGGGGAACTAAGATCCCCAAAGCCATGCCACACGGCCAAAAAAAAAAAAAAAAAAAAAAAGAGGTAGACTTTGAAACTTTAGAAAGTATCATCTTGAGTTCTGCCCCATCCTCAGGCCACCCGTACTCTACTTAATATTTTTCTTTCAAGCAACTCACCCTCTTTATCTTACATAAATTGATGTAAAAAAGAGCCATTCTACCCCTACCCTAAACTGAAAGCCAACTGCTTGCCATAAGTAGAAATCTGCTGTACAAAGAAATACCGGTTAGAATAATTTACGTCTCTAGCCAGGTACGACTTAAAATCATATGCATATCAGACTTGGGAAACTTCTATTCCAAAACATAGGTTTCCTACGTGAGGAAATGGAGGCCCAGAGAGGTTGAGTCACTTGCCTGGGGGTGACACTGCGAAA
The DNA here is from genome assembly GCF_949987535.1 of Balaenoptera acutorostrata. Classification (NCBI taxonomy): domain Eukaryota; kingdom Metazoa; phylum Chordata; class Mammalia; order Artiodactyla; family Balaenopteridae; genus Balaenoptera; species Balaenoptera acutorostrata. The sequence continues at coordinate 26,998,031 of NC_080078.1, forward strand.
GAGTCACAGGGCTGGGGCTGCCTGATTCCATGATTCTAGAGACCTGTGCTTACTGCTGGGCTGTAGTCTCTGCTCCCGTCCGAGCTGTCTTAGCATACGAAGTGTGTATTAGTAAGTATCAGCACTAACGCCTTCCATGTTTCATGCTTTGGCATCCCCACTTTCAAAGCACCTTCTGAGCTTGTCTATCACTTGAACTCATGATAACGCTCTAGGTACGGGTGAGAACCCTTTCAGAACAGAGCATGGGGTGTTGCCCCTCCCTTGCCAGAGAAGGAAACCGAGGCAGAGAGTGGGGAAGTGGTCTGACTCAGGGAGCTGGTGAGCCAATCAGGACTGTCCAGAGCCCCTGCCAAGGTGAGGATCCCAGAGGCCCTGCTGGAAGGCCCAGGCTGAATGTGAATTGCCTCGTCAAACAGGTAACACTTGTTTCTTCCCCGCTTTCCCCACCTCCCCCACCATGAACCCCCAGAGCAAACGCTGACAGCAGCCTCAGCTGCCCTGTTTCCCAAGCCTGATCTCCAACATTCGGCCCCTGGAGGGCAAAAAGCATGTTTCGGAACTGGTGTCTGCGGATGGCATCTTTTTATTTTTCGTGGTGATCACCAGTTCTGAGCACGGTTGAGGGGAGCTCTACCAGGGACCAGAAGGGAAGGTTTGGGGGAACATCTTTGTCTCTTCTTTTAGTTGCTGGAGAAACTCAGCTGCCACGGCTGGCCCAGGGACCCCCGAGGAATACTGCAAGAGCAATAAGGATTTTTAGGGGCATTATGATAGCGGAATGGAAACACATCTGCCCCCAAAAGTCCCTCATTTTCCCTGCGGTAATGAACCAGCTGGGCAGGAAGTGGTGGCTCTCGGAACTCCAAGAGCCAAAACTAAAAGGGAAAAAATGTACAAAGTTAGAGCAAACTTTAAACAAGCCGACGCTTTCCTGGTGCACAGGCGGTGGCTCCGCCCAGGCTCCCGAAAGGCTGATAATTGGCTAAATGTGTCTCCACACAGTGGCTTCAATATAGATGCGCCTCCTCTGTGCCCAGAAAACCAGGATCTGGAATCCCAGAGCAGGTGATGAGGATTAGTCCCTAAGGCCAGGTGACTCTCAAGGGCCAGTGCCATCTCCCCAAGACCCCGAATGATTATTCCAAACCCTTGTTAATAATCCAAGTGAATCACAGATCCTTCAATCCCTCCTTCCTCTGGAATGTGGGAAAGTTATCAACTTGGAAACCCGGATGAAAATATCTGGAAAGCAAGCAGCTGTTTCCAGGGCTGTATGAACAAGTGAAGGGCGAGAGCTTGGGTCGGGGAGCCTGGCGGTTATCACTGACGGGGCCAAAGGGGGAAAATCACAGCTAAGGTCCAGGGTGCCGACTCTCAGGTCCAGCCACTAACGACTGAGGATTAAGGAGTCAAGGGCAGGGGCTCCCCAGGGTGTGTGGCCTTCAAGGTCTCTGCAGACAAGACCCTCCCCCAAGCCAGCCAGCACCCTCCCGCCCGCCTTGAAAGGGTTAACACCTCCACCAATGCTGACACCCGAGGAGAAGGCTGCTCACTCAGCAAGCTGGCATATCACACTGGGCCATCGCGGAAGAGAGGGGCTGAAAACAGCCTCTGTGAGTTCTGTGAATGGAAGCGGCCTTATCGCCATCAGAGTGAAAAAGGGGGCAAAAAGCCTTCCCAACACAGAACCCGCGACCTGGGCGCTCGCTGGCTCCTCGGCACCTGTCGCGTGGCCCCGAAGCTCTGGCAGGGACTCCGGGCATCTGTGGCGGTGAGCACCCGGCCACCTCGGCCAGACCTGCGAGGGAGCGATTCTACACTTGCCATGTGACAGCCGGCAACCGGGCCTAGATCTCGCCTTTCAAGCAGCACCTAAAATATTCTCCGGGTGAACCTGAGGCTAAATATGGCCTGGCCTACGAGTGCCTGGTCCGGACCTTTTAATGCCACTCGAAGATACAATCAGGAACCCATGGGGCCTTTTGGTGGCCTGGAGTCCAGTTACTGAGGCCAAACGGGAGGCCCGTGGGCTTGGCTGACTCTGGGCAGGGTGCAACTTCCCCCAGAGGATGCGTCCCGGTGCCAAGGCTGAGCAGGCTTCTTTCCTGCATGTTTTATTCCGGAATGCCCACACGGTTCTCTCTCTCTGCCGGCCCCCAGGGTGGCCTAGATGTAGGTCCCCTCATCCACCTCCCTGGCCTTCCCTCCAGGCCCTCTGATGGCCTGCCAAAGCCTTCCCCCCTGGCCCGGGTTTTCCTTGCACCCTGATTGAAAGAAGAGGGCTCAGCTCCCCAGGTGGACGGGAGGCCGCTGGCTGGAGAAGGCAGGCGAAAACACACACACACACACACACACACACACACACACACACACACACACACACACACACACACACACACACACACACACACACCCCTGCAGGGGGTAGATTGCCCGGTAGCTTAGATGTGTCCCTGCTCTGTGGCTGGCCCCGTGCCACACCCCCTCGCCCCACCCCAAATGGCAGGATAGCAGCCCTGTTGCTGGAGGGCGGAGAGAGCTTCAGCCCGGGCTGCAAAATCACAGCTCTGCTCTGGAACCTGCTAGCCTGGTCTTAGCAAAGTTGGGTTCTGCCCTCACTGGGGGCCACGTGGTAACCGGGACAGTCAAGAGTCTCTGGGGAGGCTGCTCTCGGGAGCCTAACAACCCCCCCCCGCCCCCGCCCCCTGCTTTTAGCCAAGAAATGCTGCGGGCCCCGAGGTCCCCAGGAGGAAAGACCCCACCCCCCCACCCCAGCACCTGTCTGGGGCTTGTTTGGGCTCTGGTGGTGGCTCCAAGGCCACGTTCAGGCCTGGGCTGGCAGCGGTCCAGGCTGTTTTGGGCAGAGATGCCAACAGACCCGGGTACTGATCTCACGCATGATTCCAACAAGAGAGCCTGGTTTTCTGCACGTCTCTCAGAAAACTTTCACACCACACTGCACAGCTACCTTAAGGCTCCTTTCCCCGCCTGGGCCAAATCCTCCAGCAAAGGCTAAATTTGCCTCCCTCTTCCCAGTCCCTTTTGACAATGGCTTTCTTGGGACACCAACATCAGTTTTCATTTTCTAGGTGTGTTTCCCTTTCATGCTAGTGGTGCAGCCTTTCCGGAGACACTGAGAAGGAGTTTGCTTTATGGTTCCTTCAACTTGAATGTTTTATATAAGGAAGATGATGTAAAATCGGAGACTTGAAAGCTTTGTAAATATCTGCACACGCTCCCCCCCACCCCCCGTACAATGGAGGACGCTGGGAAAGCAGCCTCTGAGAACTGGGTGCTTTGGAAAGAGACCCTGAGGAGGTGTGGGGGGCTTGGGATGACAGGGACCCCGAAGTCCCCTCCTTCCAAACTCTCTTTAACATGTACCCTTTTGCCTGAAAAGCCTGCATGGCTACTAGGCCTAAAGTCTGTGATCGTTTTATATCACGTTCGCATCGGTGTTTTTCTTCAGCATTTACTTTCACCTTGTTCCAAATATAAGAAGCAAAAAGGACTTTACATTTTCCCAAGTTTGGGATGCTGGGCAAGAAAGAAAATGGATTATTTTGTTTGGGTATGCCCTTTCTGGCAAGTGGTTCTAAGGACCAAGTTTGCCTTCACTTTCATCAGACCCATTTCTATCCTCATGCCTAAAATAGCTGTATTTACAATATCACAATTACAAGAGGCTGAGTTGCTCTACTATAAGGTAGCTGTAAGTTTATCTGGCAAGAATCGTCTTTCTGCTCTTAATATAAGTGGGTGGGAGGCTGGGAAGCAAGAAATAGAGGGAGTGCTCCCTTAGGGACTTTTCCAACTTTCATTGGTTTGGGTCAGAAACGCATGTTTTATTTTTAAGTAGGAGTTTCATTGCAGCCCCTCTCCTAAATATTTTACCCCCCCAGCTATTCCATATTCTTTCTGTTGAAACATTTTTTTCCCTGTGAGAGTCGGCTATGGCTTGTACTACTAAGACCGACATTCAAAGTTGCTTTTTTTTTTCTTTAGAAATCCATCCACACTTCCTTGGAGGGAAAAGTAGCAACTGCTTCGTGAAATTTCACACAGAGGGGCAAAAGGAGAAAAGCCAAAATGTATTCAGCAGTTCCACAGCTGAGATTTTTTTTTTTTCTTATTGGTTAGGGTCGGGGGGAGGTGGGGGAGAGCAGTGGTCAGAATATGAAAAGAAGCTGTGATTCTTTGCTGAATTAGTGACCACTTCTCACTGCGAAGTACTGACTTACAATCTCTTCACCATACTACTTTGCCTGTTTTCCAGACTCAGGGGCAGGGGGAGTTTGCTAAATGTATTCATAATTACATGCACCCTTGCGGAGGGCTGAGTGTAAGCAGGGGCTGTGCTGTTTCGAATGCCTGAATTAAAGCAGCCCCCGGTTCACATTCAGCACTAAATTCTGATTTTCCACACTTGACAATTCAGTAATTTTAACATGCTGCTTCATCGCCACGATTATAGCTCAGTATCTTGGTGCGACATTTGGTGTTCCGGTCTCGTTAATTCACGTAAAACACCCTATTTGTAGAAGTATCATTAGAGGCTAATTTGGTGAGATGTCCTTATTTAGCAAAGCAAATAGGACCTGACAGTCAGCTCTCTGGCGCTACGATGGGGGTGACGATTCAGCAATTCACAACGTGACAATTTCCCAACACCCAGCCACGCTGGGATTGTGGACTCCTGAAAATTGTGCTGTTTCATCGTGTCCCATAACAAAGGGAAAGAACTCTGAAAAGTAAAGACCTGTTTTTTGCCAAGGCCCCGGGAACGTGAATGTCACCAGTGTCTATGTGCCATGTCTATTCAACACGAATCTTCTATCAGGGACTTGGTGTTCCAGAGTTTTTCAGGTACAGCTCACTTTTCTCTATGCCCTGCCGTGAACACTTGATTGACATCCAGGTTTGCAAATAAATAAACTTAAGGTATGTGGATGTCTATATAGGTTACAACTGGAGGGTAGGGGTGTGTGTGTGTGTGTAAATTAACAGAACTTAATAAGGTTAATGGGAGGGGCATATGTACCCCCGCCACCCTTGCCTTAGAGAATTCCCTGACGACAGATTATCCAGCGTTTCTTATAAAATGACTAAGATCAGCGTAGCAAAGAATTGCAAAGAAATACTGCGATTCCACGTGGGAGCAAGCAAGCAAATCTAATGTAACTGCAATTCACGATGTCAGTGATGTTTGGTTTTTGAGGGTGTCAAATGGTTTGACACGACCCATATGTCACTCATTCCCTTAAAATCCTGTTTAAAACATCTCATTAAACCACTGGGGGGGAAAAAAAAGTACTTTTGCCTTCTCATACCTTCTTGGCCTCCCAAAGAAAGGCCCTTGAAAACAGCAGGTTCAACAGACTGAGAACACATACACACACATATATAAGAATATCCCCCAGACGGCTTTTCAGTTTTACCAAAAGAAGCAAACCTCCCCCCTTTCCTCCGACCGACCTTCGGAGTGCAGCTAGCTCTCTGCCCCCTCCCTCCAGGGACTGCTGGGGCCTGAATCCCTCGCCGTTTATAATGACCCCAAAAGCGGGACTTTGTGGGCCAGTTGGATAAAACATAAACTCATCTCGCCCTCAAAACCCCGATTCTGGGACCACAGCCTCCAAAACCTCCTTTCTCCAGAAGGGTGTCCCCCTTCTCAGCTCACAGCACTGGGGCAGGCTGCCTTTGAGGCAGGATTTTGGAGAATCCTGGATAATTAAAGGAATCATTACTGGGTTTTCCTGCAGGAATGATGGGATGACAGTTCATCTCATCCAAAAGCCAGGGTTGCATGGTGGGGACGGAGGGCGTATTTGCCTGCCCCATGGGGGTATCTTTTCCCTCCCTTGCCCCCAGACCCATAGCTGGGCCTGACATCGTCCCAGGGAAGACGCTGAGCGTCCAAAATGGCCCTTAGGGGAGCGCAAAAGGAGTGCCTGGGGGGACTCCTGCAGTGCCCCACCCCCACCCCTTCCCAAATCCAGCTAAAGTTTAGTTATTTGTGCACTTAATTGTCTTATTAAAGTCAAATTTGCAGCTTGCCCAGACTGGAGGAAGTGATTTCCATCTTAATAGCTCAATTAGCCTCTGGGTTCTGGAAAGGCCACCCCGATACACACACCTTTTCTCCCCATTTTAAACCCCCTCCCTTTTTCACAACTTCTCCTAAAAATAAATTATAAATATGGATGTGTCCTCAGAGGATCTGAGCGGCACATTCCAACGCTCCCCACGGTGGGGCTTGGAAGCAGGAGAAACCAGAAACGCCACTCCCCCCACCCCAGCCCCAAATCAAAAATGCCTTTTCCTTTTTTTCTCCTAACTTTTGCCAGAGCAACTTGGTGTGGTCTCGGGCCCTGACACCCCGATCCGCACCCCGGAACCTAGATTTTTTTTTTTTTTTTTTACTCCTGTCCAGCGAAAGCTACAGCCAACGTGCTATGGCCGCCTACTCCTCGGAGGGAGGGGGCAGCCAACTTTACTTCGGGGAGGTGGTAACTCTCTGGGGACTGTGCTCCCGGCTGTTCCGGACGTCCCCAGGGCCCGGCCCCCGGAGGCTGGCGCTGGCCCCCCTGCCCGTGCCAGCGCGGCCCCGGGCGCACGTGGAGTGACGACGAGGTGCGGCGGGCGCGGACGCGCGAGCAGGGCGGCCTGCTCTCCGCGCGGCACTGATATCGGGGTCACGCAGCGAGTCAGTTTCCCGAACCGGCTTTCCGGGGTGGGGGCGGGGTGGTAGGCTTTCAACCCGCCTCGTTAATTTCCAAGCCCCGGCATTAGGGAGGTGGGGGGCTGCCTCGCCCCCATCCCACCTCCACGCCTAACACGCCCCTCTCGGGAGCCAGGGAGGGGTGAGGGGGGGAAGGAGCCCAGCCCCGCTGCCTCGGGGGGCGGCAGCGGCGGCGGCTTTCCTCCCAGGCAAGCGTCTAGCGCCGGGTCCCGGGAGAGCCGCACGTTTCCCCCCCGCCGCCACCTCCCTCCCGGCTCGTGTCGCCACCCACCCCCCCAGGCAGCCACCCCGCACCCCCTTCTGTCCCGGGGGCCTGGGCACCCACCTGCCGCGGCCCCCTGGCCCGGGGGAGGGGTGCCGTGCAGGAAAAAGGGGGAGACTCACCGCCGCTGCCTCCTCCGGGGGTGCAGGAGGCCCCCCGGGGCTGCGCCTTCCAGGGCTCCCGGGAGGCGTGCTCGGGGTGGGGGGCGCCCCGCGGGCCCTGCAGCCTCCTCCTCGATTGGAGCCCAGCCTCAAATCCTTCACCGTGGGTGGGGGGGGTACTTCCAGAAAAAAATCCCCCCCTTACCCAGATCAGATCCAAGTGATGGGCAGGGGGCGTATAAAAGCCTTTTCTGCCGAGAGCGCGGAGCCGACGGGGCTGCACCCGGCCTCCACGGTCCGCTGCCGCCACAAAGCCGCGCCCCCGCTCCCCCCAACCCCGGCCCGGCCCCCACCCTCCCCCGCTCCCCACCCCCCCCACGCCCTATGGCCGGCCCGGGGCGGGGGCTGGGCCGGCCCGGGGTTGGCCGCGCTGGGGAGGCGGCAGCGGCGGCTCAAGCGGCGGGGCGGCTCCTCCCCGGCCGGGGAGAGAGGGTGAGAGCCTGGAAGCCGAGCGCGCCCGCCTGCCCGGGGCGGGGGCTGCGGCGGGGCCAGGCGGGGCGGGGGGGGGGCTTCCTAGAAACCCTCGCCAAATATAGTCAGCGGATAGGGGCATTCCTAGAAATGCGGCGGCGACGTCAGCCTCGACCTATGGGGGCAGAGCCTGGGGTTCTCCAAACTCGGGGGGGGGCGGCGGGGACGGGGACGAGGGGAGATTCCCCACTTCCAATACCCCGGTGGCCCGGAGGAGGGAGCCTAGGCTGGGCCTCCCTCCTGGGGGGCGGACAGGATTCCTCCACATGCGCTCCAGGGATCCCTCAGCCGGGGGTGTCTGAATGGGGACGCATCTACTTAAGATTCCGACTCGCCCCCAGATCCGTCCCCCCCACTTTCGGAACACTCAGTGACAGTGCCAGCCGGCGCTTTTAGCCCTTCCTCCGATTTTTCTCACTCCTCCCTACCCCCTATGAACAAACAGTAGAAGTTGGAGCTGCACCAAGTCTGGCTTCCACACCTGGCCGCTCACCCCTTGGCGGCCCCTAACCTCCTCTGGGATGACTGGAGTCCCTCAGAAGCCCCGGGTCTGAAATTGGATGGACATGCTCTGTTCCCAAGAACTCCCCAAAATACCAACTCACCTTCAGGCCAAAACATAAAGTTGTGCTTCCCCTTCCCCATTCCAAAGTCCCTCTGTTGCTGCATTCATGGTCCCAGGCTCTGGGAGATAGGCTGGAAATTGGGGGTTGGGGCATGAGGGTACCCTCTCCACCTGGCAAAGATCTGGCCTCTTGTGCTGACACCCGTTCCCCCCATAAGCTCCTCCCCCTCCATAAAGTACATGAGGTTCCAACAGTAAGGGGGAACCCCCTACAGCCCGCCCCCTTCCTGAAATCTGCCCCCCCACCCCGCATCCCTTTCCCAGAACCCCACATCATCCCACAAGTGTCCCCTCTTGCCCAAAGAGGATCCACATAACTGAGACATGACTTGTCCCCTTCGACTGCCCAGCCTCTTTTCAAGTAAACGTGACTGGAATGAGCCTCCCAGGATCATAAAAAATGTATTTGCTGTCCTCTGTTGGCCGACGGGTGTCACACTCAGAAAACACATCACCCAACCCAGTGGGCGCTCCTGATGCCATCAGGGGGGGTCCCGGGGCCCCAGTCAGAGGAAGTGAGCCACACAGCCCCCTCCTCTCCTCCTGCCTCAGCTGCAGTCCTACCCTGCCCCCACCTCCTGCGGGGGGAGGGGGCGGTCCTGGCTTGCAGCCACTGCCCTGGACTTTGACCCACTGGCCTTGTGGCTCATGTCCCTTCTCTCTCGTTGGATCCCCATTCCAGAAGTCTGGAGGGCTGTTCTCACGGGGAGGCAAGGAAGTCTGCTGTGGGGCCCTCTGGGCTCACTCTGGGCTGGGGGACCCCCAGGGGATGGTTTCTCCAATAGCAGCTTGGAGGGGCGGTGAGAAAAAGGGGGGCTAGGTCAGACCCCTCTTAAGGCAGAGGACTGATCACTGATAATCATCAATCCCCATTTCCTCCTGAGGACCTACTATGTGCCGAGCACATGGAATATACTGTCTTGCCAAACTCACTGCATTACCTTACGGCAGTCAGACAAGAAGACTGAGGCTCAGAGGTCAGTTGTTCATTGAACTAATGCTTGCTTGCCCTCTGCTGATGCTGGGGCCACAGTGGCAAACAGAACAGGCGCTGCCCTCTGGAACTCATCATCTCAGGGAGAGACCCACGTCAGCAAGGGATTACCATGCTGCCCTCGTGGTCCAGGGCATGAGTGCTGGAGCCCAGCTGCCTGGGGTCAGGGCACCATGAGATACTGAGGCTGGGCCGGGACGTCCCTCCTGGGCCTCCCTACTGTCCCACTCAGTGCTGCCTCCATCAAGGCTGCGTTGTCCCCTGGGTCAGTCCCCTCTTGTGGGGTAGAGCCAGAGAGAGAGGCTTTGCGCCCCCTCCCACTTCTTGCCCCCTGCCAGGACTGGCTGCAAGTCCCTGCGCCTGGTTTAGCCTCTCTGGGTCTCAGTTTCCTCATCTGTAAAACAGGAGTTATAATACCCGCCTTATAGGATTTGTAGGGGGATTAAATGAGACAAAGTCCATGTAGGAGAATTTGGCGATCAAAAAATTTGTTTCTCTTGTAAACATTTTCTTTTTATTTTATGTTTAGAAGCTGCAGTTTTAAGTATATTGACAGAACATACGTAACAAAAGCTTCCTAAGAAGTGGGAAAAAAACATTGCTGGAAAAATTGGCCTCATTAACATGTTTAGACATTTACTTAATACATACTCCATTGGAAATTAGTGATATGACTTTTATTTATTTTTAAAATTTTTATTGGCATACGGTTGCTTTAATTGATATGACTTTTATCCAAACACTAACATTTCCAAATCAGTCTAAGTAGGGGGGCGTTTCAGTTCTTTACCATCTATACCGAAAGTAGAAAATCCCTCAGTTTCTGAATGCAATCCTGACAAACATCAGAAATGGTCACTCTGAGATCCTGCTGACATACTGTTCTGTACCTTCGTCTAAAGATGTTTCTGTTGAGTAAGTGTCCCTATGCTTCTTTTTTCTCTTTGCTCTGATCTTCCTGCAGCTTCAGAGTTATATTTCAGATTTCTTCTCTTTTTGCTCTCATTTTTGTGGGAGGAAACCAGTTTGCCAAATTCATATGTAGTTCAAAATTGAGAACTGGATTTCTCTTAGAATCTTAACATTTGATCGAGAAGGGCCTCTGAGTACATTCACCAGACGGTTGGTTGTGCTCTGTGTTACTACCTGGAGGAGGGGATGTCTGCGCTGAGACTGGAAAGAGGAAAAAAACTGGGCCAGCGAGAGGGGTGGAGTCCAGGCCACAGGTGTAGCACGTGCAAAGCCGGCCCTTCTGGGGAGCTGAAGTAGCTCCCTGGAGCCACGGTAGCCTGGTTCAAGGTCCTGTAGGACGCCCCCGCCCACATCTGTGCGCTGAGCCCCAGGATTCTGGAAGCTCACCTTATCACCCCCAGTTCAGACCCTAAGAGCTGGATGCAGAAGGCAGGCCCATGGGCAAGGTCCCACCAAAGGCAGCGAGGACCCTGCCTTTTTACCTTGCACTTTAAAAGATGCCCCCGTTCCCTTTGAGGCCTGCCCTTGCCCATTCTGGCTCAGCTTCCCATGACTCAAGCTAGTGGCGGGCCTGAAATCCAGTTAAGTACCGGAAGCGCTGCCAGACTCCGGAAAACAACCCGCTCTTCGGCCGGAAGCCCCAGAGGCCCACTCTGGCCTTCTCCCAGGAAGGAGCCCCACCCGCACCCAGGTTTCTGGCCCAGGGAGGATGCCAAGGCCTAGGCCAGAAGTGCAGGGAGGCCACACCAGGAAGAGGGAGCCTCCCAGAAAGGCCTGGACTCCTGGCTCGCAGGCCCAGAGAGACAGAGAGAGAGAGAGAGCACGCTTCACCCTGCCTCTCTGTAGGTTTTCCTCAGGGCGTACAGGAGGGAGACCAGAGGAGGATGCCAGCGCCCGGTCACTGCCATCTCCCAAGACTCCTAGAATATCAAAAATGAAAAACTTCCCAAGCAAGCATATAAAAATTATTGTGCAATAGGTTTTAAACATTTGCATCGAACAGATGTGGACTTAAAAAACAGGTACACACAAACAGGAATGCAATCATAGCAATGTAGTTATGCTAGATATGGGACAGAATCAGGATTTACGGAAAATAATTTCTTACGTGCGTCCACCGAGGTTCGTGGGACATGAGTCTGAAGTGGCGCGATGGTTGTGTTCCTCCCTCAACCCCATCAGGATGTGGCTGTGACCACCCTGGTGATATCTGCTGGAGATAATGTTCAGAATCTAGCCTAAAAAATCTTCCTGAACACCAGGACTTAGGCCCAGTGGTCCTTACAAGTTAGGTCCAAAGCTCCCTGAAAGCCAGAGGTCGCCCCACCCTCATCCTACCCTGGCCTCGGACCCTCGACAGCATGCTGAGTGGCGGGAGCAACTCCAGGGCCTTTCACCTGGCCCTGCCCACCTGCCGCAGTGGTACCTGTGCCCCATAGGGAACAACAGGAACTGGGAGCAAAGAGGATGAAAGGGAAAGCAGTTTCCATGGCCCTGCCCCTCGGGCTCTGTGATGTCAGGTGGAGAGAGCCCCTGGCCTGCCTGGGTTTTCTTAAGGCCACCCAGAGCCACAGGTCCCTGTGGGCCTGGAGCCTCGTGTTTTTTTACGAAACGGAAAAACACGGGGGCAACCTACTCACTCAGGACCTATAGCCTTGCTACCCTGCCTTGTCTGGCACATGGTTGGGCAAATTAAAGATTTTTTAGAAAATGAATAAGAAGGAAGGAAAAGTACTGGAAGAGAGGGGGTGAGCCTGGGATGTCATTTCCCAGGAGGCGAAGAACTCCAGGCACTGAGTAGACAGAAAGACAAACTGCCACTGGTGAGACCAAGGGGTCTGTGGTTCCTGGTGGGCTGGGAACAAGGTCCTCACCTGCTAAGGGGGTCATGACCCCGGAATCCTGAGTCCTCCTGAATTTGTTTCCTCATTGACAACAATGGGGATGTTAAAAGCATTAAATTTCATGATTTGCATGAAGTGCTTGTCTGGGTCTGGCACATAGCAAGTGCTCAATAAATTGTAGGGATTATCATTAGCTATTCATTGGGGGTCTTGAACCGGCCGTGCCTGGATTGTAGGAATAGATTTACAAGTGCGAGGGCTTCTCCTTTAAGATGTGGTTGGTGTCCCTAGCACCAGTTTCATCCTCACCCCTCAGCCCAGGGAAACCAAAGCGGAAGCAGCACCAGGGCCTGGGTGGGTGGGCCAGCTCAGCTGAGCTGGACCTGGTCACCCAGAAAGAGTGTCACCCAGAGTTGGCTTCTTGGAATTTCAACAGGGTGGCCAAATTGTGTCACGAAACTAGTAGAATGCTCCACATCCAGCCCAGGTGGAAATGAAAGAGTTGATCAACATCTCCATCAGCATAGAATTCTTCTCTGGAACCCACATGACTGTGGACCCATCACCACCTCTCAGAGCAATACCAACTTTAAAATAAATGCTGTTGGATTTGGAGTTTTTTTTGATGAGAGGTTGCAACTGGCAATGCACAGGCTGAGCAGAGCCCACAGATGTGTTTCATTTGGCCTACAGAGCCTTTAAAATAATAAAAATAAATTTGACTTGGTGGCCAACATTTTTAAATCAGGAAATTTCATATTTAAATAATCCAGATTTCTGGTATCTCTTAAAAAAATCAGGTGATCAAAAGATTTGGCAGGGGGCAGAGTCAAGATGGCGGCATGGGAAGATGAGGAGTTCACATCTCCCCACAACTAGGGTGACTGCCGGCTACTGGTGGGGGACCTCGATGCCCAAGGAGATGGGAGGAACCCCCAAGCGAGTCGCCGGGGGTCAGGCCAAAGCTCCTGCGGTGGGAGCTCTGAGTGCGAACCACTGGACTAACAGAGAACCTCAGACCCCAGGGAATATTCATCAGAGTGAGGTCTCCCAGAGGTCCTCATTTCAGCACCAAGACCCAGCTCTACCCAACAGCCTACAAACTCCAGTGTTGGAAGCCTCAGGCCAAACAACCAGTAAGACAGAAACACAATCCCACCCATCAAAAAAAAAAAAAAAGATTTGGCAGCCGTGGGCCTGTCTTCCTGCAGAGCAACAGTTGGTTGGAGCAGAATAGTGGATAACAGGATATATTAGTCAGTGAAGGCTAGCTGCTGTAATGAACATCCCCAAGCTTTCAGTGGCTTACCACAATACAAGTTCATTTCTTGCTCATATTGTTACCAAGTCTAAGCTCGTACTGCTCACTGACAGGCCAGTAAATCGAAAGACGAGTCGTTGGGGCAAGAAATAGCGACTCCATTTGGAAAGCCGGCAGAGCAAGAAGATGGTGGATTCATGTCCCAAAGAACCATCTTGCCTGAGTTAGGGTTCAGGCTTCTTTTATAGTAAAAGGCGAGGGAGTAAAGTCAAACATTTCCTGGTTCCAGTCAGCCTCTGGAGGGGATATGTTAATTTCTTCCTTCCCCTAGTCATTCACAGGTGGGCCTGGTCAGGATGTTTCATGTGAGCTAAACAAAGGTATTTTAGCTTAATGCTCCTTACCTGAGATGCAGGGTTCCCAGAGATGGGCCATTATGTATAATTTAAGCTTATAGACAACATCCCTTTAGTGATTAACTTGTAATAGAATACAAAGTTTCTTCCTTATTACAATATCACAGTCCAAGAAGTGGGGGGTGGGGGTGTCCACACATTATTTAGGGAAACAGATGTCATCCACTTCATGGCTCTGACATCTTCGAGGGATTCATTCTTTCTACATTGAGCTGGAGGATGGTGAAGGAGGTGGTGGGAAAGCAGACCAGCTTTTAACTGTATCAGCTGGGAAGTGTCCCACATTGGTGAGAACCAGTCATGAGGCCCAACAGGGACCCAAGGGGGCTGTGAAATGTGGTGCCTAGCTCAGGGCCCAGGAGGAAGAGGAGAACACAGAAGCTTATAAGCAGCAGCATCTCTGTTTCAAGTGGCTGCCCTACATGCTTTCTTCACTTGGTCATGGAAGTTCTGTTCTTCCCATTGTTCTTCCTCACCTCTCCCCAGCTCAGCCATTTGGCTCAGGGGAAACTTTCTGTCATTGGTTGGAGAATGGTCATGTGATACAATCCCAACCAATGAGACAAGATGGATTTGGATATGATGCCTGGAACAGCAGCAGCCATTTGGGGACCAGTCTTGTGGTGAAACCAACACAGTGATGGCAGAAAAGAGAGATGGAAGGAACCCGTGTCTCTGGTGGCCTGATGGAGCTGCTCAAACAACTAATCCAGAAACCTACCCTACTTCTAGACTTCCTGAGAAATGCATAATAAATTATCTTATTGTTTAAGCCAGTTTGAGCCAGGGAATTCCTGTTCCTTGTAGAATAAAGTATTCAAACTAAGATCGCTGCCTGGCTAGATTCACTAAGGTCACCTGCCTGGCCATGTATGTATTTGAGTTTTGGCCTCTTGACCTAAAATGCTTTCTTTTTCCAATCAGAGCTGAGGTCAATAAGCCAGCTGATCTTCATGGCCTTAAGCATCTACCACTTAAGGATGCAACATGCAATTATCAGTGCTTCGTGGGACAACGTGGGCCCATCCAGGGTCTTTGTCTCCACCCGCACCTCAGGGATGCAGCAATCCATGCGTGACACCGACCACAAGATGAGCAGCTATGGATTTGAGCCCGGGCTCCATCACTTCTTAGCTGGGTGAACTTAGACAAGCCAGTGAACCTCTCTGAGCTTCAGTTTCTGATTGCTGAGAGCATTGCTGGACGATTTGATGACTTGACATGTAAAGGCTCTTCTCCCAGGCTCAGCACCCAGAGGGTTCACAGTAGATGTTGGCTGGTGGTGTGGTCACTGCCCGGCTGCTGAGATCCACTAAATGATCAGATGGTTTGCTCCAACTATTGGCTCACTGGGGAGACGTAGCCCTAAAGTACAAGGCCCATATTGTAGAGCAAGGTTGATTTTAGATCCTCTGCGGAGGAGGCATTAGATAGCTCTGAATAACCTAGTAGAAATGTATTCCCCTTTCACTTTTCTTACACGCTTTCTGATCTTGTGAAGGAGAAAATCTCAGTTGGGTGCTGCTCCATGTTTAACACCTTCCTAACACTTACTAAGCCCCCTGGAAGGGGGCCCAGGCTTCTGGCTCAGAACATTTCACCGTAGCAGTATCGCTATGCAATGTACAAAGATCATTTTGTTTTCGTTGCATTTTAAAGTAATTATCATCCATTTATGGCAGATGGTGCTCTTTTTCCATTTGAGGAAGTGAGATAACATTTTTCTTTTGAGATAAAATTGTCCAGGTTATCCAGGTGAGTTAAGTTAAATAAAAATATTAGTGGAATACAATGCAGGAGGTACAAGGTATGGCGGAAATCAAGAAGGTGGGCTGTGAAAGACTCGAGCTTGGGGGCTTATCAGGGAAAACCATGGGGCCTGGGGATGCAGGCCATTTCCGGGTGGTCAGAGGCTGGCGGTCATTCCTAACAGGAGTGACGAGAGCTGTGGCAGCCTGTGCCCAGGCCTCTTAAGAGAGTCCCTGAGATGACATTCAAACTGAATTCCTTTGGAAGGGAGGAAGGAAGGAAAGTAGGGAGACCCAGCATCCTGGTTTGCCCAGGACTGGGGGGTTTCCCGGGTCACTGGACTTTCAGTGATAAAACTGTAACAGTCCTAGGCGAATGGGGATGGTGGGCCCCCCTGGCTGTCCTGGACTGGGGATTTGGGAGGAGCAGAGAGTTGCTGGTTCAGGTCAATGAGAGTGGTCATCCTTGTGAAAAGAAAGTAGTATTTCTTCAATACCCACAGCCTCTCCCCAGAGACTCAGAAGAATTCTACCTTAGCCTTAGGAGCAAGGTTTCCTGGTATGTCCATCAGGATAATAGGTGAGGGGACGGGTCAAAAGGAACCTAGACGGGTTGGAGATACACTGGGAAGAGACAGAGTCTGAGGAAGAGAATAGATGGTGTGTGTGACAAGTGTGGAGCTGGTCAGATGGAGGGGAGTCAGCCCGGCTGGGTTGATGTAGAGTCTGGGGAGAGGCCAGAGGCAGCTTCCTACTGGGATGGGCGGGCTGTGGAGAAAGGCGGGGGTCTTTTCAAAGCCATCGAGCTGTGTTATTAGTGGAGCGCTCCCCACCCCCACCCCTCTGATACCTTCCGGCAGCCCACAGTGAAGGTTGAAATGGCTGGTCATGGACTTCCCTGGCGGTCCAGTGGTTAGGACTCCGCGCTTCCACTGCTGGAGGCAAGGGTTCCATTCCTGGTCGGGGAACTAAGATGCTGCATGCTGCCTAGTGCGGCCAAAAAAGCTGGTCAGTTCCTTTCCAATATTGGACGGGTATTGCCTCTAAATGTCACATTCTGCAAAAATCAGAGTAAATCTGACCCAGGGAGGGCTGGTTCCAGAGGAGTCCTAGGAAGCTGCCCAGGGATGAACCACTCCTGCATCTGCCCACGCTTCTCCAGCCCGGTACCCAACGCCAATAATTCCTCCGGGGCCCGGGGTGAGTACCTCCTCTCTCTTTCCCTCAATTACCCCATCTGTAAAGTGGAAGCAGTATTTCCCTCATCATCCCTGTGCCAGGCTCTGAGCTAGGTGGTGAGATGTGGGTTAGACCACACTTGACCCACTTTTATTTTGGTTTGTTTTTGTTTTTAATTATGAGCTATTTCAGGTCAACCGGAAAGGATGGGAAATAAGTTAACAAACACCCGTGTGCCTACCACCCAGCTGAATTAATACATAAATCACATCCAGATTCAACTAAGACCCTCGTGTGCCCTTTCTCTGTCTCAGCCCATCTTCTGACATCCCCACGGATGACACTGTCCTGAGTCTAGACTTCATCACTCTCGGGCATGTTTCTATGCTTTTACTACCTATGTAGCCAGAAACAACAAACAGGGTATTGTTTGCATAACATTAATTCTGTATAAATGGTATCATGTTGTATCATCTTTCTATGCCTGCCTTTTTTTGCTCCTCTTTTTGTGAGTTTTATCTGCCTCGCGCAATGGAGTTACAGTTTATGCATTTGAACTGCTGAACTTGATTCCACCCTGTGGACCCACCATGGTTTATTCTTCCACTCCCCTTGATGGACACTTAGCTCTTCCCAGCAATGTTTTTCCAAGCAGCCTGGTGGATACAATGAGAATTTCCACACGGTTTACATCTCAGAGTAGGATTCCTGGGTCTCGTCTACATGGGACTTTTATTTATTTATTGTCTGCGTTGGGTCCTTGTTGCTGTGCGCAGGCTTTCTCTAGCTGCGGAGAGCGGGGGCCACTCTTCGTTGCGGTGCGAGGGCTTCTCATTGCAGTGACCTCTCCCCGTGTGGAGCACAGACTCTAGACGCGTAGGCTTCAATAGTTGTGGCACGCAGGCTTCAGTAGTTGTGGCTCATGGGCTCTAGAACTCAGGCTCAGTAGTGTGGCGAACGGGCCCAGCTGCTCCACGGCATGTGGGATCCTCCTGGACCAGGGCTCAAACCCGTGTCCCCTGCATTGGCAGGCGGACTCCCAACCACTGCGCCACCAGGGAAGCCCCTACATGGGATTTTTTGTGGTGGCCTTTCACCTGGCATGTCCTCTCAAGTTTTCCTCTGTCCCCACTAGTCCCTGTTTTCTTGTACCCAAGCAGCTTCAATGTTCACATGATCTGTCTGGCTCCTGTGAGCATTTGGGCTTTCAGCTTCTGGGCTCTTGGGAGATACATGGGCATGTGAGCAAGTAACTGTAACATCTTGTGATAGGTGCTATCAAAATGATACACCCAAGGTGCTGGTGGTACACAGAGGAAATAGCAACTAACTCCAACTAAGAGGCTGAGGAATGATTCAAAATCATAGTTAAGTTAGTAACAGTTAGGCAAGTTTTTGAGGCATGAGTAGGAGTTTTCCAAGATGGGGGTGGAGAAAGGGCATTGTAGGCCAAGGGAACAGCATATGCACAGGCACAAATCAAGCTGACTTGAAGGAATAACAAAGGCTGGTGTGGCAAGAGCAAGGGGGAGAACGGTAGGAGGGACGCTTGGGGCCCAGAATGGAGTTGGGATTTATCCTGATGGCGGTGGTGGCCCTCTTGTGAAGGACCAAAGGATGCGAGTGACATGTTCACTGCTGTGTTTGACAGAGGTCAGGTGACAGTGGGAGGAGATGGAAGAGGAACGAGGCTGAAAGCAAGGGGGACCAATTAGGGTCTACTGCAATAGTCCAGACCCCAGACATCAAAGGAGAAATGGGACAGGGAGGCAACACAGAGGAGGTGACAGTTTGGAGAGAGGTTTGGGCAGTGACCAATGACATGAGCAGATGGGGAGGAGGGGTGAGTCGCGGGTTGGGGTAGGCAGAATAATGGTCTTCCAAATATTGTCCACACCCAAATCCCTGGAACCTATATGTTATGTTTCATGGCAGAAGGGATTTTGCAGATGTAATTAAGGTTTTTCGACTTAAATAGAGTGATGAGTCTGTATTATCCAGGTGGGCCCAATCTAAATCCACGAGCTCTAAAAGCAGAGAACTTTCTTTGGCTCACATGAGAACGATGCAGAAAGGGAAGTCAGAGAGGTTTGAAATATGAGAAGGATTTGCCCCAGATGTAGGGACCCCATGTGCATTGACTGCAGAGAGGCCTGTAGAGCCAAGGAAACAGAGGACTCCATTCTACAAGTGCAAGAAAACTGAATTTGGCCAACAACCTGGATTAACCTGATAGTAGCCCATCCGGTCAACACCTTGATTTTGTGAAAACCCCAAGCAGAGTAACCAGCCAAGCTAACGTGAGCTCTGACCTACAGAAACTGTGCTCTTTTAAGCCATTAAGGCTGTGGGAACTTGGCACAGCAGGAGGAGAAAACGAACACAAGGATGACTCCCAGGTTTCTTGCTGGGCTACTGTGTAGATGTCACCGTGAACCGCGTTGGGGACTCCGACGATCAGATTTTGGTGTTCTCTATCGGACTCTTCCTGCATAATAGTATTACCACTGACTTAGCAGCTTACGACAACACACGTTCATAATCTCCCAGTTTTTGGGGTCAGAGTCCAGGCATGGCTTAGTTGGATCCTCTGCAAGGCTGCAATTAAAGTGTTGGCCGGGGCTGAGTTCTCAATGCCCGGCCAGTGTCCTTGTTGGTTCAGTATTACAAAATACTACAAACTGGGTGGCTTAAACAACAAAGATTTATTTCTCACAATTCTGGAGTCTGGGGACTCCAAGCTCAAGGTGTTGGCAAATTTGGTGTCTAGTGAGGGCTCTCGTCCCAGCTTACAGACAGCTGCCTTCTTGCTGAGTCCTCACACAGCCCAGAGAGAGCTTCTGATAAGGGGTTGATTATTCCATGAGGGTCCCACCCTCATGACCTAATCTACCCCTAATCACCTCCCAAAGGCCTCACCTCCAAATTCCATCACATTGGGGATTAGGGCTTCAATACATGAATTTGGGGGCGATGCAAACATTCAGTCCACAGCACCCAGGGACGGACTTGGCTTTCACATTCTTATGGCTGTTGACTGAATTTAGTTCCTTGCAGCCTGTTGAACTGAGGGCCTTAGTTTTTTCCTGGTTTTGGCTAGATGATGCCCTCTGTTCCTTGTCACATGGGCCTCCCTAACACCGCCACTTGTTTTATCACATCAGCAAGAAGAGGGAGTCTGCTAGCAAGATGGGTATTGCCATCTTATGTGACCATCAGAGATGTGACATCATGCCACCTCTACTGTATTCTGTTGGTTGGAAACAGGTCACAGCCCCACTCACACTTAAGAGGAAGGGATTACACAAGGGCATGAATCCTAGAAGGCAAGGGTAATGAGTTCCTTAGAGTCCATTCACCAACACTTCTCAAAGGGACATATGGGCTTTCTTATCAGGGCCTATTTCAAGAATTATTACAGATTTTTTCATCCAGTGGGGCCTCAGGTTCAGGGGTTCTTTTTGACCCCTCAGTAAGTAAAAATCAGCTCAGCTCACCTGAGTTAGAAGGGCAGGGCAGGGGCAGAAGGGAACACAGTCTCAGGAAATCTGCGTCACGCGCCAGCCTGGTGATTTGCTAAGCAAAACTCAAGTCGATGTGACATAAACAACGTCTGTTGCTTCCAGGGACCTGCCACAATATTTTCTTTTAAGTGCTACTCACGCCTGAAATACGCTTCTGGTTTTGAAATGTGGTTCTCAGCTCATGCTCGGCTACAAACCACTCTCTCCTTTATGAAGCGTCCCATTTTTTATTCTTTAATGTAGGTTTACTAAGCGCATGATGTCAGCCCAGATGGGAGACGCGCCAGGGCAGTGGAGGGGAGGCTCCCCTTGGAGAGGGTCAGAGTGGAGGACAAGAGCGAGCCTTTCCACTGGACGCTCGGCGTCTCATGGGTGTAGTGCCAGCTCTGTGTTAACACCTGTGCTGTCCAGAGTCCGCCATCTCTTTCCTCTTTACATTTTCTCTTTTTTCTGCTGTTAACAGTGAATCCAAAGGAACACAGTTTTTCTTTCCAATGCCACAATATTAGGAGAAAAAATTAGGAATTTTTCCTGCAATTCCTCTCCACCTCTTGCCCCACCTGGAGGTATTCATTGTCAGTAGCACGACGTGGAGCCTTGTGCCTGGGGTATGGGCGTCCTTCACACTCCAAAAAACAATACACACACCACTACGTGTATTGATAAATATGCTTATTTATTTATTTATTGCATCTTATATATGTTTTAAAAAAGTTTTATTGAAGTATAGTTAATTTACAATGTTGTGTTAACTTCAAGTGTACAGAAAAGTGATTCAGATATATATATGTGTATATATTCATACACATATATATATTCTTTTTCAGATTCTTTTCCATTATGGTTTATTACAAGATATTGAGTATAGTTCCCTGTGCTGTACTGTAGGTCCTTGTTGTTTACCTATTTTATATACAGTAGTTATGCTTATTTATTTTTACAAAAACAGGACATCAGTTAGAGTGAGTTATACAAGATGAATGAGTACAACATAGTAAATCAATTATACTTCAATACAAAATAAATTTAAAAGATAAAAAGATAAAAAGATTAATAAGTTCTAGAGATGTCTTGTACAACATAGTGCCTATAGGTAATGGTACTGTACGGTATACTTACAAATTTGTTAAGAGGGTAGATCTCAGGTTAAATGTTCTTATCACATACACAAAAAAGCAAAGGGCTGCGGGAAACTTGAAGGTGATGGATATATCTGTTACCTTGAATGTGGGGATGTATCCCAGGTGTATGCATATGTCCAAATTCATCAAGTTGGATATATATGTGCCATTTTTTGTTAATCAGTTATACCTCAATAAAGCTGTAAGACAAAATCCAAAAAACAGGATGTCAGCTTTTCTCAATTAGCTGTATCTCATTATCACCCCTTCAGATCAATAAATCAATCATTCCTTTCTCTTTTTTTTGATAATTTAATTTAATTTATTTATTTGGCTTCGTTGGGTCTTTGTTGCTGTGCGCGGGCTTTCTCTAGTTGCGGCGAGCGGTGGCTACTCTTCGTTGTGGTGCACGGGCTTCTCATAGTGGTGGTTTCTCTTGTTGCAGAGTACGGACTCTAGGTGCTTGGGCTTCAGTAGTTGTGACGTGTGGGCTCAGTAGTTGTGGCTCACTGGCTCTAGAGCACAGGCTCA
Source organism: Balaenoptera acutorostrata (assembly GCF_949987535.1). NCBI lineage: Eukaryota > Metazoa > Chordata > Mammalia > Artiodactyla > Balaenopteridae > Balaenoptera > Balaenoptera acutorostrata. The sequence continues at coordinate 27,019,885 of NC_080078.1, forward strand.
GTAGTTGTGGCGCACGGGCTTAGTTGCTCCGTGGCACATGGGATCTTCCCGGACCAGGGCTTGAACCCGTGTGCCCTGCATGGGCAGGCGGATTCTTAACCACTGCACCACCAGGGAAGTCCCGATCATTTCTTTCAATGGCTGCCCATGATGGCATGAGGGATGGCTCTCCATTTACTGAACCATCCTGGCTGGTGGATGTTTACAATATTGTCATCAGACGAACTCCATGAGAGTGGAAGCCAGTGAATGTGTGTCACTCCAATTTTATGGAGAAACCAAGGCGCAGAGAGGTTATGTGGCCAGGCCATGTCTCCCACTGGTTCTCGTAGATGTGGGGCAGAGAAGTCATTCTAGTGCTGCTCTTGCTTCATGCTGCCACATGGTGTCACAGTTGAAGCTTTCTCCTGCGCAGCCTCTGTTGACAAACAGCCTTTCTTTGCTAACACTAGGATTGTAGCTCGCTCTTTGACTTCAAAAGTCCTGTTAGGGGCTTCCTGGTAGCGCAGTGGTTAAGAATCTGCCTGCCAATGCAGGGGACACAGGTTCGAGCCCTGGTCTGGGAAGATCCCACATGCCGCGGAGCAACTAAACCCATATGCTGCGGAGCAACTAAACCTGCGTGCCGCAACTACTGAAGCCCGTGCACCTAGAGCCCGTGCTCTACAACAAGACGAAGCCACAGCAATAAGAAGCCCACGCACCGCAACGAAGAGTAGCCCCCGCTCACCACAACTAGAGAAAGCCTGCGTGCAGCAATGAACACCCAATGCAGCCAAAAAAAAAAAAAAAAAAAAAATTCCTATTAAACCTTTTTCTGCCACTGACAATCAAGATCTGTCCTACAGTTCTCTCTAACTTTGGATAACAGGAAGGTGGGTTGGAAGAGTTTAATTTCTTCTTTCCCAGAAAGCCCTGGTCTCCTTATGCAAATCCACCTTCTCCCCAATGGTCAAGTTTGCACAGTGAGGTCTCAGAGGGTCCCTCTAGGCTCAGTGACACCCACCTTACTTTCCTCCTAACCCCAGCATCAGGGGCCTTCTCTTCTCTTTACGTTTCTAAGGGAGACTAGGGTGTGATTATAGAACAAAGACCTCTGACTTCAAGGTGACTTTCAGACATGAAATTCATACAGAAGTTACAGAGATGCAAACACGGCTTTATATATTCATGAACACAAGCAGTTTAAATCAACACAAAACGTCTTACTTATTCAGACACACAATCAGCTTAACCCATTTAAGTGTAAACAGGACCTGAATTCAGCATTTTGCTCACTAGCTTCTGATCCTGCAGCCCGTGCCACGTTGGTCCTACAGCTCCGTGGCATCCCCAGATTTCAACCAGCAGTGGTGGTTTTGAGATTCAAGTGTAATCTTCCAGGCTTAAAAACAAAAAACAAATAAAACAGCAATACATGAATATATACCCTTAGATATTTTATGCAATTTTTTTTGTGTGTGTAAATGGAAACCTACAGCACCTTATATAAATTTTCTAAAGTCCATTCTTCACCTGGGGCAGAGAGAGGAGCACCCTGTGTAGGGTGGGGTGGGGTGTGGGCAGCGGTGGGGGTGGATGAGAATGGGCTCTTTCTTGGGATGGTGTCCCAGAGGAGTGTTGCTTCATTTTCTGGAGGGAAGGACAGGAAAATCTGTGTGGACAGCTAACCAGCTCCACAGATACTGGCCCGCCTGTCGGGGGCAGTGTGGTCTTTTTATTTTTAATGGGGAGGACTATTTGGGGATTTTTTTTTTTTTAATTATTGGTTTGTTTTTTTTTAAATTTTTATTTATTTCTATTTATTTTTGGTTGTGTTGGGTGTTCGTTTCTGTGTGAGGGCTTTCTCTAGTTGTGGCAAGCAGGGCCCACTTTTCATCGCGGTGCACGGGCCTCTCACTGTCGCGGCCTCTCTTGTTGCAGAGCACAAGCTCCGGACGCGCAGGCTCAGTAGTTGTGGCTCACGGGCCTAGTTGCTCCGCGGCATGTGGGATCTTCCCAGACCAGGGCTCGAACCCTTGTCCCCTACATTGGCAGGCAGATTCTCAATCGCTGCGCCACCAGGGAAGCCTTGGGGATATTTTTAATAGGGAAGAACATAAGTGTACTTCTGTGTCACTTAAAAAAGAAACGATGAAACACTCCAGTGGAGAGCAGAGAACACTCAAGCATTTATATGACTTAATTCTGGATCGTTATAATTTGCCTGTGTTCTAATAGGTTCTCTTTGCCTTTGTGGGTTTTGGAGGTGATTCTGGGGGAAAAAAATTACACACGTAATACAATCATCTGGTAGAAAATCCCAACAATGTGAAAGTTCACAGGGTAAGAAGTGAAGGAATCCTTTAAACAGCTACCCCATCCTACTTCCCTCCAGAGAGGCAACAACTGTTATTGTTAGCAACCCCAGGTTCATGTGCCAGATGTACAGTGAGGCCAAACAAACAGAAACGTCAGGGTTTAGAGCAGAGAAAGGTTTATCGCAGGGCCATGCAAGGAGACAGGTGGCTCGTGTCCCCCAAACCCCCAAACTCCCTGAAGGGTTTCAGCAAAGCGTTTTTAAAGGCCAAGTGAGGGAAGGGGGCCGCAGGGTACGGGACCAGCTCCTGTACGGGTCTCTGGTTGGTTGATGGTGAGGTAACAGGGCAGTGGCACAGGAGTTAACTTTATTAGTCCTTAGGCTCCAGGAGGCCTGGGGGCTACGTGCTCATGGTCATCAAGTAGTTAATATCTTCCAGTTGGTGGGGGGTTTTCACATCTGTGAAACACTTTCACATCAAACACTTATCTAGGTACTTCAGAGAGGCTGCCCCGGGAAGGCCCCATAGGGTCCTGCTCCGTTACGTTATTTTTGTGTGCATCCTTCTTCACCCCCTCCCCCCACACTCAGCGAGGTGTGGGCGGCATCAGCATCACTAAAACACCAATTAGAAATGCAGATTTTCCGGCTCCACCTCAGACGCACAGTCAGACCTCAATTTTAACATGATCCTCAGGCTGAAGTGTGAGAAGCACTGGTGCTCACTGTTTTTATATGCATTAACTCACATGTTTGTGTACATGCATACACACGTGCTCCTGGGTTTAGAATGTGGCTTTAGGATATAGCTCTCTTTAGCGGAATGGTTCTCAGTGGGTGGTCCCGGAACTAACACCGTCAGCATCACCTGGGAGCTTGTTAGAAATGCAAATGTCAAGCCCCACCGCTAACAAAATGCAGACGCTCTGGGGGGGCTGGGGCCCAGCGCTCGGCGTTTTAACTACGCCTCCAGGGGATGCTGATGAACTGCTCACAAGTGTGAGCGCTCTGCTGCAGAGGAGGACCTTTACCCCCCGCCGCTCCGATCCCCTTCGCATCCATCTCCCCCTCTCTCTGAGTGAACCCACCCTTGTTCACCGAGGTTGCCCCAGACTCCAACTCCACTAGGCACACACCGAGAGTTCCATTAATGCTTTCTTCCAGTAGGAATCTCGCGCTGATACAGGTTTCCCCAATTTAGGTCAAGCTGGTTTCCAGATTATACAATATGCCAGCTCCTGGAGGTTGAGGTAATTGCATAACATCTTTAAATGCATTCGAGCAGCCCCGTGGTGATGCAAAGAAAACAGGTGACATACGACGGTAGCTCCGTTTACTGAAGCCGCCTCTACAGCCAGCCTCTCGGCAGCTGCTTTACAAACGCCAGCGCTAACCAGAGATCCATTTTACTGGGGGGCAAACGGAGGCTCCGAGAGAGAGAGAGAGGAGAGAGCTTTAGATTTTCATGTCAGACCAGCTCCAAGTCTGGGCAGGATTTCCTCTCTAACGCAGTGCCTACAATGGATTTCCTTTTAAAAATAGCAAGCCAGACACCAGCTGACTCTGGGTGTGGGCTCAGTGTCAGGCAACGGCAGTTCTCTCATTAGTGTGGAAACAATTGGACTTTAATGTTCAGAAAAATGCTTAGTGGCTCTTGAACCAGGGGCCATCCGCTGTAGGTTTTTCTGCGCTAAAATCATTGCTCGGGCCACGGTTTTCACGTGACCTCCGGGGCCTTGGAGTTTAAGGCCCCCGCCCACCCCGGGCGTTTAAGCCCTCCTCCATCCCGCACAGGACGAGGCGTCCGGGGACTGCAGGGGGTACTGTCTGCAGGGAGCCAAACGCCCCGCGGGTCAAGTTGGCGGCACAGCAGTGCAGAGGCCGGATCACCCGGACTTTGACCTGCGCGGGCCGGAGAGAGCCTGAATTTAAACTGAGTGAAAACAGTTGGCTCCGTCGGCACCCAGGGGCGAAGATCTATTGATCAATACGGGATCCAGGAAGAGTAGAACGTCGATGATTACTCTCGAAAAGTGGTCCCACCCCTAAAAAGTCGCCCCTTGTAGGGAAAGGAGAACGCTAGGCACGGACGGGGTTCGAACCCGTGATCTTCGGTTTACGAGACCGACGCCTTACCACTTGGCCACCGCGCCTGCGTTACAATGGCGGCTCGGCGAGCCTCTATTCTGGCGCCACTCCCGTGCGCTCGCCCCACGGGCACGAGCGCGGGCCCCAGCGCACCCGCCCGGCCCCGCCCCTTCGCAGCGGCCGGCGGGGCGGGGCTCAAGCGTACGCGCGCCGGCCGCTCGACACGGACTCAGGGAAGCAGAATGGGCAGGGAGGTCCGTCCGCCCCTGCGTGTCCGCGTGGGGCCGGGGACCTCGTCTCCGGAGTCCCCAGAGTCCCCACAGGCTCGGCGGGAGGAACTCGTTTGGAGCTCGGGAGCGCTCAGGACACTCGCAGGCATTTCAGAGCCTGGGGTTCGAATCCCAGCTCCACCAGAGAGACTCCGCGACTTTGGACAACCGGTCTCGGGGCCTCAGTTTCCCCTCTAGGGTGAGGCACCCAGGAGGCGGAGGAAAAGGTTGCGGTTCCTTTACTAGCCCGACCCCTCGGGCGGTCCACGGCTGCCCTGCATGGAGCTGACGCTCAACGAGGGTTGTTGAATGAATGTGTAAGTTTTCTGAAATAAAAAGCCCCAAAGCTCCTCTTCCCCCAGATTGCCACGGTTGAGCCCTGGGTGTGTGCCTGGCCCCGGGACCAGCAGCATCACTTGGGAGCTGGTTAGAAATGCAACTTCTCTGGCTCACCCCAGACCTGCCCGATTAGACCTGCTGGGGGAGCCGGGCAATCTGGGCTTTAACAGGCTCTCCTCCAGGTGATGCCGCTGCGCGGGAAAGGCTGAGCCCCAATGCTCTAGACAATTGATACGCATATTCACATTTATGCATTCAAACGTGCCCTTTTATTTTTATTCAAATGGACTGACTTTAAAGGGCACTTTGATTCTCCCTTAATTAATGTATGGATGTGTTAACTAATACAGTGGCTTGTAGTACTAAGTGATAGCATATATTATTTTTAAAATGAACAGTTTCTCTTATACATTAATGTGATGTGTACTATTACAATAATGCATCGTAAATTATATATACTGCATTATATACTATAATATAATGCATGGATGGGATACCTTATTCTCTTTAATAGCTGCACGGTTTCCCATCCAGTGGCTCTATCACAGTTGATTTAATCAATTTCTGGGAGTAAGGCCTTGGGTTGTCTGCAGCTTTTTAGCTGCACAAAACATTCTGCTACATGCACCTTTGCTGCCTGGTACCAGTGATACTCTCAGAGTATAAGGAGACATAAATTAAGAATGTCCACAGCCCACTGTGCAAGTGTATAGGCAAATGGGAAACCTATACATGCCAGGAAGTTGTGTTCACCAAGTTGCTTTAAATGTCACGGTTTGGGCAGGTGACTGGAAAAGGCCCTGACATTTACCCTCAGACAGGAACTCTGAGGTACTGCTCCCGGAGTGCTTGAGATCTGTGTGCAAATCTCACTGCAGCTCCTTAATTAAAAAAAAAAAAAAATTGAACATTTTCAGAATTAAAATGTATTACTGAGCATTGCCTTTGAATGGTTGATGATAAAATTGGTTCCATTGTCCCCCTCCATTTTTTGGTGTTCACTGAGTTGTTGGAATTATTGTGCAGAAGTGATAGGGCTTATAAAAAGTGAAAAGAGATTAGCAAATGAGAGAACATCACATGTAAGTTGAGCCCAGAACTAACTGGCAGGTGGAATGGAAATGAGATTCAAAGCTTTTTTCAGCTTTGTCTTTTGAGGGGAGGGAGGGGATTGAATGATAGAGGTGCATCTGTATCTTGATGGGCAGGTGGGATGCCTGAGGTACGCAGGGTCTGGGGTGTCCTGAGGGAGGCTGGCCCTGTGACCTTCTGTGAGCCCTAAAGTAGAGAACACAGGTCTGATCCTACTTATCTCACAGGTGTAAGGAGCCCTGAGAAGCCACAAATCTTGGACACCTGGATGGAGGATCCGTCTTTCCTGGCCCCAGCGTCTTAGAGAGGTACCTGCACAGGTAGGTCTTCAAAAAGTATTGTAGAGGAAATAAACATGCGATTCCTTTCAGTGTGGTCCTCCTTGTGGTTCTGGAGAACCTCCTTGGCCAGTGCCCTCCAGCTACAGTGCCAGCAGAGTCCTGGCGCTGAACTTCCTAGATAAGCCCTTCCCCGAGATTTTTAATCTGGTGCCCACTGCACTCAAGACTAAGAAATCTGTGAATTCACCAAAAGTGTATGTAAAATGTGTGTGTATGTGTGTGTTTCTGGGAAAGGGATGTCACAGTTTTTATCAGGTTTTCAGAAAGGCTTGCTGAGGGTCCTAGAAACCTTCAAGCCTTTTTACTCCCTCACTCCTCTGAAATGATTCACCCGAACCCCACTGAAATGCAGTGGGTCTAAAAGTGATTAACCACAGTGAGGTTGCTTGAAAAAATGAAGGTGTCTTGGAGACACTGTCTCCTTCCAGGCAGGACTCCTGCGGCCGCCGGCTCCTCTGTCAGGGCCGCCCTCAACACCCTCACCCCTGTTTGCAGCCCGCCTCCCCGCCCCCCCGCCCCCGCCCCTCCAGCAAGGGCTGCATCCATTTTAGCAGCACTTCACAGTGTGTGAAGGGCTTTCACCTGCGTTAGCTCCATGGAGCCTTGGTTGTGGCCTAGCACGCTCGGCACTTGAACCTGCCCATCTTGGGAAGATGCAGATGGACCCTGCGGCGGGGCTGAGGTTCTGCCTTTCTCACAACCTCCCAGGCTGTGCTGGTGTTGCTGGTCCGGGCCCTCGCTTTGAGGACCACTGCTTTAAAGTGTCGTTGCAGAAATTAATTTTCTTGCAGAGGAGGGAAGAAAAACCCCTCAGGCTTGGATATTTAGGTCGCCTGAGGTGACGACAGCAGGCTTTTCTCTGATAACCTAAATCAGGACTTTGCCTGAAGAAGGCTCACTTAGCTACTCACAGCATCCCTGCGACTGCACTGTCGGTGACGGACAGTTTAGAACCCAGGGCCAGAGCCAGAGGCCACAGCCCCCTGTCATTGCTTTAGCTCATAAATTCAGGGTTTTAGAGCAGGCTTGATGGGGCCAGGCAGGTTATATGAACCTGTGAATTGAATGCGTGGAGGACACATGGAATAAGGGGCCGAGGACCAGGTGATGTGGTGCCGTTGTACATTCCCGCCAGAAATCCATGCGTTCCAGTTGGGTCACATCTTTCAATTCCTGTCTTTTATTTTTTTATTATTATTATTTTTATTGAAGTATAGTTGGTTTACAATGTTGTGTTAGTTTCAGATGTATAGCAAACTGATTAATTTTATATATATATATCTCTTTTTCAGATTCTCTTGCATTATAGGTTATTACAAGATACTGAATATAGTTCCCTGTGCTATACAATAGGTCCTTGTTGGTTATCTGTTTTATATATAGTAGTGTGTATCTGTTAACCCCAAAATCCTAGTTTATCCCTTCCCACCCCTTTCCCCTTTGATAACCATAAGTTTGTTTTCTATGTCTGTGCGTCTATTTCCGTTTTGTAAATAAGCTCATTTGTGTCATTTTTTTTAGATTCCACATATAAATGATATATAATATTTGTCTTTGTCTTACTTTGCTTAGTATGATAATCTCTGGGTCCATTTGTCTTTTTTATTTTAGCTACTCTAGTGGGTATGTGGTGGTACCTCATTTTAATTTGCATTTCCCTGATGACTAATGATGTTAAGCACTTTTTCATGTGCTCATTGGCCATTTGTTACATCGTCTTTTTTATTTATCTCTTTATTTTTGGCTGCATCGGGTCTTAGTTGCGACACGCAAGATCTTTCATTGTGGGATGTGGGCTCGCTAGTTGATGTGCGCGGGTCAGTAGTTGCAGTGCATGGGCTTAGTTACCCTGTGGCGTGTGGGAATCTTAGTTCCCCGACCAGGGATCCAACCTATGTCCCCTGCATTGAAAGGCAGATTCTTAACCACTGGACCACCAGGGAAGTCCCTGTTACATCTTTTGTGAAATGTCTGCTCAAATCTTTTGCCCATTTTTATAGCATGTTTGCCTTCCTATTTTTTTTTTAAACCCAGTCCTTTTTTTTTTTTTTTTTAAATAAATTTATTTGTTTTATTTTTGGCTGTGTTGCTGCCCGTGGGCTTTCTCTAATTGCGGCGAGCGGGGGCTACTCTTCATTGCCGTGCATGGGCTTCTCATTGCAGTGGCTTCTCTTGTTGTGGAGCATGGGCTCTAGGTGCGCAGGCTTCAACAGTTGTGGCACGCGGACTCAGTAGTTGTGGCTCATGGGCTCTAGAGTGCAAGCTCAGTAGTTGTGGCACACAGGCTTAGTTGCTCCATGGCATGTGGCATCTTCCTGGACTAGGGCTCGAACCTGTGTCCCCTGCGTTGGCAGGTGGATTGTTAACCACTGCACCACCAGGGAAGCCCACCTTCTTATTTTTGAATCATCAGAGTTCGTTGTATGTTCTGGACACAAGTCTTTTTTCAGATATACATATTGTTAGTATTTTCTCCTACTTGGTGGCTTGCCTTTGCATGTTCTCAGTGGGGTCTCTCAAAGTGCAGAAGTTTTTGATTTTGATGAAGTCCAGTTTATCAATGTTTTTCTTTTATGCTTTTTTGTGTCCTAAGAAAGCTTTGTCTACCTAGGTCACAAAGGTTTTCTCCAAGAATTTTTATCATTTTAGCTTTTATGTTTAGGTCTAGGATCCATTTTGAGTTAATTTTTGTGTATGGTGTGAGGTTGGGCTTGATGTCCATTTTTTCCCATATCCAGCACCACTTGTTGAAATGATTATCCTCTCTCCATTCACCTGCCGTGGTACCTTTGTTAAAATTCACTTGACCGTGTACGTGTGGTCTGTTCCTGTGGTTTGTGTTCCATTGATCTGTATATCTATCTGTATGCCAATTACCACACAGTCTTTGATTGTATTTTATGGAGAGTACTGAAATCACGTATTGTAAATCCTCCACATTTGTTCTTCTTTTACAAAACTGTTTTGCCTATTCTAGTCCTGTGTTTCCGTATGATTTTCTGTATACTTTTTAGAATCAGCTCATCAGTTTCTACAAAATGCCTGCTCGGATTTTGATTGGGATTGTAGTGAAGCTATAATTGAATTTGGGGGAAATTAATGTCTTAACACTATTGAGTCCCCCCATCTATGAATATTTCAGTTGTTTGTTGCTGGTGCCTATAAGTCTTGGATTCTAAATTCATTTTGTTGGCATTTCATCATATGAGATTTCTGTGATTTTCAGTGGAAGAGCAGCTAGAAAGTTCGTGGTACCTGTGTTTACCTTCTTTTGGCACTCCATCCAAGCAGGAATCCCTGCCACATAGAGGCAGTGTCCAGGCCCCTGCAGAACATAGCAAGGTGAGGACTGAAGCAGGATGTGTTGCCTGTGTAACCTCTGAAAAACTGAAGGTCTCCCAGCTTGGAAAGAGAGGCAGTAGTTTTTTCAACTCCCTTTCACAAATAATGCCAACCAGACAGAAAATGGTACAAAGATGAATTCTGCAGAAAAATTACAGCTGTATAGAATGCCCTGATATCACCTCATCAAGTCAATCTTAGAACCTCTAACCCTGGAAAAATAAGTTTAAATTGGTTCATTCCAGAACCAGAATAAGATCAAGTTGGCAGCTACGAACAATAAAAAGTTTTGTTCTTTCTCTTCCCCCCCCCCTTTTTTTTTTCTTTCAGATACACTCTGAAAAGGTCAACCAGATTATCTGAGGCACAAACATTAGTGTGCAGAGTTGGTGATGGTTTTATGGATATAAAAAGCAGTCGACAGTAACAGGATAAATCGCTATTTCTCTTATTACTTGTCCTGCATTAGGTGGAGGACTCCCACCCTCTCAGCTCTCAATTCCCTCCTCTCTCTCCTCCTCCTTTTCGAGGTGACCACTCTTAGGAGTTTTTTTTGGATTTTCCCACATCTTTTTCTGTTGATACATAGGAAATGTAGTGTTTTGGGGGGGATGTTCTCCCCAACAAATGGTACATATTGTGCATATTTTGTAAACATGTCTTCTTTTTGATTTTAACTCTACAAAGCATCAGAGGTCTAACCATGTCATTCCCTATGGCTCTAGCTCATTCCTTTTAACTGCTGTGTTCTAGTCTGCTTGGGGGACTGTAGCACAGTTTTAATAAATCCCCTATTGCTGGCCACCTAGGTTGTTTCCAAGTTTTCTTCATTACAAGCAGAGCTGCTCTTGCATCTTTGCACGTGGCTCCCAGTGCACACATGTGGAAGGTTCTTTAGCATAGATGTCAGGGTCATTGCTTTCCTAAGATAACTCTCTGCCGTACTGTAGCAGCCTTAAGCAAACAGTGCTGCAAGCATCTGCTTGCCGGTGAGTGAGCCGGCCATCAGTGCTACTGGGCTACGGGAGTTGCATTTGCTCTGGCTTGAGGCTCTCATTTTCAACTTTGTGCAGAGTTGGTTTGGATGAGGTAGAAACAATCAGCCACACACTTTGTGTGATGTCTTGGCCGAGGTCCACCCAATGTGGTGGAGACGTGTTATGGGTGTGAGTGTGTTGGTATCAAACAGAACAAATTCCTTTGGTTTCCAGTATTATGAGCTTGTAAGTAACATTATGTGAATGTCCCAAATGGGTTCCTTCACATATGTTGCCACTTTGTACAAAGTAGTACCAACATCTCACATGAATGATACATGGTGTGTGTTTATTAGTACCGCAAAGAATCATTTATTTTCCTTTAGGTTTATTCATAGTATATGATATTTCAAAAACTCAAACCTTTACTCATTAACCAGGAAGTCATTCTGATAGACAGACATACAGACAGATAGATAGATAGATAGATAGATAGGATGGATGTTGACCTTTTCCTAGGCCTTGTATTTTAAGATCATTGTTACATAAGTGACACTTGATCTAATGGGTTTCAAAAATTTTTTTTTAGCCGTTGCAAAGTTTTGGAGAATTTATGCTTGTTATTGGGGCATCTTCCAATATACACCCCCCGCCCGCCTTTTAAAGCTAGGAGTTGAAGCAGTATATACATGGTTAAAGATGAAATATATGTTATGAAGTTAAAAGTAACTATTTAAAGATGTCATCTCCCATCATCAGATGCCAATTATCCTATCCCCAGCTTTTGACGTAGGAGGTGATTATTCCCAGGGATGTTCTTGGCAACTTGAAAAGATAAATGGGTGGAAGGAAACGAGAGCAAATGTGATGATAAATTTACTTACAGAGCAGAACCTACCTTTTGCATTTTCCCCTCGTGGTTTCACTTTAGTGCTGTAAAACTGTACATATACACGTAAAACTTAGGTAGAAAAATGTTGAACGTGAAAGACGACCTTTTCGCTTTTTCCTTGTTCCATTATGGACAAGTTAGAATTGCTTTTCTGGAAACATGAGTAAGATTTTATTGGAAACATTTTGCTGTTCTTCTCTCTCCTTTCATGGTTCTTAAAAAGCTGTCACTGTGTTTTCTTGTGATGCTTTCTGTCTCTGTAACTGCTCGTTGGACCAACTAGAGGCCTTGGAAGTGTGAACGGTTCCTCTGGCATTTACCTCTGTTTGTTTGCCAGTTGTCACGGTATATTAGTGAGTGCTATTTAATCCCATGCTAGCTCTAAAAATAACACGATGGGAAATATCTAGAGAAAGTTTAAACACTACATCCAGATCTCAGCTTATCTCAAATAAAAGCCACTAGTTCCATTCAGGTAAAAACACCTGTAGAAATCCAGGGTGGCTTTTTTCTTTTGAATTGGGGTTTTGGTTTTTGGTTTTTGGTTGTTTCTTCCTGTCATTTTGTAATCCATCTCCCCCACCCTCCAACAACCATTCTGCTTTCTGTCACTATCTGTTAGTTTGCATATCCTAGAATTTTATATAAATGGACTCGAAACAGTGTGTATTCTTTTTCTTTTTTTTAAAAAACTGGGGACTTCCGTGGCAGTGCAGTGGTTGAGACAGCATGCTTCCAATGCAGGGGGCACAGTTTGGATACCTAGTCGGAGAACTAAGATCCCCCGTGCCGCATGGTGCAGCCAAAACAATATATATGTAAAATTGAAGTATAGTTAATTTACAGTGTTGTGTTAATTACTGCTGTACAGCAAAGTGATTCAGTTTTATATATATATATATATATATATATATATATATACACACACACACACATACATTCTTTTTAAAAAAATATTCTTTTCCATTGTGGTTTATCATAGGATATTGAATATAGTTCTCTGTGCTATATAGTAGGAACTTGTTGTTTTATGTATTCTTTTCCTGGCTTCTTTCATTCAGTGTAATTATTTCAAGACCCATCCATGTTGTACATTATTGTGAACCAAGAGTTCGTTCCTTGTTACTTATGAGTGGTATGGACATTTGAGTTGTTTGCAGTTCGGGGCTATTACAAATAAAGCTACTATGAACATTTGTGTACCAACCTTTGAAAGGACATGAAAAAGCTTTCCTTCCTTTTGGGTGAATACATAGGAGTGGAATGCCTGGATCAGATGTTTATATTTTTAGGAAACTGACTGTTTTCCAGAGTGGTTGTGCCATTTTGCATCCCCACTGGCAGTGTAGGAGAGTTCCAGTTCCTCCACATCCTCATCAACACGTGGTATGGTTAGTCTTTTTAATTTAATTTAGCCATTCTAACAGGTGGGCAGTGCTATTTCATTGTTTTAGTCTGCATTTCTCTAATGACTAATGAAGTTGAGCATTTTTTCATGTGTTTATCTACTATTCATCTGTCTTCTTTGGAGAAGTGTTCATACGCCTTATGCATTTTTTATTGGGTTGTTTTTTGTTCTGTTTTTTTTGGCCGTGACACGTGACTTGTGGGCTCTTAGTTCCCCGACCAGGGATCGAACCCATGCCCCCTGCAGTAGAAGTGCGGAGTCTTTTTTTTTTTTTTAAATTTATTTATTTATTTATTTATTTTTGGCTGTGTTGGTCTTCGTTGCTGCGCGTGGGCTTTCTCTAGTTGTGGCAAGTGGGGGCTACTCTTCGTTGTGGTGTGTGGGCTTCTCATTGCGGTGGCTTCTCTCTTTGTGGAGCACGGGCTCTAGGTGCGTGGGCTCAGTAGTTGTGGCACGCCGGCTCAGTAGTTGTGGCGCACAGACTTAGTTGCTCTGCAGCATGTGGGATCTTCCTGGACCAGGGCTCCAACCCGTGTCCCCTGCATTGGTAGGCAGATTCTTAACCACTGCGCCACCAGGGAAGTCCCAAGGAAGTGCAGAGTCTTAACCACTGGACCGCCAGGGAAGCCCCCTCATTATTGAATTTTGAAAGTTCTTGATATATTCTGGATACAAATCCTTTATCAGATATATGATTTCCAAATATTTTCTCCCCTGTGTGGCTCTTTTCCTTCTCTTAACAGTGTTCTTTTAAGAGCAGAAGTTTTAAATTTTTATAAAATCTGACATCTTTGGCTATAATTATGGATTTGTCTGTCCCTCCCTGAATTTCTGTTTATCTATTTGTTCTCCTTTGCATCATTCTTTTCTTGTTATATCTAAAAAACTTTGCCTAACTCAAAGTAATAATGGTTTTTTCCTATGTTTTCCTCTAGAAGTTTTATAATTTGAGTTTTTACATTTAGGTTGATGACCCATTTATAGTTAAATTTGTATATATTGTGGGTTACGAATGGAAGTTCACTTTTTTGTATATAGATATCAAATTGTTCCAGTGTCTTTTGTTGAAAAGACCATCCTTTCTCCACTGAATTGCCTTTGCACCTTTGTTTAAAATAAATTGTCCACATATGTGTAGGTCTATTTCTGGGCTCTATTTTGTTCCATTGATCTATTTGTCTATTTTTACACCAGTTCCACACTATCTTAATTAATGCAGGTTTATAATAAGTCTTGAAATCAGGTAGTGTTAGTATTCCAACTTTGTCCTTCCTTTTGACTATTCTAGTTCCTTTATATTTCCATGTGAATTTTAGAATCTGGTAACAATTTATACAAGCAGCCTATTGGGATTGCATTAAATCTTTAGGTCAATTTGGAGAGAACTGGTGTATTGACACAACCGAGTCCTCCAGTCCCTGGATGTGATATATCTCTTGATTTATTTAGGTCTTCTTTAATTTCCCTCAGCAGTGTTTTTGTCATTCCCAGTGTACACACCTTTCACATATTTTGTCAGATTTATTTTTCATATTTTGGAGTATATTATAAATGATATTATTTTAAAATTTCAAGTCCTGATTGTTCATTACTGGTAGATGGAAATGCACTTGAATTTTTTATATTGGCCTGCTATTCTGCCACCTTGTTAAACTCACTTATTAGTAGTCTTTTGGTAGATTCCTTCAGATTTCTATATAGGCAATCATGTAATCTGTGAATAGTGACAGTTTTACTTCTTCCTTTCCAATCTGAATCCTTTTTATTTATTTTTCTTGCCTTATTGTCTAGAACTTCCAGTATAATGTTGAGTAGAAGTGGTGAGAGAGGACATTCTTAGTTTATTTCTGATCTTAAGGAGAAAGCATTCAGTCTTTCAATATTAGGCATGGTGTTCCCTGGGGGTTTGTCATAGATGGCCTTTATCAGGTTAGGAAGTTCCCTTTTATTCCTAATTGGTGAGGGATTTTTAAAAAATCAGGAATGAATGTCAGCTTTTTTCAAATGCTTCTTCCATGTCTATTAAGATGATCATGGTTTTACATTTTTTTAGTTTGTTAATATGGTAAATTACACTGATTGATTATTCAAACATTAAACCATCCTTACATTCCTTGGACAAACTCCACTTGGTTAGGATATATTATCCTTTTTATATATTGTTGGATTCAATTTTCTAAAATTTGTTTAGAAATGTTCTATGTTCCTGAAGGATATTGGTCAGTAATTTACTTTTCTAGTAATGTCTTTGTCTGGCTTTGGTGTCAGGGTAATACTGGCATCATAGAATAAGTTGGGAGGTATTGCCTCCTTTTCAGTTTTCTGGAAGAGTTTGCATATAACTGGTATTGTTTATTCCTTAAGTGATTGGTAGAATTCACCAGGAAAGCCATCTGGGCCTGCGGTTTCCCTTATGAAAAGATTTTCCACTAGTAATTTAACTTTTTTTTAAAATAGATATGGGGTTAATCAGGTTATTTATTTCTTAAGTGAACTTCATGGTTTGACTTTCAAGGAATTGTTTCATCTAAGTTGTTGAATTTATTGACATAAAGTTTTTCATAATATTGCCTTATTATCCATTTCATATTTGTAGAATCTGTAGTGATGTCACCTCTCTCATTCCTGATATTGGTAATTTGTGTCCTCTTGCTTTGTTTTCCTGATTTGTCTGGTGGAGGTTATTCAATTTTACTGATCTCCAGGGACCAGTTTCTAGTTCTGTTGATTTTTCTGTATTGCTTTTCTGTTTATTTCATTGACTTCTGCTCTGGCCTTTATTATTTACTTTCTTCTATTTTAGGTTTAATTAGCTTTTCTTTTTCTAGTCTTTTTTTTTTTTTTTAGGGTGGACACTGAGGCCATTGATTTGAGAACTTTTTTTTTTTCTAATAAAGGCATTTAGTGCTATAAAAGTTCTCTTCAGATACTGCTTTAGCAGGTTATCACACCACTTGATATATTGTGTTTTTATTTTCATTCAGTTCAAAATGCTTATTTTCTCCTTTGGCTTATTTTTTTTGTCCCACAGGTTACACAAAAGTGTGTTAGTTTCTAAATATTTGGGGATTTTCAAAAGGATCTTCCTTTTATTAATTCCTACTTTAACTTCACTGTGGTTGGGGAACATGTGCTGTTGAAAAGAATGTGTATTCTGTTGTTGGGTGAAGTGTTGTATAAATGTCAATAAGGTCAAATTGGCTGCTAGTATCGTTTTTTTGTTTTTTTGTTTTTTTAAAAAATCCTTACTGATTTTCTGTTGACTTGTTCAGTCAATTACTGAGAGAGGGTATTGACATCTTTGGCTATAATTATGGATTTGTCTGTCCCTCCCTGAATTTCTGTAATTTTTTTGTTTCATGTAGTTTGAATTTGTTGTTAGGTGCATAAACTTTTAGCATTCTTTTGGCTTCTTAATGAATTTATCATTATGAAATGACCTTCTTTATCTCTAGTAATATTCTTTGTCCTGAAATCTCTGAAATTTTGTCTTATATAAATATAGACATTCCAATAATTGATTAGTATTAGCATGGTATACCTTTTTCTATGTGCTTCCTTTTAACCTATATCTGTGTTTTTATATTTAAAGCGTGTTTCTCATAGGCTATATAGAGTTGAGTTTTGCTTTTATAGCCATTCTGAAAATCTCTGCATTTTAATTGAATTATTTAGAGCATTTACATTTAATGAGACAATTGATATGAGTAAGTTTAAATTTATCATCTTGCTACTTGTTTTCTATTTGTCCCATCTGTTTTTCCTTCCCTTTTCTCTCTTTTTATACAGCTTTGATTTTGTTAGTTTTTATAGTTCCATTTATCACCTTGTTTGATTTATTAGCTATCACTCTGTTTTTTGGTTTTTGTTTTTAATTTAGTGTTTGCTGTAGGATTCATAATATATATCTTTAACTTATCACTGTCTACCATTAAGTGATATTATACCACTTAACATATAACGTAAACATTTTACAATAATATGCTCCCATTCTCTCTACCTGACCTTTATGTTTTTGTTTTCATATATTTTACTTTTACATATGTTATAAAGCCCATACAACATTTGTTGTTAATTTTGTTTAAATAGTTAACCTTTAGGAGATTTAAATACTAAAAAAAACTGTCATATACTTATTACATAGTTACCATTTCTGGTGTTCTTCATTTCTTTGTGTATATCCAGACTTCCATCTGGCACTGTTTTCCTTCTGCCTGAAGTCTTCCTTTAACATTTCTTCTTATAAGAATCTGAAGACAGTGAATTGTTGCAGCTTTTGTATGTCTGAGAAAGTCTTGCCTTCATTTTTTTTTTTATAAATTTATTTTTTATTTTTATTTATTTTTGGCTGTGTTGGGTCCTCGTTGCTGCGTGTGGGCTTTCTCTAGTTGCGGCGAGTGGGGGCTAGTCTTCGTTGTGGTGCACAGGCTTCTCATTGCGGTGGTTTCTCTTTGTTGCGGAGCATGGGCTCTAGGCACGCGGACTCAGTAGTTGTGGCACGTGGCTCTAGAGCGTAGGCTCAGTAGTTGTGGCGCACGGGCTTAGTTGCTCCATGGCATGTGGGATCTTCCCGGACCAGGGCTCAAACCCGTGTCCCCCGTATTGGCAGGCGGATTCTTAATCCCTGTGCCACTAAGAAAGCCCCTGCCTTCATTTTTGAAAGATGCTTTTGCATGTTATAGAACTCTAGGTTGACAGATTTCTTTCAGAATTTTAAAGATGGTACTCCACTACCCTGTATTATTTCCAACAAATCTGCCATCATCCTTATCTTTGCTCCATTATTCATAATGTGTCTTTTCCCTGTCTGCTTTTTAAAAACATATTTAATGGTGATAAAATACACATAACATAAATTTTACCATTGTAACCATTTTTAAGTGTACAATTCAGTGGCTTTAAGAAATTCACATTGTGTAACCATCATCATTATTCATCTCCAGAACTATTTGCATCTTGCAAAACTGCAACTCTGTACTCACTAAACAGTAACTCTCTATTTTCCCCTACAGCAATCCCTGGTAACGACCATTCTACTGTCTGTGTGTGAATTTGATTACTCTAGGTATCTCATATGAGTGGAAGCATACAGTATTTTAAAAATACTTTTTAAAATTGACGTATAGTTGATGTACAACATTATACAAGTTTCAAATGTACAACACAGTGATTCACAATTTTTAAAGGTTATACTCCATTTATAGTTATTATAAGATATTAGTTATATTCTCTGTGTCTTATAATATATCCTTATAGTTTATTTATTTTATATATAATAGTTTGTACCTCTTGTTCTCCTACCCATGTCTTGCCCCTTCCCTCTTCACTCTCCCCACTGGTAGCCACTAGTTTGTTCTCTGTATCTGTGAGTCTGTTTCCTTTTTGTTATATTTACTAGTTTGTTTTATTTTTCATATTCCATACGTAAATGATATCATACAGTATTTGTCTTTGTCTGACTTATTTCACTTAGTGCCTCCAAGTCCATCCATGTTGTTGCAAATGGCAAAATAGCATTCTTTTTTATGGCTAAGTAGTATTCCATTGTATACATACACCACATCTTTTTAAAAATTAATTAATTAATTAATTTATGGCTGCATTGGGTCTTTGTTGCTGTGCGTGGGCTTTCTCTAGTTGTGGTGAGCGGGGGCTATCTTCGTTGCAGTGTGTGGGCTTCTCATTGTGGTGGCTTCTCATTGCAGAGCACGGGCTCTAGGAGTGTGGGCTTCAGTAGTTGTGGCACTTGGGCTCAGTAGCTGTGGCTCACAGGCTCTAGAGCGTAGGCTCAGTAGTTGTGGCGCATGGGCTTAGTTGCTCTGCGGCATGTTTTTGGATATATACCCAGTAGTGGAATTGCTGGATCATATGGTAGTTCTGTTTTTAGTTTTTTGAGAAACTGCTATACTGTTTTACACAGTGGCTGCACCAATTTACATTCCCACCAACAGTACACAAGGGTTTCCTTTTCTCCACATCCTCGCCAACATTTGTTATTTGTGGTCTTTTTAATGATAACCTTTTTGACAGTTGTGAAGTGATATCTCACTGTGCTTTTAATTTGCATTTCTCTGATGATTAACGATGTTGAGCATCTTTTCCTGTGCCTGGGCCATCTGTATGTCTTCCTTGGAAAAATGTCTATTCAGGTCTTCTGTCCATTTTTTAATTGGGTTGTTTGTTTTTTTGATATTGAGCTGTATGAGCTGTTTATATATTACAGATATTAACCCCTTATTGGTCATAGCATTAGCAAATATTTTCTCCTATTCAATAGGTTGTCTTTTTATTTTGTCAATGGTTTTCTTTGCTGTGCAAAAGCTTTTAAGTCTCCTTAGGTCCCATTTGTTTATTTTTATTTCCTTTGCTTTAGGAGACAGATCCAAAAAAATATTGGTTTGATTTATGTTGAAGAGTTTTCTGCCTATGTTTTCTTCTAGGATTTTTATAGTTTCTGATCTTACATTTAGGTCTTTAATACATTTCAAATTTATTTTTGTATATGGTGTGAGGAAATGTTCTAATTTCATTCTTTTATGTGTAGCTGTCCAGTTTTCCCAGCACCACTTATTGAAGGGAATGTCTTTTCTCCATTGTATATTCTTGTCTCCCTTGTCATAGATTAATTGACCATAAGTGTGTGGGTTTATTTCTGGGCTCTCTATTCTATTCCATTGATCTATGTGTCTGTGATTGTGCCAGGACCATACTGTTTTGATTATTGTAGTTTTGTAGTATAGACTGAAGTCAGGGAGCATGATTCCTACAGCTCTGTTCCTCTTTCTCAAGATTGTTTTGGCTATTTTGGGACTAATGTTTCCATAAAAATGCCCTTGGTATTTTGATAGGGAATCTGTCAGTTGCCTTGGGTAGTATGGTCATTTTAACAATCCTGATTTTTCCAATTCCTGAACATAGTATGTCTTTTTTTAAAAATTACTTTTATTTTATTTTATTTTATTTTACTTATTTATTTGGTTGTGTTGGGTCTTAGTTGCAGCTCACGGGCTCCTTAGTTGTGGCATGCATGTGGGATCTAGTTCCCAGACCAGGGATTAAACTCGGGCCCCCTGCATTGGGAGCACAGAGTCTTAACCACTGCACCACCATGGAAGTCCCCATGGCATATCTTTTGATCTGTTTGTCATCTTCAGTTTCTTTCATCAGTGTCTTATAATTCTCTGAGTTGAGGTCTTTTACCTCCTTAGGTAGGTTTATTCCTAGGTATTTTATTCTTTTTGATGCAATGTTAAGTGGGATTGTTTTCTTAATTTCTCTTTCTGATAGCTCATCGTTACTGTATAGAAGTGCAACAGATTTCTGTATATTAATTTTGTATCCTGCAACTTCATCAGATTCATTGATGAGTTCTAGTAGTTTTCTGGTGGTGTCTTTAGGATTTTCTATGTATAGTATCGTATCATCTACAAACTTTGACAGTTTTACTTCTTTCCAATTTGGATTCGTTTTATTTCTTTTTCATCTGTGATTGCTGTGGCTAGGACTTCCAATACTATGTTGAATAAAGTAGTGAGAGTGGGTATCCTTGTCTTGTTCCTGATCTTAGAGGAAATGCTTTCAACTTTTCATCACTGAGTATGATGTTAGCTGTGGGCTTGTCATATATCACCTCTATTATGTTGAGGTATGCTTCCTCTATGCCCACTTTCTGGAGAGATTTTATCATAAATAGATGTTGAATTTTGCCAGAAGCTTTTTCTGCCTCTATTGAGATGATCATATGATTTTTATTCTTCAATAAAATAGTGTTCAATAATAGTGTTGAGAGTGGACATCCTTGTCTTGTTCCTGATCTTAGAGGAAATGCTTTTAATTTTTCACCATTGAGAATGATGTTTGCTGTGGGTTTGTTGTATATGGTGTCTATTATGTTGAGGTAGGTTCCCTCTGTGCCCACTTTCTGGAGAGTTTTTTTTTTATCATAAATGGGTGTTGAATTTTGTCAGAAGCTTTTTCTGCCTCTATTGAGATGATCATATGGTTTTTATTCTTCAATTTGTTAATATGGTGTATCACATTGATTGAT
This sequence comes from Balaenoptera acutorostrata, assembly GCF_949987535.1. Taxonomy (NCBI): domain Eukaryota; kingdom Metazoa; phylum Chordata; class Mammalia; order Artiodactyla; family Balaenopteridae; genus Balaenoptera; species Balaenoptera acutorostrata. The sequence continues at coordinate 27,040,979 of NC_080078.1, forward strand.
TTGTGGATATTGAAAAATCCTTGCATCCCTGGGGTAAATCCCACTTGATCATAGTATATGATCCTTTTAATGTATTGCTGGATTTGGTTTGCTAACATTTTGTTGAGGATTTTGCATGTATGTTCATCAGTGATATTGGCCTTTAATTTTCTTTCTTTCTTTTTTTTATATCTTTGTCTGGTTTGGGTGTCAGGTTGATGCTGGCCTCATAGAATGAGTTTGGAAGTGTTCCTTCCTCTGCAGTATTTGGAGTAGTTTGAGAAGGATAGGTGTTAACTCTTCTTTCAATGTTTGGTAGCATTCACCTGGGAAGCCATCTGGTCCTGGACTTTTTAAAATTACTGATTCAATTTCATTACTGGTAATTGGTTTGTTCATATTTTCTATTTCTTCCTCGTTCAGTGTTGAGAGATTGTACATTTCCAGGAATCTGTCCATTTCTTCTAGGCTGTCCATTTTATTGGCATATAGTTGTTCATAGTAGTCTCTTATAATCTTTTGTATTTCTGTGATGTTGGTTGTAACTTCTCGTTTTTCATTTCTGATTTTATTGATTTGGGCCCTCTCTTTTTCTTGATGAGTCTGGCTAAAGGTTTATCAATTTTGTTTATCTTTTCAAAGAATCAATTCTTAGTTTCATTGATCTTTTCTATTGTTTCTTTAGTCTCTATGTATTTCTGCTCTGATCTTTATGATTTCTGTCCTTCTACTAACTTTGGGTTTTGTTCTTCTTTTTCTAGTTCCTTTAGGTGTAAGGTTAGGATGTGTATTTGATATATTTCTTGTTTCGTGCGGTAAGCTTGTATCCCTTTGAACTTCCCTCTTAGAACTGCTTTTGCTGCATACCATAGATTTCGGATTGTTATGTTTTCGTTTTCATTTGTCTCCAGGTATTTTTAAATTTCCTGTTTGATTTCTTCAGTGATCCATTGGTTGTTTAGTAGCATATTGTTTAGCCTCCACGTGTTAGGGTTCTTTGCAGTTTTTTCTTGTAGTTGATTTCTAGTCTCATAGCATTGTGGTCGGAAAAGATGCTTAATATGATTTAAATTTTCTTAAATTTACCAAGGCTTGTTTTGTGTCCTAGCATGTGATCTATCCTGGAGAATGTTTCATGTGCACTTGAAGAGAATGTGTTGGAATTATACAGTATGTATATTTTTGTGACTGACTTATTTCACTTAGCATAAGGTCCTCAATGTTCATCCATGTACAATGTGCTGGAATTTCCTTTTTAGTAGGGGCGAATAATATTCCATTGTATGTATATACCACATTTTGTTTATCCATTCATCAGTGGACACTTGGGTTGCTGCCACCTTTTGGCTATTGTGAATAAGTCTGCTATGCACAGGAGTATATAAATATCTCTTCAAGACACTGCTTTCAATCCTTTTGGGTATATACCCAGAGTGGAATTGCTGGATCACATGGTAATTCTATGTTTAATTTTTTTTGAGGAACTGCCATATTGTTTTCCATAGCAGCTGCACCATTTTACACTCCCACCAATGATTGCACAAGGATCCCAATTTCTCCAAATCTTCACCAATACCTGTTATTTTGTTTTTTGAAAGAGTATCCATCCTAGTGGGTATAAGATGATATCACATTTGATTTTGATTTGCATTTCCCTAATCATTAATGATGTTGAGCATCTTTTCATGTGCTTATTGACCATTAGTATACCTTCTTTGGAGAAATGTCTGTTTAAGTTGTTTGTCCATCTTTAAATTGGGTTGTTTTTGTCTTTTGTTGTTGAGTTGCAGGAATTCTTGATATATTCTGTCAATGTTTGCTTTATATATTTAGGGTCTGATGTTTGCATATGTTTGTAATTATATTCTTGGTTAATTGACCCTTTTATCATTATATAATGTCCTTCTTTATCTCTTGTAATAGTTTTTTAAATTTAAAGTCTATTTTGTCTGATATTAGCATAGCTACTCCTGTTCTCCTGTGGTTACTATTTGCACGGAATAACTTTTTCCATCCTTTTGCTTTAAATCTATGCAGGTTCTTAGCTCTAAAGTGAGTCTCTCATAGACAGCATCTAGTTGGATTCTCTTTTTTAATTCGTTCTGCCAATCTGTGTCTTTTAATTGGGGGAATTTAATCCTTCTACATTTAATTATTGATAGGGAATTGCCATTTTATTTGCTTTCTGTATGTCTTATACCTTTTTTGTCCCTTCCTTCCATACTGCCTTCCTTTGTGTTTAGATGAATTTTTTAAGTAGTGACATGTTTTGATTCCCTTCTCATTTCCTTTTTCTTTTTTTTTAATAAATAAATAAATTTATTTATTAAAAAAAATTTGGGACAATAAGGAAAGTAGATTACCAACTTAATCTAATCTTTCAGATTGCTTCTATTTTTTTTTGAATTTATTTTTTTATACAGCAGGTTCTTATTAGTTATTCATTTTATACATATTAGTGTATATATGTCAATCCCATTCTCGCAGTTCATCACACCACCACCACCCCCCCGCCACTTTCCCCCCTTGGTGTCCATATGTTTGTCCATATGTTTGTTCTCTGCATCTGTGTCTCAATTTCTGCCCTGCAAACCGGTTCATCTGTACCATTTTTCTAGGTTCCACATATATGTGTTAATATATGATATTTGTTTTTCTCTTTCTGACTTATTTCACTCTGTATGGCAGTCTCTAGATCCATCCACGTCTCTACAAATTACCCAGTTTCGTTCCTTTTTATGGCAGAGTAATATTCCATTGTATATATGTACCACATCTTCTTCATCCATTTATCTGTTGATGGGCATTTAGGTTGCTTCCATGTCGTGGCTATTGTAAATAGTGCTGCAGTGAACATTGGGGTGCATGGGGTCTTTTTGAATTATGGTTTTCTCTGGGTATATGCCCAGTAGTGGGATTGCTGGGTCATATGGTAAATCTATTTTTAGTTTTTTAAGGAACCTCCATACTGTTCTCCATAGTGGCTGTATCAATTTACATTCCCACCAGCAGTGCAAGAGGGTTCCCTTGTCTCCACACCCTCTCCAGCATTTGTTTGTAGATTTTCTTATGATGTCCCTTCTAACTGGTGTGAGGTGATACCTCATTGTAGTTTTGATTTGCATTTCTCTAATAATTAGTGATGTTGAGCAGCTTTTTATGTGCTTCTTGGCCATCTGTATGTCTTCTTTAGGGAAACGTCTCTTTAGGTCTTCTGCCCATTTTTGGATTGGGTTGTTTGTTTTTTAATATTGAGCTGCATGAGCTGTTTACATATTTTGGACATTAATCCTTTGTCCGTTGATTCGTTTGCAAATATTTTCTCCCATCCTGAGGGTTGTCTTTTCATTTTGTTTGTAGTTTCCTTTGCTGTACAAAAACTTTTAAGTTTCATTAGGTCCCATTTGTTTAATTTTGTTTTTATTTCCATTACTCTAGGAGGTGGATTTAAAAAGATCTTGCTGTGATTTATGTCAGAGAATGTTCTTCCTATGTTTTCCTCTAAGAGTTTTATCGTGTCCGGTCTTACATTTAGGTTTCTAATCCATTTTGAGTTTATTTTTGTATATGGTGTCAGGGAGTGTTCTAATTTCATTCTTTTACATGTAGTTGTCCAGTTTTCCCAGCACCACTTATTGAAGAGACTGTCTTTTCTCCTTTGTATATCCTTGCCTCCTTCGTCATAGATTAGTTGACCATAGGTGCGTGGGTTTATATCTGGGCTTTCTATCCTGTTCCATTGATCTGTATTTCTGTTTTTGTGCCAGTACCATATTGTCTTGATTACTCTAGCTTTGTAGTATAGTCTGAAGTCCGGGAGCCTGATTCCTTGAGCTCTGTTTTTTTTGCTTATACTGAAGAATCCTTGCATCCCTGGTATAAATCCCACTTGATCATGGTGTATGATCCTTTCAATGTGTTGTTGGATTCTGTTTGCTAGTATATTGTTGAGGATTTTTGCATCTGTATTCATCAGTGATATTGCTCTGTAATTTTCTTTTTTTGTAGTATCTTTGTCTGGTTTTGGTATCAGGGTGATGGTGGCCTCATAGAATGAGTTTGGGAATGTTCCTTCCTCTTCAATTTTTTGGAAGAGTTTGAGAACAATGGGTGTTAGCTCTCCTGTAAATGTTTGATAGAATTCACCTGTGGAGCCATCTGGTCCTGGACTTTTGTTTGTTGGAAGATTTTTAATCACAGTTTCAATTCCATTACTTGTGATTGGTCTGTTCATATTTTCTATTTCTTCCTGGTTCAGTCTTGGAAGGTTACACCTTTCTAAGATTTTGTCCATTTCTTCCAGGTTGTCCATTTTATTGCCATAGAGTTGCTTCTAGTAGTCTCTTAGGATGCTTTGTATTTCTGTGGTGTCTGTTGTAACTTCTCCTTTTTCATTTCTAATTTTAATGATTTGAGTCCTCTCCCTCTTTTTCTTGATGAGTCTGGCTAATGGTTTATCAATTTTGTTTATCTTCTCAAAGAATCAGCTTTTAGTTTTATTGATCTTTGCTATTGTTTTCTTTGTTTCTATTTCATTTATTTCTGCTCTGATCTTTACGATTTCTTTCCTTCTACTAACTTTGGGTTTTGTTTGTTCTTCTTTCTCTAGTTCTTTTAGGTGTAAGGTTAGATTGTTTATTTGAGATGTTTGTTGTTTCTTGAGGTAGGATTGTATTGGTATAAATTTCCCTCTTAGAACTGCTTTTGCTGCATCCCATAGGTTTTGGATCATCGTGTTTTCATTGTCATTTGTCTCTAGGTATTTTTTGATTTCCTCTTTGATTTCTTCAGTGATCTCTTGGTTATTTAGTAACGTATTGTTTAGCCTCCATGTGTTTGTCTTTTTTACGTTTTTTTCCCTGTAATTTATATCTAATCTCATAGTGTTGTGGTCAGAAAAGATGCTTGATATGATTTCAATTTTCTTAAATTTACTGAGGCTTGATTTGTGACCCAAGATGTGATCTATCCTGGAGAATGTTCTGTGCGCACTTGAGAAGAAAGTGTAATCTGCTGTTTTTGGATGGAATGTCCTGTAAATATCAATTAAATCTATCTGGTCTATTGTGTCATTTAAAGCTTGTGTTTCCTTATTAACTTTCTGTTTGGATGATCTGTTCATTGGTGTAAGTGAGGTGTTAAAGTCCCCCACTATTATTGTGTTACTGTCAATTTCCTCTTTTATAGCTGTTAGCAGTTGCCTTACGTATTGAGGTGCTCCTATGTTGGGTGCATATATATTTATAATTGTTATATCTTCTTCTTGGATTGATCCCTTGATCATTATGTAGTGTCCTTCCTTGTCTCTTGTAACATTCTTTTTTTAAAGTCTATTTTATCTGATATGAGTATTGCTACTCCAGCTTTCTTTTGATTTCCATTTACATGGAATTCTTTTTCCATCCCCTCACTTTCAGTCTGTATGTGTCCCTAGGTCTGAAATGGGTCTCTTGTAGGCAGCATATATATGGATTTTGTTTTTGTATCCATTCAGCGAGCCTGTTTCTTTTGGTTGGAGCATTTAATGCATTCACGTTTAAGGTAATTATCGATACGTATGTTCCTATTACCAGTTTGTTAAGTGTTTTGGGTTTGTTTTTGTAGGTCCTTTTCTTCTCTTGTGTTTCCCACTTAGAGAAGTTCCTTTAGCATTTGTTGTAGAGCTGGTTGGGTGGTGCTGAATTCTCTTAGCTTTTGCTTGTCTGTAAAGCTTTTGATTTCTCCATCGAATCTGAATGAGATCCTTGCCAGGTAGAGTAATCTTGGTTGTAGCTTGTTCCCTTTCATCACTTTAAAATGTCATGCCACTCCCTTCTGGCTTGTAGAGTTTCTGCTGAGAAATCAGCTGTTAACCTTATGGGAGTTCCCTTGTATGTTATTTGTCATTTTTCCCTTGCTGCTTTCAATAATTTTTCTTTGTCTTTCATTTTTGCCAGTTTGATTACTATGTGTCTCGGTGTGTTTCTCCTTGGGTTTATCCTGTATGGGATTCTGCGCTTCCTGGACTTGGGTGGCTATTTCCTTTCCCATGTTAGGGAAGTTTTCGACTCTAATCTCTTCAAATATTTTCTCGGGTCCTTTCTCTCTCTCTTCTCCTTCTGGGACCCCTATAATGCAAATGTTGTTGTGTTTAATGTTGTCCCAGAGGTCTCTTAGGCTGTCTTCATTTCTTTTCATTCTTTTTTCTTTATTCTGTTCCGTGGCAGTAAATTTCACCATTCTGTCTTCCAGGTCACTTATCCGTTCTTCTGCCTCAGTTATTCTGCTATTGATTCCTTCTAGTGTATTTTTCATTTCACTTATTGTATTGTTCATCTCTGTTTGTTTGTTCTTTAATTCTTCTAGGTCTTTGTTAAACATTTCTTGTGTCTTCTCGATCTTTGACTCCATTCTATTTCCGAGGTCCTGGATCATCTTCACTATCATTATTCTGAATTCTTTTTCTGGAAGGTTGCCTATCTCCACTTCATTTAGTTGTTTTTCTGGGGTTTTATCTTGTTCCTTCATCTGGTACATAGCCCTCTGCCTTTTCGTCTTGTCTCTCTTTCTGTGAATGTGATTTTTGTTCCACAGGCTGCAGGATTGTAGTTCTTCTTGCTTCTGCTGTCTGCCCTCTGGTGGATTAGGCTATCTAAGAGGCTTGTACAAGTTTCCTGATGGGAGGTGCTGATGGTGGGTAGAGCTGGCTGTTGCTCTGGTCGGCAGAGCTCAGTAAAACTTTAATACGCTTGTCTGCTGATGGGTGGGGCTGGGTTCCCTCCCTGTTGGTTGTTTGGCCTGAGGCGACCCAACACTGGAGCCTACCCGGGCTCGTTGGTGGGGCTAATGGCGGACTCTGGGAGGGCTCAGACCAAGGCGTACTTCCCAGAACTTCTGCCAGTGTCCTTGTCCTCACAATGAGACACAGCCACCCCCGCCTCTGCAGGAGACTCTCCAACACTAGCTGGTAGGTCTGGTTCAGTCTCCTATGGGGTCACTGCTCCTTCCCCTGGGTCCCAACGCGCACACTACTTTGTGTGTGCCCTCCAAGAGTGGAGTCTCTGTTTCCCCCAGTCCTGTCGAAGTCCTGTAATCAAATCCCGCTAGCCTTCAAAGTCTGATTGTCTAGGAGTTCCTCCTCCTGTTGCCGGACCCCCAGTTTGGGAAGCCTGACGTGGGGCTCCGAACCTTCACTCCAGTGGGTGGACTTCTGTGGTATAAATGTTCTCCAGTTTGTGAGTCACCCACCCAGCAGTTATGGGATTTGATTTTATTGTGATTGCGCCCCTCCTACCATCTCATTGTGCCTTCTCCTTTGTCTTTGGATGTGGGGTATCTTTTCTGGTGAGTTCCAGTGTCTTCCTGTCGATGATTGTTCAGCAGTTAGTTGTGATTTCTGTGCTCTCGCAAGAGGGAGTGAGAGCACGTCCTTCTACTCCTCCATCTTGAACCAATCTCCTCCCTTCTCATTTTCTTTTGTGTATATTCTCCATGTATTTTGTTTGTAGTGGTTACATTTAACATCCTAAAGTTATAACAATCTATTTAAACTGATAACTATTTAACTTTGCTCACATACAAAAATTCTACTTCTTTACAGCTCCTCTACACCCACCTTTGTTATTAATGTCACAAATTACGTCATTACATGTTATGTACCCACTAATGTAGATTTAGAATTATTTTTATGCTTTTCTCTTTTAAATCCTATGAAAGAATAAAAAGTGGAGTTAAGAGCCAAAGTGACAATAATACAGGTTTTTACTTGTCCATATATTTACCTTTACCAGAGAACCTTATTTTTCATAGGACTTTGAGTTACTGTCTAGCATCCTTTCATTTCAACTTGAAGGAGTCCCTTTAGCATTTCTTGCAGGGCAGGTCTAGTGGTGATAACTCCTTTAGCTTTTATCTGGGAATGTATTAATTTCTTCCTCACTTTTGAAGGACATTTTGTTGTATATAGAATTTTTGGTTGACAGTTTTTTTCATTCAGCACTTTTTCATTCCCTCCCCCCCCCCCAGCTTTATTGAGGTATAATCAACTGTATATATGTAAGGTATATTTTGATATACCTACACACTGTGAAAGCGTAACCATAGACAAGCTAATTATCACATCTATTACCTCACATAGTTACCAATTTTTTTTTGGTGTGTGATTAAAATACTTAAGATCTACTCTCTTAGCAAATTTCAATACAATACAGTACAGTATTGTTAGCTGTTTTCACCATACTGTACATTAGGTCCCCAGAGGTTATTCATGTTATAACTGGAAGTTTGTTCCCTTTGACCAAAATCTCGCCATTCCTTCCCCTACCCCAGCCCCTGATAGTCACCACTCTACTCTCTGTTTCTGTGAGTTTGGCCTTTTTAGAGTCCACATATAAGTGAGATCATATACAGTATTTGTCTTTTTCTGTTTGACTTATTTCACTTAGTATAATGCTCTTGGGTTTTATCCATGTTGTCACAGATGGCAGGATTTCCTTCTTTTATAAGAGTGAATAATATTCTTGCATGTGTGTGTATCACATTTTCTTTATCCATTCATCTCTTGATGGACACTTAGGTTGTTTCTGTATCTTGGCTATTGTAAATAATGCTGCAATGAACATGGAAGTGAAGATATCTCTTTGAGATACTGATTTCATTTCCTCTGGATATATACCCAGAAGTGGGATGGCCAGACCATATGGTAGTTCTATATTTAATTTTTTGAGGAACCTCCATACTATTTTCCATAAAGACTGTACTAATTTAAATTTCCACCAACAGTACACAGTGGTTCCCTTTTCTCCACATCCTCATCAACACTTGTTATCTCTTGTCTTTTTGATAAGAGCTATCCTAACAGGTGTGAGTTAATATCCCATTGTGGTTTTCATTTGCATTTCCCTGATGATTAGTGATGTTGAGCAGCTTTTCATATACCCATTGGCCATTTGTACAGGTATACCTTAAAGGTATTACAGGTTCAGCTGCAGACCACTGCAAAGTAAGTAAAGCGAGTCACGTGAATGTTTTGGTTTCCCAGTGCATATAAAAGTTATGTTTACACTATACTGTAGTCTATTAAGTGTGCAATAGCATTATGTACACTTAAAAACAATGTACATACCTTAAAAATACTTATTGCTAAAAATGCTAACCATTATCTCAACCTTCAGTGAGCCGTAGTAGTAAAGTCAAAGATTGCTGATCACAGATCACTGTAACAAATACAGTAATAATGAAAAAGTTTGAAATATTTTGAGAATTACCACAATGTGACATACAGACATGAAATGAGCAAATGCTGTTGGAAAAATGGTACCCATAGATTTGCTTGACATAGGGTTGCCACAGATATTCAATTTGTAAAAAATGCACTATCTGTGAAGTGCAACAAAGCAAAGCACAGTAAAACAAAGTATGCCTGTGTCTTCTTTGGAAAAAATGTCTATTCATATCCTTTGCCCATTTTTAGATGGGTTATTTGTTTTTGGTTTTGCTATTGAGTTGTATGATTTGCATATTAACCCCTTAGCAGATATATGGTTTGTAAATATTTTCTATTCTGTAGGTTGCCTCTTCATTTTTTTGATTGTTTCCTTTGCTGTGCAGAAGCTTTTTAGTTTGATTGAGTTCCACTTGTTTATTTTTGCTTTTGTTTCCTGTGCTTTTGGTATATCTAAAAAGTCATTGCCAAGACCCATGTCAAGGAGCTTTTCCTCTGTTTTCTTCTTGGAGTTTTATGGTTTCAGGACTTATATTTAAGGCTTTAATCCATTTTGAGTTAATTTTTGTGTGTGGTGCCAGATGAGGTGAGGGTCCAATTTCATTCTTTTGCATGTGGATATTGAGTTTTTCCAGTAACATTTATTGAAGACACTGTCTTTCCCCCCAACTGTATATTCTTGGCTCTTTTGTCATAGATTAGTTGACCATATATGTGTGGGTTTATTTCTGGGCTTTCTGTTGTGTTCCATTGATCTGTGTGTCTGTGTTTTGTTGTTGTTGTTGTTTTTTGGCTGTGTTGCACAGCTTGTGGGATCTCAGTTCCCTGACCAGGGATTGAACCAGGGCTGTGGCAGTGAAAGCCCATAATTCTAACCACTAGGCCACCAGGAACTCCCCTATGTATCTGTTTCTATGCCAATACCATACTGTTTGGATTACTATAGCTTTGGAGTATAGTTTGAAAACAGGAAATGTGATGTGCCTCCAGATTTGTTCTTCTCTCTCAAAATTGCTTTGGCTATTTGGAGGTCTTTTGTGGTTCCATACAAATTTGAGGATCGTTTGTTCTATTTCCATGAAAAATGCCATTGGAATTTTGATCGGAATTGTACCTGTAGATTGCTTTGGGTAGTATGGACATTTTAACAATATTAATTCTTCAAGTCCATGAGCACGGAATATCTTTCCATTTATTTGTGTCTTCAGTTTCTTTCATCAGTGTCTTATAGTTTTCAGTATGCAGGTCTCTCACCTCCTTGGTTAAATTTATTTATTTTAAAAATTTTATTTATTTTTGGCTGCATTGGGTCTTCGTTGCTGCGCATGGGCTTTCTCTAGTTGTGGCGAGCGTGGGCTACTCTTTGTTGCTGTGCGCGGGCTTCTCATCGTGGTGGCTTCTCTTGTTGTGGAGCGCGGGCTTTAGGCACACGGGCTTCAGTAGTTGCAGCACGCAGGCTCAGTAGTTGTGGCGCATGGGCTTAGTTGCTCTGCGGCATGCGGGATCTTCCCGGACCAGGGATCAAACCTGTGTCCTCTGCATTGGCAGGCGTATTCTTAACCATTGCACCACCAGGGAAGTCCTCCTTGGTTAAATTTATTGTGAAGTATTAGGCTGGCCAAAAAGTTCGTTCGGGTTTTTCCGTAACACCTTATGGAACGAACTTTTTGGCCAACCCATTATTTTATTCTTTTTCATGAAATTCTAAACAGGATTATTTTCTTAATTCTCTTTCTCATAGTTCATTATTGGTGTATAGAAGTGCAACATATTTTTGTATATTAATTTTATATCCTGCAACTTTTCTGAATTTATTAGTTCTAACACTTTTTGGTGGACTCTGTAGGGTATTCTCTATATAATAACATGTCATCTGCAAATAGTGACAGTTGTACTTCTTCCTTTCCAATTTAGATGACTTTTATCTCTTTTTCTTGCCTAATTTCTCTGGCTAGGACTTCCAATGCTATGTTGAATAAGTGGTAAGAGTGGGCATCCTTGTCTTGTTCCTCACCTTAAAGGAAAAGCTTTCAGCTTTTCTTTCTTCTTGAGTCAATTTTTGGTAGTTTGTGTCTGTCTAGAAATTTATGTATTTTACCTAAGTTAACTAATTTAGTGGCATGCAGTTGTTCAATGTATTCCTGTGTAATATTCTTTTTAAGGTTATCTTTTTTTTTTTTTTTGGCCGCACCGTATGGCATGCAGGATCCTTGTTCCCTGACCAGGGTTTGAACCTGCGCCCCCTAAAGTGGAAGCGCAGAGTCTTAACCACTGGACTGCCAGGGAAGTCCTTTTTTTTTTTTTTCGAATAGGAACTATTTCCAACTCACAGAAAAGAATAGGGAGAATAAAGAAATCAACTGCCAGTAAACAAGTGTTAATATTTTGCTAGATGACTATAGAATTACTAAAGAAATAAAATATAGAAAAAAATAAATAAAACATTCAATATTAATTGAAGCCTACTTTACATTCTCTGCAATCTAATTCCTTTTCTTTCCACAAGTATCTTGAATCTTGGTATTGACATGAGTCCTTACCACCCATATTTTTATATTTTATATAAAAAAGTGAACAGCATTGTTGATTTAAAATGTTACTTGAATTATGTAGGCTTCATTCTGCACTTTTCTTTCCCTCAGCATTTTATTTTGAGATTGATTTACATTGGCACATTAGAATTAGTTCATTTGTGTAAATTGCTATGTTTAAATGTTTGCAAAATGAAAGGCATACAGGTCGTTTTCAGTGTTTGCTTTGTAAACTATGTTTTTGTGTTAATTCTTGCACGTGATTGCCTGTGGGCATGTTTCTCAAGGATGAGTATCAAAAAAGTTGAGTTGCAGAGTTTGTATCTCCAATTTTACTAGATATTGTAAAATTACTCTATGACTGCTGGGTTTTTGGGTGTGCTCAAGTGGCTCCAGGTACCCAGCCCAGGTAGGCAGTTTTGTGAGTCATTGTGTGTGGCCCCACCTGTGGGCTTCACTTAAGATGCCCCAGTCTTGTAACCCAGGTTCTGGTTGGAGTTAACCTGGTACAAGCTGTACTGTGGATGCTGTTAACCATCCATGTGAGTAGCTACTTTGTAAAATGTGTGAGATTGAGGAGGCTTGAGCGACGCCCAGTTGGGGTGAACCTCATGATTGACATGAACTAAGTCTGCTATAATCAACTGGTTTTGTCATGTATCTGAACAAAGACGTTGGAGTGAATGTACCGAGTCTACAGAAATGATCTGGGTTCTAGGATGTCAGAAGCTTGGTCTCAAATCCACACTCTGCTTTCTTTGTAATTTCGGGCAAGACATTTCCGTTCTCTGTCCTTAGTTGCCACATCTATTAAATGGGGATAGGAAGAGTTCCTTGCTCGTAGACTTATTAAACGAGGGTTTTATTCATAAAGTGTTTGGCACAGGGCCTGGCATTTAGCAGCATTTACTACGTTTGCTGCTGTTTCTATTAACCTGTCTCCACTTGCATTCCTGCGCCTTGGCGCTGTGTACCAGGGACGTGGGGAGAAGGGTGAGTACGCACTTTGGTTACCACCCACAGGGCCATGTCAGCAGCTTCCTCCTGGAATGATCTGTCACACGGTCATATCCACGAGGGGCAGTCAGACAGTTGATTAGTGGCCTCGTTTTTTGTCTAAGTATACATTGTGGGTTTAGTTTTAATAACTTGTCATAAAAATTAGCAGAAGAGATAGCCAGGATGTCCAAATAGGGTTTCTTTCTGAAAGTTAATATCCATCAGAAAGGGAAGCTAAGCTATTTGAGGGGCAAAGGAATGGTCGTTGGGTGACTTGGGAACTCTTCAAGAGGGTTATGTGGCACATAAAATTGTTGGTGACATGTAGTTTACATCTGTCCTGAAGCTGGTCTTTGCTAGGTGTCATTCATTTCCAGCCATCACGAAGTGTGTGGGTGTGTCTGTGTTTACAAGTGCTTTTGTAGTCCTGTCGATTCTAGAGCAAGTGTGCTGCAGAGGATTACAAAGGTGCTAAATGATGACTGTGTCCACTATCTAAAAGGCTTTCGAAGGCCTGTATTACCCAAAGAAGACAGAATCATCTCCAGAAGAGTCTTAAACCCTTTGAGGTCTGGGATCCTTAAATGCTCCGCTGTCAACCGGATCCTTAAATGCTCCGCTGTCAACCCTTCCAGACTTTGTTTCCCAGCACTTCTTGGCCAGATTCTGTCCTTCAGCCCAACTCCGGCATCTAGCCCTCGGCCTGGCACAGAGCAGGGCCTCAGCCAAAATCTCTTCTTTACTCTGACCTCACTCAAGTGGTTTTCTCTGTTCGGAATGTCCTTTACACGTCCTAACACATCTCTTCCAGCACCTTCCCTAAAGCTCCCAGTTCTGTCCCTTGCTCATTCCTGGGACTGCCTGGGGCACTTTCTGTTCCCTCGGACATGATTTTCTCTCCCTGAGGGAAGGATCTTGGCTGGTAACATGTGATGTTACAAATGTCTTCGTCTGTCGGAAGCATCATCTACTTACTGGTCTGTTGAGGCTGCTCCCTTGGTCCCTAAAGGTAGCGGATAATGCACATTTTGTTGTAGTTAGGTAACCAGTGATCTTTGTTTTCTCCCTCTCTGAGGGTGATACGATACCCACTTTCATAGTCAGATATTGATATGAAAGTTTTGGCTGTTAGTCAGGTTTACCCATTACCATTTTATGTCATCAAAACTCTATTTTAACCATGGGCTTCTGGGTTGAAAATCAAATGCCATCTTACTAAAATAAACTGAATTCTAAAGACCATTTCTTTTGGTCTATAAAAGCACCTCATATAAATAGTTGCTTCTGAAATGTGGCTGAACTGAAGGATTACCCGGGTCTTTTGGGAATCTTGTTGGTGGCTCATTTATTACTGTCAAAGCGTGAGCCAGTTTTCCCCAGGCATGTGTGTACACACCCCCCCCCACCCCCACCCCGGCCTTCGCCACGTCTCTCATTCAGGGTTTCCTTATGATTGTGGGAGAATGCACACGGTTTTGGTGTCAAATCTCGTCATGGTCAAGTTCAGCTAGTTACCTGTTTCTATTTTGTATCCCACGATCCTGGACCTGGGGAAGGGGATGTGTGCACTGGATGTGTGATTCACAAAACCTGCCTCAGCACGCCCTCTTGTTGTGTCTGGTGACTGCTGTAAGGCTTGCTCTGAAGGCAGTGTCTCCTCCCCGTCCGCCCCCCTCAGCTCTCCTGACCCATAGCATGTGGTCTTTCCTCTGCATAGCAAGAATCATAGTACATCAAAATGTTTTTATTTGAGACACAAAAATGCAAAATTGCTGAGATATCAAACATTTCCCGATCAGCTACAATACGGCCACTATGTACAAAAGATCTGATGATAAATGTGCACACATATAAAAATACAGTATGCATTACCTATGTACAGTACATGTGCAAAATGTATGGCATTCAAACATGATATGGAATTGATTTCAGGGGTGCAAACAGCAAATACAAAGGCATCATGGTTTTTCTTTTAAAAAACAACATAAAGGCAATACATGAATGGACCCCCGATTGCCATAATTTTTTGTTTATTAAACTAGTGCTTTGATAAGCAGGGCTCTGCAGATTGGTATCTTTCTCCTTTTTTTCATAAAGTGAGATGCTAAGACATAATGTGACAATGAAAATAAGAAGAGAAACACCTATCACATCGCATTTCTATTGCAAGCAAGAGAAGAAAACTAATTTGTAGAAAGGAAAAACTCTATTACTGCTAAATTCGTATTATTCTTAACCCAACAAAACAAATCTATACTATTTTACATGAAAACAATAGAGAAATATCTACATCTTTGTGAAAATTATAACCTTAAATGGATAATACCTTTTTGGGACTGATTTTTGAGATCTCATTAGTCTCAAATTTTAAATAAAAAGTGCCTCCTTTTGGCAAATACTTGGCAATGCCTTTGGTTCCATTGAAGCAAGTTTGCATTACTATTAGTTATTCGAGGTTAAGTGCTTTTGGTAGCAACTAAACCCTTTCCTAAATGCTTCCTCCTCCTCCTCCTAAATCAGCGAGTTTCCTTACAGCATAATGTGGAGAGGTAATCGTTATGAGTCTCGGTGATTTTATGAACTTGGTTAAAGCTTTGTCTTAGTAGTTGGCACAAAGCTCTGTTGAACACGACAGCTATGTTGAGATCGCCAATGACATGTTTTATTTGATTCCAGACAGCACCTTGCAGATCCGAGATTGCCATCCTCTTGTCACAGAATCGTGACATTTTCCAATGATTCACAGAGCAACGTGTTTGCATGGAGGGGAAGAGCTCTTTTGTAAACATGTGCAGCTTTTTGAATTACAGGCCTCAAATCAGAGATTTCAGGTAGAAACCCTTTGCAATGATGCATTTCCTCAAATACTGCAAGAAAGGGTGAATGGGGACAAACACAGACCTGCTTATTGCCATGCAGTCACTTCACAAGTAAAAACGTAGCTCAGAAACATCGCTGAATGAGCAAGTTATCAAAGGTTTGAACCAGGGAGAAGAATGACTACGTATTAATTGTTATTTTCCAGTTTTGACTGAAACCACTTAAAAGATGTGCTGAAATGCAGTTAGGATGCTCTCCAAATACACATTTCTGCACTTGTGAGCTGTGTTCCTTGATAACCCTGACCTTCCAGTTAGTGTTCTTTGAGAGTGTGGGCTAATTTTGTGGCCTCCAGGCAGGGGACACTTTGCCTGGTGTCCTGCTCCGGTGCCAGCGGTCGGGACTGATGTGGTGGTGACGGATGGCGACAGGCAGAGGGCTAATTGCGAACCTGCTGTGGAGCCCCGGGCGGCTCTGCTGCTGGACACTGACAGCTAGTCTCTTGGAAGTTCTTGGAACAGCCCCTGGCTGCCGCCCTCCACCTGCCTCATGGCAGGAGCCACCAGACGGGCCCCAGAAACAGCGTGAGGGTGTGGCGCAAACCCGGCCAAAGGCTGTTTGCGGACAGTAAAGGGACGGTCCCGGCACTGCTGTGGCTGGTTTCAGCTTGGGAATTCCGAAAGGACTCTGGAGAAAGCTGTGTGGCCTGGAATGATCTGGGGTAGAGGAAGCCTGAGTCAGCTCTGGTGACACAATGGGTGACACTCCTGATCCCTCATCACTCGGGGGCCCCCGACTGCACAGCCTGTGACAGCGCCCTCTACAGGCGGCAGCTTAGGGGGCAACACCGCACTGCCTTTGCCACGATTCTGAAACGGCACTTCCATGGATCACACAACCGTGCAGTTTGTAAAAAGCAAATTTTAAGTAAGATCTCTTTAGTGCCATAAAAATATTCATATAAAACGAACACAAATAGTGTCTGAGCAAGAAGTTCCATGAATTCAGACTACATCTATGTACAAATATGTGGCAGATACTATACAGTAGATTGCACATTTCAGGAAAAACACTAGAACGTGAAGCACTCACACTGTCCTAAGAGGTTTCCTAGTACATGCTTTGCTGAAATGTACAAGATGACCACATATGCCTGAAGCTTCGGTGTAACTTTCTATTCATCCCACCCTTAATGACAAGACCTGATACCTATATACACTAGCAGGGTAAGCTTGATACTACTGGGTTTCAGGAATATTTAGGAAATAAGACTGGATATGAGATAATGTTTCTAGGAGTTGGTTTTCTGCTTGGCAGTATGCTATTCTACAGGATGGTGTACAACAGCACCACTTCTGAACCACACACATGAACACTTGAAAATCCAACCAGCGCTTCTGCCCTCTGTTTAAAGGGCTGTGAAGCTCACCTCAAACCCAAAACCGTCCTCTCTGGTAAACACACGCCTTTCCCATTGCGCTTACCGTCACGTTCACTGAGTTAGGGCAGAGGGGCTGTGATCACAGAATGTCACCTTGGTCACGTCACACGCTGCACACGGTCTGTGTCCTCACGCTAACCTGGGACATTAGCTGAGACCCTGGTGAGCAGCAGTGGTGTCACAGAGGCCCAGCTGGCTGCTCAAGCCAGGACGGGAGGGCCGGGTGGAATGCTGCGAGTGGGTGGCTGGTAGGGTCAGTACTAGAGGCCCCTGGCCTGCCTTTAAAGGAAATGCTGGTACGTGAAGGTCTGAACACACATGTGAAGTGGGCACTTCAGCAATTTGTAGTCGAGAGAGCAGGCTCATGAGATGGCATTCTTTGCAATGCAGGGTGTATTTTTGGAGAGCAACCTTCCTGTGGCATGTTTCAAATCTATTTTAAAAAAGCAATAAGGGGAGCTGAGGGCTAGAGAACAATCTATGTACACAACTCGGGATGATGGAAACAGAAAGTTACTCAACAAGAGCCAGCACCACTAGCTGTTCAGTTGCCTCCTGCTGACTCACTGATATTTGGTGCTAATTTAATAAGCCATTTAAATCTGAATGAAGACGAAGCTTAGAGTCTAAGTGTGGACCATATAAGCCCCAGACAAAAACCCAGACTTCCCCTAAGAAAAGTACCTTCCCGGGTCAATAGCCCTGCCCCTGGCCACAGGCCCTCTGAAAGGAACTGACTCGAGATGCACGTCATGCCCAGGACGTTAACTGTCCCATTGGGCTTGGTCAGATGGCGGCGCTCTGGTTAACGGTTCCTGGCTCCTACATGTTGGATTACCAATTGCTAAACACTCGAAGTACCTACTGCAGACCACACTGTGCATGACCGCCTCTGCTTGAATCATCCAGAAGCACTTTCCAGTTGGGAGGGCTTTCAACTGAGGGCTCGAGGGCTGTGGGCAACTGAATACTGGGAAAATGGACTTTTCTTACATGTAGTAAAATTTACAAACTGAAATAAAAATATACAGTAAGATCAGTTCTTAGGCAAAACACAAACCCAGAAATGATTCACAGACTCTTTCCAAGTAGTGGGTCAGGTTCCCACAGTGACTTGCAAGAGGCAATTTTCACCATTTAACAACCCAGAGAAAAAACCTGACCACACGTAGGGTTTACACAGGTGAGGGGGAGAGCACAGTGATGTTATTTAATAAAAACCTCCGCACTTTGGGGTAGATTTCAGGTGGGGTTTTTTCAGGTATTTATATTTTATCATATACTTACTTAAATGACTAGCTTGATTGAAATAATCTTGGAAATCCTGTGATAGTTGGCATTGTAGAAAATTATGAAACTACTCAACAAATACAACTTTTTTCTATATAAAAAACTACTAATAAAACCTCCAGTTTTTCAATCTTCAGCTTGATGATATAGTGAGAGCTCAGGTATGACATCCAGTTACAAGCCTGTAAAACAGTAACCAGGGATAAGCGACAGAGAAGAGGACGGCCAGGGCTGGGTCCACTGGCCAACCTGGCGACACTGTCTCACCTGTAACCGTTGTAGGAATGTCCTAGGTTGATGACAGACTTCTCCCTTGCCTTCTCTTTGCAACTTACCAGCTCAGAAAGGTATTTTATGCTAAAGCCTTTTCTTGGTTCTTTGAGATGGGTCTGGTTACCTGAAAGTTAGTCAATTCTTTAAATACGGAAATACATGTGGCTCAAGTACTCCAGAAATATTCGAGTTATTACAAGAAGTAGGACCACTGGGTACCTAATGCCTTACTCCAGTGTAGGCTGTACACATCACAATGTCAGAGCACACATACAGATGTCTAAGATACACATTAAAATCAACCTAATCAACCCAGAGGGCTGCGAGTAGAATTTTCAGTGTTATCAGTACACCTGACTTCTTACAGTGGATTGTTTATGACAGTATTTCGTAGACACTGTCTGGTTATGGTGGAAGATCTTCCATTTCAATTTAAATTTGGAGATCTAAAGTAAGATTCCCCAAAATCACAAAATAAACTATAACACACAAAAAAATTACATTGGTTTCTGAATGGAACCAACAAGTCTTCAGTGGGAAGCTGTCACTGAACTGGCTGGTGCTGACCACTGCCCTTGACCCCTGCTGCCTCTTGGGCTGGGCTCAGGCCATTTCTAGGAAATACCCTGTGCAGTGGTCTCTCACCTCCCTTCTTTTTGAGTGGAGCCGTTTGCCTTTTATTTAGGGTCTCAAAGTGACCACAGAGGTTTAAATGTAGCTGATGACCAGAGGCCCTGGTATCACCGCCCTGCACACATTACTCTGCTTCATGTTTTTATCTAAAGGTACCTTTCATTCTTTACTGAAGTCTGGAGAAATACATAAGTCTTCTTGGAGTAGTGTTTTTTCAGAAGGCTCTGTGCTATATTAAATCGTAGACATTCACTGCTGGATGCAATGAAATGTTTTCAAACTTGGTTTCCAGCCTCTGACCATCCCTCCATTCTTTCTGTGACAACATATTATAATTGCAATGATGCAACTATGGATCTGTCTCTAAAAACTGACCTTCTCCAATCATCTTCATCTTCTTGACCCTCATGGAATCTGGGATGAGAAATCCGTGCCGTTAGTCCCATGGCAGTGGCAGGTCCTGTGGGTCTAGGAAGTCGGCAGAGAACATGCTCGGAGCAGTGGCGCTGAGAGGAGTGAGTCCCGAGGACGTGCCGGGCATGGTAAGGTCTAACCACTCCATGTTGTCCAGGTTCGAGTCAGAAAGGTCAAGGGACAGGCAGGGAGTACTCGCGGCAAACTGGGCCTCGGAAGTTTCCATGGGTGAGTGTGAGTGGTCCAGCACGCCTGAGTGACTCAGCAGGTCGTTCTGGAGATCCTCTATCAGGGAGAAGGGCTCCCTGTCCTCGCTGCTGCTTTGCAGTGGAGCAATTTCACTGGCTGAAGGCAAAGTTCCATCCAAGAAAGCTTCTAGTTGGTTCTCTAGGCTGGCGGACAAACTGCTCATAGGTTCTAAGGACATGGGTGGTGCCGTTTGGACTTGGGGTGGTGGCCGGGACACCACTGTGCTGACTGGCATGGTGGTGACGCTGGCTGTCACTGGTCTCATTTTGGAAATAGGAGAAGGTTCTTCTTTTATAGGGAGGGAAATCTCTGCAAAATAATTGAAGTAATTAATAATGATTTAGTACTATTTAAACATTTTTTATTAATTACCAGGGCAATTATTTTGTATTTTTGTGATGACTTATACACAGTCCACCTTAGAGTTAGGAAGAGGATGCTGTTGGTCAGGTACAGTCCTGGGTAACCTTTAGGATGATGGATATTTTAGTTAAATAGGTAAAACATTTAAGCTGATAACATTCTGATATGCTTTCAATTCTTTTTAGTAAGAGTAAGCATTAAAAGCAGTCTCTACCGCCAGGTGGGAATCGATGGTTCTAGGTTATTTGATCCCAGTGGCACACCACCCTTACAGTGAATGTCAAAGTGGATACCCTGAGTTTGTGCAGGCATGAAGTACATCCTTAATATTATGAAAGCTCTAATTATATTCTTTTTTTATCATTATAGTTGAACTGTGTGCTGAATTTAGCCATTTACATTCTATATAAAGTCCTTAAAAGATACCATGTTCTCTTATGTCATTTCTGAGTTAAAGCTAACACATCTTTTCCAAGATGAGGTGGATTACCTTATTTTTCTTTTCTTTGTCTCATTTTCTGAGTTCATATAAAATCTTGAGGATTTGGTAAATGTCTTAATAAGCATTAATTACGTGTTATTCCTTGCCAGATCAAGTAGCAAATTAATGGACCATCTGCTATAGATACCAGTGTTCACTGAGCTACATATATTTGAATAAAGTATCTTTTTCACTTTCTTATGAGTATCTGACTGGTTTCATTTATATGCAGATACATTAGGAAACATGTATTTAATAATCGCTCTCACAATTCAGTGACTAGGATACATAAATAGGTGAGAGAAAGAACCTGCAATCTGATTGCTGTACGTGAACTGTAGGCTGTGCACTGCCTGTGTTTTAGGACAGTTACGCTGCTCTTCGTTTTCTGTTGTCATCTCTAGAATTGTTTTGAAAGCTGAAAGTGCAGTCTAAATAATTAGTTTTACAATCAACTATTTAAATTTCTGTTCTCATTATTACTGGTATTAGTATACAATAAGATAAAATAATATACTCATTGGATACTTTGCCATAAAAAATCATCCCTTTTAGAAAATAACTCAATTGTTATTTTGTTACTATGACTTTGTCATATTTTAATTTCCAAGTTTAGGCTGTAAACATTATTCTTTTTAATCATTTCAAAAAGTATTTTCACCAGATTTGGCAAAAAGCATTTTATTATTTTTTTAACCTTAAATTCAGGCCATGGTATATCTATTTCTTTAATTTCCATAGTTTAGATATACATCATGAGTTTAAATTTATTTGCAAGGCCAACATAGTTCTTAGCGAGAAAATGCTCTTTGCACATGTAGATCTATAGTCAAATATGAAGAATTTTCTATGTTTGTCAAACATTACGACAAAATCATTAACCTCAAAATCAAATAGAACCTGCTATGAATGGAGAAATTTTGATCACTTTAAAAACCTGAATAAAACTCTTTCACCAAGGTAATTTGAGAATACTTTAAAAATATTCCAAAATAGCATTTGAAGTTTTGAAATACTGATTTTACACTTATTTTTGAAGATATGTAAGCTGAGGCGGAGAGATCCTTGATTTTTTTTTTTTGTGGTTAATGTCCCTTATCCCTTTTTAAGATGACAAATTGTATAAATCTAAGATTTTCAATCATATGTAGAAAGTGCTTGCCTTTGAATTTTAATAAAGTTACTAGAGCCCAAGCTAGGTAACTAGGTTTTATGAAATTAATGCACAATGAATTTTTATCCCATCACAACAACATTTACGTGGAGCAAGTTTTGAAGTTTTTCAATGTGGACTTTAAATCTGGTTCTCCTGTGCTATCTGGCTCTCCTGTGCTATTTTGAGGTAGTCTATCTTTTTCAACAGGCATACATCTATTTCTAAATCTATTAAATTATTGTGTTATAGTGAAACAATGGCTTTTCCTTCATTTTAATCGCCTAAACTTAACAGATTTAAAAGAGTAAACTGAGGTAGAATTAGAAGAATATGTTTCTCACTACTCAGATACGCTGTGAGCTCTAGAGGAAAACTTTCATGAACTTGTGATAAGACCCCTACGGGGTCTGATGTGACTTTGACCCACCTCCGCTTTTAATGAGGATGTCAAAGAGGTCGTCCATCTGCTGACTGTGTGCATTGGAAATCTACAACAAAGGAGAACATACGTTAGCTTTCTTTCGTACAAACCTGGAAGCATTAGACAGCTGGGAGCACTACGGACCTTATGAGAACATCTAGCCTAATCTCTCATTTGATAATTTTGAAAACACTGAGGTCACCTGAGACATTACGCCATTTTCCCAATGTGTCACAGCTGGTAAGCTGACAGAGTGAGAATGGGGTGAAAAAATTGTAAAAATCTAAGATTTTTTTTTGCCCAGCTCAGCCGACTTATACACTTATTTTCTATCACTGGTTGCATTTTGAGAGGCCTCTGACACTTTCTTTTAAAAATGTCTTTGTTCATTTGCATTTATGTAAAAATACAAGGTATGTATAAAGGTGCTCATACTATATTTTTTCAGCTTTATTGAGAGTTACCTGACATACAAAAAACTACACTTACATAAAGTATACAATTTGATAAGTTTTGACATATGTATACATCGACAAAACTATCAACACAATCAAGATAATGAACATATCTGTTTCCCCTAAAGTTTCCTCATGCTCTTTTGCAATGCTCCTTTCATCCCCAGGCAACCCAGTGATCTGCTTTCCTTGATTACAGATGAATTTACGTTTTCTAGAGTTTTATATAAATGGAGTCATACAGTATGTACTTTCTTTAGCAGGGGGAGGGTAGAGGAGGCTTCTTGCATTCAACGTAATAAATTTGAGATTTAACCATGTTGTAGAGTACAGCTGAAGAATAGTTCATTCCTTTTTATTGCTGAGAAGTATTCCATTGTATGGAAATATCAGTTTGTTTGGATTGTTGGCATTTTTTGGCTATTACAAATAAAGTTGCTGTGAACATTTGTGTACAAGTCTTTGTATAGACACACGCTTTCTTTTCTCTTGGGTAAATATTCAGGAGTGGGATGCCAGAATCATAGGGCAGGCATATGTTCAACTTTCTAAGAGATGGCTGTTTTCCAAAGTGATCATATTGTTTTATATTTCCACAGCAATGGATATTTCCAGTTGTTCTCCATTCTCGTCAACACTTGGTATGGTCAGTCATTTTAATTTTAGACATCTAACAGGTGAGTAGTGGTATTGCATTGTGGTTTTAATGTGCATTTCCCTAACGACTAATGATGTTGAGCATCTTTTCATGTGCTTACTTGTCATCTGTGTATCTTCTTTGGTAAAATGTCTGTTCTAATCTTCTGCTTACTCCAGAAATTCTCATGCATACTGTTTGCATGGTATATCTTTTTCCAATCACTTACTTTCAACCTGTGTCTTTGTATTTAAAGTATGCCACTTGTAGATGCATATATTAGTTATCTATTGCTGTATTACAAATTAGTCCAGAAAAACTTAGTGGCTTAAAACACTAAACAGATTTTCTCTCACAGTTTCTGAGCGTCAGGAATTTAGGAATGGTTTAGATGGGTAGTTCTGGCGTGGGGTCTTATAGGATGTGGTAGTCAAGATGCTGGCTGGGCTATAGCCATCTCAAGGCTGGAGAATGTCCTTGTAAAGGTGACTCACTTCATGACTGACAAGGTGGTGGTGGTTGATGGGAGGCCTCAGTTCCTCTTCACACGGGCCTCTGCAGAGAGAGCGCTGCTGGACGGTCCACACAGCGTGGTCCCCACAGCCAGCAGTCCAAGAGAGCGCAAGCAGGGTGGCTTTTATGACCTAGTTTCAGAAGCCACACACCATCTCTTCTGCCAATTCTATATGTTAGAAGCAAGTCACTAAGTTCAGCCCAGGGAGGGATGTCAAAGAATTTGCAGATGTATCTTAAAAGCACCTCACAGCATACAGTTGGGTCTATTTTTTTATCCGTTCTGATAATTTCTGCATTTTAATTGTATTGTTTACTTCACTAGTATGTCTTGTATAATCACTGATATGGTTACGTTTGGATTTACCACTTTATTATTTGTTTCTATTTGTCCTGTGTTTTGTTCCTCCTTTCTTGGCCTTTAAAAAGATTGATTTTTTTTTTTGGGAATTCTAACTTAATTTTTCTATTTTTAAAAAGTGATACTTATTTAGTTATTACTGTAGGTATACAATATACACCCTAAATTTTTCATAGGCTACTTAATATACCATTCCATATAAAATATAAAACCCTGGTAAACATAAAGATCCATTTATTTCCTCCATCCTTTTATTAGTTATTTTAAGTATTATAGCTATAAATTTTATAAGCCCCTCAAGACAGTGTCATTTCTTATAATGCAGGTTTTCTAGTAATGAATTCTTAATTTTTCCTTACCTGAAATTCTCTCTAGTTCACTTTCATTTTTAAAGGATATTTTTACTTGATATAGAATTTTGGGTTGACAGTGGCCCCAGCCCCAGCCCCCCACAAGAACTTTAAAGATGTTGTTCCATTCTTTTCATGCTTCCATAGTTTCTGATGGGAAGTCAGCCATAAATCAAATACAGTTGACCCTTGAACAACATGAGGGTTAGGGACACTGCCCACCACCCTCGAGCAGTTGAAAATCCATGTATAACTTAATTTTTTTAATTTATTTTTTTAAATTTATTTTTGGCTGCGTTGGGTCTTAGTTGCTGTGCGTGGGCTTTCTCTAGTTGTGGCGAGTGGGGGCTACTCTTCGTTGCGGTGCGCGGGCTTCTCACTGCGGTGGCTTCTCTTGTTGCAGAGCATGGGTTCTAGGTGCGCGGGCTTCAGTAGTTGCGGTACACGGGCTTCAGTAGTCGCAGCACGCAGGCTCTAGAGCGCAGGCTCAGTAGTTGTGGTGCACAGGCTTAGTTGCTCCGTGGAATGTGGGATCTTCCCAGGGCTCAAACCCGTGTCCCCTGCATTGGCAGGAGGATTCTTAACCACTGTGCCACCAGGGAAGCCCCATGTGTAACTTTATAGTTGGCCCTCCATATCCATGGTTCCAGCCAACCATGGATTGTATGGTACTGTACTATGTATTTATTGAAACAAATCAGTGTATAATGGACCTGTGCAGTTTAAACCCGTGTTGTTCAAGGGTCAAAGGTGGTTGTTAAAGGGTCAGCGGTAGTTGTTACCCTGTGTGTATTGTACTGCTTTGCTCTTGATGCTTTCAAGGTTTGGTCTTTAAATTTGGCTTCCAGCAATTTGACTGGGATATGATGAGGCCTTCTGTTTATCCCATTTGGTGTTCATTGAGCATCTCAAAGCTGTAAACTTGTCTTTCATCATATTTGTAAAAAATTTGACCAGTATTTCTTAAAATATTTTACCTGCCTCATTCCTTTCTCTCCTCTCCTGGGACTCCTATCATACCCATATTAGACTGTTTGATGTTAAATAACAGGTCTCTGAGGCTCTGTTCACCTTTTTTAACACATTATTGACTGGAGATGTATTAATACGTCTTTTGTTACCTGAACATTATTGACTAGAGATGTATGAATACATTTTTAGAGAGTGATACAATTAATATCACTGTGTGAAGTTGTTAGAGCTTAAAATTGATCAAGGGTTCATTATACAACTTATGATTGTCCTTATCATTCACATTTCCTCTGTTAGGTTTTTGTTCCAACCTTGTGTCTATTATAAACGTAAATTTTCAAAAATGATGCATCGCGAAATTTTGAGTGAAGAATTTTTCAGTGAATTTTATGCAGATACTTTCTCTGATTGTCTGAGCGACATATATACTAGTGTCTCAGAAGTTCTGATAGTATTTCAGAATATAGTTCTGATTCAGATGATGTGACTATTAGACCAACAAAAAGACAAAAAACCTTAATGATTGATACTGATATGGAAAGTGAAAATGAAACTCACGGTGCTGGAGAATGCTCCTTTGCTTCTATAGAAGAGTGGATTGAAGACAACATTTCATGAAAATTAGAAGACTTTACAGGTGTGTCAGGTGTAAATACTGAATGTAATAACCCACAAAGTGTTAGTGAAATAACAGAATTAATTTTTGGCCGGCCAAAATAAAAATTGCCAGCCACAGGCATTAATTTCTGCAAAAATCCCATGGTCAATAATGAGTTAAAATCTTTTTTTTTTTCCTCTGTTATTCAGATTGGATAAATTCTATTGATTTTTCTTCAAGTTCGCTTTTTTACCTCTGCCATCTCCATTCTGCTAAGATCATCTATAATTTTTTTCATTTCAGACACTAATTTTCAGTTTTAGAATTTCAATTCATTAAAAAAAAGCATTTCTATATCTGTTTACATTCTTTATCTTTTCCTTCATTACAGGTATATTTTCTTTTACATTATTGAGGATAGTTATAATAGTTGTTTTAAAATCTTTGTGTGCGAATTCTAACATTCAAATCAGCTGGGGGTTGGTCTTAGCTGATTGCCTTTTTCCCTTGAGAAAGGGTCACATTTTCCTGATTCTTTGTATATTGCCGAGTTATGAATGGCTGCCATGGATATCAAATTGTGGAGACTGTATTCTGTCATTTTTCTCAGATGAATGGTTTCTTTTGTTTTAGTAGGCGGTTAACTTGGGTTGGACGGTTGGACTTGAACCTCAAAATGTTTCTTGGGCAGAAGTTCCAATCTCAGGTCAGATCTTTTGTCTTTAGCTGATCTCCTATGACTCTACTCCATACCTATGTGGCTTAGGGGTCAGCCAGAGATGTGGGCAGACAGAATCTGGGCATCTCCTCTCTCAGTTGAGAGCAACCCAGAAGGGAAAGAACCAGTCCTCTGGTTTCCCAAGGCATAAAGGCTGCAGTTTTTCTACCAGTAACCTCACCACTTAGCTTGACCCCAGAGTAAAAGCAGCAAAAAGAGGGAACTCATGCCATCTAACTCCCTTCCTCTCAGTGCAGACCCCTCATCAGAATATGACTCTTTCTAGTCACTCTTTTTTTAATTCGCCTGTGAAGCCATCTGGTCCTGGGCTTTTGTTTGTTGGAAGATCTTTTTTTTTTAAATTAATTTAATTTATATATTTATGGCTGTGTTGGGTCTTCGTTTCTGTGCGAGGGCTTTCTCTAGTTGTGGCAAGCGGGGACCACTCTTCATCGCGGTGCGCGGGCCTCTCACTATCGTGGCCTCTCTTGTTGTGGAGCACAGGCTCCAGATGCGCAAGCTCAGTAATTGTGGCTCACGGGCCCAGCTGCTCCGCGGCATGTGGGACCTTCCCAGACCAGGGCTCGAACCCGTGTCCCCTGGGTTGGCAGGCAGATTCTCAACCACTGCGCCACCAGGGAAGCCCTTTAGTCACTCTTCAGTGACTTCATAGAATTGCTTTTTGTGTTATGACCAGGCTTTATAGCTGTTATCTGTGGGAAGACTGAACTGGTAGGGCCTTACTTATTAGCCAATAATGGCATTGGAAGTCCGAGTAAATGTATTTTAAAAACCTCAGAATCCCTGGACTTTGATGCTCAGCTAGCTCCGCATCTGAACAGAACTTGACTCCCTCAGTCTATATGCATGAACCAGAGACAGACAAAGGGCCCAGATTCCAATCAGCCAGCTCTCTTAGGTTTAAGGTGAAAGGATGATTCTTTGTTGTCGTCACACTGGTGAAGTAAATGGTACAGAGTAACCTATATGTGAGAGCCAGATTTGGAAGGATTTTCTTGAAGATATGTTCCTTCTGGATGGACCAAGGAGAGCACAGCCTAGGCCAGCACCATTTGCTTCAATTCTTTTTGCAAATATCTAAACCTAGTTCTGAAATGTGGCTTTTCCTCACATATAGGGGCCCCGGCTGAGTCTGGAACTGAAGGAACATTTTACAATCAATCAATCAGTCACCTTCCTTCGGCAGTAAGTGGACGCGAAGAAGCACGTGGGAACTGTCTGCTTCCTCGAGGAGGCTGTCTGCCCGGTCCCTGCATGCCCTGTGTGAGTGTGCCAGGCCGGGCGCTCCGGCCGCTATGGAGCAGTGTCTGCAGCTGCGCGCTGGGGCGACCACGTGGTCAAGGTGGCCACGGCACGGCTGCCGCTTGCGCAGGAAGTGCTGAGTCCTTGGCCCCGCACACCCCCCTGCACGAGGAGGCCCCAGGGAGTTGCATGGGGACTGCGGGAGCGAGGGAAGCAGCACGACTCTGCCGGTGCGCCTGCTGTGGCTGTGCGAGCAGGTCTGCCTCTGATCAGCACACCTCTCCCTCCACTGTCAGTCAGCACCCATGCGGCGGCGTCACGTTCACCCCCTGCATCCTCTTGTGAGGCCGGGGTTCTTTCTTGAAAGTGAGTTGAGTTTTAAGCTTTAAATAGGCAGCGAGCCCAGGAGGAGCATTCAGGGTAAGGTCTGACGAGGCTGTCGTTTCTCGGCGCCCACCGGAGGCCAGATGCTTTCACAAGCAGGAGCTCTACCTCTTTCCATCTCTGGAATAGGTGCGGCTCCTCCTATTTCATCAAAGCAACAAGGCAGGCTCAGAGGAGAGGGACGCACGGTTACCAGGCGGGAATCAGTACATGGCGGGGCCGGGAGGGCCTCAGTCTGTCCCTTCCGAAGTGCATCTGCTCAAAACATGAGCAGAGTTGCTTGCGTGAGCCTGCCTGCTGGAGCAGAGGGTGCTGGGCAGTCTGGAAGGCCATCCGGGCAGGAGAGGGTCAGTTTGATGCTGGCCTGACAAATGGTGGCTTTAGAAAAGGGACCTGTATAAAATACGTGCCCTGGTCACACATACACACATCTATCCCTAACACAACCCGCCTCTGGCCCCCAGGAGAAGTTAAAGACAAACCAACACTGAAATTCTGAGTAAATAGGAACTGCAGGTTATATGGCTGCTGAAAACCGCTGGGAGTCTCCAAAGTGAATGATATTTTGATTTTAAATAGCATTTAAAAGGCAAGCAAGGCTCCTAGTCATGAAACTTGTCTCTCTCTTGAGGCAAGTCCATCTTAGACCAGGGCTTCAAGCTGAAGAGGACCCACCACATCAGAGCTGCGGCCTCCTTACCTCTGGAAGGGAAGACTGGGCACTGCGTGTCTGCTTGATGGCTTCCTCATAGCGGGGAGGGTCTTTCGTCTTGGGGACCGGGCTCCCAAACAGAGAGTGCTGGACCGCAAACTGCTGGGGCGGAGGGGGTGAGCCGGGCTGCGGCAGACAGAGGAGGAGAGTCAGCTCGGCGGCAGACTGGCCTCCCGGGGATCCTGGGCGGTGAGGCTGAGGTGCCGGCGGGCCGGGCCACCCTCACTGTGCTGATGGCTAAGCTGCCCCGGAACAAGTACCATCCCGGGACTTTCGGCTGTTTCCCCCCGTTAATGCTGACACTCGGCCGTCCAGGACCGAAGCCTGGGGCTCTGGGATGAACCTGCACCCTGTATGTGCTGGTACAGCTGCCCCGTGGGCTGGTTACCTTGTTGGGAGGGTTGGGGCCGTTCTGCAGGGACGGAAGTGGCGTGCTTCTGGGTTGAAGGATGCTGTTGTTTGTCTTGTTGATAAAGGGCTGCTGCACCGCTGGAGCGGGTGGTCTCTGATACGGAACAACTGTATTGGATACTGAATTTGTGAAAACCTGTAATGAATAAATATTTGCCCATCAATTTGTTCTTCTGCTCTTCCTAATAAAGAAAACCACATTTTAGAACAGGGGTTCGGGACTTCCCCGGTGGTGCAGTGGTTAAGAATCTGCCTGCCAATACAGGGGACATAGGTTCGAGCCCTGGTCTGGGAAGATCCTACATGCCGCGGAGCAACTAAGCCCGTGAGCCACAACTACTGAAGCCTGCACTCTAGAGCCCAACTACTGAGGCCAAGTGCAGCCAAAAAAAAAAAAAAAATAATAGAACAGGGGTTGGCAAATCTTTTCTGTGAAAGCCACGGAGAGTATAGTTTAGGGGTTGGGCGCTGTGCAGCACGTGCTGTAACTGCTTGCCCCTGCCCTGCGGCCCCGACACAGCCTGGATGAGAGTGAGTGTGGGTGGCTCAGGACAGCTCCACCTACAGACACGGGCGAGGCTGGGTGTGGCCCACAGGCCGCGATTCCCCAGCGTCAGCGGTCTCTGTCTTGGACAGCAGCGGGGGCAGTGCGCTGTGGGAAAGCTCAGTATGATTCTGCTCTCATGGCTCTTTAGCTCATAGCTGCCAAGCCCACCTCTCTCTTCCAGCCTTGCTCCCAAGTGCCAAAGCCACACTTATAACATTTACAAACATACATTTGGGACATCTCAAATTTAATACGTTCCAAATTAAACTTTCCCCTTTCTTCCCACTGCCCCCAGCTTCTGGGCAAAAATTCTTGGTTTTGCCTTCATTTATTTTTGAAACTTAGGTAAAGGGAGCCCTCAGTGCTCACACATCTCAGACACACCTCCTGGGTTGGGACCTGTGGTCTGCTGTCCTGATCCGGGTCCTCACTATCTGTCACTGGAAAACTGCCACTGCTGTCTACCTGCGCCTACCTGCCTGTCAACCCTCTGCCATGATGACAGTCTACACACACACACACACACACACACACACACACACACCTCTGCAATCGAGGCCCTTCTACACTCACTCACTGGCCCTCCTACACTCACTCACTGGCTCTTCTTTTTTTGGGGTAAAATCCTCATCTTTGGCTGGCATGTCAACCTTCTCACTACCTGGCCCCTTTTCCGTCCTAACTGAAAGGCCACACGTGCTGTGGCCACACTCAATGTTCCACTCTTCTGAAAATTTCTCCAAATCCTTGCAAGGCCTCATTTAAAATCCACCCCCTTCTGAGAAGCTGTTTTCTGCTTTGTCAGGCAGAGGTGAGAACTTCTGCCTGTGGAATTACGAAGTGTGTTGTTTAGCTCCCATCAAGAGCCAAAGGTTTTAGGGCCTGTTGCAAATGTATGGCCATAATGTTGATTTTGCAACTGTATTTCACAGAACTGGTTTGCTCATAAAAATTTTAATATACTTTATACTACTAGTATTCTGAAAGAGAAAAACTTAACCTATATATTTTTATTATAAATGTGTATAAGTATTCCTTAAGCATGAAAATCTATGTGTATGTGTATGTGTGTGTGTGTGTGTATCCCTCCAAACAGTACAACTTCTCTGGGTGATGAGTTCTATAACTATATTCTTCTTATTTATCCATCTATATATTGTTTTTCTCTCTCCTCCCCCAAAGAAAACTGTCTTACCATTTGAATATTCACTAAGTTTCTTACTGAACTGTTATTTTGGGGCCACCTCTAACTCCGTGCTCACTGTGCTCCTCAGAGGAGATTCCAAGACAGCATGTGTGTTAACATGACTGTCGCTGTCCCAAGAGGTCATTTCCGTCTGTTCCTCAAGTTGTCTTAGCCCAGAGAGTTCACACCAGCCTGGGGCATATCTACAGGTACACCTAGTTATCGAGGTTCTTTTACACTGAAGATTAAAACTCTGGGGTTAATCATTCTCAAGGTTTAAAATAGTAAGACCTACTTTTGAGGCCTTAAGATTTTTCTGGCGAGGAGATGGGCACATAGCTCCACCTACTGGATAAGAGGGAGTCTGGGTGACTTTTGGGGCTCTTCAGCAGAACTCTTAGTAGAAGTCCTGTAGAGGACACTGAGCCCTAGATCAGCACCATCATTTTAAAGATGGGGAAAATGACACTCAGACGGTACATGAATCCTGCATAAGGCACAACACAGAGGAAGTGGTGAGCCAGAACGACAGCCAGACCTAGGCTGCCGGGCTCTTAATCCCTGAGAAGGCAAACTCTTAAAAATATATAAAGATCTCACTCAAGATAAACATTTTAACAAGTGTCTTTTTCACCTTCAAATACCTTTTCCCAGGGCACTTTTTTTTCCCCCACAAAATGATTACTTTGAAAAGAAATTTTAAAACCTAGAAAATTCTATATATGAGGATTGAAAAAATAGTTTTGAAACTTTTCTTGGAAAAGGGGCTTAACTGTTAAGATGAGCCATCTTTTAGTAATAAAGAACTCTTTCTGCAGCCAAATGGCATCTGACCCAAAGCTCGCCCGGTGGGAGATGGATCACAGAAAAGAACAAACAGGAGCTTCCCACGGAGGAGGCTCCTATAAAGACGCTTGTTGAATGTTCAGCGGACGATAATATAAAAATCAGCAACAGTTTGTCACTTATTAGCTAGCATTCACCAACCTTTCTGACTTGCTGAGGTTGACTGAGCACATGTGGCGTGAAAGTGTCTTGTTTCTGAGGTGCAGTCTGGGCCAGGCCTGAGGACAAGGTGGCAGTTGCTATCTGAGGCTGAGTCTGGATGCCTGTTTGGGGTGGAGTCTAGGAGGAAAAAAAAAAATTCAAATGTATTGTCAAAATCAAGGGTAGAATGAAGAGTTTAGATGTGGAATAACTGGTCACTTGGGGATCACATCTGAAAAAAAAATAAGATAAAATGTTTATAGATACATACTTCAATTCACTGGCACATAAATTTGAACCTTCGTTTGAAACCAGAGAATTAAACACCAGACCAGTTATTTCCATGCTCTTACTGTTTCGTAAGTGGCTAAGATTTTCATTTGAAAATTTGGGGAAAATAGAAGACTGAAGTCAAAAGAACCTACAGCAGCTCTACACATAATAAATAGGTCAGGTGTTACAATAATAATTTTAATAGCAGTAAGGAAATTTGTGAGGCCTGACTGTGCAAATTCCTGCTTTTAAGCTGCAGTATGTGCTCCCTATGGGAGAGCCAGCCACGGGCTGGGCGCTCACAGGCCCAGAATAAAACGCAATTCCTGTCCCTCGAACATCAACTCTAATGGAAGAGCTGGACAGGAAAACAAATGTTTAGGAAAGCTGTATCACAGCGCAGACTTTCAGTTTCAGACACTCTAAAGATGAAACAGGGGAGTTAGGACTTCAGAACATGCCAAGGGCCCTTGGGTCATGCCTCCTAACCCCAGGGGTATAAGGGGTATAACCTCTGGGTGGTCAAGGTACAGGAGCAGGACTCCAAATGGTTTCTGTGTACTGTGGCCCACATTTTGTTTAAAAAAACCTTCCAAAATCGAGTTGCACAGAAACGGCTGCAGGCAATGTTGGCATAAAAGTAAACTTCATGCTCACCAGTGTTTCATCGTTTCTCAATACCAGCCTCACTCCTGAATCTGTGGTCGCATTCTCCTTAGTTTAGGCATCTTCACCTCAGTGGTGGCTTTTAAGAACTACATTTAGGAGGCAGACCACAGGAGTGGGCGTGAGAGCAAGAGCTCTGCAGTCAGAGGCCTCGGCTTGAATGCCACCTCTGACCTTGGACAACTTATTAAACCTCTGAAGGCTTCGGTTTCCTTTCTAGAAGGGGGCTTTCTCACTTGGGTCTTCTGGGAGAAGGGAGGATTAAATGAAGCATGCCATCTAAAGTATCTGATGCTGTGCCTAGAACACAAAAAGCACTCAGGACAGTGGCTGTCATCATTATGAGAATGCCATTGGTATTTTAAAACGTCTACACATAATAATACTGTGCTAAGGCTGAAAGGCAGCAGAAAGGGAAAAGCCCCCCTTGTTTGTTTTTACTATATAAAAACAGTGCTAGCTGTTCGCGTTTGCGAATAACCCCCCAACACGTGCACACGTTTCCTGCAACCGTGAAGCCAGACTTGGCTGCACTCATGAAGCAGCTCAGGTCTGAAATCTCCATAAGCAATTTCTGGCCCATGCAAACTGTAAGGCAAAGGAGTTAGAAGACACACTTCACACCTGGAGTCTGAGGCTGCCTACTGGGAGCTGCACTGAGGTGACACCGGAGCCCTGGATGGACACGGGGAGCAGCAGCTGCGTGGTCAGTAAAGCCTGTGGCTGGGCCACCCCGGTGGGTGGCTGGCCCTGGGAACTCACGTAAAACTGCGGGACGAGGCTGGGCGGCTCGGCCGGGGCCACGGGGACCTCTTGCTTGATCACTATGGCCTTTTTGGCAACGAGGGTCTGGCTGGCCACGAGGCTGGGGCCGTCGGGGACCAGGGCCTCGTCCTTGGCGGCGGGAGCGGTGCCGCCCCGAGCATGGTCTGACTTGGCGACCGGAGGGGCCGGGGTGCTGGGCGGGGGCTCCAGTGACCGCTGCGGCTGCTGCTGCTGCTGCCCTCGTTTCTCCACCTCCAGCTGCATCTTCAGAACTTCCACGAGCTTCTGCTCTTGCTCCAGCTTCCGCTTCAGCTCCTCAATCTGCTTCTCCTTCTCCTGGAGCTTGCGGTCCTTCTCGGCCGCGTCGAGCTCCAGGGTGGACAGCGTGCTGCTGGCGGGGCTGAGGCTGTCCTCGGCGCTCGTGGCTCGCAGAGGCGACGAGCACAGGAACTGCGTCGGGGACATCATGGTCATGATCTCGGTGAACGTGTCCGCCACGCTCGCGTCCTCGGCGCTGAGACTGGACTGTTCAGAGGGAGCGGGCGAGATGGGCAGCGGGGAGGCAGCACTGTCCACGTGGGCTGTGTGGCCGGTTCCAGCGGATGGCAGCTCTCCCTTGAAAGTGGACCCTGAGCTGGTCACAGAGTTCTGCAGTGTTGTCACTGGCAGGGCCAGGGTAACTTCTGGGTTACTGGGGACGATGGCAGATGTCGACAGGGCCACAATGCCACCAGTAGCAGCACCACCGCTGTTCATTTCCTGGTAGGGTTTCAGGCGTTCAATGAGGTCCAGTTTGGTGCCTGACACTGGAAGACCCCGTAACTTCAGTTCTGTCTTCAGCTCCGACACCTGAAGTACAAACAAATAAGATCTCTTTTTTCATATTATGACCTTCTCACAAATCTTCAGTGCACTTTTGAGATGGAAAAGGTGACTCCATCTGTCAGACATCTCCGTATTACTACATATATGAAAGTGGGACAGTTCCTTTTTTTTTTTTTTTTTTTTTTTAACACACAGAAACACACAGAGCTGTAGGCCTAAAGGACTTGAAAGGCCAGTGATAAAGCAAGGGTTATTAGAGGGTAATTCCTTTACTATATCAAAAGATTTATTACCAGACATGGTGATGCTAACAGTTACATTTATTGAGTAATTACCATGTGCCAGACACTGCCAGAAGTGCTTTATTCTTTCAGTTAATCTTCACATGAGGTGCAGGTATTATTATTCCCGTTTTACAGATGGGGAGAGGGTGCATCACTGGTGCAAGCTACCGCAGATAACAGCAGGCTGAGCGGGGGCAGAACCCAGGAAGGATGGCCCTGGAGATCATGTTCTCAACTGTTACATTTTCCTGCTTCTCCCAAACTTGGCAACGAATAGGGAAGAAAAAGATCTGCTTCTGGAGTTAGGAGTGGTGTGGTGCTTGCACATGGCATTTGCTCAATAGATGGAGATTTATTCCTGGTCATTTTAAAGGAAACTTAATGGACGTAAAAAGAAAGCACCTCTATAAAGGTTATCCTATTGGTGGTAAAGTTGAATATCTATTAGGAACTACCCACACCTGCTAGGCAAATCTGGCAAATCATTTACATTTTTGTGGTACTTATGGGTGAATAAACCCCACTTGCAATGATCACCTTTAAGTCATCCAAGCTAGAAGGCAGAGGCCCTGGCTTTCTCATAGGAGCAGATGTATTCTGTCTTGGTGTGTTAGATGTGGTGTTGTTCAAAGCTGGATTCCCACTGTTGTTATTCTTGTCATTGAGTGGCCTTCAAAAGAAAAAGAAAGTTAGAGTTTCCAATAAAATAATTTCTGGGGTTGACATTGCTCCTGCTAACAATCTGTTAACTTACGAAGAGAAAAATACCCGGTCATGGATTGGCAGACTCAATATGGTAAAGACGTCAGTCAAATTAGACCCCAGTCAAACTCCCTGCAGGTTTTGTGTGTTGTTTGCTTGCTTGGTAGAAATTTAGAAGGTGATTCAAAGCTTTATATGGAAACGCAAAGGACCAAGAACGGCCATGACATCGTTGAAGTAAAAAAGCAAAGCTGGAAGCATCATACCACCAGATATCAAAATTTATGATGACGCTGATGCAAGGACAGAACAATAGACAAATGGGAGAGATTAGAGAATCCAGAAACAGACCCCCAAGTACAAGGACCCTCAAGTCATCACAAAGGCGACACTGCAGTGTGGTGGAGAAAGGGTGGTTCTTCCCATAAATGGTACTAGGCTAAATTGGATATTCACACAGAGCAGAACAGGGCTTCTGATCAACCCCTACCCTCACACCATCCCAAAACCTGAATGTGAATTGGAAAACAAACTTTGAGAAGAAAACTTGGGATAATAGCTTCATAGCCTTTGATAAGCAAAGATTTCTTAGACAGGACACAAAAAGTACTCACTAAAAAGGATATCTTTCAGAGGGTGAAAAGTCAAGCCCCAGGAGAAGATTTTGTAATACGTATTTCTGACAAAAGCCTCATCTAGAATACACACAGAAGTCTTGCAAATTAGTAAGAAAAAGAAAAGCCCAATGGGAAATTGGGAAAATCGTGAACAAGCATATCACAAGAAAGTATATCCAAATGGTCGATAAATATGTGAACAAGTGCTTAACCTCATTAGGTATGAATTACAGAATAGACAACAATAAAAATTAAGTGCCGCTGTCTGCATCAGGAAAGATGCATCCCACAAACACAATGTTGAGCAGAACTAATCTATGGGACAGAAGTCAGGATATAGTCACTGAGGGGGGATGCAAGGTAACGGTAATGGAGATGACAGTGCTCCATTTCTTGATTTAGGTGGTTACAGGAGTGTGCTTACTTTGGCATCAATTTTCACTTATGATTTATGGACTTCTCTACCATGTACTACATTTTTAAAAGCTTATTTAAAAAATATTGGTGAATCTGTTGCACTAATTTGCCGAAACTCCTTTCCATGTCAAAGCCAGGTCCTCCCAACTCCTTCCGACTGTAATACTCCTGGCAACAATGGCATTTCCTTTTCTGGCTGGTTGATATTCATTAAAGAAAGGTGCACATGGTGGTTGATACTGTACAGCCAATTCCAGTGCAGCCTCAGGCTTTACTGTCAATATAAGCTTTGGTACTGAAGCCAAAGAGACCTGGAATTCCATGTTCTGAAATAGGGATCTAGGTCATGGTGCCTATGGGGCGAGGTCCACGGCTGGATGAGCTTTCTCAAATGGGTTTTAGGAAGCCTGTGTTTGAAGCCAGTTCTGGCCTTGTCAACAGCTAATTCTTGACATACATTTGAGTCTTTTTAAACCTGCCTGCATTTTGCTGAAATTAAATACTTGAAGTATTCGAAATGAAGTTTCTTGAAGTTTGGAGGAAATGACAAATATTTGAAAATGTATCACTATTCTTTCTAAAAATTCAACTTTTAAATCTTATTTTAGAATTACAAAAGCATTTTATTTTAATCATTCTCAGCCTTATATTCATTATTGTCCCCCCAAGGAGCCTTCTTAGACATTTTTTCCCTAATCACTCCCCTATGAAATTTTAATACTGTAGATGTCCTGCATTTTTGTCCACGTACTATGTATGTGACAAAAATTGTCACACAAAAAATTTATTTTATTAAATAAAAAGTGTAAAATTCCCCCCAAGGAACTTTTGCTCCTTTGCGAATGATACACTCTCCTTGAGAATGCACGATTTAAATTAATTATTCTGTTCACGCTGTCTTTTTGGTTGAGATTCTACAATACTCTACTTGTTACTATGATTAACAGTACAGTGTTGAATTCAACTTTTAAAATAACTGAAATAAGTTGGTCTATTTTTTTCCCAAATCAACCAGAGGGAAAAAAGGGGGATGGATGCCTGATGAATGTGGTCACTGTGTAGCTGAGGATCCTGAGGTCCAGGGACCCTCCAGGACCCTTCCTTTCCGTCAGCGTGTGGCCACTCCGGGACTAGAGCCCCATGTCTTCAGGCTCTTGCTTCTTCCAAGATACCAAAGGGCTGTGTTATCAGTAAAATTCCACCACTGCTGGCACTAGAGAACTGCCACATTCAGTTTCTTGTATGGAATTTTGGTAAAAAGAAACAATGTGTCAGAAAATAACATCTCCATTTTTAGGACCTGGAAATTAAACAAAACTGGAGTCCCATCTTTGGCTGGTGCAATAAGACACAAAAATGAGGGCTCCTTCTTCCTCCTAGTTCTTGGAGCTTTTTGGATGATGCCTTCCTGGGTCAGGAGGCTTGGTTACTTCAGTGGCAGGAATGTCTGAGGAGGAGAGGGGGACTGAAGCCTTCACAGAAAGACAAAGGACTTCAGAGTTCAGGTACCTCACACCTCAAGATGTTTTCTTCCCATCGACAAAGCTGGCCGCACGCAGACAATTTCTTGCATTACAGAAAAGACTATTTCATGGACAGACACCACCTTTCATGGGATTTTCAGTTAAGTTTCCTCATCTGGGAACGGGGTCAGTAATAATATCGTCTCCTCCGAGAGTCCCTGTGAGGAGGAGGATGCCGAGCACACGGTCAGGCACCGAGAGTGGCACCGACGTGTGAGCCATCGCCGCCGTTATCCTCACTGGTGCCCAGCGGTGGGGACGGTGGGGGCCGCCTCCCTGGGTCCTGGACGAAGCTGTAAAGCAGCGGTGGTTTGTCTTTGATACTCGTCCAGTTCTCTGGCCTTCCCTGGGTCCCTTCCAATGTCAACAGCTCTCTCAGGCCTGCTTGCTCTTAAAATAATAACATGCTACAAAAATTCTTTCTTCCTTCATCTCTGTGCCCTGATGTTTTCGATTTAAGTACTTCACAGGAAGGTCTGAATGACTAATAGGTCTAATCTTCCTCAAGATATTTGTATCTTAAAAGAAAAAAGTGAATTGATAATTATTAGCATATGAGGAGATATTTCTTAAAGAGAAGCTTTTTAGTAAGTCTTAATCCTTTTCTACTCCTAGAGAATAGGGGCTCTCCATGGAGGAGTGCTCAGCCTACGTGTAGAAAACAGAAGTAAAGCTTCTACAGATCATGTAATCATAAACTGAGTGCATGGATCACAGAGTATCACTTTTCCCTGTCATGAGATTTTGGATCTTTAGTTTCTAGAGTTCCTTTTCTCGAGTTGACTGTAAATATTCCTTTTCCCTGAAAAGTGAATGAAATGAAGGACAAGAGTCCTTGCATTTTTATCTGTTTCCCAGAAAAGTGTACTGAGGATTTGTATCTAGAGATTTCCTCTAGTACATAATTAAAATTAGCTGTGCATGTTCTGCTATGAATTCAGTCTCAGAAGTCATCAGAACTTACTCCCTTCTGTCCCTCCTGACTGGGGCTCAAACTTTGGAAACACGTTCCTTCTTCACAGTTATTGCTCACCAAGACCTTTTACTGTCTTTTGAAACATCTGTCACCTGTTCCTGCCTTCCCATCATCAGTGCCCTTTCAACTTCTTGCATCTACTTTATCGCAGAGTTTCCAACTGGTTTTCCTATGTCCAGGCTCCCCTCCAATACTGGTGTCAAACTGTTCTTTCATGCATTTTGATTTTACCATGTCACTGTGGCCCTCTGAAACATCCACTGTATCAGGATTAAAGTCGTCCCAACTTCATGTTCTTCTAGACATTGGCTCTACTCAAATCTGTCTTCCACTTTTCTTAAAAACTAACCACATTCTTTATTCAGGCCTTATTTCCTCACCACGTAATAAACAGGCATTGTTTGCTCTAACTTCCTCTGTACTTGCACTCAGATCACTCCTCGTTGCTTGGAAGGCTCCTTCCCAAGTTTCAGGCCCTTTCCCATGTAAAGCTTTCCCTGACCACTGCAGCCTGCAGCTTTTGTGCTCATCCGTCCTTTTTTTTTTTTTAACTGTTTATACCAGGTTTACACTTTTTATGCTTTTCTCATAGCATCTCATACTATTCAGGTAAAGAACAGGCAGATCTTTCCTGAATAATTGTGAAAAGTCATTTCTAACTTGAAAAGTTCAGAACCTGTTCTGGAGGACAAAAAATGGACTGGAAGGGAAGCTATTCTCACTGTGCTGACTTCAGACACTGTGTGAGCTTTGATGGTAATAAAATGAAAAGAATCACAGAGCACCAGTAAATCACAGCATCCAACCTTCAGCACCTAATGGCCCCTCGTGACAACCACGCCCACCCCGCTTCGCGGAGCTGCCCCGAGCCCAGCCCGTACTTGAGCGGCGCGGGCAGGATGGTCTGGTAGTTGTAGTGCTGCTGCTGCTGCTGGCTCAGGATCTGCAGCTGCAGGAAGAGCTGCTGCTGCTGAAGCAGCCGGGCGTAGTTGGAGTCCATGGGTGGCTCGCTCTTCTCTCCCTTCTGATCTGGCGGGATGTACTGGTGGTACTTCAGCTTCTTCACCCGGGGCTTCGGGTCCTTGCACTTCTTGCTACGGTGCTTGTCATTTGGATTCTTGGGATGGCTTTGCTATTTTCGAGAAAAAGACAGTAAGAAAATTCTAAGAGAATGCAATCCATTGTACTGTGTGCCTGACTGATTTGAAGAGAAAACGCAACACACCTTGGAAATCGGTGTTGCTGCTCTGGAGAGCAATATACTAAATACATTTCAAGAGCTGTGAGAGCATTCGTGCACTCTCTGTGACCAAAAACCTTGCTCCTAAGGACTTACTTCTCCTGATGCATTGGTCCCTTAGACTAAGGGCAAGATGCTCAGCTCAGCATTATCTATTCAAGTTCAACAAACATTTACTTTGGGTCCCCTGTGTAGATACTGCCTAGTACTTACATATACTATCTCCTAGTGAAAAACAGGTCTCACACTAAATATACAATAGGGAAAAGGTTAAGTATACTTCACCATAACTATGTCATATTTTATGGTCATTAAAAAAAAAATCTATGGTGAATATGTAAAAGCAGAAAAATGCTTCTAATGAGAATAAAGCAGAATATAAAGCCATGAATTTCTATGGCAAATATGCAGAAAAAAGAATACTGAGTAATGTGAATATGAAGTTTAAAAAATTTTTCAAAAATATTACATTTTTATTTTGAAAATGGGGTGTGAGACCCTGTCTTATGATTAAGAATCAGATGACTTTTCTGAGTTCTTTTTACCTCCTCCATTTATAAGTTATCAGATCACTTTCTACTTTTTAGTATTCAAATTGTAAGATAACTTCATCTGAAAAAAAAGTCCACCAACAAAACAAGACAGCACAAAACAACAAGGTATAGAAAATTATTTCTAAGATGCTTTAGGTAAAATACTCAACTTAGTAAGAAGACTTTGAGAAGTACTAAATTAAATATAGCTATCAGTGTGATCATGTTATATAAGTTCACATTCAAAGAATTAGGAAATTGCAAAAAAACCCAGAAAACAGAAATAAAGAAGAAAAGAAAAGTCACCATATTCTGTATATCAGAAATCGCCACTACTAATATTTACGTTTTACTGCTTGGCCATCTCTCTTCAGTTGAACTGGCTTCCTTGTTCAGTGACGTTCAATTTTCTGCCCACAGATGTCCTCACAGCTACTCCCTCACCCCCTTTAGATCTCTGCCCAAATGTCATCTGCTTATTTGACCAGAGCACTCTATTTAAAACAGAAACGTCTCCCCTTGCCTCCACCCCCGATCTTGGCTTTATGCTTCACCACCCGGCACACGCTTGTGTTTTACGTCTGTTCACCGCCAGCTCCTAACCAAGGCGGAGGTACTGTGATGTTTTCTTCACTGCTTTATCTACTCCTTGTACCCAGAACAGCACCTGGCTGGCACCTTCTGGTGCACACAGAAGGTGCTCGATAAATATCTGCTGAATTAATGAATGATAGATGTGTATGCTAATTAGAAACCACTTGAATTACAGGCACTTAAAATACACCACAATGTGAGAAAATATTCTTGTCGCTAAACAGCCTCCTGCTGCAATCTCACAATAGTAATCAATTCACTGTCATCTGCTTATTTTATCAATAATAAATTTTATTTCTAATCTTTTCAGACTGATCATAAAATGAATGGGGTGTGGGTTAAGAAGGGTTGACTATAATTGTTATGTAATAAAACAACGGACCCAGACACAGTCAGGAAGGGGACAGAAATATAATAACCAGCATTCCTCAGACTAAATCGGCTGTTACCTGTTAGCCTGCACATGTCTGTTCTCTTAGGACTCAGGATGGGAAATAGCTTTCCTCATGGAAAAACCCCAAAGAATTGTGGTCTGTTTCCTAATGTGTACCTATCCTTTCCTCTACTGGCAGAGTTCCCAGGGTAGTCTACTCAACCCCTCAGTCTCACATTCTTAAACAATGCCTTTTGCTCTAGAACTAAAGCCCTCCTTAAAGACAGACACTAGCGAGGAGCAGAAATTCAGAGACCAGGAGAGGCAGCGAACAAATTCTCAGTATCTGCAGGGAAAGACGGGTTGGCATTCGAACACCCTTTGTGCTACTGGTGGGACATGCTGGGGGTCGTGGGAAGAGGAGGTAAGAGCTGATTTTATGGGCACAGTCACACTTGCCACCCTTTGGGATTTCTGGTGAAGACGGTGAAATACACTGGTATGTGCCCTGAAGGCATGGACACCTGGGCACACGGATGAACGAAAGGTGCCTTCTCTCCAGGGAGGTCAGGACAAGCACAGGTCCGGGGGATGAGGGGAGTGAGGAACACGCCCCAGGCTAGCTGCCTTCCAGGAGTGCTGCAACAGCTAAATGGGAAGGAAGGATGAAGGCCAGACTGGGATTCGGAGACGGGGTCCTTCTGGCCTCGTCACTTCCTCACTTCTTTGGGCCTCAGTCTCCTCATCTGAAAGGCGCTGAGAGGCTTAGTTAGCCCTCTGAGGTCCTTTTTTAGTTCTAAAAGTTTGAGATCTGTGTTCTGCTAGTTTTGGCAAAAGTCACATCGGAAATGGTTAAACTATTCCTCAGTTTGTAACCACCCCCCTTTATTTACCAGTTCTAAATACACGTTAAAAAACTTAAAAAATGTGTTATATATTGAAAATTTTAATCTTCTTCGGAACTTCTAACTGAATTATTTTGACCTAGTAAAATGCATGGAACAGGGCCACAAATCTGCAGCTTATCTGAAGAACAAATCAAGCTGTATCAGGCCAAACTGCTAAATCAAAAAAATGTATTTGCTTCTCAAAAACCTTTATTTAACCTGTCACATATCTGCAGTACCACTGAGTTTGACCTTGTGTATAAAGCCCAAAATCACATTACCATTACAGGCATTTGCTTGTGAGATTCATGAATCCCAAGTGCTATAGACCCTCTCTCTCTCCCTGTCTCCCTTGTTTGTTTCATCTTAGTGGCCTGGGTGGAAGGAGAATTGGGAACTGCTGATAAAATGATTCCTAAAGGCTTTCTGCACTGCTGCAGTCATTTTATACAGACTGAATTTTGTCCTGTTCTTCTGTGACCATCGAACGAGAGGTCATTTGTTGAAGGTGGTGGTGGTTTCAGTTATGAAGGCCTGGGTGAGCAAGTCCTTCTGTGGTTTTGTTTTCAAGGCTTCAGGCTGAAAGGCAGGCCAGGCAATGTGGGCACAGCCTTTGTCCTCTGTGCTCAGGGCTACACACCACAGATGAAGGTAAAGACGCTCAAAGCGGCGTGCATGCAGGGTACCCACCTTCACCAGTGCTGGCCCAGGCTTTGCTGAGGACACGGT
This sequence comes from Balaenoptera acutorostrata, assembly GCF_949987535.1. Classification (NCBI taxonomy): domain Eukaryota; kingdom Metazoa; phylum Chordata; class Mammalia; order Artiodactyla; family Balaenopteridae; genus Balaenoptera; species Balaenoptera acutorostrata. Next base: position 27,084,729 of record NC_080078.1, read on the forward strand.
GTTGGTAGGGAGGACAGGTGCTGTGGACCGTGTTGGGGGCTGGTCTGCAGTAGGCGTTTTCAAGAATTCAGGAACTGCTGGGGACACTGAAGTAAACTGGTGGAAAAGGCAGAAAGGGGACAAGTCTGTGAAATCAATGACGGTGAAAAGAGAAAAACCAAAATTATAAGGGAATGACCTCATTTTTTAAAAAGTCCACTAGAAAAGAAACAAAAGAAAAATATAGTATTATGTCTGCGACCCAGATGGTGGAATAACATGCTTTACGTCTGTCAAGCCAATGATTTAGTCTTTGCCCCGATAGCAATGAAAAGCTAAAGCTAAATAAGGCTAGATTGACAAAACTCTAGTGTTTTCTCAGAAATATGGCCAGTACTGCCCTTTTTTGGCAGAAAAAAAGTCCAAGACTCCTGTAAAAATGATCAAAACAGTACATGGTACTTGAAAGGTTTTCTGGCCCTAAAGGTCACACTAATCTGGGCTAATTCAGATATGATATTTAGTCTATGAATCCCCTCGACCGCACCCCAGATCCACCATCAGGAAGCCTCTGGTAAGAAAGCTTCCACTTCCCGGAGGCCCACTCCACGCATGTGTCCTTCAATGTGCTTTACAGCTTCTGTTCCCATCTCCAAACCTGACCAGCACTCTTGTCAACCATCCCATCGCCCTCCGCCCCTCCCATTTCTTGCAGCAGGAGAAAACCTGAAGAATATATTCTGATAGGATTGACCTGTGCATTGACAGTCCCCTCACACTTAAAGCAAGAAGTGAATTCGTTGCCTAGGCCAAAATAAGCAATTACTGAATCTCAGTGTGGGGTCATATATTAATACAGGAAGCATCAACAACCCAACAGACTATTCCCACTAGCAATCTTTTTTAAGTAGATTTTAAGTATTCACTTACTGGAAAGAGATAGTACTATTGTAATAAATCAGTTAAACGTTGCACTGATTGCTACTTGGACCCAACAGCCTTATCTTAAAGGAGAATGGCTTTATCATTTTCACTTCCCCGAACAACTGTCCAATTCATTGTAATAATCAAAATCGGTTCTCTTGTTGAAGTATCTGGGTTTAAAAAATAGCAAACTGTATTTTCCCTCCTTAAAATAAATGACCTGAAAACTCAGAGGGCTATTAGCAGCAGGAAATATGATGCTTGGCACATACTAGTTACTCAATAAATATTTGTTTAATGGGTGAATGGAAATTCCTGGTGGCGTTACTCACGCTGGGTCACGCCCTCCAGCCCTGCTGAGCCTGGGAGATGTGTGTGGGTGCAGTTGACTGTCCATGCCCATGTCGCCTCTCTCCCTGAGCTTTGTTTTCATTTTGCCACTGATTTCAGTTTTTAAGTAACTGTTAGTAAGTGTTGATGGTATAAAAGACTTGACTTTTTAAAGATGGCCACACTCAATTTCATTTTCAAACAGAAATGAAGGAGCTCCTCCACGAGTCTTGACACCTATGTTCCAAGGTGACTTCTGTCCCCAAACAGCCCCGAGACAGCTGGCTCCCCAGTGAACCTCTGAGATGTGCAGTGAACGATGACGGCCAGCTGATCCCTGCTTTAAGGGATATGGTTTTATGTTATTTGTTTTCCTTTCACTTTGTACTTTTTTTTGGAAACGAGGATACTTATCTCTGGGTCAGTTTTCACACAGGGGAAGAACATTCTTTGGCTATTAAATAGTTGGCATGTGAAGTAGAACCAGATATTTGAATTCTGAAATATATATATGTATATATTTCCTTGCAAATAAATTCTACTAACCTGGCAAGCTATTTTTACCAGCCCAGCCCCTGCTGACTGATAATGATAGTAATGATTTATTGGAGAGCAGTCTTAATAATCTGAAAAATAACCCAGGTACGTGAATGTGGTATCTGTTGTAATATTTATGAAAACGTTTGGCCTATATTTCTAGACTTTGCCTAACTGACTTCATCCTTGATTACTAATACTCCCATCTTATTAGCTTCTTTGGTATTTTAGTGTGACTCTGCTACCCAGAAAACCACAGACTTCAGCATAATACAAGAATAGCTCAACTGAGATACACTGATTGTTAACTTTACCTAATCTGAAGATAAATTCTGGTTAAAAAGGGAGAAATATCTAAACGCTTCTATACATTTTGCTGGTCTTTTTTATGTGCTTTAGAAAGGACCGCCCCCTGCCCCCGCCCCAATCTTAGATCATATCTAAATGTTAGAATTCTAGTGGCTAGAATTACCCCCAAAGTCTAAATATTAATATTTTTGAAATGATAGTATTCCAAAAAGGACTGCAAGAATATCCAAGGCATAGAGGATACTACACTTATTTTGTTCCACAATAAGTTGAGCAATACGTTAAAATCTTAAGAGTCCTTTAAATATGTTTAAATTGACACCAAGATCTAAATTCACCTTATGGACTATTGAAATTTAATCTCAAAATGATCTTTTCTCCAAAGAAACAAAAAAGCTTCAAACTGTGCTTTGTTTTACTGGATTTGATACACTGTTCTCATCATAACTTCGTCTCATGACAACAGTTCTTTGTCATCATAACACCATGAAAGGAAATGTCAGGAAAACATTGTTGTTTACCAGTGGATATTTATGCTTTACATAAAACTCAAAGGAAAGCACTTCAAATTTTAAAGACTGATCTTTCTCTTATTAGAAATTACTATGGAAAAGTTCTGCTACAAAAGAAAAAAGAGCAAATGTTTAGGCTGATTAGAGTTTTATAATATTTCAGGTATCTGCACTGGCTCCTTCTGAAAAGATGATACATTTGCCAAAGACCAACCATTCTTCTCTGGTAAGTTCCTTTTTTATTAGAATTTCTTTATGCAGTCTAGAGGGATAGAAACTAGATATTTAAAAGCAAAACTATTTTGTACTGTAGATTTCAAATCTACAATAAATGTGTTTTTAATTTAGGATGTAGCAGAGATCTTAATTAAGATGGCAGTATGCAAATTAGAAATTCAAGATGCAGTTATTCTTTAAATATTTCCATATTCCAATCCTCAAATAAAATGAATGAGTTGAATACAAATCAAAAACATATGCTTTGTATATTTAGTGGATGGATATTTTATGTAAAATTCTAGCTTTGTTAAAACATATCACCTAGCATTACCCCTTGTTTCTGTAATATACAGTTATAAGTTTAAGTGTTTCATTTATAGAATAAGTAGCTGAACATTAAAATCTACTGGCACGGACTTCCCTGTGGTCCAGTGGTTAAGACTCTGTGCTTCCCATCAACAGAGGAATGGATAAAAAAGATGTAGTATACATATACAATGGAATATTACCCAGCCATAAAAAAAGGAATGAAATAATGCCATTTGCAGCAACATGGATGGACCTAGAGATTGTCATACTGGGTGAAGTAAGTCAGACAGAGAAAGACAAATACCATATGATATCACTTATATGGGGAATCTAAAAAGAAATGATACAAATGAACGCATTTACAAAAGAGAAATGGACTCACAAACTTAGAGAATGAACTTAAGGTTACGGGGGGGGGGGGAAGGGTGAAGGGAAGGGATAGTTAGGGAGTTTGGGATTGACATGTACACACTGCTATATTTAAAAAGGATAACCAACAAGGACCTACTGTATAGCACAGGGAACTCTGCTCAATGTTACGTGGCAGCCTGGATAGGAGGGGCGTCTGGGGGAGAATGTATACATATACATGGATGGCTGAGTTGCTTTGCTATGTACCTGAGACTATCACAACATTGTTTATCGGCTATACTCCAATATAAATTAAAAAGTTAAAAAAAAAAAAAAAAAAGACGGCGCTTCCAATGCAGGGGGTACAGGTTCTATCCCTGGTCGGGGAAGTTCCACATGCCGCATAGCACCACTGGCACAATAGCTAGTGGACTTTTAGTTGGTACTTGAATACCTGATTAGTACTGAGGATCTTCATGTATCCCTCATTTAAAAAAATCGATTATTTTTAAAAATTGTGGCAAAATGTACATAACATAAAATTTACCAATCAGACCCTTTTAAAGTGTATAACTGTATGTCATTACATACATCCACGTTGTTCTGCAACCATTACCACTATCCATTTCCAGAACTTCTTCATCACCCCAAACCGAAACTCTGTGCTCACTAAACAACAATATTCCATTCTCCCCTCCCTGCAGCCCCTGACAACCACCATCTACTTTCTGTATCTATGAATTTAACTACTCTAGGTACCTAATATAAGTGGAATCATATATTTTTCTTCCTGTGACTGGCTTATTTCACTTAGCATAATGTCCTCAAGGTTCATCCATGTTGTAGCTTGTGTCAGAATTCCCTTCTTTTTAAGGCTGAATAATACTCTGCTGCATGTGAACCACATTTTGTTTATCCATTCATTTGTCAATGGACACATGGGTTACTTCTACCTTTTGGCTATTAAATAATAGCCAAATAGTAAATAATGCTGCTATGAGCATGGGTGTACAAATTGCTGTTCAAGTCCCTGCTTTCAGTTCTTCTGGCCATAAACCCAAAAGTGGAATTGTTGGATCATATGGTAATTCTATTTTTAACTTTTTGAGGAACTGCCATACCATTTTCTATAGCGGTTTGCACCATTTATTTCACAATTCCACCAACAGTGCACAGGGGTTCCAATTTTTCCAGATCCTTGCTGAGAACTTAATTTCTGTTCTTTTTGATATTCTAACTGTATGAGGTGATATCTCATTGTGGCTTTGATTTGCATTTCTCTAGTGATTAGTGATGTTGAGCATCATTTCATATGCTTGTTGGTCTTTATATATCCTCTTTGAAGAAATGTCTGTTAAAGTCCTTAGCCCATTTTAAAATCAGGTTATTTATAGTTTTTGTTGTTGATTTGTGGGAGTTCTTTATATATTCTGGATATTAGCCCCTTATCAGATACATGATTTGCAAATATTTTCTCCCATTCTGTGGGTTGCTTTTCACTCAGTTGATAGTGTGCTTTGATGCACAGTTTTAAATTAATTATTTATTTATTTATTTTTGGCTGCATTGGGTCTTCGTTGCTGGGCGCAGGCTTTCTCCAGCTGCGGCAAGCAGGGGCTGTTCTTTGTTGCGGTGCACAGCCTTCTTATTGCTGTGGCTTCTCTTGTTGCGGAGCACGGGCTCTAGGCACGCGGGCTTCAGTAGTTGCAGCACACGGGCTCAGTTGTTGTGGCTCACGGGCTCTAGAGCATAGGCTCAGTAATTGTGGCGCACGGGCTTAGATGCTCCGCAGCATGTGGGATCTTCCCAGACCAGGGCTCGAACCCGTGTCCCCTGCATTGGCAGGTGGATTCTTAACCACTGTGCCACCAGGGAAGTCCTGCACAGTTTTTAATTTTGATGAAGCCTAATTATCTATTTTTCTTTTGTTTCCTGGTGTCATATCTAAGAGAGCATTGCCTAATCCAATGTCATGAGGATTTCCCCTATGTTTTTTCCCTAAGAGTTTTATAGTTCTAACTCTTATGTTTAGGTCTTTGTCCATTTTGAGTTAATCTTCATCTATGGTGTTAGGTAAGGATCCAACTTCATTCTTTTGGCTGTGGACATCCAATTTTCTTAACACCATTTGTTGAAAAGACTGTCCTGTTTCTACTGAGTAACCTTGACACTGTGTCTAAAATCATTTGACCATATATGTGAAGATTTATTTCTGGGTTCTTTTTTCTATTCCATTGGTCTATATGTCTGTCTTCATGCCAGAACCACACTGTTTTGATTGCTGTAGCTTTGTAGTAAGTTTGAAATCAGGAAGTATAAGACCTCCAACTTTATTCTTTTTCAAGACTGTTTTGACTTATTTGGGGTCTCTTGAGATTCCAAATGAATTTTAGAATAAATTTTTCCACTTCTGCAAAAAATTGTCCTTGGGATTTTGATAGGAATTTGTACCTAATCTGTATATTGCTTTTGGGTAGTACTGACATCACCACAATATTAAGTCTTCTAATCCATGAGTGAGAGATGTCTTTCCATTTATGTGTTTGGTTGATTTTTTGTAGTGATTCCTTTCTCATTTATTTCCTTTGTGTACATTCTATAGATATTTTCTTTGTTGTCACCATGGGGATTACACATAACATCCTAAAGCTATGACATCTAACTTATATTGACACCAGCTTCAGTTATTTACAAGAACTACTTTACAGCCATGTCTCCCCACTTTATATTATGTCACTAATTACATCATTATATATTATGTAGCCATTAACATAGATTTATAATTTTTGTGCATTTGTTACTTAAATCCTGTAGAAAATAAAAAGTGGAGTTATACACCAAAATTACAATAATACCATTCCTTATATTTGTCCATGTATTTACCTTTACCAGAGGACTTTATATTTCTGAATGGCTTTGAGCTATTGTCTAGCATCCTTTCATTTCAACTTAAGGGCTCTCTAGCATTTCTTATAGGGCAGAGCTAATGATAATGAACTCCTTTTTGTTTGTCTGGCTTTGTTGTTTTAATTTCTCCCTCATTTTTGAAGGACAGTTCTGCTGGATATAGAATTCTTGGTTGACAGTTTTTTCTTTGAGCACTTAGATATATCATCACAATATGTCTTCTGGCCTGCAGTGTTTCTGTTGAGAAATCCACTGATATTCTTACTGGGAGATTTCCTCTTATATGTGATAAGTGACTTTCCTTGCTGCTTTCAAGATTCTCTCTGTCTTTGACTTTTGACAATTTGATTTTTATCTGTCTCAGTGTGGATCTCTTTGAGTTTATTCTCTTTGGTATTCATTGAGCTCCTTGGATTTGTATATCCATGTCTTGCCCCAAATTTGCAGAACTTTGGGTCATTATTTCTTCAGTTAATTTCTCTGCCCTTTCTCTCTCTTCTCCTCTTGGACTCCCATAATGCCCATATTGATCTGCTTGATGGCATCCCATAAGTCTCTTAGGCTCTGTTCACTATTCTTCATTCTTTTTGTCCTCAGACTCAATAATTTCAAATGACCTGTCTTCAAGTTTGCTGATATTTTTTGCTGTCTGAGTCTGCTGCTGAAGCCCTCTAATGGATTTTTCAATTCAGTTAGTGTATTTTTCAGCTCCATAATTAAAAAAAAAATAATTTCTGTTGATATTCTCATTTTGTTCATATATTGTTTCCCTGATTTCCTTTAGTTCATTGCTTGTGTTTTCCTTTAGCTTTTTGAGCATATTTAAGACAGTTAAAGTCTTTGTTTAGGAAGTCTGATGTGTGTGTTTCTTCAGAGATAGTTTCTGAAGATTATTTTGTTGCTTTGAATGGGCGGTATTTCCCTGTTTTTTGTATGCCTTTTTGTTTTTTGGTGTTGGGGGGGCGTTGTATCTTTGGTTTAAAATTGGGCATGTGAAGAAACATCCACCTCTCCCAATCTTTGCAGACTGTTGTTGAAGACCTTCACTAATTTTATGGGCCTCTGGGCCTTGGGATTAACTCTGGGTGGAGGCTTAAGGTTTTGTCAAGTCTTTTCTGAGCATGTGTCCTGTCTGGGCCTAAGTGCATGTTTTTTTTGCTTGGTTCTGTTTATTCAATTTAAAAATTTCCCCTCATGCATGGCTGCTTTTAAATGTCTTAATTTCCCGGAGTCTCACCCTAGCTTCTTCTCAGGGCCTTAAAGAGTTCTGCTGCATTCCTTGGCCTGCAGTCTACTGCCCTCAGGTGTCTGGGCCTGCAATTCCTCTACAATTTGCACATGACGTGGCTCCTGCCACTACCTTCTACAGCTTCTGCTGGCCTGAGATCCAAACTATTCACTTTCCCCCGTCTCAGTTCTGAGTCAAACAAGTCAGAAACTAGTCCCTTGGCCAGCCCACAACAGGCCAGAATACTGCAAACAAATTCTGCTCTACTCCTTCCATTCTGAGGGAGGGAACTGGGTATTGGGCCACTTCCTCTGACTATGCCATGCTGGGAAGGGTGTGGGCAAGGGTGAGTGAAAACACCATGACATTTTCTACATTTTTGAATGTGGCTTTTTCTTGATTGGGTGTTTGGTTGGTGTAGATATCTGACTGGTTTTCAGAGCTCTTATAAAGTTATTTTAGTCAGTCTGTAGTTTATTTAATGCTTCTGTGAGAGAATGAGGGCCTGGACCTTCCTATTCTGCTGTATTGTTGATGTGCAGTATCTTTTATAGTGAGACAGTGTTAAGTATGCAAATACATGCACAAAAATCTCAATGTGAGCCTATTTATTTAGTACTTCTAATTTTTAGTAGTTCAATTATAACTAATACTACAACTATTAAAATAATTCCACACAGCAGAAGGATGATTAGTCAGAGTATCACCAACTAATCATTAATGAATTTGTTACTTTTGGTGGTAACTTCATAACATAAAAATTTCATTAATACTTTAGGATCAACTTTGGAAAACCTAGAGCCAATGTCCACCTTATTTAAATACAGTCCTCTTTATAAAGTTGTCACATATTATTTATTATATTCTCCAGAATCATGTAGAATGTCTATTACAACCTTTGTATGACCATGTTGGTGATTCACAAGTTAGTTAAAGTGACCATTAGGGGCCAGAATGTGGAAGCACACTAAATATTAAAATTACTGTTATTCATTTTTGGTAAGTGAATGATGTTATTTGAGTAGACTATACAGTAGAGAAAAAAATGTTATGTATGTTATTTCTTGGGTAATACAAATACCAGTTGTCACTATGAGTCATAACAGGATGAAACAGGATGATGTGCTGGAAAATAGTCTTAAGAAGAATCTCACACTGTTTGCCTAATAAGAACAAAGTCATTAGTTCAAATCCCCTGCAGGCCAGAGAGATGCTTTTTCATGATATCTGCCCCCAGATAATACATATAAAGTAAGTCGTTCAGTGCCTGAACAACACTGAAGTAAGCATAATGGCCAACAGATGTTGGCCATTATTTATCATCATCTCAGTTATATTCAATAAATATTTATTTATTAATAAATAAATAGGAAAGGCCTATTCTGCATAATGCACCATTTTAGGCACTTTTCTGTTGGTCACAGGAGAACTGAGTTAAGAATTGGGATGGAACACAGCTTCACAGTTAATGTTGAAAACCAGCTCAAAAATCTATTAATAGTGGCAGACTCCTCTTGATATATAAGTTATAGAAAGCATAACTGAAGGGGTAATCATAGGAATTACAGTCAATATCTTTGATGTCCTATTCAGGCCTTTACTGATAAGTGTTTGCAATAAAAGTCTAATTTTGATTATTTAGTATATATGTACACGGCTTACATACTAGACCTTGCTCATTCTCTTTGTTAGCTTAAACCTAAAATTTCTCTATTATTTGGCAAAAGGTCATCTACCTGTAAGTTACTTGAAACAATGGTAAAAAATAGTTTGGCAAATTCTCCTAAGCTTGTCCTCCTGAAAATACACAGAGTAAGTGTCCAAGAAGGTTCCTTTCAGTACTACTTTGAATTTGAAAATGAACACAGATCCTGTCAGATCATACTTACAGTTAAACATCTGGGTGTTTACAATAAATGATTAATTAAATGACTTAAGAAATCATTGAGAGAATAAAAGTCCTCAGATTAAAAGGACCAGTGTCACAGCTTGTGGTACCCATGTGTGGCTTGCTGGTCTTAATTTTCTACAGCTTTCCATTGTTCAAGAGTTGCTTCAGCATAAAAATAAATTGAGCTCCAATATGTGATGTGTGTTTCATTAATATTTTGGCAAATTCCTTTCCAGCTGTACTTTGATCAGAATTGAAAAGACAAGAGGAAAGTCCAAGGAAAAGCAGTTTTAGTCTCTTACAGACCACAAAGAAATAATAGATATTTCAAAGAATTTACATTTTGAAGGAAGGTCGTGGTTGTGTATTACACTGTTCACATTGTGAGGTCATTAGCTTTTTAGCACTGGGATTGTAAAACAAGTGCCTGAAAAATCTGTTTTCTGCCTAGATATTATGTGTTAATATCTAGGGAATGTTTGGGACATTGGTAGGGAATGTTTCTTTTATTTGAACACTTTCCTGTAGGACTTAAACTTCTGGTATCTATCCGTGTGTTCTGAAAAATAATTAAGGAGACTATATGTCATAAGACATTTTGGAATAAAGCAAGGCATATGGAAATCTTGAGCCTAATTATCTCCCAACTAATTATCTGTAAGCATAACTTTTAAAGAACCTAGAAGAAATTCCCTGAATTGGTCTTGAACATTACAGTAGGCCAAGTATGAAAATAATTGAACAGGAAAATTAGAAAAATGTGTTTAAGCCATAGGATTAAATGCACAGCATAAAATGATGATTAATCACCATATGAAAAAACTTGGTTCAGGTAAACAAGAAGCAAAGTGAAATTTATGTCAGAGCCACTCAAAAGTGTGGTCTGTGGACCTTTGTTACCTGCCAGTGACAAGGACAGGAAGTCTTAGGAAAGTTGATGTCATCCCACTACTTTTATTTTATTTTACAAGAGGATCAGTCCACAATGCATTGGAAATTAAACTATATAAAAAACAAACATATTGGGACTTCCCTGGTGGCACAGTGGTTAAGAATCCGCCTGCCAATGCAGGGGACACGAGTTCTATCCCTGGTCCGGGAAGATCCCACGGGCCGCAGAGCAACTAAGCCCGTGCACCACAACTACTGAGCCTGTGCTCTAGAGCCTGCGAGCCACCAACTACTGAGCCCATGCCCCACAACTACTGAAGCCCTTGTGCCTAGAGCCCGTGCTCTGCAACAAGAGAAGCCACCGCAATGAAGAGTAGACCCCGCTCGCCGCAACTAGAGAAAGCCTGCATGCAGCAACAAAGACCCAACACAGCCAAAAATAAATAAAATAAATTAAAAAAAAAAGAAAATGATTTAAGAATATGATTAACATACAGCCAAGTTCACGATATGTTAAGAATACAGTTTAGTAGTGTTTACAGTAGAATTTCAAATTGTAAAAATAAAATATAAAAGGAATATACGTATACTTAGGAAAGTTTGTAAGAGGAGTTACGGGTGATTTAAACAAAACAAAACAAAACAAACATATTATTCCTTCACTACAGGCAGTTTGAGGACCACTGGTCTACAGTAACTAAATTCACCATCAAACTCGTATACTGAGTTTCCATTTTAAAGATTAAAAACTAAGAATATCAAAGAACACCCAAAACACAAGATGTTTATGTTGCTCTTTTACAATGAGGGGCTGTCCCTTCCCTCTGTAAACTTGATGTCCAATGAGAAGGAATGTTTTCAGGTACTTTCCCTTAAACTCCATATGTGAAAGTAATTATATTTAGGGAGATAAATATATTTTACATATATATCAAGTGAGGTGCCTGGACAAACACTAGATAACAGTGAATATAATTAAAGTATAAAATTTGCCAAAACAAAACCCAATTATCACTTCTAGACACAAAAATCCCAAAGACTTTACAGGCATCATAAAGTTGGCCTCTGCAGTTGATTAAGCAAACAGAAACAAAACAAATACCTACAACATAACTTGCGATCTGACATCAATATAGCACAGTTAACATGGAGATGCTTTTTTAATTGCACAAATAAAAGTATAATATTAAGAATCTTTGTCAGAGTCCTTACTTATAAATACTAAAACACAATCGAAAGGAATTTTATAAAGGACACAATTTAAGAAGGTTTCAAGATATACGGTGCAGGAAATGTGTAATGGGTAAAGGTGCAGTAAGCCAGCCCTGATTCTAGGTTCTTTTACTTGAACGTGTAAGTAGGGAGTGCACCATTCTCTAAAGTGGGTCTTTTCCCAAAGGCACTATTGACAGATAAAAAGCAGACTATTAATGGTCTGTGTGTAACAGGCAGAAGTGGCATTGCAGCAACACTAAAGAGTGTTATAAAAACTAATGTTTAAGTTCATGGATGACCTGAGGCTTAGTGTGTGCTGCACTGGCAATAAATAGGCTGTATTTATTCTTCAAGAAACACTGCTATTCCTTTTTTCCTTCAAGGAATTCTGGAATGTCAGCCCACTGGGTGGGACAGCCTCTGGTTAAAGTTTCTCACTTATAAACTTAGCTGGAGACCAAGTTTCAAGACCAAAGCTAAGAACCTAATAGTACAAGCAATGCAGGGAAAAGGAGAATGATAGTCTCTTATACAGGTGGAACTGTCATGAAGCCATTACCAGGTAGATGGCTGAGGTGACAAAAATTCTCTATTACTAAAAAGCTAAGGCCATGCTAATAGCTGTCTGATGTCCTGACCTACTCAGACAGAAACAGAACAAACAACCCAAATGGATAAGTAGAACTGTTTTCTAATGGTATGTACTTACATATTTGACATTCTTTTTAGCCCTATTTTTAAAGCTCAAAACCAGGGTGCAGCAAATACGGTGAGAACAGTAGGGGCTGGTCTCCCTTCTCTCCGTTCCTGCCTGCTTAGACCTCAGACCATGGGCTGGTCGCTGACCCTCATCGTTCCTCCAGGCCAGGTTCCAGCGAAGCTGAGGGGCCAGTCACACTTGCCCTGTAAACTCTGACAGGAGAATATGAAGTGTAGCTACCCACACTACCTCTTGTGACTCCAAGAGGGAGAGGCTCTACTCGCAAATGAGAGAACACAAACACTGCTGCTACAAGCCGGCGTCAGTGCTCATGGTGCTGAATGCAATTCAACATTTATTGAGCACTCTTTCTGTACCCGGCCCTGTGCTAGGTGTTAAAGATAACCCCCCCTCCCCTGCCCCCCTATTTCAGATCATGGTGGTAAGTGCAATGAAGAAGATAATGCTGAAAGACACAGTCCCTAACAAATAGATATTCATGAATGAGAAGAAATGCCATAAGAAAATGTGCAAACATTTTTAATCCCCAAACTTCCATATTTCTCTGAACCCAGGCCTTCCCCCGTGAAAGGGTTAAGGCAGGTAATTGCTAAATTCCTTTCCAATTCAAAAATTCTATGATGCTGGGCTTTAACAAGAACATTTTCTACTGAACTTGACCAATCCCGTTAAGTAGTTCAATAGTTTTGACTTTAATATAACTAAATACTATTAAAATTTCAGTAAGGTAAAAACACCATAAAGAGAGAGAAAAAACAACAGGATTACGTGCAGCACAGAGTTCTTATAAAACCAAAAGAAACACTAACACTCAGTGAAAAATAAGAAATGTAAATTTCCAATGCAATTATCAAAAAATATTAGATCTTTTGCATGCACTAGATTCTAAGTTTCTGACACATAATAGGTGCTTGATAAATATTTGTTGAATAAATGAATTCAATCTAACCAAAACCAAGGGGCCAATTAAAACATTCAAATCTCCAGTGTGCAAGGTTTAAAGTAATGATATTACCTACTTGTGATAAAGACATAGTGATGGTGCAATAAAGACTGTATTACTTTCCTGGAAGGCAGTTGAGTGCCTACCTTTTGCTTAACAAAAGACTGAAATCCATTTCATTATCTAGTAATTATTCAAAGAAATAATTAGACAAATGCCCAACAATGTATGTATTAAAAAACCAGCATGTAGGGCTTCCCTGGTGGCGCAGTGGTTGGGAGTCTGCCTGCTAATGCAGGGGACGCGGGTTCGAGCCCTGGTCTGGGAAGATCCCACATGCCGCAGAGCGGCTGGGCCCGTGAGCCACAATTACTGAGCCTGCGCGTCTGGAGCTGTGCTCCGCAACAGGAGGGGCCGCGATGGTGAGAGGCCCGCGCACCGTGATGAGGAGTGGCCCCCGCTTGCCACAACTAGAGAAGGCCCTAGCACAGAAACGAAGACCCAACATAGCAATCAATCAATTAATCAATAAAAAAAATAAATCTTTAAAAAAAAAAAAAAAAGACTTTAAAAAAAAAAAAAAAAAAAAACCAGCATGTAGCAAGAATGTGAGAATACAACAGGGGCACTTGTGTGTGTAAGAATGAAAAACAGGAAACAACTCTAGGTAACCAATAACAGGTAATTGGTTAAAAGAGATACAGTGTATCAGTTCAATTAAATACTGAGGTATAAAAGCAAGGAACACATACAGTTACCATATGACACAGCAATTCCACTCCAAGGTATATACCCAAGAGAACTGAAAACATATATCCACATAAAAACTTGTCCACAAGTGTTCATAGCACCATTATTCATAATAGCAAATGTTCACTAGCTGATGAATAAACAAAATGTGGTATATCAACACAATGGAATATTACTCAGCCATAACAAGGGATGATGTACTGATACATGCTACAACATGGATGAACCTTAAAAGCATTACACTAAGTGAAAGAAGCCAGTCACAAAGGGCCGGATATTGTATGATTCCATTTATATAAAATATCCAGAATAGGTAAATCCAGAGACAGAAAGTGGACTCCTGGTTACTTAGGGCTGAGTGGAGGAGATAACAGGGAGTGACTGCTGAGGGGTATGGGCTTCTTTTGGGGAAGATGAAAGTGTTCTGGAATCAGATAATGGTGAGAGTTGCACAAGTCTGTGAATATACTAGTAAGCAATGAATTATACACTTTAAAAGGGTGAATTTTCCCAGTGCCATTTTTTTTTTTAACAGAAATAGAAAAATCCATCTTAACATTAATACGGAATCTCAAGGGACCCCAAGTAGCCAAAACAGTCTTGAAAAAGAAGAACAAAAGTTGGAGATCTCACACTTCCTGATTTCAAAATTTACTATGAAGCTACAGTAATCAAAACAGTGTGGTACTGACATAAAGACAGAGATATAGGCCAATGCAATAGAATAGAAAGCCCATAAATAAATTCCTTTGTATATGACCAGATGATCTTTGACAAAAGTGCCACCATTCAGTGGGGGAAAGGACAGTCTTTTCAACAAATGGTGTTGGGAAAACTGGATATACACATGCAAAAGAATGAAGTTGAATCTTTAGCTTATACCATATTACAAAAATTAAAACCAATTAAAGACCTAAATATAAAACCCCAATCCATGAAAATCCTAGAAGAAAACCGGATCCAATCAATCCAAAACAATCCAATTCATGACATTGGATTTGGCAGTGATTTCTTAGTATGACACCAAAAGCACAGGCAACAAAACCAAAAATACACAAGTGGGAGTAGATCAAACTTAAAAACTTCTGTTCATTAAAGGTTACTATCAACAGAGTGAAAAGGTGACACATGGAATGGGAGAAAGTATTTTCAAATTACATATCTGATAAGGGGTTAATATCTAGAACATATAAAGAACTCCTACAACTCAACAGAAAAACAAATGACCTGATTTTAAAGAGGGCAAAAGATCTGAATAGACATTTCTCCAAAGATGATATACAAATGGCCAACAAGCAAATGAAAAGATGCTCAACATCACTAATGATTACAGAAATGCAAATCAAAACCACAGGTGAACATACTCAATATCTTGTAATACTAAAACAGAAAAGAATCTAAAAAAAAAAAGTATATATACACACATATATATTTATATGTATAACTGAATCATTTTGCTGTGCACTTGAAACTAACACAACATTGTAAATTGACTATACTTCAATTAAAAAAGAAACACAGTGAGATCACTTCACACCACTAGAATAGCTACTATCAAAAGAATAGAAATTAACAAGTGTTGGTGAAGATGTGGAGAAATAGGAACACTTGTGCACTGTTGGTGGGAGGGTGAAATGTTGCAATCAGTATGGAGGTTCCTTACAAATTAAAAATAGAACTACCATATGATCCAACAATCCCATTTCTGGATATATGCCCAAAAGCACTAAAAGCAGGGTCTCAAAGAGATATTTCCACATTCATGTACTCATCATTATTCACAATAGCCAAGAGATGGAAGCAACCCAATGTCCACTGATGAATGGATAAATAAAATGTGGAATATCCATAAAATGGAATATTATTCAGTCTTAAAACTGAAAGAAATCCTGTCACATGCTACAACATGAATGAACCTTGAGGACATTGTTAAATGATATAAGCCAGTCACAAAGACAAATACTGTATGATTCCATTTATATGAGACATTCAAAGTAGTCAAATTCAACGAGACAGAAATAGAATGGTGGTTAGCAGGCCTGGGGGAATGGGGAGTTGTTGTTTAATGGGTTTAAGTTTCAGTTTTGTAAGACGAAAAAGTTCTGGAGATCTGTTGCACAACAATGTGAATATATGTACTACTACAGAACTGTACACTTAAAGTGGTTAAGATGGTTAGAAAGGGTGGATTTTATGATATGTGCGTTACATCTCAAAGAAAAGTTATATGAAAAAATTTTTAAATGAGTTATAAAACTGTAAAATAAAAATATGTATATAGAACAGAAATAATGTAAGAATCTATTGAAAATGTTAGTAGTTGGATTACACGTGACAAACCTATATTTTTCTTCACTTTCAGACTTTTCCTCTGGTGAAAACGTATTACGTTGATATGTAAAAAACAAGGCACTTTCTCTGTTGAGGGGTAAAAACAAGAAAGGTGATACCTGGGCTGGAGTGTTTGTAGTCACAGGAGATGGCGATTCACTAACTTTTGGCTCACTTGGGGACGCGGCTGACCCCTGCGACTCCTGGCTGGCTGGCTGGTCTGGAGACAAAGCATCACTGCTGTCTTCATCAAATGAGAAATCGCCCTGAGTTTGGGGATAGTCCTCCTTCCCAACACCTAAAGAAAGAAATGATTCTTAATTTATATTTGCCTTGGAATACCAAGGTTAAAATGAAAAAGGAGAAATATTATTCATTATAAGGACTTAAGAAGCTGGTTAAAAACAAAACTGAACATAATGTACTTCCCCGTGGAAGAACACACCACTATCTAAGATGAATACTTGGGGAAAAAAACCCAACCTGAATCAGATCAAGTCTTTGGATCCAAATACTAGTTACAGGAAGTACAGGAGACAAGAAAGTTTTTAATGACACCTAGGGATGCAAATGCATTCAGAAAAATCTAGTAATGTGGAAATGCTAGAGGATAAAAGCCTGTTCATCAACAAATAAAAAGTAAGGGAAGAAAGGAGGAGGAAGACCCACCCAGGAGACTGAAGAGATACATCAGCTAAAGGCAATGTGTGGACCTTGTTCGGATCCAACTTGGATCCCACATTTGGAATCCAACTGTTAAAAAACATTATAAGGCAAGATGGGGCTCTGACTGGGTATCTGTTGATAAGTCCCACTTCACAGAGCAGCCCTGCTGTACTGACATCTTACCTTTTGGGGCCCATTTCTTCGGAATTGAATGGAATCATAGTGAATTGTACTACTTAGAATTACTGACTACAGACTACCTAAGATTTAAATTCATACTAAAGCAAAATATGAAGTCCCCCTGAGTAATGGAAACTATAATAGTTTTTTAAGTAGGATATTAACTTTTCAAAATTGCTTGCTGAAAAAGTGGCATTATTCTGGAAAAAATTTTTTTTCTGCTGAAGTTTATGCCAGAAAAAAACAGTAAACATTAGTAACTAAGTATGATAAGACTGGGATAAAATGGGCAGATTCTACCATTCTTAATGAATACATCTATACGCATCTGCTATTCACCTTGCTGAACTAAGACTGAACAAACTTTTTATCTTTCCTACAAGTAAACTGAACTAAAATAATGAAAAATCTGTAAAAATCTTAAAACAACAGAAACTAAACATAATACAATAAGTTTAACTTAGAAAACATGGTAACAAAATGAGAACTTAAAGACTTAAACATTGTAAAGCAACTATACCCTAATTTAAAAAAAAAAGACAGACAGACTTAAACCTCAGATGTAACAAGAGGAATCTCTGTGTTAACTGGTAAAAGATGCTTGTCTTGTAATACATAATATAATAACACTAACAGTAATAATGGGAATCAGTGCAAATGTTAATCAATTTCTAATTTACCCAGAAAACAATAGTCATGATTAGTGCTGGCTTTTTAAATTAAATTTTTCTTATCTAAAAACTTCCAAGTTTCTTTTTCTCCCAGAAAATAGTAAAATTTTAGAGTCTTGCCTATAATTGCTTCCTTAACACTGGAGTCTACAGGAAGGATGTTTTTCTCTACCAGCTCCATAGGACCAGGTCTTTGAGCAATCTTTTCATTCAGATCATCAGCTAGTCGAGCTCTTTTCAACTTCATCTGAGTAGCCTGCAGGGATGGCTCTGCAAATGTTTCTAAAACAGGAAACACAGTTTTAACCATTACTTGAATTACTGTTTCTATTCCATAATGTTATTTCAGGCCAACTAATTTAAACTCGTATAAACAGACTTATGTGTTCCTAACATATTTATGGAGAGACAATGACTGTTTAAGAATGCTCCTGTATACAATTTACATTTTTAGTCCTAGATAGCTTTATACCGTCTATACAATGTGGATGTCCTCAGACTCAAATTAATATGAACTCAAGCCAAAAATGGGGTCCTGCTACTGCTCATTTATGGCAGGAGAGTCAAATTCATATTTATTAGGCATTGGGGATACAGAGGGTGAACAAGAGAGATGTGGTTCATGGCTCAAGAAGTTTGCAGTTTTAGATTTGGCTTCATTGGAAAGTCAATTCGTAGAAGGGGAGAAACTGTTATCTCAGGATATAAGCTTCTCTGCAGGAGTCAGTGGGAAGAGCTACAAATCATATCCTTAGATCGATCCATGTGCCTCTCAGTCCTTCATCATAATTAAGAATTTGGGTTTACTTCTGAATACATAACCTTGGGACATTCAATTACACAGTAATTAATAGTCATATAGAAGCATCAACTCATCTACCCACATATGCATAAAGTTGTATAACAGATGTGAAACTACTATAAATATCATAACTCATTCATTAGCATAATTCTGTCAATTACTTGTGTTTCTGGTAACTCTCATTATTTTATTACATTGTTCTAAATAATGTTTATGATTGATTAAAGATAATGATGAGGTGTTAACCCAGTACTGAGTTGAAAGTTGCTTGCCCCTTAAATTATTCAGTATAAGGTCTTTTAATGAAATTCCCTGTAAGTAACCTCAGGATTATCTGATGTCCTTCATTCTGTAGGTTAGATGGCCTGGCTGAGGCCCAAAGAGCACTGAGACCCCAGGGCCAATAAACTACCCTCCAGCACAGCTGATCACTTGTCTTTCTACCGGTTAAGTTATGGGCTTACCAAGTATCAATCTTGATTGTCTACAAAATAGTTCACTACTATTGTGACTGCTATTGTCAATACATAATTTAACCAGATGTTATGGGGAAATCATATACTTCAAAAATAAAATGATTATTTCTTGGAAACCTGAGTTAAATGCTTTGGAATGACTTGATAAAGGTAAGCCATTAAAAAAAAATCACTGTCACATTACTTAGGGCAACTAACAACGGTAAAAGATTTGGGGAAAAATGATAAAATCTAGCATTTTTAAACTCAGATTGCTTTTCAAGCGTCTTTGAGTTTATTCCACCATGAATGGAAATTGTAGATGATGTACAATGGCTATGCTTTATACAAGAAAGATGTGAGCTCCGTTCGTTAAAGCCTTCCCCACACGTGAAGGTCCTACCCCTAAGTTGGAATACTGGCAAATAAATTCATGTTTCTATAAGTTAAAAATAACATGTATGCCCATCTCATTTTTATAAGTTTCCTGTATAAACAACTCTGGTCCCAATCTTATTAGACAGAACCCTTCTAGCCACACAGGAAGATGATAGGTGGGGGGAAGTAGATCGTGCAAATCACTTTTAGGTTGATGTTTAAAAGCTTTTGTTAAGATCTAGGCAGGAGAGTCTTCTGCCTTTTCCTCTCTTCCACTGACATTATCCAAGTGATATCAGGAATGTTTGGGAAGAAAATATTCCAAAAGTAAATAATTAGAGGCTGGCATTTTGGTATGCTTCTGTTCCTGGTCTGATTGCTTCATCACCTCCGTGAGGCCGAGGCTGGGTTTCGGCTGCTGAACTTCAGGAAATAATTTAGACTTTTGCCTGCCAAACATCCAATTCAATCAAAATTGGGATAATGTTATAATAAGTTGGGGGTGGTTTTAAGGTATTTTTGAAATTATAGATGAGACATTCTTTCTTACTTCAAAAGTCTCTACTTTAGAAGAGATGTCCTAAAAGCATCACTTATGGTTCATTCATATACATAGTTAGGTTTTTAAATGCTGAGTAGTCTCTTTTTGGAAAAAGCAGATATGATTCCTTTTGATAGTTAAATGTACTTGCCTTAGTTTTAATTATATTAATAAAGCCTGTTACAGTTAGAAGGCAAGTTGAAACAGACACCATCGTTCCTACAAAAATGTTCCTTATAGGTCAAGATACTTTGAGGCACAGAAGGAGCCATTTACTAAGTTACTTACCAGCGAATATGCTTCTCTGAAGATTCACTTATCCCTGACAGCTGGTAGCTGCTCCTACCCTACCACTGGAGTTCTGGAAAAGCTTTTTTAGTCCAGGAGACTTCTGAGAAGTTCACAACCCAAAGCAGAGACAGGAACAGACCTCTCACCTCCCATCCCAGACATGAAGATGGTTACATAATCATAGATTATTTGGATTAGAAGAGACCCTACTTGGGGTTATAGAGGCCAACTTGATAGTTGGAACTTCTTTACAACATCCTTAATGTAGTTTCAGCCTGTGTTTATTCCCTATCACAGCAGCCTGTTTATTCCCTATAGAGCACTTTTCACAATCTGTAATTTATTTGTTTTGCCTGTGTATTATCTGTCTGTGCCATTAGAATGTAAGCTCCATGAAGGTGGGCATCCATCTGGCTCACTTGGGTCTCTGGTGTCTAGCTTGTGGGCCAGTGAACTAACAGCTTTAATAATGGCAACCGTATCACTTCTTGAAGATTTTATTTTGGACATATCTGACCGACCTTTATGCTGAGCTATAATCTAATACTCTGTAATATCAACCTAATTCTAATACTAACTCTATCATTAGGCCAGAGAAAACAAATCTAATCTTCCTCCTACCTAATAACTGTCTCTAAATGTTTGAGAAGTTTCTGTTTCTGCTCCAGGTTTAACCCTCTCAAGATTATCACAGGGTCAAGCTCCCAGTCTTGCTCCACAAATTAGTCAGTAAAGCAAAACAATGAAAGAAAATGTAACTCAGGAATTTACAGCGGAGATACCAGATTTCGAGAATGCTCTGTTTTTTTTTAGAATTATCGATTACTGAGTGCCTACTATGTGTCAAGCACATAGTAGGTACTTTACAGAAATTATTTAATGCTCACAATAATTTTTCCCATTTATTTATTTATTTATTTATTTATTTATATTTTTGGCTGTGTTGGGTCTTCGTTTCTATGCGAGGGCTTTCTCTAGTTGTGGCAAGTGGGGGCCACTCTTCATCGCAGTGCGCGGGCCTTTCACTATCGTGGCCTCTCTTGTTGCGGGGCACAGGCTCCAGATGCGCAGGCTCAGTAGTTGTGGCTCACGGGCCTAGTTGCTCTGCGGCATGTGGGATCTTCCCAGACCAGGGCTCGAACCCGTGTCCCCTGCATTGGCAGGCAGACTCTCAACCACTGCGCCACCAGGGAAGCCCCCTGCTCTGTTTTTAGAGAGAAAAACATCACGGCCTGAGCCACATGTCTCACCAAAGATGGAGTGGAACTGTCCTTACTAGCTTCGTAAGAGATGAGGCTCAGTCATCGAGAAAATCTGGTGGGTCACGTGGAGCTAGTTTGTGATAATGGTCAGATCAAGCTGGATTGTTGTGGGTTAAGTAGCAACAAAGAGAAAATGTCAGGTATGGGCCTTGCCCATAGACATAACAGGGTCCAAGTCGTTGAAAATCTAGGGTTAGACTTGTGGCTGTCATACTCCTTATGACTTAATGAGCAGGCGCACATCCCTCACTGATGAAGAAATTCTCTGGACCGAAAATGTTTTTCCAGAACAGTATGGTAGAGATACCTATAGCACCCCCAGCTGGCGGGAAAGAGTCAGTCCATCAACTGGCTATTTGGAGAATCAAACCTTCCCCATGTATCTAACATAACATTTTTAGCTTTGGGTCTTCATGTTGCTATCCAGTTTGGAGGATGTCAGCCTGTGGGGTAAAAAGTTATTAAAATGGGAATAAACAGAAATGGTGGAATTCTCACTTCTTTTCTTGAGAAAATGTAGCAGAAGAAGCAGAAGTAGAATTTTTACCTTCTAAAATGTGCATCCTGACAAGTTCAGAACGATCTGGTCGACTCCGAATCTTATGCTTCAAAAAGTTTTCGGTCTTTAAAAAAGAGAGAGAGAGAAAAATTCTTACCATAAATTGTTTATGATTTATTGTAGTTTTACATTTTTTCCTCAAGGTACTCTATTTAAATAAATTGTATACTCTTTTGATCATGATTTTGAGAGGAAGAGTAGAAATTAGTACTTTGAAAAACTATTATCCAATACATGATTTAAATTGCAGCCTTCAAAGTTGTACAGGGATTTGAAGTGTATGCTGGTATAAAGTAAGCACTTTATAAACTTTTATTTTAAAACTTGGAAAAGGCAAAGGCTCATAATTTTGAAGATGACTTTTGAACAGAGGATTTGAACATTTAAATATCTAAAATCAATAAAATCTACACTTCAGGTCAAGTAAAAATCCATCTAAGATAACACATTTCCTAAAAATCCTAATGTACTTTCTGTGATGAATTCCTATCTTTAATCATACTTTCTTATTCAGAACTGTACTCAATTCTAAACAATAAGGCTTTAAAATGGGTTTTGTATTTTATAAGACTCTAAGAGATCATTATTGCATCCTGGGAAAATTCTTAAGGAATATTTGGAACATGCTTATTTTCACATTGCATGATAGAAGTTTCCTCTAAAACAAAAATAATGGCACTTTTAAAGAAAAATAATAAACACCAATTTAGTGTGCGACTATGATGGAGTCATTTCAAAGAATAAAACAGAGCTGAATATGGCAATATTCCTCATTCAGCCAAATTCTCCCACCCTTGGTCAAATGTGCTGCTAACATAGACCCAGGAGGGAAACGAAGGAAGGATCCGGTGTCAGTACATCACTTGGGCTATCCGTCTGCAGAGGTAACAAATGGCAGAATTACTCCATCATTATTCTAAAAACTGTTGTTATGCTCCGAAAGTAAGAAAAAAGTGTGATTTGTCCTTTATGTACAACACTAGTTTACTAGTTTTAAAAGAACAAAATTTGAATGTCCTGTATTTTCTATAAACCTCCAAGATAAAACTACCCCAGGATACATTACTCTATATGCCATGTATCCTGAAAATACACTATATTTTCTCTACTGATATACGTAGGAGTAAGATTGTTACTTGTCCACAGGTACTTTAATACAAAAGAGAGAAGCAGAATATTTTAAACTGAAATTTCTTACTCTGGCTCGTTCCAAGCTTTTTATCTGCTCGTGGAATGCCGCTGGGCTCTTCAGGGCTGTGAGAGGAAAAGAAATCATTTCCGTGGTATAAATAGAGGAGTTAATACTTCAGTCATATGTTACAGCGTATCATGGTGATGTTTCCTCTTAATCTGATTAGTGTGCCTCTACAGTTCCATTTATTTCCTAGTTCCTTTAGGAGATCTGCAAAATTGAAACCTTAAATGTTTCAGAATTAAAATTATGTGTTTCACAAATAAAACAAGTGAACATTCACAACAGAGTTGTATACATGATGACAATGCATGTATCAGGTCAGACTAGCTCCAGCCCATAGTTGGGGCAAATTACCATTACCAAGGGAACTGTTTGATGGTTCCTTAACAGGTCTTTGCTCTTATGGCCCTACAGGTTACTGGGAAAAGCCCACATGTCCTCAGGGCATTTAACGTTGGAGTGATCTAGCCTTGAACTTGAGGACACTCTGCAGTTCATGTCTAAGAGATCAGAGTTACCACCTACTGAGAACCCACAACACACTGAGCCCCGTGCTCTGTGGCCCATCGCAGTTATATTGCTGCTCATCAGCACAACAGCCTTGTGACATAGGTATTAGCCCCAGTACAGATGAAAGGCTCAAAGAGGTTAAATGAATTCTTGAAGTTATACAGCTAGATGGTGGTCAAAGCGGGATTTACATCTAGAATTCTGAATTTGGCAGGTTCACGCTCTTTCTACCATACCACAATGCAACTCACTCTAAAGACACAGTGATTCCTTAATATGTTAACTGCTAGTACCTTATTCCAAAGTCCCAGAGAGAGAGAGAGGCAGTGTTTATTAAAACATCACATACTACAGTATTTCTATCAATTATCTTTGCAAAATCTTCTGTGTGTATGTCCACTGCTGTCTGATTACACCCTGCACTTATCACTATGGGCAGTCAGAGAATGTGGATGGAATGCAGAACTAGGCTTAACCTGGGCTATCACCTCCCAATATTGGCCAATCAGCTCTTGGTAACATTCTTCTCAATTCTGGTACTTAAAGCATTGCAAAGACCCACAGAAGCCCAGCCCAAACAGGTCTGGCCAGGGACCAGCTCCTAAAAGCAGACTACAGCTGGCTTCACAGTGGTATTTAAAGCACCACACTTTGATCCTGTTTGATTGGTTCATATCAGGAATATAGTGGTGGAGAAATCTGGCAGATTATCAAACCAGCTTCTGATAACTGGTTTTATCACAATGCTAGATTTAAAATATGTAGATACTCAATTAATAGTAGTTCAGAAAAAAAAGTTTTCACAGGGAAAAACATCTCCTTATCACAGAGAAAAATCGTTCCTTATCACAAACCAAAAAAAGGCAATAGCAGTGACTGTGAAGACTGGGAAGCATAAGTGCATTTTGTAATTTCTTTCTAGTTTTTTAAGCCAAATAAGTTACTTCTTAGAGAAATCAATTTTTAGACAAAAATCCCAAAATAATGCTAACAGCCTATACAAAACCACCACTCTTCTCCTCTAAAATATAAAATCACCTCCAAATTTGGTGATTAAAGGTAAAGAAGACAACTTGGACAAATATTCTAAAATTAATAGACTCTCAAAAATGAAGGAATGAAGCCTAGAGCTACTTGGGAAAATATCTGTACTTGGGCAAGAAAGATTTTATTAATTATAAATAGAATGTTTATTAGTCCTGTAATTGAGATACATAATTATACAGACTATACTATAGCATCAAAGATAATTAATTTGAATTAAATTAAAGTAGAACCAGGTTTTGAATTAACTTATCATGTTACTTTTGCCAGTATCATTGGATTCATTATCTAGAGTGATTACTTCACTTATTTTAAAACTAAAACTAATGCTGAAGTTTGAAGTGAGAACTGATGTTAGCCTAATTACAGAGCTTTAAAGGTATTCTTTGATAATATAAAATTCATGTCTATCTTTTAAGTTGCATCTGGTTTCCAAAATGTATTTTAAATGATTCTGTTAGGTTAGCAATGCTGATGCCTGGTTTTTCCTTATGAATTGTATATGGATTAAATGGATACCACTGAAAGTAGAGTGTGAAACAGCTTCTTCTTAGACATGCCCATTTTGTTACATCACATTAGAAATGACAGTGACACTTCAATCTTACGTGGCATGATGCCCTGGTCCACTAGTTGCTCTCTCGTCCTCCTTTGTTGCAGCCTCAGCTGGAGCACTGTGAAAAGGAAATAATCACCATTGGAGTTTACAGGCAACTGTAGGGTCCAACTTACAAAGTTCCAGAGGAGACACAATTAAGCTTACTTAAAAAGCTTATATTTCGTAATTGAATAAGGATACTACCTGGCACCATTCAACCTGTCCAAAACAAAAAAAATCAGTTTGTGATTTCTGCCTTTTGGGTGAACTCTGAAGTTCTCTCAGCTTATCTTTTGTTTAGTCAGTTAATAATCTTAAGTTGATGATTAAAGCTAAGTATTTGTTGTTTAAATACAATCACATCGTACTCAGCAAATAAAAATAGTTGGCTTATATATTCTTATTAATAAAAAGAGAAATGTGAGACACCTTGACATTCCTTAGTTTTTTAAAAAACAAGTTAATAGCAAAAATGTATTTTAAGGAAAGATTAATGTATTTGGAGGAACTCACTCCATCTGGAACAAATTTTAAATAGCTTTAATGAAAGCCAACTTCATAATAAAAATTAGACCTATGAGATATTACTAATGACCCAAAGGAAAATTTCTGAATTAAGACTTTGAAGTTTAATAATCTTTGCAAAACATAACACTGCATCTCATTCCAGAAGTTCTAAGAAAGCCACAAATCAATTGGTACCTAATTATTTTAATTAAAAGAGTAAATAAATCATTAAACTTGTAGAAAACAAGGTATACATCACAAAACGTGGAAATCCCACTTGCCAAATTTAATAAAATATATTTTTTCCCCTAGATTTCTCAAGCAGATTCCTTTCATAGCATCTCTATGTTTTTGTCTGGAAAGTGAGCTGATTTCAAAAAAGAGTAATATATGAAGTAACTTTGAAAAATATTTTCCTTGGTTTGCCTTACGTTCAATTTTAAGTTTCCATTTTTAATTTTTCTTTCAAACCATGGATGAAAACCAAGGTTAGGATTATGAAGGGTCCGCCTAAGGGTTGTCAATATGAAGAAAAAAAAAAATTAGCTATGTGTATTTCTTAAATGGTAGGGAAGGAAGACAATTTTTTAGCAAGGGCTAAAAAGAAAAGGGCTGGCTTGGACCAGGCTCAAATGCAAGGCACATAACGGCTCCTACTTGCAATTAACCCCAAGACCTGAAGATGCAGGGCCTGTGGCACTCATATCCTTTGCTTTCTGCTTGCCCTTGTGCTGACTGCAGAGCAGAGCCCAATCTTAGATATATTTTAAATATATTTTCATATTCATTGCTAGATATGAATGTTATCCTTTATTTAATACTGAAAAAAATTTTTATCTGCTTCTTTTGGGGGCCACAAAGCTTCACTGACATCCCATTTAGAACTGAAGCAACTGACATGAGATTCTATTACACACAGCAAAAGAAAAACTTAAGAGTCAAAAAAATATATGCACGTTTCTCACATTAAAATGTTTTGCGGTTCTCTGAATCAATTATGCTCTAACACAAAGATCTTTTCCCTGATAACTTACAGTTTATTGAGAATAGTGTGTTCCCACTGTACTTTACTAGGAACAAAAATAACCAAGGAGGTGACCTGTGGATCTGATAGCACCCAAATGCCTGCATACTCCGACATTCTTCTATGAATGCCGAAGTTAATTGTTGTCTGAAATCAAGGTGGTCATATTCAAGAGGCAGAATACCAAGAAAAGGAATACTGAGAGGAGAAAAGGGTCAGAACAATCTCTAGTTCAAAGGCTGACACTTCTGGAACACGGTGGTCCATGTCTGTTGCAGAATCTCTAGCAGTAGTATTTTTCCTTTCTCCCACGGGAGTCTTCAAAGAAACGAGTAAAATAGAAAGGGTAATGAAAATATCAACAGCCTCTTTTTTTGTTTAAAACAAACAAAGCACCATACTAGCGAGACAGATGTGTCAAACACAATACACTTTTCTAGGCGAATGGCATCTTGGAGTGAGAGATACATTTGCAACAACACGATGACAACAGCTTGTTAGTCTTGAAGCATCTCCTGACTGTACGCTGGTCAGCTGCCCTCATGCGCCTTCATAGCAGTCCTGTCAGCTGTATTATCTTTCACCAGAAATTGCATTTTCATGCTGTTGTGTGAAGGTATCTGTTGCCATGAGGGTAACACGCAAAATGAATGCATGTCACCAACCACCAATTGTTAAAATAAAACAAAACCATTGTGTTTTCCATCCAGTTTTCTTCACGACAAAACAATCAATCCTATTTATTTCATACTGCTCGAAGGTAAGAGAATAATCTTCCCAATCAATGCTCTCATTGCCTATTAATTTTTCCAAGTAGCAATATCCTCACACTACAAATATTACTCAAAGCAGGTGTGGCAGGCAGCTTTCCCCAGGCATGTTCATTCATTAAGAGCCTATTTATTAGGTGTCTGTTAGTGACTGCAGGGTGCGTGCATGGGATACGTGGGAAAGAACAGCAGCAGCTGTGAATAGAAGGTCTGTTTTTAAGCAAAGACATTAGGAAGAACATGAATGGAAGAGGAGGCAAATAACTAGCCACGTTGTTAAGACTGCAGATTACCCAGCTTGATTTAGTTTTCATCTATACCAAAAGGTGGGCAGCACGGGACACATTACATTGAATATAAGGCACTACGCCCTATCGAGAGACCTGGGTACACTGCCACTTTTGGTCAATGTTAAAACACAATTATAGTATTCGTTCATATCAAATACAACCAATCACTCGCAACCTGATGGAGGCTCTTCTGAGAACTAATGGTTATAAAAAGTACTTATCAGATAGGTACAGGCTCATAATTTTGGACAATAGCAAACTTCCTTTTACTCTTTTCCACTCATCAAATGAGTGGGAAAAAAAAAAGTTAACACAATAAATGACAAGCGATACCTGTCCCTTAAAGGCAGACCACCCAGGCCGGGAAGAACAAGGCTTGAATGATGTAGACAGCTTAACTGTCCTGCAACACTAGAAAGCTAGAGCTGCCCAGAGCTGGGCAGAGCTTATCCAGACGGTGAAAGGGGAAGAGACCCTGAATAGAGAGGGCCTGACTCTTTTTTTTTTTTGAATAAATTTATTTATTTTATTTATTTATTTTTGTCTGTGTTGGGTCTTTGTTGCTGCGCGCCCGGCTTTCTCTAATTGCGGCGAGCGGGGGCTACTCTTTGTTGTGGTGTGTGGCCTTCTCATTGAGGTGGCTTCTCTTGTTGCGGAGCACGGGCTCTAGGCATGTGGGCTCAGTAGTTGTGGCTCGCGGGCTCTAGAGCTCAGGCTCAGTAGTTGTGGCACACGGGCTTAGTTGCTCCGTGGCATGTGGGATCTTCCCGGACCAGGGCTCGAACCCATGTCCCCTGCATTGGCAGGCGGATTCTTAACCACTGCGCCACCAGGGAAGCCCGAGGGCCTGACTCTTAACGATCATAGAGGCGTTCACTGTTGTGGGCATGTGAGCATCTCAAGAAGCTTTATCAAGTTAACCTTGGAGACCATCTTCCTCCCTTTGCAGCCTCCAAACTCACGTCTGTGTGGAGGGCAGGAAGGCCCAGATCACTGAGTGCCACTGGGCCTGTTGCACAGTTGCAGTTCTTAAGACCAATGGATAACCCAGTAGGCTGGCTGATCTCTGGAAACCTGACATACTCTGCACACGTTCACGAGACTGCACTCCTGTAGCCACAGACAGAAGACCAGACGCTGGTCCAGCACTGCTTTCCTGTGGCAGCAGTGGGTGGTGGTGGTGTATGGCTGCCTAAGAAGCCAACCTCTGGGCAATGGCCTTGTGTCTGAAAACAGACCTGAGAGCATTCGCCCCCGGTGCCTTGCTGAATTGATACTGTGCTACTGGGCTGACATCGTAGCTTCCAACACATTAGGAAACTGACTAAAATTCAGCAACTCCATGGCCATCTTACCAATAATTACATGCCAGAAAAGAAAACATGTAAATCTACAGAATTCTGGAAGGAAAAAAAAAAAGAGTTCAAAACACTCAGCGAGTGAGCAGCTACATCCTTTCAGAAAACAAAGGACACAGTAACGATGGCACTGAGATAGAATTCATGTTACGACTGCTCACCTTTGAACATTTTCAAAGAACGTCTTTAGCTTTGAAACACGTAGAAATGAAAATAATCCGATATATGGACCTAAGAAGTTCTTACGTTTAAAATGGGTGGGGTCACATCTGTTTCATTTTCACAAAGAGGAGGGCGGGGGTGGTGCCACACAGGTGTCCACAGCGTATCTCATTACACAGCTAGCACTGTACTCCCTGTGCGAAACCGTTACCGCAGGCTGAGAAGTCTACGACAGCTCTGTGTTTCCTGATGACGAAACTCACAAGAGGTACACAAAGCACCCCCACTAACAGAAGGAGATGAGGTTACAGAGTCATTTGCTTACCCTTTGTGTCACATCTTTCTTGACTAGCCTGAGTCCAAGGTTTTTATTTTTCATTAAAAAAAAAAAAATCTCTTTACTTATTAAAAGAGTGATATATGTTCATTACAGAAAATAAGGAAATTTTAAAAAGGAGGAGGAAGAAACCAAAAAAGAAAATCACCAATAATATCATCAACCAGAGAGACATACAACTACTGTTACCATACTGGTGTATTCCTCTGTCTCTTAGCTAAGCATAATTTTTGATTCTCTGCTTCTATATACTATGATCGCACTGTACAATGATAAATATTGTTATTTCAATGGCTATGTAAAATACTCTGTTGGGTGGACATTCATAGTTTACTAAATATACCCCTATTATTTATCACTTAGGTTGTTTCCAATTTTTGCAACTACTATAACTAATGCTATGGTGAGGTTTTTTGTGTATAAAGTTTATTCCTTATTTTTAGTTATTTCCTTAATTCCTAAAAGGAGGAATATCCCTATGTGGTCCATATAAGGCATGGCCATAAAGTAAGGGGACTAATTTGTATGCAAACCATCATCTTTGAAATTATAGTAGACGTGTGAAAACATGGATACAGACTACTTTATATCTGTTGCATTTAGAGAAAAAATTTTAATTAATTTTTGAATTTTTCCAAGATGATGTGTGTTATTATTTCTTAGGGCTAACATTCATGGTTTCTGATTACATTTCAACAAAGAGAAAAATGCATATAATTTTAAAAATTCTACTTAAGTGTTATGCCTTGTTACAAAAGACAGAAACAATATTCTGTCAACATAAATGTTTTCAACTTGCTCTTTTTTTAATACAAGAAAAGTAAAAACTTAATTTTAACCACCATTCCGAAAAATGAAAGGTAGCTCATCTAATGGCAAAGAGGAAATGTCATTCTTATTCATCATCAGAAATAGTTTAGAATTAAAAAGTATCGTCTCTTAGTTCCTTTCCCCTGAATCTTAAATGGAATAAAGTGCTTTTAGAGCAAAATTTTAGGATTAGTTTCCAATATTAAAAAAAAAAAATCTCAAAATAGAATAATGTCTTTCACATAATATTTACACCCCCTTCAAAATTTTTAGCTGCTTTTTGAACCAAGATATGTCTTTTCTCTTTTGTTTCTATAAGTAGAATGTTTGAAATGTTTCCATAATATGACATAAGGTGCCTTTTTACTCTAAAGAAAAAAACCCACCTTATGCAGCATTTTAGTAACATATAGCAATTTAGCATGAGTTGAACAAGCCAAAACAAAGCACAGTTTTGGGCCAGGGGATTTGCAAGGGGACATCTGAGGAACGTATATAACATAAACAAGGCAGAAATGACACTTTCTGGGAAGCAGTATGGCAGGCAGCCATGGTCTTAGAAATTCTTTATAAATAGCTAGTTTCAGTTATGGGGTATGAAGGAGGGTGGGATGAGTGGGGACGGGGCGTGGGGGTGGGGATGAGCAGCTGCCTGCAAGTCAAAGAGAAGATCCAATGTATATTATTTAATTACAGGACACTGGACAGAATAAATTGCAGAATCATGAGGGCAGGAAAAAACACCCCAAAACCCTGAGCCAGTCAAGTAAAGGCTGGGTAAACGAGTGGCAAAAGCAAAGATGGGAAACTGAAAAATACTCTAGAATTGACTATGTATTGACTCTGAAGATAATATTAGGCAAAAAACAGACCCTGGTTTCAGTTTTTAAAAATTTGTTTAAAGATGTTTGAGTAGTTAAAAGAGAACGAAGTAGTTGTACTTTGGCAAAAATTTATTATGCATTGTTTAAAGAGTGCTAATTTAGGGGCCTGGTCCTATAAAAACAAGACAATTTAGAAAAGCCAACATCTTCATATTATCTTTTGAACTTAGATACAGGAGGGATTAACTGGCCCCTAAGTAATACCTTAGAACAGTTACATTTGGGGGCCCCATTCAACCCTGATTTCAGTGTTCTATCAAGCAGCAGTTCAGCAGTAAAGTTTACAACTGCATCTGTTCAATCAGGTAGGGGCAAATGACATCTTGAAAAAATCTGTATCAAAAGAGCAAAAGACTGATGGACTACTTTTCCTGTTCCTCAAAAGTAAATGTTTAAAAAGCTAGTGGTGGTTATTATTGTTGTTACTACTACTACTTTAGATAATTGGTGAAGATAACCACTTTTTTTTCCAAACATAATACCATAAGGATAAAAAAAATAACTTTTTTAGAGCAGTTTTAGGTTTACAACCAAATCAAGAGGGAGGTACAGAGATTTCCCATACACCCCCTACCATCAAACATACTGAGCCTACCCATCATCAACAGGATTAAAAAAATTTAGCTCCATCAAGATTCCCATATTTTTAGTTCTTTGCTGTGAATGGGTATTTTGTAGTCACAGGGTAAGCAGTCACATCCTGAAGGCTTTCCTTCTAAGCCTGGGATTCAGAAATATACAGTATATATACCACTAACACCTATATTTAAAAATCCATGTTTTGGGCTTCCTTGGTGGCATAGCGGTTAAGAATCCACCTGCCAAGGCAGGGGACATGGGTTCAAGGCGGGAAGATCCCACATGCCATGGAGCAACTAAGCCTGTGGGCCACAAGTACTGAGCCCACGTGCCACAACTACTGAAGCCTGCACGTCTAGAGCCCGTGCTCCGTAACAAGAGAAGCCACCACAGTGAGAAGCCTGCGCACCGCAAAGAAGAGTAGCCCCGGCTCGGTGCACCTAAAGAAAGCCCATGCGCAGCAACAAAGACCCAACACAGACAAAAAAAAAAAAAAGTTTAAAAAAATCCATATTTTATAAAATTTTTTCAATTTATTTGTTAAAATAAAAGTGACACATGCACATAAAAAAGGACATTAAAAAAAAAGTGAGATATTTTCTTAGATCAGTCTCCCTAGGCAAAAGAAACAAAAGCAAAAATAAACACATGGGACCTAATCAAACTTAAAAGCTTTTGCACAGCAAAGGAAACGATCAACACAATGAAAACACAACCTACGGACTGGGAGAAAATATTTGCAAATGATGCGACCAACAATATCCATAATATACAAACAGTTCATAAAACTCAATATCAAAAAAAAATCAAACAACCCAATCAGAAAATGGGCAGAAGACCTAAATAGACATTTCTCCAAAGAAGACATATAGATAGACAACAGGCACATGAAAAGATGTTCAACATCGCGAATTATTAGAGAAATGCAAATTAAAACCACAATGACCTCACACTGGTCAGAATGGCTAGCATCAGAAAGTCTACAGGGAATTCCCTGGCGGTCCAGTGGTTGGGACTCTGTGCTTTCACTGCCGAGGGTTCAATCCCTGGTCAGGGAACTAAGATCCCACAAGCTGCACATTGTGGCCAATAACAACAACAACAAGTCTACAAATAATAAATTGTAGAGGGTATGGAGAGAAGAGAACCCTTGTACAATGTTGGTAGGAATGTAAATTGGTACAGTTGCTATGGAAAACATTATGGAGGTTCCTTAAAAAAACTAAAAACAGAGTAACCATGTGATTCAGCAATTCCACTCCTGCATATGTATCCGGAAAAAATGAAAACACTATTCCAAAAAGATACATGCACCCCAAAGCCAAGATACGGAAACAACCCAAGTGACAATCAAGATGACTGATTTAAGAAGATGTGGTATATACAGGATTAACAGATACAAACTACTATAAGAAATGATAAGCAACAGGATTTACTGTATAGCACAGGGAACTATATTCAGTATCTTATAATAACCTATAATGGAGAATAATCTGAAAAAATATAAGACTGAATCACTTTGCTATACATCTGAAACTAACACAATATTGCAAATCAACTATACTTTACTTCAATAATAAAAAAAAAGTGAAAGTCAGTCCATCCCACCAGAGACCTCCAGCCCTCCTCCATGAAGGTAACCACTATTAAATTTCTATGGCTCTGGAGAATGTTTCGTGAATATTCTGGCAATGTTAAGTATAAAACATGCAAAGGAAATACATGGGGAGGGATCATACCATTCACATAGTTCGATAATTTGCTTAAAAAAAAAAAACCACCCATGAAATCCAGCTCATTCTTCTTTCTGGCTATCTTAGTGGCTGTATCTAACATATGGATGTATCAGTCATATACACTTAAGTTTCTAGATTTCCTGCTATTATTGTTATTATTAAGAATGTTGCAGTGATTATCTTCATTTTGTGTCATCATGTGTGTGTATGTTTGTGTGTGTGTGTATATATATAAACACTTAAAGATATTATATATATATATACACACACACACACACACTTAAAATACACACACACACGCGCACACACACTGAAAATTTTGATAGGGACACTTTGCAATCCAAGTGGTTGTACCACTCTATATCCCCACTTACAAGGCAAGAGAGGACCTTTTTGCTCATCCCTTCCCCATAATATACATCATCATGCTTTAAGGTAATTTAAAATTCAGAAACAAAGATCACTTACTCTTACCTAAGGCTATCAGCAATATTATGCCAAAGAAATAGTAAAATCTGAAATAACTAGTAAGCAGTAAGGGACCAATAGATATCAAAAGAATTAGTGAGAGTGATGGGGCTGGGTTTTTGACTGAATGCAGAGATATTTACAGTGGTTGTCAGAAGCTCAGGTTAAGCTTTCATTTGTAAACCACATATTTATTTATAAATTTGGTAGAATTTTTCTCATGTTCCAGGACAGAAACCTAATAAGCATAAGACTTCTCATTCTTTTTTCTTCAATTCCAACACAGCTCAGAGATGTAACAGACAGATTTGAGAAATACTCAGAACAAAATCAACACTATGTGCTGAGGGACTGGATGTTGTGTTTGAAGGAGAAAAGATAAAGATGGTGCCTGGGTTTCTGGCTTAAGCACGTGGGTGGACCACTGACTGAATAAAGAATACATCATGGCCGTTTAGGGAGTTAAGTCTTGGACATGTCTGAATTAGAAGCTGAGATGTCAAAGTGACAACTGGCTCTATGGGTCCAGATTTCAGAAGGTAGCTCTTGGCAGGAGACTAAAATTTGGAGGTTGTCACTTATGTAGTATTTGAAGCTATGGGAGTTTGCCAAGTAGAGAATATAGAAAGAGGAGGCAAGAAGCAGCACAGGACCAAGTTCCTAGGAAATCCAACAATTAAAAGCCCATTTTTATAGGTCAGATAGGGGATGAAGGTCCAAAAAAGGAAGTGAGAGGAAGCTGCCTAAGGAGGAGGAGAAGCCTGGAGAGTGTGTATAAAAGTGTTTCTAGAAAGGGGTCATGACCAACTGGATCCAATGCTGCTGTTGTAATACATGAAGGAGCTGCTTTTTGGAGTGATGGATGGAAATCAGGCTGGAAGAGGTTAGGGAGGGGTAAGAGTAAGAATGATAGTAATGGAAGCAATGCTTTCAAGATGTTGCCCAGGAAGGGTAGGAGAGAGGCGAAAGCTTGAGGGGTATGGAACTTCAGGCTGGAACATACTTGAACAGGTTTACAAGCAATGAAGACAAGAGAGAAAAGGGGAGGGGAGAAGAGGGAGAGAACGGGAATGAATGAATATGAATGAGAATAAAGGAGAGAATAAGAGGTAGCAGATCCCTTGAAGGGGAGGGGATTCAGAGCAAACAAGAACAACCTTGTTAAGAGCCACTTCCTCTATCATGACAGGAAGGCAATGAGGACTGGATACAGCTGCAAATAGGTTTATAGATGTGGTCTGGGACGTCCAGAGAGTTCCCAGATGATGGCTTTTATTTTCTCAGAGAAGGGGGAAGAAAGGTCATCTGTTCAAAATGAGATGAATGAAGGAAACGTCAGTTTTGAGGCTAGTGAAGGAGGTTTGAAATAATCACTGCAGACTGTGAAGAACAAGTTGAAAAGAGAAACATGGTTATTTTTTCTTGACATGCTCCAACTAATAATGGCAACAGCTTGGGGGAGAGAAGTCAGTTAGGAAACGGCAAGTTACTCACTGGCTGTGAACGATATCATTTTCATCAGAGAAAAAGACCACAAGATACAAAATTAGAACATTTGGCAGTTCTTTCTCAAGCTCATTATATAAAATTTTAGTTCAGAACAGTTGCAGCCCAGCAATTCCACTTCTCGGTGAACTGAAGTTAAAACAGGTACTCAAACACACACATGTACACCCATGTTCACAGCGGCACTATTCACAACAGCCAAAAGGTGGGAACAGTCCAAATGTCATCAACAGATGAATAAACAAATCCTGGTCCATCCATACAGTGGAATATTATTCAGCCATAAAAAGAAATGAAGTACTATATAAGCCACAACATGGATGAATTTGAAAAACATTACACTAAGTGAAAGAAGCCAGATGGCAAAAGGTCATATATATTATATGATTCCATAGAAGTGAAATATCCAGAATTGGTAAATACACAGAGACAGAGCTCAGATTGGTGGCTACCTGGAACTGGGGGGAAGTCACTGCTTAATGACTACAGGGTTTTTTCTTGGGCTGATGAAAATGTCTTGGAACTAGATAGAGGTGTACTTGCACAACATTGTGAATACATTAAATGCCCCTGAATCGTTCACTTAAAATGGTTAATTTTATGTTGTGTGAATTTTACCTCAATGGAAAAAACGGAACAGTTGGCAGGGCAATTGACTTTAAGAAACGAATTACTCAATAATCAAATTTCTTATTTCCCACCCATCGCTAGCTAGCCCCCCTCACCATCATAATTCCATTAACCACCAACGGTGACTTCATCTTTTAAGGATTTGATAACTACAATAACAGCTATATATTATATCATATTCCCTGTCACACCAAATTCTAGGTTTTGTTGGTTTTCTGGGGGCCTCTAGTTCCCCTTCTAGATCTCATCCTTATAGTCTAGCACCTTCTACAATGCTCACCATACAGAAGTTTTAATAAACATGTTTTACTTAATTTTGCACGGTATACTTACAAGTATATAACTGAGTTACTATTTTCTAAGGAAAAAGAATTCTAGCCAAATTTAAGAATAAATCACCAAGAGGATTTTGTATGGGCAAGTGATTATCATGGGACAGAACCAACACTTGTCTTGCTTAGTCGTATGACTTTGAGGCTTCAGATATTTCTGAATTGATGTTGGTGGTAGAACAGAAGACAAAATCTATTTATATTGTTTCAAAGGGTAAAAGAAGACTGAAAAAGGGAACACTAAGGGCAAAGGAGTAAAGAAGAGCATGAAAAACTGGTAGACAGTAATTTCTTTTCATCTCCATTTACAGTTAATGTGAAATTTAGGCTGCATTAGAGAAGCGTACAAGCACTTAAGCACTCTCGTAGATGATAAAAAGTAGCAACCGAAGATTACAGACTTTGGGTTGTATTTTCAGGGGTCTAATTTGCCAATTATAAAATAAGGTTCTTCTTCAAGTAATTTAAAATAATGAAATGCAAAGAGGCCAAAAATAAAATGGTGGTTTGTCCTATAAGAGCCACGCTATCTGCATTGATTAAGCAAACTCCCGTCAACACTCCTGTCTGAAGCCAAAGCAGAGTTAACACAGTATGCACATAAATCTAAACCTCTGACACTACCGAGCGCAAACAGCATTCTGATCAGGAATTTTTATATTGTGATTATTTTCCATTTAGGAAAAGGAGAGACAACATTAAGTTAATTTAAAAAAAACTGCGCAAATCAGTGTTTGAAAGTTAGGCCTTAGACTACCTAGGAAATACTGCCTTTCATCCAATATCAGAAAGTCTACTGCATCCTTTGAAGTCCACTGGGGTGAGGGGTGCCGGGGAAGAGGTAGGTGATACAAACTGTGGAATTCTAAACCACTGTCCCTTGCTGGTAGGGAGGTCACAGTCAAGAATGCAACATTTATCCTCTATTAGGAATTAAAGAGCAAAAATGAAGTAAAAACTAAAAATGCTAGCAGTCCAGGCTAATGCACTGTAGGTTTCCTGCATTAATCTGCACCGTGAGGTCAGGAAGACAATGTTTTCAACACTCAGCCTTGGAAATTTACAGGTACTCTGATAACTCTGTGGTTGGCTGCTGCTTCTGTTTCCATGGAAACAGGCTGCTAAAAATGGGGCATGTTTCTTTAAACTGATCATACCTTCACACAAATTCCCCTCTCCTTTTTGTCAAAAGTTGGAATGAATTAAGTATGCTTCTCATGGTATGACAACGTGATGTCAAGCCAGGGGACCTGGTACAGAATAGCAGGGATAATGTTAGCCTGTGGCAGACATACAGAAAGATATTATACATACCTATGTGCATCTAAAAAAATCTCACTTGGTTAAAAAGTAGTGGAAATAAATTACACAGTGGAATAAATGGAAGTATAACACAAATAATAGGCATTGCAAAAGTAAAATCATCCACTTAAATTGCCTGATCACCAGCAATGTAAAGAGCTTTAAAAAAAACCTGATTTGTTTTTTCAGACAATTAATTTTTAATCTGTAGGACCATGCTGGTTCTATACCTGAATGTCTAGATTTCTTAACCCTCCATGTTTCCAAAAGAAGATAATGTTTATTTTTCTTATTTTGGGGGTAATCAAAAAGTCTACATTTTATTGCTGCATTAGAATTTCAGTGTGCAGCTATAGGCAGAGGTGCTGACAGCTTTTTTTTTTTTTAATCTTTATTGGAGTATAATTGCTTTACAGCGTTGTGTTAAGTTTCTGTTGTACAACAAAGTGAATCGGCTGTAAGTATACATATATCCCCATATCCCCTCCCTCTTGTGTCTCCCTCCCACGCTCCCTATCCCACCCCTCTAGGTGGTCACAAAGCACCGAGCTGATCTCCCTGTGCTATGCAGCTGCTTCCTTCTAGCTATCTATTTTACATTTGGTAGTGTATATATGTCAATGCCACTCTCTCACTTTGTCCCAGCTTCCCCTTCCCCCCTGTGTCCTCAAGTCTGTTCTCTACGTCTGTGTCTTTATTCCTGCCCTGCCACTAGGTTCATCAGTACCGTTTTTTTTAGATTCCATATATTGCGTTGTGCTGACAGCTTAAAGCTCTTTCCTAATCCCTCTAAATTGGAAAAATGTATGTTGTATAAAAGATTCTGAAATGCCTTAGTGTAAATTCCTAAGGCAGTTTCTCTGAATAAAAAGACAATTAACAATGAAACAGGAAAACAGTGGAATATTATTTACCTCCAGTTTTTCCCAGAATAGTAAGCACATGCTACTCTCTTGAGGTCATTTGATCCTGGCTCAATATCTTGGTGTTTTTCTTCCCATTTTGTGGATTCAGGAATGGGACATACATACACACACGCACACACACACACACAGAGTTGACCCTTGAACAACATGGCTTTGAACTGCACAGGTCCACTTACATGTGGACTTTTTTTTCAATAAATATAGTACCTGTATTTTCATTTTACAGATCTTTAACTAAGCGAAGGGGGGGGAAGTTTGTGTTTGATTAGAGATCACGATACGTAGAATCAAAAGAATTAGGGTCTGAGTCCTGATTCTACCCAAACTGTTTTGGTTTCCTGCCCTTGGTTGAGTCATTTGTCAATTCCTTTGTTTCTGAGGCAGAGATAGCAGTACTCGGATTTGTGACTGCGCATGGCGGGGGGTGGGGCGGGGGCGGGAGGCCGGCGCCCTTAACTCCCACGTTGTTCAACGTTATATATGTATACCTACACACACATGTGCCAATTTGCCCACAAAAACATAAGGAGAACAGAGAACTTGTGACACAACTTGTGTGCGATCCTAATGTCAGAGCAACTGTGCATGATGATGCAGATCAAAGGATGAGCTGCAGTTGTTCAGGCCAATGGGGTGGGGATGGGGTGGGGACGGGTGGGCAGGGAGAGGCCTTCTGGGAGAGAACAGCTGCGGAGGGAGAGAGAAGTGGCGCAGAGGCAGGGCCTCACTTGCTGAAGGCGGCCAGAGTGTGGGCGGAGATCAGCTGGGCAGCTCTATCTCTACTTGAGTCAAGACTCCTGTTGAGATTCTATTTGAGGAAGGGGACCTGGATAAGGGTGGGGCTGTGGTGAAACAGTGCTGTTGAGAAATGAAATATTTTTGGGGTAGAATTGACAGATTCGATAACCAGATTTGGTGACAGGCTATGAGGAGAAGGTCAAGGAAGGTGTCAGGGATCACTCCCATTTTGGGTTCCTGCCGTGAGCTAATGGGGGGAAGGAGGTGCCACTGACCGAAAGACAGGAAACCCTGGAGGAATGCGCTTCATGGGAAGAAGTAAGGGGCCTACTGGAGCCGTCAGGGATGCAGATGACCGTGCAGGCCTGAAGCACATGAGAGGCGCCTGGCGCTCACAGTCGGGGATCCTCACTCATTTGGACCAGAGCACACAGAGGTTTCTTCTGCTATCTCTTTTATGTGTGTGTGTGTTTTAACGTCTATATTATCATTCAGTTTCCCACTTTCCAGGCTGTGAGCTCCTTGAATGCCATTGCTTATAGAGGTTTACAACTTCCAGCATGATGCAGTGGAGAAGCACTCAAATTTCTGCCAAATAAAATGATTTCCAATAAAAAGTTAAATTATATAATTTCATCTCAAAGGCAGCATATACCCATTTTTAAAAGACACTGAATTACATCTGGGAAAAAGAATCTTCTACTTTTTCCTTCATACCTGTATGTTATTTGAATTTATTTTAAGGACCGTATCTTACACTTCAAATTTATTTTTAAAAAACCCATTAATTTAGCAATACCTCACTTGTACAACACTTTCAATTATGTAGAACACTGGCAGAAAACAAAGAAAGAAGAAGTTCCCAAAGAAATAAAAATAGATGTTGCAAAGTTCACGTGCTTTACTTATAGAAGAAGGCTGGGTAGCATTCTCTATTTTAACTGCTTATTTCTCTGCTTCTCCCAGTATGACTCAATAAATTTTAGTTGAATCAACAACAGAATCAGGATTCCACTATTACATTTTGTTTATTTGTTGCTTACTTTGAAGATTAGAAGCAGCGAGTCAGAGAAGGGAAAAGCAGCCGAACGTGGCAGATGACAAAAATCAAATAATAAACAATGATTCTAGTAATCTAGTAATGATCTAGGGATCATTCTGTGCATGGGCAAACGGTTTTATACACCTCAACAATGACTTAAGGCACCAATACATTACATACAATACATTTCGGGTTAGCCATTAATTTATAATTGAATTTTAAATTATATCTGAAGGTAATAGTTCAAACGACATTGTTTAAGAAGGCAGAGAGGGGTATAATATTCTTCAAATACTTATTACATAATAGTAATGTATCTTTGAGATGCAGGACACTGGGAGTGAGGTAGAAAAATCATCCAAACAATGACACTATCTCCAAGAAATATTATGGTCTAATAGTGAAGATAGTACAGACACATACCACAGTAGCAAAAGGTGACATGCCATAAAAAGATGCAGAGCAAGTTACTGGGAGTATATGATAGAGAAGAAATTATTTTTAGCTGATAGGATCAGGTGACTTTCTTTAGGAAATGGCACAGGGATTGGGTTTTAAGAGACTCTGGACCTGCAAAGCTGGGGTGAGCAGCTTTCCAAGAGAACGTCCAGCAGTGATGGAAATGGTTCATAATCTGCATGGCTCTATACAGAAGCCACCAACCAGGTGTGGCGTCTGAGTAACTGAAATGTGGAGAATGTGGCTGAGGAGGTAAAATTTTAAAAACTTCACTTCATTTTTAATGATTTTAAATGTAAATCTGAACAGCCATATGAGGCTAATGGACAGTGCAGGTAGAGTATGTATGAGATAATTTCTGCCACTTAGAAAAGTTTTGGTGCTTTAATAAAGGTATTTATTTAGTCTATTTTCCCTAGGTTGAACTGCTCAGAATATCTCAGACAAATGTGCATTTTTTCCATACATAGATCTCCTATAGCCATGTCCCAGCGCACCACATTAATCCACTCCGCTGTCTATGATGCAGTCTGCCTAAAACTTTCACATGCTTTATCGCAACTGTTACTACCCAGTCTATGACAGAATTGGGAATGTGGTTCCCCAAAGCAGTAGCTCTTCTCCCCACCAGCCATGGCTGAGCCACACAATAAAAGGAGCCCAGATCCCCGAGCCATTTCTTAGAGGACGGCTGACTAGGATAGCTGCCCAACCCACCTGGGACTATGTTTTGAGCAAGAAATGCGCTTTGATTGGTTAAAACACTGAGTTTGCGGGTTGTTTGTTAGAGCAGGTAGTTTAGTCAAAGTCATTAATACACAAGCCAGTTTTCTTTCTTTGGTGTTTCATTTTCACCATTAGAGAGCTCCGTATATTGAACATCAATTTTTCCTCTTTAAATTGATTTGCTACATTTTGTCTTTGATAAATACGGGATATAACTAGCTGGTAGCACTGGCATTATGATTCATCATCTCAATAACGCTTCATATTAAACCATTTATCTGAATTAAACATCTCAATTTATTTGATTTTTCCCTCAAGTTTCATGATTATTAATTTGTAAGTTTTCAAGTCAGTGATTTGTAATATCCTTTAGTTGTTAGAACCAGAAATTAAATTTAAATCTCATCTGTGATGAGTGCTATTAAAAAACGTTCTAAACCTTTTGTGGATAAGTCAAAAGTTGAGATTCCCTACTGCTGCTTTGACAAAAGAAACTAGTCTAAGGAAAATGTCCTATTTTGAAGTTGATCAGAATTCATGCCATTTATTGCTATTTCTCACCTGAAGCAGAAAATAATTAAATTCTCCAACTATATATGTGGGTTGGTATTTATCAAAAAGTTTACATAAGCATTAACAAAACTGTGAGGAGATATGCTTTATTATCCAAAGAATTCTCTGGTATGTAGTGACAACTATTCACAGGCGATTGACACTTGGAACATTTTTCCCTTAAATTTTCAATAGGTATTACTAAATTTTCTTGTTAAGGTGTCACATAAACTTTGAAACCTATGATTATCTGCTTACAAAATCTGTTTTTCCCCCTAATAATAATTTCAGCTAATTAGCACTGTCAACAATAACAGGAATTCTAAAATGTCCCCAAATAAGCAAGAACTAGAGCAACTACTTGAGAAGCAGAGGAGACCTCCCACCCCTCGCAGCAGACACCATCACAAACGCCAGGGACCCGGCTGTGTTGCTACGATTAGAATGGAATGGACCAAAATCTATCCTTCCTTCATTACCTGAAAACTTGTGATTCAGACACTGCCACAAATGAGTGGAACACCAAATATTATTCATGTGAAAGACAGTATTTTAAATTAGTATCCCTTAACACGAGGCATAAACCATAGACATGACTAAATAGTCAGAAATTTGTCTTTTGACAAGACAGCATAGGATCTAATTAGACTCTGGGGCATTTTAGCATTTGAACATTGCTGCCATATCAATAAGCTTTCACAGATTAATAAAACTGACATATGACCCAGGACCTAGCAGCAGGAGGAGCTCAGCAGTGGCCTGTCCCAAGAGTCTGATAAGGTCACCGCTGGTGCTCATCTGCAGGCAGGGACTGTGACACACTGAATTCCAGGAGTTCAACCCTGCAAAGGAACGTAGTCATTTTCAGAGGACGCCAAGGAAAAAAAGCAGCTTTCTGCAAAATTTCTCCTATTTTTTCTGTTCTAATTAAACTCTGGTCTAATCCTCTTTCGGTGTCACTACCTTTGAGGTAACAGATCACCTTTGATGTCTCTATTTTTTTTTTCCCCCCTCAGCCCTATCGCTAGCAAAAATAAGTAGAAATACAGTCTGTTGAGATAGAAAGCGAAGCCTAGTTCAAGGCAACTGTGCTGAGGTAGATGAATTTTATCATCCAGTCATTTCTGTGGAGTGTTTAAAAATATGAAAGTTCTCTCCCTGTACACCTCTTTATACTGATGAATTTACATGACAGTAAGATATATAAACACTTCTCTACTTTGTCAATATACACGAGATTTTAAAAATTAAATTTTAAATAGAAGTTAAAAGTAAAGGGTTAAAAAAATAAGAAGAGGGATGGCAAACCGGCATGAAACTGGGTATCTCATAAAGACACTATGAAGTAGGTATTGTTTATCTTCATTGTACAAAGGAGGAAATTAAGGCTTAGAGCAGTGAACTTGTCTAGGGTCACAGAGCTAGAAAATGGGATTTGATCCCAAGTATATATCACTTCAGAGAGTCCATGCTCTTGCTTTGTGACATTATACTACAGCACAT
Organism: Balaenoptera acutorostrata; assembly: GCF_949987535.1. Taxonomy (NCBI): domain Eukaryota; kingdom Metazoa; phylum Chordata; class Mammalia; order Artiodactyla; family Balaenopteridae; genus Balaenoptera; species Balaenoptera acutorostrata. The sequence continues at coordinate 27,128,869 of NC_080078.1, forward strand.
GTATAAATTCAAAGCATGGTCACAACTGTTCGGGAAAGAATCGATACATTATGTAATCATCTCAAGGCAGTTTTGCCGTTCCTGTTGATAATTCTCCTATCCTGTTTTTATATTTTTAATTCTTGCTCTCTATACACCTTATCATACTGTTGTTATAACATCTTTTTATTTCTCCAATTGCATTTTCCTCCACTTTTCCCAGTTTTTCAAGTAGCGTAAAAATTGTTAAAAATTTATGTTAATAGGAGCTTAACACTAGAACTTGACTTAAATGATACATAGATAATCCCCTTTTTAAGTTAATGATTTAAAAAAATTAAGTTCCCCTCAGTGAGTCTCTAGAACATGCCCTAGAAGCTCTACCGGTGTTGATTTTACGAGAGTCTACAAGATCTGCAGCGCACAAGCGGGGGCGACCCCGCCGTCTGGTTCCTGGCAATAGCTATTGATACTTCATTGTGTGTCCTTTGTTTCCATCTACATGTTTTTTTCAACCAGTACCCAAAAGAAGTTCAACTCCAATAAGAAAACAACTATCGTTCCTTCTTCTTATTGTTTAAATATGCAACAATCTGTCATCACATTCTCCTTTTCTAAATGTATGAAAAAGAAAAGAAGGAATATCATTTTGGAAGAAGCTCAAACTGCTGCTTGGGCAGATAACTATATTTACTGTCTGGGTCTCCAGAAGATGAGGAAGAGCCAGTGGAGAGGTGAGGGGGCAGCTGATGGTTACTGTGGGGGGTTTTCCTCCCAAAGAACACTAGAAAATCAAATTTCAAATTAAACAAGCATCGAGAGGGGTGACTTTCATATCTCAAATTCAGAAAAAACTTATTCTCTGAAGATTCTGAATTTCTTACTCCATGGCCCCTGGTCTCCTGCTGCTGTAGTAAAGCACGCTGGGCACTGGTCTTGCCACACTTCAGTGTACCAGGACACAGGACAGCAGTGCCCGGAACTTTGGACATTTTCTTAAATCAGTCAGGGAGGTACCTGCGTGGTGGCCACTAACAATCACTGACAGCATTCTTAAGCTTACTCTTTGCTTTGTTAAAAAACCACAAAACTACGCAACGTGCCTAAAAAACAAAACAAAATGATGGTGCAATGTGCATTATAACCAATTAAACCAATCGTTTAAAGATACAATTAAGAAAGAGCTAGCTACCTTCCTGCTTTTAAACAATAAAAAACCATAAACATGTTAAATGGAAAAAAAAATCATTTCCCTGGAACTACGTGTTCGTCAATGTAAAAGAAGCAGGGTTCTGCATAACACTGGAAAGGAAATGGCCTCTCCTAAAGTTGGGTGGGGGGAAGCAAAAAAATTAGAGGACATGAGAAAATCGACAAAACGAACCTGGCAGGATTTCACCGAAATGAGGACTGGCTTCGTAAGTCCCCTTACTCTAGCAATTACTGCCACCTCCCTGGAGTCCTATCAGTTAGTGAGTCTTCAGAAAGAGCTACCAAGAACAGCCTTAAGCTTTCATTTCAAAGAACTGAGAGCGTGTAAGGTACGTGAGTGGACAGAGAGCAGACACACGGCATGGGAAGCAGACACACACGCTCAGCCTGGTGGACGAGAGCATGAATTTGGCAGTTCTGCCCCTGTCCACAGACAGACTGACCTTCCTTGAGACTTTTCTGGTTGCTCCCTTCAAGGCATTCCTTTTCTTTTAGTGGCTCGAAATCGCCAGCAGCTAAAATCTCCGGGAAGCCCTGTTGCTGCTTCTTGGAGCTATCGATCATGGTGAGAGGCTTCTGGAGACAGGCAGCATCAAGCAAGAGAAAAGCTCAATCTGCCAAACAGCAGAGGCCAGCGCTCGCAATCCTCTGGTCCCTGGGTCCTGGGTGCCTCCTCACAATACCCCGATCAGCGGGCAATTATGTCTTTAAGCAGCTGAAGGAGCTGTTACCCTTTAGTTGCCAGCTGGACCTGCAAATCGACTCCTGCTGCTGCAAGCCCGAAACTCTCTCCCACGTTGGGAGGCAGAGCCACGGAAGCACGATGATGCTGAAATCCCACCCCTTTTCCCAGCCAGCCCAGCTTCCCCCGCACTGGGGACTTCAATCTGCAGTTTGATGGTCCGCGTCATCTGACAAACACTGACTCAAGCAGTTAAAAATAAATCCTCTAGTTGTTAAAAGAGAAGACTTTGCTGATACCTTAGAAGACAAATTGCTGCCTGTGGTCTCTCTCTGGCTCTCTATAAACACAGCCACAGGCTGTGGAAATACTTTCTATCAGCCAGCCAAGCACATCCATTACTCATTAAGTTCTCCAGCTAAACAAACGGCGGTCTAGGGCACCCGAAGGAAGAGGGTCTTATCTCAGCAGAGGCACCACACTGAATAAACATGTTACTAGCATATCTGGATAAAAACAGAAGCATGTCACCACCACACTGCTTTCGTGGTGTGCTTTTTGCCGTTCCCGGCTCTCCCAGGCACAGCCGGTTCTCTCTGTCACAGGGAATGCCCGTAACTGCAGCTTTCTGCCTTCGCCAATGCAGACCCGGGCGGCAGTTCTCCTTTGTGCCGCTAGTCGGCCGAGAGAGTTAACATCGCCATGATTGTGCTAAGGAAGAAAATCTCCTCCCCTGTATTAAAGGCAGACACTGAGAGCTTCTAGTTCATAACAGGTTCCACCAGCAAGCAGCCAAGTTTAATTTCACGTGAGCTATCAACAACAGGCACCGTTTCCCCAGGTCACTGGCTGCCGCCCACTAGGCACAGGGACACTGCCTGAAGGAAATCTGCAGGTAAGGCAACTCCAGGCAAAGTGGAAATGCCTGCTTTCATACACACCAAACATCTGTCTGTCTACAGCTGTAGCCAAAAGAATCTGATTTGCATGGTTTGAAGTATGCTCCTTTGCAAAGAGGTCCCATAAAACCCATTAGAGGTTGTAAGAGCAGGAGACTGAATCCTCCTCCATGAGAGATCTGCTTTTGCTTTGTTCACTTTTTAAATAATCAACATCTAACAGAGTGCCTGGAATATTAGGGAGTTCTCAACAAATACTTGTTGCATGACTAAGTGAATGAATGAAAGCAGAAGATAATACTCAGAGCTCTTCTTTTGATAATACTCAGAGTTCTAAAGAAGTCCTAGGTCAGTGACCAAGAGTCACTAATTTTCAGATGAACAGCTACGTGTTCTTTAAAGGAAGCACATTTTCTCTTTAAAAGAAAATACACACATACACTTTGAATGTGCATGTGACATGATCCTTTTGTGGGATAAAGAAAGGCTTACATTTTTACAGCCAGAAAAATCAATATTCTCTTCATCATATAACAGAGATGGGGACTGGGTGAAGATTCTTTCCTTTGTCCCTGGTTCCAAGGCTGGTGTGCACTAAATCTGTGCTGTTCTAGAAAGATAGTTATCTATCCTTCTCCAGCGTCTCTCAAGAATGGGATTACACAACACATGACATGCTTCTTGTCAACTGAAATTCCTTCTGAGGCAATTTAAGTCCATCGTTGGTAGTCTAAACCCCTGCAGGAACAAACTGCGACGACTTTAACACACTTCTCAAAAAATGCCCTCAAATGCTCTGCTACTATTTCTGATCCTAAGGCCTCCATTCTTCTAAATTAACTGTTCCTACACCTTTAAAGGAGTAAGGAAAAAACCCATCATTTTCTGCGGACATTCTTTGGGTCGGTCTGCAGAAAGTTTTGCCAAGTTTATCTCATTTAACCCCTAATAGCCCTTTGTGATCACTATGATTATTTGTACATTCTAGACATTTTACAGACCAAGACCAAAGTCACAGAGCTTGTAAGCAGCAGATCTGGAATTCAACCAACATCTTAGTTCTCCAAAGCCCACATCTTTTTTCTATGGCATTGCAATGCCTGCTGTCTTCTGAAACATGCTCCATTTCCAGGCTTTAGTTTGATCTTGGGACAGGTTTAAGAGCAGAGACCATTACTTTCATTGCCTTCAGGTAATTCTACTCCTGGTGAGGGAGAAGGAAGGCAACATAATCATACTAGAGTGCTTTTATGAAAGCAATTTAACTTTTCCTGAAATAATAACAACAGCAGCCAACTTTGTTTAGTGCTCTATACAAAGTTGTAGTGCACAGCACAGTCTAAGTGCTCTTCATATATTATCTCATTTATTCTGTTGACAGACCTGTGAGTTCAATGTTGTTATCCTAATTTACAGATGAGAAAACTGAGGCACAGGAAAATCAAATATTTTGTCAGAGATCACACATCTCATAAGTGGTAGCCAGGATTCCAAACAGGCAGCTTGGTTCCAGAGCCTACATTTTTAATTGCTTTGCAAAAAGAACAACAAAAACAATAAACCCCAACATTCTCCTTTTCAGGATGTTGTTTATAAAATTGTACCCAATTTTTTGGCCACAAGTTTAGAAACCTGAGTAAATACAGAGCTACACCATCCATTTAAAAATTCTTTATTGGCCATGTGTATGTGTGTGTGTGTTTAGTATGTTAAAAAGTAATACAATTCTCTTTTAAGGATCCTCTGTAGTCTTATTATTTTTGTTTCTGATAAATATAAAAGATCTCAATAAGGAAACATTTTCTGGCTGTAGATTTATATTAAAAGTCTTGCCTCTGTAGTTTTGAAAGGCAATAATAATTTCTCTAGTGGTGAATATGCTTAAAAGAACATTTATTTTGCTATTTTAAAAAATTCTGAAATAATTTCAAATTCAAAAAGCCTTTTTCCCCTGAACCATCTGTGAGAAGGCTCTGACACGATACCCCTCTTTACCCTAAGTGCTCTGGTTTATAATTCCTACAAACAAGGCTATTCTCCCACATAACCGCAATATGACCATCAATATCATGAAATTAACCCTGATATATCACTGCCACCTAATCCACAGACTCCATTCAAGTTCTACCAGTTGTCCCGACAACATCCTTTATAGCAGAAGGACCCAAACCAGAATCACATATGGCATCGAGTTTTCAAGTCTCTTTAGTTTTCTTCCATCTTGAACAGTTAGTTCCTCAGTCTTTCTTGATATTTCTTTCTTTGACTTTTGAAGATTACAGGCTGGTTACTCGGTAGAGTTACTCTCAGTTTGAGTTCGTTTGATGTGTCTTCATGATTACATAGCAGTCGTGGCAGGAATATTTTTGGCAGGAAACCACAGAAGCAATGTAATGTGTTCTTTGCATCCCATCAGGTGGTGTACAAATTCAATTTGTCTCATGGCTGATGATGTTTATTTTAATTTATTAAAATGGTATTGGCCAGGTTTCTTCACTGCAAAGTTAATTTTTCTCTCTGTAATTAATTATTTCATGGGGCTGAGTTATTTATTACTAGAATGACTCCAAATGATGATTTTGAAAATTCTATCATTCCTTCTACATTTATTAGTGGCACATCCTACTGTAAGAAAAAAATTCTCTTTATTCAGTTTACATTATCTATTTATATCAGCATGGACTCAGCGACTCCTCCTTCTTTCAATGGGTTATAACATGTTCCTATCATTATTCATTTTGATGCTCAAATAATTCCAGATTTGGGAATTCCAGTGGGAATCCCTTTGAGCTGGCTTCAGCGTCTTATTGTTCTGAGCACTTTGAGCACTTTCTTACTTTTTGGCATAAGATGTTCCAGGCTCACCTTTTACTTTTCCTGCTCTGTTGAGAAACCAAGCTAGGTGTGCTCAATGCTATTCGGGTGTCACTGTTCCCAGGCCTTTTCTGTAGTCAGAGGTAGGAAATATGTGTGAGTTTATGTCTCCGTGTGTGTAAACACAAACATATTTACATCTCTCACTATTAACAGATGTAAATACAGACCTATATTTAAGTATGTACATCTATATTTATATATATTGAAAACCATGAGTTCACCCCAATGCCTCCAATTCCAGTCCAACCCCACAGGGTCATTCTCAGTTTCTTTCTTTTCTATATTTGTAAATTCCTCCTCCTATAGTGAGAATCTTGTCCCATGGTCTCTGCCACCCCACTCATGGATACCCCGTTCACCTCATTACTGTCACTGCTGTAGCCAAACCTAAGGCAGATGTCTGCTCACCCACCGGCTCTGAAGCATGGCACTGGACTGCTGCCCCCACTCCCACGGGGCAGCTGCCTTGCTCAGCCCCACATAATGTCTCTTGGATTGAATTAGGGCTGGAGGGAGGAAGGAGACCTGCCTTCTCTCCTGGTAGGAGAAGCCCACAGTTATCATGTGAACTGCTTTCCGGTAGGTCTGCCTTTGTTCCTTACTAAATGTGCTACATCATCTTCAGTGGCACTTGGCTCTATTGTCACGAGTGGCATTTAACTTCAAATGATAGGTGATTAAATTCACTTTGGCTATGATAAATATGCTTCCACAGTGTTTGTGTCTACACTCAAAAGAGCTGTTTTAGTATGAAAGAGAGTACCATAAATCAAATCAATTTTCCCACTACCCCAAGCATAGATATTTAATAAGCGTGAGAAAAACTGTATGGCTTGGAGACTAGGAACAATCCAAGAAAGGCCTCAGGGAATCAGAACAGAAACAAACATGGCTCAAGGGACCTACACAAAAACCTGGCAGAGTCAACATACGTTCACAAAACTGCTGACGAGAAAGACTATCATTGTGATGATGCTGTGCTTCAATAAGGAAAAACCTGAGGATGTTACTGACTGGGCAATGTTCCGCCAACGTAAAAATACTCAAAAGTAATGAATAAAATAATTAGTAACAGAATGCAAAGAGACTGCTAAATACTAAGTACTGTTTGTACTTCTCCTGCAGCACTCCGGACCTCGGGATTGAGGAAGATGCCCTTTTCTTTTTGCCTTCCACCTCTTGGTGCTTTGGAACAGGTCCTCAGGTGACCATTCACTGAAGGAAATGCCGGCACTTTGGGGCTTCCTTCACACAGTCTGAGCACAGTATTACAACACTTATGGAGTCGTAGTCAGTCAGATTGGACGCATTTAGGGAGAAAAATTTCAGTCCAGGTTACACCTAAATTTTTTTCCTAAGGGTGTCATATTTTCAGTAAAATACATATTTGATCCTTAATTTTCTCCTTTTTAACATTACAAATGCCACTATAAAATATATCTTTAGACAAACTAAATGGAATGGTAAATTCCAGTAATTTCATAATTATTAAGCCCAATTTGATAATACTGATAATTTTAAATATTTTTTGTAAACAAGGACAAGTACAGAGTGCTATCTGTGAAATCAGACAGCATATCTTAAAAGTCCTTCATTTTTACCACTGTTTAAATACATGGATATTGAATAGTACTGCAGATATAAAGAGATTATGGAAACGACTGTTTCATGAGGAGGGATACATTTTTCTAACACTTCTAAGATAAGATTTTGAAAGAATATCAATGATTTGAGCAACTAAGTATTGTAGCATAACTGAACACTACAACAGGGCCAAACAGCCTGATAGTTTCGTTTGTAATCTGTGCTTATCATCATCTTTCATCCTAGAATGCAGCCAGGACCGGCACGGAGGCACTTCCCTCCTGTGTTTGCCTTATCCTCTCTGAAGATGTGAACGGCAACCCTGGCAAGGTTTTTCAGGACTGAATTCGGACCATTAACCTCTTTGCTGATTAACCTCTGCTTACACTGAGGGGAGAGAACTTCCTTTGGGGCGGGGCAACCAGTGGGGGAGGCAGAGGACCTGCTTCCTAGCTCTTCCTCAGGCGGTCCTCACGTGACAGTGGCACCACTCAATCGCAGCATTCTGGCAGCATCTCAGTTACTGGTGTCCTTTGTCTTCTCCCCCCCACCCCAGGTCTTTAGTACGGATAATCAAGAGACGAGAGGATATACTTTATCAGCTTTGAGAAAGTCATCCAAATCCTTTCTCTACTTCTAAGCCTGAGAGTTACTTATAAATGTATAAATACAGACAACTGGCTGGAAGATTTACAACCAAGAGCCTTCCTTAGATTATATTTCTTCAAAGCAGACTTCCTTGAATTCTGAGTTATGGACTATAAGGGAGAATGCAATGACTACAGCTTTGAGGGTTTAGCACAGATGGGAGGAGTGACAAGTTAAGAGGATCGAGTCCTAGCGAAGACCGGAAGGCACATCATCCAGTTACGACCAGTTTGATGCTGAGGTCAGCGCCTGTAGCAAGGAAACTGACTACCATAGTGTTTCTTGACCTCTTTTACATCATAGCTCCTGACCCTTTTTAATATAATTTTAAAAATCACTTTCCATGAAATTTTAGTATCACAGATTTACTGTATGTATTTATGTACTCTATGTATATCTGTACATTATACATTAAAAAGATTTATTTGCCTATACCCCAAGAGCCAATTTTCATTCCTGTTGAGAACGCTTAATTTACAAGAGGGAAAGCCAGTATTTCCTATTTTGTTGAGGAAAAAAATAATAAGAATGAACTGTATGTAGGAAACCCTCAATGAGAAAATAACAAATGTTCACCATCTGTGATAATGGTTTTTAGATCACAAGTAAATTTAGCAGGATCTTGAGGATCTTTCTGACCCTCAGCAGCTCTGAGGGAAACACGTATCGATATTTGTTTTGTTAAAAAAGAAAGTGCAGCTCAGCTACGAAATGATGTGTTTTCAAGTCGCTCTGCTGGTGAACACATATCCTTAATCCTGGTTTTCTCACTCCAACATTCTTTTCACCAAAAGCAAAAGCCTGTGGGGTTTTTTTTTCCTGTTTACTAAACTGAAATGTGATTTTCAGAGGCATGTATTTAAGAAAAATTGGTAATTTAATTTCAGGGGGATATAAGATCACAGATGGATTTTATGAAGGTTAGAGCCAGGATGGTTTTGTGGAAGGAACACAACTTCAGGGTTAAACATAATTCGGTTGTGAGATCTATGAGGTCTTGGAAAAGTGGCAACATCTTTGTGCCGGCCGCGGCTGCCTCATCTATAGCAGTGCATTAACGATAACAATAGCAGTAGCTGTTTTCTGTGATTATAAAAATCAGGAAAAAATGCATATAAAATTCCTAGGACAGGCACAACTGGCACTCCCCAAACGGTGGAGTCTGTCGGGGCTCATTTCTGGAATGACCTCCTTTGTCTGTTTCCCCATGGCTGCTTGTCTGCTAGGCTTGCGGTTTCTTCGGCAAGACATACACACACAGACATAAGTGCAGACCACCACACTAATCACCACACCACACACATTCTGTTTTCCAACCCCACCCTCTGAGGCTGCAGCGGGGTGCAGATGAAGTTCATCATTTTTTGGTTTGGCACTTAACACCTTCTGGTGTCTTTCTACTACTTGAGATTTCATGTATTAGATTAAATTTGAAATTTTTATACTCGCAGAGAACCCTGCTGATACTTTTTCACTTAACTGGAATAATGAAATAGAAAAACCGCCCCAGGTGACTAATCACAGCCAAGTAATCAGCCATGGGCTCTGAGAACTGGGTAGAACAAACCCGAGGACATACTTTCAGGAATCCAAGGATGTCTTCTTGGATGAGTTCTTTGTGGAAAATTTTAAAATTTCGTGTTTTCATTTTGTTAACCTTGAAAAAAGAATCAAGTGTTGCCATATAAGAATGCAAAGTAAAGAGAGCTGGACCTTGTGGTGATGACATATTCAGGCCTAGAGAAGGCAAAGTGATAGCAGCCTGCAGCGGTCTGAACAGAGAAGGGGGTGGAAGAAGCGAGGCACCGTGGCAGGGGGCAGCACAGGCTTGAGCCTAGGCGAGAGCAGTGAGCACCACGGTCAGGTGTCCAGCAGTCACATTTATACAGAATTGCAGGAGTCACAGGAAATTAACACCGATTTGAATTTCATTAGCTTTGCAGATTTCTGTAAATAACATACAAAAGTGTTCTTGTTTTGTAGTTGTGTAAGTGCTACTAAGCACAAGTTTATACTTCTTTTACAGTTGTACCTAATTCCGCAACATTACACTAATAAACATTAAGTCATCTCCTACCTGTTCTTAAAAGGTCAGTACATTTCTTAAGTTTGTGAACCACTGCTTTACCGTATAACTCAAATGGGGAGAGGGGACCCGTTTACTCTGCTGCTCACCTTCCACAACATATTCCTGAGGTGAGAATTAAGCATTTGCCTTTGTTTACCTAATCTGACTGGGGATCCTATTTTGCCATCTTGAGAGTCATGACAAAAGGTGGAGATAACACCAAGCATGGCTTGAGAAATTAAGGAGGCAAGAGGACTATGCAATTTCAATATAAAATCATGTCATGCCCTCACCCCTGCTCCAAAATGTTTCCTTTATCTCTTATTGACTCTACTTTGAATTACCTGCGCCACTGTTCCAAAGCATCTCCATTTTCCTCAAGGCCACGCTACATAACTACCCTTATACCTTTCTCAGCAAGTAACCTGGGATACTAAGATTTATGAATATTGAGGTCTTCAGACATAAACTCCACTCCACCTTCCCACTCCCATCCCACCTCCTGTCTTTGAGGAAAAAGCAATCTTTTTTCTTGCAGAGGGTAATCCAGACAGGACTGTAGTTCTCTCCCACCTACTTACAAAATTGTGATCAATGAATGAACCTTCTCCGCGAGGATCCTTGTGCCCACTGAGATTGCACTGGCATCAACTGTCAACCCTAAACACCCACCACTGCACACAGAAACACACGTGCCCTACTTTGGATTCAGGAGCTTCTTGCTTTCTAAACAGCAATTCCTAAATGAGTTTTCCTTCTGCAGTTAAAATACCCTTGATGTTAAGATTATATGCTCTACTCAGGACGAAATCATCTCTAATTTTGTAAGTTAGGCTTTGCTGGGAAAACAAAGATTTTTGTTTGTTTGTTTGCTTGTTTTAAAGGGAAGCAATGGGCTTAGCCTAGACCTCAGGTAGGTCCAGCTCCAGACAATGCACTTAAAAACCAAAGCTGTCTCACTCATCCTCACATTCTCAGTGCCTGGGACACTGCCTGCTCAATTAATGGTGCCTGGATAAATAAAAGAATGTCACTCAACTGACTCACATTCATCCAGGCCTCTCCCTACCAATGTAAGTCTGCCCACATTTCTTATCTTGGCATTCAAAGCCACTGATGCTTTGTCTCCCACTTTCCTGAGGAGCGTTATTAACCCTCGACATGTTCCCTATGCTTCAGCTAAATCAAGCTTCTTTTACCTCCTGATACACTCTGAGTTTTCCTTATCTTTGCTCAAGTTTTTTCTTCTGCCTGAAATTCTCTATTTCTGCCCATGGAAACTGTACCCAAGCAAGAACTAGCTCCAGTATCAATCTGTTTCAGAAGCTTTTCAGGATGTCTCTCAACACCCGCAAAGAGTCAGATCGAACACTCATGATACCTGTCATGGGAGGACTCAGCCTTCTGTGAATAATAATGAAGATGATGACGACGCTGGTACTAACGTTTATGTGTCACTTACTGTGTACTGAAGTGCTTTATTTATACATGATGCTAAGCACTTCACATATACCCACTCAGTTTACTCTTCTCAATAACTCTATCTACTACTCTCTCCTTTTTATACTGGGGTACTGAGAGGTTAAGTAACTTTCCAGCTACACAGCTTTTAAGGAGTAGAAGATGGATTTGTAACCTAGGCAGTATGGATGCAGACTACTAGCTTTTCTCAGTGGGTTATGTGAGAGAATTAAGCCCTAATATCCAAAGGTATCCACTGTATAAAATGAATTAACTTCTCTCCTATGTGTCTAGAATGGTACTAGCTATGTCATCCTTGGGATAATTAAGAAAATAGTCACTCTAATCACATGTATAGGGATTAATTTTCTCACAGAACCCTGGATGAAAAAGAAGTTGTTTTAGCAATTTTTTTTTTCAATTAGAAAAGTAAAAAATATTGCATAGGTCTTAATCCTTGACAATAAAGTGTATTTACGAACAGCAAGTATCTCCATGTAAACAGTTCTGGTTGGAAGACCCAGAGGGCACTCCTCTGGGGGAGGGGATGCTTTTCACTGCTTCACTATGCTTTCTTTTAATGTGTCTGGATGTTCTTCGTATTCCTGATATCCCTTCCTCATCTTAGTAAACCTTACAATCTTCAAAAGCTGCAACTGCATCTCATTCATCTTTGTCTCCTATGAGAGCCATCCCAGTGTTTAAATCATGTTCACATGGTCATGTTTCTCTTTAATTAAGTAAATTCTTACATTCAGTAGTCCAGGCTAGTTGATAAGCACCTTCCTTACAGGAAACTAACAACTAACACTACCTGTTATATTTTTTTGGTTGTATCTGACAGGCATTTAAAAATCAAGATTACTGAGGTATAAAGACAATGAGATACACCCATTTAAAGTGTATAATTTGGTGAGTTTTGATGGAGGTATACACCTGTGAAACCATGGTCCCATGTGAGGTACAGAACATTTTCATCATTCCCAAAGGTTTCTTCTTGCCCCTTTGCAGTACATACTTCTGCTACACCCAGCTTCAGGTAATCACTGATCTGCTCTCTATCATTATGGATAGTTTGCCTTTTCCAGAATTGCAAGTAAATGAAATCATACAGTATGCAGTCTTTTGCGTTTGAGTTCTTTCACTAAGCATAATGATTCTGAGAGCCACCCATGTTGTTGCATACATCAGTAGTCAGTTCCTTTCTATTACTGAGCAACAATTCATTGTTGTATGGAGAGACCATATTTTGATTATCCATTCACCTGTTGATGGACATTTGGGTACTTTTCAGTTCTGAGCTACTATGAATAATTCTGTCATGAACATTTTTGTGTAAATCTTTGTGTATATAATTATACTCCTTTCTTTTGAATAAAGGCTTGGTCATATAGTAGGTATATGCTTAGCTTTTGAAACTATGGTTTCTTCAATAGAACTTTATTGGCAGCTTTATTTGTAATAGCCAGAAACTGCAAATAACCATCCATACATAGGTAAATGAATAAATAAATTTTGGTGTATCCATACAATAGAATACTAATCATCAAAAAAGAATAATAAACAACAATATGGATAAATCTCAAAATAATTAGGCTGAAGGAATGAAGCCAGACAAAAAAAAGAGCACATGATTCCATTTATAAAAAATTCTAGAAAATGCAAACTATAATCTATAGTGACAGAAAGCAAATCAGTGGTTGCTTGGAGACTGTGGTGGAAAGAAGAATGATTACAAAGGGGCATGAGGAAATTTTTAAGGGTGATGAAAATGTTCTTGATTATGGTGATATCAAAATTCCTCAAGTTGAATACTTTAAATATGTGCAATTTATTGTATGTCAGTTATACTTCAATAAATTTGTTTCTCTTAAGACAATGGCACTTGTGGAAACAGACAAATTCCTTGATGTGATATGATAACTTTGAAACAGTCTCTACTATTTACAAACTTTAATGCAGTAGAAGATTATTTTCCTGGGTGTCTGAACTCTGAAAACAACTGAGCAGCAGAATTGCTCTAAAGAATCTTAAGACAAAAACAAAAAAACAACAACCTATTAAAGTAAGTAAAATAAAATAAAATAAGTCCCATGTGTAATAACTGCGTTATTTCTCATGTGCATGCTAGTGGTGTGACCTGGAGTGTTGTGACTGATAGGCCTGCATGATATGGGTGGACTGATGTGTGTTACAGGTGAGGATGGTGAAGGGGTAGTGATCCTGAACATAGAAAACATAAAATTCAAGAGAAAAACATTTTACACGACAAAGGACATCTTTTAATGCTAAAAGCCGGATTCAACAATGAGGCTATAACAGCTGTGACTATGTACAAAACAACATAACTACTGTTATAAAACAAAAAGGACAGGAGATGCAATGTGACATAGACAAAAACACACAAATAACAGGAGACTCTAATCTCCCAAGCTCAGTACAAGACAGATGAAGTAGACAAAAAATAAGTAAGGATATACAAGGCCAAAACAGCATAATCAATAAGGAGATCTTATTGCTATATAGTGAACTTCACACCCTGATGACAGAGAAGACACCTTCTCAAAAAACATGGACTATTCAAAAAACAATCATATATTAGGTCACAAAGAAAACTCCAGTGAATTCCATAAAACAAAAAATATTATAAACAACACTCTGATGTCAATGTAATAACACTAAAAATTATTAATAAAATAAAAAACTAAAAAGTTTTGTCTACCTGGAAATTAATAACATCTTCTATTAACTCACAGAAAAGAGGAAAAATACAAACTGAAAAGAAAGAATTTTTTTAAGAAAGATAGTTTTGGGGGGTAGAATCAGAATCTATGGCAAATATTTAAAGCAGTGAGCAGAGAAAAATTCAAATCCATAAACCATTATATCAGTACAAATGAAAGAATGAAAATAAACTATGTGCCTCAGAGAAAAAAGATTAAAAAAACAAAGAATAGAGTCCTAGAGACCCTTGGGATGATATCATAAGATCATGCGCAGCTGGCGTTCCAGGAGGGCAGAGAGAGAATGAGGCAGAAAACATAACTGCAAATATAATGCCTGAAAACTCCCCAAATTTGATGAAATACATAAAGTTACAGATTCAAGAAACCTGGCAAACTTTCAAGTAGGATAAATTCAAGCACATACAGAAATCAATAGGCTTCAGATACATAAGCAAGCCGTTACAGAGCATAATAGTAGAGAAAACTCCATTAATAATAGCAAAAAGACAAAAACTCAGGAGTAAACTTAACAAGAAATGCACAAAACTCCTGAAAAACACAAAAGTAAGCTTGAACACATAGATAATCCTTGTTCATGAATAGGATAAAATACCACATTATTAAAATGTTGGTTGTCTCTAAGTTAATTTACACATTTAATGCAATTTCAATAAAAATAGCAACAGGCTTTTTAATTGAGCTAGAAAGGTGATTCTTAAGTTCATATGGAAAAAATAAAAACACCCAAGGCAAACCAGGAAAACACAGAAAAAAAAAAGTGGCACATAGGGGAGGAAGAAAGAGTCTGATTAGATAAAAATAAACTTGAAGTAGATCAGGGATGAAAATGTTAAAATAAAAAGAAATCAAACCATGAGTACTGTAAGTAAATACTGATGGGATCCTTGGACATAGGGGAAAGTTTTCTATGACCCCGTATCCAAATGCAATAAAAAGAAAAGACTGATAAATTCTCACCACGTTAAAAACAGAACAAAAACACTGAAGAGGAAGGGTTAATCTCCTTAATACATAAATAACTCTGTAAAAATGAAAGAGTTTAAAAACCTGACAGAGAAATGAACAGATAATTCACACTCTTCTCCGAAAAAAGATTCTGAAATGGCCCTTACGCATGTGAAAAGATGTTCGACCTTACTCATAATTAGAGAAGTGCAATTAAAGTTACATCAGATGCCAAAAAAGTATGACAACACATTCTGTAGGTGTGGCTGTGGGGGAAATGTTTATTTCTCACACATTGCTGATTGGGGTGCAAACTGGAACATCCCCTCGAAAGAGGAATTTAGCAATATCTAACAAAACTACAAATGCGTTTACCTTTTGACTCAGCAATTCCACATCTAGGAAGTTACCTGATGTGTATGTGTATGTATATATATATATATATATATATATATATATGCTGCTTACAAGAGACTTCAGATCTAAAGACACACAGAGATTGATAGTGAGGGGATGGGAAATGGTATTCCATGTAAATGAAAATGAAGAGATAGTTGGGGTAGCAATACCTATATCAGAAAAAACGGACTTTGAAACAAAGACTGTAAAAGGAGACAGAAAAGGACATTACATAATGATCAAGGGATCAATCCAATAAGAATAGATAACAATTGTAAAAATATATGCACCCAAAATAGGAGCACCTAAATATATAAGACAAATATTAACAGACATAAAGGGAGAAAGTAACAGTAACGCAATTAATAGTAGGGGACTTTAACATCCCACTTACATCAATGAACAGATCATAAAGACAGAATATCAATAAGGAAACACTAGCCTAAGAAACACATTAGACCAAATGCACTTAATAGATATAGGTACAGAACATTCCATCCAAAAGTGACAGAATACGCATTCTTTTCATGTGCACGTGGAACATTTTCCAGGTTAGCTCATATGTTAAGCCACAAAACAAGCCTTCGTAATTTAAGAAAACTGAAATCATATTAAGCATCTTTTCCGACCACAAACACATGAGACTAGAAATCAACTACAAGAAAAAACTGCAAAAAACCACTAACATATGCAGACTAAAAAATATGCTACTAAACAATCAATGGATCCCTGAAGAAATCAAAGAGGAAATTTAAAAATAGCTGAAGACAAATGAAAATGAAAACATAACAATCCAAAATCTATGGGATGAGCAAAAGCAGTTCTAAGAGGGAAGCTTATAGCAATACAAACCTACCTCAGGAAACAAGAAACATCTCAAATACACATCCTAACCTTACACCTAAAGGAAGTAGAAAAAGAACAAACAAAACCCAAAGTTAGCAGAAGAAAAGAAATCATAAAGATCAGAGCAGAAATAAATGAAAAAGACAAAAAAAAAAAAAAAAAAAGGAAAAGATCAATGAAACTAAAAGCTGGTTCTTTGAAAAGATAAACAAAATTGATAAACCTTTATCCAGTCTCATAAAGAAAAAAAGAGAGATGGCCCAAATCAATAAAAATCAGAATGAAAAAGGAAAAATTATAACCAACACCACAGATATACAAAGGATCATAAGAGACTACTGTGAGCAATTACATGCCAATAAAATGTACATCCTAGAAGGAATGTATGTACAAATTCCTAGAAATATACCATCTCCCAAGACTGAAGAAAAAGAAAATATGAATAGGCCGATTACCAGAAATGAAAATGAATCAGTAATAATAAAAACTCCCAACAAATAAAAGTCCAGGACAGATGGCTTCACAGGTGAATTCCACCGAACATTTAAAGAAGAGTTAACACCTACTGTCCTCAAACTATTCCAAAAAAATTGCAGAGGATTGCTTCTGAACTCTGTACCAATTTGTACCAGATTGCTTCTATACCAGGCCAGAATCACCTCAATACCAAAACCAGATGAAGCTAACACACACACACACACACACACACACACACACACAATTACAGGCCAATATCACTGATGAACACAAATGCAAAAATCCTCAACAAAATATAAGTAAACTGAATTTAACAATACATTAAAAGGATCACACAACATGATCAAGTGGGATTTATTCCAGGGATGCAAGGATAGTTCAATATTCACAAATCAATGTGATACACCACATTAAAAAACTGAAGAATAAAAATCATATGATCATCTCACCAGATGCAGAAAAAGCTTCTGACAAAATTCAACATCCATTCATGATAAAAGCTCTCAACAAAGTGGGTATAGAGGCAACATACATCAACATCATAAAGGCCATATTTGACAAGCCCACAGCTAATCTCATATTCAAGGGTGAAATGCTGAAAGCATTTCCTCTAAGATCAGGAATAAGACAAGGATGCTCACTCTCACTGCTTTTATGGAACACAGTATTCAAAGTCCTAGCCACAGCAATCAGATAAGGAAAAGAAATAAAAGGAATCCAAATTGGAAAGGAAGAAGTAAAACCATCACTGTTTGCAGATGACATGATACTATATACAGAAAATCCTAGAAATGCCATCAAAAAACTACTAGGGCTCATCAATGAATTTGATAAAGTTGCAGGATACAAAATTCATACAAGGAAATCGGCCACATTTCTATATACTAACAACAAGCTATCAGAAAGAGAAATTAAGAAAACCATCCCATTTACAATTGTATCAAAAAGAATAAAATACCTAGGAATAAATCTAACTAAGGAGGTAAAAGACCTGTACTCAGAAAATTATAAAGAAATTGAAATTGAAAGAAATCGAAGATGACACAAATGGATGGAAAGATATACTGTGCTCATGAATTAAAAAAAATAATACTGTTAAAATGACCATACTACCCAAGGCAATCTACAGATTCCATGCAATCCCTATCAAAATACCAATGGCATTTTTCACAGAACTAGGACAAATAATTCTAAAATTTGTATGGAAACGCAAAAGACCCTGAATAGCCAAAGCAATCTTAAGAAAGAAGAACAAAACTGGAGGTGTCACGCTCCCTATTTCAAACTGTACTACAAAGCTACAGTCATCAAAACATTATGGTACTGGCACAAAAACAAACACACAGATCAATGGAACAGAATAGAGAGCCCAGAAATGAACTCACATTTATATGGTCAATTAAGCTACCACAAAGGAGGCAAGAATGTAGAATGGGGAAAAGACAGCCTCTTCAATAAATGATGTTGGGGAAACTGGACAGGTACATGCAAAAGAATCAAACTGGACCACTTTCTTACACCATATACAAAAATTAACTCAAAATGGACAAAAGACTTAAATGTTAAGACCCAAAACCATAAAACTAGAAGAAAACATAGGCAGTCTGCTCTTTGACATGGGTCTTAGCAATATTTTTGGACATGTCTCCTCAGGCAAGGGCAACAAGAGCAAAAGTAAACAAGTAGGATTACATCAAACTAAAAAGCTTTTACACAACAAAGGGAACTTTCAACAAAATGAAAAGGCTGCCTATGGAATGGGAGAAGATACTTGCAAATGATACATCTAATAAGGGGTTAATATCCAAAATATACAAATAATTCATACAATTCAACATCAAAACAAACAACCCAAGTAAAACATGGGCAGAGGATCTGAGTAGACATTTTGCCAAAGAACATATATAGTGGCCAATAGACACATGGAAAGATATTCAACACCACTGATCATGAGGGAAATGCAAATCAAAACCACAATGAGATATCACCTCTCATCTGTCCAGAATGGCTATTATCAAAAAGACAACAAATAACAAAGTGTTGGTTAGGATGTGGAGAAAAGGGAACTCTAGTACTGTACACTGTTGGTGGGAATGTAAACTGGTGCAACTACTGCAGAAAAACAGTATGGCAGTTCCTCAAAAAATTAAAAATAGAACTACCATATGATCCAGCAATCCCACTCCTGTGTATTTACCCAAAGAAAATGAAAACACTCATTCAAAAAGATATATGTACCCCTAAGTTCATTACAGTATTATCTACAATAACAAAGATGTGGAAGCAACTTAAGTGCCCATCAATAGATGACCGTATAAACGAGATGTGGCGCACACACACACACACACACACACACAGGAATATTATTCAGCCGTAAGAAAGAATGAAATATTGCCATTTGTGACAACATTGATAGACCTACAGGATATTATGCTAAGTGAAATAAGTCAGAGAAAGACAAATACTATATGATTTCATTATATGTGGAATCTAAAAATCAAAACAAATGAACAAACCACAACAAAACAGAAACACAGTCACAGATACAGAGAACAAACAGGTGGTTGCCAGAGGCGTAAGTGGTGGGGGGTGAGGGAAATAGGTAAGGGAGATTAAGAGGTACAAACTTTCCATTACAAAATAAATGAGTCACAGGTATGAAATGTAGAGTGTAGGGAATGGAGTCAATAATTATGTAATATCTTTGTATGGTGACAGATGGTTGTTAGACTTATTGTGGTGATCATTTTGAAATGTATAGAAATACTGAATCACTATATTGTGCACCAGGAACTAACATAGTTTTGTAGGTCAACTGTACTTCAAAAACAAACTCACAGAAAAAGAGATCAGATTTGTGGTTACCAGAGGTGGGAGTGGGGGAGGGGGAAGTGGATGAAAGCCGTCTAAAGGTACAAACTTCGACTTATAAGATACGTAAGTACTGGGGATGTAATGCACAACATGATACATATAATTAACACTGTTCTATGTTATATAGGACAGTTGTGGACTTCCCTGGTGGTGCAGTGGTTAAGAATCCGCCTGCCAATGCACGGGACACGGCTTCGAGCCCTGGTCTGGGAAGATCCCACATGCCGCAGAGCAACTAAGCCTGTGCACCACACCTACTGAGCCTGCACTCTAGAGCCCGCGCGCCACAACTACTGAAGCCCACACGCCTAGAGTCCGTGCTTTGCAACAAGAGAAGCCACCGCGATGAGAAGCCCATGCACCGCAGCGAAGAGTAGCCCCCACTCGCCGCAACTAGAGAAAGCCCACGCGCAGCAACGAAGACCCAATGCAACCATAAATATATAAATTAATTTTTAAAAAAAGTTGTTAAGAGAGTAAATCCTAAGAGTTCTCATCAAGAGGAAAGAATTTTTTTTCTATTTCTTTTATTTTGTATCTATATGAGATGACAGATGTTCACTAAACTTACTGTGGTCATCATTTCATGATGTATATAAGTCAAATCATTATGCTGAACACCTTAAACTTACACTGTGAATTTATTTTCCACAGTGGTATGGGTTAGTAATTCTGAAACTACTTTATGTGGATTCAAGAATTAAACACATAAGAAAATATATTGTGGATGGTAGGACGAGGGGTTCTTCACTGTCAGAGAAGAGCATTAAAAACATGGAAAGGGGGAAGGGTAGAATGAACCCTGTGATGCTGGGCTGAAACTGGAGATATCAGTAAGGATGCCTAATTTTTAATATATACAGTGACAAAGACAGACAGGAATACATATAGATGTATGTGTGTAAATGTGAATACACACATGTATTTCCTATTTCTGCCTACTGAGAGGATCTAGAAGCAATGAACAAACAGAACAAACAGTAGCAATGAATACAGCTCGCTTCCAGATCTTGGTTTATAAATACTGCACTAAAATGAACTAGACTTCCCAGGAGAAAGGGCTGATTCCAGGGCTAGGGCAAAGTACAAGCTGAGACTGGAACATCTTTCTGTGCCAGAAAGCAAATAAGTTCTCAAAGAATGAAGGGAACCTGTCAAAAGGACATAGATACAGCAGAAACTAACACACCACTGTAAAGCAATTATACTCCAATAAAGATGTTAAAAAAAAAAAAAAAAAGGACATAGAAGCCAGCTTGAAGGAATTCCCACTGGCCAAATCTAAGACAATCTGAGCAATAAAATAAATGATAGTAAGAGAACTGCTCTTAATACATACTATTATTTACTAATAATTAGAATAAAATAAGATTCCATGATTCCACAATGATATAAATTAACAGATAAAAGCGGCAGAAAAGAAAGCTTGTCTTTAAAGTAGAACGTTGTCTAATAAATGTAAGGAATGATGAAATTAGAAAATCACCACTTAGCAATTACCAGCATAATAATTGTTTTAGGCAACAATTACCAATGGATGCTAAAACTATTTAGTATAGGTGAGAGTTGGATGAGGAGTTTACATAATGTAAAAATATTTCCTTATAACATACTTATTTATTACAAAATTACAAAGGGAAAGCTGAGAAGCCACAGCACTTCTGTGGTCTTCCTGCCAAAGGGGAACGACCCGATCTAATCACAAGAAGCCAAGAGATGAACCCAAATTGAATGGCATTCCACATAATAATTGATCTATACTCTTCAAAAACATAAAAGACAAAAAACTGAAAAAGTATAAGATTACAGAAAAGATTCTATTTTAAAGGAGACTGAGAGACCAGACAATTAAATGCAACATGTGATCCTGGACTGGATTGTGAAACGGGGAAAACATATTTTATTTCTTTTGCTACAAAGGATACTATTGGCGTGATTTGAATAAGGTCTGGGATTGGTTAATAATGCTGTATCAACGTTAATTTCTGATTTAAATAATTGTACTGTGGTTAAATAAGAGAATATCTTTATTTTTAGGAAACACGCACTTAAGTGTTTACAGGTAAAAAAGCAACATGTCTGCAACTTACTCTCAAATGTTCAGGGAAAAAACATTGTGTATAGATATGGAAAGAGCATGATGAAGCAAATTTAATTAAGACATGAACATTTGAGGAATCTGGATGGAGGATATACAGGAATTCTTTGTATTATTTTTTGTAACTTTCCTTAAGTCAGAAGTTACTTCAAAATAAAGTTTTAAAAAACTCATCCCGCTGTACATATTAGAGCTGTGCATTTCAGTGTATGCAAAACATAACTTCAACTTTAAAAAATTTTAATGACAAACATTTTTCAAATAGATAAGAATGCTGTGAATACTGTCAAACACTGCCAATAAAAGTATAAATTGGTATCATGTTTCTAGAAAGCTCCTGGAAATATGTTAAAGAACCCAGAAAGAGGTCTAAACTCTTTGACCCTGTAATTCAATATCTATGACTTTATTTTAAAGAAATATTCTGGAATATATATAGAAATAAAATGACTTATGTGCAATGCTATTCATCTTAGCATTAACCACAGCAGCGAAGTCCAGGACATGATCTTAAATGTTAATCAATAAAGGGTGATTAAATTATAGCAAATATATAATGATATATTGTACAGCCACTGAAATAATGGCTTCAAAATAAAAAAATAATTATTGGATGTTTACAGTGAGACAAAGAAGTAAAAAATGATTTCATTTTCAGAGGAATATTTAATAACATGGAAAAATGTGCACTATGAGGTTGAGGGGAGAAAAGGAGGCCACAAAAATGGACGCTCATTATGGTCCCCATTTTGTTTTTCTAAAACTTATATGAATGAAAAAAAAGATGAGGACAAAATACTCTGAGTGGTAGGACTTACAGTTTACTTACATGCTCTGCTTTGTATCCTTCAAATTTTAAAAATGGTCTAAAATGATTATGCACTATATTTATGATGGAAAAACTAAACCTTAACAAGATATTTCTTATATTAAAATATCTTGAATTGGTAATCCAAACTGTTTCCTCATAGTAACAGCCTGTATGTAATTCACTTCAACAAATCTTAAGGTATTGTAATTCTAGATAAGCAAATATAGACTTTTATAAAAAGAAGCAAGACAACTATTGAGAAAATACTTATTACAATTTTAAAGCATTTCTATAGATTTAAAATTGAAAAGAAATGAGTATTTTATTTCATCAGACCTGTCAGCAAATCATTATATTCTGACTCTTTGCAAAATAGGTATTTCCTTACCTCATATGATTCTGATATTGTTCTAGGAAATGACTCATATATTACACACTATCGTCATTCTCTATGATTTTTGGCAAATAAGTTATGCCTGACATTTCTTTTAAAACATTAAGAATGAGGCCACTTGAAAAGAATTAACAAGATTAAATTTTTAAAAAGTTTCTACATTATCGAGGATTGCACCCAGTTTGAGCGTCTGAGGGAGAGTCAGATGACATACTACCAACCCCAAAGCCACAATTCAATAAAGCAGTCTAGTAATGCTCACTAGAGAAAAACATTTTAATGAAGAGTCTATAAGAACAACAAGCACTCCAGAATTTTGAGCTACAAAATTAATTTACAACAAGAGGACTTTTACCACCTCACAAATTGAAATTCTGTTTACCATGTAAACATATTTTGATGAACCACTCAAATAGAGCAGATGACATTCTAGGCATAATATACAAATGAGACTAAATTTCACTGTAACTCCTTTATTCCTATAAAATAGAAACAATTAAATAATAGTAATTATTAGAGACATTTATTGAGAACTAACTGTATATAAGACACTATGCTAGGGGGCTTCCCTGGTGGCACAGTGGATAAGAATCCACCTGCCAATGCAGGGGACACGGGCTCAAGCCCTGGTCCGGGAAGATCCCACATGCCGCGGAGCAACTAAGCCCGTGCGCCACAACTACTGAGCCTGCACTCTAGAGCCCGCGAGCCACAACTGCTGAAGTCCACGCGCCTAGAGCCCATGCTCCGTAAAAAGAGAAGCCACCGCAATGAGAAACCCGTGCACCACAACAAAGAGTAGCCCCCGCTCACCGCAACTAGAGAAAGCCGGGCGCGCAGCAACGAAGACCCAATGCAGCCAAAAATAAGTAAATAAATAAATAAACAAGAATTTTTTAAAAATTAAAAAAAAAAAAGACTATGCTAAGAACTTTGTTTTATTTCCTCAACAACCCTAACAGATAAGGACGTTTATTTTACTTTCATCCCAATTTACAGATAACGAAACCACAACAGTGGTAAGGTTGGGATTCTTAACCTCAGAGCTGTCTGTGCCCAAATTCCCTGGTCTTAGCCAGGATACATCTGAAGACTTTACATGAGCTAATAAGGCATACCTTAACAAATGGAATTAAAATGTATTTTAACAATTTCAAAAGTGGTAGTGTATTATCGTATACAAAGATTTTAACCTATGGCAAAAAAAGCAAAAACAAAAACAATTTAAGTGTCCAAGAGTGAGGATCTGGTTAACTGAACTACTATCTGATGCACTTACTTGAGTGGATATG
Source organism: Balaenoptera acutorostrata (assembly GCF_949987535.1). Taxonomy (NCBI): domain Eukaryota; kingdom Metazoa; phylum Chordata; class Mammalia; order Artiodactyla; family Balaenopteridae; genus Balaenoptera; species Balaenoptera acutorostrata. The sequence goes on from NC_080078.1 coordinate 27,153,162, forward strand.
AAATGATTAAACTGATGCTTATAAAACAAAATATTAAAAATTACCAAAAACAGTATGTGAAATTGAAAATGAACAAACAAACCCAGGAAACAAATTTATATAAATGACATTTTAAAACCAAAATAGCCTACACAGAAAAGATTAAGGAGATACTAAAAAATTTAAGTGTTATCTGAGTAGTGGGAATAGGTATTAACTTTTTTGTTTCTCCTCTTCTTTCTCACAAATTTACCATAAGTATATACCACTGCCATTTTGAGAACGAATAATCAAACTATTTTCAAAAGAGCTAAGTAGCTCAGCAGCGCACATGCACACACACACACACACACACACACACGCACACGCACACACACACACACGCAAACCAAAGAAAATGCAAAACCAAGAATGAGAAGTGCAAACAGTGACTGACAATGAAAACACTTAAAAACTGATATCAGCTTTTTAGTTATGGATGATCACAATGGTTTCTTTTCCAGTATTATGTCTGTTGTGGTTCAAATTTTCCCCCTATATACTATTTTTGGAAACATGAATTTTTTTTTAACCTTAGAGAACACTACTTATATGCTAACCTAAGAGTTATGAAGTTTCAAAGAGAAGGGTAAGAACTTCTAACAAGGAAAAGATAAACAGGAAAGAAAATAGGAAATAGCAGGGCAAAGCACTGTCAAGGAGAATCATTTTCTTAGTCACAGTGTTAGATACTATTTATACACAGAATACAAATATAACCAAAAAATTTAAGAGAAAAATGAGAAGTGGGATACTAGATGTATTAGGAACATTTTATATATACGTATACGTAAATTTATTTAATGAGGAAAGACAAGAAACCTTGGGAAATACCATGACAAAGTACATCTCTACTGTTTTTATTAAAGTACATACAATTTTCAAATGAACCAAGAAAACAAAGAATGGGAAACCAGAATATTCTAGAAATAATCTTAAAATAACAGGGCAAATTCTTGAACATGGAGATCTGTAAAGCACTAAATTGTGTATAATTAAATACATATAGCTCAGAATGATATTAATGTTCCCAGCAATCAACAATTCTTTTCAAAATGAGGCTCATTACCACTTCAGAACACTCATAATACCATATAACTTCATGAGCATCACACAACCTGAATATATTCTAGGGCCCAAGCAGGGACTTTTCATTTCCAGAGTGTGGTGCTAGTTCTGTGAGCCAGACCGGGAAAAAAACGTAGATTTCCTAAAGCATGTGCTAGCTCAGTGACAGGAATTTTCAGTCACAAATGGCAATATATATACTTAAGCAATGAAACAAACAGTATACTGTTCAGCAATAACACAGAAGCCCTCTTTTTAACAGATAAGGAATATTTTCAAAAATATCTGACGAAAATTAAACCAACTTTCTTGGGTTTCTTTGTATCTGGTTGATCTGTTTCCATAGCAAACAAACCCCAATAACACTTACCAATGGCTGTGGAATGAACTAAACTGTTGGATTGTTCCTTGAGAGGAGAGATTGTAGTTTTCCCCCTTCGCAGCCCTGGCATTTAGCACAAATCCAACACTTAATAAATATCTGCTATGTCAATAAACAATAATCATAAAACCAGTAAGGTCAAAATGCATCCACCGACAGCTATCTAGTATTGTTTTTTTTTAAATATCCATTACCTACACACACTTAAGTGACCATAACATTCAGGCACCAATAAACTCACTCTTTTTAGAGGTTTCTAGCAGTTTCGGCAAAATAAATCCTAATCTGAATTGATGCAGAATGAAATGTCTTTCAAAGGGGTTTTCAACTTATGCTTCAACAGAAACGTAAATTAATATGTAACTTCCCACCTCAATAACAATTAGTTAAGGGTTATTAGAAGTCTAGAAAATCATCAGCAAAGCAAAACAGAAAGCAGTGTTTAGGTCATAAAGTCAGAGCATCTAAAATGAAATTTGAGAAACCATTTCACTGGCAACATTGTTAAAAATAAATTTATGTATAAGACCTCTACACTAAAAACTAGAAAACTTTGTTGCGAGAAATGAAGGAAGGCCTATATAAATGGAGAGCTATCATATTGATGGACTGGAATTAACCTCAAATTAATCTATAGGCTCAACACAATCTCAATCATATTCCTGCTAGGTATTTTTTTCTTTTAAAACAAGCTGATTCTAAAATAGAAATGGAAATGCAAAGGAACTAGAATATCCAGAGCAATACTGTAAAAGAAGAACAAAGCTGGAAGACTTACCCTACCTGATTTCACGACTGACTGTAAAGCTATAGTAATCAGGACAGTGTTTCTGGCATAAGGATTAAGAAATAGATCAATGGCACAGAATGGAGAGCCCACAAACAGATCCACACTTAAATGATCACTGGATTTTAAACAAAGGTGCCAAAGCATCCCAATGGGAAAAGGGAGACTTCTTAACAAATGTTGTTGAAACAACCAGAAATCCATTGGAAAAAGATGAGCCTTGACCCCTACTTCATACCAGACACAAAAGTCAATTTGAAGTGCATCATGGACATAAATGTAAAATCAAAAATGATAAAGCCTTTAAAAGGGCATAAAGGAGAATACTTCCATGGCTTGGGGGTAGGCAAAGGTTTCTCAGGACGCAGAAAGCAATCATCAAAAAACGGACAAATAGTCTGACTTTTTCAAAAATTAAAACTTTTGCTCATCAAAACACACTTTAAGAAAATGAAAAAGTAAGCCACGGACTGGGAGAACATATTTGCAAAACACATTATTTGACAAGTATAAAGCATATATGAAGAACTCCAACAACCTCATAATAAAAAGACAAACCACCCAGTTTAAAAATGAACAGACGTGCTTCAGGCACTACTATTGTGTTTTAAGTAATATTCAGAATCAGGCCTGAGGTGGACTGATTATCATCTCATAGCACATCTGGGCAGGGAGGGTAGGCAACAGATTGAGGTGAAGGAAAATGGGACGGAGAAACATGGATAATTTGTTCTCAAAATAAGGGCATTTAAAATAAATATTGAGCTCTACATTAATGATATATATGCTGATGTCTTTAGGGAGACAGGTACAGATGCCTGCAATTTATTTTGAAACATGTATAAAAAAAAGGTAAGACTGACTGATGGCTGGAGGGAGACACATGAGTACACATGAGATAAAACAAGCATGGTGAACCATTAATGGTAGAACCCAAGTGGTGTATACTTGAGTGCTCACTGTACAATTCTTGGAAAAATGCACAAAAGCTTTGGAAAAAATCTTTCACACATACAGCCAATAAGCACATTAAAAAGTGCTCAGTATCATTAGATATTATAAAAATGCAAATTAAAACTACGATGAGACACCACTGCATACCCACCAGAATGGTTAAAATAAAAAGACTAACTTTGCCAAACGTTGGTGAGGATGTGGCCCAGCCAGAACTCTCATACATTTTGGGGGGTGCAAAATGTACAGCCACTTTTGAAAAAGGTCTGCAGCTTTTTAGAAAATGAAACAAACATCCAGCAATTATCTTCCCACATCAATAGCTACAGAAATAAATATCTGTACAAGAATATTCACAGCAGCTTTATTCATAATAGCCCCAAACTGGAAAACAGCTCAGGTGTCCTTTAAAAGGAAAATGGATAAACAAATTTCGTGGCACACAATGGAATACTACTAAGCAATAAAAAAGAATGAAGTATTGATACATACCATGAACCCCAAGTGCAAGAAACCTTACACAAAAGAGTATATATTTTATGATTCCATTTATATACAACTCCCCAAAAGACAAACCTCACCTGTGGTGAACAAAACCAGAACAGTGGTTGTCTCCAAGGGGCTGGGGTGAAGACTGATTGGGAAGGGGCATGAAGAAACTTTTTGGGGTGATGGCAATGTTCTGTATCCTGACTGACATGGGTTTGGGGTACACATGCATATGCAAAAACTCATCTAATGGTGTACTTTAGATTTGTGCATTTCATTACACCTACATATGATATGTATTTTGCCTTAGAAAATGTAAATCACTTTTGAACTTTTGATGCTCATTCTGAAGTGTTTAGAGTTAAAGTGTACTAATAACGACCACAACTTTTTTTGAAGTACACGAAAAATTTGATGGATTGGTAAATGAATAGAGGTGGTACAGAAAAAATGTTAATTACAGAATCTAGGTATTTATTAGATGGGTATTTTGTGTATAATTCTTTCAACTTTTCAGTATGGTTGAATTTTTTCAAAATAAAATCTTGGCCGAAAAATAAATTAAAAACCCAGGATATCTTTTAATTTCTGTAATTAGAGAATAATATGTCATCCTATTCTTGTTAATTTTTCTTGTTAATGATAAGACTGACACGCACACTTGGAAAGAGCCACTCTGTTTTGCACAGATAGCAAATATCACAATTTCTTCCTTCAAAGTTATTACGCTCTACTTCTTACTTTCAATGATGGGGGAAGGAGAAATAGAAACAAAGTTGCAGAAAAACTGTGCCTCCTGTCATTTAAAGTAAAACACTCAGAGAAGGTTAAATTACAAAATAGTACCTAAAAAACAGGGAACACTAAATATTTTATAAAGCAAAGTATACCAGAACTGAGAAGACACCCAAATTCAGGTTTAACACTCAAGGCAAAGATTGTTGACCGTTTCACTGCACAGAATGACTAACAGCAGTTGACTCTGAATCATCTAGTTGGATGAAAGCCGTTCTATGGTGCAGGGCAAGAAGTAGGAGTGTTGGAAGATGGTGCAACACGAATAAGGGGCGGGTGAGAGGGGCAGAACATGTATAAGAGGCAGACAGAACAACATGTACAAAAATATAGAGTCCCAAGAGTGAATAATGCACGGGAAAGAGCTAGAGGTTCAGCAGGGCTGGAATGCAGCGTGCAGAACGGCACAAGAAAAGATCAGATAGCTAGGCAAGGTTTGGGCCATAAAAGGACTTAAAAGTCCATAAGGTGTCTGTACTGTATCCTAAAGGCAATGTGGAGTCACTCCGCAGTGAGCAAGGGTGTCACACCTAAATATATGAAGCAGAAAGATGGTCTGGCAGCTGTGTGGTTGGGAGGAGGAACAGAGCAGCTTATTGGAATTTTCCAAGGCAGCAAAGATGGAGGAGGAGGAACAGAAGTCACTTTCCTATGGTTTCTCAGATAATCCTTCTATTAACCATGGGATCTATCCTCAACTGGTAGTGCTGACTAGATTTCAGAGCAATATAACAAGCAATTAAATTATCTAAACTTTCAACCTACTAATACTATATACATCCTTATCTTAAAGGAAACTCAGTATTAAGACAAAAAGATCAGTAATTATCAAGAAAACTATATTTCAAGTCAAGAGAGCAAGCAACAGTTTGATCTTTTTTAGCTTGGAAAGAAGTGCTAAAATCTCAATCCTGAAACTTGAAAAGAAAGGAAGACACAATTCGAAATATTGTTTTTCTTTGTCTTCAGTTTTTTTCTTTTTCATACAGAGCCAATCCTAAATCTCAATTAAAAATGATTTGACTCTAAGAACACGAAAAATGCTCATAACTGAGCATCTGCATTGGAATCATAAAGATCTGGATTCAGACAAATCCCAACCTGCCATTTCCAGCCATGTAACTTTGGGTAAGTTTCCAAATAATAAGGTAATGGTAAGGTAAGTTCCCTATTTGTAAAACAGGAAAGATAACTCTTACCTATCTTGCACAATTGCAGGGAGGATTAAATGAGGTAATGCAAGTAAAAGCACCCAGAGCAGTGTCTACACTATAAGAAGCCGTCAACAAACATGGGTGCCCGTTCCATTCTTCTTCATACCTACAGTTTCCAGTGAAAATAACTAAGAGAAAGAGAATAAAGGTTTGCTTTTTCAAGTACAACATAAACGTGTGAACTATTTGTAAAATGGTTTTCACATGGGCTTTCTCTCTCAACACCCTCATTAAATTAAAATGTACCTTGGGCTTAGATCTCAAATAAATTGATAGATAATACTAAAATATAGGGAAATGTATAAACAGAAGTCAAGGCTATAATGACTATTGATTTCCCTGCAAATTAAAATATTTCTCTTCCTTGGGAAGTTGAACCCCCTCTTTAAAAAGTCTCTTCAAAATGGTCATGCCTGACTTGCTCCCAACTGAGTCCCAAGAAAATCTATCCAAATGATATAAAAATATAAAAAATGGTACACTATGAAATCTATTACCTATCTCAACAACAATAAATAATAATGTGGGGCTTCCCTGGTGGCGCAGTGGTTGAGAATCTGCCTGCCAACGCAGGGGACACGGGTTCGAGCCCTGGTCTGGGAAGATCCTACATGCCGCGGAGCAACTGGGCCCGTGAGCCACAATTACTGAGCATGCGCGTCTGGAGCCTGTGCTCCGCAACGAGAGGCTGCGATAGTGAGAGGCCCGCGCACCGTGATGAAGAGTGGCCCCTGCTTGCCGCAACTAGAGAAAGTCCTCGCACAGAAAACGAAGACCCAACACAGCCATAAATAAATAAATAAATAAATAAATAAAAATTAAAAACTCATTAAAAATAATAATAATAATAATGTGCAAGGAATAATAATGAAAAAAAGCAAAAGGATAAGTGTGAGTGGGGGAGAAGAACAGAAGGGAACGAGTCTTTTCTGAGTACCCTTTTTACTTAATTCTTTGGATCATGGTAATTTTTTACATATTTTAAAAAATGAAATTAAATCAATAAGGATTGGGAACAAATTAAAAATGAATACAAGCAGAAACAAATGAACCTAATTATATATCAAACTGATAATATCACAAAAGAAAGAAAAGAATCCAAGAAACTTTTAAACACAGTCATGATTGTCCACCCTCAATGGGATACAGTCTAAGGACAAAAACAAACTACAAAGAAATTTTGAATTTCATGGGTTTGTTGCCAGTAGTAGTATTGGAGTGTAATCCTGAAATCAGTTTGTATATTGTAGGACTGAGCTAATGAGTAAATAGATTGACGTTTTGGGAATCAAGGTTTTCATTTTGGAGAAAAGATATACAAATAAGAAATGGAGGAAAGAGAGGAAAAAGCCAGTGGTGTTAGACTGAAATTAGATTTAGGATTTTTATTTTTTAGCTTTTAATTTTAACGTAATATCCATACAAAAAAGTGCACATAAGTGTACAATTTGCTGAGTGTTTACAAACTGAACACACCCATACAACCAGCATTAGGAAACCAAATATTTCTCGTACCCTAAGAGCTCCTGATTTCTGCTTCCCTTCTATTCTCTTCTCCTGCGATAAGGATAACTACTACTCTGATTTCTAACATCACAGACTAGTTTTGCCTGTTTTCGTACTTTATACAATGGAGTCATATAGCATGTCCTCTTTTGTGACTAGCTGCCTTTGCTCAATGTTATTTTTGTGAGATTCATGCATGTTCTTACATGTAGCTGTAGTCTGCTCATTCTCGTGGCTATATTCCACTGTGTGACATATCACTATTATAACATTCTACTGTAGATGGGTATTTGGGGAGTTTCCAGTCTTTCCCTATAACAAGTAGTGCTGCTATGAGTATTCTAGTAGATTGAACCATGTGAAATTGCTGATAGTACCTACAAAAAATGGCATTTCATATAATTCAAATTAATACATCATCTTCTGATGAACATATGTATATATTTCTGTTGAGTAAAATCTAGAAGTGAAATTGCTGATATTTAGAATTACACAAAACCGTTTTCTAAAATGGTTTTATACCAGTTTACATATCCACCAATTGCTCTATATCCTTGATGAACTGGTGTTTTCTTTCTTGTTGCAGCCATTCTAGTTGCTATGCATAATACGTCACTGTGGTTTTCATTTGCACGGCTCTGATGACTAATGAATATATATCCATATCCATGCACACCATCTGGATTTCTCTTTTGTGAAGTTTGTGTCAAGGCTTTTGTCCATGTATTTATACTGGTTTGTAGGAGACCTTTATATACTCTGGACAAGAATCTTTTGTTAAACGTATGTGTTACGAAGTATCTCTTCCCACTCTGTGGGTTGCCTTTTCTCTCTCAGTGATGTCTTTAGGTGCACAAGAGTAATTCATTTAAATATAGCACAATCAAGACTTCTCTGGCGGCACAGTGGTTAAGAACCCACCTGCCAATGCTGGGCACACGGGTTCGATCTGTGGTCTGGGAAGATCCCACATGCTGTGGAGTAACTAAGCCCGTGCGCCACAACTACTGAGCCCACGCACCGTAACTACTGAAACCTGGGCGCTCTAGGGCCTGCTTGCCGCAACTACTGAGTTCATGTGCCTAGAGCCCATGCTCCGCAATAAGAGAAGCCACCGCAGTGAGAAGCCAGCGCATCGCAACAAAGAATAGCCCCTGCTCACCACAACTAGAGAGAAAGCTCGCGCGCAGTAATGAAGACCAAACGCAGCCAACAAATAAATTTAAAAAAAAAAAAGTTTAAAATAAAGAAATATAGCACAATCTATCACGCTTTTCTTTTATGAACAGTGCTATTTGTGTTCTGTTTAAGAACTTTTTGTTCACCCCAAGGTTATGGAGATGTTTTCCCCCAAAAGCTTTCTTTACCTTTCAGAGTTGATTTTTTTCTGTTTATGGTATAAATTGCAGGTAAATTTCTTTCCACTGGGTATTTAACTAACCCAGAACCATTTATTTAAAAAGACCATCTTTTCCTCACTGCCTGTACAGGTCACCTTTGTAATGAATCAGGTGACAGAATATTGTCTGATTTCTCTATTCTGTTCTATTGGTCAGGCTGTTTATCTGTCTAAACTGTTATACTATAGTGTTATAGTAGGCCTTGATATTTGGTAATATAAATCCTCTGGTTTTATTCATCTTTTTCAAGACTATATGGCTATTCCTGGCTGGATTCATAATTTAAAAAAAATTTCCTAGCTCTGTCTATTGAAAAGGGCTAGAAGCAATGACAGCCAAGTTAACAAGAAGTATGCCTAGCTCTCAGATCTTGATTTCCTCACTAAAAGGAACCAGGGATCTTAGAAAAAGGGCTCATTTCAGGCAATGAAAAGTATAAGGACATCCTGAAACATCCTGGATCAGAAAGTAGGTAAGTGTTCAAAAATTAAGGGGGATAAGTCAAAGAGATACAAAAGCCACCTTTAACAGGCTCTTTTTTAGCCAAATTTGGGCAATTTGTGTATCAAAAATGATGACAGTAGTGGATAGTACCTTTCCAATTTCAAAAAATAAATCTATAAGTACATAGAGATACTTTCCTTAAAAAAGGTTCGTATTTCCAGAAAAATGCCAGCTAATAGAAAGAAGGAATGTTAGAGAAACATCCATTTCAAGTATCTTTATAATAACTTAGGCAAGAATGATCATCAAAACCATGGATGAAAGACGGCTGGAAAACAGAATAGTCAGTCTCAAAATACTATCTCACACATTACTTTATAATTAATTCTTAATTACAAAGAGGACAGGGTATATTTACATAGAAATAGGAGTTGAAGGGGAACACTACCTTAACTAAGTGATCAAACCGAATATCACCAATAATGGAACTGTCATGTACGTCCTGATGGGATCCAACAAGTACACAATGTCACCTGTGTAATATTCCCACCAAAATGTTTAACCTGGACTGAGCACAAGGACCCAAACAGACAAATCCAAACTGAGGGTCATTTTGCAAAATAACTGGCCTGGGCTCCCCAAAAATGTCAAACAAATGATTTGGAAAAAAAAAAAAAAAAAAAAAAAAGAAAGTGGTTGTGAATACAAAATGGTGCAGCCACTTCGGAAGATAGTTTCTTACAAAACTAAACACACTCTTACCATACAATCCAGCGATCACGCTCCTTGGTATTTACCCAGAGGAGCTGAAAACTTATGTCTATACAAAAACCTACACACAAATGTTTATAGCAGCTTTCTCCATAACTGCCAAAACTTGGAAGCAACCGAGATGTCCTTCACTAGGTGACTGGATAAAGAAACTGTGGTACATTCAGACAATGGAATATTATTCAGTGCTAAAAAGAAATGGCTATCAAGCCGTGAAAAGACATGGAGAAAATTTAAATGCATATTACCAAATGAAAGAAGCCAGTGTGAAATACTGTATGATTCCAATCACATGGCATTCTGGAAAAGACAAAACTATAGAGACTATGTTCGGGGAGGGGGGACAGAGAAAGAAGAGATGAACAGGCACAGTACAGAGGACTTTTAGGGCAGTGAAACTATATGATATTATAATGATGGATACATATCATCATATATTTGTCTAAACACACAGAATATATAACACCAACAGTGAACCCCAAGGTTAACTATGGACTTCGGGTGACTTTGATGTCAGCATACGTTAAACCTTGGTAAAAATGTACCACTCTGGGTACACTTAGGGGAGCCTATGAATGTGGGGGGGTTATGGGTATACGGGAAATCTCTGCATCTTCCTCTCAACTGTTACAAATGTGAAACTGCTTTGAAAAAAATAAAGTCTTTTTTATAAAAACGTAGGGGAACTATTTTAGATTACAGGAGATTAAAGGGAGATGACAACTAAATGCAATAAATGATACTTGATTAGATCCTGTTTTTTAAAAAAAACAAGAACATTATTGGGGAAAGTGGGGAAGTATGAACATGGGCTATATAGTGAATAAACTTTTGTACCAATGTTAATTTTTGTGAGGGTGATAACTGCATTTTGGCAAAGTGAGAATGTATTTATTCTTAGAAGATGCATGCTGCCGTACTTAAATACGCCTACAACTTACTAGTAAATGGTTCTTAAATAAAAAGTTAATAAACTGCTCTAAGTTCAGGAGTTAAAAAGAACACATAAAAAGATTGCTACCCTATTTAGGAAACTAGAAGAGAAAAAATGCCCATTTATATTTTTCCATAGAAAAGATACAAGTGATTTATAGCAAGTAGATCTTTCTTTTAGTCTTTTAATGTCAAATACTTCAATATGAAATAAATTGCCATTAACAGGATGATCTATTATTAGGTTCTCAATTTTACTAGCAAATCCAAAAATATATTTAAAAGATTAAAAAGGACAAAATGACTACGTGGATATCTTCCACTAGAGGAATTTTTAAATTTTCCTTATTCATTTAGCTGAGTACCTTCAAAGGTACTAGGCTAGAATGTAGAGAGACACAAAATTGACTAGAGTTCTCTGTTCTAAACTATCAAGGTGCGTGTTGCTAAAGTCATTCTTCCTCACGTGGCAATGTCTGAGACAGGTATAAAGTGAAATATGACGTGAGAGGGAAATACTGAACATGCCTGAGTTTTTCTTTATTTGTATGAACGTCCACATGAAGAAACTTTCTACAGCACCCATTATACATGCTGGTTGAGTTGAAACGGGAGGTGATCCTGACAGATTCAATGAGATTGATGGTGACTGTAGAATGTCTTAATCTTCAACAAGTTTTTTAGGTAAAACTATTCTGTTCAAGTAAAATCTTAAACATTTAAAATTTTAGCTTTATATGTGGTTATATGCATCTCTTTTGTAACTATTTTCTTTATATGAAAGTTAATAGCAATAGTTTATCTTAAAAATACTTGTCTTTCTTCCAAATAAAACTTATCTTTCCTATTGTAATAGTGGTCTTTATAACCCTAGGCCTTAGAGCCAACTCCATCTTTACAACTTTACTCCTTTTCAGCTGCGTATCTTTGCATTATTTAATCCCTCTGACCCTCAGTTTACAGATTCTATAAGATGGGAACAATTAAAATCTACCTCATAAAGTAAAATGTCTTTACCTATTCAGGGAAGAAAACCTCTCTTCACTGGCAGAATTTAGTACTTTAACTTGGCTATTTACCAATTTGGGTTCCAGGCCCACTGTGTGAGCAAGGGGGAAGAATGAAGAGAAGTGCAGAAACACATGGAAGAACACACACAGTGCCCTGGGTGTAGGTGGATTAAAAAACTATGCGCTGATTGGTTATATCATAAAAGGGAGTGAGAAAAAAAGTGTTTTGTTTTCCTGAGAAGACACAGGGTACTAAGAAGGTCAGATTATAAGTGTTAGGTATTTAATCTACATGATTATATTTCTTAAAAAAGCAAAGGTAGGGAACAGCACTTTATATAAAGTGTACAGCTTAAAAATAAAAATTCTATTGGAAAAAGTTCTGTGTTAGTATATTTAAACCACTTAACACATTAATTCAAATAATTACGTTTTCAAACATTTGGGACAAGAAAATGGAGTTGCATATATGAAACATTTGATAAAAAACCAAATATAGTATATTCTAAAGTATACCATATGAGTATATATTGATGATTCTAATTTTCAAAAAAATAATCAGTCTTTTTACTTTTCAGTTATTCAGTAGTATCTTATTTATTTGGTTTCTATCTGTTATAATCAACAGGTCACCTGGACCAAGTAAGAGTGAGAACCAACCCTGACAGCTCTTCAGTGGGGCTGCACACCTGCTCCAGGCCTTGTCCTTCTGGGTCTCTGGGGCCAGCTTTGACACGTCAGCCTCATTCACTCCACCCACTACCAGCGACTCCCATCTGTTCTCTGTCTCCTAACCCACTCAGGCTTCCCAGTGACTGAGACAGCCACACAAGGGCACAGACGGGCAGCGAGGGTGGCCCTGTGAACCGAGGTGGGAGCCTTCAGCCACTGAGCCCAAGGGTAAAGGAGCAAGTATGGACTACGGGAAGCAGGACTACAGAGAGTTTCATCAAATTGTGTTTCTATGATTCCCAGATGACCTCAGTGATAGTCTACTTTATTTCTATTACACCATTTACCACCATGATAAAACTCTTTATCAACATCAAGTCTCATTTGAAGCTCTGTTCGTCAACAAAGGATGAGGATCTGTGACGTGTTGTGAAGATTCAACTTGACATTTGCTCGGCTCTAAGTAGAACCCCTCCAATATCTATATAATCGTGAGCCATCAAATCACTATGATATTCCCCATTATATAGCATTTTGCCAAGTTGGATAAAATTCAAATACCGAGGAGAAGAGAATTTTTCTTAATTTCAATATTATAAAGAGAAAATAATATGAAGAATGAATTCTGCCAACCAATGAAAACTTTTCTCCTTGAGGCTCCAAGTTTTTTTAATAACTCTTTTTTTAAATTGAAGTATAGTTGATTTACAACATTATATTAGTTTTCAGGTGTATAACACAGTGATTCAAAATTTTTATAGATTATACTCCATTTTTAGTTTTCATAAAATATTGGCTATATTCCCTGTGCTGTCCAGTATATCCTTGTAGCTTATTTATTTTACACGTAGTAGTCTGTAACTTACTCTCCTACCCCTATCTTGCCCCTCCCCACTTCCTTCTCCCCACTGATAACCACTAGTTTGTTCTCTCTATCTGTGAGTCTGTTTCTTTTTGTTATATTCACTAGTTTATCTGTTAGATTCCACATATAAGTGATAACATACAGTCTTTGTCTTTCTCTGTCTGACTTATCTCACTCAGCATAATACCCTCCAGGTCCATCCATGTTTGTACAAATGGCAAAACTTCATTCTTTTTTGTGGCTGAGTAGTATTTCATTGTGTGTGTGTGTGTGTGTGTGTGTCTGTGTGTATACATCTTCTTTACCCATTCATCTGTTGATGGACACTTAGGTCGCTTTCATATCTTTGCTATTGTAAATAATGCTGCTATGAACCCTGGGGTGCATGTAAAAAGATAAGTTCTTGAACCAAATGAATAACTATGTCACTGGCTCCAAGTGATCTAAGGTCTAACATGTTATCTTTTATGACAATCTTGCTGACCATTCTGTGCCAAGAGCAGAAGCTGGAAAGCTACTTGCCACGAGAACCAACCATAACTATCAGCCTTAGTCTTTTTTTTTTTTTTTTTTTTTTATAGCTACTTTATTTATTTATTTATTTTGGCTGTGTTGGGTCTTCGGTTCGTGCGAGGGCTTTCTCTGGTTACGGCAAGTGGGGGCCACTCTTCATCGCGGTGCGGGGACCGCTCTTCATCGCGGTGCGCGGGCCTTTCACTATCGCGGCCCCTCCCGTTGCGGGGCACAGGCTCCAGACGCGCAGGCTCAGTAGTTGTGGCTCACGGGCCCAGCTGCTCCGCGGCATGTGGGATCCTCCCAGACCAGGGCTCGAACCCGTGTCCCCTGCATTAGCAGGCAGATTCTCAACCACTGCGCCACAAGGGAAGCCCATCAGCCTTAGTCTTTAACCAAAAATTTGGTTTCATTCATTCACTGATCAAATAGCCAGGAGCACCTTGGTGTGCCCAGCAAGGTCTGAATGTTTAGGTGGATCCCAAAGTTAAAATGACACTGCTGCTGTTGTCTAGTCAGAAAGCTAAGTTACCTGTATACAGAGAGGAAGCATGCTTCAGGGGAAAAGCACAGGCCTTGTGTTAAAATCCCAATCCCAACTCCCGTTTTCAGCTGTTATGGAATAACAGGACTGCTCTTAACCTGTCACTATAAGAAACTGGAAAACTGGACAAAATACACGAAACAATTGCTTTCCTACATTGGGAAGCAGGCAACACAGGACTGTGACCCTTAAGAGCAGGGAAACAGGGACGGGGAAGGGTAAGCTGGGACGAAGTGAGAGAGTGGCATGGACACATACACACTACCAAATGTAAAACAGATAGCTAGTGGGAAGCAGCCGCATAGCACAGGGAGATAAGCTCAGTGCTTTGTGACCACCTAGAGGGGTGGGATAGGGAAGGTGGGAGGGAGGCGCAAGAAGGAGGAGATATAGGGATATATGCGTATGTATAGCTGATTCACTTTGTTATAAAGCAGAAACTAACACACCACTGTAAAGAAATTATACTCTAATAAAGATGTTTAAAAAAAAAAAGAGTAGGGAAACAAATGAGATGAGCCTTACAACCGCCCTAGCTTTCTGTCTGGAGGCAATATCTAGACTGTAACTCAAACAGACTCACTGAATTGAGACAGAGATGAGAGCTTAGGGAGGCTACGGCAGCTAGAAGTTGAGTGTAGAAAAGGAGCTCCAGCAGTCTGCATAACGGTGCCTCTGAGTCTTTGCTGAGCACTAAGCTATAAGTCTACAAAGTAAAATTTCATAAGGCTGGGCAAGAAACGACCAGGAAACTGTACTGAACGATTCCCAAAGTGCACACAAGGTTTGGGAATGTTTGCGCTCCAATCAGCCATAGTGAAAAGTCCTCCCTGAGCACCTAGTAGGGCATTCAGTAAGATTCCAAAGGGGTTCAAGCCCTAGTAGTTAAGGTACCATCTGTGCAATGAATATGACCCTAGATTTTTCCTAACAAAGCTTTAAAAAGGCCTTGTGGGTGATCCAAAAGTCCAGCACTCTTACCAAACCAAAGCCTAACACTTAGGAAGACAACAAAGACAAAATCCAGCCACTCAGCAATGTAACATTCATAATGTTATCTCCAACAAAAAAAATATGAGACTACTTGTCAAGAGGCAGGAAAATGTCTTTAATAGTAGAAACATTTTGTCAATAAAAACAGACCCAGGAATGACAGAAAAAAAGGAACTATTAACACCTATTATAACTATGTGCAAGTATTTAAAGGAAAACATAAATATAATGAAAAGAGAAATGGATAATGTAAAAAGAGCTAGAGATAAAAATATCTAAGATAAACATTTTATTGGATAGCATTAGCAGCATATTACACTTGCATTAGAAAAGATCAGTAAACACCAGAAAAAAAAGAAGCATAGCTAATGAGATGTAAAAACAATAATGAAATACTAAAAAAAAAAGAAAAAACAAAAAAACAAAACAGGCAAGAAGAGAGAAATAAAGGAACAGAGAACAGAATGGACAAACATGACATACAACAAAATGATAGATTTAAACTCAACTGTGGTAGGTAGCCTCTAAGACATTCCCCAGTGATCCCAGCCTTCTGATGCTTATGGCCTTGAATAATCCTCTCCCCTTGAGCAATTTGCTTCTAATCAATAGAATAGGACAATGTTAAGGAAATGTTGCAAAAATTTTGTCTTGCTAGCATTCTTCTCTCTTACTGCCTTTGATAAAGTAAGCTGCCATGTTGGAGAGGCCCACATGGCAAGGAACTGAGGGCAGCCTCCAGCCAACAGCCAGCAAGTAACTGAGGCCCTCAGTCCAACAGCCCTCAAAGTACTGAATCTTGCCAAGAACAATTTAACTAAGGTTAGAAATGGATCATTCCTCAGTTGAACCTTCAAATGAAACCTGAGCCTTGCAGGCTTGTGAGGCAGAGGTACCAAGTTAAGTTGCTCCTGAATTCCTGATCCACAGAAACTGTCAGATGATAAATGCATCCTGTGTTAAGCTGCTAAGGTATGAAGTAGTTTGTTACACAGCAATAGGTAACTAATATACCAGACATATCAATAATTACCTTAAATGTAAATGATCTAAACATCGCAACTGAAAAACAGAGATTGTCAGACTAGAGTAAAACAAGAAAAATCCAGCTCTATGCTGTCCATGAGAAATGTACTTTTAATATAAAGGTACAGATGGGTTAAAGGTAAAAGCTGGGGAAGACTATATCATGCAATGTTAAACATAAGAAACTTAGAGGGGCTACATTAATATCAACAAAGTAGACTTTAGGAGTGGGTCATTACCAAGAATGGAAGGACATTTCACAATGTAAAGGGATCAATTCATCAAGAACACATAAGAGAGGCTCAAAATACATGAAGCAAAAACAATACTGAAAGGAGAAACAAACAAATCCACAACAGGAGATATCTCTCTGAGTAGTTGATAAAACAGGTTAAAAAAAAAAAAAAAAAACAAACCAGTAAGGGTTATACAAGACTTGAACAACCTTATAAACCAACTGGACCTAATTGAATTTACATAACATTCCACTATCAATGGTATATAAAATTTCATGGTCATTTAAGAAATGTAATACATTTTTATGAGAGAGTATACTTTAAATAGTTTCAGTGTAACAGGTGATAAAAACAAAAACCAAAGTATTGTCTAAAGCCCCTGGACTCTGAAATTCAGAGTTTAGGACTAAGTTCTTGGATTTCTTTAAATTTCAATTTTTTCAATCCTAATTTGATCTGATGGGAGTAAATTTAAATTCCTTTCTTTGGAAAATCCTCCAAATTAAAATACTTGGGTGTCCAAATAAAATCTTCAAATTTTTGAAGGTGTATGCATTTGTTTCAGTTGGGGGTGGAGAAAGCAGTCAAGCAAGCAGCTTCTCCACTTCTATGCACAAATAAACAAAACAAGCACACAATTACACAACTAGAGATTTCACTACTTTATTAGCAAGTTATTTAAACAAATTCCCTTTCTTTGAAAAAGAGACTATTTCACAGAAATAGTGAGCGATAGAAAAATCTACGTTTGAAAAACGTATTAGAAAAGTACTACGTTCTCCTAAAAGCATATCTAGTTAAAATATCACTTTTTAATTCTTGGCTTGAGAAAAATGATAATATAAGCATATGTATCTTTTTCATCATATATATTTTATACCTCAAGAGCCACAAAATTCTTTAGTACATTCAATAACTATTCATGATCAATTACTAACCAACTTTCTATTTCATTTTCATTTCCATTTTACTAGGAAGACCTCTTTTTTTTTTTTTTTTGCCACACCATGTGGCTTGCGGGATCTTAGTTCCCCAACCAGGGATCGAACCTGGGCCCCCAGCAGTGGAAGCGCAGAGTCCTAACCACTGGACCATCAGGGAATTCCCACTAAGGAGACCTCTTAAACATCCTGGGTTTGTGACAGGTTACTAAAATGTAATAAAATAAGTTTTCTTTTTACTACTAATTTTAAGAGGCTTGGTTGAGATCATATATTAATTTACTTCCTGTGTTTCTTTTTAAAATTTGTTCAGGGCTTCCCTGGTGGCGCAGTGGTTGAGAATCTGCCTGCCAATGCTGGGGACATGGGTTCGAGCCCTGGTCCGGGAAGATCCCACATGCCGCGGAGCAACTGGGCCTGTGCGCCACAACTACTGAGCCTGCGCGTCTGGAGCCTGTGCTCCCAACAAGAGAGGCCGCGATAGTGAGAGGCCCGCGCACCGCGATGAAGAGTGGCCCCCGCTTGCCGCAACTAGAGAAAGCCCTCGCACAGAAACGAAGACCCAACACAGCCAAAAATAAATAAATAAATTAAAAAATTAAAAATCTGTTCAAAACGTATTACAATCCTATGACAGAATCAGATATCAAATCGTAAGAAATTTTTGACTGTGTACAATTCTTTTATTTAATAGTTAAAACTTTGTACATTCATCCAAAGGATTAACTCACTGAAAAGAAACATGCACAGAAGGAAACAAACCATACACAATCCCCCAATAAACCTGATCCTTCAAATGTGGAATGCTGCTCATCCCTGGAATTTCATACATGCCACTCAGACTTCAGACTGGGATAACCATGAGGCTATACAGCATTTAAGGCCAACTATAAACCAAATAACCCTAATTACCCGTTTCCTTAAGTTGTCCAGCCTTCAAATCTCCTGGGTTCTGCCCTTCTCATTTATTTTTAACATTATATTCTTTTTTTAAAGAAATGTATAATAATATACAAAATATTTTGAGAATTCAGATTAATTGAAAATCAATTTATAGATCTGCCCCCCCACCCCATGACCTTAAAGCATCATATGAACAACTGTCATCACAGCAAGATATCACAGAATATTCTACAACACTAGATCTGTTTCTGTTTTCACACATTCCAAAGGTCACTGTGAAACAAGTCATCATATACATGTACATATTTTAATATGTACATTTGTTTTTTAAAAGGTCGTTTCTGATTTTAATGAATTTGTTAAATAATTGGGTTCATAAATGAAAGAATTTTAGTTTAGAGATGTGATTATGGCATAGATTTCCTGGAATCAAAACAAAAAAGAAAAAAATTTAAAAGACGACTCAGAGCAAGAAGTCTCTTTAAACATAACAAATAACTGTTTTATTACTTCAAAATACCAGAAGTCTTCTGTATAGTACTTATCATATACATCAGATGCCTTAAAAGAGTCTCAGCAACCATATCTACTATCTTAATCTCTTCAGAACAAGTACATAAGGAGAAAAATCTATAAATCAGTCCTTGATGACAGAGGGTTTGTTTAGGAGTTTACCAAATGGAATGACCCTGCTGGAATTCCTTCAAGCGGCCTGTGAAAATGTCAGAACAGAGTCTGTTTTGGAGGTCATAGTCCCTAGAGAGCTCTGAGTTTTGGCCTGTTTGTCTTTTCACATGCTTTAATATTTGAAAATCATTCCTTGTAGACACTGACTGATGCCCAGGGAATGCTAGGATTGTGGGAACTGGCAGTACCAACAAGAGAGACAAACTTCATGGGAAATCCGTGCCTACTACATTTGCCCTCTCAGCTCCCATAGGGTAAGTGCTCTTCAAATGTTATGTAGGTC
This sequence comes from Balaenoptera acutorostrata, assembly GCF_949987535.1. Taxonomy (NCBI): domain Eukaryota; kingdom Metazoa; phylum Chordata; class Mammalia; order Artiodactyla; family Balaenopteridae; genus Balaenoptera; species Balaenoptera acutorostrata. The sequence continues at coordinate 27,172,596 of NC_080078.1, forward strand.
CATGGCGAGACATTAAAAAACTGCATGTCATTTTGACGTTTTTAAAAAGAAATACTTGTGGAAATGGGGGCAAAAATTACTGGGACTATTGAAAGAAACATTAAGGTATAAAACACCACGATGGAACCCTGAAAAACTATATTCGCTAAGTATTAATTTAAATATTGAATTCTCAAAATATATATAACAAATAATTATAAACTGCTAATTATATGCCCTCATTGTTCTAAATACTTGATTTATATGAACTCATTTAATCCTCACAACAACCCCCATGAAGCAGGTACTATATGATCCGCATTTTGCAGAGGAGGAAACTGAGGCAAAGAGAGGACGACTAATTTGTCTAAATTCACATAACTAGTAATGGTAGAGCCAGATGGGACGGCTCCAGAGTTGGTGTCCTTAACCACTGTGCATACTTAACCACTGCCTATTTCATGGTATTTTACATCAAGCATGCAGGGCTGGGTGCCTATGGCATCCACTGAGTACTTACGCTGTGTCATGTACATGTAGTTACCATCAGCGCTTTATTTCAGTTAAGCCTCCCAATAACCTAGGAGGTACATCTAGCGTGACCCCTATTTACAGATGACAGACACAGGCTTGTGTGGCCTCACACCACACGTCTAGTGCCACGGAGCAGGTTCTAGGCTTGTCTCTGCACTCACTTTCTTTACAATTAGGTTCTTCTTCCTCCCAGTAATCTGGGAGAACCATCTCTAAATTAATTTTCTTTAGTTGAGAGAATTACTTTCAAAGATCTATGCATCCAACAATTTTATGAGAATATCTTACATTTTGAACTGCCAACACTGTACTAGAGGTATAAGATCTAAGAATTAGTTAGGGTAAGAGACACAATGATCATTCAATAAATGTTTTCTAATAATAAAAAGTAAACCCATTTCCACTCTTGAAATACTGATTTCTTTTAAAACTTTGGGAAAGCTGAGCATTCTGATATGGTAAACTTTTCTTTTACATAGTACATGATGGCTGTCTGATCAAGTACTCTAATCGATATATTTCTTAACTTCTATGTCGGGAACAGGGATTGTCACAGAGCATCTCCTATTTTGTAGCTATGAATCTGAAATCTGCAGAGAGTGCTGACAAATTCTAACATTTGTCAGTTTTTAAACTTAACCTACAAGAACCAAAGGCAAGTTGTGAATCAGACTTTTTGCTTTTCTTGTTCTATCTTTACTAAACATAGAGGTCACACATCAAAAATTTAAGTTGGTGAAACAGATACCCAACTATTAGCATTTTCTTAATGAAAACAACATAAACAACCAGAAAAGGACATGAATAATTTAGGATTAAAAAAAAAAGTTAAAATAGTGTCTTTTAACTGAGTCTGATCCTGTTATAAAAATGTTAACACATACCTGCCAACCCTTGAAAACCACGAACAGAAAGATATTGCGTATTCTAAGTTAGATATATTTTTTTGAGGATAACACAAATTGAGTCAATTTCTTTTTACTTTTAAATATGGGGGGGAAATTCTGACTAATTGAGAGAGCTGGCATGTATGTTTAATAATACATCTGTGAGGAACGTATTAAACAGCGACATTAATTCATATCTATGGAAAATTCCATCCGTTAACTGAGATGGAAGTTATCTTCCATTCTTTCTGTTTCTGCTGCCCAATGAATAGTACAAGGCAAAAGTGATAATGAGCTATAAGAACACATGATGTAATGAGAAAGGGCAGCCAGAGAAAGACACATGGGCTGAAAGCTACCATACGTATATTACAATGGGCATAACCGTGACACAGAGAGCTCGAGACTTACCCATGCTCACAGACTGAGTCAGCAGAGGAGACTGGAGTCCTGACTCCCAAAAGACTATACTTCCTGTTAATAATAGTGAGGGCAGCAGGTGAGGGTAGCCAGCAGTATGGATTAATTTAAAGGAGTTAGAAAAACATTGGGTATGATATTTGCTAATTAATTTGGGTGATTATTAACTATAAACCAAAGAGAAAATTCCAGTTCATTTGTAACTCCAACATATTTGTCCTTTTGCTTTCTGTCACAGTAGTACTTTATCACTGATGTCTTAAAATAACAAAGAAAAAATCATGGGTCACTTTTTTTTCAGTACACTCTGTGTATTTATCAGGTTTTTATAGAGTTATGGTAGAGAGCAGGTGTCCCATATCAACCCTTTCTCTTCCTTTGTAGCTAGAAGAGGTCACCGTAGTTGGGTTAGAGGCAGACATAAGTAAGAAGAGCCCTGACTTAATTTTACAAAGTCTCCCGGCCCAGCACAAGGTCTGATTATAAACTAACTATTCAATTCCAAATAGCCTTGAAGGGCCTAAGTAGCTAAGGGGTTATAGTTGAGTAATATTTACTAACTAAGCATTTATATCACATATGTTATTTTAAAAATTGCTTGCTGAGGAACAGGAAAGACTGTTTCTTAATAAATTAGTTTCAGTTTATTCACTGGTCCAGTGCCAAATATACATCACATGGTGGTCTCTAGTTTTATGAAAACTACATCAATCTATACAAAAAAAAGTATTTCTATGACTCTAGTAACTCTAAAAAAGTCTTGTAAAAATTTTAGGTAAACATTTTTGTAAGTTTAATATGATGAGGTCTCATGCTGGATTAAACTGCTAATTACTATTATGTTCTAAATCTTACTTCAAATAAATGTTAATTGCTGACGCTCCAAGGGCATTTTTGCAAGAGGACACAATTTAAAGACTGGATAAATAACTCAAAATGAGGCTTCAAGGGTGCTATAACTGGGGCCTATGGTCTTGCTGATGCACTTCTGAAACTGTTATAAGCTTCACGCACCCCCTCAGCAAAAGTTAAAGCACTCCTAAGTCAGTGTTCTGACACTGCCGGCTACAAACGGGAGAGGCTGTGAGTTCATGCCCAGCCCCCGCCTTCCCTCTGTCCACATACACACTGCCTGGGTGTGTCCAGCAATGCACTGAAGCAAATGAAATTCTCAGTAACAGCAAAACTATCGAAATAAGAAACCGATAGTAGAAAAACGAACGTGGACAGGGTTACAGGTGCTTATTTACACTGTGAAACAAAACATGCTATTTAATAGGAGACTTTATAAAGACCACTGTGAAAGAGAGTACCTCACCCTTAAGCTACTTACATGGCTTCCTTTTCATTTTGAAGGGTTAAAGAAGCTGTCACAAACAAAAAGTATGAGAGTTGGCACAATTAATCAAGAAATTCATTTGCAGCTGCCAGGAAATTCATAGCTAACTTTAAACGTTTAATTGTGTTTAGTATAAGTCCTAAAGCCTTATTTAAAAAATGTATTAGAAACTAAGGAAAATTACAGTCAAGGAGTATATATTTCTCTTCTCAGTCTAAGTACTCTTCAGTAACTCCTGAGAGCAGGAAAAGAAACTGTCTAAATGTATCAGAATGTTTATTAATATCCTTGAGAATTATTTTAAATATTCAAGAACCTAAATACGTTAATAATAAAGCCAATGACAAGACAATTTTACATAAAAGTATTCATTTCTATTATGTTCAGTTACAGAAAGGGAAAGCAAGAATCCCACAGTTCCACGTCTTGGCTATTTAGCATCTATTTATTTCCTTCCCATTTATGACACTATGAGAATTTCATGTCTGGCTGTTTGCTCCAGAGAAAAATAGAACTATCCTCTCTTTCCCTCACCAACCTCTATTAGTCCATATTAGCTCATGTACATTCTAAGGAACAGGGTTTTACTCAAGACAAATGCTCAACACCGTTGTACTATTCCCAACACCTAGGCTGACAGTAAGTCTAACAGGTTAATGAGGTGTGGGTAAATGTTTTCAAAGTAAAACCCCAAAAAAGACCAGCTGCAAACACATACAATTTATTTACTATGGTACAAGGCGAGCAGTTTCCTTTGGCTGGGCTCCATGGCTAGGCAAAGTTCATCTGACTGTTTGCCAATATATTAATACCTGCACTGAATCCAATGCAAAGAGCCACCTTGATTCCCTTGTGTGCAACAAACTTTGGAATACATTATTTTCTCTCTAGTAAGTGGTCACCTGGAACAGAACAAGAGAAGTCTAAAACTGTTCAGTGACCCATTTAACAGATGGAAAATCTTTAAAAAAGTTTTCAAGATGGGACTATAAGCTCAAAAACCTAACAAGTGCAGTAACCAATGATACCGAAGTTTAAAATATGAATAACAAGTCTCTCCTCTTTATGGAGGCCTAAAACACACTGACTATTTCATAATACATATAGCTTCAAAAAGCCTGCTAATACAGGAAGAGAAAGGTGGCAGATACTCATTTTCCACCTACATGATACTACTAACAGCTAGCCTGTGGTATGTCCATGGCCATGTTAATACAACGAGCCTCATCTTCAGAGATGTGCAAAAAAGTATTAAAATACCGAACTGTTTCATAAAGAGAGAATCTATGTCAACTTATTGGCTTACTCTGTGATAATGCTGGCAATGACCTAAAAGCTTAAGTTCGCCAACCAGCATACTTAATTATCAGTCTTGCAAATGACCTCATGAATGAAGTTTCTTCCTCATGGTCTCATCTAAGTATGGGCACAAAGAGCTGTAGCTCTTTCAGGTATGTTGTTTCCATCTACTTTGCCTTTCCCTACTTTTATAAAGTTATATTCACCTTATAGCACCTGAGCTTTTCCTTTTTAAACAATAAAAGGACTAACTCTCCCTTTGACTGATTTCCCTTTTATTCCCAGTGTTAATACTGAAAATGTTAATGTTGAAACATGAAAATGGATCTATTACGTGCATAAAATGTCAAAACAAAGCTCAATTTTCCTGTGTATGCATTGTTTTAGTAAACGTACATTATTTAGTAAAAGTACACCCACTTTCCTTTATGAAGGACTATCTTGTTGGGAAGAGTCCATTGCCTAAATGGTTGCCTTACTATTGAGGTGCCACTAACTATAGAAATATTTTGGCCACGTTCAGGGGTAAAAGGAAAGCCCTAGCTTATCTTTACTAAACATCTTTCATATTTACTCCAGTAGTGGGAATATTCTGTCACTCCACTACCACTGCCAATAGAAGTATTAACCAAAAATAAGGGAAGATCCTAGAATTGTTACTGTACTTAAATATCAACTTCATTTTCCTTGTCAAGTTTAATTATAAACTATTTGGTGATATAATCCTTCTATACACCAATCCCAAATTGAAATATCTTCATTTCCTTCCCAAAAGAAAGTAATTCTAACAAGTGAAATTCAAAGGCTTAGCAACAACAATGAAACACAATCACCAAGAAACTATCTATGTTCAATTATTTCATAATATCTAAACAGTACTTTGTGTTAATTAATTTTGAGGCTAACATCTACTTCTTGTACATGATAAGATTTAAACATGGCATTAAGAAGACCTGAAAAGATGAAGAATAAACATTAAAAAATCACTAAGGTAAGAAAGTTATGGTTCTTCCATCTATAGATGGCTTGATGTGGTTCTTTCTACTCCGCTCACATTCCTGTATCAAAAACCTAGATTTCTGATAGCTGTACAATTCCATTTACGCCTTGGAATGTATACGCAAATTAGGCTAACATATCATAAGCCTGAAATTAAAGTGTAATATGCCTGAATATAAGATAAGGTTTTTAACTTTCTGAAGTCACTAATTAGAGGAGATTGTGTCTCGTATTTGAGTCCTTACACAGTATCTCGTATCATGAGATGCTCTTTCGTTTACTTAATATTGAACAGAAAAATACTTGAGGAAAATGCATTAGCTTAAAAATCAACCTCACTCGAAGCTAGTTTTAGGATGTTTATAGAAACGTCTTAATAGAAACAAGGGGGAGAAAAAAAAGGAAGAAAAGAACCAACACATTAATTATTCCCAGATAGTAACCTTAAAATTAAAAGCGTTGGATGTTGTTACAAAGAAGATTTTGAAACACTGCTTTTAAAAAAGTAGTCAAGAGGGCAGATAGCAGAAGCAAGAAGAACTACAATTCTGCAGCCTATGGAAGGAAAACCACTTCACAGAAAGACAGACAAAATGAAAAGGCAGAGGCCTTTGCACCAGATGAAGGAACAAGATAAAACCCCAGAAAAACAACTAAATGAAGTGGAGATAGGCAACCTTCCAGAAAAAGAATTCAGAATAATGATAGTGAAGATGATCCAGGACCTCGGAAATAGAATGGAGGCAAAGATCGAGAAGATGCAAGAAATGTTTAACAAAGACCTAGAAGAATTAAAGAACAAACACCTAGAAGAATTAAAGAACAAACAAACAGAGATGAACAATACAATAAGTGAAATGAAAAATACACTAGAAGGAATCAATAGCAGAATAACTGAGGCAGAAGAACGGATAAGTGACCTGGAAGACAGAATGGTGGAATTCACGGCTGCGGAACAGAATAAAGAAAAAAGAATGAAAAGAAATGAAGACAGCCTAAGAGACCTCTGGGACAACATTAAACGCAACAACATTTGCATTATAGGGGTCCCACAAGGAGAAGAGAGAGAGAAAGGACCCGAGAAAATATTTGAAGAGATTAGAGTTGAAAACTTCCCTAACGTGGGAAAGGAAATAGCCACCCAAGTCCAGGAAGCACAGAGAGTCCCAGGCAGGATAAACCCAAGGAGAAACACACTGAGACACATAGTAATCAAATTGACAAAAATTAAAGACAAAGAAAAATTATTGAAAGCAGCAAGGGAAAAACGACAAATAACATAAAAGGGAACTCCCATAAGGCTAACAGTATAGAATTTCCTTAAAAAACTAAAAATAGAATTACCATATGACCCAGCAATCCTACTACTGGGCATATACCCAGAGAAAACCATAATTCAAAAAGACACATTCACCCCAATGTTCATTGCAGCACTATTTACAATAACCAGGTCATGGAAGCAACCTAAATGCCCATCGACAGATGAATGGATAAAGAAGATGTGGTACATATATACAATGGAATATTACTCAGCCATAAAAAGGAACGAAACTGGGTCATTTGTAGAGATGTGGATGGATCTAGAGACCGTCATACAGAGTGAAGCAAGTCAGAAAGAGAAAAATAAATATCATATATTAACGCATATATATGGAATCTAGAAAAATGGTACAGATGAACCGGTTTGCAGGTCAGAAATAGAGACACAGATGTAGAAAACAAACGTATGGACACCAAGGGGGGAAGTGGAGGGGGGATGGTGGTGGTGGGATGAATTGGGAGAGTGGGATTGACATATATACACTAATATGTATAAAATAGATAACTAATAAGAACCTGCTGCATAAAAAAATAAATTAAATAAAATTCAAAAAACAAATTAAACTAAAAAAGTAGTCAAATACTGTTCTCTCAGAAAGGACACAAGTAAGAGTAGTTAATTCTGGAGAAGTAACTGGGTAGCTGAGGGACAAGACTGGGAGGGTGACCTACTTTTCACTATGTACCCATCAGTACCCCCTACATTTCAAGCCAGATAAATGTATTACCTATTCAAAAAAAAAAAAGTGATTAAATTCTATAACAGAAATTACAGCCTCATAAAATGTTATGACCAATCGCAAATCAAACATGAGTGATTATGACTACCACACTGTAAGACACACAAAAAACCAAAAACAGCCCCACTGTTTTGTGAATGGTACTTGTGGTTTAGACATAAAATCTTCAGTGTCAGATCGTGCATGCATCTAAAAACTGCTGTAACTCAAACAAGAGAGACAGAAATGAAGATACGCCCTGGATTTTAGTGCTAGATGGATGACGCAGAGGTTTTCTACTGATGATAAAAACACCACACAGATACACAGGCAGAGTTTGGGCAAGATAATTTTATGAAATATGAGTGTGGATAAAGCAATCCTTTTATTTTATTGCACTGCTTCATAATATGTGGTTTTAATTACGTACACGTAACTAAATTAATAAATTCTAATTTTTACCATTCATCTACCTCCCTCTAAAAGTTTATAAGGGGAAGACTACCTCATATTTGGGCTTACCTTATGTTCAGGCATACATATTCAAAAGAACATTCTTGCAAGAGAATGTGGCAAGCTATATCAAGTAAAATCCCCACAAAGCATAAGCTTTCCCCTTACACGTCCCTCCTCTGCTACGCATGACGATTTTCTTGAGCAACTGTATATTATTGCAATTTTATACCAGTTCAACTCTTATTTTGGTCTTTTTTATTTTTTTGAGGGAAATAATTTGAATATTATACTGGTCCAAGTATACTGTGTAAATCTGACCAGTTTAGTCATGTTTCGGTTAATGTGGTTATACTCTCTCAGCCACTGCCTAAGATAAAGCTAGGCTCCTAACTGACGGAAGGTTCTAAAGCCATCACCAGCCAACCACAGCCTCCTGAAGGCTTTGACAGCTCCGAGCAAGATGTTGCTTTATACCAATCGCACTGGACAAGGGTTGTGCCCAACAAGCATCAGACACAAGTATCAGATATCTTGTTGGAAGGGAGAACAAGTACACCCCAAAGACATGCACTGAAGAACTGAGAATAGCAGCATAAGTCTTCAATCCATTTTCCTGAATAAGATAAGGCCATTATTTGAAAAGGATCAGGAAACACTTAGAACCCAGAAGATAAGTAACAAGATACGTAAGGAAGTGCTCTATAGGGAGAGATTTATTTCTTCTGGCTTTTAAAACTGAAATTTAAAGAACACATTTGGGATTGTAAGACTCATCAGAACTGTGGAAAGCATGGCAAATCCAGTTGAAATTCTTAATTCTTTCCCTGTAATATGTATGCTTGGTGTGTTTGTAAATTTTAATACTTTGTTAGTTTTTATGTTTTAAGTATTAAAAATAGGCGTATATCATCTATCTCTACTCATTTTTGTTAAAAACTGACAGTACTGTGTTTTCTGGAGACTCTGGGATGCTTCTGATTAATCAGGAGAATTTCCTGAATAGATAACAAATGAACAGAAGATATTCATTTTGTATACAAGTATGAGCCAGCCGAAGACTGAGAATATGGCCATATCCTATACTCATTAATACAAAAAATACTCAAACAAGAAATTCTTGCTTTCTTAGTGATCATTAAGATAGCTCAAATTTTGCCAATTCTGAAATTAAGGTGCAACACATTGGAGATGGGGAACATGGCAGGAGAATCTAGTCAAATCCACCATCTATTTTCCCTGGAGTCAACATAGGAAGCTGCTTTCCAGTACCATGCTAGCGTGAAATCTTCTGCTCGTGCTAAAATGGTTGAACCTAAAGCTTATTTCCAAAGATAACTTTGCTACCAGAGATACTTACTGGGGAAATAATGAAAGAATTGGATAGAAAGTGAAACTCTGCCTGTTCCTCAAAACCAGCCAGCACCCCCTGAGGTTCTCTCCTTTGTGACAGGCTGCCCAATGGAACGGACCAAAAAATTACTACCAAAGAGGGATACGTTTAGCTCACAAAGAGGTAAGCTCCCACCACACACGCTGAACTCACCATTCTTCCTTTCGTTCAGAGGGGGCAGGTGCTGACTGGACTGCAAGGAGAGTTCCTGGAATTCGTGGGCAACGGCTTCACTTTGAGGACTTGGAGCAAGATGGGCTAAAGGTCCCAACTCATCCTCGGTGTCCAGTGTCCCTGTGTGATCCATTGTGTCCCAGCCACCGGCAGCAGAGGGTACGAGACGCCTCTTAAATGTGGCCTGTTGAAGAGACTGTCAAAATAAAGAATGTGTAAATAGATGGTACTTTCATTTTTCTCTGATCTGCACAAAAGTATTAAAATGGGAACCCTGGGTTCTAGTTCAGTTTCACTGCTATGTGGCAACTGCCATTCGTTTACCCTCTCTGCATTCAGGTTCCTTGTCTAACACACAGGAATATACCTCCCATCTAAAAAAGTGCTTACTAGATAAATAAAAGTTGAAAGGTATTTTGTATAATTTTTTATACTGTGGATCAAAGAAAGTTATAGTTATCGGTGTCATTACTTAAAGATTTTAATGCATCCTAAAATGAGACAAAAGTCAACTAATGCTGATGAAAATAAAAAAGCAGTCTGGTTTGAAAAATCTATCTCAACTCCTACAAATCAAACAACTTTACACGAAGTCAACATTCCCAGCAACAGCAATGTTTCAGATAATGAATCCTCTGTCAGCCTCGGTCTCAGAGTGAGAACAGAGAACAAAACTTTCAGCCAACCCACAATGGACATACAGTTCACAACAAAGAGACAAAACTTTATTTTAAGCCACTGAGATTTGGGGTTGTTTACTATCACAGCATAACCTGGCCCATTCTGACTGATATAGAAATTGGTAACAGAAGTACCAAAGACACAATAAAAATCCTAAATACGTGACATTGGCTTATGTGGGGATGGGCAGTGGGCAATAAGAAAACCGTTATGGGAAGCCGAAAGCTAGAAGGATGGTGGTCCGTGTTATGCGACGGCAAAGCACCTGACAGGCTACCTGCTTAGCAGCATCCCGCATCACAGTGCGTTTATCCATTCACCTACTGATGGACATTTGAGTTGTTTTCCGCTTTTGACTATTACAAATAAAGATGCTATGAACATTCTTGTATGAGTATTTATATGTATATATGCTTCCACTTCTCTTGGGTAAATACTTAGGAGTGAAGTGGTTGGATTGTTTGGCAGCTGCATGCATTAATTTTAAAGAAACTAACAAACTATCCTCTAAAATGGCTGCGCCCTTGTGCTTTCCTACCAGCAGTGAATGAGAATTCTACTTGTTCTACATCCTTGCCAACACTTGATTATGGTCAATTTTTAAAATTTTAGTTATTTTAATGGGTGTGTAGTGATATCTCATGGTTTTATGTATGTATGTATGTATGTATTTATTTTGGGCTGCGTTGGGTCCTCGTTGCTAGGCACAGGCTTTCTCTAGTTGTGGCGAGTGGGAGCTACTCCTCGTTGTGGTGCGCCGGCCTCTCATCACAGTGGCTTCTCTTTGTTGCGGAGCATGGGCTCTAGGTGCGCAGGCTCAGTAGTTGTGGCACACGGGCTTAGCTGCTCTGCAGCATGTGGGATCTTCCCGGACCAGGGCTCGAACCCGTGTCCCCTGCAATGGCAGGCGGATTCCCAACCACCGCGCCACCAGGGAAGTCCTGATATCTCGTGGTTTTAATTTGCATTTCCCTAACCATGTTGAGCATGTTTTAATGTGCTTATTTGCCATTTGTATATCTTCTTCGGTTAATATCTGATCAAATATTTTGTTGATTTTTTAAAATAGGTGGTTTATTTTCTTATTATTGTTTCGAGAGTTCCTTACATATTCTGGACAAAAGTTCTTTATCAGATATGTGATTTGTAAACATAGGCATACCTTGTTTTATTGTGCTTCACTTTATTGCACTTCGCAGATACTGCATTTTTTAAAAATTGAAGGTTTCTGGCAACCCTGCATTGTTCAAGGCTATTGGCACCATTTTTCCAATAGCATATGCTCATTTCTTGGCTCTGCATAATTCTTGAAACATTTCAAACTTTTTCATCATTATTAAATTTGTTATGGTGATCTATGATCAGTGATCTTTGATGTTACTGTTGTAACTGTTTGGGAGTGCCATAAACCATGCCCATATAAGATAACCAACTTCATTGATAAATGTTGCGTGTTCTGACTGCTCCACCAACCGGCCATTGCCTGTCTCCTCCTTCTCCTTGGGCCTCCCTATTCCCTAGGACAGAACAATATTGAAATTAGGCCAATTAATAACCTTACGATGGCTCCTAACCCTACAAGTGAAAGGAAGAGTCACATGTCTCTGACTTTAAATCAAAAGCTAGATATGATCAAGCTTAGTGAGGAAGGCCAAAAGCCGAGACAGGCTGAAAGTGAGGCCTCTTAGCCAAAGTTAGCTTAGCTGTGAAAGCAAAGGAAAAGCTCTTGAAGGAAATTAAAAATGCTACTCCAGTGAGCACATGAATGATAAGAAAGCAAAACAGCCTTATTGCTGATATGGAAAAAGTTTTAGTGGTCTGGACAGAAGATCAAACCAGTCACAACATTTCTTTAAGCCAAAGACTAAGCCAGAGCAAGGCCCTAACTCTCTTCAATTCTATGAAGGCTACGAGAGGTAAGGAAGCTGCGGAAGAAAAGTCTGATGCTAGCAGAGGTTGGTTCATGAGATCTACGGAAAGAAGCCACCTCCACAACATAAAAGTACAAGGTGAAGCAGCAAGTGCTGATGTAGAAGCTGTAGCAAGTTATCCAGAAGATCTAGCTGAGATAATTAATGAAAGTGGCTACAATGAATAACAGATTTTCAGTGTAGACAAAACAGCCTTATATTGGTAGGATACTTTCATAGCTAGAGACTTTCATAGCCAGAGAGAATAAGTCAAACTCCTGGCTTCAAAGCTTCAAAGGACAGGCTGACTCTCTTGTTAGGGACTAACGCAGCTGGTGACTTTAAGTTGAAGCCAGTGCTCATTCACTACTCTGAAAATCCTAGGGCCCTTAAGAATGATGCTAAATCTACTCTGCCTGTGCCCTATAAATGGAACAAAAAGGCCTAGATGATAGAAATCTATTTACAACACGGTTTATTGAATATTTTAAGCCCACTGTTGAGACCTACTGCTCAGAAAAAGATTCCTTTCAAAATATTACTGCTCATTGACAGGGCACCTGGGTCACCTCAGAGCTCTCATGGAGATTTACAATAAGATTCATGTTGTTTTCATGCCTGCTAACACAACATCCATTCTACAGCCCATGGATCAAGAAGTAATTTCAACTTTCAAGTCTTACTATTTAAGAAATAACATTTTGTAAGGCTATAGCTGCCATACATACTGATTTCTTTCAATGGATCTGGATAAAAAATAAATCGAAAACCTCCTGGAAAGGATTCACCATTCTAGATGCCATTAAGAACATTTGCGATTCATGAGAAGAAGTCAAAGTATCAACATTAAAAGGAATGTGGAAGAAGTTGATTCCAACACTCATAGATGACTTTGAGGGGCTCAAGACTTCAGCAGAAGAAGTAACTGCAGATGTGGTGCAAAGAGCAAGAGAACTAGAATTGGAAGTGGAGCCTGAAGATGTGACTGAACTGCTGCCATCTCATGATAAAGGAGTTGCTTCTTTTGAATGGTTTCTTGAGATGGAATTTAATCCTGGTGACGATGTTGTGAAAACTGTTGAAATGACAACAAAAAATTTACTTTATTTACATAAACTTAGTTGGTAAAGCAGTGGCAGGATTTGAGAGGACTGAATCCAATTTTGAAAGTTTTCCTGAGTAAAATGTTATCAAACCGCAATGCGTGCTATAGAGAAATTGTTCATGAAAGGAAGAGTCATTCGATGCAGCAAACTTCATTGTTGTCTTACTTTAAGAAATTGCCATAGCCACCCCCATCCTGATCAGTCAGCAGCCATGAACACTGAGGCAAGACCCTCCACCAGCAAAAAGATCACAACTCACTGAAGACTCAGATGATGGTTAGCATTTTTTAGCAGTATTTTTAATTAAGATACATAAATTGTTTTTTAGGCATAATGCTATTGCACACGTAATGGACTACAGTATGGTGTAAACATCACTTTTATATGCCCTGGGAAACCCCAAAATTTGTGTGACTTGCTTTATTGTGAAATTTGCTTTACTGCAGTGGTCTGGAAGCAAACCTGCAATTATTTTTGAGGTATGCCTGGATTTTCTCCCGGTCTATGGCTTACCTTTTTGCGTTCTTAATAGTGTTTTGTAAAGAGCAGATGTTTTTAATTTGAGGAAGTCCAATTTACCAATTTTTTCTTTTATGGCTCATGCTTTTAGTGTTGTAGCTAAGAAATCTTTGATTAACCCAAGGTCACAGAGATGATCTCCTATGGTTTTTTTAGATATTTTATAGTTTAATATTTTACATTTAAGTCTATGATCCACTTTGAGTTAATTTTTGTATCTGCTGCGAGATATGAATCAAAGTTTTCTGTTTTTTGCATAAAGATATCTGATTGTTCCAGCACCATTTGTTGAAAAGGTTATCTTTTCTCCACTAAATTGTCTTTGCACCTCTGTTGCAAGCCAGCTGACCATGTATATGTGGATCTATTTATTGACTCTATATATAGTTCCCAGAAAGGAGAGAACCACAAAGGAGGAGACTCTAAATTCTGTGTATAAACTCTGCCCAAGTCTCTGGCTGACCCCTAAACTATGCACATGCAGGACAGGTTCCCAACTCCTTTTACTAAAGCATAAATAACAGAACTGAGATCTCAGCTGCTGCTCACCATTGGAAAGACAGAGTTTGCAAAGGTGAGTTCAGCAAAGTTAACTGCCTGCTAAAAGAAAATAATGCTCTAAGAGGGAAACTTACAGAGTCCAGAATCTCCACAACTGTCCATCCAGAATTCCATATCCAACAAAAATACCCTTTAATAATGAAGGCAAAATAGTCACCAGCAGACACACACTACAAGAAATGCCAAAAGAATTTCTTCAGGCTGAAGGAAAGTAATGCCACATATTACTTGGGTCTCAGTAATGAAAAGCATCAGAAATGGTAAACATGTAGATAAATACCAAAGACTAGTTTTTCCTGTTGATTTCTTTAACATTACCATTCCAAGTAAAAATTATAGCACTGTGTTATGGGGTTTATAATGTATGTAGATGTAATATATATGATAATTATAGCATAAAGGATGGGGGAGGAGTAACCGTATTACAACATTCTTATAAATACTTCTATACATTATAAAGAAGTTGTACCATTTTAACTTGAAGTAGACTGAGAAATTAAGGTTGTACATTGTAATTCCTAGAACAACCATTTAAAAAAAGACATAGTTTTAGCTGAAAAGCCAATAGGGGTATTAAAAAGGAATTCTAAAAATACTCATTCAACTTAAAAAGAAGGAATAGAGAAACAAAAAAGAGATGGGACAAACAAAAGCAAATAGTAAAATAGTAGACCTAAATCCAACCTTATCAATAATGATATTAAATGTAAATGGACTAAACATTATGATTAAAAGAAAGATTGGGGCTTCTCTGGTGGCGCAGTGGTTGAGAATCTGCCTGCCAATGCAGGGGACACGGGTTCGAGCCCTGGTCTGGGAGGATCCCACATGCTGCGGAGCAACTGGGTCCGTGAGCCACAACTACTGAGCATGCGCGTCTGGAGCCTGTGCTCCGCAACAAGAGAGGCCGCGATAGTGAGAGGCCCGTGCACAGCGATGAAGAGTGGCCCCCGCTCGCCGCAACTAGAGAAAGCCCTCGCACAGAAACGAAGAACACAGCCAAAAATAAATAAATAAATAAATAAAATTAAAAAAAAAAAATTGACAGAATGGATTTTTCAAAGTCTAAAAATGTATGTCTATAAGTGACATGCTTTAAATATGAAGACATAAATAGGATGGAAGTAAATAGATAGAAAAAGACGGGTCACACAACAAGATGCCCAGCAAGGCTGGAATGACTACATTAACATCAATCAAAGTAGACCTCAAAAGGATGTGTTAGGTAGGTGAATTTGCATGTAAAATGGCTTATTTTGCTATGAAATATTAAAATATGACTCCTAGATTTTTTCAAAATTATGAATTTTCATTTCAAATTATTTATTCATATAAAATAAAATCTGTTAATAGCAAATTAATTCTAAGATACAAGTACCATAATGCCCTTTTAATGGCAACATGTACAAACTCTGAACATTAGCGCTAATGATTTGGAAGATCCTTTAGGCATACAATTTAAAAATATTTTCATGCACTATTATCTGCACTTCATATCGAAGAATTTTTTTCAACCTATTATTCCTTGACATTATGCTCACCTCAAACTCCCACACAGCCCTCCAAATTAAGAACACTATAAGCTAAGAAAATCTTTACAAAATGTAGCAAAAGAAAAAGTGTTCAAAATTTTTAACTTAATATTCATGAACATTTTTAACAGAGTACAGACTCTTTCTATTCTGAAATTCTACTACCAAATTTGCAAGCTGTCATCTAATATCTACTTAAATGCTTGATAATTTTGTTTTGAAATTGAAATTCAACATCAAACATAAAGAAACACTCTCTGTCCAACAGTCTCTAATTGAGATGTTAAAGAAATGGCATTAGAATGAATTCTTTCATTGGGTCATAATCTAGTTATGAAAGTAAGGCAATCATTCAGCTTTAATAATACAAACTGTGATAAAATATTAATTTGTCTAGAACTGACAGAATGAATGACTATGGAGTTAATATCTGACACGTCCCAATAATATAACTTCATTCCAAAATGAAACTAATCCAACATTTATCCAACGCTAGGTCAAAGCACAGCACAACACTAGTATAAGATCAACCTGGGATATGGCTTCTGCTCTCAAAAAACAAACCACTTCATTGTCAGATACTACACCAGAGACAGAGAAAATAACACAGGAAAAAACAAGAGGCATCACACTTTCATTTGTCCATCTATTGATTCACTCGTATCTTTTTTTCTCAATGGAGTCAAGATAACACCAATAATGATCTTATATTTAAAAAGATGCTGGGCTAAGGTAGTTCCCAAATCAGTGCTAACGTTTGTTTTGAACCAAGTGAAGTCCAAAGCCAAATCTCTTTCCACTGTACCTTACTGCTCATAATGACTAATTCGTGTGAAATATTAATAAGTAGTATATAATCATTGCTATATAAAAGAAATGCTAAATAATAAAGGAGTTCAAAGAATATCAATATCAAACTTAAGAAGTTTAATATATAATCAGCCAAATGCAGACAGGTAGAATATCCAAATACACTCAACAAGAAATGTTTTAGCAACAGCAAAACTGTTGTCCCTGCCCTTAAAGCTCCCCTGAATTACAAATATTAGGGAAACACCTGGCTAACAGCCCGCAAAAATTTATTTACATTCAAACAAGATAAAACTTGGATCAAGAAGTTCTAAGACAAAGCTGACTACACACAAAAAGTAATTTCTGCATTAGAAGAGTATTTACTATTAAGTCCCATGATCAAACAAATTGAAAATTTCACATCAAATGCACTTTTGAGAAACAGAATTTTTTGTCATCGGGTTGGGTAAATTAGTGATATCAACCTTAATTGATTATTTTATTCTATCAATTCTCCCTTCAAAGCTCCCGGTGGCAATTTGTTAAACATATAATGTTAGAGCTCAAAATTTATTTATGAATATAAGAACAAAACTCCTGTCAACTGTATATGCAAAGATATTTTCTAAATATTATACAGCTGTTTCTGTATTGTGCTCTAAATAAAATTTCTTAATGGTATCAGGAATTCAGGATCAAGTCTGTTTACATTTTTGTATAAGTAACATTCTCCTCCCAGTTTTATAACTGGGGAAAAAAAACAATCACAAAAAGGAACACTTCATCCAATTTGTCCATATGCACTCTTAACAATTAGGATGGAACCAGAAAATCAGAGTTCTAAAAGCACATGTTTCTACACAAATATTATTTTACTACATACTGTTTTCATTAACTATTATTATTATGAAAAGTATTTTTGTTCCCCTATTTTTTCTAATTTAATTCCTGTTTTGATTACTTGAATGCACTTATATTTTCAAAGACTGTGGAAGTTCATAGAATAACAGAACATTTTAGCTGAAAGGTATCTTAGAATCTATGCCTAGTAGGTGCTTCTCACTCTTCCTCACAATATAATCATTTGAAGAACTTAAAAAAAAAAAAATTCCTAATGGGTAGGGGTAAAGGAGAGTCTCTCCATAGACTTTGATACAGTTACTTGAAAAGAGTGATTCTAATGTGTAGCCAGTGCTGAGAATCATTGACCTAGTGGAACCCCCTTATTTTATGGAGAGGATAAATCATTTGCCCAATGAGTGAGAAGAGAGGTCAGAACCAAATTATTATAGCATGTGTGAAAACAACAGAATATAAGTAGGTACAAAGTGCTGTGGAAACCAAAAGAATTAAATGTCTAATTGTATTTGGGTAAGTTAGGAAAGTCTCCCAGGATGAAAAGGACTTTGCAGACACAGAAGTTTTTCTCATTAGTAAAAGTACAGTGGCATGAACAGCTATCATCCAATAGCAAAAAGTCTGATGGGGCCAGTGTAGAAAGAGCATAACATGGAGAAGCAGAAGACAAGGCTGGTGCAGTGAGTTAAAGCACAATTGTGAAGAAGTGTTAAGAAACAGTGATATGATCAGATTTGTATTTTAGAAAGATCATTCTGGCAGAGGTATGTTACTGATAAAAATCTCATGCTGAATAACCAATGTTGGCAAGGATATGGAGAAAAGGGAACCCTCCTACACTGTTGGTGGGAATGTAAATTGGTGCAGCCACTATGGAAAACAGTATGGAGGTTCCTCAAAAAACTAAAAACAGAGCTACCGTATGATCCAGCAATCCCACTCCTGGGTATATATCTGAAGAAAACAAAAACACTTATTTGAAAAGATACATGCACCCCAATGTTCATAACGGCACTATTTACAATAGCCACGGTACAGAAGCAACCTAAGGGTCCATCAACAGACAAATGGATAAAGATGCAGTATATATACACAATGGAATACTACTCAGCCACAAAAAAGAATGAAATAATGCCATTTGCAATAACATGGATGGACCTGGAGGGTATTATGCTTAGTGAAATAAGTCAGACAGAGAAAGACAAATACTGTATGTTATCACTTATACGTGGAATCTAAAAAATAAAACAAACAAGTGAATACAACAAAACTGAAATAGACTCAGATACAGGTTACAAGCAGGGAGAAGGAAGAGGGGGAGGGACAAAGATAGGGGTAGGGGATTAAAAGGTACAAACTACTCTGTATAAAATAAATTAGAAGGATATATTGTACAGCATAGGGAATATAGCCAATATTTTATAATAACTATAAATGGAGTACAATCTATAAATATTTTGAATCACTATGTTGTACACCTGAAACTAATATTGTAAATCAACTATATCTCAATAAAAAAGTTAATAAATAAAATATGGTTACTGATTAGTCCAAGATGTTATTGGGTTGGCTAAAAAGTTCCTTTGGTTTTTAAGTAAAAATAAAAGACACATTTTTCACTTTCACCAAGAACTTTATTGAACAACGTATTCACTGTTTTGTTCCACTACCTTCGGCCATTTTTCAGGCAACTTCGTAATTCCATCTTCCCAAAACTTTTTATCTCTTTGAGCAAAGAACTGTTCCAGGTGCCTTTTACAGTCTTCCAGGGAATTGCAATTTTTTCCATTAAGAGAATTACGTAAAGACCGAAATAAATGGAAATCCGAAGGTGCAGTGTCTGGTGAATAAGACGGATGAATCAGAACTTCCAAGCCAAGCTGTAACAGTTTTTGCCTGGTCATCAAAGAAACATGCGGTCTCGCATTATCCTGATGGAAGATTATGCGTTTTCTGTTGACTAATTCCAGACGCTTTTTGTCGAGTGCTGCTTTCAGTTGGTCTAAGTGGGAGCAGTACTTGTTGGAATTAATCGTTTGGTTTTCCGGAAGGAGCTCATAATAGAGGGCTCCCTTCCAACCCCACTATACACAACATCACCTTCTTTGGATGAACATCAGCCTTTGGTGTGGTTGGTGGTGGTTCATTTCCCTTGCCCCACGATCTCTTCCGTTCCAAATTGTTGTACAGTATCCACTTTTCATCGCCCGTCACAATTTGTTTTAAAAACGGAACGTTTTCATTACGTTTCAGCAGAGAATTGCATGCCAAAATACAGTAAAGGTTTTTTTCGCTTAACTTACGTGGAACCCAAACATCAAAGCGATTCACGTAACCAAGCTGGTGCAAATGATTTTCAATGCTTGATTTGGGTATTTTGAGTATGTCGGCTATCTCCCACGTGGTATAACATTGATTGTTCTCAATTAATGACTCAATTTGATCGCTATCAACTTCAACTGGTCTACTCGACCATGGAGCATTGTCCAGCGAGAAATCTCCAGCACAAAACTTCGCAAACCACTTTTGACACGTTCGATCAGTCACAGTACCTTTCCCATACACTGCACAAATCTTTTTTTGCGTTTCAGCTGCGTTTTAACCCTTCTTGAAATAATAAAGCATAATATGCCAAAACCGTTGTTTTTCTTCCATCTTCAATATTAAAATGGCTACACAAAAACTCACCAATTTTGGTAAGTTTTTTTTAAAATGCACGCTGATATGACAGCTGTCACATACAATCTAACAAAATTGTTTCAAATGAAGTTAAAGACAACTAAGCGCTACTAGAGCCATCTTAACGGAAAAAGAAACCGAACGAGCTTTTTGGCCAACCCCATTTTTAAAAATCTCATGCTGAAAAGCTGACAGACTAAGTTAAGATAGTGGAAATGCAGAAAGGGGAATAAATTCAAAAAATATTTCAGAGACAACATTTCAAGGCTGAATGACTGGCTCATTTGAAAGGTAAAGGAGAATAAAGAATTGAAGGTGGCTGACCTAGGCAGCTGGAAAAGCTGGCAGGCAGGGATGAGTAGTGGGGAAGGTGCGTGTTCACTGTGAGAGACTACAGGCCCCTCAGAGGAAGTTCTGAGAAAGGCTGTGGCTGACAGGACAGCTATTTGGTTTGAAGCAAATCACTTAACCTCTCAGGGATCTGGTTTCCTAATTCAAAACAATGGAAATGACAAATGAAAAGAAGAAAAGGGAAGAGTATTTACTACATTTCTATGTACTCAGTTTGGCACTAAGTTTACTCTATGCTTTCCTTAACTTTGCCCTAATGACCTCCCTGTGGGCAGGTATTACTCTCATTTTACAGATGAGAAAACCAAGGCTTGGAAAGGTTAAACAAAAGTGAGAGATTAGCGCAAAAGCCGGGATTCTGACTTCAGAGCCCGTAGTCCTCCTAAAACAATATATTTATGTGCCAAAGCTCAAGTGAGTTGGAGCAAATAACTGGGAGAGACAGATGTTACTGGGGTAGGAGGCAGTGGTGCGGAGGGGAGAGGCGGCTGTGGAAGGCTCCGTGGGCACGATCCTTCACACACGCACTGAAGGCTCAGGGTGGGCTCATTCACGGCTCCGTGCAGACCCCGTCGATCAGGCAGTTACGGCGACCAGGGCTGAACAGGAGCAGCAGCACCCCCCCACCCCGGCTTCGCTTCGGGGCGCGTGAAGAAAACACTCTGCTCTTCCTGTGCCCCTCGAGCAAACACTCAAGGTGCAGCTGGAATTACACTCCAGACTGGAAGAAGATGAAATCTAAAATTGTAGATGTACTGCACATAAACAGGACATGCTTTTGACATCAGGTTATAATTCTTTCAAATAAACAACTTCTAAGCAGGGTTTTTATTTGTAGCGGTTGGATTTTTATGTGTAGCCATTAAATACATAGCCGAAATGTACTATAAATATACAGAACACTGACAATACACTACATAGAAGTTATATAACTGCTCTTCTGTGCCTGAAGTGGCTGTTATAGCTCTAAACATGCCAATGTGATGATTTATTTTTTTTTAACTTGTTTACTGCAGACATGTTTCAAACGAACGTAACATGGAGCAAAATGCATACCTAACACTCTCCACAGTGAGACATTCTGAGGTACTGTAACATTTACGTAAAGAATGTTTCTGAAATACTCATTGTAATCCATCTATAAATAAAAATTTGAATTAGCAAAAGTTTAAAACACATGTGGCTTTTAAATTACTATCTAAAAAGACACAAAGAACTAGAAAATTTTATTTGTTCCCCAAGTAAAACACCCAAAACCCAAGTCTTTTTAGCTTGGACAATGGCATTTTCCAAGTTTATTCAAAATGAGTGATTCTCAGAGAATAAGAATTGATTGGAGGATTAATTTTAAGCTGAGATGATTTTCATATTTATCAAATACTGGGTTAAAAACAAACTCTAGTTTTGTTGAACCATAAATTAGCCTTTGATCTAAATGCTAAGAAGTAAATATTTATAAACAGATTAAACAAATGTTTTACTTAACAGATAAAAAATATACTGCACTCCTACTTCTGAGTTCTCTAAGGCAGGGAGAGGAGGTGGAAGGGAAAAGGAAGAAGGGAAGAAGGAAAGAGAAAAACAGAGAAAGAAAGGGGAAGAGAAAGGGCCACTAAAAGGAGGGCAGTCTCTTCTTGCTGTTTTCTAGCTCTTTACACTTCTTGATATTAGAAATCAGTAAATCTGAATTTAAACAAAGATATTAAACAAAGTATTCTAAAATGCATGAAGAAAGATGAAGTTTAATTTACTTGTCCAAGCTATCTTGACTAGTTAAGTAGCAGAGCTGGGACCATGAGTCCTCCTGGGTACGAGTCCCCTTAACTTATAATCTAGTTCTTTGGTTCCTAATTAATCAGAAGAGAAACCCTCTTGTCTAAGGCAACCACGCCAGATAGTAAGTTGGTAAACTGAAAAACTCAGTTAATAGAGGAGTCATTACAACTGATACACATAAATCTTAAGACATTTTCTTTTAAGTTAGAATGCAGAAATGTCCATGTGTTTGCCAGTATTCCAACACAGGGTCAAGGCCATCTCTTTGCAGATGTGTCAGCTCTCTGGCATAAACCACCACTATCTATGACTCCTAGTTTCCATTTCTTTAAAGTAGAACAAAAATTTAAAGGATTTTGAGCACAGCATGTGTCTATATTTTTACAATTCTGAACCCAATTTATTTAGTTTCTCGCCCACACCCGATTCAATAGTATTAAGTAACATGGCTTTGTGGTCCCAGACACGTAACATTTTTGCATTCATAGTTCATCAGTTTACATAATATTTAGTTAACCTGCATAATTATGATTACTACTACTACTGGCATAAACATATTTAGGAATAAACACAGCTGACTTCTGGTTAGCACATAACTTCATTAGTGAGAGCAGAAATGCATCACCAGACTTCAGTGTCACCTCCTCATCACGCCCATTCAGTGTGTCCTGGGACAAAGGGGTTGGAGAAGGCTGGTAATCCCGCAAGCCGAACAAGTTTAGGATGGATAAGACAGGTTCCACTCCGAAACATTTTAAAATTGATGTTGATGCCAAGGGCACTTCAAATTGGAAACGATCTTTTTAAGTTTTCTGGAGTCTGTTAATACAAATTACTTCATAGATATTATTTCATTAATGTCTAACTTCATGCAAAATATGTTAATATTGTACTCTGAGACAACAGTTCAGAGTACATACCAAATAAATGTTAATATTCAGAGTTTTATAACAGTACTCTAGCAGATAGTACAATTATACATAAGTTTCTCATGCCGCTAGTTAAATACGAAATAATCTATTCTCAGTGTATCATAGTCCTTTCAAAATACTTGTGAATTCTTCTCTCCATTAAACACACTTTGGTATACATCATAAAACAGCAATTTCAATCAGCTGTGAAATAACAGTTGTGGATAAGTGTTTTTTGTTGTTGTTAATTGAGATACAATTCACATACCATAAAATTCACCATTTTAATGTGTACAATTCAGTGATTTTTAGTACAGTCACAAGGTATGTAACCATCACTACCTAATTCCAGAACATTTCATCATATCTAAAAGAAATCCCAACCCCATTAGTAGTCACTTCCCAGCCAGGAAGTTACTACCCCCTCCCAGCCCTTGGTACCACTAACCTACTTTCTTGTCTCTATGTATTTGCCTATTCTAGACATTTCATTTAAATAGTTTTACTTCCTTTCTAATCTGGATGACTTTTATTTCTCTTCTTGCATTATTTCCCTGGCTAGACACTCTGTACAATGTTGAATAGAAGTGGCAAGAGTGGATATCCTTTCTTGTTTCTAATCCAAGTGGGAAAGCTTTCAGTCTTTCACCATTAGTATGATGCTAGCTGTAGGTGTTTCACAGATGCCCTTTATCAGGCTGGGAAAGTTCTCTCTTATTCCTAATGTTTTGGGTGTTTTTATCATAAAAGGGTGTTGGATTTTGTCAAATGATTTTTCTGTATTCATTGAGATAATTGTGGGTTTCCCCCCTCTTTATTCTGCTATATAGTGTATTACATTAATTGATTTTTAGATGTTAAATCAATTTTGCATTCTTGTGATAAATCCCACTTTGCCATGGTATATAACCCTTTTTATAAGCTGCTGGATTTGGGTTGCTAGTGTTTTGTTGAAGATTTTTACATTATATTTACAAGGGATATAGTCTAATTTTCTTTTCATGTGCTGTCTTTAACTGGTTTTGGTATCAATGTAATACTGGCCTCAAAGAATGAGTTAAATGTTTCCTTGTCTTCTATTTTTTGGAGGAGTTTACAAAGAATTGGAGTTAATTCTTCTTTAAATTGGTGGAGCCATCTGGTTCTGGGCTTTTCTCTTTGGGAAGTTGTATGATTACTCATTCAATTTCTTTGCTATAGGTCTATTTCAGATTTTCTGTTTCTTCTTGAGTCAGTTTTGGTAGCTTGCATCTTTCTAGAAATTGGTCCATTTCATCTGGGTTGTCTAATTTGTTGACATGCAGCTGTTCATAGTATCCCCTTATAATTCTTTTTATTTCTGTAACATTAGTAGTAATGTCCCCACTTTCACTCCTGATTTTGGTAATTTGAATCTTTTCTCTTTTTTTCTTAGTCTAACTAAAGCTTTGTCCCCTTTTTTTGATCTATTCAAAAACCTACTTCTGGTTTCATTGATTTTCTCTATTTTCTTTAATTTTTAGTTCTGCTCTAATATTCTTTATTTCCTTCCTTCTGCTTGCCTTGGGTTTAGTTTGTTCTTCTTTTCTAGTTTTGTTAAGGTGGCAAGTTAGGTTACTGATTTCAGTTTTTTGGAAAAGATATTCTTAAAGTTCCAGACTTTTCACAAAGTGATATAATATACATCTTAATGCACAGTATCCACATTATCCTTACAATGTGTGGTATTCATAAATTTCAAAAAGCACTTATTATTATGTTCAAACTAGTTAAGCTTAAACGTTCCCAGAAGCATTTCTACAACACTGGAGTATAAGAGGACGAAAATCGCTTCAGATATCAGAACCACCATACCCTGTGCACACCTCACCACCTTCTGAACATACCCAATGATGAAAATGTCTCATTCCTCCACAGGCAGTCCTTTTCATCTCAGAGAATTCTACCACAATGCCCTTCCCCACACTGAAAGGAAACCATCGCTGCAGTAGGTTGTAGTTTCAAAAAGAAGACACGACACTATCTTCAACCCTACATATTCTTCTTACAATGTGACTTCGGCATTCTTCTCATCAAAAGGTGGGGACTAAGCTGCCTCTGCTTGAATTTGTGCTACTCTGTGCTACAGGGTAAGGGATGTTACATGACTTACAAGATTAGGTCATAATAGGTCTGCCTAGGTCTCTTGGAATACTCATCTTTGGAGCTGCTGAGATGCCACGTAAGCCATCTGACTGCCCTGAGGCTGCTATACGGTGAGGAAACCAAAACTAGCCCATGACTAAGCTGAAGTGAAGAGACAGACAGAGATGCCCAGCCAATCACCAGCTACTTCAGCCACCTTCCCTTGCTGTTGCAGTTTCAGTCACTGTCTGACTGCAACCAAAAGAGAGACCAAGCCAGAACTGCCCAGCTGAACCCTCCTCAAATCGCTGATCCACAGAGGTCATAGAAGATAAGTAACTGTTGTGGGTTTCAGCCACTAAGTTTTGGGGTGATGTGCTACACAACAATAGTAACTGGAATATTTACTCTAGGCAACATGTACTCCTTAATCCCAGAGTCTGCACCTGGGATCATGAAGACTAAGTCCGATTAATTTTTCAATACTGGAAATACTAAAAAAAAATCATAGTTGATTCTCAGTCTTCTGTGAGCTTATTAAATCATTTGACAATTTTATTTTAAATCATGGTTTCACTTTTCACAATTCTGGTCATATTAGTCTGAATTAGTTAAAAGACAGTTTATCTACATTTTCTTAATTATGAGACCCAGAACTATATCCAGTCCTCCAATGACGGTATACATGAACTGTTGAGAAATGCAGGAAGACTATGTCACTCACTGGTGAGGCTTTTATTAATTTGGTGTGAGTTCATATGTATAAACTTTGAATAAAATCCTTTTCCACAGGGAATGGTATAGTACAGGATATCAGTTCAGAGTTAAGGTTTTGGAGTTAGACAAATACGGTGACAAAATTCAGCACTATCACTAAGAAGCTATATGACCTTCAGTAAAGTGTATAACCTCAATAAAGCATAATTCTTCATTTATAAATTGGGGTCACAGTACCCAACTCATGGGATTATGACGAAGGTTAAACGTAAGCACACAAGTAGCTACTGTTATAATGGTTTCTCCGATCACAATGTTCCTCATCCTCTTCCTGTTGAACTGATTTTTTGTTTGTTTTGATCCAAGGTCAGGGCCTCACATTTACCTCTATTAAAGTAGCTCTTATTATATACAGCCCATTGCTTCACTCACTTATGATCTTTTACACAAATAACCGTTTATAGAAGATGTAGTGGAAGAAAAAACCCCATTAACAATAGCAACAAAAAGATAAAATATCTAGAAATAAATGTAACTGGGAATGTACAAAATCTTTATAAGGAAAATGTTAAAACATGACTGAAGAACTCCAGAGAAGACTTGAAGAACTAGAGTGTATTATATTATTGGATAGGAAGACTCAGCATCATAAAGATGTCTGTTCTGCCTAATTCAACTTATAAAATTTAAATGATTGAAATAAAAATACAAAAAAGATTATTTTTCCTTTGGAAGTGGGGTGGGGAACCTAGACAAGTTAATTCTAAAGCCCTTTTGGAAAAGAAGAAAACAAAACAAAACAAGCAGAAGTTGTCTGGAAAACCAATGAAAAAGAGGAGAGAGTGCTACTAGACCTAGCATATATTAAAATACATTACAACGCCTCAATGATTAAAACAGTATGATATTAGTATACGAAGTGAGAGACAGGAAGACAAATGATACAGAAGAGAATGTCTAAAAATTAGATACATATATGCATAGAAATTTAGTATATAATAAAGTTGGAATTGCAAATTAGAGTTAAAAACATGGACTTTTTGAAGAAAGATACTGGGATAACTGAGTAGCCATTTGGGGGAAAAAAAAGTTAGAACCAAACCTAACATAGTTCAGCAGGATAAATGGCTCATGAATCAGAGAATTAAAGGTTAAAATATGAGATGAAAAAGGTTATAGAAGAAAATACGGGAAGTCCTCCATAGCCTTGGAGTGGGGAAAACCTTTCCATCACTCCAACTCCTGAAGCCATAAAAAAAGATGGATAAATTATATAATTATATATGCATATGTATTTATATGTATATTCATATAAACTTCTACATGCCAAGAAAACCATAAACAAGATGAAAAGTGACTTACCAGGAAGTCTGTATTTGCAACTTACAATACACAGAAATAAGCTCCTACAAACAGAAAAGGAAAAGATCGATAATCGAGATTTTTAAATGAGCAAAGGATATGAATAAAGCTCAGAGAAAAGGAATGTTCTTTTAAAATATGACAAGATGCCCAACCCTCCTCACGAAGAAAGAAATGTTAAAACTACCACGAGAAACCGATTTCATTTAGATTGGCAAAATTCTGAACGTTTAATAACACAGATAGGCAAGACTGGGCCTTACCTCGTAAATTAGAGGAATATAAAATGGTACAACCTTTATGGATAAAAATTTGTCAACATCTATTAAAATTACAAATGCACTAACTCTTTGACCTAGCAATTTATCGTCCGGGAATTTACATGTTCAAAATGAAACTGTAGGTGGGACTTCTAGAATGGCAGAGAAAAGAGCTCAGCAAATCCTGTCTCTAATGGCAATGATAAAACAAGACAAAATTGCCAAAAACAACCTTTTCAAAACTCCAGAAATTGATGAAAGGCATATACCAAACGGAGAAACATTTATTCAATAAAAAAACTACTGAACCTTCATTTAAAAAAAAATATTCTGTGGCATTTTGCAAATCACATCTACCTGGTAAGGAACTGATTGCATCCAGAATATAAAGGATTTAACATTCAAAATAAAAGACAAAAAATTTCCAATTTAAAAATGGGCAAAATATTTGAATAAGCATTTCACAAAAGATATACAAATGCCTGATAAACACATGAAAAGATGCTCAGTATCATCAGTCACTAGGGAAAATGCAATTAAAACCACAATGAGATACCACTTGACACTAGAATGGCTACAGTAAAAAAGACAGACAATAAAAAATGATGGCAAGGATGTGGATGGAGAAACAGGAACCTTCACACAGTGCTGGTGAGAATGTAAAATGATACAGCTACTTTGGAAAACCATTTCATTTGGTATTTCCTTAAAGTGTTAAATATAATTTTACCATGATCCAGCAATTCCACTCCTCGTTATCTACCCAAGAGAGACGAAAACATAAAATCCACACAAAGATGTGTAAACAAACGTTTATAGCAGCATTATTCATAATAGCTCAAAACTATAAACAACTTAAATGTCCATTAATTAGTGAATGGATTAACAAAATGTGGTATATCCCAATGGAATATTATTCGGCCACCAAAAAAAAGGGAAGAAATACTGATATAACACAAACAAAACCAAAAAACATTATGCTAAGTGAAAGAAGCCAGATGTCAAAGAACACATGTTGTATGATTCCATTTATATGAAATGTCCAGAAAAAACAAATCTGTAGAGGCAGAAAATAGATTAGTGGTTTTCCAGGGTTGGAGATGGGAATAGGGATTAACTGTAAATGGTCAAAGATTTCTTTTTGGTGTGATGAAATGTAAAATCAGATTGTAGTGATGGTTGCCCAACTCTGCAAATTTACCAAAAACCATTGAAGTTTACACTTTTAAATGAGTGAATCTTATGGTATGTAAATGATACCTCAATAAGGCTGCTTTCAAAAAGTATTGTAATCTGTGTGTGAATGCTTATAGGAGCTTTATTTATAATTGCCAAAAACTGGAAACAACCCAAACATCCTTCAATTTGAATGGAATAAAACACTGTGGTGCATGTGTATCACAGAACACCACTGAGCAGTAACAGGGATGAGCCACTGACAACTGCAACAATTAAGGCAGAATCTCAGATGCGTTATGCTAAGTCAAAGAAGCCACCCTCAGAGGGCTTCAGTACAGGGACGCTGCAAGAAAGCCAAAGCTACCGGTACAGAGAACGGATCCCTGGCTGCCAGGAGTGGGGCTGATACCAAAGAGGAAGCCAAGGGAGCTTCAGGAGGATGGAACTGTTCTGTATCTTGACTGTGGGTGTGGTTACACGACCCTATATATTTGTCAAAAATCAGAACTGTACGTCAGAAACATTGACATATGTGTATATTAAAAATAAATTTAGTGATGTTGTATAAGATTATTCATTGCAGCATGATTTTTAATAGCAACCAATCAGAAACAACTCCAGTCATGATCAATAGGAAACGGGTTAAATAAATTATTGTACATCCATACAATATAATACGACACAGTTGTAAGAAAGAATGAGAAGCTCTCCGGGTAATACTGATATGGAAAGAT
Organism: Balaenoptera acutorostrata; assembly: GCF_949987535.1. Lineage (NCBI taxonomy): Eukaryota > Metazoa > Chordata > Mammalia > Artiodactyla > Balaenopteridae > Balaenoptera > Balaenoptera acutorostrata. The sequence continues at coordinate 27,202,143 of NC_080078.1, forward strand.
ATCTGATTTATTGGTAAGTGAAACAGTGAATTAGAAAAAGAGAAAAAGAAGAATATAAACATATTCATTTTTGCTAAAAAGAAACTCTGAATGAAGACACAAGAAAGCAGTAGAGCCGTTTTCAACTATGTGAGTGAGTGTGAATGGGGTGTGCAATGCGGTAGCTGCTGCCAGAGGTGAGAGTGATTTTTAGTATTGTTTTATTATTATCTTTGAACATGTGAATGTAAAAAGGAAACAAATCAAAACAGAAAGAATTTTTTGAATACTGTTCCATCCTCCAACATATACATACTCTCAACGCTGTGTCATCTGAAATTTGTTCGCCTTTTGTATATTCTTCTTAGTCAGTGATTAAAATATTGAAGAGAACTAGGGAAGTCCTTGCAATAAACTAATAAAAATCTTTCTTAAATTAATATTAATCCATTACCACACACTATCCCGACTTCATGAGTTGCATGAAGCTCAACTGTGGGCGAGTTATTTAACTTCCCTAAACTTCTTTGTAAAATGGGTGTAAATGATATCTCCCTTGCGGGGTGCAAATTAAATGGGGCAATATATGTCAAGTGCTTGGAATCATGCTTGGCACTGAGCAGGCATTCAATAATTGCTCACTGCCTTCGTTTTTAGTTATGGTTGCTTCCTGGCTGATGCATTCATCTAACCGTCACAGCATTCAGCCCATATTTCATGAGAGACCTTGTCATACAAGACCTGTGGTGGTGAAAGCTTTCTTCTGTTTGCTGGGCTGCCTGGGTTCAAATTCCAGCTCTGAAATTTTCTAGCTGGTGGGCAAACCACTTAAACTTCCAAAGCCACAGGATCTTTAGTTTAAAATGGGGGTAGCAACGGTACTTATTTCACAGGATTAAAGGGAGAATTGAATGGAGTTGAGGTGCAGAGCAGAGCTTTGAGCACATAGTAAGTAGTCAATAAATATTAGCAATTGGTACTATTATTTTGTCTACCACATTCCTGGTTCCCTACTATGTGAAATAACGTAAGAAGTATTGCAATTATTATCTGAATTTCATAAAAACTTCATGCTAAATCTCATTTCTAGCTTCTCTTGACTTTTTAATTATACTTCAAACTTCCAAATAAAAAAAGTTTATTCCTACCAACTGTTCTGACACACATACACACACATTCTGATGAATAAATGATAATAGGGTTTTTAGATTTGCCTAACACAGGCATAATACAGGCTAGCTCTAAAAGTAACAGAGGTTGAAATCAATATTCATATTTTGTATTGTTTTCTCTAACATTTGAGATTTACCAGGCTTTGGATTTCTAGATACTTGGCAATATAACATGGCTATATATATATACACCAATTTTTTTCTGAAAGAAAAAACAAAACAAAACTAGGTACCCAGACTAATCTTGGTGATTACAAGAATTTCCCAGAGTTTTTTTTTTTTTTTAAGTACCATCAGTAAAATAAAAGCTGTCTATGTACTTTTATTCCTTATAACACTGTTATCTCTTTAGCTGTTTCCTAAAGTAGCCAGAAAAGTTCAGGATTTAGAATTTAGTCCTTGAAAGTAATTGTTTAGGGTTACAATTTCTGTACTGGAAATGACTAAACCAATGCAGGGGAAGGAGCTTGGGTTTCTGTGTTCCGCAAGCCCTTTGTTTTTCAAGCAGCATTATTTTAATTATTTCCTATAAATATATCACTGTCCTTAAGAAAAATATTTTTCAGATAAAGATTAAAAATCTTTAATCATCACTTGGAACATCACTTGGAAATGACCTCAGCACATTACAAACCTTCTAAAACAGATTTAGTGCATGAAAACCCATTTGCCAAACAAGAAAAGCAACTGTTAAACGGAATTTCATTAATCAAATTGTTTTAAGAAGAAAAAGACTTAAGAGTTTTTATCAGATGAGCGGCAACAGAGTATTTTCAGAAAATTCTGGGAGATATGGTAAACAAACAAAACAACAACAACAAAAAACCTGCCATCTGGAGAGAACTGAGGTGTTAGCCAGAGACGGATTCTGCTTACCCTCACCCACCCCTACTGCTGCCCTCTACTCCTCTGAGGTTCCCCCTCCAAGCTGCCCCTGTTGGCTGACATAACCATTCTTTCTTCGCCAGGCCAGGATTTCCATTAAACCTTGGGTAGGAATTAAGATTTCCTTTCGAATCCAAGAGAGACCTGGAACCCCAAGTATTTATCCCCAATGGAATTCTGACCATGAAGCAAAGATGGCCTTTCTGGAAGGGCCGGGCAGAGGGTGTGCCAGGTACAGCTGTTACATACACCTGCCCCCAGGTAAGGTAGAGGCAGCTGCCCTCGCCGACGTATCTGAGGTAGACGGCAGTGAGCAGACAACCCTGTTAGCACGACATACAGTCTCTTTCTCCTTAGCACGCTGCATGGTTAAAGACTGTCAACCTTAAATGGTCCTTGAGGCTGCAGGTAAGTGATTCTAGAGAGGTCTTTATCTGAACTGCTAAGGGGATTCCAGTAAGTACCAAAATACAAAACAAAAGGCAGATTTCTCAGTTTTGAACAACTCAAGCCCATGCACACCAGCAAAGTACTCAAAGAACACACAGGGGGAAAAAAAAAAAAAAAACGGGGAAAAGTGTAGTTATTTTTAAAATATTTATAGAGGAAAACTGAAAATAATCTATTGCCCATCAGTAGGTTAAATAAATATTGGTACATTCATTTCACTGAAATTATGCTATAACTGAAAATAAAAACCACATAGAGCTATACGAACTGAAAAGGGAAAATGTCTATGATATATATATATATAATTAAGTAGAAAAACGTGGCTACTGAACAGAATGGATTATGTGTACAGATAACACATACACAGAGCAGTCAAGAGAAAGAATGGGGCAGGTAAGGAGAGTGGCATGTAGGCTGCAGCCAAGGGCAGGCAGGGAGAGTGTGTGTAAGGCAGGTGGAATGCCAAAGAAACAGAGAAGGTGAGAGGAGAAGAGATGGGGCAGGAGACAAAGAAAGAGAAGAAATGGGCAGGAGGCAAAGAGAGACCAAGTGATGCACAGGGACAGACATGGAAGTATACACTCAAAATGGCTATTGCTCTGAGTGTCCCATACAGTAGCCACTAGCCACATGTGTCTACTGAACTTTAAAATCGTTAAAATTCAATGAAATTAAAAATTCAGTTCTGCAGTCACACCAGTCACATTTCAGGTGCTCAGCAGCCACATGTGAGTCATGGCTACGGTACTGGCAGCACAGGACGGAACGTTCCCGTCACTGCACAAAGCTCTACTGGGTAGCGCTGTTCTATACGCTCTGGTGTTGTGTAAATTTTTTTATAGTGAGTGTGTTGTACTTTTCTAGTCTGCGAAGAAAATAAAGATATTTCCACTTTGGGAAAAAAAACAGGTTTGGGGTTTTTTTCCTCATTCTGTATCTCTTTTAATAGTTATTTTTCAAACACCACAGAAGCACCAGAGGTTTCATAAGGGCTTAATGACCTTTATTCTGCCAATTTTCTCCAAGTTATTTGATTCTTACTAATTCAGTTCTACTTAACAAGAGTTCAGATGCCACCAAAAGAAGGAAGACAACGACATACATTTGGAACATCGTGACATTGCTCTCGTTCTCTAAAATCTAAAAAAGGTTACGTCACTCATTCTTAGTAGAAGCAAGCACAGTTGACAGAAACCCTCTGCAGTTTAGACAAACATTTTAAATTGAAGGTTTTCTTCAAAAGAATAATAGCACTTAAAAATAGAATTCATTTTTTTTTCTGATGCAATTCAGTACAAAGTAGAGAAGAAAAAAAAAAACAGCCTAAAGCTTAAAAAAAAAAAAAAAGTGCCACTTTAACTGAAAAAGAGAATGGCAATGCTAAGAACCAGTTTTCAACTGAAGGCTGTAACATCCAAGTGGTGAATGTTCATAATAACCCGTTCCTCAGGGCTTTCTCATGTAGTAGAAGTTTGAAGCATCTGGTGAGGTTTTAAGCAGGTAACATTTTAAAGAAAAGTTAATAGAAAGGTTTCCAGAAAAAAACATAAGGCACATATACAAGTTTGTGGGGAATGCACAGGTAATACCATTTTGAGACCCTGAGTCTCCTCTGAAAACCCACTGACTGCTGCTGGAAGATCGCAGCCTCAGTCCCTGCTGGGATCCCCGTCAGCATCCAGTAACCCACAGGGTCCCACGGCAGATCTAATCTGTACCCTGAAAGTTCTCCTCAAAACCCTCCACAGATCACATCCACCTACTTTCCTAATGCAACCACCCACTAGTCTCTCACCAGACCTTAAATTCCAATCATAACCATCTATTCAAGGTTCTTACCACAGGGTCATGCATAATATATAAAGATATAAAGCCACAGTAATTAAGACAGTGCAGAAGTGACACATGGATACACTATAGACCAGTGGAGCAGAGCCCATGCATAGTAGCAATCTGGATACAAAAGACAAAGTGGCATAACAAACCAGTGGGGGAGAAGACGGACTCTGCAATCAGAGATGCTGGCCCGTGCAACTAGTTTATATTCACATGGAAAATTGTTCCCTATCTCATACCCACACACAAATAAATTCCATGTGGATTAGACTTATGCTGAAGAGCAGAACTCTTCTTTTGGAAGAAAATATGGTAGGATCTCTTTATGACCCCAAAGTACTCAGAGTACAGAGGAATTTGTTAAACATGGTATAAAAAGTACCAACCATAAATGAACAGACTAATAAGTATGACTTGATTAAAATGTAAAACTTGTACACAACAAAGCACACCATAAAGAAAGTGGAAAGATAAGCCACTGGGAGAACACATTTGAAACGCAAAATATCAACTAAGATAAATAGCCAGAATATATAAAGTACTAAAGATATACAAGGGGGAAAAAAAAGCAAACCAATAAAAAAATACACAAGTCACAAAAGAGAAAAAAAGAAACACACAAAGTCACAAAAGAGGCAACTGAAACAGCCAAATAAACATAAGAAATGATGCTCAAACACACCAGAAATCAAGGAAACGCACTATTTCAAATTAGCAAAAATGTGAAAGTCTGGCAACACCAAGGCTTGGCAAGGATACAGAGCAACAGGAACTCTCAGACAGTGCTGTTAGGGGCTGAAATTTGTACAACTACACTGCGGAATATCTGGCAACATCTAGTGAAGTCAAGGATGCACATGCCCTATGCACCAGCAATTCTACCTCCAGGTACAAACGCTAGAGAAGGTCTTAAATATGCTCAAGAAGACATGCTCACAGTAACACTGTTTAATAGCAAAGCATGAAAATAACCAAAACTTCCACTGACAGAGAAGGAATAAACTATAGTATAATTATGGAATACCACAGAGCAAAAAGGAAGAATTACTGCTACACACTTCTACACAGATATATCTCATACATAATGTTAAATGAAAACTCAAGTTGTGGAAATATATACACAAGATCCACAAACTACATACACTGTTTATTAATACATATGCATGTAATGTAAGTAGAAAGCCAAGCATGGGAATGACACACACCCATTTCAGGATGATGGTTCTCTGCATAAGGAAGATGGGGAAATGTCAGCTGGGAGGGTACACAGGAAGCATCAAATACGATACATGTGCAATATTTTATTTTATATCATCCTAAGCTTTTAATGTAAAGCAAAGGTAGCAAAATGTTAAAATTTGACTAAGCTGTTTAAAGATTATATTATTCTCTACACTGAATACACTGTTCTGTATTCATGAAATATTTCAAAAGCATGAAGTAACTTGTATTTTAAAGAAAGACAAAAAGGAGCAGAGGCTGAAATTTATCAAAATGGTTGTCTTCTGATACTGAGCCTCTGGCTATGGATAACTTTTCTTCTTTCCTTCTTAGTTTTCCATATTTTCTAATTTTCTTCCCATAAAGTCAACCAGATACTTCTAGTCCAATTTATTCTCCCATCTTACTCCCAAAACCAACACTGTACTTTCTTGCTCCCTTGGTACAGAACTTGGTATTGCAGTATGCACTGTCTCCTACACTGGAATATGGGTTCTTGGAGGGCCCATCACATGCATTCTCATTTTTACAAAAATTATGTACTGAATGCCTACAGTGCACCAGATACCATGCCAGGAGCTACGGAAAGATAAATGAACAAAACATACGATGTTCCTTCCTCCACAGAGTTTATAGTCTCAAAGAACAGAAACAGTAAACATAGAAAAAAACTACTGATATATAATTAAAACTGTGAGGAATACTATGAAGGAAAAGAATAGGTGCCATGGGACCACATAATAGAAAGGCCTAATATAATTTACACTGCATAGGAGAAATAGCAATATGCCAGGAAGGGAGGGGTGGAAGGGCCTCCAGACAGAGACAAAACCCACTAGTGTCTTTCCCACTAGCCTGAAGCAATGATGGCAGGGGTTGCTTCTGACCCATAGCTGCGCCCACTACTTTCATGGTGCTTTAACAAATGCTTCTTGGTTGGTTCTAAGAAGCCTCCGAGCAATCAGGAGATTCTGTGCCTATAGCTCTAACGCAAGAAAGAAGTACTTGCGGGATGGCCCAAAAGGCAAAAGAAGTAGTCGTTCAAAGAGGCAGAACAGAGTCTGAGCCCACTGTGTGGTAGCTCAGTTCCTCAAAAAGCACTTGCCATATATTCTCTCATCCTCCTATACTGAAAGAGCTAACCTTTCTCTTCAATCTTCCATCCATCCATCCCCTTCCCTGCCCAGTACCTTCATCCCCTAGTTACTCAATTCAATACATTTAAGTGGACCTACGTGTGCCAAGCTAGGTTTATGAAGATCCACACAAGCATAGCCTCTGCCTCAAAGAGCTTTCCTTCTAGACCAGTGGATCAACTGGGGGTGACCATGTCCCCCGGGGGACATTTAACAATGCCTGGAGACGTTTCTGGTGGTCACGTGGGGCGAAGGGAGGGGGGTGCTACTGGAATCCAGGGGGTAGAGTCCAGGGATGCTGCTAAACAGCCTATATGATGCTCGATGACAGCCCCTCCACAACAAAGAATTATCTGGCCCAAATGTCAGTAATGCCAAGGTAGAGAGACCTGGTACAGGTTACTTAGAACCACGTCTATAAGTTGACTGCTAAAGCAGGGCAAATGTCAGAGGACGATGGCCAGAGGCCAAGCAGGTCGAGTGTCAGAGGCCTAGGAGAATATAAAACACCAGGTGCAAAAAAAAAAAAAAAAAAAAATGTCAATAGTGCCGAGGTTAGACAGGTGTATTTTTAAAAAAATGTCAATAGTGTTGAGGTTGAGAATCCTGCTCCAGAGAATTAGCAGCATTATTACATCACAATGCAACAGGAGTACAAGGTGTTCCATACGAAGGTGAGGAGGTATCTAGTATAGAACCAGGGGTAAGAAAGATTTCCTTGAAAGTGACATCTAATTCAAAACCTGAAAAACAGATGAGTTAAGTATGGGATGAAAGGACAGAAGCAGGATAAAGCAGCTTCCAGACAGAAGGTACAGCCAGTAGGCAAGGGACTATGGAATAGAAGAAAAATGTTCGTTCGATGGGAACATGGGGAGTGGCTATGGAAGGGCTGAGGAGATAAACGGGCCCAGATCATACTGAGCTTGCGTGACGGGTTAAGAAATGCAGACATTATCTTTAGGGCAATAAGAAGCCACCGAAAGGATTTACACAGAGGAGGGATATGGACAAAACTTGTTTTAGGACAACCGCCCCAGAGAATGAACTGCTAGGAAACTGAGTAGGAGGGGCTCCTGTGGTGCAGGTGACAGAGGCGTGGCTTGACCCGCATGGTGGTTCTGAGGGGCGGAGGGAGGCACTCAGGGATGCTCAGACACAGGCTGTGATGTGTACCTATCACGGTTCTGGAACTAGCCATTCCAGAGCCCTCAAATTCCAAAGCTAAGCTTTCTGCAATTCATCTGTGGCCCAACCTAACCAGAATTATGTGGCAGCAAAACCAGAACCTGAACTGACTTGAAGCTATTTATAGTACATTTATCCTATTTAATGTGAATGTTTCAAGGCAGAGGATTAATGTTTGACTGCAGGATGCTGCCCTGGACCTCACTGGGTAGCATATTCACTTTCTAAAATTCAAAGAAGTCTGTATTCCAAAATGCAGCTGGACCCACGGGTTTAAGATAAGGGATTGTGGACCTCTATACAAGGTGCTGAATAAACTTTTGTCAAACTACATGAAATTAGGCAAAGTAAGTTACTGAATTATTATTTGTTCAAAGTATTTTTCTAAAAACAGTATGAAACTTCCAGATACCACATACATACATACACATACGTTTTATGGAACTTTGCCTTAAAAAAACCTAGAAATTTGGCATGTGATCCTAGCAGACTCACAGCAGTGGGATTTGGGGAAAGAACTTAAAAAAATTATTTCACAAAAACTTATTTATTTCACAATTCCTCCTCCTGGGATTGCCGCACAGAAGGAAGAGTAGGTATAATCAGTAGCAAGAACCAGATCTCCCTTTTAGTAGAATAATTCCAAGTAAAGCCAGTTGGAAGTTAAAAGAGACTTGAGGTCGCCTTCCTAATCGCTGTTAGCACAGCCGCAAACACATCAGTAACTTGCCTGACGCTTGCTTGATAAAGGAGACCTGGCTGCTTTGTACTTGGGCTGAGTACTGCAAATATGAATAGCTGTGTCAAGTGGTCAAGGCCACAGCTGCAGGGGCAAGGAGGCACTCACTCTCGTTCATTCATTCCTTCATTCAACACACATCTGCGAAGAGGTTTCTGTGTGCCCGGCACTGTTTGTTCTAGATGCTGGGGATACAGCGTTCATGAGACCCCTCAGAGGTTATGGATTCTACAGGGGCACACGGACATGAAGCATACAATTACAATCAGGTGTAAAAAGTTATGATGGGAAAGCATGATGACAATATACAGCAGAGGGACCAAATGTAGTAGGAAGAAAAGAATCTAGAAAGACCTCTCTGAGCAAGTGATATTGAAGCTAAGACCTAAAGGATAATTAAAAATTATCTAAAGGGATCTAAAGGGACGAGAAAGAGAGTAAGAAACTGAACTGAAGCAAACCAGAAAATTGGAGAAAACCAGAGAATAGAAGAAAATAATGGCTGAACTCAGAGACTGCAGCCTCAAGTGTAGGCTCGAAAGAAGCTATTACCCTGAAGAAATCCTACTGGAAACTGGACTACATTTTCTGATGTTCTGGAAGGCACTTTGCACTTAAAGATAGAATAAATGTGGGAAGTGGGGTTTAAAATACTTAAACATTTATTTTATGCTTATTTAGACTAAAGGAAAACAACCTTTCTATGTAATAAAATACACCTAAAATGCACTTCCAACAGATAAATTGAGTAGTTGTATATTGAAACATTTAGAACACTTACAATGAGTTTGAATAATAAATTAGGTCATCAGCAATATGCTGCCAACTTTGTAAAGCACTATGGTCTGGCAGGGTATTTTAAAATAATAAATTTACCAGAAACATAATTGAGATATTCAGATGTCAACTGAGAAGACTTTGGCAACATTAAAGGTTCCAACCACAAATACATAAGTCATATGTTATATTTTGAACCTATGACAGTTTGAAAAGCAACTGCTTGTATTCTACCCCAAAGACCCGAAGGAACTAGCCACCCATAGTAGCTATTTTTATTGACAGACTCATTACTCCATGCCAGAGTACCAGAGTTTTAAAAACGAGTGTTAGCACATTTTCGTTCTATCTGTGTAATACTTTTTATCCTAAAAAAAATTCAAGAGATTTACTAAACCAAAGGCACTCCCATTTGACTAAATACACCTGGGAGAATTTGGGGAAAAAAATCAAGCTTGATATAAGAGGAGGCAATAACACCTCACAACTGTTACTCAGTATCTTTGTGGGTATCTTTTTTTTTAAAACCCTCTCCTCCCCAATTTCCGTTAGGGTCATCCACTGACCGCCCAGACACTCCTAAATTCCTTGGTGACTGGGCCTGATTTGTATTTTTTCTTTCTATGTAATCTCTGCCATCATGCTAGAGGAGTTGGAATTCCCTCTAATTATCCACTGTCCCAGTAATTCAATTTCCTCAACAACAGGAACCTTCCCATTCTCTCCAACCTCCCACAAGAACAATCACATCCTAGACCCATCTTAGAACCTGAATTCTGGAACAACTTCCTGTGAATACACTGTTTCCTCGTGCCTCCTGTACCTGTCCCATCACCCCTCCTTTCATCCATCCATCCATCCATTCATTCATTCTACATTCAACTACTATTCACTAAATAGCTGCCTTTTGCCAAGGTCTGTTCTAGGTACAGGGGGAAAAGCAGTATTAAAAATTAAAATATAATAACCCATATAGAAATCTTTGCCATCATGGAATATACAAATAAGTAAATAATATGTACTGTCAAGTAGTGATAAATGCTGTAGAGGAAAACAGAAAGGCAGGGAAGGGGGTGTGAGGGCTTGGCAAGAGAACACCGTGTCAAACAGGGTGGTCAGAGATGCCCCAAGAAGGAGACAGCTGAATGACCTAGCCCTGAAGGAGGTGAGGGTCAAGCTACAAAGGGTGCCCTGAGTAAGATGGGGATGAGAACACCGGCTTCTACTGTAAAACCACAGCTCTGAGAGCAAACCCGGGAGGAGGGGGAGGAGAAGCAGGAGGCCTGGCTCTCACCTGGCTTCGTCGCGGCTCTTTCATGTGGTGCCGGTTGTCCCTCCCACAGCCCTGGCGCTACTGAGCTGGAGGCAAGGTGGCATCATCCTGGTCATCCCTGTGGTTTCCAAACCATTCTCTCCCTCCTCCCTAAGTCTCTCGGCTTTGAATGTCCTATCATGAGACTCTGTCGCGACTACCGTGGCTGCTGTCCAACAACTCATCTTTCCTGGGCCACCTGTCCTCACGATCATTCACCAAACCAGGACTTAGCCTCTGGCATCACAATTCCTGGCACCTACCCTCTGACCACCACCTCTCAGATTCCCAGCTCACTTTCTTTCAAATTCTGGATCCAACAATCCGTTCACCTCCTGGGGTCTCCGCGCCACTGACCCCACCACCTTTTTACTGCCCCTCGTACCTTGATGGTCTCTCCCCTCCTCTACGTCACAGTCGGGCACTCAGCTCCACTGCTTCTTTGTGCCCGCTCGGCAGACCCTCAGGGCTGCTTAAACCCATGCCACCCCCACTCCACACTTGCCCCTGAACAGGGAAAAAGCGATGGGCGGGAGGGAAGCCGAAAGCCAGTGGAGCAGCGCCCTTGGGCAGGTGAGAGGATGGCATCCTGTACAGAAGGAATGCCTTCGACGTGAGTGGAGAACTGCACGCACGGTGAGTGGGGGAAGGCTGGGTGCGGGGCACACATCTGACGGGTGCAGGTTCGGCAGGAAGAGGTTGAGGACCTTCTCTTCTGGCTGCTTGTCAGTGAATGGGAGCGAGGCCATGAAGTGATTGAGAGGCAAGGAGAGAGGTGTTCGAGGACTGAGAAAAGGAGAAACGAGCAGAGTGAGAGAACGAGCACACGCGGCACATCCCTGAGGCTGCAGCTCCTCCCTCGGCTAAGTTACCCAGCCCCTCTGCCCTCACTTGCCTCTGCATCCAGCCTAGAACTGGGTGGAGGGCAGCAGAGGGACAGAGCCACTTCAACAATTATAATATCCAAGTCAGGGTTTCCCCATGTAGATCCCTAAAACCAAGCACTGCTGAACAAATTCAGAAAACTGAAATGAGTCCATCACAAACTCACGATGATTCATTTCAACTGGATTCTTAATGTCAGTAAATACTTTATTCACCTCTGGTAAGGCCCATCCCAAAGCCCAAGGCAGGTGGTGTTTTTCTACTTTCTTCAAGTCCCTAGCATCACTCCCCCCACCTCTGTCCCCATCACTCAGCAGATGAACTTGGCTTCTACTTTACTGAAGGCAAAGGCCACTTGATGTATGTGAGCTTCTTTAAAATTTCCTTTCTCGAGGACTGAAAATCTGTGCATGTTTAAGCTCTACCTGTCCTTCCCCCTGGCTCCTGAATGTTCTTTCCTTCATGCTATGGCTAACCCACCTCTCTCTCTACCACTCCCATCTCCAAGCTACTGAGCCTTATGCAGTTACCCTACCTTTCTTGCATCTTGAATTTGTTAAATGTATAGGTTATGACAAGAAAAAAGTATTCCAGATGAAAGAAACAAAATAAACAAGTTATACAGGCAAGAAAGAGTATGGAATGCTTATGCAAACAGTGCTAAAACCAGTCTTATTACATAGTGGGGTGTGTTGGAAAGTGGTAGAAAACAAAGTTAGATGGATAGGGTGGGACAAGATTACAGAGTATCTTACCACAGAGTGTCGGGCTGATGATTTCTAAACAAGAAAATGCTCATGATGAAAGTAGGATTTAAGGGAGATAAGACCCACGCATGGGATGGGATGGGATGGGATGGGATGGTTTGGGATGGTCTGGGATGGGAAAGGAGGGATTTACACTTGGACCAGAAATAGGATGGGGGTGGAGGAAAGGAGGGCGAAAGGCAAGAGGGTGAGGCAACCATCCTGACGAGCATGGTGAGAGCCTAGTCAAATGTGGAGGTAGTGAGAAGGAAGAAAGGAAAAGAAAAAAGACATTTCTCAAAGAGAAATGAACAGAACCTGGTGACTGACTGCGTACTGTGGAACAATTTCAACCCAAATTCCAGGAGAGGGGCTGTGTAACTGTCACAAGATGGAAGACACGGTGCTACACTGGTGAAGTTCTTAGAATGACAGCATTTGGAGGCTGGTTTGGAGGCTGGGAGGGGCCAGGACCTCTGAGATCATGGGATTCAGCTCCCTCACTTTACACATGAGGAAGCAGAGGCCCAAGGAAGTGAAGTGATTTGTCTGAAGTCACAAAACTAGTCAGTCGCTGACAGAGTTGGGACTGGACCCGTCTCCTGTCTGCTTTCGGAGCTCCTTCCACGACAGACCTTTCTATCTGCCCACTGAGACCCTTGGTGCCACACTTCACTGACAAAAACTACACGATGCAACAAGCCACCTGGCTCTGGCCTCTGCAAATATCCAAATATCCAGAGCTTCAAAGCTGCTGGACTGACTCCATCCAGGACCTTCCTGAAGATAAGCCTGCCTTGTCCTTTCCTGGGGAGCCAAGCTCAGGCACTGTTTTTAAGTTTCTAGTAAATCTCAGGGCAACAGAGTAACTAAGACACAAGCCCTACCCTAAGGGTCATTAAAATGATTTCGAGAGTAAAGGGCAAACCATACTGACCCTTATTGTTTCCTTCTTCCCCTCCTATTCTGATTCAGTAACAGAATTTCAGACGCTGTCTGCCTCATCTGTGATGGAAATCTTGTATGATTCCTTTTAGCAAAGACCAGAATTTGTGTTTGTTATTCCTCATACTGTCAGTGCATAGAACTCTGCTGATAACAAAATGTAGCCATAATATTTCTAGCAAGGCTTCTACATATTTTCCCAGACAATTAGTAAAATAGGAGTTTCTAGGTAATTTGCTAGTGAACTTTGAGCCTCGACAGAAGTTAACATGAATAGAGGTTCCAGTGTTTTATGTAAACCAAGCACAATTACTAAAAAAAAATATAGGCAAGTTGGCTATCTCATTTCTTCTATCGGTGTCAAGAAGAACTTTAGTAAGCTACCACGGACTTCAGCAAGCAGATACTTGTCCATACTAAAGCAGAGGGGACTGCCTGAACTAACTGAAGTCAACAGATAAAGCTCAGTAATTTTACAGCAGAATTATTTAGTATTGTTTATTTTTCTCCTCTTGCTATTGCACAGAGTGCAACGAAAAAATTTTTAAAAAGAAATTTAAAAAACTATAAAATACGCCAAATCCTTCTTTGGGAAAATAGTGACAATTCTGTGTTTTCAAGGACAGATTTTCAAAGTACTAGTCCCTGTAGTGATGACAGTATTGGGATTAAAATGTACACAATTCAGGTATCAAACTTGACCCCTTGGTTTGTTTATGCTTTCTTCTGACTTTATTTCCTCACACTATTCATTTTGGAATTTATTTTTTTACCACATGCTTTGAGCATCTCAAAAGCTTAAACTGAGTACATCTGTTTGCTTCGCAGCTTCAAGACATGCCCTTTGTGACTAAGCGGCAGGTGCTGTTCAGTTTATTTTCATGCACGTAAACTAAGCCCTTGAACTTGGAGTGAGGAAAAGCACTCAGCTTAAAGTTTAGAAAGGAAGGAACTACAGAACAGCTTCCTTTAGAACAGCCTGCTTTTTCAGCTTCCTGTATGAAAATAGTATTGTATTTTTATAGAAATTGCAAAGAAACAATGAAGAAATTATATTTAAGCCTTTAGACAGTTAAGCTGCAAATCCTTTAAACAATTTCTTCCCATAATTTTGATATTTAAATCAAGCCAGGAACAGAAAAAGAGACTAATAGAAATGTGGTACATATTTCTATAATCCATTAAAATGGATTATACATATTTCAGATTACTATAAGGACTTCACATTTTCTTATAGTAAATAACAGACATTAAGACTCTTGGCTTTAAAAGTCCCAGATATCAAGCTACTGTAGTACTTGGTAGAGATGATGGGACGAAGCTTTTCTTTATTGGTGTAGTTGCTGCTATTGTTGTTATGAAACTTTTGACTGAAACACATTAGCACACATACACACACTAAGTTTATTATTAAACACAGCTTTTCAGACTCTAACTGAATGAGAGATAATTGAGTATTCTCTTTAAAAATAAAAATAAATGTATTCAAAATTTTGAATCTCAGGGGAGACAGAAGTAACCCCTTCAGGGTACAGGCCTTAAATGTTGTCTCCCAAACTTCTATGAAGTGGCCAAGTCACCCACGGTGCCTTGCTTCCGTGGCCATCTCTCTCACACGGATTTCAACAGTCAACGTACACAGCCAGAAAGCCATTTACGCAGTCCATCAGCTCTAAGTTCCCTCTGTGCGTAATTCAGTATGTTACTACTATGCATTTAGGAATTTTTACCAAGGGCTGTTAAATGAACTCAAGCTTATAATGAAATTCAACCTCCCATTCTCACAGTATTCTTTTCTGAATATTAACCTTTCATCATATTCAAATATTCAAGATTCAAGTGTGTTAAGAGAATTCCAAACACTTGGACTATGTACGAAAGAGCAATACAGACATGCGACGCTATAGATACTATGGTTCCCTGGATATCCTTTAACCTGCCCCAGTCCTACCCCTTCATAACACCCAACATCAGGATCAGCAGCTATTTCACATCCAGGGCTCAGAGAAGCATATGGCCCTCGTCAAGGGGACTGAAGCCAGTGGACAGCAGCTGGACTCACTGTAAGCTCCCACTCGGGAAGCACTGCAGTTCACTGCTGTGCCCTGGACCCCCTGAAGTAAAGGGGTGCCTGGAGGAGAGGCAGTGGTGGCAGATGTTTGGAATGAGAGCTCAGGGCATCCTGTCTCTGCCTGGAATCAGACACTTGGAGAGGACAACAAAGGAAAGTGTGTCTTGTAGAGTTCCCAAAGTCCCCTGCTATGCCCTCTCCTTGGTGTACTTCGCCACTAACCTTTCTGCACCTTCCTCTCCAGTAACTGCACCCCATGTGCACTACACTTACCTGTTTACCTTTGTCTTTTCACCTGCCCATAAGATTCTAAGGTCACTGAGGTGAGGAGCTCTCATCTTTTCATCTCTGTGTTTATCCCTTGTTTCTAGCAGAGCAGATGGTGCAAGGCAGTTTGTCCTTGAACTTTTTGTTGGGGAGTTGTTAGAGACCAAAACGAAGTCTGACTTCTGGCATGTTCACCCCCCTCCTCAACTGCACCCACCTCCTATTCTATACTTAGCACTCATTCCTATATCTGATCAAAAACTACTATCAGCAAAGGATACAATAAATCATTTCATTCTAAAAGAAAGATGACAGGTATGTGGTTGACCTCTTAAGTGGCCCTGCAAAATGAGGGAATTTCAATTACCCAGATGTGAATGGGAGAGAGGATCTAGGCGGCAGCTCTGGAATCACACCATGGGGGCAACTGCTTCCCTCTTACATCCAGCAGGTCCACCACACAGAAAAGTTTTTCCGTTTTTTCTTTTTTTCGGAGTCATCAGTAACTTTGGTTCTGCCGAACTACTATCTCTACCCTCTGTGCTCTCTCTGATAACTATGCCTATACCCCCTTGAAGAGTAATTACACAAGCAGACCTCGGAGATACTGCAGGTTCAGTTCCAGACTACCATGGTAAAGCGAATATCGCCAGAAAGCGAGCCTCACGAATCTTTTGGTTCCCCAGTATATATAAAATGTATGTTTATACTATACTATAGTCTATTAAGTACATACTAACATTATGTCTAAAAAACCGTACACACCTTAATTAAAAAACATTTTATTGCTAAAAAATGCTAACCATCATCTCAGCCTTCAGCGAGTCATAATAACATCAAAGATGATTGATCACAGACCACTGTAACAAATATAATAACAATGAAAAATTGTGAAATATTATGAGAATTACCAAAATGCGACACAGACACTAAGTAAGCAAATGCTGTTGGAAAAACTGCACCAATAGACTTGCTCGATGCAGGGTGGCCACAAACCTTCGGTTTGTAAAAAAAAAAATGCAATATCTGCAAAGTGCAATGAAGTGAAGCGCGGTAAAACAAGAGATGCCTGTACTTTAATTAATATACTGAACATGTGCACAGACAGCCATATAGTACAGTTCAGTGTGCACTCGCTTTTTGTCAGATTTTCCCATTTTCATTCTCAGCTTAGTTGGACACTGCCTGAGGATAGGAGCTATGCACACTTCCCCACATGGAGTCCCAGCCCAGTGCTGAGCACTCGGTCACTACTCAACGGGACACTACGGACAAGCAAGCATAGACACAGAACCCTCAGTAACAAAAAACATTCAAAACTGCCAGAAGGCTAGAATGAACATTGATAATGTTGATGCTGTTAAACAGCAATTCACATTTACCTAGAGCTTACTAAATGTCAGACTTTGAACTATGCCCTTCACAAACAGTCTCTCGTTTCATCCTCACAAGGTCTAGAGAGGTTAAATACCTTGGAGTTGCACAGTCAAGTGGGGCAACTGGCAGGCTGACTCCAGAGTCTACATTCAACTGGCTCATGAATTCAAAAATTTAAGATTCCCCGAATATTTCCTAACAGTATGGCTAAGAAGACGTGTAGTGACTAAAAACAAACAAACAAACAACTCTTCGCCTCTTAGCCCCTATCCAGGCAGTTCCTCTGTGGGAGCACAACCCTCATCCCACCTCCCTGTCTACCAGGAAATTCCACACATCCTTAAAGTTACCTCAGGTATTCCCTTCAGCAACCCTCCCATTGCACCTTGCACACACCAACATTCTATCAGTGGTCCTGCTCTGGTCCATGTGGCTGTTTACTATTTCCCTACAAGAATCTGAGCTTCTCAAGGCTGAGAACCTTGTCTTTCCAGCTGTGCACCCGGGGCTCCCACACAGTACCTTCCACACAGCAAATGTGTGGTCAATATTTGTTCTTGAAATAGTTGTAGGAGTAGCATTAAGATTCTTAGTTTGCGGGGCTTCCCTGGTGGCGCAGTGGTTGAGAATCCGCCTGCCAATGCAGGGCACATGGGTTCGAGCCCTGGTCTGGGAAGATCCCACATGCCGCGGAGCAACTAGGCCCGTGAGCCACAACTACCGAGCCTGCGCATCTGGAGCCTGTGCTCCGCACCAAGAGAGACCACGACAGTGAGAGGTCCGCGCACCGCGATGAAGAGTGGCCCCCACTTGCCACAACTAGAGAAAGCCCTCGCACAAGAAACGAAGACCCAACACAGCCAAAAATAAAATAAATAAATAAATAATTTTAAAAAAAAGATTCTTAGTTTGCAACACCTATCTTTCACAGCAGATCTGTACAGAGATCTACATCATAAATTTCAACTCAATAATTTAAATGTGATTCCATAGCAACTAGGCAAAGTACTTCTTACAGTACTGGGAAAGGCAAGTTCTAACTTGAGGTTCAACTCACTGAAATACTTCACAGTCATCTGCTTTTGTTCTTAGTATGAAGAGAGAGAATGACAGCATTTAACTTTCTGTAACTTCCTCTCTCTTTAAGAACACTCTAGCTTTACTACTAACAATAAATCAAAACAATTTTTCAAACATAACTAGACTATAATTTCCATAAACAAAAGGACAGAATCTTATTACTTCATAAATCTAAAATATCTATTCGAGAACAGTACACCTAATCAGGCCATAGCTGTATTTCAGACTCCCACAGACCAAAAGATACGAATTGTGACATTTTATTTTTAAAGTAACAAATGCCACTCCTTTCTGACAACGGACATTTTATAAAATATGTCATGGACAATTCTATATATAAGAAAGAGATTATGGAGAGACCTCTATGGGCTAATTTAAAACATGGCCTAAAACAGGCAATGGGGTATGGTGGCGGTGGAATAAGACAACCTCTGAAGGCCTCTACCAGCTCAGTCATTTTAACTCAAAGGAAAGGAAAAATGGGTTCAATTTTTCATTCTTAATTAGGCTGCTTACTTTCTGAAAGTTTGCTGATTTCCATAATATTAAATTTCAACGTCTGGGCATTCATTCACATCTTATTTTTTCTTTTATAAAAAAAAATACAAGGCCTCCTTCCTCCTAGCCACTACCTCCACCCCTAATTATCTGACCAACAAAAAGCACTGCTGCTACCTTGACAGCCCTAAGTCCTTAAAAGGATAACAATGTAGAAATGTAAATACACCTCAGCTCAAAGGTGGGCTAACTATACTCAGCTATAACTTCTGCAGCACGGAAGCCACAAAACATAGTGATCACCTACCCTAACTAGGAAAGCTGTCCAGTGAATGGGACAGCTACCCAGGGAAAACGGACTGTGGTGCCTAAGTCCATGAGTTAATTAAATCTTAAAGGAAAAGCTCTCATCTGAAATTTACTAAGTCTCTCAAAGCTTACATTTAAAACCCTGTCTTTTTCAAACTTCACCACTGGAAATAATTGTGTGTTAACAAAAACAATTTTCATTTTTTTGGTTTTGATTCTTTTTGACAAATGGGATGCTCTTTGGTTTGTAAGGTGAAAGCCCAACAATTTAGTAAATGAAGACTTCATGTAACACTGATACATTTAAGAGCTAAGATTCAGCTAGATGAATAGACTAACAGAACTTCACTATGTTGTCCTGCTGAGTGAAAAATATAGAGACATCCATCTACTCCATGAGCTTCATTCATCACGTTCACTCGTCAGGTTGCTGCTGCATCTGATGAACATGAATTTCAGGAATAAGTTAGGAGACTGTGTCATGTAGCTCTGTGAAGTCTCTATCAGAATCTCTAAGAAATGGTGAAAAGGGAAGAATGAGAAAATATGCTCAGTCCAGATAATTCAAACAAATTAGGCCTTTACAGGTTCCTCCTGATCTGAATAAACAGACATTGTTCAGTACCCATCAACAGATGAATGGATAAAGAAGATGGGGGTGTGTATACACACACACACACACACACACACACACACACACACACACACACACAATGGACTACTACTCAGCCATAAAAAAGAATGAAATTCTGCCATTT
This sequence comes from Balaenoptera acutorostrata, assembly GCF_949987535.1. Taxonomy (NCBI): domain Eukaryota; kingdom Metazoa; phylum Chordata; class Mammalia; order Artiodactyla; family Balaenopteridae; genus Balaenoptera; species Balaenoptera acutorostrata. Next base: position 27,221,774 of record NC_080078.1, read on the forward strand.
GCAGCAATATGGATGGACTTGGAGGGCATTATGCTAAGTGAAATAAGTCAGAGAGAGAGACAAGTATCATATAATATCACTTATATGTGGAATCTAAAAAATACAACAAACTGGTAAATAAAACAAAAAAGAAGCAGGCTCACTGATACAGAGAACAAACTAGTGGTTACCAGTGGGGAGAGGGAAGGGGGGAGGGGCAGCATAGTGGTAGGGGGTTAAAAAAAGGGTTATTATGGGATTATATGAAATCATGTGTGTGAAACTTTTGAAAATTGTAAAGCACTACAGAATTTAAAGAATTTTTCATTCAATAAAATAAAAAATAGACTAAAAAAACCAACCAAATAAACAAAAACAGACAATCTTTAGTCTTTCTGGCTAAACTTTGGTTCAGGACCTCGCTGTTCTATACCATGTCAAAATTCATTTGTAATCTGTTCTGTTTTTCTCCCCCATTCTGGTTCGAGAACACCTTTTGAAAAGAAATTGTCATCCATTAACTAGGTAGATTATAAATTAAATAATACATATGTCACGTCATCATGTGATTTCATTGTTTTTTCTTCCAATAATAATCATGGTTTCTATGCCTCAGCATCCAGAAACTAGACAGAACAGAAGTTCTGAAAGGACGTTAAGTATCACCTGATTGACAGCAGCAGTACTTTAATCCTCTTTACTATTCCATAGTACGGAAAAGGGGAGCAGGGACCAGTGCCTCTTTAAAATTGCTACTCTTTCAATCTCAATTTCAATTTCAGCACCTAAGTCACTGCAGCTTTGCTGGATTGGCTTTGTGAAGGTATTATAAGCAGACTGCAGCTGCAGCCAGCTGGCCTATGTATGTGCCTAATGCAAAAGTATAGTTTTTTGCTATTACTGTAAGATTCCGTTCTCCTAACTGAAGCAGTGGAAATGGGAATTCATGGATATATCCCAGGGTTCCGCTAAAGTCCCTGGATCTAAAAAGCACAGAGCAATAGGGTGTCAGTAATACTAAGGGTGTTGATGACACTAAGAAAACCCCTGAGCTCATTCTTGTAGCTCAAATGTTTCCTTAGTAAAAACAAAGAACAAAAACAAATAAATGAGATGAGGCTTGAATATGGAAGAAGAAATACCTTTGTTAGATAAATAGTGTATTCTTATCATTCTCTGAATGTAATGCACCAAACTCAAGGCTTCCTTCCAAACACAATTTCCCTGAGCACCTTTAATCAGGCTTTTGCTGGGTGCTGGGATATGGACATGATCAATTCCCTGACTTTAGAGTTTGTTAGGAAGACAGACAAGAAAAGAGAACAATCACAACATGGTGTGGTAAAGAACATTAGATGAGACGAGGTGTGATGGGAGCATGGGAGGGAGGCGTTTTAACACAACTGGGCAAGAGGATCAGCAAAGGGATCCCAGAGGAAATAAGGAATGGAGCTAAATCCTAACAAGTAAGACAGGGGAAGGACAGGAAGGTGAGGAAGGAGGGCCACTCCACGCAAAGGGAGATGATTTGCAAATGATCTCTCTACACCAAGACTTCTTACCACTCAACAGGAAGTCCTCAGTTAGAGGAAAACGCACATTCCAAAGTACCTATCATGAGAGGGAGAAAGGCGAGCACCCTCCCCCCGCCCCCCCACACACAATGTTATATAAACTTCAAGACTTGTAGAGAGAGAGAGAGCGCGTGCGCCAACACTTGTTTTAGAACATACTGTTTGCTGGTCACATCATTACAAAGTCTGAGGTCAAACAAAACTGAAGAGCTAATCTTTGATGGTTTTAAAGTGATTATCAATGCATGGACATTCAGTTACGTTTGTTCAATTAGAAAAAAATTATAATTCTAAAAGTAGATTAAAAAAAGAACGAAATAATGCCATTTGCAGCAACACGGATGCAACTAGAATTATCATACTAAGTGAAGAAAGTCAGGAAGAGAAAGACAAATACCATATGACATCACTTATATTTGGAATCTAAAATGTGGCCCAGGACTTCCCTGGTGGTGCAGTGGTTAAGAATCCGCCTGCCAATGCAGGGGACACGGGTTCGAGCCCTGGTCCGGGAAGATTCCACATGCCATGGAACAACTAAGCCCGTGTGCCACAACTACTGAGCCTGCGCTCTAGAGCCCGCGAGCCACAACTACTGAGCCCGCGAGCCAAAACTACTGAAGCCCACGCGCCTAGAGCCCGTGCTCCGCAACAAGAGAAGCCACCGCAATGAGAAGCCCGCGCACCACAACAAAGAGTAGCCCCCACTCTCTGCAACTAGAGAGAGAAAGCCCGCACGCAGCAACGAAGACCCAACTCAGCCCAAAATAAATAAATTTATAAAAAAATAAAATAAAATATGGCCCAAATGAACCTATCTACGTAACAGAAACAGACTCACTGACACAGAGATCAGACTTGTAGTTGCCAAGGGGGAGGGTGGGTAGGGGAGGAAAGGACTGGGAGTCTGAGGTTAGTAGATGCAAACTATTACATATAGAATAGATAAACAACAAGGTCCTACTGGGAACTATACTCAATATCGTGGGATAAACCATGATGGAAAAGAAGATAAAAAAGAATGTACCTATGTGTATGACGGAGTCACTTTGCTGCACAGCAGAAATTAACACATTTTAAATCAACTATACTTCGATTAAAAAATTAATAAAAAATAAATAAAAGTAGATAGAGTGCATGAGGTGGAATCACTTTAGGAAACAAAAACTCTAAGTAGCTTCTTATCTTCATATTACTCTTAATTATTTCCTCTAGTCCTTGAGAAGAGGAAAATGGGTCCCCTACCCAAAATAGTATTAAACGTCTGAGTGATAACTCACGCATTTTCTCATTTAAACCACACCAGAAGAAAAGTACCATTAAGCTAAACTCGTGGTTACACAGAGACCAAAGGAAGGAGGCTGCGTTAGAACTCAGGTTTTCTGACCCAGGAGTCTGGGTTCTGGTCTTGACACCATCACAACTCACTGCTTATTTTCTCCTCTACAGTCTTAAAGGATGGAAAATTTGATAATTTTGAGAAGCAAAGAGTTAAAGGAGTAGCTTGCTCTCTTAACCATAATTTTTTTTTTAAAAGGCTCAGGTTCACATTGCTGCTTTTTTTTTTTTAAGAAAAAATAAAATAATACGTGTAATTCTTGGCCCTCATGGCCATTTGAAAGTAACTCCTCTACTTTTTTCCCTTTTGTTTCTTCCCTACAATTGACCACCAGCCCTACTAGTGCCTCCCAGCAAATATCTGTTATGTATTATTCAAAATCCCTAAATAGAGTACCCTGATTCAGACTGGAGGGGAACTCAAGCTTGTAATATGGACCCTGAGATGTTACCACATCATGTTGGTTTCACTCTATTTATAAAATAATTATAGAATTAAGGCTTTTTAATGATAAAAGTACTTTTTAAAAAAGTTATGTGTTAAACAAGGAATAGTTTGTTAGAGAAATATTCATTACTAAGTGAGACTAAGTTTGCAGTGAGATACTGATGTAAATCTTTATAACAATCCCCCCACATTCCACCCCCAGATTTTCCTCCTATTCAACATACTCTTGTCAGCAAAACCTGCCGCCACTGTTACAGCTAGAGTTACCACGACCACCGCAAACAGTCTTAATAGAAATAAAAAGCAGATCTGTCAATTAAACCCAAGGGAACATTAGGTGTATGCAGAGTTAACTCCTGGAATATTCTAACTCATTTTTCAGAATACAGCAACCAAGAGAGTGATCTGCAACCAATGTAAAATAAACTAATACTCTGGATTTGGTCTCATAGATTTATCCTAGACCTCAACAAAATAAGATCCCTTAGACAACCAATTCTCCAAAGAGGTACTGTTATGCACTCTTCACAGTCTCACCCCCTTCTTATGTGGTCCCGCTGCACTTTTACTTGCCTCTATCACAGCATTTATGACACTAAGAAAATGGATATAAGGCTATGAATTTTAACTGTTGTCTCAACTTCTCTGAGCCTCAATATCCTCATTTACCTTGGGGAGGAAACAATTTAAATCAAGATCTTTAAAGAACCATATTGTATAAAATTAGAAAAATTTAGCAAAAAGAAAAATAATTAAAATTACACACATGCATAGAGTAAGGAGAAGAAAGGAAATAATGAGGATCAGAGCAGAAAACCAAATTTTTAAAAAGAGAAACAAAGGAAACACAAGCTGGTTCTTTGAGAAGGTAAATAAATTTGATAAACCTCCAAATGGACTAATCAGGAACAAAGAAAGACACAAATTACAAACCAATATAAGGAATGACAGAGGTGATATTACTATACATCCTACAGATATGAAAAAGATAATAAGGGACTGTAATGAAAAACTTTATGGCAATAAATTCAACAACTTAGATGAAATGGACAAAATCTTTGAAAAATACAAAATACTGGGACTTCCCTGGTGGCACAGTGGTTAAGAATCCACCTGCCAATGCAGGGGACACGGGTTCGAGCCCTGGTCCGGGAAGATCCCACATGCCGTGGAGCAACTAAGCTTGTGCGCCACAACTACTGAGCCTGTGCTCTAGAACCTGCAAGCCGCAACTACTGAGCCCACGAGCCACAACTACTGAAGCCCACGTGCCCTAGAGCCCATACTCTGCAACAAGAGAAGCCACCGCAATGAGAAGCCAGCACACCGCAACGAAGAGTAGCCCCCACTCGCTGCAACAGAGAAAGCCCACATGCGGCAATGAAGACCCAACGCAGCCAAAAATAAATGAATTAATTAAAAAAAAAAGAAAAATACAAAATACTGAAACCCACTCAAAAAGAAATAGATAACCTGAATAGCCCTAGACCTATTTTTTTTTTTTGCCCTACATCTATCTTAAAAATTGAATTTGTAGTTTAAAAATCCTCCCGCAAAGAAAACTCTGGATCCAGATGGCCTTGTTAGTGAATTCTAACAAACATTTAAAGAAAAAAATACTACCAATTCTTTCAGAAAATTGAACAGGAAGAAATAATTCCCAATTTATTCTATGAAGCCAGCATTAACCAGATACTGAAGCTAGGCAGACATTACAAGAAGCTATTATGTCCCTCATGAACACCGATGCAAAAATTTCAAACAAAATTTTAGCAAATCAAACCCAACAATATATAAAAAGGATAATATATCATGACCAAGTGGGGTTTATCCCAGGAATGCAAGGCTGGTTTACCATTTGAAATATATTCAATGTACTTTACCATACTAACAAACAAACAAAAACTATACAATTATCCCAATAAATGCAAAAACATATCTAGCAAAATCCATTCCTGAAAAAGCTCTTAGCAAACTAAATATAGGAGAGAATTTCCTCAATCTGATAAAGGGAATCCACAAAAAAATCTACAGCTAACATCACACTTAATGGTGAACAACTGAACGATTTCCCTCTAAGATGAGGAATGACATAATTATTTACATAGAAAATGCAACAGACTCTACAAAAAAGCTACTGGAATAAGTGAGTTTAGCAAAGTTGGAGGATATAAGGTCTATATACAAAACTGAATTGTATTTCTATAAATTGTATTGTACTTCTGAATTGCAATGAACAATTTTTTATTGAAATTTTAAAAAATACCACTGATAATAAGGCCAAAAAATATGAAACAGGCTAAATCTGGCAAAAGATGTGCAGGATCTGTACTTTAAAACATTGCTGAGAGAAATTAAAAACATAAATAAAGGAGAGAAATAACATGCTCATGGGTTGGAAGACTCAACACTGTTTTAAGAAGTCAATTCTCTCCAAATTGACATATAGATTCAATATAATCCCCAACAAAATCTCAGCAGGCTGTTTTGTATAAATTGATAAGCTGATTCTAAACTTCATATGGATATGTGAAGGACCTGGAATAGCCAAAACAACTGAAAAAAAAAAAAGAACAAAGTTGGAGGACTAACACTACCAAATTTTAAGACTTAGTATAATAAAAGGCTACAGTAGTGATTAAGACAGTGTGATAGTAGCATAAAGACAGACAAACAATGAATGGAACAAAACAGACTCCAAAATAGACCCACAAGTGATTTTTGACTAAGGTGCAAAGGCAATTCAGTGAAGAGAGAATGGTCATTTCAACAAACGGTGGTGGAACAACTAGATATCCATATGCAAAAAATATGAACTCTGATCACACCGTGTATCATGTGCAAAAATCAAGTCAGAATGGATCATATGCCTACATGTAAAGCCTCAAACTGTGAAACTTCTACAAGAAAACAGGAGATAATCTCTATGATCTAGGATTAGGTAAAGATTTCTTAAACATGATACCAAAAGCATAACCCTTAAAAGGACAAATTGATAAACTGAACATCAAACTTAAGAATTTCTGCTCTTTGAAAGACACTGTTAAGAGAATTAAAAGTCAAGTCGGTTTGGGAGAAAATATTTGCAGATCATTTATCTGATAAAGAATCTATATCCAGAATATATAAAGAACTCTCAGAACTCAATAATAAGAAAACAAAAGATACAATAAATACATGGATAACAGATCTGATATTTCACAGAGAAATGGCAAATAAGCACATGAAAATTTGCTCAACACATTAGTTGTTAGGAAAATGCAAATTAAAAGCACAATGAGATGATACCAAGACACACTTATTAGAATGGCTAGAAATAAAAAGACTGACCATACCAACTGCTGACAGAGATGTGGAGCAACTGCAACTCTCATACACCGTTGGTGAGAAATGTAAAAGGACACAACAACTTGAAAAATAATTTGGCAGTTTTTAAAAAGTTAAACATACACCTACCATATGATCCAGCCATCCCACTCCTAGGTATCTGCCTAAGAGAGAAGAAAGCATATGTCCATACAAAGACTTGTATATAAACTTTCAGATCAGTTTTATTTAAAATAGTCAGTACTGGAAACACCCAAATGGCCATCAACAGTGAACAGATATATACACAAATTGTGGAATACCCATATTTCTCAGGAATAAAAAGGGAAAAACTATTGATACACTCAATAACATGGATGAATCTCAAAATAGTTATGCTGAGTGAAAGAAGCCAGGCAAAAAAGAGTACAGAGTACATGAATCCACTTATATAAAACCCCAGAGCAGGCAAACTAATCTAAGCAACAGAAAGTAGATCAGTGGCTGCATGGAGGTGGGGGCAGAGAGGCGTGAGGGTAGGATTACCAAGGGGTACAAAGAAACTTTTGCAGGTGATGTATATTTTCATTACCCTTACTGCGGTGATGGTTTCAAGGGTGTATATGTGTGTCAGAATAGATTAAATTGTACACTTTAAACACATGCCATTTATTGCAGGTCAATTATGCCTCAATAAAGCTGGGGGAAAAATAACTGCTTATATTTTACAATATCCATTTTAAACTGTCCTTTTTTCATTAGCACACTGAAAATCTTTCACTGTAGCGAAGCAATTGAGATAACTGCGTCAAACACCTTTTCTTTTGACCTTTACTTTATATAAACACAACTGTAAAAGTAAATTACTATTGGATGGAAAAGTGAACAGACTGGTCTCCCTGGATTACACAGCAGTCTGTTTATTGGCTTCAAACAAAGCCCGAATGTTTAGCTAAATTACCAGTACTGAATGCTTGGTCACTTAATTCTGAAAATATTATAACCACAACCCACCCTAGAGCAATTCATTAATTCAAATAAACATTTATTGCACATGTACTCTGTCTGGCATTGTTGTACATGGTAGATTTCAGGCAGCACGGTCAGTACCAAATTACAAAGCCATTCTGCATCTAGCCTGGGAATATTCTGTAAGGTTTTAGTCATTGCATTTAAATAATACAACTAAAGAATATCAATGGAAATAGGATGATTCTTCTAATATGGTCAAAGTTAAAATAATAAATGCCAGTGATAAGATGATTAAAGAATTGTACACTGACAGCTTAAAATTACAGAACAAAGGTATATCTTGAAACCTAAGTGAATTCAGGACAAATACTAAAAAAAGTACTTCTATACACAGCCAGAGTGGAGCTTGTCATCTTCAAGAGCTCCTGCCAGCTTGCAAGTATAAAAAGATGTGAAAAACAGGTAGACAGACCCATAATTAATTAATTAACTAACTAACTAACTATATATAACAACTAGGCAACTTTAAGTAATTTTCCTGTTAGTAGCAGAGATGACATTCTACCACAGCACATTCTCTATTGTTTAGAGTTTAGAGAATTCCATGCCTATTGGACCAAGGATGGTAATTACATCTGATGGAAGATATAAGCTTATTTAATCATCATAAATAAAACTCAGTAAGTCCACGTCTCTTGCCACTAATATATAGGAAAATTTTAGTTTATCAAGGGTATCCATTTGAAAACCTATACCGTCTTTTTTCCCCTCCAGTGGTACTTCTCTTTTAGGATTTTTAAATAAAAGAATCCAATGAACTCATGCAATGGACAAAAAAATCAATAATTATCCCTTGTTAGAGAAAACTGTTGATGCATTGTGCTTCAGATTCCCTTAGACATTGTTATTCCTTTCCTAAAACTTTCAGGCTGCCTTTGAACTATCATGTTTTCTGTTCTCAAAGGAACAATTTTACCAAACGATAAGCTTTTAGTGAATTTTGACTGACACAATGATTCCCTGTCACATGTTCTAAACACATCATACCCAAATTCATACCCACATTAAACACTGCTAATCTCCTAAATATTCGGTAACCACGGCATTTCAGACCACAGGTTCTGTGAGCATAGTTTGTGAATATTCTCATTCCCATAGAGAAGCAATGACCATTAAAACAAAAGATGAAAAACAAACCAGAGTATTCAGTCATTTTAACTTCTGGTTTTTGTTTTACAGATTTGTAAAAATGAAAATGATTTTGTTTTAGGTAAAATGGTAGGAAATATGTCCAAAAAGTAGAGACATTGAACAGCTGTTAACATAAACTTCCCATTATGGAACTTTTCCATCTCTCCTCCAATATTTACTTTAATTAAAATGGTGAAATGACACCTGTTGCAGTTGGAGTCCCACTCAAGCTGAGAACCAAATCTGTGTTTCTTCACAACACCTCCACTGTCCATTACTGCCCTGTTACATTCCCTTTTGGAGGAAAGTATTGTTCCGTCACCTAACATCTACTGACAATTTATAACGTGCCAGGCACTGTGCTAACCACTTCAGAGGCAGCATTTCCACGAGCCCACACAACAATTCTGTGATGGAGCATTTCACAGCTTGGTAGGGTGTTAATGACCTGAAGAACCTGCCCAAGGTCACAGAGCTATTTCCCTTGACAAACAGCACAGATGAAATCTTGAACTCCTCGGCAGTGAGTCTCCCAAGCCAGGCCCCAAGCGGGAGCACACCTGTCTGAGAGCGTGGACTGCTGGAACCGTGAGCACTTGGTGTTTGTTTTTTCTCAGTGTGGTTATTATTCTCTCATTCACTTTAATCGGACTGTAAGTTTTAACACGGAAGAGAAACAACGTCGTGACAGGACTACGTGTATATGACAATTTCTCTCCCACGCTTTGTTATCGTAATCTTGTCGTCAGGCAAGGTCTCTTTTCTAAGACGACAAGACTGCCGTAGAGCTATGGGGTAGAGTAGCTAGAAGTGTGATTATTACTTCTGACCACGTGTAAAGTGGTGAACATTTAAAACAACTCTGATTTAAAAGCGTATCCGTGTTTTTCATATAAGTAAATAATACAGCATAAAGTTATAAATAGGATACAGGAATGAGTACTTTATCCTTCATTCCTCCCCAGGCTTGACCTTTGATTCACGACAGCCTGAACAGCGGTTGCAAGTTGTGCTCCTGGAGCCCCTTTGGGGCACCAGTCCAGCCTTCCGCTGCCCTCTGAAGGCGAGCTGTTCTCTGTACGAGAGTCTCATGGACAACACGCTTGTAAAGAAGTTTACAAACCACGCGCTTCCACCCTTACAGCATTTCTGCACACTGTTTGGCTATCTCTGAGACGAAGAATAAAACTGACTTAAATCCAAGCGTTACGAACACAGGAGCAAGAACTGGTTGAAGACCTTCTGCATTCTCTGTCTAGTAAGAAAGACTATTCAGTGAGAGCATAATCAAGATCTGTCACTACTTAAACTACAGAAACCACAGCTGAAGTACATTAGAAATGTCTGTTTACATACAGAATACGTATTTATTACTTAGAATCACTTACCAGATTCTTTACAACTGCTAGGCAACACGTTAGCCTAAATTCCACACACACTTAATCAGAGGTGCGTTTCAATTGTACATACTTTCCATAACTCAGACAAATTTTTCCCTAATTAGACTAAATCTGAGTAGCAATAAAATATTTGGATTGGGGGTTTCCCTGGTGGCGCAGTGGTTGAGAGTCTGCCTGCCAATGCAGGGGACAGGGGTTCGAGCCCTGGTCTGGGAAGATCCCACATGCCGCGGAGCAATTAGGCCCGTGAGCCACGACTACTGAGCCTGCGCGTCTGGAGCCTGTGCTCCGCAACAAGAGAGGCCACGACAGTGAAAGGCCCGCGCACCGCGATGAAGAGTGGCCCCCGCTTGCCGCAACTGGAGAAAGCCCTCGCACAGAAACGAAGACCTAACACAGCCAAAATAAATAAATAAATAAATAGCGTTCCCTTAAAAAAAAAAAAAATTTGGATTCCAACCCCCCCGTAATTTAATGCTCCTTTTTGAACTGTATTTATCAGTCATCAAAAAATCCAAAAATTAATGGAAGGAAATAGTACATATGTGAAAGCGATCTTGTTGTTTTAGGTGGTGCAGTAGAAGAGTGACCCTGACAAACCCCGAGCCCAGCTGCATAAAGGATTCAGGCCTCATTCTTCAGGGCCGCTGTTCACCAACATCTGTAAGGGCTGCTGACTCCTTCTCTGACAGCTAGGCTGTGAACTTTTCTAGTTTGAATGATGCTACCTCTGAAGAATTAATTAGTAAACAATGAAGCTAAGTACCTCTTAATAAAAATCATTGCAGAATACAGAATAAGCTAAACTCTATCTGAGACATATTAACTATTTTTTTCCCAGGAGCTGATAAGGGGTACCTCCAAAAATCAACATTCTTTAATTTCAGCTCTGTAACTGATTTCAACAGGGATACAGTTTGCTGGGGTCTGGGGTCTCAGCACAGAGATTTTTCCGTGTATTATTTCACTAATTTATGCAGGAGTCAAATCCATAATTTTGATCATTAAAATCTGAAATGTATTCTTTCCCAGTCTTTGAGCAGTTTTGGTAAAATTCAGAATGCACAAAGTCTTAGTCTATTAGATATGTGTTGAAACTCCATTTGAAAGAATAAGCATTAATCTATAAACCAAAAGAAAATTATCTGTGTTATATTTTAAATATATACCTTACAGTAATTTAAAAAGCTGGGATACTATAATCTACTCAATTTGAGTTTTTAGAAATGCTCCTTTAGATTAACTTGCTAAAAGACACTTGCCTGCATTGGGAGTCAGGCAAATTTAGTGAAAGTTCTTCGGTGAAAATTTAAATAAATAAAATATGGCTCACCCCTACTGCAGGGGGGAAAGAAAGGAATCTAGGCAGTAAACAAAGACACTTAAAATATACGCAATTTACTAGAATATCTTGTCATATGGCAAGGTAGTAGGACAAGAGTGTTTAGCCCACGAAAGTAATACAATTGTATTTACACCTTAAAATGAAAACAAAAAGCACAAAAACCAAAAAACCATCGTTCCCAAGTGTCAACATAATATTACTACTTTAGATAAACAAGGCCTTATTTTTCTAATATTTAAATAATAAAAATTATGCCATATCCAAGCTACCAGTGATTTGGATTTCTTGAATATAGAGGGAAGACAAAGCTGGAAGCACACTCACCTCAAAATTAAAGGGTAAAAAACCAAAGTCAAATTCCATTTCTACACTAGTGTTCCAACGGCTATTAAGAGATAGGAATCAGGAGTCAGATTTCAAGATGCCAAGATCTGAAATCTGCAATTCATTTTATTTTTATATAAAAGATGAAACTAAATTAACATCTGCTATTCAGAATACAAAATGTAAGTCTTGACGTGAACTGAGTTCTTACTTTTAAGGTGAACTTCCAGTCTTTTCCATTCACAAATAGGACTTGATTTATTAAGTTCCCTGCTTTGTATCTCCAGAGTTGATCAAAGCACATTTTCTTAGTACAATCTGTATTGTTCCAAGTGTTTTATAAACATCTTTTGTGAGAGTTTACAGGAGTGATCTGAAATCATATCCAAGGTTTCATCCTATGAGTCAGTTATTCTTAAAAGGAAATAGAATCTGTCTTTATCACCTTTATTTCCCTATCTATCACAAATCTAATTCTAATCACAAAATTTTAAAAAATAATTAGCAGAATTGTCAGTAGATAATTACTGACATTAAATACTCGGCAGGACAAAGAAAAAAAAAAAAAGGAAAAGGCATAAGTTCATTACCTGGACATGAAAATTACAGGTCTGTACAATATCTGAGCTTTTACAACAGTCCTTTAGCCACTAGGTAAGCTTGTCCACTATGTAGCCCTGTACTGATAACTCCCAAATCCATATTTCCTGTCCTCACCTGAGATCCAGACTGTCCGTCCAGCTGCCTGCTGAACCTGTTCTCCTGAATTCATTCACAAAGATATTTACTGAACACCTATTATGTGCCAAGTATAGTATGCTGGGCTCTGAAGGTTCAGAGCGAAGAAAACAAGACAGTCCCTGTCTTCAAGGGGCTTCCAACTGTGAAGAAAGCCAAACCAGTCTAATAATCATAAAAATATGTAACATACAAACTGTGATTAGTTCTATGTGCCAGTCTAAGTTGGTCTAAAACTGAACTCAGTTTACCCACTGCACTCCGGTCTGCCTGCTCCCTGAACTCATTCTCGGATGGAAATGTGCCATCACAGGTTACCAAAGTCACAAATGTGGGAGGCATGCTTGGCCCTCCCTTCCTCCTCAGATCTTCTTAATCTCAGTATTTCCAGAGTAGATGTACATGGTTGGCTCTGCCCAGAACAACCTTCTTCCACTTCTTCTGGGAACTCCCAATGAGATGGTGGTAGACAGCTTCCAAAGATCCCAGTGCCAGGTGAAGGCACAAAACCCAAGGCCAAGAGAGCCCCTGGGATTTTAAAAACTAAAGTTGTGAAAGAGGAGCTCTTTCCTCCTCTTGGTTGGAGAGTATGACAATGGCCCCTGCCATATGCAGACGCCCGAGGGAGCAGAGATGGGAGAAAGAATCTCTGTGTTGATGAGACCAGTTCCAATCCACAGGGTCTCTGGGTTTTCCTGGTTTCTGCAGCATTTCATACCTTTTACAACCTTCTCCAGGAACCTTCCAATTAATCCCTCTTTTAACTTAAGATAGTTTGAGGAGGGTTTCTGTTACTTGTAGCCAGGATTCTTGACTAATAGCTCCTAAACACTTCCAGCCTGTGTCTTATCCAACTCTGCCACGAATACCTTAGTTCAGGTCCTCATCACCTCTTACTGGACTAGTTCAACAGCCTAATGGGTCTCCTGTCCCCAGTCCTGCCCTTGCATCTAGCATCCATAATACAGCAGCCAGAGGGACCACATCACCCTCCCCCTGCTGCAGAGTGGCTGCAGCATTGATACGGGCAAAATCTAACCTCCTTAACAGGACACACCCAGCTCTCTGCAATCAATCTCCCTCTCCAGGCAAGCAACATTTCATGCTCTGACTATATGGAAATACTTGGGCTATGGCTTAGACACACACACACACACACACACACACACACACACACACACAGACACACACACACATCAATGCTGAACTGACTGGTAAGCAGGATATTTTCCTTTCTGAAAACGTGGAAAACCTGAAGAAATTAAAGAAAAGTGGTTTTCTTTAGGCTCACTTCTAGGCATCAAAGTCATCACACCTATGCCTACATTTGCCTACATTTTATTACACTAAGAATGCTAAATACAGCTACTATAAGATATCTGGTCCCAGACATATTGTATACACAGTCGCAAGAAACTGAAGGAGAGAATCAATGACTCTAACTAAAAGTTCTGATTGTTACCCACCTTTGTGAATTGAGCACAACACTTTGAATATACTAAAATCCACTGAGTGGTATGCTTTAAATGGGTGAACTTCATGGTATGTGAATTATATCTCAAGAGAGCTGCTGTAAGTGTCCACTCTTCAGTGAGGCATTCTCATCCAGATACAGGAGACTACTCCTTCCTGCCTTCTGTGGACCTCCACTGTCCTCCGTGGATGCTTCTAGCTTGGCATGTGAGCTCTTGTTCACATGAGGATAGGGCCATGTCTCACTCACCTCTGGATCCCCAAGCCCAATCAAGTGCTCAGTACATACAAAACACTTAAAAATGTTCACAGAATGACCCATGAATTCTGAGCTAGGCAGAACACTGAAAGACATTTTTCTAATTTAGAAAAAGGCACATTCGGTATTAGGTTAGGAAACTTGGTCTTCTCACTTTGAATTAGATGAGAATATTTGAAAAACACGAAAGATATTTAAAACCTCTAACCCACGGTATAGTTAACAGCTGACCATTTAATTTTCCACCAGTTTTTAAAATGAGAGATGTGTAGAAATAAGGTGTGATTTTTTTAACTTACAGAAAATTTCAAACAGAGACAAGACTACATAAGCAACCAAAGAGAAATAGATAAGCTGGTGTTCATGAAAATTAAAAACTTCTTCAAAGAACATTAAAAAAAAAGTGAAAAGACAATTCACAGAATGGGAGGAAATTTTTACAATTCATGTATCTGATAAGGACATATGCGGTGGGAAGGGTGCATCTAGAATATACAAGGAAATCCTATAACTCAACAATAAAAAGACAACCCAATTTTAAAAACGGGAAAAGAATCTGAATAGGTATTTCTCTAAAAAAGATACACAATTGGACAAGAAGCACATGAAAAGATGTCGACCTCATCAGCCATCAGGGAAACGCAAATCAAAGCTACGAGATGCCACTTCACACCCGCCGGAATGGCTACTATGAAAAACAAAACAAAACAAAAAACAACAAGTGTTGGCAAGGATGTGAAGAAACTGGAATCCTCTAACATTGCTGATCAGAACGTAAAATAGTACAGCCGCTTTGGAAAACAGTTTGGCAGTCCCTCAAAAAGTTAAATATAGAATTACCATGAGACCCAGCAATCCTACTCCTAGGTATAAATCCATGAGAAACGACAGCAGATGTCCACCCAAAAAACTTGTACACGAATGTTCACAGCAGCATTATTCATAATAGCCGAAACATGGAAACCACCTAAGTGGCCATCAAGGGATGAATAAACAAAATGTATATATCCGTGCCATAGAGTATTATTTAGCAACAAAAAAGAATGAGTTCTGATACATGCTACAACACAGATGAACCTCAAAAACATGCTAAGTGAAAGAAGCCAGACACAAAAGGTCACACATATTTTATGATTCCATTTATATGACATACTCTAAATAAGCAAATCCACAGACACAGAAAGTAGAACGGTGGCTGCCAGGGGCTAACGAGAGGGAAGAATGGAAAGTGACTGCTACTGGGCCTGGGTTTCTTTTTAGGGTGATGAAAGTGTTCTGGAATTAGACAGTGGGAATCCGTGCACAACTCTGTGAATATACTAAAATCCACTGAATTCTATGCTTTAAACGGGTGAACTTTATGGTATGTGAATTACATCTCAATAGAGCTGTTACAAAAAAAAAATTACTGCACAAAATCATATAGTGACACCTCTGTGTAGGGGTCTGATTGAATCACTTTGTCTGCTACAGGATAACCTGTCATAAAAAAACCCAAAAAAACACACAATCTGTTCAAATGAGGAAATGATTTATTTTCCTACCACCAAATCCCTACAATGACCAACCATAATATCAAATCCAAAGTAAAAAGAGGAAAGAATGAAAGAGCACACTGCAATTCTCTGGCAGGTATGAAATAGAATTAACCAAAGACTGCACAAAGAAAAATGTTTATCAGAACCACTCACTTCCCTTTGATTACACAGATTTAAACAAGTCCAAGTCCTTTTTAACTCATGAGAAAACGTGCCAGCTTCTTTATTAGCACAGAGCAAGGAAAAACAAGCATTCTCTCCTATAACAAAATTAACATCCCACAGAAGGTCTGTTTGTACTTGGCCGTCATGAACCTTTCATCTCAGAGCACTGCTAAATTAAACAAGCCTATGTTGTATTGAACACAATGAGCCAGATACCCTGGCAGGCTCCTAAACTTTACCAGTTAATGTTGAAGAACATTAGAAATAAAAAGGACGGTAAGAATGATGGTGATGGTGGTAATAAAGCAGCTGTGTCTTCATTCCACCCAACATTTCACTAATCTACAATAATGGAAACATTCTAACAACTGTGAGACCCTTTTCTCTGTTGGTGTACACAAGAAGAGCCAGAGAGATCTGGATTCAAGTCATTGCTTTGTTTTTGGTTTTTGTTTTAAGCATACTAGCTGAGTGCCCAAGGACAAATCTCATAACCAAGTCCTTCTATTCTCTAAAACTGGAGTGACTGTATCTAGCCTCAGAGAGTCATTAGAGAACAAAATGAGAGAACACACACAAGAGGTAGAGCCCAGTGCTCTATGTGTACATCCCCACCATAAAAATCCTCACTGCTCTCAACTCTTCAATGCAAATACTGATTCTGGAGCTTGTATCACAGTGTAAGTAATTGACATCAACCTTTCTTTTCTACCCCAAGGACATCTAAGCAACTGAAATATCCTATGAAAATTCCATATTGAATAAATTATTCCCCCTCCCATACAACTGAAAGTAAGAAAGCCATCCATAAAGTCTGTTTTAAATGTATTAAATCAGGGCATGACACAAAGCATTCATTCACCTAAGAGGTATTTAAAAGCAATGAACTGAGAGAGACACACCAAGAGAAACACTTACTATGAGAGACAAATGCCTATTTTCCAGTGCAATAATTGGTAACCTTTCCATAAAGATTGATGCAATCTGATTATAATTCCCAAGTGTCAGTAATCAGTTCTTAAGGTAAAAGAAAAAGGAAGTGGGATGGTTTCAAGTGCTCCAGAAAAGATGTAGGAGGATATCCCTTCCCACTGACAGCAATTAACGTTTGAGTGATGGCTGCTAGAACATTCAGACTGAAAAACTTTGTTACATTAGAATAGACTGAAATCAACTTAAAACAAAACTTACTGGGTTTAGCAGACACAAACATAACCCTCACCATGAACTAGGTGTCCTCTCTGAACAAACTGGAACGAAGGTAAAGCTTGTATGGACTTCCCATATTTATCATCACAGTGCTAGGATATGCCATCCTCCCATGCTGGAAGTCTACTTAAAGAGAGCATCTAGACTCTGCAGCGGTAGACGGTCAGACTCCCTCCGCCCAGCTCCAGACAATGTTCCATCACACCACAACACCAGGAAAAGTTTCTAGGGTTAGCAAGGAGGGAAATGTCTCAAGGGCAATGGGACATTCGGAGGCTGGAGACAGCTATTCCTGGAGAGTTTCACTAAGCACCACGTTCATTATGGAACTTGTGGCCCAAAGCTATTGTTCTCTACCCCTCTTTCCAAAACTCTCCCCTTAAGACTCAGAGTTTAATAAAACCTCTCTGGGGGCTTCCCTGGTGGCACAGTGGTTAAGAATCCACCTACCAATGCAGGGGACGCGGGTTCAAGCCCTGGTCCGGGAAGATCCCACATGCCGCAGAGCAACTAAGCCCATGCGCCACAACTACTGAGCCCACGTGCCATAACTACTGAAGCCCGTGTGCCTAGAGCCCGTGCTCCACAACAAAAGAAGCCACCTCAACGAGAAGCCTGTGCACCGCCACGAAGAGCAGCCCCCGCTCACCACAACTAGAGAGAGCCCACGCCCAGCAATGAAGACCCAATGCAACCAAAAATAAAATATAAATAAAATAAATAAAAAATAAAACATTGACCTCACAAGTGAAAAATAATACAGTCCTTTAAAAAAAACAAAAAAACAAAACAAAAAAAACCCAAAACAAACAACAACAACAAAAACCTCTGTGAGAGACCAACTCATTACAGATACTACAGGAGTAAGGCCAGAGTGCTGGCTTTGCTAGGGAGCTGTTATCCATATCGCATATAAGCACTTAACAAGTTTTTTGCCCTCCTACTGCAGTTCAGTACTCTCACCCTGACCATGAAACAGTTTCATCTAAATATTCTACCACCACAAACCCTGTATATGAAGACAGAACTTCTCCTCTTTCTAACTTTCCAATCAAATAACCACTTACACTGCCAGTCTAAACTTTAAGCTTTATGCCTAAAATAGGAAGAAACTTGCAAATGCACAGAATCCAACCCATTAAATACTTAAGAATGTCTTGAAATCTGTTTAAATACAGTATAAAAATTTTTACAAATGCAGCTAAAAGGAGAAATAAATGATAAAGTCTTAAGTTTAATTAAGACTCCAGTTTTACTACTACTAGTAATGCCTCACTTTCCAGGAGTATTTTTAGAATTGGGGTTTTAAAGCATGCAATTAAAGAAATTAACTCATCAGTGAAATGAAAGCTACAATATAAGCAAATCCCTATACCACTGCAGAAAAGAGATATAAGAACCCAGAACTTTGGTTATTTTAGAAAACGAATACAGGATCATACCGTTAGCCACAATATGATATCAGAGGGTAAAGTCCAGGAAATCTAATTAATTTAGACCCTACTAATGAAGACTCAATAATTTCCTTTCAAGTCTGCCTAGATTTAACTTTAGACTATTTTTTAAGGAAGGAGTTGCTAAGAAAATTAAAGTACAAATAAAAATTGCTAGGGGATTATTTAATAAGTTAAATTTTTTTACATGCAATAACTGCTGCTAAAATACTGATTAAAACTAGCACATGCATTCTTTAGAATCCCATACTCCAGTGGAAACAAAATGTATGAAACAAGAGTCCTCAACATTGCTTTAATCTATTAGATAATTGTTCCATTCTCTCTGTTTATTTTGGCTGTGAAAAGCTGGTTATGAGTCAGAAAAGCTTAATAGGCAGGATACTTAACAAAGATTTACACATTCTTCTTAATGGCTAGCAATCTATTTATCTACTTTTATTTTTAATAAATGCTGAACCCCAATTAAAATATAACTCAATTTCTCTCCATTATAACTTAAAATATATTTGGGGGCATTTACTTTATCCTTGTCTTCAAATAACATAACTGAAAGATATTCCCATGTCTGTAATATGAAACACAAATGGGTTCTTTAATAAGATCTAGTACCTGACCTACTTCACTTACTTTGCCCTTAACAGCAACAACAAAAAACAGACAAAAAAGCAGATTTAAAACACAGTAGTATATGTGATTCTGCAAAGAAACGGGACAGAACCCAAATCAACAGTCCAAACAAAACATCACAAAATGTTACGGTAGCAAGTGTCACTACAATTATGCATGTCTAGATTCAGATGCATTTAAAAATCACAGATGCTAGTTTTATTCGCCAAGAAATTAAATTTCTTAATTAAAATTTAAGGCACTTCTCATTTACATCTTAATTCTAACTTAACAATGATGATATTCACCAATCATTAATTCCTTCAAAAATGACCTGAGTGTCTGCCATGTACATGCCAGATATCACATTAGTTGCTGGATGTAACATGGTGAATAAAACACACTTGGTCCCAGCCTCAACAATGTTAACTTGGAGTGAAAAGTAAAGCGCCCACATGAAAGGCATTCTATAAGATGCATTTTATGTCAAGGAAAAAGAGATGAATTTTAACTGGCTTTTTATTAAGTCAAAGAACAAACAGTAGGTCAATAACACAGTTGGTATCTGTTTCATGTGAGACCTTCCTTAGGTAACCCTTATTTGATTGAAATAAAATCTAAAACAAACATAAAATTAGATCTCACATTCATATCAGAAACTGGCAAAATCCTTTGGACAGATGAGACTCAACATCAATATTCATAGGTTTACACGTGAATACATATTCACATAACTCAGTAATATTCTGTTATCACGCAAATTTGTAAATCACATTCTGTATGCTATTCTACAATTGGTATCCATGTTTGAAAGATGTTAAGAAGTTAGTTTTTAAAGCTTCTTTAAGCTCCACTGTAAGTGAAGAAAAAACAAAGGCATTACTCTCTATAAAGGAAAACTTTCAGTATCCAAGACAATTAGTTAGTTGCCAATAATTCTAAAATATTTATAATGAGTTAATCAGGGCAATAGACCTAAACACAAAGAACTCAACATATTTTAACATTTTCATCACATTTAAAGTCCAAGAGAGTGTCTCACTTACACATGAGAATCACAGGTATGTTCTCGATGAGGAAATTCTTTATGCAAGACTATCAAATGAAAGAGGTCTTTAAAACATAAAAGGTTTACTCCAGTCAAAAACCCTGCTATCTCAAAAAAGATACTGGGGCTTCCCTGGTGATGCAGTGGTTAAGAATCCACCTGCCAATGCAGGGGACACGGGTTCGATCCCTGGTCTGGGAAGATCTCACATGCCACGGAACAACTAAGCCCGTGCGCCACAACTTCTGAGCCCGCGTGCCACAACTACTGAAGCCCGTGTGCCCAGAGCCCATGCTCCGCAACAAGAAAAGCCACCACAATGAGAAGCCCGGGCATCGCAATGAAGAGTAGCCCCTGATCGCTGCAACTAGAGAAAGCCCGTGCGCAGCAACGAAGATCCAATGCAGCCAAAAATAAATAAAGGAATAAAATTAAAAAGAAAAAAAAGATACCATTTTTTTCTCCTATTGGACTGGCAAGGATTAAAAAGATGAACAAAACTCAGTGTGGGTAGTTATACTTCTAAGAAGATAAATGAACATGTATACAATGATATAAGTACAGGGTTAATCAACACACTATTATCCACTAGAAACAATCTAAATGGTCATCAAAGGAATGATTCAATAAAGTATGGTGCCTCTAAAACAATGGAATATTACATGGTCAGTAAAATGATCATTTATGATTATGCATGTCTTTTACAATTCATGTGTAGAGATATATAAAAATATTGTTGCATTTAAAAATGACCAGGGGCTTCCCTGGTGGCGCAGTGGTTGAGAGTCTGCCTGCCAATGCAGGGGACACGGGTTCGAGCCCTGGTCTGGGAGGATCCCACATGCCGCGGAGAGACTGGGCCCGTGGGCCACAACTGCTGAGCCTGTGCGTCTGGAGCCTGTGCTCCACAACAAGAGAGGCCACGATAGTGAGAGGCCCGCGCACCGTGATGAAGAGTGGCCCCCACTTGCCGCAACTGGAGAAAGCCCTCGCACAGAAGCGAAGACCCAACACAGCCATAAATAAATAAATAAATAAATAAATAAAATTAAAAAAAAAAAAGAGACCACCATATAGAGTGTAAACCAATTTATTTAAAGATTTGTATATAAATACTTCTATATTCATAGATAAGTTTCTAAAAGGATTTTCACCAAAATATTAATATTAATGGCAGCCATTTCTGGGTGGCAGGAATTAGGTGTCATTGAGGGAGGTTTTTTCTCACTATTATAATAAGAAAATAAACAACAAATTTTCGTTTAAGAAAATGAAGTGTTGCAATCTCACCAAGTGGCTTCAAATCCCTTCAACTCCCTACTTTAAAATCAAAGTTTTCACGGAATGTTGCAAGTATATATAATCACCAAACAGCTTATGGATTTCCACCTGTGGGACCTCCTTCTCAGCACCACGCTTTAAAACAATGAGATGATGGAAATTTAAAGATTCAAGTCAAAGAAGTAAGGAAGCCAAATGACCTTATTCAAACAGCCCACATTTCCTGGCATCTACCTTAAGAACCTCAGGTTCTATGAACTTAAACACTCCTAAAACAATCTCCCTCTTACATCTTAAGAAAGCAGGCTATGGAGAGGAATTTTTAAAAAATAAGAGACATTTCCTTTAAAAAAATTAAATCATAAAAAACTTACCTCAGTAAAAATATTTAATTATTTTCCTGTCTTACATTCTCTTTCTTAGCACCTTTACTGTGAACCTAGGGGGGAAAAAAGTTAAAATTACTTTTAATTGAACATCTACTCATGCCAGGCAGGGTGGTCAGAGAAAGCCTCCTGGGGAACATGAAGTCTGAGAGGAATCGGAAAGAATAAAATACAAGTTACTAAAATGGCATGACTGGGAAGGAAAATGAGCAGGTGCAAGTGGAGTAAATAACTTTTCCTAAATGGTTGGAGGACCTACACATGACTGTATTCAACCTTGCAGCAGGTGAAAAGCTGGGTTGCTAGACTCAGAACACCTGCATCTGAGTCTCAGCTCTACCACTTCCTAGCTTGTCTGATCTTGAGCAAGTCCATAAACCCATGTGCTTCGGTTTCCCCACGTGCATAATAACAGGATCCAACTCACAGGACTGCTGAGGGTTATGTGAGATAATCCACATCGGGGACTTTAAAACAGTTCCTGTAACATAATAAATGTTCAATGAACATCAATTTTCGCTTTTATTATTACATGTTCTTACATAAAATAAATCCATTTGCCTCTCACCACCTCCACCACCACCATTATTATTACTGTTACTATTATTATTGAGAAATGGCATAAGCCTTACCTTCAAGGGGTTTACAATGTACTGGGTGACAGATGAATTACCCAGACACATAATATGAGGCAAAAGAAAGATCAAAGTTAATTATTCATTTACTTATTTTAAAATATCTGAGTGTCTGTTCTTTGCCAGGTATTTTGCATTCTTTGGTGGACATGAGGGACATAGTTTCCCTCCTCACAGTTTCCAGTCTATCAAGGCCCAGCTATAGAACCGACAAGCTACACGTGGAGACAGATCGTGTTTTTTACTGGGTGCAGGGCAGCACATATCTGAACTGGTAGAATTAGGCAGCAGAACATTCTGGGTGGAAGGGATGGCGTTAGAGGAAACACGGGGCCTTTGGGGAAAGCTAAGCAGCCTCTGGTCAGGGTGCATCGGAGAGGGCAAGCAGCAGCAAGGCTAGAAAGGCAGGCAGGAGGGGCCTCAAACACGGGGCTGAGTTGGTTCTCTTCTCAGTAGTATACTGATTATCCTGCTCGGAGTGAATCACAACTTGCTTTTAACTTCAAGTCTAGCATCGTTTTATTATTTTTCTTCTTTTCTTTTTTTCTCTTTTAAAGGGGAGAGGGGAAAGAGGAAGAAGAAAAAGAGCACAGCAACCTCAACCCATGTTGCCACTGGCAGTGATGGTGGTGGAAGTGGCACTAAGTGATGAGTCCCAAGCTCTATTTAATTCTCCCAACATTCTTACCAAGCCAGAAATGTTCCTTTTACTGATTAGGAAACTGAGGCTCAGAGTAGTCAAATAGATCCCCAGATGTCCACAGAGCTCATAAATGCAGCCACAGAATTTAACTGTAAGCCTGACTCCCAAGGCTTTCTTTTCTCTTAGGCAAAAACGTATAAAGGATTCTGCAGAATTTAACGTCTGTTAAAAACTACTTAGAACTTCAGGGTATACAAACTTCTGTACTTACACAGAAATAGACAGCCTTCATACAAACAATCAAAACCACTTAGAAAAGATAAAGGAAGAGAAGATCTCACAAAAACAATATATATATATACACACATGTATATGTATATATACACACACACACAATAAATTTAATAAAAAATGGGCAAAACCTATATGAGAAAAACTTGAAAATGCTCCAGAAGGATTCGGGAGTAAAACCAAACAAATGAAAAAATACACAATGTTCTTGGATAGGAAAATTCAATATCCGAAAGATATCAATTCTCCCTATGTTTATAAATTTAACACGATCTCAATTTGCTTTTTTTTTCTGGAACTGACAAATGATTCTAAAGTTCACATGGAAAAATAAACAAGCAAGAATTGCCAGGAAAACGAAGGGCAACAGGCGAAACTAGTTTTACAAGGCATTAAGACATTTTATAAAACCAATAATGTGTACTTGTGCAGGAATAGAAAGACTTAATGGAATAGAACAGAAAGTCCAGAGATGCACCCCAATACATCTGGAAATTCAGAATATAATGAAGGTGTATTGTATTCTGAAACAAATGGGTAAAGATAACTGGTAGCCATATGGAAAAAATTGAATCTATATATCACTCCTGAACACCAGAATAAATTCTAAATGGATCAAAAGTTTAAGTGTAAAAATGAAACCATAAAAGAAAAAAACACTGAAAGAAAAAAAATGGGCCAAATCCAAATTCTTGGAGGCCTTTCCGTGACTCAAAATCCAGACACCATAAAATATTAACTACTTAAAATTTAAAGAAAAAACTTTAAAGCCTTCTCTATACCAAAATACATGACAGTAAATTTTTTTTAAATGACAAGCTTGAGGAAATTGCAACTCACATCACAAAGGGCTAATCTAATTTATAAATTCCTAGAAACTGATAAGCAGCGATCCAAAAGAAAAACGCGCAAAGGGCATGAACAGATAGTTCATAGAAAAGGAAACAGAAACAGCCTTTAAGCATATGAAAAGATGCTCAGCCTCATTCATAATCAAAGTAATGCACATTAAAACCACGAGTAACTTTTCACCTATCAGACTGATACAAATTCAAAGGTTGGTAAACACTCTATTGGGAGAGGCTATGGAGACAGGTACTCTAAAGCATTACTTGCAGGAGTTCAAAATTGTACAACCCTGAAAGAGGGCAGCATTTATCAAAATTATAAATGCATTGCTCACTGACCCAGCAATCCCACTTCTGGAAAGATATCCCACAGATACACCTCACATATACGAAGTGATATGTGCACAAGGTTATTCACCACAGGCTGTGACTGCAAGAGACTGGAAAACACTCAAGTATCCATCAATGGGGGCTACTTCAATAAACTCTGGCACAGGCCACACAATGGTATATTCTGCATCTGTTAAATAAATGTTTTCTATATACTAATGTAGAAAGATACTAAAGGTATACTAACCGAAAAAAAAAAAACCAGGGTCAGAATAATTTACATTTTATATAAAAAGGAGGGGATATATAGAGTATACTGGTATCTGCTTGTATCTACACAAAGAAACCGTAGACATCTATAGGAAACAAATAGAAAAAATTATCTGTGGCCGAAGGGAGCATATTAGACCAAGAGAGAGTTGGAAATTAGACTCCTCAAGATACGCCATTTTAGTTTTTGAACCACAGGAACATTTTATATACATAAAAAGAATTTTAAAGTGTTAAAAGTATAACTCACAGGACGAAGAGAAAGAGAACTACTTATCACCTAGAGTCAAAATCCAACATGCATTAAAAGAGAATTTTTTCCTAAATAGGAGTTTGGGATTAACAGATACACACTACTATATATAAAAAAGATAAACAACAAGGACCTACTGTATAGCACAGGGAACCATATTCAATATCTTGTATAACCTATAATGGAAAAGAATCCTAAAAAGAATATATATATGTGTGTATATATGTATGTATGTATAACTGAATCACTTTGCTGCGCACCTGAAAGTAACACAACATTGTAAATCAACTATACTTCAACTAAAAAAGTAATAGTAAATAAATAAAAATAAAAGAATTTTTCTCTGAAATTAGATATTAACAAGCAAGATTAGTGTGGCCATCACAAAATCATACAAGACAATCTGATTTTTTTTCTTTAATCAAGCTAAAGCACATGATGATAATAATCTATAAAAGTGCTATTTGGGGGGCAAGGAATCAGAAGGGAGAATAGGAAAGTGCAACGAGGACGCTTTAGCCTAATGGTTCTCAAAGTATGGTCACTGGACCAGCAGCATCGGCATTACCTGAGAACCTGTTAAATGCAAATTCTCAAGCCCCAGCCCAGACCTACTGAACCAGAAACTCCGGGAGTGGTAGGGAGCAATTCTGGTAATACACACTCAAGGTTGAGAGCCAGTGATCTGGTCCAATGCTTCTTACACATCCTCATGCATCACCTGGAGGAGGATATTGTTAAAAAGCAGATTCTGGTTCAGTAAGTCTGGGGTGAGTCCCTGAGTCAGCATTTCAAACAAGCTCCAGGAAGCTGCTGATGTGCTGCAGGTTCGGGGAGTGCACTTGAGAAGAAAAGCTCAAATCCACCTGGGGAAGAAGGTATGCAAACAGTCTTCACGTGGCTGAGTTTCCTATGAAATTTGCCCTCAGTAGCAGAGCCCATACACAGATTTCCAGGCTGGGAGACATCATGTAGCCTCCCATATAAATTCTGTCTTTAGCACGGAATAAATACACTTTCAAGCATATGTCTTATTAAAATAACAGTGAATTGTTGAAATTCAAATTAAGGATGTCTCGTTTGAGACAACTTTCATTTATAAGTGGACCTATGAACCTTCCAGAATGGGGAAAAAAAACCCAAGAAGGCATATTCATACATCTGCCTGGTGATACTGTCTGATTAACTTTATTTCAAACACATTAACCATACCATCTGCTCTCCATGAAAAATCACCAGTTTGTTTCCTTCTAAACATTTTGAAAATGGTTCTTATATTTACAAACACTGATTCTCCATTTGTTTTACATGGGGGGAAAATCTTTAAAGGCATCTTCCAAGTAAAGAATTCTAGTTGAGATGGAAGGACCTGGAACTGTTATGTATCTTTATTTTGCAAGTCATCCTTTGTATAAAGTTTTTGGTGTTAAACATTAATCAATGTGCTGAAATTTCTACATATCCCTATCTCACTGCATCTATCGATAAGATGCCATCATTTCCAGACACACTATTATTTTGTGTACCACTAAGAAAGAACAAAAGTTGCCAATTAAACCATGACTTGTCAATTTTAAGATACTAGTCCATCTCAGGTATGCATCTTAAAAAAAAATCAATGAAATAGCTTAATTATAAATCTCAGAGATATGCATATAATAAATTATGCATTTTCATCCACAGAGGCATGGATTTTTGTCCATACAACAATTTGTCCCACACCTAAACACTGGAACGGTTTCAACTTCCACGCAATGTTATTTGGTTCATTTTTGTACATATGAGTATTTTTTTAGAAGGTAGTGATTAAAAAAGAGTGACCTCTTTTTACCCTGGAACATGATACTGCTTGCACAAAGTAATACAAATTAATCACTCAATTTGGATAATTTTCCAATCTAAAAGTATTCAATGTAGCTATCTCTAGGCTATTTATTTATTTTCCCCCCACAATAAGTGTTTAATGAGTTAGTAAATAATGTCCACCTGAAAAGGCCCCCACCCCAATTAAAGGCCAACTGCAGTAACACTTCAGGGTTGAAACCCTGCTTCCTTCCTGCTAGGAGGTGCCATGTCATTTATTGAAACAAAACAAAAACAAAACAAAACAGGGCAAACACATTTCTTAATAAGTGCAGTTTGTTAAAGTCCTGTTAAAACATATGGGTCGGGCTTCCCTGGTGGCGCAGTGGTTGAGAATCTGCCTGCTAATGCAGGGGACACGGGTTCGAGCCCTGGTCTGGGAAGATCCCACATGCCGCGGAGCAGCTGGGCCCGTGAGCCACAATTGCTGAGCCTGCGCGTCTGGAGCCTGTGCCCCGCGACGGGAGGGGCCGCGATAGAGAAAGGCCCGCGCACCGCGATGAAGAGCGGTCCCCGCACCGCGATGAAGAGTGGCCCCCGCTTGCCGCAACTGGAGAAAGCCCTCGCACGAACCGAAGACCCAACACAGCCAAAAATAAATAAATAAATAAATAAATAAGAAAATCCTTTTAAAAAAAAATTAAAAAAAAAAAAACATATGGGTCAAGGGAAAGTAAAAATAATCAGAGGATCACTGTAGGAAAAACCTTTAGGTCTGGCACCTGGGAGACCTCTGGAGA
This sequence comes from Balaenoptera acutorostrata, assembly GCF_949987535.1. Classification (NCBI taxonomy): domain Eukaryota; kingdom Metazoa; phylum Chordata; class Mammalia; order Artiodactyla; family Balaenopteridae; genus Balaenoptera; species Balaenoptera acutorostrata. The sequence goes on from NC_080078.1 coordinate 27,249,684, forward strand.
GGAGGCAGTGGGAGAAACTTCATGTTCTGAAAGGAAGGGGCCCCCCAACTCCCTTCTTCCCTCTCACCCGATTAATCCCACCAGAAACTACCAAGCCCGGATAAAAGGTTTCAAGTTCAACAGTCATACTCTCTCCAAATAAAAAAAACAGGTACAAAATACATCCTTCTTTTCTGACAAAAGCCTTTACTTACATGCTTGTTTCCACAGCACCTTTCAAAAGTAACAAGCAATGAACAATAAACAAACATCTTATAGCAAAGAAGCAATTTATCTATCCAAGGAAAAGGAAAAATAAACTTCCTTTGTAGATTTAACAAAAGTTGAAGAAATTCATCGTGTTACACTGTAGCTATATAATAGTCGGAGATGAACTTCCTTAACTCAATTTGCATTTTCCCCATAGCAGCAAGACTAATAGAGTTTCAAATGAAAAGAATTTCTAATGAATCATATTAGGAGGACTGAGGACAATGTGATTATAGGTCATTTTAGTTTTCACCCTTGTACAATATGCATTGACCAAATTCTCTAATATGGATATTAGTAAGTAGAAAGAAAGAACAGGGAAAAACTGTTCCCAATAAAAACTGTTTGAGTGTCAGTTAAATTCGGCCCCCCTCCCTGTTATAACTGACTAGACAACGACGACTATAGAGTGGATCTCAAGGGAGCTAGTACGGTCCTCTAAGAGACATGTTTAGTTGTCAAGTGACTGGGGCACACCACTGGCATTTAGTGTCTGGAAGCCAGGATGCTTGAACTTCTCACAATATGGGACAGATCTACATAATGAAGATTTATCCTGGTCCTGAGAATCCTTTCAATGACCAGCCAGATTTATCACCATAACTGGCGTTACTTTAGAACACAACACTGAACAGTTTTTACAAGAAACTATGGAAAAACCCCAGTAATTCAGGGGAAGGTAGCTAACGTGAGAGAAGTTGAGATTGAATAATAACTCGTGTCTGAAAATTAGTGACCATTTCCTCACACCATGCATTAACTCAACATATAATTGCAGTGTCACAATACTGAGCATACCTACACTACTAAGTAACGTACTGGCACCGAATCAAAAACAAAGCAAAACAAACAAACAAAAAAAACCCCTTCAATCTAGCTAATATTTTATTCATTATTATCAGTGATAAGCGGTAGGAATCCAGCAGGGTGCCTCGAAGCAGCAGTACCTCCAAGCTTGTGGCACAAAAGCTGCCCTACAATGTCGTTTGAAAATGTGGCGTGCATGGACGGGTTATATTAATATTATTTGTATGTTGATTGAGAGAGTCTGTACTTTATCTTGGCATGTTATTCCTAATTCAACCTGGACTTGTTTCTCTCTTCATTATCATAAAGTTTATCCCAACACTTAGGCGTCCCCTACCCCTGTGTCTATCTCTCTGATCTTTCCTTTTCTTGTATGAGATAGCTCCTGATATTTTTACCTCTCTTCAAGCCAAGCTTATTCACTAGAAGCAGGTACAGCACAGCAGTATGTGCTAGATGTGATATGGCAATGCATGTCATATATTGTTCTCCTTTTACTTCTCCCTTACATTTAAATCGGAGCATCACACTGATTTTCAATTATGTATGTAGGTAGGTTACATTACTGACGAAGTTCATTTCAGAGCTGTAATGGGGGCTTTACAAACTTTTGCTGCGAAGGGGAGGAGCCTTGGTCTGACAAAGTTGAGCACCGCTGCTCCAAAGAGTGGAATCACGTGCTTAACCAAAAACAAACTTGAAAAGTTTCCTTTGCTTAAAGCAAGCCCTGGGCTCCAATATTCCACTTCCATTAGATCTGACGCCCTACCCCCGGCACACACCGCTGCTTTTAAGCCCACTTCTGCCCTCACACAGGGCCAAACAAAAGTTATTGACCATTTCGGGAGCAGGGACCCTTTTGGGAAATCGACAAAAGCCAAGGACTCTCACCCAATAAACTCATATGCCATGCTGCATTCAAGTAGGGGGCGGGGGGTCCCCAGACACACCCTCTGCAGCCCAATCGGGATCGGAGGAGTAGGACTCGAGCCCTAAAACCCAGCGAGTGGGGGTGGGGAGAAGGATGGGAGGCAAGTACGGGGCGGGGCGCTGGACTCGCTGTGCCTGGGCTTAAACCCCGATTCCACCGTGTCCCAGCAGCGTGACCCTGGGCAGGGCGCTTCACCTCTCCGTGCAGCCCAGCAGTGGAACCGCGTAAGCGCGGGCAGACGGTTAAGACTCAATAAATGGTGTTGCCGCGGGTAGCAGCGCCGCGTCCACGGCGCCAACACGCCGCCGGGGGAAACTGAGGCGCGCCTCGCGGTCGCACCCGCGTGCGGGTACTGGCTGCGAGGGGACTGGCCCTGCGGTCCCGCGGCCCTGGCCCGGCAGCCCCGCCCCGCCCGCGCGGGTCCCGGGACGGCGCGGACCCGGCGGCTCCGCTGCAGCCGCAGGGCCGGATGGGGAGGCCGCCCAGGACGCGGGCCGCCCGCCCGGCCGGCTCCCCCGTCCGGCCCTCGGTCTCCGCCGCTCTCACCCGCTCCTCAGCCCCAACGGCAGCCGCCGCAGCCGCTGCCGCCGTCCGCAGCTCACCTCCCGGGCCGCCGCCGCCGCCGCTACAGCCGCCGCGCGATCTCGCGAGACTTCGCTCCCCTCCGCGCTTCCCCGCCCCCTCCGCGGCGCGCGCGGACCCCGGCCTGTAGGCGCGCTCCCAAAGAGCCGACCCCTCGCCCTGGGGTTAGGTCTAGCCGGGCTCGCGACCCCGCGTCCCGGTCTCTGCATCCGTTCCGCCCACCTCCGCTCCGTGAAGGTGAAGGGTTAAAAGCCAGGTGCGGCACGGCAGCCTCCCTCTCACCTGGCTGACCGGGTGCGCGTGCGCATGCGCGCGCCCGGGGCCCCGGACCTTGGAGACTTTGCAAAGGCTTTGACCACTGTGACAACAATAATCCCAGCAGCCAGTCTTGGAATGCTTCCTGGGTGCCGAGTACTTTTACAACTCCTCCTGGGTCCTCACAAGAGCCCCCAGGAAGTGGGTATTACCATCCTATCCGTTCCAGAGAGGATAAAATGGAGGCTTGGCCAGGTTAACAACTGCTATCTCTAGGTCACACAGCTAGGAGTGGGCATCCGGGGTTGTCTGACGCTCAAACCAAAGCCCAGTTTTCCCGCCTCCATGACAATCCCCAGACCCTGTCCCTGTTCCTTCCGCTGAGGGCGCCAAATCTCAGCCCTTTTTTACTTCCCTCCCAAGGTTCACCAAGGTGAGAGGAGGCGCTCCTAGGAGGGCAGTTGCTACAGTCCCTCTGGTTTTATGGAGCTGCTGTCAGGAAAATGCTTCTCCCCCATTACACGAGCTTCCTAAACCTCCCTGTGCCAGACCCTGTACAGGGCCCTGAAAACTATTTATATTCGATTGTCTCCTCTTTAGACTGGTGGCGTTTTGACGGTAGAGAGCACAGTAGAATGGGACACAGGACACAGAACCAGAATGTACATGGATGTCAGGGGGCGCAGAGAAAGGTGTGACTTCTTACTAGGGGTTAAATCTTAACCTTATACATATAATTGTTTCTAAAAAAGAGGGGCTAACATTTATTGAGGGCATTTCAAGGTCACTACCAATATTCTTCCAAGTCAAGTCATAGGAAAATGGAGACTCAGAGAGATGAAGAAATTGGCCTAAGGCTCCACAGTAAGACAGGGTGTGAACCTGGGTCTGAATCCAGAACCCAGTACTGCCTTGCACTAAAGTCCCATGAGCTAGCATGTCTGGGCCAACAAGCTGCTGTAAAATCAAAAGCCTTGGAGGTTCTAGCTATTCCTTTACCTTGCATCAGGGTCTGCAGGGGCTTGCCCAGGCCACCTGACACTCACATCCATCTCAGCAAACTCTGGCCTGCCCACCCTGCAAGCCTGCTCACTCCCTCCGGAAATAATGCCACTTCCTGCAGGCCAGAGGTAATAGGTGCCCTCCAGGTGTGAACAGCACCCAACCCACCTGATGGAGGAAGTGAGAGAGGAAGGGAAATCACATCTGATGGGCAGCTACAGGGTACCAAGCACTGCTCCAGGTGCTGTCCATTCATTAGCTAATTTAGTCCTCCCAATAATCCTGTCGGGAGGGAGATATTGTTGTTCCCATTTTGCGGGTGAGGAAACCAAGGGCCTAAGAGGGGAGAGAAGTTGCCCAGCCCAAAGATACACACAGGTGGTAAGTGGGAAGGCTGGAGTTCCACCAGGTCAGGCTGTCCCCAGACCTGCAAACTTTGGCCTCAGGGACCAACAAGTTTCTCCCTACCCCAAAAGCCTTCATAAAGCTGAAAAGCTAGAAGTCCCCTGAGGTCAGGACTCCAATCTAAGATACCATACGTATCTGGGTGGACTGTGCCTTGATATTCTCATCTAAAACAGGGGTCCCCAACCCCCGGGCTGCATTCGCGGCCTGTTAGGAACCGGGCCACATGGCAGGAGGTGAGCGGCAGGTGAGCGAGTGAAGCTTCATCTGCCCCTCCCCATCGCTCCGTCGCTCGCATCACCGCTTGAACCATCACTCCCCTCCCCCTGCACCCCGTCCGTGGAAAAATTGTCTTCCGTGAAACCAGTCTCTGGTGCCAAAAAGGTTGAGGACCGCTGATCTAAAATAAAGATATAAATAGGTTGCTGCGAAGAGGACCCAGTTAATGTACGTGAAGCATGTAGAAAAGTGCCTTGCACAGATTAAGCACTCAGTAAATTATAGCTATTATTACATGTCTGAGTTATTTTATTCTCTCCCTATCTCCCAATATAAATTCCAAATCAATTTGGGGGGTGTGACCTTATATGCTCAGATATGGAAATAAAATTAGTTTCTAGCACACTGGAAACAATCCACTGCTCTTTAGTGGACAGAATTACCCCCGCCCTTCCTCCTGATGGTGGAAAGAGACCAGGCTCTCCTGAAGCTCTGATGCGCTCTCTCTTCCCAGTTTCCTGGGAGACTGGCAGCCTGTTTTACAAAAGGTTCCCCTTACATAGGAAAAGCCACCCAAATATTTTTAAGTTGTTGGCAAAAACAAAAAGAAACTTGTTAAGAGAATTTTCGTGAGGTTGGGGGTTAATATAATCACTGTGACATCATGAGGAAAGTTTTTATAGGAACTGAAGCTGCCCCTACCCTCAGGCCATGGTACCCCAGGTTAGGTTTCTACCCTGATACAAGGCATGTCACATGTTCCCATCAATGGCAATGGCTCACTGTGGAAGTGATTCTCACAGGGCAGGGGTGGATGTAATAGGATCCATGGAGGGCATTATAGATGGGGGAAAAAAAAATCAGGGTGATTCTAATATGTATACCTCTAAGGGTTTAACCTGTGGTTTCCAAAAAGCGCTATTAAAATGTCTTTGATCCAAGAGGAACTTTATAAATGCCCATAATGGGATTTGTTTAACCCTCGTTCAGTCAATAAAAACTTAAGCACTTAAGTGGCAATTACTGTGTTAGTAGCTGTGAGCAAGACACAGCCTATGCTCTCATCATATTGATGGCCTAGAGGGAAGAGAGGTGTTAATTAAATAACTGAACCAATAAATGTTGAAATGTCATGTGATATATAGAATGAAAAAGAAGAGCAAATGACCAGGAAAAAAAAAAGAGGCTGGATGGAAGGGTAGGAAAGAATTTGCCTTGAACTTGAGTTCTGGAGGATGCATTAGCGTGAACTAGGCAAGGAGGAGAGGGGAGAGCATTGCGGAGATAGGGATGGGTCCATAAAGAATAGGTGAGAGTAGGTAACTGGGAGAGCTGGGTGGACTGGGGCCTTAAGAGGCATCTCAGGCAGGTACACACCCTGATCACATGGGGACAGTAGAGAGGAGAGAACCCGCCTGGAGACAGATGTGTGTCCCGGGCAACGCCATTGGTCTCCACGTACCATCCCTCCCCATGGGTCAATCCAAGCTCATTATGGACTCCTACCGCCTCTGCCCCACCAGTGCTCTGTCAAGGATGGGCAGGCTGTCGTGACACAGCTGATGTATCTCCAGCCGATCTGTATTTGAGGAGATCTCACATTTTACATCCCACCACCCTAGACTAGAAATCAGGCTGCACATCTCCAGCCTCCCTTGCAACTAGGACAAGGGATATGACATAAACTCTGCCAGCCAGATGTACCACGTGAGGCTGAATCTGGTCGTGAGCCTCGGTTCTGTTGATGTGACCAGTGGCCAAAGCAACCAGCTTTGGGGATGGCGGTTGCAGGGCCGAGCTCCCAGTGGAGAAGCCGCACGGGTGCTGACGGCAGTGATGGTTGTAGTGACGGCAAACTCAGGCAGGGTGATGGTTAGCTGATCAGGCCGGGCCTGCAGTGTGGTTTGGGGCATTTTTCCTAGAAGCTTAGCCTCAATTTCTTTCCTCCAGCCCTCCCAATGATTCTGTGGGTTACCTAACATCCTTTATTACATTCCCCTTTCTGCTTAAATCGGCCAGCGTTTCCACCAAGAACGCTGACCTCTCATAGGCTGAAGCTGGTTGGAGCCAGTGAGACTTGGAGAGAGACTCGCCGGGGCAGTGGCAAAGGGAAATTTCTCTGCTGGAAGAGAGAGCCCCGGGAAGCCAGCTCGCTCTCCCTGCCTGGCATGGAATCTCAGTTGCCATCAGTGGCTTCTTCCGTAACTGCTGGATAAGGTAGAGTCTACAAGGCAGAGCAGAGGAAGCAAAAGATCCTGGGTCCTTGACTACATTACCAAGCTGCTGGACTGATCCCAGACCTACAAGGCCCTGGACATCCCCTTCTCTGAGCTAATGCATGTGGTTAAATCAACCTGAGTTGGCTTCTCTGTTCCTGGCAGCCCAGACATTCCCACTGGGGCAGGGAGGAAAGAAGCAACTTATGGGGGACAGGCACTCTTCTCTCCTGGGTGTGTCAGGGGCCACCCCAAGTCCTGGAAACCTTTGACACCAACCTCCTTCATCCCCATCCAATATTAATCCCACTCAGGTAAGCCCTACCTGGCCCCAAACACTTCATTCCAGAAAACATATCCTTCCATTACCCTTCCCAGCCTTTGACTGTCTCTTTGATGGCCACAAAGTGGTTCTGTCACTTGCCCAGCTCACACATCTGGTAAGTGGCAGAGCTGAAGGTCTGGAGGCAATCCAGATCCCAGGCTTTTAACCACTATGTTTAATGCCATGCACCATCCAGCCTCATTCCATTGGAAAAAAAAAAAAAAAAAGTATGGCCTTGAGCCAGGAGAAAAACAGAAAAAGAGCTCAAGTCCAGCTCCATATTTGCTATCTGGCCTTGAGCAAGCTTCTTAAGTCTCATTTTGAAATGAAAATGAAGCTGGCTTCATAGAATCTGGCAGTCATCTGTGTGGCTCACCTCTGGCTCCCCACCTTCTGGGCACACACTGGAACCCACTTCTTGCGCCACTGGGGGGGGTCACATGACTAGTCCCAGCCAGGGAGTGTGAATGGAGGGAGTATGTGTCACTTCTGGGCTGCTGCTCTATTGAGCAGCAGAGCCCCCAGCCAATCCGTCATGGACATATAATGTGAGCAAAATCCAAACCTTTATTGTTTGGGGTTGCTCGTTGTCATAGCATGTACTAGCCTATACTGATCGATACATACAGTACGGTCATTTACTCACTTACTCAAGAAACACTTTTCTGCTATGGTTTAAATCACAGATGGATAAAAGAGAAAGCTCAAGCAGCAGTCCTGAAGGTTCTGGTGCAGTTATGCTGAGATGGGGCCCCGACCGCTGCAGTTTTCTGGGGCTCCCCCGTGATTCTGATGCACTGGCAAACCTGAGACCCTTGCATTACTATTGACCCACCATGTCATGGTAGAGTCGGACAGGATGCTTACCCCTGAGCGCCACGTAGACTAGGCATGACAATTACAGAGAGAAAAATTACAATGCAAATATAGTTTAGTGATCTGAAATCTGTAAAATTAAGTGAGAATATATAGGAGCTTTATGAACTGTAAAGTTGTATGTGTAATAGAAAGTAGATGTGCATCCTGGCAAATCCATTCATCAATGGTGTGATCCAAGATTGGGTACTTAGGCTCTCCATTTCCTCGTCCTAACGTAGATGGTATTATTTGTCTCTCTGTTTTCCAAAGATGAAAATTGAAACTCAGAGAAGTTCTAAAATATCACCCATGGTCACACAGCTAGTACAAGGCTGAACTGGAATCCACACCCAGGTTCTTCTGTATCTAGAGCTGACGTTCTGAAACACTGGGTGTAGCTGGTTCACACAAGGCCCCTGCTTGTCTCTCCAGCTATAGCTTTTGTCTACCCCTTCACCTAGAACCCTAGCTTCTAGCCATACCAAACTGCTTGCCTTTCTCGCCCACACTACCATTTCGCACCTCTGTGCTTTGGCTCCTGCTGGCCCCACTGCCTGACATGCCTTCCCTCTCTTCCTACTACCCTGTCTCCAAACAGCTGCCAGATCTTTAGATAAATGGTTTGATGAACCCATCCTCCGTGGTTGACCATGCCCCACAGTAGGTCTTACACGTGGCCCTGCAAATGCCTCCTCCATTAGATTGCAGCCTATGGAGGGAGGGCCCCTCGCTTCCTTTCTCTAGGCCGTGTGACTAGCATCGTGGGCACTCCTGCTGATGCATCCGCCACAACCGCCCGAATACCTAGCTCAGCGAAACCAAGGCCCTACAGCTTGCAGGACAGACCCTCCCAAGAAGACAACACAGCAGAGTATTTCAGAAAGCAGGTTCAGGATTCTAATCCAGCCACTTTGTAGCTTTGGGACTGCAAGCCCCGTACGTAGCATCTTGCGAGCCTCAGTTTCTTAGATGAAAAATGGGGCTAATGACAGTACCTGCCTCACACAGTTGTTGTGAGAATTCAATGAGATATGATGTGTACAATAAATTTATGTACACCACCCAGCTCATAAGGCAGAACTGAATTAATTTCCAGCCGATTTCATCGTTGTTATCACTGTCGTCATCATCTCCTTCTTATTATTACTATTACTACGGCTCGGCATGCCCCCATAGCTATCATTGTTAATATTATTACTCACCACATCCTCCTCCCTTCCCGCCAGCCCTAAGTGACTTTGCTAAGCATTCCTTCCAAGAATAGACAGTATTCTTGGGATTCTCGAAAGCAGTTCTTCATTGTCTTATTGATGGTTCAGTGCCCACTATGATTTAGCATCCCTGCTACCCCCTAGGAAGATGCCCAGTTGGCTCTTCAGGAAGTTTGTGGCTGCCAAGACCTTTCCATCCAGGCTTCCTGGATACAGCTAAGAAAATATGGGCTCTCCCGAGGTGCTCTGTCTCACTGACTTGACATCATCCCCCTCCGGGTTCATTCTGGGTTCATTTTTGGTCAGCCCAGGCCACTGCGAAGGTGTCCCCTCCCCTGGCTATGGGAATGACAGGATACCAGTCAAATAGGTCTGTGGGCTTCTGGAATTGTTGATAACACCAAAAGGAATAATACCTCCAATGGGCTTATTTTATTTTTCGTGGGGGAGCTAAAAGAGTCAGGCTTTTGAGTTTCAAATAAAAAGTGCTTCATATGCCATCAGAGTGAGCCACTCTTGCTCTTCCTTACTTATCTTTCACATATTCAGAGTGTGGAGGGCAAAACATGGGTTTTCAGCAAAGAATTCCTTGAGGTTTCATGCTGAACAACTCCAAGCTGTTATGAAAGGACGGAAAAACAGAACATTCCCCCACACCCGAAGTATTACAAGAACAGGGAACGGAAGAGGAAAACCAAACCTCAGACAACAAAATTTTGAAAAATATGAAGTTGGCTTTTCTTATTGAGAAGGTTCTGAAGACCCAGCCATGAATGGTTTCTGCTGGGATCTGCATTTAAGTGAAAATTCACAAAGTCTGTGAAAATGGAAATGGGAAGTCAGAGGGAAAGAGGACAGCATGCATGTTGGGAGGGACAGAGGGCAGAAATCAATAAGGAGGTAAGAGGGCAGCAGCAAGAGGCAAGGTGCTTCCAGGAGCAAGGACAGTGGTCAGGGTAAGAGGATCACTGCGTGAGAGTTTTCTCCAGAGAGAAAAAAAATAGGCAAATTTTTTTTTTCCATAACCATGTTGATACACAACTGCTCGAATAAAATTTGCATTCCCATCTGACTCATTTGGCTGGAACAATGAGCTCACATTCCAGAGCCTGGGCTGACCCTCCTGCACCCCACTGCTGATAAAGTATAAAGTGTGTAATTAGTGCTTTTTGCACTAAGAAGGACCATGAAATCTACTGGGTTCTCTTTTGTCTAGCTTCTGACAGCAACCTCTAGCACTCAACATCCTATTCTCATGTCAGTCATTTCTGGGGGAGAAAAGAAGAGGGTAGGCATGAGAAGGGAACATTTTTCACAATTTATCAAGTTCCTCAATTAAAAAACAAATGAAGTTACAAATCAGGAAAGTTACAAATAAGGAGGGAGGCATGAATGACCCTATGGTGATGAACTGAAATCAGTAGTATCAGTATGAACTAAAGTTTAAAAAAATAGATAGATAGATAGATAGACAGATAGATACAGATATAAATATAGAAGCGTGTATGCATGGATTAGCATACATAATATATTTCCAAGCTCCGAACACTGAGAGGACCTAGAAGCAAGGATTCCCCAGTAGCAATGAGCACACTTGCCACCAAGATCTTGGTTTCTAAACACCATTCTTCAATGAAAGGAGCCAGGGCTCCTTGGAAAAGTGGTTGATTCCAAAGCTGGGGCAAGGAAAATACAAGATGAGCCTTGAACACCATGTAGCGCCAGAAAATAGGGAATTGCTCAAAAAAGGTTGGGGGCTTATTGCAAGGGTATATGAACCAGCCTGAAATAGCTCCCAGTGGTCAAAGCTGGAACAATTGGAGCAAGAAAATTATGACAGGATTGGATTATAAGCCATAGAATAAAATAAATACCCATGAGTCCATATTGATGGAAGCAAGGAGAGAAGAAAGGAAGGGAGTCTTACCTTAAAGAAGAATTACAATTAATAAATGTAGAAGGAATAAGGCAAGTAGAAAAATCACCTCCAGAACACCACAGTAATAATTGCCTCAGGTAAAATCCACAGATGGATACTAAAATTTAAGCTGTCAAAATTGTGAGGAGAAACAGGATAGTCTCAAAGTATCTCTCCCCCAATATTTACTAATTACAAAGGGAAAAAGTAGTAAATTTACAGTGAAGAAACCCAACAGACACCACATTAACCAAGCAATTAAGTTTAACATCACTAGTAGTAAGTCATGTTTTTAGTTATCCCTGATACGATTCAATGAGAAGCGCACTTCATCTTGGTGGTACACTTCCTCAGAACCCCAAACCCCTGTCGCATCAGGAGAAAACATTAAAAAAAAAAAAAAAATGGAGGTATTCTACAAAATACCTGACCAGTATTTTTTTTTTTTTAATATCAAATTCACACGAGACTAGGAAAGACTGAGGAATTGTCACAAATAGGAGGTCACCAAGGAGACACAAGGACTAAATGCAATGTGAGACCCTGGACAGAAAACTGACGTCAGAAGGAAAAACTGGTGAAATCTGAACAAAGTCTATAGGTTAGTTAATAATATTGTGCCCATGTTTATTTCTTAGTTTCAACAATTGTACTGCAGTTGTAAAAGATGCTAACATTAGGAGAGGCAGGGTGAAGAGTATATGCGAATATTCTGCTGTTTTTGCAACTTTTCTGTAGGTCTGAAAGAAAAAGTTTTTAAAAACGAGGTGCTGAATTTACCTAGTTATTGCTGATAGGGAGCAACCTGGAAATAGTCCATTCTAAAACTGGTATAAGAAGTAAGGCCCTTGTAAAATAGATAGCTAGTGGAAAGCAGCTGCATAGTGCAGGGAGATCAGCTTGGTGCTTTGTGACCACCTAGAGAGGTAGGATAGGGAGGGTGGGAGGGAGACGCAAGAGGGAGGAGATATGGGGATATATATATATGTATAGCTGATTCATTTCGTTATACAGCAGAAACTAACACACCATTGTATAGCAATTATACTCCAATAAAGATGTTAAAAAAAAAAAAAAAAAGTAAGGCCCGTAAGAGCTATCCATTTCTTGGAAGAGAGATTTGAGGGGGTGTTTCATTCAACCTCAAATGCATATTAAGTCCTGTGCTGGGCTCTGGGGATATGATGGTGAACATGAGGCATGGTTCCTGTCCTCAGAGAGCTTACCATCTAGGGGATGAGACCAGAAATAAAGTACAAAAGAAAATGAAAATAACTGTGCTATTTGCGTGACAAATAGCATGAAGGAAATCAACAAAGAGGTCTGGGAAAACATTTCTAAGGTGATGACACCAAGGCTGAGACCTGAGGAATGAGAAGGAGATAAACACGTCAAAAATGGAGAAGAAGAACCCCAAGCAGAGGCGACAACATGTACAAAACCCTGAGCCAGGAGAGGTCTTGGTGTGTTTGAGGAGATGAGGCACCGACCACCAGGAACACTAGGCCATAAGTCGACATAGAAAAGAATCCTAACCCCACAGTGTCCACCACCACCACAACTACCACTGCATTTCACGTGGTCCTCCCAGCGACCCTACTGGGCAGCAATGAATGAAACCATCACCACCACGACCAGGCCAAACCCTCCCTAAATGTAATACCAGACAGCGTAATCATGTGCTGTGCTCTAAATATTTGTGTCTCCCCCACCCCAAATTCGTATGTTGAAACCTAACACTCACTGGGATGGTGTTAGGAGGTGGGACCTTTGGGAGGTGATTAGGTCATGAGGGTGGAGCGCCATGGATGGGATTAGTGCCCTTATAACAGAGACCCCACAGTGCTCCCTCACCCCTTCCACCATATGAGGACACAGTGAGAAGTCAGTGTTTGTGGGCCTGGAAATGGGCCGTCACCAGGCACCAAATCTGCCGGCACCTTGCTCTTGGACTTCCAGCCTCCAGAACTGTGAGCAATAAATGTTTTGGAACCACCCAGTTTATGGTATTTTTGTTATAGCAGCCAGAACAGACTAAGACACCATGCTGGTATTTTAAGGTCATGTGAGGGCGTGTGGCATAATTCATATGAGTGAGGAAATCAATCTTTCTGCTGCTCTTTTCCTTCATGAAACCTGCTATGAGAGGAAGAGGCCAGACCGGAAGGCCTGTTCCTTTGCAGAGCACGTTCGTGAGAGAAAAGACATGCGCGGGGATGTCCAGAGCAGAGCGTGAAATTAGGAAGTTGAGAAGAAAGGAGTTGTTCCTTTAAGAAACAAAAGTGGAGAAGAATATTGGGGGTGGGGTGGGGGTAAAAGAAGGGAGGAAGAGAAGGATATTCCGGAGACTTGTATGGAAGATACCAAGTACACATTTATCAATTGTTTGCATTGAAAACTCCTTCCAGACCCCCAGTCCCTTGTAAAGTCTACCACACACTGAGGTCTGGTGTGTCTGTATGTGTCCGTCTTTGTGTATATCTGTATGTGTGTCTGGACGTGCATCTGTGTGTGTCTGTGAATGCTTTTGTCTCAGTCTGTGCGTATCGCTGTGCCTGTCTATGCTTGGGCGTGTCTGTTTTCATGTGCCTTTGTTTCTGAGTTTGTGTATGTCCCTGTGTGTCTGTGTGTGTTTGTGTCTGGGTGTGTTTGTGTGTGTCTTTGTCTTTGTGTGTATGCCGGAAATCACAGCAAAAGGGGGGACCGAAAGCCTGCAGAGTGGAGATGATTGCCATGAGACCCAGAGGGAGAATGAAAAGTGGGCTGAGACAGGAGGCAGTCGAGGCCCACCCCGGTGACAGCGAGAGTGTCAGGCCCCAGGAATCTGATGACATCTTTGCAAGAACACTGGAATTTCCTGGGGACTTGGAATGTGGGTGGATGTGGCAAGTCAAGTCAGTATTGCTGAGAGACCACAGATCACAGGACCACCCGTCTCCAGATTGGCACCTGGCTTGTGGTGTGTTATCTCCATTTTGCAGCTGAGAAGACTGAGTCTCACAGCTCGTACTTTCATGGGACTGAAGAGAAATACCAATGGCTGAGCCTCCAGAGGCCTCAGGGTGGCTGGCCCTGGGCTGAAAATCCTGACTCACAGAGCAAGAAAATCACCCCTCTTTCAACTGGCTGGCTGTCCTTCTGCTGAGAAAGTCTCTTGCTGGTGCTCCTTTATCTTTAACACCTGGCTGACGCCTGCTAATCTTTTTTTAAAGAAAATTTTTTCCTTTATTTATCAATCGACACTTACCAAGAGCATCGCAACCTCAGGCACACTGATGAGAACACACTCTCAAAGTTCTATGTAACTAAGCTCTCCAGACAAGTGATGTCATGACATTAGAACACCGCCCCCCCCAGCCCAAACAATTCCAGCGCCATTCTTGAGTTAACTTGCCTATCTTATCAACATAAATATGATGGCTGGGAACATGGTATTTTTCCATTTGGTAGACATCTTAATTTTTGTTAACTATTTCAGGAGTAAATTACAAAGTGTTCAACTCATTAGAAACTAATATTGAAGCCCTCCTGAGCTTTTAAAAAATTCGAGATCTTTGTCATATTACAGGTACATTCAAGAGAGATGTTTCATTTGTTTTCTTGCTTTTAATTTTTATTCTGCAAAAAGCCAAACCTACAGAAAAGTTGCAAGAACAATACAATAGACTGTCTTATACTTTTCACCTGGATTCACCATTTGTGGCATTTTTGCTTTCTCTGTGTGGGTGTTTATGTATACGTATGTGTACATACACACAAAATAGACACACACATATATACATACATATATATGTGTGTATACATATATATACACAAACATGCACATATACACACTTTTCAAAAATAGCATTTGAGAATAAGTTGCCAATACTGTGATCTTTTATTCCTAAATATTTCATGTATCTCCTAAGAACAAGAACATTCCCTTGCATAGCCACCATAGAGCTACTAAATTCAGGAAATTTAATATTGATACTATGCCAGTATCTAATATGTAGTCCATAGTCAAAGTTTGTGAATTGTCCCAATAAAGTCATTTCAGTAATTTTCGATTTTCGGATCCGGGATCCAGTCCAGAATTATATGCCTTTATCTGTTCCTTCTCTAAACTCCCATTTAATCTGAAACAGTTCCTCAGTCTTTCAAGACATTGACCAAACTCCCCCCTACCCCCGCTTTTTTTGGCCACGTCTCGACATGCGTGAAGTCCCCAGACTCCCTTTATTTATTTATTTATTTATTTATTTATTTATTTATTTATTTGGTTGTGCCGGGTCTTAGTTGCAGCACGCAGGCTTCTTAGTTGTGGCATGCAAACTCTTAGTTGCGGCATGCATGTGGGATCGAGTTCCCTGGCCAGGGAAGTCCCCAGACTCCCTTTTTAACAAAAGAAAACTCAGAGCCTTGACTAGTAACAATGTCCAGCTAGGATGTAATCAGTATTTGAAAGACACTGGTTTCTTTCTTGTGCAATGATAAATGGTTTCTCTAAAGGTTTTTTAAAATTAAAAAGTGAACTAATGTAAAGGGAAAGATTAAGGAAATAATAGAATAGGTATGTAGACCTAGTCCAAGTTGCCTCAGCCTCAGCACTGCTGGCATTCGGGGCCAGATGATCCTGCAGTGCGGGGGCTGACTCGCGCAGTGTAGGATGGTTAGTGGCATGCCGGGTCTCTACCCACTAGATGCCAGAAGCAAATGCCGCACTCCTTCTGGTTGTGACAACCAAAAATATCTCCAGACATTGCCAAATGCCCCATGGAAGGCAAACTCCCTTGGTTAAGAGCCACTGATTTAGCCAAAACCCACAAACGTGGGGTGTGAGTGGCAGAAGTTTGGGAATCCTGGAGTAAAGTGTTTGCCTCCATCCTGTTCAGCTCAAGTGATGTTTACCAAGTGCTACCATGTTCCTGGCCTTGACCTAGGTACTGGGGGCACAGAAGTGACACAGTCCAGCTCTCCAGCAGCTGCTGTGAAATAAAAAGGGGGGATGGAAGAGGTCCAAAAGGCAGAAAAAGTAAACCCGAGAAGAAGGAGCTGGGAAAAACAATACCATCCCCTAGAATTAAGTCTCCTTAAGCCTCGTGACCCTCAAACACTTCTTCTGCTCCAATAATTCATTTTAAGACGTGAATCAGGTCATTTCACCCCCCTGATTAAAAGCTTCCAGTAACTTCCCATCACACAGAGAGTAAGATCCAAGCTCCTTAAAGGACCTAAGAGACTCCGCATGATCTTACTCTTGTCTTCCTACACACCTTCCATCTGTCTTGTTCCCCGTGACTCGCGTGCTCCAGCCACTCTGGACTTCTCTCTCTCCCAGCACCTCACCATGCTCATTTCTGAATAAGGCTCTTTGCTTTGCTATGTCCCCAGATCTGTGCAGGGCTGGCCCCTAGTCATCAGCTTTCTGTTCAAATGTCCCCCTCCCCAAGCCAGGAGCCCTCCCTCCCACGATCCTGTTTGGTTTCTTCCATAGCACAGTCTGTGTCAGACACTGTTGGTTGGCTGACCTGACTTCCACTGTCAGCATCCTTCTCCTTAGTGACCATCCAGGTGGAGGTGGCCATCTGACCCGGATCTGGCCAATGAGAGACGCAGGCACTGCCCCTCCCCCATCTCCCACCTTTCTGCTGAATCACAGGGGCTATGACTGGAGCTGTTCAGCCATTCCACGACCATGAGGGAAAGACCTGGCAACTACTGGATTCTTGAGCCATAGAACCAGCACCAGCATCCTTTTATCATCTCTTCCACGGAGAAAAATAAATCCCTAGGGTTTATGCCACTGTATTAGGTTATCTGGTACTTGCAGCCAAAAGCATCCCAGCTGAAACAGTGTTTGAAATGAGTGTGTTGACCTTGCTCTTTTCTTGTTGTCCATGTCCTTCTCCTAGAGTCTAAGCACCATGAGACAGAAATTCATGTCTGTTCCTATTCACTACCACGTCTTTGGCTCCTAGGCACGGTGCCTGACTCATGATACATTTCAGTAACTATTAAGCTATCTGTTCCCTCACATATAGAATAGGACAGTCACAATACCTTGAAAGATTGTAAGGATGAACTGAGTCCACACGTGTATAATGCTCAGAGCAGTGCCTGGCACGTAATCATCGCTCAAAGATTGCTATTATTTGTTGACTTAACTAATTAATGTACGGAAGAAAGGGTTCCTTCTCTGTGTGCTTTTGCAGCAGTGTCCTTTGGCTTCCTCCTCTTCAAATCAAAGCTGTGTTTACTTGGTGCTGACAAGTTGGGCTATTGATTAAGAAACATGACCGTGGCAGTTGGAAGGAATTCACACCATTTACAGTGAGTGGCTGGATTAGCACCTTTAGGGGGTAGCGAGGGAGACAGACACTGGCACACAAAAGGGTAGGGTGCATAAAGCCTGGCATATTCCAAAGTTCAGGCCAGGAAATGCTGGAAGTGAAATCTAATATGAGATTTTGCTGTTGTGCACTGTGGGAAGTACAGAGCTGGGCTTTGCCACTGGTACTCAACCAAAGCCACTCAGAGGTCAGTAGGAGATTGTGGGGACAGATTCAACATGCATTGGGAACGGTAAACCAAAGGGGTTCATTCATTCATTCACTCAACAAAATACTTATTAAGCACCTAGTCTCTGCCATGCAAAGAGGGATCTGGCAAGGAAATGATGAGTACCGAGTTGTCTGCAATGATGACAACTGGGTGAATCCAGAGGACCCCACAGCCTTTCTTCCCTTAATTGCCTTGTAACCATGTAGTTGCCAGTCCAAATTTCAGGTCCCATGGATGTAGTTCATGACCAATATCACTGCTACTAACTAGCATTTTTCAGTACTAGTCACTATGCTGAGATGACTTTACTAACCATGGCAAAGATCATTTGCTAGAAACCTACCCAACACCCACTTTCTTCTTCCCTATTAACAAAAAAACTCATTTTTATTCAGGGTTAACACTAAAGAGCACATATCCTCAAATAAAATTGGCACCCAATTTTTACTATTAGCACCCAAACACACGTCCTAATGAACACGGGGCATTCTTTTATTTACTTCTCATAAGTCAGTGAGGTAGGGGTTAATATTGTCCCCATTTTACAGTTGAGCAAACTGAGGTTCAGAGAGTTTAAGTGTTTTGCCAAAGGTTATCCAGCTTCTAGCTGGTGGGGGTAGAATGTCAACCCAAGAAGTTTGATTCTAGAATCTATCCGCTCTGTATTTTTTAAAAATATATTCCCATGTGTACAGATAGCATGCATATACATCTCCCATTTAACCACCCCAAGACCCTTGGCAGGTAGTGTAACAGGTAAGATTTTCAAGTATCTGCTGACATACATTTTCTAATCAGTCAGCTGGCTTCCTTTCTTGAACCACCTTCCTCCCTACTCCTTAGGGTAACCCCCTTCCAGCCCAGTGGAGTGGAGAGGGTAGAAGGGGGAGAGAGGCCGGGAAGCAGTCAGCTGTGTTGGGATGTCCATCTAGGCAGGACTCCTAGGAGAGGATTGTTAGATAGGGTGTGGGAAAAGCCAAAAGCAGAGAAGATTTTACATCATTTCCCATACGGGACTCTGAGAAGAGACCACATTAAAATAGAATCAGTACACACTATGGTTAGACAGAGGGAGGGCTTGAATTTTGTATCCAGAAGGTTCCGTGTGCCCTGTAGAGGAATACAGAAAACAGCTGACAGTTCTTGTGGGTGAGATTAATAGGAGTTGCCACGGGAGGGGTAAAGTGGCTCTGAGATATAGAGTCACAAAGTGACTAGAGATGACCAGGGGCAAATGGGTGTGGCAGCCAGACCCCAGAGGGAAATTCAGCACCAGAAAGGGCTGAGGTAGGGCCAGCCGGGCGCCTTGAGTGGACTGAGCTGACCACCAATTGTCCCAACCATGACCTGCTGGGACGGTGACCAGCAAAATGGGAATAAAAGATGCCACCTCCCAGGATTATGAGCGTAAAATGAGGGTCAGAGCCAGGAAGGAGCATGACAAAGGTTACACACTAGACATGGGAGTTCAAGACTCAGCCGCCCTTCTATCCTGCTGTCTTGCCATGGATGCTGCCATTAGTGATGCCTGGAGCCACTGGGACCCAGATGGCAGCTCAGCGACAGGAAAGGAACAGACTTCACTTTTTTTTTTCTTTTTTTTAATATGCAAATTTTTATTTATTTATTTATTTTTTTTTTATTTTTTAAATTAATTTTTACTGGAGTATGGTTGCTTTACAATGTTGTGTTAGCCTCCACTGAACAACAAAATGAATCAGCCATACACATACAGGTATCCCCTCCTTTTTTGGACTTCCCTCCGATTTAGGTTACCACAGTGCACTAGGTGAGTTCCCTGTGCTATACAGCATGTTCCCATCAGTTGTCCATTTTATACATAGTATCAATAATGTATATGTATCAATCCCAGTCTCCAGATTCCTCCCACCCCACCCCTTTCCCCCTTGGTATCCATACATTTGTTCTCTACGTCTGTGTCTCTATTTCTGCCTTGCAAACTGGTTCATCTGTACCATTTTTCTAGATTCCACATATGTGCTATAATATATTTGCTTTTCTTTTTCTGACTTACTTCACTCTGTATGACACTCTCCAGGTCCATCCACGTCTTTACAAATGACCCAATTTCATTCCTTCTTATGGTTGAGTAATATTCCATTGTATATATGTACCACATCTTCTTTAATCATTCCTCAGACAGACTTCACTTTAATGAACCTGGACCTGATTTCCTCATCTTGTCACCAATCGGTGCTGACTGAGACTTAGTAGATTGATTAACTGAGTGAATGAATGAGTGAATGAACGATTAAGGTCTTTGCTGGAGAATATGGGAGTCATGGAAACATTTAAGATGGTGTCTTTAGAGACATTCATATGCATTGAAAACATATTATAGGAGAGAAGAAATAGTTAAGTGTAAATTTCTTTTTCCAGCACAGAACTGAGGGGGTTCAAGAAAGGAGGTCAGCCAGGGCTGGAGCAGATAGGAAAGGCCTTCCACTGGATATTGCCACTGATGTCATATGAGGCTCTGGCATGCTTTTGGCAGGATCACCTAAATAGCAGAGGGAGTCACTTTTCAGTCTCAGTTCAGCTGTTGCCTCCTCCAGGAAGGCTTCCCTGATACCCCCACCCTGGTTTAGGTGCCTCCTCTGTGCTCCTGCCTCTCATTGCACTATATATACTGGTCTGTTCACTGTGTTTCTCTCAATTGAAGGTGAGTTCTTAGAGACAAGGTTCTGGCTCATTTCATCTTCCTGTGTCCCTAAAACAGAGTCTGGCCCAAGGAGGGCACTGGGGAAATAACAGGAACCATTTATTGAGTGCTTTCCAAGTACAAAGCACTAACGTGCTTTAGTTGCCAATGTCCTTGACTCTCAATAACCTCGGGAGCCCGGATGGCCTTATCATGCCATTGTACGGTTAAGAAAGCTGAGGCTCAGAGAAGCTAAGAAGCTTTCTCTCTCTTCTTTATTTCTGCATCCTTCTCTGCCAGAGTGCCTGGTCTAGATTCTTGAGGTCTGGGAACAGAATGGAAGCTCAGGGTGATGGGGCGGTCTGTCTGGGTGGGTGGCTGGTTGGGTGAGTAGGAAGAGGGAACACATGTTAGCAATTGGCATCTGCACCACCTGCCAGACACCAGGCATCCTCCCAGACCACCCGAGGAGAGCTGCCCAGTGGCCTCGGCGAGGAGTGTGAGACACGTGCCCTACAGGCGTCATCTGCTCACTGATTTGGAACAAATGGGTGCAAGGGAACGTGTGCTGTTAGAAGCATGATGCTTCTGGCAGAAATAATTAGGGAAAAAAACAAAAACCTCAAAATCCCAACACATATGGAAGTGTGCAGAGGTGAGCTGACGTGGAAGGTAGGCAGTGACACAAAAATGTCAGAACCAAGAGCCAAGAGGGAGGAAAAGTCCACCATCCTGTTACACAGCCAATTTTTTTTTTCAGTCGGAGTATAATTGCTTTACAAAGTTGTGTTAGTTTCTGCTGTACAATGAAGTGAATCAGCTATATGTATACATATACCCCCTCCCTCTTGGACCTCCCTCCCACCCCCTCCATCCCACCCATCTAGGTCGTCACAGAGCACCGAGCTGAGCTCCCTGTGCTATACAGCAGGTTCCCACTAGCTATCTATTTTACACATGGTAGTGTATTTAAGTCAAACCTAATCTCCCAATTTGTCCCACCCTCGCCTTCGACCCTTGTGTCCACATGTCTGTTCTCTACATCTGCATCTCTATTCCTGCCCTGGAAATAGGTTCACCTGTACCATTTTTCTAGATTCCACACATATGCGTTAATATACGATATTTGTTTTTCTCTTTCTGGCTTACTTCACTCTGTATGACAGACTCTAGGTCCATCCACATCTCTACAAATGACCCAACTTCGTTCCTTTTTATGGCTGAGTAATATTCCATTGCATATATGTACCATATCTTCTTTATCTATTCATCTGTCATCGGACATTTAGGTTGTTTCCATGTCCTGGCTATTGTAAATAGTGCTGCAATGAACATTGGGGTACATTACACAGCCAATTTTTAAAATAAAATAAAGTAAAATAAAAATAGAGGTAAACTAAAATAAAATAAAATGAAGGTAAAGTAAAATTTAAAAAATAAAGTAAGGTAAAGTAAAATAAAGTAAGTAAAATAAAATAAAGGTAAATTAAAATAAAATAAAAATAAGGTGAGGTAAAGTAAAATAAAATAAAGCTAAATTAAAATAAAAGTAAAGTAAAGTAAAGTAAAATAAAATAAGGTAAAATAAAATAAAATAAAACAGAGCCACAATTTTGCTTTTCGAGGGAGCCCCAGACAGACTCCAGAAGTCCCCCAGGGGATCTGTGCCTTTGTGGGCCTTTCCTGGCTGCACTCTGGGCTACCCGTAAATCTGGCCTTCTTCATGGCCAGCAGGCCTCAAGCACTTGGAGACTCACCGGAGCAAACAACTTCACAAAAACAATCTGTCCCATAAACAAAGTTGGTGGAAAGCGTCCAGCCCCACACAATGGAGCTAATCTTCTGGGCACACATTTCCCGTCCAGGGTATTAGCTTAGACACCACTTCCTCCTAGGTGGAGGTAACGCCACTTGGCCTGCGGATCCAAGAACAATACTGTTCTGTAGACTCCCCACTCGTCAGAGGTATATCAGGCAGGAATTCAGAAACAAGGAGCTGCTCTCCCCATCTCCTTTCTTTTCTTAAAGAAGCACTGAAAGTTTAAAGGCAGGGTCAGGTACTGGAAAGAACATGGGGGTATGGACCTCATAACCCTGGGTTCTGGTTTGGCTTCACCACTGACTAGCTCTGTGCTTTAGGGCAAGAGACTTAATCTCCCAGAACCATAATGTCTCCATTGCTCAAGTGGGATTATGTAAAATATCCAACCTCTCTCAACTTAGGAAGGTGTAAAATGAAAATGTTGACTGGTCATTATCAAAAAAAACAGAAAATAACATGTGTTGGTGAAGATGTAGAGAAATTGGAACACTTGTGCACTGTTGATGGGAATGTAACATAGTGTAGCCCACTATGGAGAACAGAATGGAGGCTCCTCAAAAAATTAAAAATAAAATTACCATGAGATCAAGCAGTCCCACTTGGATATATGGGTATATATCCAAAAGAATTAAAAGAAGAGATATGTGTACACCCATGTTCATAGCAGCATTATTCACAATAGCCAAGAGGTGGAAGCAATCCAAATATCCACCTACAGATGAATGGATAAAGAAAATATAGTATATTCATATAATGTAATATGATTCAGCCTCAAAAAAGAAGGAAAACCTGTCACATGCTACAACATGGATGAAACCTGAGGACCTCTGCTAAGTAAATAAGCCAGTCATAAAAAGATAAATACCGTATGTTTCTACCTAATGAGTAATCTAAAGTAGTCAAACTCATAGAAAAACAGAGTAGAATGGCGGTTACCAGGGGCTGGAGGGAGAGAGTAAAGGGAGTTATTGTTCAATGGAGTATAGAGTTTCAATTTTGCAAGGTGAAGAAGTTCTAGACAGCTGTTGCACAACTATGTGAATAGACTTAACATGACAAAACTGTACACATAAATTGGTAAATTTTATGTTATGTGTTTCTCACCACAATTTAAAAAAAAGAAAACGTTGAGATACCATTTCTCTACCCAGCAGACTGGCCAAAACTAAAATGGCTGGCAACATCAAGAGTTAGTAATATTGTGGAGAAATGGAAACACTGTTTTGTAGGGGAGTGTAAATCAGTAAAATCAGTATAACTGTTTTAAAGGGCAATTGGCCCCATTCAGCAAAATATAAAATACACATATTCTATACCTCAGCAATTTCTCTTCTCATTATCTATCCTAGGACATGTACGAGGATGTTTCAGCCATCATTGTTACAAAAGCAAAAAATTGGAAACAATCTAAATGGCCGTTAATAGGGGAGTGGATAAATGATCATTTAAGGGAATGAACCAAATCTATTTAGAGCAACACAGACTGATCTCAAAAACATATTATTGAGTGGAAAAAAAGGCAGATTATATATTTATATATAGCATATCACTCATGGAAATTAAATGAGCACAACATACTAATATATATTTTCTCTGTGCACAAATATAGATAAGGTAACCAGAAAAATAGTTAACCAGAAAATAAAACTCTTATTCATTTCTATTGTGTCAGTCTCTGAGCTAGTCCTCAATGATCCTTGCCTCCTGGTATTCATGCCCTGTGTGGTTCCTTCCCACAATGAATAGGGCTGGCTTGTGCTTTTTTCATTTCACAATCTCCCAATAGGATTGCTGTGGAAATGATGGCGTATGATTTCTGAGGCTAGGACACCAAAGACACTGTGACTTCTCCTTGCTCTCTTGTTTTCTCCATTGCTCATTCTGGAGGAAGCCAGCTGCCATGTTGTGAGGATGCTCAAGCAGCCATATGACAAGCAACTGAGGGCTCCCTCCAACAACCAGCACCAAGTTGGTTCACTTTCAAGATGTATATCTACCAGTCCCAGTCAAGCCTTTAGGTGATGACACCTCATGAGAAACCTTGAACCAGAACTACCCAGCTAGGTTGTTTCTGAATTCCTGACCCATAAATGTGAATTGTTTTAAGCCACTAAGTTTGAGGGTAGCTTGTTACACAGCAATAGGTGACTAATACAGATATGGTTGCCTGCCTATGGCTCTGTGCCTGAGGCCTGCTTTCCATTTGCTCTGGCAAGTGTCAGAAAGGCATTAAAGGCACATTAGTACTGAACCGAATACGGTCTTCCTCAAGTAATCAGAAGAATTGATTGTTCTTTAAGGCTTATTTCTGCATTTGATGTAAAGTCAATTCTAACGGTAGCGGGAGACCATACTTTGGGAAACACTGATCTGGTCTGTTATTGGCTGAATTGGGCCCCCTCCCCAAATTCATATGTTAAAATCCTAATCCCCAATACCTCAGCATGTGACCGTATGTGGAGATAGGGTCTTTAAAGAGGTGACTAAGTTAAAATGAGGTCATTAGGGTGGGCTCTAATCCAATATGACTGGTGTCCTTACAAGAAGGTTAGGACACAGACACACACAGAGGGACAACCATGTGAAGACACAGGGAGAAGACGTCCATCTACAAGCCAAGGAGAGAGCTCTCATCAGAACCTGACCATGCTGACACCTTGATCTTGGACTTCCAGCCTTCAGAATGGTGAGAAAATAAATTTCTGTTGCTTAAGCCATCCATTGATGGTACTTTGTTTTGGTGGCCCTAGCAAACTAAAACACAGTCTAACACATTTGCTTTGCAAATAATGACCCTAGGTGTAAAGGGTGGAAGTGACTTGGCCAAGATCACAGAGAGAATATAGAGCAGAACAGCAATGAGAGCCCGTATCTCCCTAACTGGAGTCCAGGGGTTCTTCCAAAAAGAGAATTCTCAGAAAATGCTTGTTGGCATCATTTGAGCTCCTGTACATGATAGAACCTCTGCCGACAGCCTCCATCACCTTTGCCTCACATGCTGCAATTTCTGTCTGAGAACCAGCCCCGGTTTGACTTTCTCTCCCCAGGTTTACCTCCCATCAGAAGATCAGCCATCGGAGAATTGTGCTGTTTTCCAGGAAGCAATGACAGAAAGCCTTTCAGACCATCCAACATGAAGGTGTGGCCAGAAGACCATGAACTTTCAGAATTCAGAAAAGTATATAAAGAGTAAAAAAAGGTCTTACCTCTATGTAAAGAGAAACTGTCTTCAATAGAAGACACCCCTCCCCCATATGAAAATCTCCTTCCCCCACGAACATTTCCAATTACCTCTGGACAACTCCATCCGGGTGTCTCCCCAACAGCTAAAACTTGACAGGCTCAACATGGAATCAGCTTCGCTGGAACATCTCCGCCTACCACAGCCCTGACTTCATTTAATGTCATTGCCATAACAATCACTGTGATCTACCCCCTACTGAGTGCCAGCAATATGTCAGGTAATTTACACGAATCATCCATCCCTCAAATCAATCACGCCAAGTGGGGATTATCATTGCCCTTCTGTAGATGAGGACACCCAGGCTTCCAACGATGACGTGGTCACAGATCTCCTAGGTGGCAGAGCTGGGACACAAAGCCATGCCTGCCTGACTCCAAGGCAAACTGGTGGGCCACCAGCCACATCTGGTCTGCAGATTGGTTTTGTTTGGCCTTGACAGTGGGTTTTTGTTGCTTTTTTGTTTTTAATCCTAATTAGTTGCTAACGTTAAAAAAGGACATTTCACATAAAACGCCAGATTTCTGGAGTCTCCAAAAAGAGAGAGAGAGAGAGAGAGAGAGAGAGAGAGAGAGAGAGAGAGAGAGAGAGAGAGAAAGATGATCTGGTAGTGTAAGCCTGACAAGATCATTAACTTCTCTGGACTCAGCAGGGATAGTAAAAAGGAGGCAGTTGCTACTCAGCACTAGAGAGTGTTTGGAGGTGGGGTGGGGCTGGCCCAGAGTGTCAGGATGCTAGTAATGGTGAATGTTTACTGTACAATCATGGTGGGCCAGGAGCACGCACAGTGGAGCCGGAGTGCCGTCCCAGGCCAGATTCTGAAACAGTAAGCCTGTGAAGCCCCAGACCATAACAGATTTAGGTCATCCAGGGACCAGAGATTGGTCTGTGTCCCCTGCTAGATTGTGAGGCTAGCATTCAAGACATCCTTTCTCTGCCTCCGCAGGGGCGGTCCCATACATGTTTGTTACATCACATTGAATAAGAATTGGTGACCCAGGTTCGGGCCCTGGTCTGGGAAAATCCCACATGCCGCAGAGCAACTAAGCCCGTGCGCCACAACTACTGAGCCTGCGCTCTAGAGCCCACAAGCCACAATTACTGAGCCCACGCGCCACAACTACTGAAGCCCGCACGCCTAGAGCCCGTGCTCTGCAACAAGAGAAGCCACCGCAATGAGAAGTCTGCGAACTGCAACGAAGAGTAGCCCCCGCTCGCTGCAGCTAGAGAAAGCCCGTGAACAGCAACGAAAACCCAACGCAGCCAAAAATAAATAAATAAATTTATTAAAGAAAAAAAAAAAAAAAAAAGAATTGGTGACCAAGGCAAAGTTAGTTTATAGCCTGGCTGCTGTTCCGTTCACTAACAGGAGAGGCAAGGAATCAGGGTAAAGATAAAATAATACGCGCCTAGGCCCTTCGACCCACGAAGTCTACTCTGATGCATTTACCTAAAAGATATATTCACCTGCGTGCAGAAATCACACATGTCTGAGGAAATTCATAGCAGTATAATAGTAGCAAAAGATTGGATGCTGATCAAATACATTTAGGCCCGTCTATCAACCAGACACTTACGTGGGAGGCTGTGACACAGTGAGTAGAGTGCAGACCATGAGTGCAGATTCTAGTTCTGTGGGGCCTCGGGCAGGTGACCACAGGGCCTCAGTCTTCTCATCAGGAAAGTGGGGACATGATAGTACCTACATCATGGAGTCACTGAGCACTAATATAGGATGAACATTTAGATAAGTGTCTGGCACACATTTTAATAACACAATCTAAGCATATCAGTAGAAGTGATAGAAGTTATAACAGTATGACTACTGCCCCATAGCCATCAAAAGGCAAGATGCAGCTGTGCATTTTGCACCAAGTCTATTTAAACTGCCTATTCAACAATTGACTAAATTGTCAAGAAAGAAAGGCAGGAAGGATGCCGTGGAGCAGATCGGTTGGAATAAAAGCGGATTTGGGGGTCAGAAGATGCACGCCTGGGGATCCGCCACCCGTCGGCTATGCCCCGCCGCGGTCACACATCTCCTCTATTCCTCAACCTGCTGGTTTCTAGGAAGGGGATTATCACACAGGCGGGGAGGAGCACACCTGAATGCATGCTCTGCCAGGTCAAGTTCAACGCAGGGGCTGCCACAGTTGTTTAGGGTGTAACTGAGCATCCTTTGGCAGCTTTGACTTCTCTTGGGTTTGGGGGATCACATCCTGGAGTATGGCCACCCCAGAAGTGAAATCTCCAAAGGGTCAAGGCCAGCTACTTCCTGACCATATTTTTGTCTCCACTGATGGAGGGAAACATACCCTTCCTGGAAGCCAAGGCAGGGTAGACCCAGCAGAGAGCGTGGAGGAGACTGGGGCCAGGAGAGGGAGGCCGGTGGGTGCGGGGTCCTCCCTTCGCCTCACTGAAACAGACTGATTATGAGTTGAAATTGTGTCCCCCCAAAAGAGGTTGAGGTCTAACCCTCCAGTATCTGTAAATGTGACCTTGTTCGGAAATAGTCTTTGCAGATCATCAAGGTAAGATGTGGTCGTACTCAATGACAGTGGGCCCTAATCCACTGAGACTGGTGTCCTTGTGAAAAGGGGGGATTTGGACACAGAGAAAGAAACTTACAGAAGGAAGACCATGTGAAGACACAGGAAGTGCATCATCTATAAGCCAAGGGACACCCGAGGCTACCAGAAGCGAAGAGAGGCATGGAACAGATTTCCCTCCCAGCCTTGGAAGAAACCAACCCTACCAACATCTTGACCTTGGACTTGTAGCCTCCAGATGGTTGGACAACAAATTTCTGTTGTTTAAGTCACCCAGCTGGTGGTACTTTGCCACAGCAGCCCTCAGCAACTAATATAAGGCCTAAATGACAAAGAGCAGGGGCAAGCCCCTGGCCTGGGCCCTCCTTTGCCTTGGTGGGTCCTGGCGAGGAGAGGGGAAGGGTAGGACCACCTGTTAGTGCCAAAACAGACCTTGGCTCACAGCCACACAACAGGGAAGAGGAATACGGGGCATCTTCCCCTTCATCCTCTTGTCTGTCCCATGAGTAGTAGTGGATTTCACTTTTATTTATTTATTTATTTATTTATTTATTTTTGGCTGCGTTGGGTCTTCGTTTCTGTGCGAGGGCTTTCTCTACTTGTGGCAAGCGGGGGCCACTCTTCATCGCGGTGCGCGGGCCCCTCACCATCGCGGCCTCTCCTGTTGCGGAGCACAGGCTCCAGACGCGCAGGCTCAGTAATTGTGGCGCACGGGCCCAGTTGCTCCGCGGCATGTGGGATCCTCCCAGACCAGGGCTCGAACCCGCGTCCCCTGCTTTAGCAGGCAGATTCTCAACCACTGCGCCACCAGGGAAGCCCCGATTTCACTTTTAAACTACTTCGTGCCCCATCGTGGTTTTTAATGCCTATTTTAAGAACACAAGGGCTTGGGGGACCCCGGGTCCAGAGCTTCCCAACTGTCAGTCATTCCCCAACAATAACTGATTTCTGCAAACCCACTTACCGCTGGCCCTATTACTGAACATTTTCTATCCGCCTCAAAACCAGTCTTAAATACTTCCTTTACACTCATCTGAAATATCATATTCATTTGATCGTGGATCTGATGTGCTAGTCATTTTTCTACTACATATTGAAATATGTCACTACTGAAATGATGCGTTGTTCCACCTACCAAAGATTGGGAAGCAAAGACCTCATCTAATCCTGGCCTTTCTCCCTTTTATTTTTTTCCCTAGGTGACCCAAAGAGAGGCCCAGGGCTCCAGGGCCTTGCCCCATCCTGCAGGCGCCCTGGATACTCTGCCCCAAATATCTCATCAGAGACTTGCCCCTGGGTCTGTCCTCACAAGATAGTCCCCTCTTCTTGGATGTTTCTTAACGTTCAGGTCTCTCAGTTGGGGGCTATTGGCATTTGGAGCAGGACAATTCTTTGTGTCTTTCCTGCGGGACATTTCCCATCTCTGGGCCCCTCCCATTACATGCCCGCTGTGGGCTCTGTCATCATGACAACCAGACCCCCCTCTCCATTCACGTTTCCAAGGCCCTCAGTTGAGAACCACTCCTAGCAGTCTCCTGGTCAAAACAATCCAGTTCCTGGTCTCACCCCCACGATGCCCAGCCTCTAAGTCTCACCATTTTGCTGAGAAGCCAATGTATGTGCACAGCATGACATAACCTTAGATAATCAGCTCTAATCCCCAGTGGCAGAGGAGCTACTCAGTGAGTCGGCGCCTCCACTTTCCCTTCTGTAGATTGACATTGAACTAGCACCTGCCTGTCGGGAGGATGAAGTGAGTTAATACACGCAGAGCCTCTAAATGGTGTCTGGCACACAGGAAGCAAAGGAGGTCAGCTTAATACCCACAGTTTCATTGTCTA
Source organism: Balaenoptera acutorostrata (assembly GCF_949987535.1). Taxonomy (NCBI): domain Eukaryota; kingdom Metazoa; phylum Chordata; class Mammalia; order Artiodactyla; family Balaenopteridae; genus Balaenoptera; species Balaenoptera acutorostrata. The sequence goes on from NC_080078.1 coordinate 27,279,323, forward strand.
CTGTGTTCCAGCTGTGTACCTTGCACACTTTACTTCATCCTCGAAGCAGTCCTGTGAGGTTCATATTATGATCCCATTTCACAGGTGAGAAAATGAAGGCAGAGAGTGATGTCCTCCGCAGCTTTACCTTCACAGCAAACAAGCGGTGGAATCAGGGGCTGAACCCTGTTATATCTGACTCTGTGGTAACGTGGTGAGAGGGGGAGGCGAGAGCACTAACTGGGAACTGGGAAACCAGGTTTGGGAAGCTGTTTTGCTCCTATCTGTGCAGGGACATTCCCGACCTTCTGTGGATCTCAGTTTCCCCATCAGAAAATAAGAGCTTTGGACTGAACGCTTTCTGAGGCTCCTGCTCTCTCGTAAGACCTGCATCTTCAGGGAGACCAGGCAGCGGGGCCAGAGGGGAGGTCAGCGGCCCTGCGAAGGCAGCAGAAGCTTGTCTTCCAGAACACTGAGTTCTCCTCACTGTGCCTGCTGAGAGCCTGCTGGCTGATCACAGGCAGGCTTTCACGCCTCGTCCTGCCCTCTCCAGGCCCAGGCATCTACCCTACGAAGCTTAGGGCATCTGAGGACCAGGAGAGTGTTATCTGGCCCAGGACGCTGGGGCCCAGTTTCCGGGGAATGAGTCGGGTGAGGCTGCAGGTAACCCACATAGCCACTGTCTGCGTGGTCCCCAGAGGAGGCTGCCCAGGGGACAGCACACAGGGCAGAGGCCTCGGCTCTGCTGTGATGGCTGGCCATGGATTCCTCACGACAGCCACGGGGGGCGGGGGAAGAGGAGGCAGTACCTACAGCTCCAAACGCCTGCAAATTCTGTAATGCCATTCCCTACACGTGCGTGCATGCAGTAACCAAGAAGACAATGGCGATGATTGAGAATTAGCATCCTTGCCATTTACTGAGAACCCCCAGGTGCAGGGCATGGTGCTAAGTGTTTTGCATGCAGTATTTTTTTCTTTCCAAATACTTAATGCTCACATAGCCCTCTGAGTTGGGGGCCTTTATCCTCACTTTAAAGTGTGGAAACTGAGATTCTAAGGCCTTAAATAAGGTGCTGAGGGCTGACACAGAGCAAAGCTGGGATAGGAATCCAGGCAGCCTGACCCACAACCAGTACACAGCATCCTGGCACCCTCACCAAAGCCCTGACCACACCCCTGCCCTGTAAAGCCTCTTGAGATTGCCTGGGATGCTTGTTTTAACTTACATGCAGCCGGATACAGAGAGAAGTCAGTGCAGGGGATCAGTGGGAAGAACAAACCCACCCAGAATGCCGGGCCCACCTTCTCCATTGGCGCCTGCTGCACGTTACAAACTGGAAAGTGAAAGGCGTTCTCTTCCCTGAACAAGAACCTGCCCAGCTCTCAGTCCTTGACCTGAATAATCTCAATGTCCACACAAGAGTCCGGCAAGTTAAGGGGATATTAGTCCCAATTTACATAATGAAACACTGAGGCTCATTGAGATGGTGACATGTCTCAAGATCACCCAACTAGGAAGCTGCAATGGGGATTGAAACCCAGGCCTAAGAGTCTCCGAGCAGGGCAGTACAGTTCAAAGAGCTGCAGGCAGGCAGTTCAAAGAGCCTAAAGCCCAAGCTTGTGCCAGGAGAAGAGGATCCTTCTCCCCGGGGCCATCTGCCCAACCAAATGGCCAGAAAGGAACCCTGGGAAGAGTGTCCCCTGCCAGGCCTGGGCCAGCGCTGGTGCCCTCCGCTCACCTGCTTGTTGCTCTTCCAGGAATCTCCAGCTCTGTCGCTCAGCCTCACAGACATCCATCTCTGGCTCCAGGAAACCCGAGCTTCCCTGCATCTGCTCAGCCAGGATCCCAGGACACAGGGCCTGGGGGAGGGGAAGCAAGGAGCACGAAGCTCTGGGCTCCTTTTTTCTACCTGCGGAGTCAGACGAGGACAGACATTGCACTAAGCTTCTTCGTTTACTCCCCAGTCGCTTGTTAAGTTCTTGTGATTTGCTATGCACTGTGGTAGTGGGGAAATAACAGGACCTAAGACAGGACTGCTCCACAGAGATACTGCATCCTTTTTCATGGCTGTATACTGCTCTGTCACTGGCCCCAAACTTTCATGAGTAAGCCCCTTTAAAGTTTTTGTTTTTAATTTAGAAATAATTTTTAGACTCCTAAGAAGTTGCAAAAAGGACAGAGCTCTCGCATACGTTCACCCAGCTTTCTCCAGTGATAACACCTTACATAACCATGGTATACTTTCAAAACCTGGAAACTGGCCATGGTACAATAGGAAACTAAACTAGAGAAACTCATTAAACTACAGTAGTAAATGAAACTGCAGCACTTATTCAGACTTCAGCAGTTTTCACATGTATTCATTTATTTTTTTAGCATAAATATCAACACACACACAGATTTGTGTAACCACCATCTCCATCAGGATAAAGAACTGTTCCATCACCATAAAGAAACTCTCTTATGCTACCCCTTTATGGTTAGACTCTCTCCAAACCTAACCTCTGGTAACTACTGACCTGTTCTCCTGTTCTCCATCTCTATAATGTTGTCATTTCAAGATACTATCTATCTATCTATCTATCTATCCACACACACACTGGCTGAGTAGTAGTTGTTTGATCCATTTGCCTGTTGAGGGACATTGGGTTGTTGCTGTTTGGGGCGATTACAAATAAAGCTGCTATGAACAGTCATGTATAGGTTTTTGTGTGGCTCTTATGTTTTAAATGTGCAGGCGCGCAACTGCTGAGTCCTATGGTAAGTGCATGTTTAACTATAAGAAATTGACAAACTTTTTTCCAGAGTCACCATACCATTTTACATTCCTACCAGCAATGTAGCAGAGATCCAGGGCTCTACTTCCTCACCAGCACTTGGTATGTCAATATATTTTTATTTGAGCCTTCCTGATAGGTGTGTAGTTATATTTCATTGTAGCTTTATTTTGCATTTCCCTAATGACCACATCTTTTCATGTGATTATTTGCCATCTGTATTTCCTCTTTAGTGAAATGTCTTTTCACATCTTTTGCCCATTTTCTAATTGGATTTTTTTTTCCGCTTTTGAGTCTTTAAAGTTTTTTAAAATCTATTCTGGATCCAAGTCCTTTATATATTCTGGATCCAAGTCTTTCATATATTTTGGATCCAAAATTTTGCAAATATTTTTTCACAGCCTGTGGCTGTCTTTTCATTCTCATAACTGGTTCTTTCATAAAACTAAAGTTTCAAATTTTGATAAATTCCAACTTAACAATAGTTTCTCTTTTATGATTGTTCTTTTGGTGTTATGTATAGAACTCTTCACCTAACTCTAGATCACGAAGATTTTCTCCTATGTTTTCTTGCCAGTTTTACATTTTTCTGCTTTACATTTAGATCTAGGATCCATTTTGAGTTAATTTTTGTACAAGGTGTGAGACTTGGATCAAGGATCATAATTTTGCCTATGGATGGCCAGTTGTTTTGGTATCATTGTCAAAAATCAGTTGGGCATACTTGTGTGGGTCTACTTCTGAGTTCTCTATTCTGATCCATTCATCTCTCTACCCTGCTATTACTGCACAATTTCAATTACTTTATATAAGCCTTAGCATCAGAGTAAGCATATAACCTCCCACTTTCTCCTTCTTTTTCAATTTGTTTTAGCTATTCTAATTCCTTGGCCTTTCCATGTAAATTTTAGAATCATATTGTCTATATCTACAAAAAACACTGCTGAGATTCTGATAGGAAATGTGTTCAACCTATAAATCAATTCAGGGAGAATTGACATCTATACTATTTTGAGTCTTTCAATCCATGAACATGCTGTATCTCTCCATTTATTTAGGTCTTTTTACATTTTTTTCATCAACACTTTAAAACTTTCAGCATATAGTTTCTGTACATGTTTTGTGGGGTTTATAGCAAAGCATTTTATCATTACTTTTTGGGAGCAATGTTAAATGGCACTGTATTTTAAATCTTGGACCCAGTGGTTCATTGCTATCGTTGTTAGTCATGGAAAAATGATTTCTGTGTGTTGCACTTGCATCTTGTCACCTTGTTATGTTCACTTAGTTGTTCTAGAAGTTTTTTTTTAAAGGTAGCTTATTGCTATTCCAGGAATCCCCAGCTCTGAAGACCTTCATCTCCATGCTCAAGAAACCCGAGCCTCCCTGCACCTGCCCAGCTAGGACCCTAGGACACAGGCCTGGGGGAGGGGAAGCAAGGAGTACAGAGACTGGGCTCCCTTTTCCTACCTTCAGAGTCAGATGAGGACAGATAGGCACTAACCTCATTCATTTATTCCCCAGCTCCTGGCCAGTTCTTACTATGTGCAAGGTACCTTAATAAACACCAGAGAAAAACAAGTAAACAAGACAAAACTGGCCCATAAAACCTACTTCAAAGTCAGACACAGAAAGACAAATATCGTATGATATCACTTACATGCAGAATCTAAAAAGAAATGATACAAATGAACTTATTTACAAAACAGAAACAGACTCATGGACCTAGACAATGAACTTATGGTTACCAGGGTGGAAGGGTAGGGGGAAGGGATATAGTTAAGGAGTTTGGGATTGACATGTACGCACTGCTCTATTTAAAATGGATAACCAACAAGGACCTACTGTATAGCACAGGGAACTCTGTTCAATGTTATGTGGCAGCCTGGATGGGAGGGGATTTTGGGGGAGAATGGATACATGTATATGTATGGCTGAGTCCCTTTACTGTGCACCTGAAACTATCACAACATTGTTAATCAGCTATACTCCAGTATAAAATAAAAAGTTAAAAAAAAAAGAGACCTACTTCATCCTTTTTTATGGCTATACACTACTCCATAACTATCTCAAAACTTTTGTGATCAAGAATCCTGAAAGTTTTAAACTTTAAACAACCCTCAGATGTTGCATATTGCTTTTTTACACATTAAGACATGAGCCACTATATGAATATATTACATACATTACAAAAAAGAAAAGCTGCTTAGCGTAGTGATTAATCCCACTTATTTGGGAGTCAGGTTGCCTAGATTCAAATTTCAGGTCCACTGGGTAACCTTGGGGGAATTACTTAATTTCCGTGTGTTTCACTTTCCTCATTTATAAAATAGGGATAGTAATAGTACCAACCTCATAAAGTTGTTGTGAAAATTAAATGAGTAAATAGAGTCTGACTCATAGCAAGTTTGTTCTTATTAACACATGTAAAGTATAAAAAATATGAAATTTAATAATAGAGATAGAAGTTCTACATTTACTTCTTGCACCACCTCTCAGAAGATGCTATGTTTTATTTAACCACTCCTCTTTTGATGAAGGTTTAGGTTGTCCCTGTTTTGCTATTATGAAGGATGCAGCCATGAGCATCCTTCTCTGTGGCTTCTTCAGCGTGTGTGCCAATGTGGCTCTAAGGTGTCTTCCGAGAAGTGAAACTGCTGAGGCATGAGAAGTGCCCATTTTTTAATTTTAATACCCACTGCCAGGCTGCCCTCCTCAGTGGCCATATCAATTTACAATGTCTGGGCATTTCCATTTTTCACACCTACAGCAATACTTGATACTGTCAGACTTCAGGCTACTTCTCTCTGGGGAGGAGAGGAAGGGCCAGGAGGAAACACAGTCTCCAAAGGAGACATTAGCTTTATCCTCAATGTTTCCACTTGTTTACAAAATGTATTCTTGATGACTTAATGTAATTAAAAATTAATCATAAGCAACTCCCCTCAACATAATAGCACTGGAGCTTAAATCCAGTGCAAGTAATATACACTGAGCAAACACACAGACAAAAATTGTGGTTGCAAAGTGTAAAAGAGGTCTGTGAAGGACCCCAGCAGGATGTGGTGTGGGTGCTGATGATAAGGTGGATGATGGAGATGATGGCAGCCGCCACTACGTGTCAGGCCCAGTCCCAAGCACTTTGCATGTGTAAACTCATTTATTCCTTGTAACTACCACATGGGGCAGGTGTTACTCTCTCTCCATTTTACAGATGGTGAAACTGAAGCATGCAGCTTAAAAACCTGCCCAGGGTCACACAGTAAACAGAGGCACAAGGATTTAAGCGCAAGCAATATGGCTCCAGAGCCCAGATTGTTAACCAGCTCTGCCAAAGCTGCCCCTTCCTGCTGGAGAATTACTGGAGGTGGCAGAGGGGCTACCAGACAACATAAGAGCAATGATAGCACCATGTGACATAAGAACAGTAAAAATAACAATGACTCATGTATGTATGCTGAATTGATGGAGTGCTTTTGTGCATGTAGTTTTATTTCAACTGAAACTGTAAAATGGGGTGATGATAGGGTTGCTAAGCCCTGGCTCTCATCCCTGCTCTACAGAGGCAGAAGTTGGAATTTAGGGGATTAACAGGTTTGCTCATAGTTACACTCAATGTCAGAGCAAGAGTGCAAATTCCATCACTCTGCCTCCTTGCCCATCGTGGTGGGCAGAATGGCCCCTCAGAGATGTCCACACCATAATCCCTGGAACCTGTGAAGAGTTACATTACATGGCAAAAGGGACTTTGCAGCTGTGATTAAGGTTATAGATCTTAAAATAGAGAGAGTATCCTGGATTTTCCTGATGGGCTCAATTTAATTATATGATTTTAAAAAGTCCCTAGAAGCAGAGATCTTTGTCTGGCTGGAGGCAGAGAGACGTGGCAGAAGAAGTCAGAGAGAGTCAAAGCATGAGAGAGAGCCATCCCACTGTTGCTGGCGCGGGGACACCTGGAGAGCATGAGAAGAAATACGGGCAGCCTCTAGTTGCAAAGACCAGCCCCCAGCTGGAAGCAGGTACCTCAGTCTTACAACCATAGGGAACTGAATTCAGCCAGCAACCTGAATGAATTGGAATTGATTCATCCCCAGAGCCTCCAGACAGGAATGCAGTCCTGCCGATACTTTGGTGAGACTCTAAGAAAAAGACTCATCGAACCACTCTGTACTTGGACTTCTGATCTACGGAACTGTCATATAATACATAGATATTGTTTTAAGTAACTAAAGGTATGGCAATGTGTTAGAGCAGCAATAGAAAACGAATATACCCAGTGTTGGTGTCACCACACCTCAGGCAATTTGCAGGGCCTGAGCACTAACTCGGTCTAAAAATATCTCTTCTACGGACCTGCCACACTGACTGATACTCCTGCTGTCAGAGGCACATCTTGAAATTAAGGCATTTGTTTTCCTTCAAAAGTCTTGTTGAGAATCGCAGACACTATCTGAGATGAAGTAATACATTAGTAATCTATTGCTAATTAACATGCAACCAGAGGCTTTTCCTGCTCTGGAACATGAAACAGGCATGTTTTGATGCAGAGACCAGAAATTCCAAACAGAAAAAGAGACTGCTCTAAAGGGAAAGATCTAGGTAGGAGACATAAGTGAGTCCCGAACAACATGCAGAGACTAAGGGTACATTAGAAACAGGAAGGAGCGTCGCCCCCAGTATAATTTATCTGGAACCACCATGGTCTTGCAGTATCCTGCCTTACTACCTTTGCACCTGCTCTCCCCTATGCTGAGAATGCCTTTCCCTCAGCTCTCCTTGGGGCCGGTTTCCTTTCATCATCCAGGGCCAGTTCCTCAAAAAGGCCTTCCATACCATCCAGTTAAAGCCGCGTCCCCTTCCCCTAGTCACTCTGATTTTCTCCATGGCACCTCTGAAATGATCTTCTTTGCATTTTAAGGTGCTTATAATTCCCACCCCAACCAGCTATAAGCTCCAAGAATGCTAAGACTTGGTCTCTTTTGAGGTATCCCCAGTGCCCAAACAATGGCTGAAACATGATGGGCATTCAGCAAGTATTTGCTGAATGAATGGAACACTAAAATTCAAGGTAATGTCTGCCATACACAATCAAAGACATAAAGGATGAGATTCTATAAGGGTATAGAGGAGGATGGAAGAGAACTCACTGGAAAGGACGGGGGTGCTTTCATGGTGTTTGACTTAGATAGGATTTGGTCCACAGGAAGGTGAACTAACGCAAGCAAAGTCTCAGCAATGGGTGTCAATCTAGTTTGACCAGAGTGAAGAGTGAAGCTTGTTAAGGTTAAGCTTCAGGGTTTATCACTTGCATGGGAACTTCCAAGGCCCTAGCAAGGAGCTCACATGATTGTACATTTCTGTAAAATTTGCAGGAATATGATAGTGTCACCTCAATCAATTAAGACCAATGTTTCTTTCCACTTGACTTCCCTCTGCCTCACCCATCTCACTTCCTCTTGTGTTGGGGGGCACTGGAGTTTCCGTGGGTATTTTTTGGACCTAGCTAAGGGAAGTTGAGTGGGGGATACATTTAGTTTGGGTTGAGTGGGCTATATTTATGCAGTTCACAGTCACTTCCTCATATAGTTGAGTAATTGCTAAAACAAGAGGGCTGGATAGTGAGGGAAAAGGTCAGAGGACAGAACCTTGAGCATCATTCTCATTTAACCGGAGGAAAGGAACTAGCATTATTTGCCAGGCATTGTGCAAAGGGCTGGATGTTTACTCTCTGGTTTCATTTTCAAACAACCCTATAAGGCAAGAATACTGTACCCTTTTCATAGACACAAAACTGAAGCTCAGAAGCACTTAGGATTGAACCCGGGTTTATTCTGCTCTAAAACCCATGTCATTCCCACCCAAGAGGAATGAGATGAGAAAGAAGTGCTTTGGGGTCAGTGACAAGGAAGCTGGTGGGGGACAGAATGTGAGCAAGAAGCAAGCAGTGGCCAACGGATAGACATCTCGCAGAGCCAGAGATGGAAAACTCAAATGCCTGCAGGATGGAGCAGTTCAGTGAGTGAGTGAGGGTGTTTATAGCATAAAACTCATAATCATAGTCTTTACTTACACAGGTTCATTTACGTTTTCTTTTAAAAAATATACAGCTTCCTTGGTCTAGCTTTCATTTTCCCGGGTACAAGAATGATTTTTTTGACTGAAAGGAATACGACTAAGTATTTCTAAGTGAAATGATCCTGGGCTATGGATTCTTGGTTTCAGTGCAGAGGATGGATGGGGATTGTGGAAAACTGGAGAACTACTCTAGCTACTCAGCCCCAGCCCATGATGTCAGATGGAAATGTGGACCGAGGATGGTCAGATCCGATTTTCCAAGAGAAGCCAAAAAGTCAGATTTTTGTGTGAACTCTTAATTTCTAAATTTTGTCAATGAATTCATTTTTTTTTTAGAATAATGTTTAGCCCACAAGACATATCTATGAGTCAGATATGGAACCATGTTTGATCTAGAATTAATGAGGTCAGTGAGAATAATACATAATGAACCTAAAATGATGATGATGAACAGGAGAATATTTAATATATGCCATGTACTGTTTTAAATGTCTGACCTGAATGAACTCATTTAATCTTTCTCACAACCCTGTAAAGTTAGCTATTATTATCCCCTTTTTATCACTGGGGAAACAGAGGCTCAGAGAGGCTCATGTTCATGTAGCCAGGAAGGGTGGAGCCAGGATTTATAACAAGCAGTCTGACTCTGGAACCTGGGTTCTTCATCCCCGGAGCTGGTTAAGATAAGACCTCTGGATTCCACACTCGAGAACAGGTTATTATCCTGGGGATTAAGGGTGGGGTTAAGAAGGCACATGGACTCCTGAAATTATTTACAGATTTGTATGTAGATACAAGAGTGTGTTTTCACTGGAAAGGAAGTCCACAGCTTTCATTAAGTTCCCAAAGAGATTCAAAAGGTGAGGAGTGGCTGATTTAGGACCATGTATAACTTTGGGCCAGAGAAGCCAGTTCCATAGACTAAGGTGCAGAAGCTGGATGGTCATGGGTCAAAGAGAGAGTCAGCTGTAGATGGTGGGTATGGGCCCTTTCTAGAATATTGGCAGTGGAGGGAGGGAGAGTGGGGAGAGTAACTTGAAGAGAAAGCAGGGGTAAGGGAAGTTTCTTAAGATAAAGGAGACCTGGGCATTTTTTGTCTGCTGAGGAAGGCGGCAGGGAGAGACTGAGGGATTTATGGTTCTCACAAAGCAAGGAAAATAGCCATCCTTGGCTCTCAACCTTGAGCATCCCAAGAAGGCTGGTTGAGCTGAACCAAAACAGGGTTTCACGAAGGGGGAGGAGCTTCCCTCCTATTCTCTGCCCGCCCCCTCCCCAGGAGTAAAGCTGGACAGCTTTTCCCACCTGCCCACCCTGGCCTGCTCTCCCATGGGGCTCCTGCCAGCAGCCCCCTCACACTGAAAGAACTGGGGTCACTGTGCTCAGAGGATCTGCTAGCATATGTCGCTTACACAACCATCCAGCTTCTGCTTCTTTCCAAGACTGGGAAATGGTAGCTGCCTCTTTGCATTCTCCAAGAAAAACAGCCTCCCTGTCCCCCTCACACATGTTCTGTTCTTCTGGCATAATTATCAGATTCATTTGATCTCAATGGTATCCTAGCACCACTTCTAACAGGAACAGACTGTGTGATCATCTCTTGTTGGGACAGAAACCTTCTGAAGTACATCCTGACTTCAGTCTAGGATGAATACATCCACTCAATTCATTCCTCTCTCCAAGCTATTTACAGAGTACCTGCACTGGGCTCGGGGCTGAGGGTAGTCAAAACACGTGGGTTTCTCTGTCCTCATGGAATCGAGAGCCTGGTAGGGAAGACAATTTTTACAACACATAAACTATGAAGAGTAGTGGGTGAATTTAAAGGGACAAGATACTATGAATGTATGCTGTGGACTGAATGTTTGTATCCCCCTCAAAATTCATGTTGGAACCTCACCCCAATGTGGTGGTATTTGGAGGTGGAGCTTTGGGGAGGTGATTAGGTCATGAGGGTGAAGCCCCCATGAATGGGATTAGTGCCCTTATAAAAGTGGGTGGGGAGCTCCCTCACCCACTTCCACTATGTGAGGACACAGTGAGAAGGCAGCTGTCTATGAATCATGAAGTGGGCCCTCACCAGACATCAAATCTCATGGCACCTTGATCTTGGACTTCCTAGCCTCCAGAATGGTAAGAAGGAAATTTCTGTTGTTTAAGTTGCACAGTCTATGGTATTTTTGTTATAGTTGCTTGAACAGACTAAGGCGGTGTATAACTCAAGATAGAAATCAGTGTTTGCTTTTCTAGGATACTGTTTTTGAGGTGAGACATGAAGAATTCAAAGTTATTAGATGAAAAGGTAGAAGGATGGTGGTTAGGATTTGAAGAGCAATTCAGGCAGAGTGAACTGCATGGCCTTGTGAATGGAGAAAGAATGTCCTCAGCTTGGGGGAGAAGTAGACAAATGAGAACTAAGTGTCATCATAGCTGTAGACACAGGTCCCATGAGAACACAGAGGTAGCACCTAACTCTGAGTAGGTGTCATGGGTGAGTTAGTGGTAGTAGTGACATCTTAGCAGAATTAGGAAGTTTAATGTACAACTTCTTGTGCTTTTGGCTGCACCTCTTACATACAATGCCTAGGGAAATTTTCCAACTTAAGGGTCTCTTTCCCTAAAGGTGGAAGCCAGAAACTCACTTTCCTAGACTCCTTCAAATAAGATGTGGGTACCCTCCAAGCTCGATTATCTGGTCCTGCTGGAGATTCTGTGAGTTCCCCTTCTTTTCAAAGTAGCTAAAATGAATTCTGTTGTTTGCAACCAAGAGCTCTGACAAATACAGGAAGGATGATTAAGTAAGTAGAGGGAAAAGGTAGGAAAGGAAGCAGGAAAGGAGCCTATGCACAGGGGTGAAAAATAGTCTGACGTGGCAAAGAGAACATAACAGCTGAGGATGCCAATTTTGCCAAAGTCTGAGATGGAAGTATCTTCAGCTTGGGGGCAAACAAGCCTTAGGGTTGCTTTGGTATTCCTGACACTATCAGGAGCTTATTGGGCACCTGCTACTGCAAACAGAAAATTAGGGCTGTGGGGACATGTAAGGAGGATCGTGAATAGAGTACTTACCTTGTTCATGAAGTTAGCGTGTTACCCACATCTCCTCAGACCCTTAAATCATCTGCCACTGGTATGTACAAAAGAACGTACTCTTGAGAACCAGAAGCCCTGGGCTGGAGACCACACACAACCTGCTAATTGTGTGGCCTAGGGAACAAAAGTCACTGCAGTTCTCTGATCCTCAGTTTCCTCATCTATAAAGTGGATAATACATGGTTATATGACATAGCACTGGCAAAAACCCTTTGTAAACTGGAAAGTGCTGAATAAATGTGATAGATGGTTCTCACCATATTTGTGGTGCTAAACTGATGCAAAAAACAAATGGAAATTAAGATGAATAATTTCAGTGGGTCACTCCTGGGCATATATCCGGACAAAACTATAATTCAAAAAGATTCATGTACCCCTATGTTCATAACAGCACTATTTATAATAGCCAAGACATGGAAGCAACCTAAATGTCCATTGACAGATGAACGGATAAAGAAGATATGATGTATATATAAAATGGAATACTTCTTAACCATAAAAAAGAATGAAATAATGCCATTTGCAGCAACATGGATGCAACTAGAGATTATCATACTAAGTGAAGTGAATCAGAAAGAGAAAGACAAATATCATATGATATCACTTATATGTGGAATCTAAAATATGACACAAATGAACTTATCTGTGAAACAGAAACAGACTCACAGACTTAGAGAACAGACTTGTGGTTGCCAAGGGGGAGAGGGGAGGCGGAGGGATGGAGTGGGAGTTTGGGATTAGCAGAGGCAAACTATTACATAGAGAATGGATTACAACAAGGTCCTACTGCATAGCACAGGGAACTATACTCAATATCCTGTAATAAACCATAATAGAAAAGAATATGAAAAAGAATATATATATATATATATCAATTTGCTGTACACCAGAAACTAATGCAACATTGTAAATCAACTATACTTCAATAAAATAAATTTAAAAAAATAATTTCAGGGGGTCAGTGGGTTTAGATGGGACTTGAGGCCACAGTTTGGAAACAGTCAACATTAAGAGAGGAACAGCTCTTGACAAGGACGTTATGAATAGTGTAGTCAGTCAGGACTCTGTTATGGTTGCAAGCGACACAAAACTCATGCTAAAGTGGCTTCAGAATTAAACGATACAACTTATATCTCATATCATTAAAAAGCTCAATGATTCAGAAACAGTTGGATTTAAGGACTCAAGTAATAAAATCACAACTCTGTCTCTATCTCTTTTTCCATTTCTAGCTGGCCATCCTCAGACAAATTCCCTCTTCCTGCTGACATGAGGTCTGCAGCAGCTTCAGCCCCATATAAAGCTAGGTTTTGATCTATGTGAAAGGAACATGGTGGCATCTCAGAAATTCTTGTAAAAGCCTTGCATCTCATCGGGCCAAACTTAATGACACAGTTTGAGGTGGGAATGTGATGATCTAATTGGCCAATTCTGAGTCACATGACCATATCTGGAACCAATCAATACTATATCATTCACTTGGACTGGAAATGGGGCCGGGTGGTTTACACATATAAAAGGAGTAGTTAAAACAACCACACACACCCACCATGGATAGTTACTGACAGAGGGTATTTACTATGCTTTGAAAAATGTAAGTGGGACCCATCTTTAAAAGAAAACAAAGTCATGCTTAAAAATGCTGCAAACACTGCAAGTTTCACGTCTTTTTTTTTTTTTAAATAAATTTATTTATTTTTGGCTGCGTTGGGTCTTCGTTGCTGCACACGGGCTTTCTCTAATTGCGGCAAGCGGGGACCACTCTTTGTTGCGGTGCGTGGGCTTTTCATCGCGGTGGCTTCTCTTGTTGCGGAGCACGGGCTCTAGGCACATGGGCTTCAGTAGTTGTGGCACGAGGGCTCAGTAGTGGCTTGCAGGCTCTAGAGCGCAGGCTCAGTAGTTGTGGTGCACGGGCTTAGTTGCTCCGTGGCATGTGGGATCTTCCCCGACCAGGGAATGAACCTGTGTCCCCTGCATTGGCAGGTGGATTCTTAACAACTGCGCCACCAGGGAAGTCCCAGTTTCACATCTTATTTCCGGATGGGAGGAGCCTTAATCCAGGGGCTTCTAGTAGTTATTCCTCATGAGGGTGACTTGAATCCTGCGCTCTGAATAGATCTTTTACACCTTATAACTCTTCTAACTTTCCACAGAGCTCTTACATCTGTTCCTTTATTTGATCTACATTTAACAACACTCCTATGAGCCAGAGAAGTTAAGTAACTTGCTTAAGTCACACAGCCACCCCAGATTTCTTGCCTCCTGGCTTATAACCAGAGCAGTGGGTCTACTCACTCTGATCCTGGTTGCTAACAAGAGACATGGGGAAAATAGGAGAGGGGAGAGGCAGGATGACAGGCTAATTTAAACACGAAAGTTTCTGAAGGCAGAAGGTGAACCACACAGACTTGGTCCCTGTATGCATAAGCTCAAAGTCTGGTGTGGGCACAAAGAAGCACACCCTACTGTTCCCTGCACTTATGACACAGGTAAGCACAGAGCCCTCTGGGAGAATCCAGCCGACTTCAATGGCGACAGCAATCTTCAAGGGAAGATGGGAACGAGCAAGTGTGCATCTTTAAGGATCACATAACCCCCATTTTAATTATTAACTTGCTGCATTATTAACTGACCAGCTGTGTGTGGCAGAAAACCAAGAGTCAGAACTCCACAGCAACGATTCATTCCTGGTGGAACCTCTAGGACCTTCTGAGACCTTCTTAGGGCACATTCAGAACCTGATGAATGATGGCGACCTTCCTTCCAGAATAGGGCACGATTTGTCTGCAATTCAGGATTCAGCTAAGATTATAGCTCTAGGTATTTCCTCCCAGTGTCCTGCGAGGCTAGTGTTGTCCCCCATCAAGGCCTAATGTTGTCCCAAGTCCCCTACCTTTCCTGGTCTCTTTCTCAATAATAAAGACAGCCTTGGGGGAAAGAAGAAGGGGAGGAGATTAGGAGGTGGGATTTAACAGCACAGAGCTAAATTATCGCGGAAGAGAGGAAAACAAAGTGCTCTTCACTGAACTGCCTTTCACAAGGCACTGGCCAAACTACTCGAAGTGGCTATTCCCAGGGATAAACATGCACACAGGCTGCGTTCAGATAGGTGCGTGCTTATTCATTCCCAAACGTCAATCACGCAGGTACCACCTTCAAAACTTTGGCTTCATTCCACCTGCACTTTTACAATTTTTCTCTAAAACAATACACTTGAACTTAAATTTCTTTTAAAAGGAAACTTTCTATCCCTACCATAAATGGAGAGCCATGACTGTTATTTGAAAAAAAAATGAAACATTCGGAAAACCAAACAGTGTTATTAAATCCTAGCTGGTCTTGGTAACTGTACTTAGCTCTGAGCCCAGAGATGTTCTTTCTGTTCAAAAAAAAGAGGGGGGAGAGTAAAGTGGGGGGTGGGGGTGGGTGGTAAGGCAGGTGGGGAGGGGATAACAAGTGTAAAAGAGATGTTAGAGATGCATTAACACCAAACCTGGATTCTTGATGTTATCAGAGGGACTGCAATGATTGCGAAGGCAATGGCTTTCTCACCAAATGGTTCACTCTTACATCATTCGCCACCCGGATTGGGAACACCATGATTTATTGAACAAATATTTATCGAGCTGTCTGCTAAGTGTTCTTGGCCCCAGAGGAATGGGTATGTGCGAGGAAGAGACATAGGGCTGGGGAAATCCTCATGGGGGAGACAAACGAGTACACGGAAAATAAAATAATTTCAAATTGGATCGAGTATCCCTAAACAAACAAAAAAATAAAAAAACGAAAAGTGTTGCAATAGCGAATTGGAGAGGCATGGGATGTACAAAGGGTGGACTTCACATACTGAAGCCAAGGTCGGAAGGCACTTCGGTCCTTGACTGAGTGAAAGCTGAGTTTCCGGTAGAAAACTCACACGTTCAGGATCAGATTCTTAAGGAGTGGGAAAGTGGTTAGCGGCTGTAACTTGATATCCCAGGCATAATCTCAAGGACACTAGAGAGGCCTACTCTTTGCCCTTGATTCAATCGGAAAGCAAAGCAGATGTTGTCTTAATAGTTTTCCAGTCCAATGGCCAAGAGAAAACAAAATATGTTATACATGTGGTTGTATTTAAAGGCAAGATTACAGCACATGTCCAGCCAACGTTGGTTGTTACCAGAGCAAAGGGATTCCATCTGTAACCTCAGCTGAGTTAACCTAATTAACTGCAAATGAAGAGGACTGTTTTCAAGTTCAGCCAAAATGGTCACAAGGACACAGTATTTACAATGGTTTTCCCTCTTTTCTCTTTGTAAGGCCCCCCCAACCTGCCATTCTATTTGTGAATGCCAAAGTGCTGGTGACATGACATGAGGGTTTCTGTTTGCTGTTTTGGCTTGATCACCACACAGGCAAAGGTTCAGTGCCCTTAGGACATTAGATCTGTGAAAAAACAAATTGGTACAACTGCTTTTGATCACAGTTGATCTGTATCCAGTCCCCAAGATTTGGAGACTGCACAATCCACCAATAGATACCCTCCATTCATGCAATTACTGTTCCATGCCCTGCTTCCTCATCCTTGCTGAGAGCCCAGCCTCCCACCTACCAGCCTGTGCCTCTGGGCTTCACTTAGAGGGCTCTGGATATGGGTGTTGGGCCCTCAAAAACAGTTCCTGAAATCTCAGGATTCACACTGGCCTCTTAAGTGCTGGCGATTCCTGGGGGAGTTAGTGGGAGGTGGAAAGGATGAAAGGCTGATTTTAGCTCTGCTTTTGGGGCCTCTTGAATCATCTTTGAAGGCCAGAGAGACTGGGGGAGGATAATGGATGAAGCTCATTCCATTTAAAAGAGCTCACTCAGATATAAGGACAAAGCCAGATGATGACAGTACAAGGTTTATAAACCTCAGGCAGATTGCGACCCCCCCCCACCCCATCCCCTACAGGATTAATGCTCCAGGGTTGCTACATTTTAGACTCCAAGGCAGAAGGGTTAGGGTATGGGGCTTTGGATTCAGGCAGCCCCGGGTGTAAATTCCAGCTCTATCACCTACTTACTACATGTTGAAATGTGTAAATATTTTAACATCTCTGAGCTTCCGTTTCCTCATCTATGAAATGGACATGACACCACCGGCCTCTCCGATTTGCTCTGAGGATGGGAGATGATGCACATGAAAATGTCAAGGTCAGTGCCTGGCTTGTCGTTTGCATCTGCATTCAGTAACCATAGCTTCTCTGTGCTGCTCTGCACCTTCCCCAGATCTGCCCTCTTCTCTCGCTTCTCTGGTTTCCTCTTGTGGCTGCCCCCACCCTGAGCAATCTCTGTGATGTCATCCAACCCTGATCTTTCACATTCTTCCTTAGGTCATACGCTGTTCAGGGACCGCTATGGGTGATGGCCATCAATATAAGCTGCGGCCCCAGAAAGCGCTCCATCCCTGAGAATGGTGATTCCCAAGTGTGTTCTGTGTAATCATAACTAATGCCTGTGAGCATTTCTTGGGAGAATTAAAAAAACAAAATGGAATTCTGCAGTCATATCAATTTGGGAAACACTTAGAGATTCGCAGTGCACATAAGCACTGAAGGAATCATGCAGCAGATAAATTCATTTAGCTTTGTTTACTGTAATTTTCCCACTTCATCTGATCTAGTGGCATCCAATTATCCCTGGTCTTTTCTCTAAGTGCTTTCCTTTTCATCCTCTCAGGTCATCCTCCCAATAATCCCCTCATCACAGATGCAGAAATGGGGTTCAGAGAGGTTAAATGACTTGCCCATGATGGTCCAGCTGGGTAGCGCCAGAACCAGCTGCTTTCTCTCTGAGTCCAGGGCTCTTTTCTTCACATCTGGAAGAAACAGCTTAATATATCCCTTTCTGGCTAAACAACCACAGAATCTATAAATCACTGGATGGGCTCTTAGGATTACATTGCCCAACAATTTCATTTTCTTGGCAATGAGAAAACCAGAGAGAGGAAGTGATTTTTCCCAAGAATTAGGAGTGGCAGAGCCAGAATGGGCACCGAGTCTACTAACCTCCAAGCCTGGCTGCCTTTCCCTAACACCTAGGGCTCACATGTCTGGCTCAAGCTCCTCAGCCATCTTCTTTAATTCCATCTTCCCTCCCTCCAGAGCTAGAGCAATGTGTCCAACAGGCCTTTCTGAAATAATGATGGAAATGTTCCATATCTGTGCTGTCCATTCTGCTAACCACGAACTCCATGTGGCTATTGATCACTTGAAATGGATCTAGTACAAATGAGGAACTGAATTTTTAATGTTATTTAATTTTAATTAACTTACATTTAAATAGTCACATGTGGCTAGTGGGTACCATATTGGATAGGGCAACTCTAGAGACCAGAAATCATAGTGAGTCCATAGACCTAATCCATGCAATTATCATATGAGTAGAAGATCCTTGTGATAAAAATCGAGTCTAAACTACCTGGCCCTTGTTAGGGGCAACATTTACTTTCATTTAATGGCAGGGCACAACCTGGGACACCTTTGCTCAAACCTATTCCTCCCTTCCCTGGCAACATCCTACCCATCCTTTTAATCTAGGTTCAAAAGCATCCTCCTTCAGGAAGCGTTTGATGATTTATTTTTCTATCATTAAGCAGAGTGAAGGGGTTCTTCTATGGAACGCCCACATTTCCTATACTTGTCCCCAGATGGATGAGAAAGAGGAGAATTTTTGTATTGCTGAAAGCCCTTTGGTGAGCAAGTAGATGAGAGAGGAGAGAGTTGCCTGGGGGAAGAGAGTTGTGGCACGGGTGCTTGGGGAGTGGTGTGAGAGAGATAAGGAAGACTTAATTAAAGGAGATAAGTAATGGGCTTCCCTGGTGGCGCAGTGGTTAAGAATCTGCCTGCCAACGCCGGGGACACGGGTTCGAGCCCTGGTCTGGGAAGATCCCACATGCCGTGGAGCAACTAAGCCCGTGCGTCACAACTACTGAGCCTGTGCTCTAGAGCCTGCAAGCCACAACTACTGAATCCGTGAGCCACAACTGCTGAGCCTGCACGCCACAGCTACTGAAGCCTGCGCGCCTAGAGCCCGTGCTCCGCAACAAGAGAAGCCACTGCAATGAGAAGCCCGCGCACCGCAACAAAGAGTAGCTCCCGCTCGCCACAACTAGAGAAAGCCCGTGCGCAGCAACGAAGACCCAATGCAGCCAAAAATAAATTAATTAATTTTTAAAAAAAGGAGATAAGTGATATGTGACTTAACCTTTTCCTCTATCTCCCCTATAAAATCTTTAGTAAAAGTAGACGTTTCAAACTATAGTGACACATGGATAAATCTCACAAACGATGTTGAGAGGAAAAAGCAAATCTCATGCTTCACACTCAACAAACTAGAAATTGAAGGGAACTTCCTTAGCCAGATAAAGGGCATCTGTGGAAAAACTCAGAGCTAACATCATACTTAATGGTGAAAGGCTGAATCCTTCACCCTAAGATCAAGAACAAGACAAGGATTCTTGCTCTTGCCACTTCTGTTCAACATTGTACTGGAAATTCTAGCCAGGACGATTATTCAGGAAAAAAAAAAAAAAAAGGCACACAGATTGGAAAGGGAGAAGTAAAACTATCTTTATTTGCAGATGACATAATCTTGTGCAGAGAAGATCCGAAGGAATCCATCAAAAAAAAAACCTATTAAAATTACTAAATGAGTTCAGCAGGGTTGCAGGATAAAAGATCAATATACTAAAAGTAGTTATATTTCTTATATGTTGACAATGAGCAAACTGAGAATGAAATTAAGAAAACAGTTTTATTTACAATAGCATAAAAAAGAATAAATACTTAGGAATAAATTTAACCAAAGAAGCATAAGACTTTTGAACTGAAAAACTACAAAATACTGTTGAAAGAAATTAAAGAAGACCTAAATAAATGGAAAGACATCCCATGTTCCAGATTGCAAGATTTAATACTGTGAAGATGGCAATACTCCTCAAATTGTCCTATAGATTCAATGCAATCCCTATCAACATACCAGCTAACTTCCTTGCAGAAACTGACAAGCTGATCCTTAAATGCATATGGGAATTCAAGGGACCGAGAATGGTAAAAACAATCTCGAAAAAAAAGAACAAAGTTGGAAGACTCACACTTCCTGATTTAAAAACTTATTACAAAGCTACAGAAATAAAGACAGTGTAGAACTGGTATAAGAATAGACATACAGACCAACAGAATAGAATTTTGAGTCCAGAAATAAACCCTCACGTTCATAGTCAATTGATTTTTTACAAGGGAGCCAAGACAATTCAAATGGTGGTGGGACAGCTGGATAGTCACATGCAATAGAATGAAGTTGGACCCTTAACTCACATCATAAACAAGGACTAATTCGAAATGGATCAGAGACCTAAATATAAGAGCTAAAACTACAAAACTCTTGGAAAAAACATAGGGTAAATCTTCATGACCTTGGAGTAGGCAATGGATTCTCAGATATAACAACCAAAGCACGTGCAACCAAAGAAAAAGTTGATAAATTGGACTTCTTCAAAATGAAAAATTTTGTGTTTCAAAGACAACATCAAGAAAGTGCAGACAAGCCACAGAATGGGAGAAAATCTTTGCAAATCATATATCTAATAAGGGACTTGTATCTAGAGTATATAAAGAAGTATTACAACCTAATAATTAAAAGACAGCCCAATTACAGAATGAGCAAAAGATCTGAATAGACATTTCTCCAAAGAAGGTAAACAAATGGTCAATAAACACATGAGAAGATGCACAACATCATTAGCTACCAGGGAAATGCAAATCAAAAGTACAGTGAGATACCACTTCATACCCACTAGGATGACTATAATAAAAAAAGACAGACAATAACCAGTTTTGGTGAGGATATAGAGAAATTGGAACCCTCATACATTGCTGGTGGGAATGCAAGGTGGTTCAGCCACTTTCTGAAAACAGTTTGGCAGTTTCTCCAAAAGTTAGTCATAGAGTTACCACATGGCTCAGCAATTCCACTCCTAGATATATAGAAGAGAAATGAAAACATGTCCACACAAAAATTTATACATGAATGTTCACAGCAACATTATTCATAATAGTCACCCAAATGGTGGAAACCATCCAAATGTCCATCCTCTGATAGATGAATAAATAAAATATGGTATATCCATATAATGGAATATTGTGCGTCAACAATGAAGCACTGATGCGTGCTACAATGTGGATGAACTTTGACATCATTAGGCTAAGGGAAAGAAGTCAGACACAAAAGGCCAGGGATTCCATTTATAGAATTACATATGTGGAATGTCCAGAAAGGGCAAATCTATAGAGACAGAAAGGAGCTTAGTGGTTGCCAAGGTCTGAGGGGGGCAGGGAAGGGGGGTAATGGTTAAGGGGGTGGCAGTGTTTTGTTGTGAGGTAATGAAAATGTTCTAAAATTGACTGTGGTGATGGACACACAGCTTGTGAATATACTAAACATTTGCACACGGATACATTGAATTGTACACCATAAATGAGTGAATTGTATGGCATAGATAAAGCTGTTTACAAAAAGCAAGTTGCAGATGCATACATATAACATGGTATCATTTATTTCTAAAAATAGAAACGTGCAAACAACACTCTTTTTTAGGACCATGTACAAATGCAGTGAAAACATAAAGACATGCATGTGAGTGAGAAACACACAAATTCAGGATGGTAGTTACAAGCCAGGGAGGGGATGGTTAGTGGATGAGGGAGAATGCAGGGTGCTTCTACTATATTTGTAACATCGGTTTCTTAAGCTTGGCGATTGGGCGTTCCTGATATTATTTCATATACATTTTTTGTTTACTTAAATACTTTGTAAACACTTTTCATAGACATTCGCCAACATTTTGGAAGTTGGCCATGTATGTCTGATGCAGGTAGGCGGGAGGCTGGCCTCAGGAGCCCCGGACTGGGTGAGTACAGGGCCGGACCGAAGAGAGCTGGTCCTCTGTGGGTCCCCCACACCCAGGAGACGTTTTTTGAATGGAATCAAACAGGGTACCATCTCTGGAGCATCCTGGCTGGCATTTCTGCAGCAAAGAGCTGGAGCTTTGCAGCCAGTCAGCCCCTGGCTTGAATGTCCACTCTGCCGTCATTAGGGTCCTGACCTTGTGCAAATTACCTGACTTCTCTGAGCTTTACTTTCCCATCTGCCAAATGGGAAAAATACCACCTACTCCTCAAAACTGGTGCAGATTGAATGCATAAGCCCGCACAAGGTGCCCAGATGCCCCGCCTGCTCTGGATAAGGCTTTTGTCTGGACCCCACTCCCCTCCCGTCTGTTCCATCCTTCACTCCTTTGCAGGGTGTGTGATCGGCCATCGGTCAAAACTCGCTGAGTGGAACTAACTTGAGACAGGCTTCCTTTCTCTCTTCCTCACTACTTTGAAAAGGCCTGTGAAGAGAGCTCCCCTCACTGCTCTTAAAAATGAAGAAATGTATAAATAAGCTGGCTGTGTCATTCTCCATGGGTCATTTTTGTATTCCCAGCTGTTGTTCATCAAT
The DNA here is from genome assembly GCF_949987535.1 of Balaenoptera acutorostrata. NCBI lineage: Eukaryota > Metazoa > Chordata > Mammalia > Artiodactyla > Balaenopteridae > Balaenoptera > Balaenoptera acutorostrata. The sequence goes on from NC_080078.1 coordinate 27,301,768, forward strand.
TCCCGGAGGCTCGCAGGGCAGGGCCAGCCCCCTGCGGCCAAGGGAAAGGATGATGGTGAGTGTGTGTGTGTGTGTGTGTGTGTGTGTGTGTGTGTGTGTATCTGTCTGGAACCTTCCCCCATACAGCCATGTGGGCTCTCTCAGCCTTTCTTGGAGGCTAGAAGGTTGGATGCCTTGGTCCAGGCCCTTGGCAGGTAAAATCCAAGCGCATCTCAGCCCTCCCTGCCAGGGCAGCCCAGAACCTGTGGGGAGAGCCGGGCCTCAGAAAGGGGGCCTGAGGCAAGGCGGACAGAAGGGATCTGGGCCTGTGCTGGGAGCTGACCAGTTTGGCCGGTTGCGCTGGAGCAACCATAGGAGCTGCTGGGGAATTGGTCCCATGGAGGTAACTCCAGCCACTGAACAGAACCTGGGAAGTGCATTCTCGGAGCTCTGGGCTCAAAGCTTCTGCCTCCAAATGTCCGTTCCAGTGCAGAGACCTGGCAGGGGGCCATTCCTTTGATTGCTCTGAGACTCGGCTGGTTGGTTTGGGGAGGGCTGTGGTCTCTGCGCTTGGGTCAGGCCTCAGGGCTACCCAAGGTCTGTGGCTGATGGGAAAGGGGAGTAGGGTGGCAGGGCCCCGTGGGGCCCAGTGGGTGGTGCACTGCCCAGTGTGGCCCCCAACGGCGCCCACGCACGTCAGAGCACAGGCCCTGTTTGCTCCACTTCCGGCTGAGCTGCAATTACCCCACTGTGATTCCCTGGGGTCACGACTTAGCCTGGAAAATGCTGCATCGCTGTAGCTCTCCCATGGTCCTTTGGGACCACATCTGTCCAGTGACTGACCCTTATTAACCTGTGGCCTTCCTGGCTAACAGCGGGCCAGGATGGAATGGGATGGGTGGTTTTGGGAACCAAGGGAAAAGTGATGGTTCATTCTCCCCACTCCCAGTCATTGCTCTGGGGTCCAGCTGGGTCATTCTCCCCCCAGATGAGGGCCTTCCAGAAGTCAGGGTCCAGGGCAGCCACCAAGCCCTTTTCTTCTCCGAGGGGCTCCTGGGAGTTGCAGCTTACGACCCACAGCCACCAGCCCTCCTCCTGTCCCTCCTCCACTCTGCTGCCAAAGCCATCCGTCTATTGATACATCTCAAATGGGGCTGTGTCACAGGCCTGCCTTCAAAACCCTGCTTGGCTCCCTCCATGGACTGGAGGCCCCCAGATGGGTTTTTGCTTGGTCGGCATTGAGTTTTTTAAAAATTAAGTTTTGCATGAAAAGCTGGCTTTTCCAGCTTTTTTTTTTTGAGACACCGAGCCCTATTCCTGCATAACCACAGTTGGCTGGACTGAGCACGATGCCTCTCTAGGCAGGTGTTCCTTGGGGAACAGTCTCCACCACTCCCTATTGTCTTACAGCCAGTATCCTTCCTCATTACATGACCTACCTGGTACCTGCATGCTCTTGAGTTTCCTCCTCTAGTCTCCAGGCAAAGGCTTGGAGGGGCACTAGATGACATGACCTCTGTCTGCTTTCCTGCTCAGCCCTCCATTTCCTCCCTCCCCTCAGCCCTACCCCCCAGCCCTACCCCCCAGCATACTGGCCACACCAATTTTTCGTTCACCAAACCAGCCAGGTACCAACACAGCTCTACATTCCACGCAGTTTCCACTATCTGTACTCCTATATATCTTCATTTAGCAGATATATATTGAGCACCTATTATGTATGGTGGATCCGAGCCAGGTACTGGGGATAGAAAGATAATAAGGCCCAGTCTATTAGTCTGGGTTCTCCACTAAAAATTGGCAGTGGAGAGAACTAATAGGATAGATAGATAGATAGATAGATAGATAGATAGATAGATAGATAACTTACTATAAGGAACTAGCTCATGCAATTATGGAGGCTGAGAAGTCCAAGATCGGCGGTCAGCAAGCTGGAGACACAGGAGAGCCAATGGCATAAGTTCAAGTCCAAGTTCAAAGGCAGAAGACCAACGTCCCAGCTCAGTCAGGCAGAGCGAAAGAATTCTTTCTTACTAAACCCTTTTCTATTCAGGTCTTCAATGGATTGGATGAGTCATCGTCCCCCCTGCCACACACACACACACTCTGAGGAGGGCAATCTGCTTTATTCAGTCTCCTGATTCCAATGTTAATCTCATCCAGAAACACCGGCACAGACACACCCAGGATGGTGTTTGACTGAATGTCTGGGCACCCCATGGCCCAGTCAAGTTGACACATAAAATTAGCCATCACATCCAACCCCTGCCCTCCTGGAGCCTACAACTCAGCAGGGTATTCAGAGAGGCTGGAAAAGAATTCCAAAATAAGCAATAAGTGCAGGAGGACTTCTCACTTTTATTTCAAGCTTCCCCTCGAATAGTACCTCCTCCAAATCTTTTCTGATCTCCCCGTATAATCAGTGACTCTCTCTTGGATGCTCCTAGACACATATCTCTCAGGAGAGATGATTGTCTCTCTCTCTCTTTTTACAATACATAAAATGTTCTAAGTCTACAGAAAGGTACAGAGATAATACAACAAAGTCCCATGTTCTGACCACCCATCCTTAAAAGACAAAGCATTGCAGATACAGCACTGCCTGGAGTGGCCAAGTTGTCCCCATCAGCCCAGATTTTTCTGGTTTTAGCACTGAAAGTTCTGCATCCTGGGACCCCTCAGTCCTGGGCAAACCAGGATGGATCACCCTAGAGAAGCCCTCCTGTACCCTCACCTCCGTGTATACCCTTTCCTTGAAATCATAACCCCCCAAGCTTCCCATCAGAGGAAACCATTGATTTATTAAAATTGAGGGTTATTTCACTTTGTTATAAAGCAGAAACTAACACACCATTGTAAAGCAATTATACTCCAATAAAGATGTTAAAAAATTGAGGGTTACCATTTGTGTGTCTTTCTTTATACTTTAATCAATCCCTAAATGATATTGGAGTGCTGTTTTGCACATGCGCGTGCACACACATACAAACACACACACGTACACACACACACCAGACTGAGTCCAGAAAATTGGATGGCCCTTTCCTGATGGGTGGTGGCGATATGAGTATGGGAAGCAGTGGGTGAAACTTCCTGCAACTTTGAAGGCAAAAACTAGAAGAGCAATAAACTGCATAGCACAAAAAGCAGAAAGGGGAGAGGGAAGGTGGGGAGGGATGATGTGGGAGAGGGGACAAGAACAGAAGCCGGAGGAGGGAGACAGGCTGTCAGAAAAGGATCAGAGAGTGAGGACCCAGGTGGAGAAGGTCTTCAAGAAAAGAGAAATGTGCAAGGGATATTTGGAGCAGTGGCTGCCAACTTCCTCTTTGGATGCTCCTGTGACATCCTCAGGAACACCTACAGCCCTCACCAGCGTGTAGGGGTAAACAGATGCTTTCAGGGAGCCCTGGGAAGAGGTACCAGAGCACCACTGCTGATGGGAGGATGAGGCTGCACATGGGGCAGCTGACAGACTCCTAGCGCTTCCCATGGTTTCCAGCTGCTCGTGCCTGCGCCCCCCACTCAGCTCCGAGCATGGTAAGTGTTTGATGTTATTTGTGGAAGGAGGAAGGGAGGGAGGGAAGGAGGGAGGGAGGGAGGAAGGGAAGAAGAGAAAGAAAGAAAGAGAAAGAAGAAAGAAGAAGAAAGAAAGAGAAAGAAAGAAAAGAAAGAAAGAAAGAAAGAAAGAAAGAAAGAAAGAAAGAAAGAAAGAAAGAAAGAAAGAAAGAAAAAGAAAGAAAGAAAGGAAGGAAGAAAGGAAAAAAGAGAGAGAGGGAGAGAGGGAGGGAGAGAGAGAGGGAGGGAGGAAGGAAAATGGGAAGGGTCCAGCAGTGGTCTTTCCAGCCAGGCCATAAGAGCACGGTCTGCAGAACAGGGAGGGAGGTCACGTGCCATGACACTGCTGTGGCCCTCCGAGCTGGGAGACACTCAGGGACTGTTCTCTGATTTCTAAGCCCGGCAGGGAGGCAGGGAAGAGCTGGGGTGGGGGTGGAGGGTGGAGGGAGACAAAGGCACAGAGCAGAGGGAAGTGGAAAGGGGTGGAGGCGGGCTGCTTAGCAACCGCAGAAGATTTAGGGAAGTGGCAGGACCATTTCTCCCGGTCCTCTAAGGCAGGATTTTTTTTTAAAGAACTGCTCACACGCCCACACTGGCTGGTCTGTGTGGCTGCTCTGAATTGGGCTTCTCTGGAAGTCAGGGCCATCGGAGGAAGGCTGGCGGCCACGTGTGCGGTGGGAAGAGCCACAGGAACTAGGGGAACGTTCTCCAGCCCCTCAAGGGAAGGGAAGGAAGGCTCGCCGGAAGATGTGGGGACACAGCCTCACTCTCCTCCCAGCTTTTGTGTGGCTCCTCCTAGGCTGCCGACATCAGGACACGAAGGTGTCTGGGGACTTTTCCTTCCATTTTCTTTTCTCCAGGACACTATGAGCAGCCCAGACCCTGCTCCTTCCTCCCCACTGAGAATTCTCTGTTGCTTTTCTTTCTTAATTTGATTTTCTCTGGCTCGGAATTGAGATCAAAAGAAGAAATTCTTTCCAGCCTTTTAGGAAAAATTCCCAGAATCTCCCACTGGAAATGCATACATAATAACCATAATTATTTTTAAAAAATTGTTTGTATTCTCTTATCCATTTCTGCTGCAGGCTTGGGGAGGAGGGGGGAGAGGGGAAGTTTCAAGAGTGCCTTTGGGGTTACAGATCAACCAGTATCAAATAGTGGGCAAGCTGTGAGGCCTGGCCCACTCCCTGGCAGTGAGAATTTTCGATGTGCTAGCACTTCAAAAGCATTAAACACCACGAAATCACCTGGTGGGGAGTTATTCCCTTTCTAATTTGTTTCAATTGTCTTAATTTCATCAAGTCTGGAGCTGGTGCTGGGTGGGTCCTTAATGTCTCCCTGACACTGGCTAACCTTCCTTTGAACAGCAGACCTCAAGCTTGGAGCACAGGGGAGTAACTGGCTGCAATTTAATAACAGTGTTGCTTTGCATTGTGTTTATTTTGGGGCACATCAAGGGACATTTGCATTATGGCTGGTTCCTTTTTAGAGGAAAGACAAATAAGTAGTAAATCACAATGGAGGTGGAACAAGGATTAATGATGGAGGTTTTTGGAAAGGCCTCCGGTTTGTCAGCCTCCCATCCAGGATGCTGGCTTTGCACCTGGCAGGCTGCAGGTCAGGCTCCAGGAAGGATCCTGTTTGAGTTCAGCTGGTCCAGTTGGTCAGCAGCTGGCACTGAGGGAGTCGCGGATGAGAGCTTTTAATTTTGGTTGGCGCCAGTCCGCCTGGCTTTGCAGCCCAGCTATACTCCGTTCTGTTCCCTGGGATTACAGAAGTCCGCACATCAATGCCCACTTTGGGATATCAGGCTGTGAAGTGTGGGCGGTTGCCAGACATCAGACACCTGATTCCCCTCTGGACACCACTGCTCTCTCCTCTCGGACCTGGGGTTTGAGTGGAGCAGACCCACTCCTGACTCTGGGGCTGGCACGCCATCCGGACCTGTCTCCCTCTGGGCAACTCATTCCTCTGAGCACAGTGATGGATGGGTTCAGGGATGGGCAGTGAGATGCATGGAGATTTTTGCTGGGAATGCTGGGGCTGGTTCTTTCCTGCTGGCCTTGATCCTAACAAGATGAGCCGGGAGCTCCTACAGCCACTTCTGCCACAACGAGGAGGGAGTCAGCAGGGAGGGAAGAGAGCTGAGAAACTGGGAGAGAGAGAAAATTGATCTTGATGGTGTTGCTTCCATCCCTGGATCCAGCTGTGCCTGAAGTTAGCCTCTACCCTTGGCAGCCTTTAGAGCTCCCTTCTGAGCCAACAAATTTCCCCTTCATGTAATCCAGTTAGGATCGGCGTTTCGGTCACTTGCAACCACAGGAGTCTTAACTGATGAAATGGCTCGTGCAAATCCTTGGCCACTGAAAGAAGAAGAACTCAAAGGCCATGTTCAGTAGATGTGGGTGAGTGGCATTGTCACTATACACAAACACCGGCACAGGAAAAGCTGTCATTGTACTAGGAAGCTCCAAATTTCAGATCATTGTGTAGATGATGCGGGCTGAGTACATTGCATGCAATGGCTTATTTAACCGTTGTAACAGTCGTAGCGTGTATGAATACTTTTATTACCATTTTATAGTTGAGAAGATTGGGGCTCAGGGAGCCTCCTTGCACTTTAGTGGCAGATCAAGGCTTGTTCCTCAAATTGGGAGATTGGGACTGACACATACACACTAGTATATATAAAATAGATAACTAATAAGAACCTGCTGTAGAGCACAGGGAACTCTATTCAATACTCTGTAATGACCTATATGGGAATAGAATCTTAAAAAGAGTGGATATAGGTACATGCATAACAGACTCACTTCGCTGTACAGCAGAAACTAACACAACATTGTAAATCAACTAGACTGCAAAAAAAAAACAAAAAAAACAAAAAAAACTCTGTAGTCCCAGCCACCCCTCCACAGTAAACAGCAGTTTGCTCACTGGACTGTACAAAACTCTGAGACTATGTGATTGGGAGGGAACCGAGGGGGCGGTGCCGCCAGGCAGCACGTGGCGATGCTCCTGTCACAGGTGATGTGAGCGCTCCCCCTCCCGTGGTACCCAGCCAACATGGCTGTCGGGGGAGGGCTGGGGCCGCAGAAACGGAATCAAACTCTTGTTATCCCTGGCCACTGGCGGACAGGCAGAAAAGGCCCTGGGTTTAGATCAGAACACATTTGTACTCACTAGCTGGGTGACTTTGGACATTTAAGCTTTCCGAGCCCCACTGGTTTTCTCATCTGGGAAGTGGAGACCTCCAGCCCCCAGCCTCGCTCATCCCACCCAGCTACTGGAGCATCAAACGAGGGCAAAGATGTGAAAGATTATTTGCAAAATAAAAAGTGGGGCTGCAGGAAGAAAGGAATCACTTGATTTCCCAGAGGTGGATGGGCAGGTGTGGACAGACGTAAACCAACCACCTACATCTCCTCCTCCCCACCCAGGGCCTGAGGGAGGCAAGCCACGTGGTGACCTGAAAGGAACCTTTCTGTCCCCAACGCAGGGAGAGATAAGAACTGTGAAGCAAGAGAAGCGAGCGCTGCTACAGGCGCTTGGGGGTTTATTTTTACCCTGTTATCTCTATCCTGAAATGTCAAGCGTGGAGCCACCCCACTCCCCAGCCCCCCACCCTCCCCAGCCATTAAACGTGGCAACACAGCCTGGAAACGGGCCCCATCTCCTCCTCTGTTCCTCTGCCTCTCCAAGAGAGTCACAGTGCTATGGCGACGGGAGGCATGGAAACCCTGAAATAGAGAAGTGGGAGGAGAGACCTTTTATTTGGGTTCTGGAACAGGCTCACTTCCTCCTAGAGGCCCGGGGTGCAGAGGAGGCCCTTGGCACTGTCAGGTACCTATTCTAAGATTTCCATCACATGGGCTCTTTACGTTGCAAGACGCAGAAATCCTTATTTAAGTTGGGTTATATAATAAAGAACATTTAATTGGCTGAGGCCACTAAAAAGCCCAGCAATAGGTCAGGCTTCAGGCGAGGCTTGATCCAGGGGCTTGATGCCATCACAAGGACTCATTTCTCTCCTCTTGGCTCTGCCTTTTGTGGTGTTGGCTTCATGCTAAGGCAGCAGTCTGTGTTCCCCCACAATCTCTAGCAGTTCCAGAGTCTTCCTCCATGGTCACGAATGGTTGCAGTGGTCCTAGACCTCACAGCCATAGACTGGTGCTCCCAAGGAAGAGAGAGGAAAGTTCTTTTTGCCAGAAGGTCCCAAGAAATGTCTTCTTGTGTTTTGTTGGCTCTGACTGGGTTCTGTGCCCATCCCTGAGCCAATCACTTGGGTGTAGGGGCAGGATGTGAAGAATGCACTGATTAGATTGAGACAAACTAGATTGCCAAGAATAGGGAATGATTTCCCAAAGGAGATTTCAGGCACTGCCCCCAAAAGGTGATGGAATGGATGCTGAACAACAAGCATGAGACTGTTTTGTGGTTTATTTACTTTGTACTTTCATCCTCTCCTACCCAGGAAAGCCTCCAAGATTAGGGGTGACTGTTCTTATCCAGAAACAGGCCAACATTAATTTCTTCTCTTTCCATCTATAGGTTTACATGGGGTTCTGAGTTCTAAGACTTCCAGGTCTGTCACTTTCAAAATTTCACCGAGGCAACAGAATCTCCCCCAGGCTGAAATGCCATCAGTTTACATGCCAAATGCTTCCTCTAAATTCAAAATAAAATTCACACTCTACACCCCAGCTTACCCATCACTCACCTCCCTGGTACACGTTTAGCCACATAAACTACTTATTATTCCTTAAACAAACCAATCACCCTTGTGCCACAGAGCTTTCCTATTTGTTCTTTCTCTCCATCTAGAATGCTCTTCCCTTAAATCTTTTCACAGTTGGCTCCATCTCATCATTCAGGTTCTGCTCAAATGTCACGATTCCTGAGAGGTCTTCTCTGCTCAGCCTAGCATGTAAAACCATCTGAAATTCTCCTGTTCTTTGATGGTTTGAGTAGCTCTCTCCCTTCACTAGACTGTAAGCTCCACAAAGCCAGGGCTGTGCTGGTCCTATTGATATGTGTACCCTCCTGGTTCTGTGCAGACACATTGTAGGCACTCAATAAATATTTTGGGATCAATGAATGAAAAATCTTTTCTGAATGGCCTTGGAAACTCTTACAGGGCAGGGCAAGTTCTTATATTTTTTCCTTGGCTTTAACTTGGTGCCTACAAAAACAATGGGCATAAAAAGATGATACACAATATTATTTTTCAAGTAAAGATTTGAAAGGATTTGCTGAAAGGATTTGCTCAAAGTTGCACCCAAATTAGTCCAGAAAGATACCTGGGAGCACTGACTGCTTCTTTGAGGAATTCCCTTTCCAAAGCAGTGCGTGTGAACATTTGAAGGCATGAAAATACGAAGAGGGACATGGGGCCATCTTCCAATTCAGATCTCTGAGTATGGTGGCATTACTACCATGCTCAAGTAAAAGCATGAAAACAACATGTGGGGACTTCCCTGGTGGTGCAGTGGTAAAGAATCCACCTGCCAATGCAGGGGACACGGGTTCGAGCCCTGGTCCGGGAAGATCCCACATGCCGCGGAGCAACTAAGCCCATGTGCCACAACTACTGAGCCTGTGCTCTAGAGCCCACGTGCCACAACTACTGAAGCCCACACGCTCTAGGGCCTGCGTGCTGCAACCACTGAAGCCTGCGCGCCTAGAGCCTGTGCTCCACAACAAGAGAAGCCACCACAGTGAGAAGCCCACGCACTGCAATGAAGAGTAGCCCCCGCTCGCCGCAACTAGAGAAAGCCCACGTGCAGCAACGAAGGCCCAATGCAGCCAAAAATAAATGAAATTAAAACAAAACAAAACCACACGTGATGATGATACTCTTTACTCCTTGACCCAATGAGACAGAGTAAGACGAATGTCCCATGAGAAAAGAAGATTTCACCCTGTCCATTGCAGACCCACAAATCAATGTCAAAACCTCAGCAAGGGCTTCCCTGGTGGCACAGTGGTTGAGAGTCTGCCTGCCAATGCAGGGGACACGGGTTCGAGCCCTGGTCTGGGAAGATCCTACATGCCGCGGGGCAGCTAGGCCCATGAGCCACAACTACTGAGCCTGTGCGTCTGGAGCCTGTGCTCCGCAACAAGAGAGGCCACGATAGTGAGAGGCCCGCGCACTGCCATGAAGAGTGGCCCCCGCTCGCCGCAACTAGAGAAAGCCCTCGCACAGAAGCGAAGACCCAACACAGCCAAAAATAAAATAAATAAATAAATTAATTAATTAATTAATCAAAAAACAAAAAACAAACAAAAAAAAAACCAAAAAAAACCTCAGCGAGCTGATGACTCGGAAGGAACCCCCATGCTCTCCCTGGACACAAACTCTCCCCAAGGAGGACTGTGACAGTCCTTAGGACAGCCAGGTGACAGTGTGGATGGCCCAGCGCAGCTAATGGAAACTCGAAAACACACCTCCTACACATAGACATCATTGTCTCATTACTTGGTAGACAACACACCACCTGGGGCAACACAAGGATTCTTAGTCATTGCTAATTCTCTGCTCACCCAACCAGGTCGATCCCTCTCTTAGGCTCTGAACTTTGCTCATGGCACCCTGAACTTTGCTCTATAGAACTGGCCAACATTCGTAATAATAATAAATAATAAATAATCTATATTTAGGTGATTATTTGATTAATATCCATCTTCCCCACTGGATTCCAAACTTCTTAAGGGCAGGGATAGATCTCTTTAGCTCATTACTATACCTAGGCATTCCACCTGTTCTTAACATGTAGCCCGTGTATTTTTCCTATGTACTTTCTGAATGGAAGAATGGATAAATGAATGGAGCTCAGGGCCTGCTGGGAAGACACCTCACAGCCAGCCTGACTTAGCTGGAAGAGAGTAAAGAGGCTGAAGTTTTTTCAATGTAAATCAGACCTTGTCATCACATGATTGCCTTGTCTTCTTCATCAAGGCATCTCCTGTGCCTAAAATAGTATCTGACACAGAGTAGTGGATCAACACATATTGGGAGAATTAATACATGAATGGACACTTCCTCGAGAAGCTTGGTTACCTTCTTAAGATAAAGTCCTGGAAAGGGAGAATGGGGGAAGCTACAATATGCAAATATCCTGAATTAGACCCAAAGGCATCATTTAGGTCATTCCCTTCAGACTCAGTGGGTCTGGCTGTAGGAGTCACTAAACCAGCAGGTCAGCATGGGGACAGATGCACTGTAAACCAAACTAGTTTTCTTGAGATAATGTGCCTTTGGACTGTCGTGCACCACATTCTGGGGTTACATACTTAAAGTTTAAGTGAGTTATGGCTCCTGGTCCTCATCACACACACTGAAAAAAAAAAAACCAAAAAAAACAAAGCCAGGAATGGTACTGTACCTTATGAGATAGCCTGCCCCAGTCTCTGCTACCAGGTCGGGAGGGTACGGAAAGGGATCTTTCTTCTCCATTGCCACATCTTCCTTACTGAGGGATCTGAGTCCAAATGGGTCTCTTTGTGTCTGAAGTTTAAGCAACCAGGGGCGCAGATATTTGGTTGGTGTCCCTCCTTTGAGGGTGAGAGAGGTCCAAGATCTGCTCTTCGATCACCAATCCAAAATCAAACATCAAACACCTCCCCCAAACCATTATGAAAAACCACCACAAAACCAAATTTCTAAACATGCCTGGGTCTCCAGCCCACCCCAGCCCAGCAAACAAAAGTGGCTCACCTCTGAACTACAGAATCCCTTCCAGAACCAGAAGGAAAGGGAAAGGGATTTACGGTTTGTCTCAGAGTTGTAGGCTCTGGCTTGCCCCCAGGATGAGTCCATTATTTATTCTTAGAGACGGGACTCGAATTAAACAAACAGTGCCTATAAATAGAGCGGGATACACTCAGCTCGGTGTCACTGGAAGGTCCTTTGCACAGGGACAGATGCGTTAAATGGATGTTCTCAGGTTACCCTGCTGGTACTACGTGGGGAAGGGTTGCCCTCGTTGTAAGCGTGGTTTAGGAGGGGGAGAAAAAGCGGGTGAGTCAGACATTGGGATTCGGCCCATCTCTGCCTTCTTCATCTCTTTTTCTAAACGCTCATTCACATCGTAACCGACAGGGAGCCACAGAGGAAGGAGGTCGCTCTGTAAACACCCTGGCCGGGCGCTTGGGCAGGTCCCCTCTGGGAATGGATCCTGGTGCAGGCTGTATTTGACAGAGCGTTCTGTTCTTTAGATTAGATTGCAAACTCCCTAAGGGAAGCGACCGAGTGCTCAGATTTCTTCTTGGTTTTCCCCATTCTGCCAAGTACAGGGATGACTAGGGTTTCAGACCTTGAGCCATGAATTAAAGGACCCTTTTTAAGCATGGCCAGCTTTATGGCACGGAGTATGCGTTCCAGGACTGGTGGGGCTTTGCTCTGAATTGCATTGAGCTGTGTGCTTGAAAGGTAATCACCTCTCCATGATAGACCAGTGGGGGTGGAAACATCTAGAATAACTGTGAATAAACATCAAGCAATGTCAAATCACTATAGTAACAACAAGAGCAACCATGGATTCTGCATTTGGCCAGGTCATTTGAGACACTATTCTAATCAATTTGTAGGGGCTTCCCTGGTGGCGCAGTGGTTAAGAATCCGCCTGCCAATGCAGGGGACACGGGTTCGAGCCCTGGTCTGGGAAGATCCCACATGCCGCAGAGCAACTAAACCCGTGCGCCACAACTATTGAGCCTGAGATCTAGAGCCCCTGAGCCACAACCACTGAAGCTCACGCTCCTAGAGCCCGTGCTGTGCAACAAGAGAAGCCACCGCAATGAGAAGCCCATGCACTGCAACAAAGAGTGGCCCCCGCTCGCTGCAACTAGAGAAAGCCCGCGCACAGAAACGAAGACCCAACGCAACCAAAAATGAAAAACAAAAAACAATAATAAGCGCTTTGTAAAAGCTCATGTAAGCTTTCCAAAAACCCTACGAGGTAGGGACCATTATTATCTCTCTTCTACAGACGAAGAAACGGAGGCACTAAGAGATTATGGCCCCTGCTCCAGGTCACACAGCTGGTAAACTGGGATTGGAAGTCAGGCAGTTTAGCTCCAGAGCCTGGTCTCCTGCGGTAGAAATTGAGTACTTGGAGTAAAATCTGTTGGTTATACCGCCTGGTGCTGGCCTAAGCCCATAACTCCCCATCAACATGGGACCCAGGACAGGCCAATGACAATGAATCTCAGGACTTCTGCTGGGCATGCGAGGATGAAGAGGTGCTTAATTTGCCTCTGGAGGGGAGGGCAGCCTCTGGCAGTCCCATGGCCGTCCCGCTGCACTGGGGGAGCCTGGATGAGAATGAAAACGGCACGGAGCAAAAGCAGAGCTGAAGAACAGAGCCTGCTGACATCATCTGAACCCTGAATCCAGCTGGACCTGATGCCGGAACCTACTCCTCAACTTTGCACTTTCACGAGCCAATATTTTCCCTTTGCCGGGCAGGCCTGTCAGAGTTGATTTTCTCTCACTTGTTGTTGAGAGATCCCGCACTGAGAGACGCTGGCCCAGAAGAAAACATCATTTGGGTAAACTAACCTCCCAGTCCCATCCAGAAGTAAGAGCTAATCCTGCACTCCCTTTTCTCACCCTGTTGGTCTCTTCCAGAAACACATACCATCCTGCGACCATGCACGTGCTCAATGGCTCCATTCTCCGTTTACTGAAATCCCAAATACTGCTTCCCTGCTGAGGCTTCCTCGGTCGCATCTCTCAGAATTACCTACAGCCTCACTTGGTTGTCATGATACGGAGCTTAGACACTTATTTAGCACTTACGTTATTCTGCCTTGCAATACAGTTAGCTATTTACAAGTCATTTGTTAACATTTATTGAAAGCTTCCTACATGTCATATCCTCAGCTAAGTGCTGGGGATTCCGGAGGAATAATATCAGCATGTATCTGAAATCTTTCTCAGGGCCGGGCACTGTGCTTAGCACTTCACATGCATCAATTATGCCATCACATCTCCTAAAAAACCCCCGCAAGGGAAGTACAAATAACATCTCCACTTTACATGTAACAGGATGGTTCATTAGGAAGTTACGGAGAGATACAGAGATCAAATAGGTAGGAAATTGCAAAGGGAGTTACCAGATGAAGATATAGATTTTCACAGCAAATACTTTAGAATTAGGTTCACAACTCTAAACTCTCCAATTTCACAGGTCCCTAATCCACAAAGAGGATAAAAAAGAATCGACAGGTATTGAGAGAGGATTTTACGATGATGTTTTTGGGGGGTGAATACCATGTTGTCCTTCGCTTCCCAACGAACACACACGCAGAAGGTGGGCGTGTTTAACTCGTTCTTGCACCTCAAGTCTCGTGAGAGCAGCTTCTTCGAGATACTATGGAGAGTTTGCCAAGAGGTTCCTGTATCTGGGGAGATGGAGGCTATCCCCTGAGCAGTCCAGAGGGTGAGAGATGTGGCTAGAAAGCCAAGAAGAGGATGAGTATTTCCTAAAGACTGTCAATGGACCTCACAGGAGCGAGCTGACTGATGGATCATCTTAGATTTTGTCTCACAGGGTGGCTGAGAAGGGCAATGAGTCCTCATCAGAAGAGGCTGGAGATGAATCACCAGATTCTTGGGGGTGTGAAGGGGCTGGTGGTATGAGTTGCATTAAGCCATGCTGGGGACTCTCTAATACCCATGAACATGACCCTCGGCCATGACCCTGTGTGGTACCTAAGCATACCCAGAGGATGCAACATCTTCTTTTGATTCTAATAGTCAAGTAAGTACAGGCATACCTCGTTTTATTATATTTTGCAGATAATTGCATTTTTTACAAATTGAAGGTTTATGGCAACCCTATGTTGAGCAAGTCTATCAGCACCATTTTTCCAACATTTGCTCACTTCGTGTCTCGGTGTCACACCTTGGTAATTCTCACAATAGTTTAAACCCTCCACCAGCAAAAAGATTATGACTTGCTGAAGGCTCAGATGATGGTTAGCATTTTTTAGCAATAAAGTATTTTAAAATTATGTGTGTATGTAAATTATGTATGTACATTTTTTTAGACATAGTGCTATTGCACACTTAATAGACTACAGTATAGTGTACACATAACTTTTATATGCACTGGGAAACCAAAACAATTCATGTGACTCTCTTTAATGCAATATCGGCTTTACTGCCGTGGTCTGGAACCGAACCCACAATCTCTCTGAGGTCTGCCTTTACCTTCCTCCCCAACGCTTATTTGTCCTGAATTTTCTCTCTTCTACCCCCTTGTGTGTGTTTGTTGGGGGAAGATGGTGAGTGTCTATTTCCCTCTTCCCTGAAGGTCAGTAGCCCATTATGATGGGTGGATGGAGGAAGAGGAAAAACAGGTTTATCTTTAAATATAGTGCGAAGTATTATTCATAATTGGATGGGACATTCTAATTTTGGAAATGAGACCAATTTGTGACTTAGAAATCATAGGACTTAAAAAAAAACTACGAGTGAAAGGAAAGTCGTGGTTCCCCCCTGAAGTTTCCATCCAGTGCCAAGATAAGGACTTAATCCACTGAAACTGCAGAGAGATAAGAGGAGGCAAAACTAAAGTTGGCTTCGTGATCTCATCCCCTAAGTTCTCCTAGACAGAAGGCCAGGCAGGTTAAGTGACCTACTCAGGGTCCCAGAGCCAGTGAAAAAGGAAGAACCATGTTCTTAACCACATTATTAAATTATTTCCACCCTCAAGGAAATTACTCTCTCTTCTGTTCCTAACTGGCCTATTCTTATCCTATTCTGTTATTCATCATCTTCTTTTTGAATTCCCTTCCCCTTCCTCAACTTATCATAAATGGCCCTGGACCCGTGTTGACAGAGCAGGGCATGATCAGAGGTAGGTAAGGTCATCCAAAGACGACTTCAATCAAGAATATGATTCAATAGGGGCTTCCCTGGTGGCACAGTGGTTAAGAATCAACCTGCCAATGCAGGGGACACGGGTTCGAGCCCTGGTCTGGGAAGATCCCACATGACGTGGAGCAACTAAGCCCATGAGCCACAACTACTGAGCCCTCGCGCCTACAGCCCATGCTCCGCAACAAGAGAAGCCACCTCAATGAGAAGCCCGTGCACCGCAACAAATAGTAGCCCCTGCTCGCTGCAACTAGAGAAAAGCCCAGGCACAGCAACAAAGCCCCAATGCAGCCAAAAATAAAATAAATAAAATAAATAAATTTTAAAAGAAGAATATAACTCAGTAAACAACAAGGACCTACTGTATAGCACAGGGAACTATATTCAATATCTTGTAATAAGCTATAATGGAAAAGAATCTGAAAAAGAATATATATATATATATATATATATCTGAATCACTTTGCTGTACACCTGAAACTAACACAGTATTGTAAATCAACTATAGTTCAATTAAAATTTTTTTCTAAAAAGAATAAGATTCAAACACCAGCAAATCCCTGAGCACCAAATCTGGAGAGTTTCCTATTTCCATCTACCAAGTGCTTTGATGATGATTATGATGATATTGGTATTATTAGCATGATCACTGAGACTCACTAAGTTCCAGGCACCAGGATGAGTGCTTTTTACATGCTTTCTGATTAAATCCTAGCAACCCCAAGCAATGGGTCCTCCTGTGTGTTAGCCTCACTTACACAGGAGGGCACTGATGCTTGGAGGAGCACCTCACACAAGGATGCATAGGCAGCTAACAGAGCCAGATTTCAAACCAGGCCTGATACTGGAGCTGCACTTCTAGCCAGGGTCCCTGGAACCTCACAGCCACCCTCCCCTCATGGCTGGGAGTTACCTGCAGGGAGTTTCCTGCTGCTATGCCCTGTTCACTAAAATGGACCCTCTCACACTGTTTTTGTTGGTTTCCAATTAAAAAGTTTATTTGATCAGACCCAGTCACACAAGGCTGTCAGATCTTGAATTTTTTGAGAGCAAAAACATGGGGCGTGCTTGGGGGATGGGCAGAGGGATATGATTTGTAGTTATGAAGGTGGTGACAGGACTGAGGGTCTTCTCTACTATTCAGGACATGAGTACATGGAACGTAGTCTAAGGCAGAAGCCAACATCCAGTAGAACTTGGTGACCACGATCTGGATCTCTCTAGACCTGTGATCTACCCCACTATGGGATCAAGAAAAACCAGTGCCAAAGTTTTTCACCTACTCCCACAGTGGGGATGTCTCCAAAAACTATTTATCAACACTATCTAGATGACAACTTTAGTGCAGTAGTTGAGAACACAGCCTTGGGAGTCAGATTGCCTTGGTTCAATTCATTAGCTATGCACCCTCCATCAAAGCACTTAGGTTCTGAACTTTGGTTTCCTAACCTGTAAAATGGTGATGTAATATCTTCTTCTTGGTATTTATGAAAGTCATTAGTCTATTCACAAATATTCCAACTCCCTTTCCCCTCTAGGTACATGATAAAGTTATTATTATATTTTTCATCCCCTTTGAAGTTAATCATGACTGTGTAATTTGCTGGCCAGCAAAATAAGAATGAAAGTGATTTCTCACTACCAGAGGAAGCTTTAAGAATTGATGTACAGTTTGATTTTTAACTTCAGGTGTTTCCAGTAGTCCCCACCCTGAGGGTCTTTGATGAGCACTGCCCCTCCTCCCAGTTCTAATCACCACTGGATATGTAGCAGGAGGGAGAAATATATCTTTGTTGTCTTAAGCCAATGAAGTTTAAAGATTGTTTCTTACCACAGAATAACCTAGCCTATACTGACTATTACAGGGTTGGTGGGAGGATTAGATATTAAAAAAATGAAGTTTCACTAAGATACCTCTGTACACCCACAAGAATGGCTATAAACTAAAAGAGAGACAATAGCAAGTGCTAGCAATGATGTGGAGAAACTAGAATCCTTATATGTTGTTGGTAGGAATGTAAAATGGCGCAGCCACTTTGGAAAACAGTTTGCCAGTTTCTTAAAAATTTAATCATAAGCTTACTGTACAACTCAGCAACTGAACTCTTAAGTATCTTCCCCAAAGAAATGAAAATATATCTCTACACAAAGACTTGTATTTGAATGTTCACAGCAGCATTATTTTATACCACAATAACTAAGAAGTTGGAACAATCCAAATGTCCGTTATACACAAATGTGTTATATCCATACGATGGAATACTACTCAGCAATAAAAAAGGAACAAAATACAGATGGTCCCCGACATGATGTTTGACTTGTGATTTTTCGATTTTACAGTGGTGCAAAACTGATATGTATTCTGTAGAAACCATACTTCGAATTTTGAATTTTGACCTTTTCCTGGGCTAGTGATATGCAACATGATTCTCTTTCATGACGCTGGGCAGTGGCAGCGACCACAACTCCTGGTCAACCATGTTATCGTGGGGGTGAACAACAAATACACTTACAACTGTTCTGGACCCAGACAACCATTCTGTTTTTCACTTTCAGCACAGTATTCACTAAATTACATGAGATATTCAACACTTTACTATAAAATAGGCTTGGTGTTAGATTATTTTGCCCAGCTGTTGGTGAATATGTGTTCTGAGCATGTTTAAGCTAGGCCAGGCATGATGGTTGGCAGGTTAGGTGTATTAAATGAACTTTCCGCTTATGAGATTTTCAATTTATTGGGATGTAACCCCACTGTAAAGTCAAGGAAGATCTGTACTGATATATGCTACCACATAGACAAATGTCAAAAACATTGCACTAAGTGAAAGAAGCCAAAAGCCAAAGACTACATATTGCATGATTCAATTTCTATAAAATGTACAGAAAAGAGAAATTTGTAGAGAGGCAGAAAGTTCAGTGGTTGCCTGGGGCTGAGAGTGGGAGTGGGAATTAACTGTACACACGTTTGAGGGAGTGTTGGGAAGGGATGGGATAGTCTAAAACTGGATTGTGATAATGACTGCACAGCTCTATTTATTTTCTGAAAATCATTGAATTGTATGCTTACAATGGGTCAATCTTATGGTATGTAAATTCTATCCCACTAAAGCCATTAAGAAAAAACTGAGCACAATATCTGGCACATGGGGAAAGCTCAGGAAATGTTTGTTATTATTCATCATTTTAGGGATGAAATGCTAGGACTGAACCTCTACAATGAATTAATTAGGAGTAAAGATTTGCACTTAGTGAAGAAGGGAGGTGTGGCGATTGGGGCTTGTCAGAGACCCCCATTCTTATACCCCCCCAATTTTGTATGTCCTCTATGCTGACCACCACCTGTAACAGGCCAGTGGATACTTACACTGTCCTGCACCAAGTTCCACCTGGATACCAGGGGTCAGGGTCAGGTATCCTAGCCCCAGACCATTGCTGTCCTCTGCTGACATTCCAGGATGCCTTGAAACTGAGCCTTTTCAAGATGCTACAAGCAGACTTAACCTGGTCTGGCTGAAAAGTGTTTCACTCCCCATTGCACCCTATCCTCAAACCTGTATTGTCAACAACAATTCCCTGGTGGTGCAGTGGTTAAGACTCTGCGCTCCCAATGCAGGGGGCCCAGGTTCAATCCCTGGTCAGGGAACTAGATCCCACATGCATGCTGCAACTAAGAGTTCACATGCCACAACTAAAGAGCCAGCAAGCCACGACTAAAGGAGCTGGCGAGCCACAACTAAGGAGCATGCCTGCCGCAACTAAGACCTGGTACAACCAAAAAAAAAAAAAAAAAGTTGGAGTGGGAGAAGGGCAGGAAACCTGCCTGGTACACACAGTTGTCTGTCAAGCGCAGCTGTAGCATTTGCAGACCAGCTGATGAAACTCCAAACAATTATGACTTAGGCCTTAGGGCTCCCCAGATAAGACAAAACTGATTCAGAGAGGCCTTGAATCCTAGTGGGTTAAAGTTTGAAGGGTCACAGTTACAGTATCACTGATGGAAAGATGGAGTCCAGCCCTTCACTAGTCTGTTCAGGCTGCTATAACAGAATATCACAGATCGGGTGGCTGATAAGTAACAAAAATGTATTGCTGACAATTCTGGAGGCTGGGAAGTCCAAGATCAAAGTGCTGGCAGATTTTGTGTCTGTGAGGACCCACTTTCTAGTTCATAGATTGTCATCTTCTCATTGTAACCTCACATGGTGGAAAGGGTGAGGGAGCTCTCTGGGGCCTCTTTTATAAGGGCACTAATCCCACTCATGAGGGCTCCACCCTCATGACTAATCACCTCCCCAAGGCCCTGCCTTCTAATACCCTCACAGTTGGGGTTAGGTTTCAAACTATGACTTTTTTTTTAAACTTATTTATTTAATTTATTTATTTTTGGCTGCATTGGGTCTTCGTTGCTGTGCGCTAGCTTTCTGTAGTTGTGGCGAGCAGGGGCTACACTTCGTTGCAGTGCACAGGTTTCTCATTGCAGTGGCCTCTCTCATTGCAGAGCACGGGCTCTAGGCACGTGGGTTTCAGTAGTTGTGGCCCACGGGCTCAGTAGTTGTGGCTCGCAGGCTCTAGAGTGCAGGCTCAGTAGCTGTGGCGCACAGGCTTAGTTGCTCCGTGGCATGTGGGATCTTCCCGGGCCAGGGATCGAACCCATGTCCCCTGCATTGGCAGGTAGATTCTTAACCACTGTGCCTCCAGGGAAGCCCCCAACTATGACTTAAGGGATATAAACATTTAGTCTCTAGCAACTAGAGACCACCATGGCTCTTTGGTTAGCATTCGGCAGGGAGCAACAGTAGAAAAGAGATAATGTGTATAGCAGCAGCATCTGAACAACTGGCATTTTGGACCCATAGCCAGGTCCCCAACAGAGAAATGTGGTTTTGATCTCTTCTATTTCCAGGCCCTCAGTCCTAGCTACGACATTCTTACAGTGCACCCATCTCTCTGGCTACTCACTGGAGAAAAGATAAGGCTTAAGTGGTTTTGTTATTCAATAAAAATGAAAATAAAAAGAGCAATTAACTAAACAACTGAGATAAAAACTAATAAATCTAAGGACGGTAGAAGGAAATAAGGAAAGATAAAAGCAGACATAAGCAAATTAGAAAACAAAAACGATAGGATTGGTAAGATAAATTAAAAAACTAACTCTTTTAAAAGACCAATAAAACAGACAATCCTCTGGCAAGGTTACATGAGAAGAAAAGAAAAAATGCAAGTAAATAGCCCTAGAAATATGAAAGGGATGAGAAACAAAGACATGAAAGAAGATTACAGTTAAAAGTACGCTCTGTTCAAATTTATACTAATAAAATATTAACCAAAATAAGACAATATAATCCACTCAAGAAGAGGTAGAAAAATTCAAGACAAAAAAAATCACAGAAGAAGCTGATAAAGAGCTTTCTGCAACTTTGCTGAAATGCGAACTCAGATGATTTGGGTGGGGGTGGGTGAGTGGGCAAATTCTGTCAAACCTTAAGGGAAGAGAGAATTCCTAGCTGGTTCCAGAGCATAAAAAATGTTTAAAAGTGTCCCAGATGATTTTACAAACTAACCCAGCTTTGGTAACCAAATCCTGAGAAGAGAGAAAAAGAGACAGAGACAGAAAACAAGAGCCTTAGACCAAACTTATTTAGGGATAGTATACTGGGTTGACTAGTGTCACCCCAAAATCCATATCTGCCTGGAACCTCAGAACGTGACCTTAACTGGAAATAGGGTCTTTGTAGATGTAATTATTAAGATGATATCATACTGGATTAGGGTGCACCCTAAATCCGGTGACTGCGATCCTTCTAAGAAGAGGGGAGGACACACAGAGATACACTCGGAAGGAGAAGGGCATGTGAGGATGAAGGCAGAGACTGGAAGGATGTAGCTACGTACAAGTCAATGAATGCAAATGCCAGCAGCCACAAGGAGCTGGGAAGATTCTCCCCTGGAGCCTCTGGAGGGAGCATGGCCCCAACGACACCTGGATTCCCAACTTCTGGAACTGAGAGAGAATAAAGTTCTGTTGTTTTAAGCCACCCATTTTGTGGTGCTTTGTTATGGCAGCTCTCAGAGACTAAGACAGATAGGGATGCAGGTATTTTTCTATTTCTTTGGTCATTTGAGTCATTTTGAAAGGGAAGAGAATATATGGGCTGAATTTACTATCTGGGAAACAAATGAATACAGAAGTCCCTACATTGCTTCCTCTTGTGGGTCTACCCTGGTGGTCTCATGATCACCTGGAGGACTTAGACTCAGCAATACTTTTTCCCCAAGCAATTATGGGACCTGGAGCAAGAGTTTGAAGGGAGGCCCGTATACCATATGGCCAGAGTGATTAAGAGATATAAGTAAGCAAACTGTGCTTAAAAATTGTTGCACTTCTACTTTGATGGATATACTTTTATAACCACTTGGGAAGCCAAGTTTCAACTGAGAATTCTCCCAGTGTCCTTGGCATTCTAAGATATTATTGAGTGGCATAAGGACAGTTGAACACCCTTTCCTCATGGTCCCCAGCTCCGTCCTACATCATAACGGGCCTATGGGAATACTGTGGACATTTCAGCCCACTTGTCCAAGCTTTGTCCACCCTCCACACAATCAGCTGTTCCTGGGACTTCCCTGGTGGCGCAGTGGTTGAGAATCCTCCTGCCAGTGCAGGGGACATGGGTTCGAGCCCTGGTCCGGGAAGATCCCACATGCCATGAAGCAGCTAAGCCTGTGTGCCACAACTACTGAGCCTGCGCTCTAGAGCCCGCGAGCCACAACTACTGAGCCTGCATGCCACAACTACTGAAGCCCGTGTGCCTAGAGCCTGTGCTCTGCAACAATAGAAGCCACTGCAATGAGAAGCCTGCGCACTGCAACAAAGAGTAGCCCCCGTTCGCCACAACTAGAGAAAGCCCGCACACAGCAATGCAGCCAAAAATAAATAACTAAATAAATAAATATTTAAAAATTAAAAAAAACAAATGCAGAAAAAAAAAATCAGTTGTCCTTGGTCATTCTTCCAGGCCTGGGAGTGCAAACATCTGCTGTGCTGTCCTCCACTGGAAGAACGGACATAGGAAAGAGGCCTGCACAGGCCCTGGGTGCAGGCTTGGGCCAGTTAGGTAGAAGGCAGGGAGCACAGGGCCCAGGCATTCAGTAATCCAGAATTCCCAACCCAAACAGGCCTGCACCCACTTGTAGGACCTTCACCCTGTGGTCTCCTTACCTTTTGGGGAAGAGTGTGGCCAAAAGAGGGACAGAGCAGGGCCCTGTAAAGCAAAGGCAGGAACTGCCCTTGCCTGGGTCTAAGGGTGGTTTTGCTTAATAGTTTGTCACATTGCAAAAAAAGACCCAATTCTACAGTACACTGAAGACAATGGATACTTTATTAATAGCTTTATGAGACATCAGAGAAAGGAACCAAATTACAAACCACAGCAGACACTGTTAGACATCTCGGTCCCTTCCCCCCAGAGTTCTTTCCCCCTCTTCCTCAAAGAGCCTCTAAAAAAACAAGATTTCTGTACTGAGAAGAATCAAGCTGGAACATTTCTCCCTCAGCAAAACGAAAGCTGAATAATCATCCATCAATCCTCCAGAATGTCCGGGTGGCCATGGTGAAGTTTTACTACCTCTCCCTTCCCTCTAAGTGTCACACTATTTACCCAAGAAAACAAGGTGGGGATAGTGGTGGTCGTGCAATGGAGGCAATAGGTGAGTTCTGCTGCAAAAACAAAACAAAATAGACCTTTTCCCTCCTAGTTTTGTAACTCTTCAATAAGACAGAAAATGGAATACAACTGTATAGTAAAAGAATAACATAATGTGACTAATTATAGCTTAGTTCCACAAATCACAAAGGCAAGGATGGTTCAATATTAGAAAATGTATGGATTCATCACATTCATCCATCAAAGAAGAAAACCATATCAGCTAATAGAATTCAAAATTCTCTCTTCGTATAATACTCCTGTTAGATTGGAGAGAGACGGAGGCTTCACGTGAAAAAGAATAAATCAGGAGTCTACAAAATAGCTAACTGGTCAAATAGCGGAGGTATTTTTACTAAACCAGGATGAGGCATTCTTGCCTCATATTCCAACTCAATACATTCTTATATTCTGGAAGTTCCAGCCAAAGTGGGGCATACTCTGAGCCTGGGTTGAACCTGACCGTCAGATATTCTGTATTTGACTTGCCTGTTGTTTAAAACATTTGAATTCATTTTCAACACTTAAAAGACTTATAGATTTCACATTTTTAAAAACACCTGATTTTGGGTATATCTTTAAAAAAAATCTGACCACCTGTCAACACAGGCCTGTTTCTCAAACGGCACAAAATGGCTGGGGCTGAGTAAGAACTTCTCCCTTTAGGTAAGACTTGTGCTCTCCCGTTTGCCAAAGGCCTCACCGGGCCCAGTTCTCTCATTTATGTTACTTGCCTGGGCCCCATGGGCCTCTGAATTCCTGAACCCATACTGAAGCCAAGAACTAGAAAAAGAGGTATAAATATGGAAAGGGAGACAAAATTATCATTTGGGGGGTAATGAGCTACCTGCAACATCCAAAAGATTCAATGAAAAACCCTTAAAATGAATAAGAGTTCTGTAAGATGGCCAGTTACAAAATCCATAAAAATTAATATAGCAGAATGACTCGGGGTTGGAGGAGGGAAGAGAGTTTAGTCACCATGTGCAATAACAACAAATAACTTTGAATTAACTTGGCAAGAAATGTGCAGGATTTGTGTGACTTAAACTGCAAGATACTGCTGAAGAACAGGAAAATGACTTCAACACAAGTAAAGTAAAACATACCATTTTCCTAATATTGTTGTAAGGATGTCCATTATTACCGAAATAACATAAATTTAATACAATTCCAATAAAAATCTAAACATAACTTTTTTGGGGAAACTTGACCAAGAGAGTCTTAAATGATGGTCTGGAAGAATAAATGCTTGAGGATAGCCAGCTAGCCAATAAAAATGTCAAAGAGCATAATAATAGGGAAGCATCTGTCCAACAAATAATTAAAATTTATTATAAAATGATAATTAAACTTATAAGATATGACTATAGGAACAATCAACATAACAGGATGAGACTTGAAAGCACAAAAACAGATCCAGGGCTTCCCTGGTGGCGCAGTGGTTGAGAGTCTGCCTGCTAATGCAGGGGACACGGGTTCGAGCCCTGGTCTGGGAAGATCCCACATGCCGCGGAGCGGCTGGGCCCGTGAGCCACAGCTGCTGAGCCTGCGCGTCTGGAGCCTGTGCCCCGCAACGGGAGGGGCCGCGATAGTGAAAGGCCCGCGCACCGCGATGAAGAGCGGTCCCCGCACCGCAATGAAGAGTGGCCCCCGCTTGCCGCAACTGGAGAAAGCCCTCGCACGAACCGAAGACCCAACACAGCCAAAAATAAATAAATAAATAAATAAAGTAGGGGAAAAAAAAAATTATAAAAAAAAAAAAAAAAAAAAAAAAAAAAAAAAACCAGATCCAAATGTGCACATAGATATAGTACAAGTCCTACTTCAAATCAGCAGGTAAAGAAAACATTTTTCATAGAGTTACCATATGATCCAGCAATCCCACTCCTAGGCATATATTGGAAACAACTCTAATTTGAAAAGATGTATGTACCCTAATGTTCATAGCAGCACTATTTACAATCGCCAAGACATGGAAGCAACCTAAATGTCCATCAGCAGATGAATGGATAAAGAAGATGTGGCACATATATATATATATATATATATATATATATATATACACACACACACACACACAATGGAATATTACTCCATAAAAAGGAATGAAATAATGCCATTTGCAGCAACATGGATGGACCTAGAAATTATCACACTAAGCGAAGTAACTCAGAAAGAGAAAGACAAATACCATATGATATCACTTATATGTGGAATCTAAAATATGACACAAATGAACATATCTATGAAACAGCAATGGACTCACAGACATAGAGAACAGACCCGTGGTTACCAAGGGGAGGAGGAGTGGGGGAGGGGAGGATTGGGAGTTTGGGATTAGCAGATGCAAACTAGTACATATAGAAAGGATAAACAACAAGGTCCTATTGTATAGTACAGGGGAACTATATTCAATATCCTGTGATAAACCATAATGGAAAAGAATATGAAAAAGAATATATATATATATATATATATATATATATAACTGAATCACTTTGCTGTACAGCAGAAATTAACACAACATTGTAAATCATCTATACTTTAATGAAATTTTAAAAAATGAAAACATTTTTCAAGAAATGATGTCAGGCAACTAGCTAGCCATTTTGAAAAAGTTAGCTCCAGACTTCCCATCATAAACTGACATCAGTTTTTGATGGAACAGAGATTTAAATATAAAAAATGAAATAAGAATACCCCCCTAAAATTCAGGTGAATTGTACATATCCTCAAATGAAAAGGGAATTTTTAAAATACCAAAACATATCAGATTAAAAAAATCTGAAATGCAAAAGCGTAGAAAAAAAGATAAAAGACAAATTTAGAAAAATGTTTGCAATGTTTATGAAACTGGTTAAAACCCTCAACAGATGTAGTTCTTAAAAAGACATAAGAGAAAGAATATTGGGTCGATAAAAGGGGAGATGACACCAATAGACAATTCACACACACACACACACACACAAAGGGCTGGGGAGGAGGGTGGGGGTTGGAGAGAGAGAAACAAATGGCCAAGAAACAGATGAAAAAATTAATCTCAATAATAATTGAAGAAATACAAGTTAAAATAGTGAAATGACATTGAACTTAAGAGTACTTTGATAGAAGTCACAATGCTGCTATTCTTAGTGAGTTTGTAGGAGAATGGGTTCTCACATCCTGCTGATGTGAATATAAATTGATAAAACCTTTTTGGAGAGCAAGTCCACTGGATATATCAAAAAGTGAAAACACGTTCTTACTCTTTGATTAGGAATTCCCACGTATCAGAATTTATCCTGAGAACATTATCATGGATGTGCACAAAGGCTTAGTGTAAATGAGACGCATGTCACCATTTCTTCTAATAGGGAACCATTGGAAACGTAAGGGTCGACAGTACAGAACTGGTCTGATAAAGTCTGGGGCTGATACGAGTGTGGGAGAGCAACTTGGATTGGTTGGTGGCGCTGATGCACATTTGATAAATATTTTAATTTCCACCCACACAAGGATATACTCTGTACCGCTCAAATAATGATGTGGAAGAACATTTATCACGTTGAAAAACTATATACAATAGCATCTATGGGAAGATTCCAAAACAGAAAACAGCTAGGATACATGTCAAAATGCCAGAAACGATATCTCTGGCTAGTAAAATTAGATGTAGTTTTTTGCCTACTCTTATTTTCTAATAATTGCACAAGATTCTTAGTTTCTTTAGTAGAAGTTCTTTTTTTTTTTAAAGTAATTGTCAACTCTAGTGGAGGCTACTCCTGGGTCAAGGATGGTCACATCTAGAAAGTGTCCATGGCTAGGGTCAGGGTACTGGCAGTGACATAAAGGGGGTTACAGCCTTTCAGGAGAAAGAGATATGTATATATCAGGAGATTAACATATGAATATGTATAGAAAAAACCCCAAGTGATGGGATTATGGTTGTTATTTTCTACAGCCCAAATATGATGAGATTATGTGTTGTTTATAATTGGGGGAGAGGGGATGAACACAATACAACTGGTAAATATTATAAAAGCCTACCTTGGCTGGGCTTCCCTGGTGGCATGCTGGTTAAGAATCCGCCTGCCAATGCAGGGGACACAGGTTCGACCCCTGGTCTGGGAGGATCCCACATGCTGCAGAGCAACTAAGCCCATGCGCCACAACTAGTGAGCCCGTGTGCCACAACTACTGAAGCCCGCACGCCTAGAGCCTGTGATCCACAACAAGAGAAGCCACCGCACTGAGAAGCCCGCCCACCACAGCGAAGAGTAGCCCCTGCTCCTTGCAACTAGAGAAAGCCCATGCGCAGCAATGAAGATCCAACACAGCCAAAAATAAATAAATAAAATCAAAATAAACTACAAAATGTCATTAAAAAATAAAATAAACCCTACCAGGGCTATAAATCCTACCAGGGCCTGGTCTTGCCACCCCCCATATCCCACCCCCATCCCTCCCTAGGTTGCTGTGCACCAGTGCCTGGGGTTCTATTGCTTCCTTTTTCCCACCTCTGCTTTCCTAGTTTCTTCTGCCAGGAGAGACTTTTCATTTTTTGTATAAAATACAGATAAATATCTTTTAGATATTGCAATAGGAAAAGATTGATTAGACAAGTTAAAAAAAGATTTCTTAAATTAAAAGCATTAGTTACATCTTATGGTTACCAGTGGGGAAGGGGGAGAGGGGTAAGTTGGGAGATTGGGATTGACATATACACAATACTATATATAAAATAGATAATAAGGGCCTACTATATAGCACAGGAACTCTACTCAATACTCTGTAATGACCTATATGGCAAAAGAATCTAAAAAAAGGGTGGATATATGTATATGTATAACTGATTCACTTTGCTGTACAGCAGAAACTAACACAACATTGTAAATCAACTATATGCCAATAAAAATTGGAAAAAAAAGAAAATTAAAAAATGCATTAGCTCAAAAAGAGTCATGTACCACAATGTTCATTGCAGCACTATTTACAGTAGCCAGGACATGGAAGCAACCTAAGTATCTATTGACAAATGAATGGATAAAGAAGATGTGGCACATATATACAATGGAATATTACTTGCCATAAAAAGAAATGAAATTGAGTTATTTGTAGTGAGGTGGATGGACCTAGAGTCTGTCATACAGAGTGAAGTAAGTCAGAAAGAGAAAAACAAATAACGTATGTAACACATATATATGGGATCTAAAAAAAGAAAAAAATGTTCTGAAGAACCTAGGGGCAGGACAGGAATAAAGACACAGACGTAGAGAATGGACTTAAGGACACGGGGAGGGGGGGAAGGGTAAGCTGGGACTAAGTGAGAGAGTGGCATGGACATACATACACTACCAAGTGTAAAATAGATAGCTAGTGGGAAGCAGCCACATAGCACAGGGAGATCAGCTCCGTGCTTTGTGTCCCCCTAGAGGGGTGGGATAAGGAGGGTGGGAGGGAGACGCAAGAGGGAGGGGATGTGGGGATATATTTATACGTATAGCTGATTCACTTTGTTATACAGCAGCAACTAACACAACTATGTAAAGCAATTATACTCCAATAAAGATTAAAGAAATGCATTAGCTACAAAAGAAAAGATTGATCTATTTTATTATCTTAAGAACTTTTATCCATCAAAAGGTACCTTAAAGAAAGTGAAAAGAAGTACAGCAAACAAAGGATTAGTATTGAGAACATAATAAGGACCGCTTTTATAAGAAAAGCACCAGCAATTGTAGAAAGATGGGCAGAAAACACACGCAGACACTTTTCAGAAGAAAGGGGATATGTTTGGCCAACCATATTCAAAGGGATGCTCACCAGCAAAGGTAAAAATGCGAATCAGAGCCACAGTGAGGTACTGTTTCACACACAATCAGTCGGCAAAAATGAAAAAGCCTGAAAACATCAAGTGTCGGAGAGGGTGTGGACCCATCACTTCTCATACACATTGCTGATGGGGGTGTAAACTGGGGCAACCATTTTGGGAAACAGTTTGGCTTTGTACTCTGAAATCAAGCACATGTGCACGATCCAACTCAACAATTTCATTTCTAGGTACGTGCCCAAGAGAAATGTTTGCATATGTGTAAGACCACGTACAAGAATGTTCATAAAAGTACCGTTTACAATATCAAGAATCTGTGAATGACCCAAATGACCAGTAATGAGAGGGTTGCTGGATAAACTGTGGGACGCTTATATGATAAAATATTATAGAGGAGCCAAAACAAACGAAAGACAGCAACATGCAACAGTAGATGAATCTTAACAGTGTAAGTCCTAAAAAATTACATATAACACGACGTCTTTTCTATAAAATTAAGAACAACATATATACACACATATAGACACATACACTTTTCTGAATACATATTATATATATAAAACCGTGAGGCTAGATAAAAAAGAAAGCAAGGGCATACTGAACACATAAATCAGGATGAGGGTTCGCTTTGGCTTGGGAGAAGCAGGGAAATAGGCTGGGGGTAGATCTGTGTGGTTAGATGTAAGTTATAATCTTATTGTCAAGGTTCTAGCTTTTTTTGGGGGGGGCGGGGTGGTAGCTTCATGAGTACTTTCTCATTATTAAAAATAACAAACTAAATAAAGCAGGTCATACATGGATCAATGGCGACGTGTTTCATGAACCAAGGATTATTAATTAGTTATGCACTTCTGTGTACCGGAGTCCAATAAGAAATAAAAAACTTACGTTAAACGAAAATTAGAATATGATAAAGAAAACACAATTATTAACCAGAGGAAACATAGGAAGCTTGAATCTGGACGACAGATTGAAGATTCAGTTTGAAGGCATAGATGGAAGGTTTGAAGCACCTACTACAAACCACATGCAAAGGTATCTCCTAAACTGCTCTAAGGAGTAAGTTATACAGACCTACCTGGGGCTTGTCTTTCATTTTATAAAAATTCTCTTCCATTTCAAAACCACCCTCTGACACCATTCAGCGAAACCAGGGAATAGCCCAAAGACCTTCAGCAGCTGAGGACATTGGTTCCTTGACTTTTCAAGACAACTCAGCTCTCTCATCGGCTGGAAAGACTCGTCTCCTGCTATCTTATTCCTACAAGGCATTAAATGTGAAAGAAGGCCTTGCTGGGCAGTTTGCCACGAAGTCTACTTTTACAGCCTCTGTAACCTATGCTCATGGCATCCCAGAACTCTGTAATGCATATCACAGTGCTTGGAAGGTTTGGACATTTCCAGGCAATGAGTGTGTGTGTGTTTAATCCAAGTAATATTTACTGTAATTCCATTATTACAAATTCAAAAGCTGGCTCTGCTTTTCAGATTCTTTTAAGATCTGGAAAAAACAACAACCTGTAACTCCAGCCCCTGGGCTGTGTTCTGCTTACCGTCTGGCACACAGTAGGTGCTTCATGAGTGTTTGTTGAGTTAACTGGCATTGTTTTCCAAATAATGATTTTGAAGACCCTGGATTTCGAGAGTAAACACTTGCTGAGTGAGTCGTCCTTTCTACAGATCGTGTTTACACAGGTACACCTCGTTTTACTGTGCTTTGCAGTTACTGCGTTTTTTACAAACCAGTATCAATCATGTCTATTGGCATTTTTCCAACAGCATTTGCTCACATCATGCCTCTGTGTCACATTTTGGTAATTCTGGCAATATTTCGAGATGTTTCATTATTATATTTGTTGTGGTGATCTGTGATCTTTGATGTTACTGCCATGACTCACAGAAGGCTCTGATGATGGTAAGCACATTTTAGCAATAAAGTATTCTTTAACTAAAGTATGTACATTGTGTTTTAGACATAATGCTATTGCACACTTAATAGATGACATTACAGTGTAAACATTACTTTTATATGCACTGGGAGCCGCCAAAATTTGTGTGACTTGCTTTATTGTGATATTTGCTTTCTTGAGGTGGCCTGGAACCAAACCTGCAGTATCTCCAAGGTGTGCCTGTATAGCAAAAAACAGTCTAAAAAGAATGAATGCATTTATGGGGGTATGTCAGGTAAATAGATGAAATTTGGGACTGTCTTCGGAAATTAAGGACACAGCTAGTATATGTGAGATCAGCCTCTGTGGCAAGGACATACCTTCAAAGTATATGTAGAATCCAGGGAGTCAGAAAATACACACACACATACACACAAGCACCTCCCCCTGCCACAGACTTAGTAACAGAGAGATGAGATTAAAACAAAGCCCTCCTATATTAATGACCTTCTTGTAAAGATGACAAATTTTCCAAATCACTTTGTTGTGTCCCTTGAATTTGTTCACCAAAAGACAGCAGCCGACATATGGAACAATGAAATAAATAATTAAAACCTTACCCACAAGGTTATCAGCCAGAAGCAGGTATTATCGAGAGAATCTCTCTAGGAGGAGGAAGGAAAAGTCACTTTTCCTGTCCACTACGGGCATGTCATCTGAAAGCAGAAAAATATCACATACTTTTCAGAAGAAGATCGTGAGCCAGCCCCTGCATAAACTCATATTCATATTTTCCCAATTGAGGTCGATCACATCTAAAAACATCTGGGCCGCCCCTCCCTTCATTGTGGCTCTTTCTTGATTAGCCCCACCTGCCAAACCACTTGGTGTTTTTTTTTGTTTTCTTTTTTGCCATCTAAGCACATATGTGTTCCTTTCCCCCTAAATTAACTTGCTTTCGGGTTTGCCGGCGTCCAAGTGTTAAGTCATTTCACATGTGTGGGATCTGTCGGCACCGCCCATCGGCGAAACTCCTGGGCGCAGTTATGCTGTTGGCTTGCTCTGACTTGTATTTGCTGAAATGGGAAGGCACCCAGGGCATAAACAGACGTCTCCAGTCTCGAGGCTGCCGGGGAGCAGGTGGAGGCAGGTGCATGGCCGGTCCTTCTTTTTGCCTTTGCTACCCAGCATCTACTTTCCTCTCCAAATTTGTTGCCAGTCTATGCTTTACCTATCCCTGCTGTCTTGGGTCAGTAAAAATAAATAACTCACCTACCAGCACTTCTCTGGGCGTGTGGGATCAGCACACCAGTGTTAGGTGGTATGACATCATCATCCTTTCCTGCATGTACACTTCCTCTGTGTTTGCATCCAAATACAAAGCAACAGATGCGTATGGATGGGGTAGTGAGGGCGTATACCGAGAGCTTAAGAATAAATCACCATAAAAATGGGTTGGCCAGGTCTGTTTTTTTTTCCACCAAACTGTTAACTGTGTTTATTTCTTTAAAAAATCTTTGCGGTGTAATTTACATACAATAAACCGCACATAATTAAAGTGTATACTTTGAATGATAACTGGTATATGTGTATGTTGTGACACCATCACTGCAATATTCCAGACATTTCCATCAACTCCAAATGAGTTTCCTTGTGGATATGGCCAGTTTTTATCTTCAATTTGGAAGCTTTTTTGGTTTTGAGGGAATCAGATCGCACCTAGGAGCCCAGGGCTTAGCATGGGGTCACTGATAGTATTGAAGAAATTAATAGCAAAACAGCACCCCCCCCGCCCCTCCACCTCCCCAAATCCACCACTTCCGCAGGGAAAACAATCTCTCTGACCAACAAAAGACTTGGGACTTCCAGTATGACTCACCCTCAGTCCGGGGGCGCATACTCAGGCTCTGATAAGAGGCAGTCAGTCTGTCCTCCGTTTGTTTATGAGTCATGCTGGAAATCAGGCAGCTCCTTTTTTTCTCTCTCCCATGTCACGGTTCTCTCCCATGTCACGGACAAGAATCAGAGGCAGAGATACACCCCTTTCAAAGTGCCGTCCTCCTTAAAGTGTCCGGTGACTCAATGGGGACCCCTACCGGTGGAGACAGAGAGGGCCACGTCGTGGAGTGGAGGTCTGCCTTTCTCCCCACACTTCAAGGCCAGATCTTAGCGACTTGCAGATTTGCAAGAGACTTGGGGAAAAAGCAGCTGAGTTTTCTGTGCATCCTGTTCACCGATTATTAGTGACAGAGTGGGGCGTGAGTCACAGCTTGCAGCCGGTGCCCACACTGGAGCGATTAACCACATAATTGCTTCAGTGATGACCCTTCCCCCAGCTGCAACCCGCCTCCCCTGGTAGAGCTTTAGGCTGTGAGCCAACAAGTCTCAATGGCAGGAGTAGTGAAGGCCGGGGTTTAAAAAGCCCAAGTTGTGATTCCTTTAGCCAGTGCCTTCTTGGCCCCGATTTAAAATTCCTGCACACAGTCCTGATGGGAGCAGTGGGGATGTTTCAACTAGAATTAATGTCATGATCAAGTCAACGTAAAGTAGATTGATCTGCCGTTTCAAGGTATTGCGGCAAAGTGCTCTGTTTGGAGAACAAATCACCATAGCAACTCAGCTGCCCCAGTTACAGTAGGCGCAGGACGACCAAAATAAAAATCCTTACCAAGTCACAGGATTGGCTAGTGAGAGCTGCTGAACAGAATATCAGTTTCCAGACGGCATGAGCCAGCACGTATTTTGGCTTCCTAAATCACTGAAAGGGACGCTTTAAATAATAATAAAACTATCCAGCCAGGTTACAAACAGAGGGGTTCTGGGCCATCCCCCCCTCCAGCTTAAACACAAGCAGATTTTACCACCAAACAGCAGCATTTGTCCTTAAAACAGACTTCGGGAAAGGGCTCGTTGTTACTTATTGTGGCTTGCCAGTTCCGTTCCAAGTTGGGAGTAGATGGTACTCTAAATGCTGGTTTTTAAGAAGAGCCAAATCAGTATGAAAACAGGTTTTATGTAGGTGTGAAAAGCAGAAAAGCAAAACCACTCTTTCTTCCCTCCACCCCCTGGACCGCCAGCACCGAGTTCTGGTTCCATTAATTATCTGTTCTCTCTCTAGCATCTTCCTTCTCTCACTTGGCTCTGTTCCTTCCTTCTGATCACCTACAAAATCACCTTGGCCGTGGGGCTTGCCCATTCTTCTCTTCATCCGCACCGTCCAGGGCTTCTTTGGCCCCTCAGTCTGGTGTGTGTCTTGGGATGCCCAGAGCTCTCTGCCTTGCTGCAAACTGAGGCCACCAGTGTTCGTACTGCTCCACCCCTGACCCTGTGGGTCACTCCCTTGAAATTCTCTCCTGTTTTTGATTTTGGTTGCTGCATGATTCAGAATCTTCTTTTTATAGTCTGTCTCCTCTATTGTCTCACTTCCTAAATTTAGGCATTTTCTAAAGTCCTGTCTGTTTCATACTTGCTTTAACCATTTATCTGATGTCTTCAATTCTCACTTCTAAGCAGATGTCTACTACATCTTCAGCTGAGACTGTCCACCTGACTATTGGTTATCTCAAAACCAACTTGGTCAAAACTGAGCTTAATCTCCCCAACACAATAGGATCCTTCTCCAGACTCTTTGTTTCTGTTAATGGCTTCATCATTTCCTGAGGCTTAAAGGCTAAGTGTTATTTAGACTCTTGCTAGGCAGATATTTTCTTTGCTACGTTCCATAGACTGTCCTTTGATGCTTCTTCCATTTATGTCCTTCTTTCCATTTCCAAAGCTATCATCTGAGTTCTGGCCATCGGCACCTGTTGCTGAGGTTGTTACAACAGCTTCTGAAATGGTGTTTTCACCTCCAGTCCTTCCTTTGAGGTAGCAAGGTATGGTAGAAGGAAAGCAGGCTTTGAGTTGGAGTCCCATCTCTGCCATTTACTTCCACTGTGACTTTAATTTCTTAATCCCTGAGTCTTAGTCTTCTCACCTGTAAAGCAGGTATAATCCATATACTTCGGGGTGTGAGGATTTAATGGGGTAACATACGTAAAATACCTGGTGCACTTTAAGTGCTCAACTGATGTTAGTTCCTTTCCATTTCAAACTCACTACTGCCGGACCAAAATCTTAAAACAGACTTCTTGGTCACGTCCTTCCCTTACTCAAGCATTCGTTTTTCTACTGAAATGAGCACAAACTCCTTGAGCCTAGCACTTGAGAGGCTCCTACGGTATGGCCCCGGTGTCGTGTTCCAACTCTGCTGTTCACGACTCTTTCTTTAAACACCATTCTATTTCCCATCTGCTTCTTTTTTTTTTTTTTTTTTCCACACACACACACTGTATTTTATTTTTACAAGAGATAGATAGACTGACACCAAGCATTGTACATGGATGACCACAACAAAAGCAACAATGATTGCAATTACCAAACATGAAACACACTTATACTATGTCATAACATTGACATTCAGTCCAGTAATCCTCCACTGTAACAGCTCCTTTACTTTGCAGTGAAAATTGATTTGTATATTCTTTTCCTCTGAGTCCTTGTGGGATTTTTTTTTTTTTAATTCAGACAGAAAGTCACAAAAATTATACTCATCCTCATCAGTTCACTCAGTCCCATGTAATTAATTTCTTTTTTTTTCATCTTGATCTTTTGTTAGCACTTTTATGAGTTCATCAGTTTTTCATTAGAGTTCTGAAAATGCTTATTCATTCAGTTCAGCAGTACAGTCAGTTACCAGAAACCTGTACTTGTCAGAGTCTTTTCCATGAATTTCTTGAAGATGAAACTCTTTTATAGGAACATATTTGCAAAATCATCAGAGTACACCCAGAACTGTCTGTAAATGACAAAAGACTTAAAAATGACCATGGTTAAAGATTTGATGAAAGTTCATAATAATGCAGTTGACAAGAAAATTAGTTATTTCTGAGATATACATTTTAAAGTAATAACTAGGATTATTACTTATAACATTATACCAGAACATATAAGATTTTTAGACGTTTCCTGTAATGTCTGAAACATTTATATTAACATATTTCCATACATATTTCCATACAAATACAAATATAAGATTTTTAGAAATTTCATGTAATGTCTGAAACATTTATATTAACATATTTCCATACATATTTCCATACAAATACAAATATAAGATTTTTAGAAATTTCATGTAATGTCTGAAACATTTATATTAACATATTTCCATACATATTTCCATACAAATACAAATATAAGATTTTTAGAAATTTCATGTACTGTCTGAAACATTTATATTAACATATTTCCATACATATTTCCATACAAATACAAATATAAGATTTTTAGAAATTTCATGTAATGTCTGAAACATTTATATTAACATATTTCCATACAAATAACCCAATGAAAGTTTAGTATTAGTTGTTTTGTTTGTTTTTTTATACTGCAGGTTCTTATTAGGCATCAGTTTTATACACATCCGTGTATACATGTCAATCCCAATCGCCCAATTCAGCACATCACCATCCCCACCTCATCGCAGTTTTCCCCCCTTGGTGTCCATATGTCCATTCTCTACATCTGTGTCTCAACTTCTGCCCTGCAAACTGGCTCATCTGTACCGTTTTTCTACGTTCCACATACATGCATTAACATACGATATTTGTTTTTCTCTTTCTGACTTACTTCACTCTGTATGACAGTCTCTAGATCCATCCACTTCTCAACAAATGACTCAATTTCGTTCCTTTTTATGGCTGAATAATATTCCATCGTATATATGTACCACAACTTCTTTATCCATTCGTCTGTTGATGGGCATTTAGGTTGCTTCCATGACCTGGCTATTGTAAATAGTGCTGCAATGAACATTCGGGTGCACGTGTCTTTTTGAATTACGGTTTTCTCTGGGTATATGCCCAGTAGTGGGATTGCTGGGTCATATGGTAATTCTATTTTTAGTTTTTTAAGGAACCTCCATATTGTTCTCCATAGTGGCTGTATCAATTTACATTCCCACCAACAGTGCAAGAGGGTTCCCTTTTCTCCACACCCTCTCCAGCATTTGTTGTTTGTAGATTTTCTGATGATGCCCATTCTAACAGGAGTGAGGTGATACCTCATTGTAGTTTTGATTTGCATTTCTCTAATAATTAGTGATGTTGAGCATCTTTTCATGTGCTTCGTGGCCGTCTGTATGTCTTCTTTGGAGAAATGTCTATTTAGGTCTTCTGCCCATTTTTGGATTGGGGTGTTTGTTTCTTTGATATTGAGCTGAATGAGCTGTTTATATATTTTGGAGATTAATCCTTTGTCCGTTGATTCATTTGCAAATATTTTCTCCCATTCTGAGGGTTGTCTTTTCATCTTGTTTATGGTTTCCTTTGCTGTGCAAAAGCTTTGAAGTTTCATTAGGTCCCACTTGTTTATTTTTGTTTTTATTTCCATTACTCTAGGAGGTGGATCGAAAAAGATCTTGCTGTGATTTATGTCAAAGAGTGTTCTTCCTATGTTTTCCTCTAAGAGTTTTATAGTGTCCAGTCTTATATTTAGGTCTCTAATCCATTTTGAGTTTATTTTTGTGTATGGTGTTAGGGAGTATTCTAATTTCATTCTTTTACATGTGGCTGTCCAGTTTTCCCAGCACCACTTATTGAAGAGACTGTCTTTTCTCCATTGTATATCTTTGCCTCCTTTGTCATAGATTAGTTGACCATAGGTGCGTGGGTTAATCTCTGGGCTTTCTATCTTGTTCCATTGATCTATGTTTCTGTTTTTGTGCCAGTACCATATTGTCTTGATTACTGTAGCTTTGTAGTATAGTCTGAAGTCAGGGAGTCTGATTCCTCCAGCTCCATTTTTTTGCCTCAAGACTGCTTTGGCTATTCGGGGTCTTTTGTGTCTCCATACAAATTTTAAGATGATTTGTTCTAGCTCCGTAAAAAATGCCCTTGGTAATTTGATAGGGATTGCATTGAATCTGTAGATTGCTTTGGGTAGTATACTCATTTTCACAATGTTGATTCTTCCAATCCAAGAACATGGTATATCTCTCCATCTGTTGGTATCATCTTTAATTTCTTTCATCAGTGTCTTATAGTTTTCTGCATACAGGTCTTTTGTCTCCCTAGGTAGGTTTATTCCTAGGTATTTTATTCTTTTTGTTGCAATGGGAAATGGGAGTGTTTCCATAATTTCTCTTTCAGATTTTTCATCATTAGTGTATAGGAATGCAAGAGATTTCTGTGCATTAATTTTGTAACCTGCAACTTTACCATATTCATTAATTAGCTCTAGCAGTTTTCTGGTGGCAGTTTTAGGATTCTCTATGTATAGTATCATGTCATCCGCAAACAGTGACAGTTTTACTTCTTCTTTTCCAATTTGTATTCCTTTTATTTCTTTTTCTTCTCTGATTGCCGTGGCTAGGACTTCCAGAACTATGTTGAATAATAGTGGTGAGAGTGGACATCCTTGTCTCGTTCCTGATCTTAGAGGAAATGCTTTCAGTTTTTCACCATTGAGAATGATGTTTGCTGTGGGTTTGTCATATATGGCCTTTATTATGTTGAGGTAGGTTCCCTCTATGCCCACTTTCTGGAGAGTTTTTATCAGAAATGGGTGTTGAATTTTGTCAAAAGCTTTTTCTGCATCTATTGAGATGATCATATGGTTTTTATTCTTCAATTTGTTCATATGGTGTATCACATTGATTGATTTGCGTATATTGAAGAATCCTTGCATCCCTGGGATAAATCCCACTTGATCGTGGTGTATGATCCTTTTAATGTGTTGTTGGATTCTGTTTGCTAGTATTTTGTTGAGGATTTTTGCATCTATATTCATCAGTGATATTGGTCTGTAATTTTCTTTTTTTGTAGTGTCTTTGTCTGGTTTTGGTATCAGGGTGATGGTGGCCTCATAGAATGAGTTTGGGAGAGTTCCTTCCTCTGCAATTTTTTGGAAGAGTTTGAGAAGGATGGGTGTTAGCTCTTCTCTAAATGTTTGATAGAATTCACCTGTGAAGCCATCTGGTCCTGGACTTTTGTTTGTTGGAAGATTTTTAATCACAGTTTCAATTTCATTACTTGTGATTGGTCTGTTGATATTTTCTGTTTCTTCCTGGTTCAGTCTTGGAAGGTTATACCTTTCTAAGAATTTGTCCATTTCTTCCAGGTTGTCCATTTTATTGGCATAAAGTTGCTTGTAGTAGTCTCTTAGGATGTTTTGTATTTCTGCGGTGTCTGTTGTAACTTCTCCTTTTTCATTTCTGATTTTATTGATTTGAGTCCTCTCCCTCTTTTTCTTGATGAGTCTGGCTAATGGCTTATCAATTTTGTTTATCTTCTCAAAGAACCAACTTTTAGTTTTATTGATCTTTGCTATTGTTTTCTTTGTTTCTATTTCATTTATTTCTGCTCTGATCTTTATGATTTCTTTCCTTCTGCTAACTTTGGGTTTTGTTTGTTCTTCTTTCTCTAGTTTCTTTAGGTGTAAAGTTAGATTGTTTACTTGAGATTTTTCTTGTTTCTTTAGGTAGGCTTGTATAGCTATAAACTTCCCTCTTAGAACCGCTTTTGCTGCATCCCATAGGTTTTGGGTCGTCGTGTTTTCATTGTCATTTGTCTCTAGGTATTTTTTTATTTCCTGTTTGATTTCTTCAGTGATCTCTTGGTTATTTAGTAACGTATTGTTTAGCCTCCATGTGTTTGTCTTTTTTACGTTTTTTTCCCTGTAATTCATTTCTAATCTCATAGCGTTGTGGTCAGAAAAGATGCTTGATATGATTTCAATTTTCTTAAATTTACTGAGGCTTGATTTGTGACCCAAGATGTGATCTATCCTGGAGAATGTTCCGTGTGCACTTGAGAAGAACGTGTAATCTGCCGTTTTTGGATGGAATGTCCTATATATATCAATTAAATCTATCTGGTCTATTGTGTCATTTAAAGCTTCTGTTTCCTTATTTATTTTCATTTTGGATGATCTGTCCATTGGTGTAAGTGAGGTGTTAAAGTCCCCCACTATTATTGTGTTACTGTCGATTTCCTCTTTTATAGCTGTTAGCAGTTGCCTTATGTATTGAGGTGCTCCTATGTTGGGTGCATATATATTTATAATTGTTATATCTTCTTCTTGGATTGATCCCTGGATCATTATGTAGTGTCCTTCCTTGTCTCTTGTAACCTTCTTTATTTTAAAGTCTATTTTATCTGATATGAGTATAGCTACTCCAGCTTTCTTTTGATTTCCATTTGCATGGAATATCTTTTTCCATCCCCTCACTTTCAGTCTGTATGTGTCCCTAGGTCTGAAGTGGGTCTCTTGTAGACAGCATATATATGGGTCTTGTTTTTGTATCCATTCAGCCAGTCTATGTCTTTTGGTTGGGGCATTTAATCCATTCACGTTTAAGGTAATTATCGATATGTATGTTCCTATGACCATTTTCTTAATTGTTTTGGGTTTGTTTTTGTAGGTCCTTTTCTTCTCTTGTGTTTCCCACTTAGAGAAGTTCCTTTAGCATTTGTTGTAGAGCTGGTTTGGTGGTGCTGAATTCTCTTAGCTTTTGCTTGTCTGTAAAGCTTTTGATTTCTCCATCAAATCTAAATGAGATCCTTGCTGGGTAGAGTAATCTTGGTTGTAGGTTCTTCCCTTTCATCACTTTAAGTATTTCATGCCACTCCCTTCTGGCTTGCAGAGTTTCTGCTGAGAAATCAGCTGTTAACCTTATGGGGGTTCCCTTGTATGTTATTTGTCGTTTTTCCCTTGCTGCTTTCAATAATTTTTCTTTGTCTTTAATTTTTGCCACTTTGATTACTATGTGTCTCGGCGTGTTTCTCCCTGGGTTTATTCTGTATGGGACTCTCTGCGCTTCCTGGACTTGGGTGGCTATTTCCTTTCCCATGTTAGGGAAGTTTTCGATTATAATCTCTTCAAATATTTTCTCTGGTCCTTTCTCTCTCTCTTCTCCTTCTGGGACCCCTATAATGCGAATGTTGTTGCGTTTAATGTTGTCCCAGAGGTCTCTTAGGCTGTCTTCATTTCTTTTTATTCTTTTTTCTTTAGTCTGTTCCGCAGCAGTGAATTCCACCATTCTGTCTTCCAGGTCACTTATCCGTTCTTCTGCCTCAGTTATTCTGCTATTGATTCCTTCTAGTGTAGTTTTCATTTCAGTTATTGTATTGGTCATCTCTGTTTGTTTGTTCTTTAATTCTTCTAGGTCTTTGTTAATCATTTCTTGCATCTTCTCAATCTTTGCCTCCATTCTTATTCCGAGGTCCTGGATCATCTTCACTATCATTATTCTGAATTCTTTTTCTGGAAGGTTGCCTATCTCCACTTCATTTAGTTGTTTTTCTGGGGTTTTTTCTTGTTCCTTCATCTGGTACATAGCCCTCTGCCTTTTCATCTTCTCTGTCTTTCTGTAACTGTGGTTTTTGGTCCACAGGCTGCAGGATTGTAGTTTTTCTTGCTTCTGTTGTCTGCCCTCTGGTGGTTGAGGCTATCTAAGAGGCTTGATGGGAGGCTCTGGTGGTGGGTAGAGCTGACTGTTGCTGTGGCGGTCAGAGCTCAGTAAAACCTTAATCCACTTGACTGTTGATGGGTGGGGCTGGGTTCCCTCCCT
The DNA here is from genome assembly GCF_949987535.1 of Balaenoptera acutorostrata. Taxonomy (NCBI): domain Eukaryota; kingdom Metazoa; phylum Chordata; class Mammalia; order Artiodactyla; family Balaenopteridae; genus Balaenoptera; species Balaenoptera acutorostrata. The sequence goes on from NC_080078.1 coordinate 27,343,205, forward strand.
GTTGCTGTGGCGATCAGAGCCCAGTAAAACCTTAATCCACTTGACTGTTGATGGGTGGGGCTGGGTTCCCTCCCTGTTGGTTGTTTTGCCTGAGGCAACCCAACACTGGAGCCTACCCGTGCTCTTTGGTGGGGTTAATGGCAGACTCTGGGAGGGCTCACGCCAAGGAGAACTTCCCAGGACCTCTGCTGCCAGTGTCCTTATCCCCACGGTGAAACAGAGCCACCACTCGCCTCTGCAGGAGACCCCCCAACACCAGCAGGTACGTCTGGTTCAGTCTCCCCCAGGGTCACTGCTCCTTCCCCTGGGTCCCGATGCACACATTACTTTGTGTGTGCCCTCCAAGAGTGGGGTCTCTGTTTCCCCCAGTCCTGTCACAGTCCTGCAATCAATTCCCACTAGACTTCAAAGTCTGATTCTCTAGGAATTCCTCCTCCCTTTGCCGGACCCCCAGGTTGGGAAGCCTGAGGTGGGGCTCAGAACCTTCACTCCAGTGGGTGGACTTCTGTGGTATAAGTGTTTGCCAGTCTGTGAGTCACCCACCCAGCAGTTATGGGATTTGATTTTACTCTGATTGCGCCCCTCCTACCGTCTCACTGTGGCTTCTCCTCTGTCCTTGGACGTGGGGTGTCCTCCTTGGTGAAGTCCAGGGTCTTCCTGTCAATGATTGTCCAGCAGCCAGTTGTGATTCTGGTGCTCTCGCAAGAGGGAGTGAGAGCACGTCCTTCTACTCCGCCATCTTGGTTAATCTCCCCATCTGCTTCTTTGCTAGTGCTCTGGACCGGGACTTAAGTGCGCTGTCTGCATCTCCATCTGATGAAATTATAGCTGTTCTTTAAGACTCATCTTGAATTCTATCTTCTCTCTGAGGCCATCCCTGCTCCCTACCATTGGATATGACATCTTCCTCTGGCCCCTGGAGCACCCTCTCTTGTGGCATTTTTATTATTCTACTTGCTCATGTTCTTTGTTTGACTTCTCTTTACTGCACGACTGAATGTCCTTGATGGCACGGACTGTTACAGCACTGAACCCAGAGAGAGCCCTCTGCCTTATGCAATAAACGCCTTATGCCAAAAACAAACCTGCCTGGTCACGCTTCCCTTGGTCTACTGAGCTTTCTTCTTCCCTAAGCTTCTGCCGGGTGTCACTTTTCCCAGAAACAAAGTTGCACAGGGAAGCAAATCTCTTACTCAGTGAAAGGCATTCTCTCATTGACACCAAAATTCTGGAGCTTATCATTACAGGAAAAGTGTCCCCAAATATCATCTCAAATATACTGTGTCATCATTTCATCAGACCCAGTTTATTTACTATTTTCATGAACCCCAGGAAATTCCCTTGTTTGAAATCACAAGTTGATTTTGTTTACCTGTCTCCCAGGCCCTCAGGGAGCACTGTTCTTTCCGTGTAGAAATACCTGCTTCATGCAAATGGATCCTTGGGAATATCTGAAACTTCTCTTTTTTCTCATTCATGAATCAAGTCTCTTTAACACTGATAATATGACAAAGAAAAGGAATTCAGATTAAAGATTCCATTGAGCTTTTGTAAACAGAATGAGAAAGACAGGGCCACTGAACCAGCATCTTAAAATGTGTCTATAGTTCTTAAATATTTAATCAATTTATAGTTTTTAATATTAATGTCTTAGTTCCAAAGTACTTAAATATATATATGTATATATATGTAATAAAATCCACCTTCTAGTTTACAAGGTTTCATTTTAGGATCAATGAGGCTGGAAATATGGATTCATCATTACATGGGAGCTCATGTTGGCAACACCATTTGCAAAGCACAATTTTCAAAAGGTTAAAAACATGACTCTCATACAAATAGAAAAATTACAGAAGTCAAAGATTTTTTTCAGTTCAATTAATGAGGAAACCAGTAAGATGTCAAGACTGATTCAAGAGAAAATTCAAGGACCTGGAGATTTGTAGTTGGTCAAAGGAATGCTGAATAAATTTGCTAACAAATGCAAAACTGGTTAATGTCCCACTAGGCAATGTTCTTTGTGGTGTTACTGTACAAGCATCATTTGTAATGCTATCAGTTTTCTGCAGATTAACCCCTATTCTTATAAGCTTGCAAAACAGCCTTCCTTATCAGTCAGCAAAAGGTTCCCAGCCCTAGAAAATCAGATAATCCCTGGGCAGCAGAGGCCACTAGGCAACATCCAGGTCTACAGAGAACGGGCACTCAGTACTCTCTTGGACCTCTTTCCAAGTTCTGCATTACCTGCTCTTGACGCTTCTCTGACAGGCATGGAAACAAACCAATCTGCTTTTTCTGTATGTGTCATTAGATTCATGAAAGGGGACACAAAGCACAGTCTCCCACTCTCCACCGGCCCTCCTTTGCCCCCAGTTTTTCATCATGGGCTGTGGAGTCAAACTGCTTGAGTTCCAATCATGGTTCCACCATTTACTACTGGGTGACCTTGGAAAAATTACTTAACCTCTCTGTGCCTCAGTTTCATCATTGTAAGAGAGGATTTTAAGTAATAGTACCTTTATGGCTTTACCATGAGGATTAAATGAGATAAAGCACAAATGCTAATAAATGTGAGTTATATTACTACTGAGTAAGGGTTCATCATTCTACCAGAGTATTCGGACATTAAAACATTTTGAGAAATAAACTGTCTGACACCTTATGTTAAAGAGGGTTTTGGTTCTACATTTCAAAGCAGAAGCAAAATACTTAAATCATCGAAATGAGTCAATTAGTAAACTAACGATTAACTTGTTTAAGAGGCTACAATAAATTCGCAATGTGTTAAAAGAGTAATTTACTTCTTTTAACTTTAAAAGGAACGTTTGATGTATGAGTCAGGGGTGGCAGGAAATTAATCTTTGTTAAGGTGTCCCAGGCATTATACTTACCCCATATTCATTACATTGTCAACAAATGAGTATTTTCAGAAGGAGAATTGTTTTCCCCCCTCCTTAAGGACACATGCTACAAAATGAAAAACAGTAAAGGAAAATAACCAAAAGAAAAATACTCTGATGCCTTAGAAACTGGGTTTACCAAGCAAGTCAAATGCCAAAGCAGTGGTTCAAAGCACCTTTCAGCTTTAATCGTTTACTCTGCATTAAAAAAAAACCAATTAAATATTCTCTGAATTTTAAATTATATTTACCAACACACTGGTAACTATAATGCACTGGGAATATATTCCCTTTCACTATACATGGTTATTTTTATTTTGCCCACAGAATGCTGAGGAGAATACCGAATAAATACACGTTATTAAAACACACACAAACAACTCTGTTACAAATTGATGTAAATGGTTAGGTCTCCTTCCCATACAAATTTTGGCTTATATACCCTTACATCAAAAAAACAACAGTGGTGTAGGCCACCAAATACCCATGGATAAAGATGGTAACTTAAGCACTGAAGTCCAGAATCAGACAGGAAATAGCTATAAACCAAAATAGAAAGCAAAATAATGTAGAAAAGTGACAACTCATGTCAAAGCCTGGGTAAATTTTAATATGCCCAAGCCTGAGAAAAGAATTTTCCTAAAATGTTGGTTCTTAAGGGGACATTTGTAGGTTAAACTGAACACAAAAGAAAAGGGAATTTCCCTAAAGAAGTTTTCTGAGCCAAAAGAAAATCAAATTATGCTTGAAAAACTAAAGCAAAGACTAATAATTCCTGTCTTTCTCTCCTCACCCACTTCTCCAGATTTGCTTCAGTGTAGGTTTTCCTGCTGGAGGCCATTTATTAACTCTATATTCTGTTATCTCAACACAACTGAATCTAGACTTAACCCTCTGTGTCTCAGTGGGTTGATAAATGAGACAATTATTTTCAGTCCCTCATGAGCTGGGAAACTGCATTCTGGACGTGCCCAAACATACGTAGACATATAGACATACTAAGCCTCAGATTAAAGAAACAGTAACTTACTGCCAAAAGGATATTATTTATGGCCACTATTAAAAATGATTTCGTCTTATATAACTTTAAGAAAGTATCAAGAGAGACACTGTGAGTTAAACAAAACTGAAAACGACTTCTCACAATATTTCATATGCTCAAAGTTTTATGCAAAAAACTTGTAAACTAGAATAATGTTGGTCCCAAGTTTTTAAAAAGGGTTTTAAAAAAGATTTTTAAAAAGCTCAGCATGAGTTCATAAGTAAACTGGATGTTCGTGATTTTGAAAGAAAAAGGCAAAGTTAATAAAATGATGCTAGAAAATAAAGTGATACAGTTTTTTGCAACTGCATGCATTTCTAGTTCTTTGCCAAAGATTCTTAGATTGTAAAAATTGTAAAAGAATCTGGCAAAAGTAAATACATGATGGTTGTATTGAAGGCTTTCCACAACTGGAGACACTAAAATATATTTATTTAGTTGGGAGAGGAAGTGGCAGTGAGAGCCTTTCAACTATAATGACCATTTTAGAGTTCATTAGACACTATCGTTCATAATTCAAACACACATGAGCTGGTGCACTGTCTTAAGATGTCTAGTAGGTACAACAGCAAATAACAGAATTTGGGAGCCAGAAGACACTGGCTCTCTAAATACAACTAAGACTGTTTTCTATGTTGTAGCAGATAACAAGGACTATTTAAAATGGTAGCTTTTAGAGCTTATTTTTGAAAACTTAACTTGGAGTGAAACCCTTATCAAAGAATGTGCTCTGTTTGGATTTTCCTTTTAAGTAATGAAAGAACAATAAAAGGCAGGTGGAATTATACCAGGAGAAAAAAACAGAAATTACACTTCTCAAGCAGAAGTGCTAGGATAGAGTGAAGCAAAATTATAATAACCATTACTATTTGAGGTGGTATCTATTTTAATGTACTTTCAACTATGACTGAATGCTTAAAGAAAGAAATGCATACAAAAGTGAAAGTTAACATATGTGCCTGACATTTTTGTTTTCCTATTCTCAAGGGTATATTTTTAACCCTGGGACAAAATTAGTAGCCCAAATCTTTATTCTGCCTTAAACTAATTTTTGTTCCTTGTCTTCTTCTCTCCTCTCCAAATCACTCTACAGAGTTAGATGATAAGAAATATGGTTCCTGGACACCCCTTAATTCATTCTTGTGGTATCCTTGTATAGAGTTCAAAATCCATACACTTCAACATATGTCGACATACCAAGAAATCAAGATGAAGGGTTCGGTTTGGAGATGACAGTTGAAAGACTTCTGTTAAAGTTGAAGACCACTTTGCGTTACATGGTCCACTGTCGACTCTGAGTTCCAACAGTGTAACAAATAAAAACACGGCCGACAAAACGTGACCCTATGTGATGTGGCCAGCGGAACTGATGTCTACAGCAGCTCTTGAGGTAGAAAACTTACTACTCATCACTAAACATGTGAATCATACCTAAGTTCATAATGTTTCAATATAAAAGTTTAAAAACTGCACAAAGATGCTGTGAATGTCCTGTACGTATACTTCAGTAAGGACCAGAAGGAGGTTTGGAATGAGACTGTTTTCTTTATGGATTTTAAAATATATAAATATTTCTTTAGGATTTTTATATATTCTATGCATTGACCTTCCATCTCCTTACAACCCTTCTGACTCAAGGAAGGAAAATCAAATCTTAAACGCTGTGGGTCCCTCCTTTGCTTGCGTGGCAGTCCCCACACAGAGGCGCAGGAGGCTGCTCTGGTACAGGGATGTGGTGGGCGGAGACCCGGGAGAGGAACCGAGCTGGGGGTCCCAGGACAGGAGAGGAGAGGCTGGGAAGGAGGAAGTCTAAGAGACTCTGCTGGGACTTAGGAGGATAAATAGCTATAAAAACTGAGCATTTTCAGGGCTCCTTCACCCACGTCATCCAATTCTGTAAATAGGTAATTCATTTTATGTTTTGAACAATCCAGTTATAGTACGTGCTACACATCTCCAGGTGATCAGAAGACCGGTCGGCCGGGCTTAGGGTGGCTGCCTTTCTTCAATTAGCAATCGGAAGTCCCCACGAATGTATCCCAGAGGCAGACACGTGGAAGGAGCACGCAGCTGAGGAAAACCTGGAGGGGAGAACAGGTCGGGAATGGCAGAGATGTTCCCTTCTCAGTGTCCTGGGAGCCCCTCTGTAGACAGAGTGTAAGAGCACGATGTGCGTTTTCAGTCTGTGGAGGAAACCTAAGTTTTTGCGTGTTTCAGAAATGGCCTTCTATAAACACCTGCAGACACTTTCCCTGATCCTGACAACACCTCATGTAAAAATGGAACGTACTAGACCTGGCATGGATGGTGCAGGGAAGGAGGAGAGCAGGCGTGGGAAGTAAAAATGATTCCTGAACGCAAAGTTCAGAGCCCAGCCTTGGCCTCTGGCCCCCTGACCCAGGAAACAGCCTAATCATTCAAAGACTGGCAGAGAATGAGCTACTGGGCTAATAATTAATAAAGACCTGTGAGGGCAGGCAAGGAGCAGCTGAGAAGCACAGTCACGGAATAAGAAAACAGGCACCACCGTTCATTTTTCCATTTTCCTTTTGGAGATGACCTCTGCGTAGGAGGTGTGAATGAAGTCATAGAGCTGCCTGGCATTTGCCACGTTCCCCAGCAGGAGCACCAGCTTGTCGAGGGACAGGCTTGCTAATTCAGCGATGTTCTTAATGTTGGTCATCAGGGAGCGACAGTTTTTGGCATTTACCCCTGGCATTTTTAACAAGAAGTCCTGGGGACCGGGATTATACTTCTCTGCCTCGGGGAGGGTCTCGGAATCGGCTGTCACGGCCATGGCCGTCGCAGCGTCCGGCTGTGGCTTGTTCTGCTTCAGCGCCTCAAACAGCTCCGCGGTGGCGTGCGGGGAGGGGCACCAGAGGACGCGGAGCCTGGGGAAGTGCAGCGTGAGGAGCGTGAGCTTGGAGCTGATGTCGCCGCCGGAGATCTCCTGATGGAAGGCGCCTCGGGACACGAGAGAGAAGGGCTTAGTGGGGTCGAACTCGATCAGAAGCACCGGCCGCTTGTAGTAGCGGGACATGGAGACGCACTGGCTGTAGAGGCGGCCGTTGTTCAAAGAGCCAATCAAATCACTGATGCTCTTGCGCTCCACGCACATTTCTGGAGTCAGCACGTAGTCTCCGACCTCTAAGGTCACTGGCTCAATGTCAATGCCCCGACGGTGGATCAGAGATGGGAGTTCGCTTCGAAACTCGCGCATGTCCACAACGATACTTTGCTGGGTACCATTCTGTTCCTGGCCGCCTATGAAGAAAAAGAAGCACTTTAATGTCACTGAGGAATAACTCTCAAAGATGGAAGAGCACAAAGTTAAAAATCTATGTTTCTGCTGTTAATCTCCGATGCCTGGTTACACAGTATGACATGTTATTCCACACTTTTCCATATTATAGAAAGGTTTATTTAGAGTTTAAGGCAATTTCCCTTAAACTAAATAGAGCTAGTAGGAAATTGGGGTCTCTTGGTACTTCCTTACTTAGGATTCACAAATACTAGCATTTGCCATCATCTTCCCTCTGTGGTTCCTCTATGGCAGCGGTCCCCAACCTTCCTGGCACCAGGAACTGGTTTCGTGGAAGACAGTCTTTCCACGGACGGGGGTGGGGTGTGTGGGTGTGCGGGGGGATGGCTCAGGCGGTGATGCGAGCCACGGGGAGCCACGGGGGGCGGCAGATGAAGCTCCACTCACCTGCTGCTCACCTCCTGCTGGACGGCCCGGTTCCTAACAGGCTGCAGACCAGTATCGGTCCGTGGCCCAGGGGTTGGGGACCCCTGCTTTATGGCCCCTCACTGTTGCACTGACCACATTTTACTGATCATCGTCGTCCCAATTCCTAGGACATAGTAGATGCTTAGAAATGTTCTCTGAATAAACTGCCTTGTGGACTGCTGTGAAAAAATTTGGAGCTTTTAGTGCTTGTATCAATGAGTCCAGAGATGGGAAAATGGGAGAAGCTGGGAAAAACAAGAGCACAGAGCTTCTCCCACTAACGTGCATATGAATCACCTGGGATGGAGTTAAAGTACCTACTGTTTCTGTAGGTCTGGAATAGGGTCAAAGACCCTGCATTTCTAACAGGCTCCCAGGTGATGCCAACGCTGCTGGTTGAAGGACTCAGAAGTGCTGTTGTAGGCAGAATAGTGGCCCCCTGATGATGTCCATGTCCTAATCCCTGAAACCTGTCAATATGTTACTTTACACGGCAAAGGTGACTTTGGAAATGTGATTAAATTAAGGATCTCAAGATTGGGAGATTATTCTGGATTATCCAGGTAGGTCCAAGGGTCCTTATAATGAAAGAGGGAAGCAGGAAGCTCAGAGTTGGAGCTGCTGACCTTGAAGCGGGAGGAAGGAGCCATGGGCCAAGGGATGCAGGTGGCCTGGATAACCTGGAAGAGGAAGGGATTCTCCCCTGCAGCCTCTAGGGGGATCGCAGCCCTGCACACACCTTCATTTGAGCTCAGTGAAACCCATTTGGACTTTGGATTGTAAAATAATAATTGTTAGATAATAAATGTGTGTTGTTTCCAGACACTAAGTTTGTGGCAATTTGTTACAGCAGCAAAGGAAAGCTAACACAAGCGCTTAGAGGACTGAACTCGAAAGGGCAGATTTCTGTGAACAGCTTTCTGTGTGGTACCTACTTGCTCCAAACTACCTTATTCATATTGCTTGACATTCTGTTGTTCTGCAGGACATGTCCCCAACCTATTTGAGTTAATAAGAATCTTCTTCAAAAGATACCCTGAGGCAGTGTTTCCCAAAGTATGGTCCAAGGACCACGTCCATCAGACACTGACCCCATTTCAGATCTATCGATTTGGAATTTCTATGGACTGGGGTCCATGAATCCACAGTTTTAACAAGCATCAGAGGTTATTCTTAAGTACGCTAAATTCTGAGACCCACTGCTTTAACTGCACTGGACCCCACCAAAGGAGAAAAGGGCTCAACTGTATTGTTTTTCCCACACCTCTTGGCTGAAAGCAGCTGCTGACATGCGGAAACGGGGCCTGGGGCGTGGGACATGGCTAACCCTGGACCATGGTGCATGTGGCATCCAGCAGGTCTTGGTGGAAGCCACTGCTGGGAGGCTGCATGGCAGTGAGAGTACCACACACCTGGGATCTGGAAAAGCGCCAAGAAGCAACCAACAAACACAGACAGGGAAGTGGGAACGCACCCCAAACAATCCTGACTCTTTATCTATGGGCAAACTGGCCTCTTCAGGTAAAGGTAAGAACCTAATCACCATTTACAAAAGTTTCTTGGCAAAAGTACACTCTGAATCTCAACCAGTGCGCGAGCATAACTGATTTCCAATGCTGATGCATAGATCACAACCCCACTTATCTTACAGGTGAGGAGCCCAAGATCCAGGAAGGACACGTGGCTAGTAAACGGCCAGCTGAGACCAGGGTATGGGAGCAGACACGCACGTTTAAGAGCTTACTGAGAAAAACCAAGCTTCTGCAGAGAAACTCTGGAACCTCACAGCCTCCTGCACAGGCAGCAGGAGTGTTGGGCAAAGGGCAGGACTCACCGGCTTTGCGTGTGTCGGTGGGAGCACCTGCAGATACACAGCCTCTTACGAGGTCGAGGTTCGTTTCGTCTCTTCCTTCTCTTTCTTCAGGGACAACCATGCTAGCCTTTTCCCTGGGGGTGGGAGAAAAACATCTTCAACATTTTTGAGCTAATTTTAAAATTCCAGATTTTAATCTTTTGTTAATTATAATACACAAAATGATCCACATAACTGTAGTGGTAAAAGAGAATACAGGAAACATTAGAAGTAAATATGCACAGTCAAGTGATGTGTAAAGGAAGCAGAAAGAGTTTCTTGGTTGGGTACTCCTGCTCATCTTCCAGAGTTAAAAAATACTGTTATTTATTTTCTATTCTGTATGTCCTCTAAACACTTTGCGGCATGAAAGAAGCATGTGAAAAATGCCACAGAGAGATTATTGAGACTTTTTATAAAAATGTGCTAAATGTGTTACTGAACATTGAAAAGGATTCAGATAATTTATATCTCAATATTTTCAGACTAATCATAAATAGGATCGTTAAAAATCAATGATTAGGGACTTCCCTGGTGGTGCAATGGTTAAAAATCTGCCTGCCAATGCAGAGGACACGGGTTTGAGCCCTGGTGCAGGAAGATCCCACATGCCGCAGAGCAACTAAGCCTGTGCATCACAACTACTGAGCCTGCGCTCTAGAGCCTGTGAGCCACAACTACTGAGCCCATGTGCCACAACTACTGAAGCCCATGCGCCTAGAGCCCGTGCTCCACAAGAGAAGCCACCTCAATGAGAAGCCCGCGCACCGCAACAAAGAGTAGCTCCCGCTCACCACAACTAGAGAAAGCCCATGCACAGCAACGAAGACCCAATGCAGCCAAAAAAAAAATTAAATAAATAATAATAAAAAATCAATGATTAAAAGAAATGAAAACAATACATGGTTAAGCTTTGATTTAAAAAACTCCAGGTGGGAGGCCCCATTAAACACCCTCGGTTTTAAAGGAAAATCAAGATTAATATTAGAAAGCAAATTTCCAACAAAAGATTTAAACAAAAAAATCAGCATCTCAGGTTATGCAGTAGAGCAGCATCAATTCACTCACTTGTGCGTTTACTTAAAACATTTACAGAGGGCTCCCACATGTTGTGCGAGGTATTTTGGATACAAATATGGTTACCCGATAATTCCTGTCTTCAAGGAAGCTCAGTATCTTAAACCCAGTAGATTGACAAGCCTGTACAATCCTAACTCAGATTTGTAATCAGGAACCAGAATCATGGCAAGATCCTCAATAACCACAGGAAGAGTAGGCCAGGTTTGCCATAGTCTTATTTTTCAAAACCAGTAAAGGATGTTATAATCAGTTCAGGAAAGAGCAAGCACTGTGTGTTCCTCTGTGCCAGGCTGACAGAAAAGATGTATAAGGCTGGGTCTCTGCCCTCGCTGGGCTTGCAACTGAGTTTCACGGCAACGTGAAAACCGTGGAACTGACTGACTGCAATAAAAGAGGCCGGGGAAGGTGAAACAAGAGGAATCTTCATCAGCAACTAATGATTTCAACAAGGACTCAAACAAAAAGGATTTTCCAATGAAAGGAAATAAAATCAGATGGAGCAATTCCCCAACCACTCTGGATACATGATGTTTTAGGGCAGGGTACCATGGAGAGATTCCACCAGAGAACAGAAACTCCAAGTTTAAATTCTTTACTATTTGAAACAATATACAAATGCAAAGTTATTACCAGTATAACATTTTATGAATAGATCGCAAGGAGGCAGGCAATAGTTCCAGTTCCGTGCTCCCTCGTCATTCTCAGTACTGGTGTCAAGTGTTGCTGATGAAGGATTCTTTGCAGTGACAATGGCTCTGGCAGCCATTCATTACGGCCCCGTTAAACCTATTAGACTCCAGCTGGGGGCAAGGGGCAAACCGTTCAAAAAACTTACTGCTCTTAAATTTCTTTTTCTTTTATATTTGGGATCAACATGGGGGATTTTTTTTTCTTCTTTATCTCCACTTACCTTACTCGCTAAGCTATCACATGTGAGGGCATCCTCATTTCCTGATTAATTTGTAATTGTGGCTGTAGAGCACAGTGAGTTAGAATGCAGACTCTGGACCCATGTTTCGTGAATCTGAAACCACTTATCAGCTGTGTGACTTTAGGCAGGTTGTTTAATGGCTCTGTCCCTCAATTTTGTCTGTAAAATGGGGATGATACTAAAATCTAACCTCAAAGAGACTGTTACAAGGATCACATAATATACGTAAGGCACTCAGAAGAGTGCCTGGCACACAGGAAGCACTATACAAATGTCAGCTGTTATTATAACCATACTTTTCTTACAATGTAGCAACCTCATCCCCTAATTATCCACGATATGCTAAAAAACAGATTTTCTTTCAAATGATTCCACAACTGTTTCAGTTAATACTGTTAAAAAACAGCTAGTTTACTATGAAATGTTATAACTGCAAATTGAATCTGAGAAAAAAATATACTCCTGAAATGAAACCAGGGTTGTGAAGAAAATAGTAAGTCTTCCTAATCAGTAACTCAAATTAGTTTAACAGAAATTTGCCAGACTTACATTCAGTCTCTTGCTTTCAACATTTGCATAATTTTTCAAGTTACTCTATGTGATAGACACAAAATAATAACTAAACAATTCAGGTCCCTATTTCCACTTAAAGTACTGTGGTTTCTTAATTTTGCCTTAACATCTTCAGTGATATTTGAAGAGCTTGTACAACGTGACAACACAGGGAGGAGACACTGGACTAAAGTCTCTTCAAATGGGCGTTTATTCAAGCCCTCACGCTAACCCATTTTGTGATCATATTTTCTAACTGTAAAATTTCAAATAAGCTAATAACCCTTTTCTTTGAAAAGTGGTGACCTCTCCAAAACTATGTATACTCAGAATGTTATTACGAATTTTTGGACGCAGGGAGCATTTTATTAGCAATACTTACAAGTGTAACCTTCTTTCTCTTTACTTGACATCTGTAACCTACTGATCTCCGGTCCAGTCACACAGTCCTTTCATTGCCAGTTCGCCTGATTCATTCCTCTCTGGTTATTTTAAATAGTAGCATTGCTTTTGTTCTTACAACATCACTCATGGAGGTCCTGGCAAAAGCACATTCCCTCGGTCTCACATTAAATTTTTCTCTAAGTCCAGGCTTAGTGCAAATGCTCTTTCAGCCATGCACCTCACATATATTTTGCTTTTCAAAACAAACACTTCTCAAATTCCCCAAGTTTTCTGGGAAAGTAAATATCTTAAGATTCTGAACGGCATAACTATCTGTGTAATATGGGAAGATCTAACATAATAAGTAGACAATCACCACTGAGAGTTTATAAAATTATGCCAGACCATAGATAAAATGACATCAAAACCTGGTATGGAAATTACTGTAGAGACTGAAACATAGGAGAAAGTCTGTACCCCCGGTTCTGCTGAGTGAAGTTTCCAGTATGTGTCAGGCTTACCCAAGCCTTGACACTGAGCCCTTCGAGTGTAAAATCACTTGTATAAGCTGGGAATGGCATGTGGTCCCCGATACCTGGCTACAATCCACTCTTTTTCTAGGCCAGGTTCTGATGCACTGGAGAAGAAGCAGTCACGGGAAGGAGGCCTGGAGCATAAAACTCACCTACTCAGAGCCTACCAGGCCCCCCTTGGCTACAACACTGTGCAGGAAAGGGTTAAGGGAGCAGGCCTGGGCTGCTCAACCCCTGCACATTCCCAGGAAAGGCCTGTCTCCTCAGCTTGTCTTCCCAGAAGCCCTTGGCCAGCTTCTGGGAGTTGAGGTCTGAGCTCTTGGAATACAACGCCTGATAAGAGGGTTTTTATATGCCTGGGACCACACGGCACCAGTGTGATCAGATGGTTTACGCCAACAGTGTGATTTCTAGTGAATACCTGTTTTTGCTCCAGGGAGCTGGAGTCTGTCACTTGAGTACTATGTCTATATGACTGACTCCCAATAAAAACGCTGGACCCCAAGTCTTGGGTAAGCTTTCCCGTGGACGACACTGAGCGTGTGCTGTCACACGCTGGCACTGGGAGAATTAAGCACGTTCCTGCGACTTCACGGGCAGAGGACACTCAGCAGCTTATGCTGGATTTTCCTGGACTTGGCCCCGTGTGTTCTTTCCCTTTGCTGATTTTACTCTGTGTCCTTTTCCCTGTAATAAATCATAACTGTGAGAATACCAGTTTTTCTGACTCCTGTGGGTCCTTCTGGTGAATCACTGAGCCTGAGGGTGGTCTTGGGGACCCTCAACATGAACACCAACAACCTAATCTGAATATTTTAGCTCCATGGGCTCATTTGTGATTTAGAGACAGTTACTTTAATCAGAGAAGCCTTAGGCAAAGGATATTTTAAAAAGAGTGAAGGAGCAATTAGGAGGTACTGGCCCACATCCAGCAGCACCAATTCTTTGATGCCATTTCCTCGATATCTCTTAAATCTGTCCCCTTCCCTCCATCAACTTAATCCTGGCTGCCACCGGTTCTTATCAGACAATTGCAACAGCTTTCCTGACTCCTTCCCTGCTCCATCCATTCCTCAGTTTGATGCCAGAGAGAGCCTTTAAAAAATACTCTATGTCACTTTCCTAATTAGAACTCTTCAGTGCCGTCTTACTGGCTACAGAGTCAAGTTCTAAATCCTTAACAGGCCTTGCGCACCTCTGAGCTTTCACACACCCCCTCGTTCAACAGAAACCCCGGCCCACCTCGTCCACTTAGCAACCAGCACACATGCTCCACGGGTCAGCTTAAAGGTCACTCCTTCAGTGACGCCGTCCCTGACATCCCACACTGGGTCAGATCTCTTTGACAGACTCTCGTAGGATACCCTTTTCTTTTACCTTTGCAGCCCGCCGCCCTCTGCCCTTGTCTATTTATGATATTATTCATAATCATTCAATGTTTGTCTTTTCCACTAGGGGATAAGCTCTAGGAGGCTGGACAGAGCCTTTTTCTGCACCACTGTGACTCCAGCACTTTAACATTAGCACAGGGGTTGGCTCATAATAGATGCTCAAGAAGTATCTGTTGACTGTTTGAGTCTTGGGAGATGAAGGTCTAGGAGACACAGAGAGGCGCTAAAGGCTCTAGACAAGAAGAGGTAGTCTGCATAATACCTGGTTTGTTATAACACTTTCTGGAATACTTTTTCAAAAAGCATATGTACACACATATAAACTATCTCACAGAGCACATTAATAGAAAATACATATCTATGAAATGCAAACAGATTCGCAGACATAGAGAACAGACTTCACAAAGGGGAGGGGGCTAGGGGAGGGAAGTTTGGGGAATTTGGGATTAGCAGATGCAAACTAGTATATATATAGGATGGATAAACAACAAAGTCCTACTGTATAGCACAGGGAACTATATTCAATATCCTGTGATAAACCATAATGGAAAAGAATATGAAAAACAATGTACATATATGTATAACTGAATCACTTTGTGTACAGCAGAAATTAACACATTGTAAATCAACTATGCTTCAATCAAAATTGAAAATAAAAATATACATATTTTCATAAGCTGAAAGGACTGACCAATAATTATAGGACCAATAGCTGCAAGAATCCATGGCTAAGGCATGCCACAATCACAGAGGATAGGAAGGGAAGGGAACTGCCCACGAACCGTGCTGAGTTTCTTCAAAGGGACTCAATGACACTGATTCAATAAGCACTCCTGTTTCTGGGAACGCATGCCCTGGATGAACTGGGGTATCTGCATATTTTTTTTTTTTTTAATTATTATTTATTTATTATTTATTTTTGGCTGTGTTGGGTCTTCGTTTCTGTGCGAGGGCTTTCTCTAGTTGCGGCAAGCGGGGGCCACTCTTCATCGCGGTGCGCGGGCCTCCCACCGTCACGGCCTCTCCCGTTGCGGAGCACAAGCTCCAGACGCGCAGGCTCAGTAATTGTGGCTCACGGGCCTAGCTGCTCCGCGGCATGCGGGATCCTCCCAGACCAGGGCTCGAACCCGTGTCCCCCGCATTGGCAGGCAGACTCTCAACCACTGCGCCACCAGGGAAGCCCGGGTATCTGCATATTTTAAGCGTATACTGAGAGCCCACAGCCAGTGTTGAAGGATGGCTGTCCATTCTGAAATTCTGTCTAGGTCCTGGCTGGCTAACTGCCACTAAAAATGATTTCTGCCCTCTCGCTGTCACTGATATGTTGCCAATGTCTGAGGCTTGAAAGACTGGTCTGGCCCAGTCACTGCCAGGCCAGGCCATGGTCTCCTCCGGTCTAGCCTTTTCTCTGGCTCAGATCAAGGATGCCCTGTCCAGCCCCTGCCCTGGCTTCTGGGGCTCCTTAGAGAGCATCTGATCCATCTTCTCTCACCAAGCTGCCATTTCCTTGATGACATCCCTTGGGGGAGGCTATTCGATTTCTCAAATGCTTGCAGGAGTAAGAGGTAGCCATGTAGTTTGTGAATATCTCAATTAGAAACATTTTCCTTACCTTAAACCAAAAGCTTTTTCTATTTGGATTTGGAACATTAAAGGCTACTCATTCTCAAAAAACACACATCTGTTCAGACCAATGTCACACCTTTAAAAAAATATTTTCCCAGAGTGATTCTATTGATCTGAACTGACCAGGTCATAAAAATATTTCCCAGTAAACAGTAAAGCAGTCACCCACCCATGGACAATGGAAATTTTACAAGGGAAAAAAAAAAATCATGATTCCAAGGGAAGGGAGAAATCTTGTACATGGGGGAGGGGGAGAGAGTGTTTCAGTTCTATTGCTGGTGTTTTATGTTATATTTCTTTATAAACATAAAAGCAGTTTTCTTCACATTTCTAATATTCTATTAAACCCCTGAAAAGCAATTGGAGATGGTGGAGAAGCAGGGGAAGAGAAAAGGAAATGTGTGTTGATGTATATAAACCCTGGAGTGAATCAGACTATAGGTGTATCTTGATGTGACCCTCCCCAGCAGCTTCCTCTCTCCATCTTTCCTGAGGGCTAGTAGATATTCCCCCACTCAGAGAAGCCTCTGGATCTTCAAAGGCCTTTGATTCCTTCATACTGATCTTCTACGTATTTACCTTATGAGTTTTTCAAAAGCTTCCTTTTCTTTCCGCAAAGCAGTGAGATAGCGTTGTTCCTCGGTTGAACCTCCGTATATAAGAAAGTAAACCCTGCAAGTTAACACAGAACTCTTTTAGGCTGCAAACACATAATTTTTAATCCCTGGAAGGAAGAGCATGGCATTTGAAATCAGCAACCTAGAGTGTTCAAATAATAAATATTTGACTGAGAAGAAAAGGTTCCATTAATCACACACTTACTAAAATTAAGCAGCCTAAACCCCACCTGTTAAAGGTCTCATTACCACATGGGTTATTTTTTTCTTCTTCTTTCATCAAAAGGAGGAACAGAGTTTAGGTAAACACTGACATATAACAAAGAGGGATAGAATAATTCTTTCCTCATAACTATAAACAAATCAGAAAACACAATCTTAGCGGCTTCTCTTTTTTCAATTTTCTTTGCATCTCTGCCAAACAATCGTTTAAAAAGTTGGATGGTGGTTATAAAGGCCAGCTTATGAAAGTTCATGTTAGTGAAAAATAAACAAATGAAATCTATATGACCTTTATCTTCACAAGTAATTTCTCAGTTCCTTTTTATTCATGTCTTAACAGAACCGAGTCATCACACATTTTATATAAACACACAGAGAAGACATGGATTATATCAAGCTCCTCAAGAAATAATTTGACATATTCTTTTAGAAAAGGCCAGCTTTCCTATCTTGTTGGTTGCTAAGAAGCTGAATGAAGCACCTCCTCTGCCCCTTTTCTTCACCTTCTATCAGAGACATTTTCCCTTTTTAGCCCTCGATTTTTCTTTTGGTCTTCATTTTCCTAGTTTATATTTCTTTGAAGTGCGGGCAGGGAAAAAACCATTGGCCAATGAGTCCAGAGACCTGAGCTCTTCCACGAATGTATCATGTGGCCAAGGGCAAGTCATTCACCATTTCTGGGCCTCAGTTTCCCATTGATGGATCAAGTGGTTGAACTCTGAGGTCCCTTCCGGTTCTGACCTTTTGTTTCTAAATATCACACTATTCCATATTCAGGCAACAGAGAACTTTTGTGCACACAAGCTATCTCCAATGTTGATCAACAACAAAGTATGAAAAATTTATCAGCCTATAATTATTTTACCAGCTTTGTCTCATCTCTTCATCCTGCGTTATTTCTGGTCCACCTCCTCCGTTCACCTCTACTCTGAAAGGTTGCATTCGTTAAACTGGCTAGAAAGGTTTCTTTTGGCTCTGCTTTTGGTTCAGGCTGAGTTCAGGACATTAACTTTGCCGTTTATTTCCCTCAGATAACTGGAGAGCCAGAACACTATATTCTTTGGGAGGCATCATTTTCTCATCTGATATTTCTTGAAACTCAAGAAAACGTGGTACAATAATTCCCCAAATACTTTAGTTTTATGTGGCTGTAACTTAGAGTCACTTTTTCAGATTTACAAGAAAGATGTTTTAGAATTATGAAATTTAGCTGAGTCATAACTACATTAACATTTGGTAGAAGTTAGGATATTGTAAATTTCCTAGGCTTGTTCAGAGACGGTGCCCCATAGGCTACAACCGATGCATAAAGAATATGGCACAGAACAGCAGAAGAGCAAGTAACAAGAAGGGGGTCATTCCCTAAGATTCCTGGATCCACTACAACATTCGACCTCCTTCCCATGCGTACTTTCCACATTGGTACTTCCCAGACTGATCAGAATGCCAAGTAAGGTTTCATAAACTCAACCAACATCATAACAATGTAACGTTAAAGATAAGAAAGCCCA
The DNA here is from genome assembly GCF_949987535.1 of Balaenoptera acutorostrata. Taxonomy (NCBI): domain Eukaryota; kingdom Metazoa; phylum Chordata; class Mammalia; order Artiodactyla; family Balaenopteridae; genus Balaenoptera; species Balaenoptera acutorostrata. The sequence goes on from NC_080078.1 coordinate 27,361,576, forward strand.
TGGGCAACTGGTCTATCTGTGGTAAATCCTAAAGAACTGTGAAATTGAAGCCCATGAGATCGCAGTTCATATTCCTTACAACTTGCCTCAGGGGTTTCCCGGGCCGACTTGCCCTGTAAATTTCAAGCTGACGCACGAAGGTCAGCTCTGCGTCGTACAGGACCACGTATCTTGGCTCCACCTCGTGGAGCACCCGTGTCAGAGCGTAGGGGTCGCTGCAGCCCAGGAGTGGGTGGATAATGGTGAGGGGGTCTTTCATGATTCCGTACGCGGCATCAGAGGACACGTTTAAGTCAAACTCCTCGTGCTTAATTTCTTCTAAGCAGCTTTCAGGGCTACTGCTTACGTCTCTCGGACAGCCCTCCTCGACAGCCCCCTCCTCCTCCAGTTCTTCAGATTGTTCCATCATCTGAGTTAAAGTCAGCCTTGGTTTCTTCTTTTTGAGAGCCCTCTCTTTGGCAGAAGCCCTGTCTTTGTTTCGGAGGCCTTTGGGCCTTTTGTTGGATTTCATAATTCTCTTTGAGCCATCCTCCTTCCTAAACCTCATCCACACATCTTCGGCTTTGCTGTCCTTCTCAAAGGTTTTCCTGTAGAGCCTCAACAAGAAGGTCTCTGCTCCGACAGCGATGTACTCTCGCAGCTGGGAACAGGTCCTGTCATCACTTGCGCAAATGAGAACGTGTCCTAAAATTAGAAACAGCGTTATGTCCTGATTACCTCACTTGTCGCCCTACCCCACGCACCCCCTCGTCCCTTCCCCCACAGAGACACAGCTCACCACTTGGCGCTAAAGATACTTTACAAGTTGTTTAAAAAGGGTCTCGGATGCTTATCAAAGGCTTTCACCTCTCTGGCAGGACTACTTAAATCTTCTGGGTAAAGGTGAAGCCAGAAATATTTAGTGTCTTACGGAAGTATAGCTGTGGTATAATGGAGGCTTTAAAGAAGCTCTTTTTAATTAATAATTTTCCAGAGGATCTGGAAATACCAAAATAAATTACAAATGGATTATACAGTCAAATGTTAAATGATACATCATGAAAAAAAAGATGACTATTCTCCATCTCCCCATATGAGGATGATTTTCCAGGCTTACAAGCAATGGAAGAAACCTCAGAAAAGATTGATATCTGTGAGAAGATATCAATTGATCAATCAATTGACTGTATGAGAATAAAAAGCTGCATTAAAAAAGCTAAAGACAGGCTGCTCTCAAGCCTTTTGAGATGGACCACATTTTGTCTATGGAATGTGCATCTCTAAATAAATCCACTTCTTGCCTAAAAAAAAAAAAGAAGCTAAACACAAAATATCAACTTTATGCAACTATGATAAATGTTAATATCTTTAATATATAAAAAGCTGATACAAACTGAGGACACACTCTAAACCAGCAAAGCAAACTAAGACAATTCACAAAAGAAGAAATGCATCTGAGAAAAAACTGAGCTCCCCAAGCATCAAAATTTGAAACAAGATAACATTTTTCTCTGAGCAAATGAATAAAATTGTTATACATGTGTAATATATGTAGATACACACACAAATATATACAGAATCGCCAGTCATTGCTAGCTGGGTGAAAAAAGATAAGCTCTTATACTTCCAAAAGAAATGAAAATTGATAAAAACTTTCTATAAATCAATGGGGTAATATGTCTTGAGAACTCTAAAAATGTCAGTATCATTTGGCTTATTAATTCTATATCCAGAAATTATATCTACACTATAACTTTAACAATGTGAAACAGAAAATACACAAAAGAAAACCAGGAAGGAAATATGCCAATGTTAACAGTGGCTGCTAGATGTAATTTTTTCCCCTTCTTTATTCTCTATGCTTTTTTTCTAAGTGCGCATGTATGACTTTGGGTCTTAAATCACAGCACCATAAGTTCTGGGATAATATCACAGCATAATTACTCATATAAGGATTATGTGCTTGCCTTTATTGCTTTAAAGGGGTTCAAAGTCTCAATATTTATTTATTTATTTATTTATGGCTGTGTTGGGTCTTCGTTTCTGTGCGAGGGCTTCTCTACTTGCGGCAAGTGGGGGCCACTCTTCATCGCGGTGCGCGGGCCTCTCACTATCGCGGCCTCTCTTGTTGCGGAGCACAGGCTCCAGACGCGCAGGCTCAGTAGTTGTGGCTCACGGGCCCAGTTGCTCCGCGGCATGTGGGATCTTCCCAGACCAGGGCTCGAACCCGTGTCCCCTGCATTAGCAGGCAGATTCTCAACCACTGCACCACCAGGGAAGCCCGATTTTTTTTTTTTTTTTTAACATCTTCACTGGAGCACAATTGCCCCACAATGGTGTGTCAGTTTCTGCTCCACAGTAAAGTGAATCAGCCACACACACACACACATCCCCACATCCCCTCCCTCCTGCACCTCCCCCACCCACCCTACCCATCCCACCCCTCCCTCCAGGTGGTCACAAAGCACTGAGCCGATTCCCCGCACTGTGCGGCCACCTCCCACCAGCTATCCATCCTACACTTGGTAGTGTGTATACATGTCAGTGCCACTCTCTCACCTCGTCCCAGCCCACCACTCCCCCTCCCCGTGTCCCCAAGTCCACTCTCCACGCCTGCGTCTCCACTCCTGTCCTGCCCCTAGCTTCCCCAGAACCGCCCCTTTTTCTTTCTTTTTTCTATGTTCCACACACATGCGCCAGCGCACGGCACCTGCTCCTCTCCCTCCGACCCACTTCACCCGCACGACAGACCCAGGGCCGTCCACCCACCACAAACAGCTCAACTGCGTCTCCTCCTGTGGCTGAGTGACACTCCACTGTGTATATGTGCCACATACTCCCCTCAACAGATACTTTTTAAAATTTAGTTTTCTTTTCTTTTTTTTTTTTTAATTATTTATTTATTTATTTATTTATTTATTTTTGGCTGTGTTGGGTCTTCCTTTCTGTGCGAGGGCTTTCTCTAGTTGCGGCAAGCGGGGGCCACTCTTCATCGCGGTGCGCGGGCCTCTCACTATCGCGGCCTCTCTTGTTGCGGAGCACAGGCTCCAGACGCACAGGCTCAGTAATTGTGGCTCACGGGCCTAGTTGCTCCGCGGCATGTGGGATCTTCCCAGACCAGGGCTCGAACCCGCGTCCCCTGCATTGGCAGGCAGATTCTCAACCACTGCGCCACCAGGGAAGCCCTAGTTTTATTTTCTATCTGGTTTTATTTTTAAAACTTAATTCAGGTTCAGTCTACAGTTCAGGTTCAGTCTACTAGTATACTTGTGTTTGAAGAGAGTAGCCCTAAAACTTGAAATTTTTTTAGCACTAGGTCAATGTCATTCCATAATACAGTTGAGGCTTCTTTGAAAAGACACTTGCTAAGAACCTAAAACTTAAGCCCATTAGCTTTCTCCTGGAGGATTCCAGATTTAAAGCCTGGTAAATATGTATGTAGAGATTTTGCTGCATCTTTTTTTTTTTTTAATTGAAGTATAGTTGATTTACAATGTTGTGTGAATTTCTGCTGTACAGCAAAGTGATTCAGTTGTACACACACACACATTCTTTTTTATATTGTTTTCCATTACAGTTTATCACAGGATATTGAACATAGTTCCCTGTGCTATACAGTAGGACTTTGTTGTTTTTATCCATTCTATATATAATAGTTGATTAGTTGCACCTTTAAATAGAAGTCCTGAGAACCCAACCAGTGAAACAACCTGCTTTCATGAATATACAATGATTCAACCTGGAGAAAATCACATCAAATGAACAGACAGGCGCTTGTCACTAAGACTTCAGTGTTCATGTGGCACTTACTCTTCTACATTTGATAAAGAAGATAATAGTATAAATTATTTGCAAAGAGCTAATCAAAAAGACTCATTTGCTAGATTCTGAACGCAAATATCATCATCTCCTTTTTTCCTACCTGGACCACCAAGGGCTTCACTCTCCGTATTCTCTGCCTCAATTTCTTTCAATACTTCCGAGAGTGCTTCCCATTTTGGGTTGCTTTCTAGGACCAGTTCCTTTCTTGTTTCTGTATAGAAATAAAAGACAACCTCATTCTATGTGATAATATTTATCCATAAAGTATTCCAAAGGCTTTTAAAACAACAGATAACACAGGCATCATTCCATAAACCCACTCCTTTGAGCTTCCTTCATAATACTCTATAGACAGAATCTGCTTCTTTGAGAAAGGTCTCCTTATGGTCTAAATGAAGACACGTCAAACCAACATTAACACAGGTTCCACAATGCCTTGAGAGAAAGTGATATGCGTTGTCACTAGTAAGAGATGATTATGTGTTAGTTGTCAACTGTGACATTATATATAAACTGCTACACAAAATAAAGGACTTGGTATTTCTTATTTCTAAAATAACAGTATTTATTATTTCTAAAATACCCAAGATTTTCACAATCCTGAACATGGGATATAAGCAAACAACAATAAAACTTTTATTTCTGTAAGTACTCAAACATATTACTAATGTATTTAATTAAGTTTTGAAATAGACCTTTGAACTAGGCAGAAAGTAAACATTAACCCTATCCCATGCTTTAAAAAACTAACGATATTTATTATACCTACTAGATGAGTGTGAAATAAAATCCATTATTTGCCTCATTCTAGTATTTATGTCCCCTAAAAGCTAAAACGGATGTTAAAACGTCCCACTAAGACTTCAAGTCCCCAAATAGTAATTATTCCGAAGTTTAAAAAAAAAAATCTATAATTCCTACGTAGTAGTAAGAATACTCTTTTTTGCATTACGTCTTAGTTGCAGCGTGCGGGATCTTTCGTTGCAGCACGCGGGCTCTTCATTGTGGTGTGCGGGCTTCTCTCTAGTTGTGGCGTGGTGGTTTTCTCTTCTCTCGTTGTGGCGCAAGGGCTCCAGAGCGCATGGGCTCTGTAGTTGGCGGCACACAGGCTCACTAGTTGAGGCGTGCGAGCTCAGTTGTGGCATGCAGGCTTAGTTGCCCCGTGGCATGTGGGAATCTTAGTTCCCTGACCAGGGATTGAACCCACATCCCCTGCATTGGAAGGCGGATTCTTTACCACTGGACCACCAGGGAAGTCCTAGCAAGAATACTCTTGATTGATATTTGGCATTTGTTATTTGGAATCCCCTGGCAATGAATCCATACCAAATACTTTTACCGTACATTATATATGTTACATATAACATATAATTAACATGCAGTCACACATTTTTCACACAGCCGAAGGAGATTTAAAGTTATACTGTAGTAACTTGATAAGCATTTCCACACCAAATACTTAAATAAAAGACACGTTTGAAGACTTAAGCATACAAGATACCTTGTTCTTCTTTAATCTCCAGTTTTTCAGGCAGTTTGCCTTTTTTACTCATTTTGGCATCTGGAACATGATAAACCCTTGCTCGAGCATTTACAAACATTGAGGTGCTGGAGTCAAGAAACAGCCAACCTAATAAGGAAAGTTTAAAAAAAAAGCCTTCAATTTATAGTTTACTTCAGAGAATCTCTGAAGGTCACATGATCTGTTTATCAACCGGTCACCAGCTTATTCATCTCCCAACCACACCTTCTCCCTTGTTATGGCCTCTGTCACTGTTTGGCTAGACCATGGTTTTCAAAGTACAGCCTATAGACCCCTGGGGGCCCCCAAGATGTTTTTAGGGGGGAAGGGGTCTGTGACCTCAAAACTACTCTCATAATAATACTAACTCATTATTTGACTTTTTTCCACTGTGTTGACATTTCCAATGATGGTGCAAAAGCATCGGCGGGTATCGCTGCTGGTGCCCAAGCACAGATGAAGGCAGTGGAACCAAAGCGTACTAGCAGTCAGTATGTTCCTCAATGCTATGCATTTGTAGTTTATTACTCAAGAATATTCCTGGTGAAGCAGTTAAGAAATATTATTTGTATTAAATCTTGGCCCCAGGGCCCCTGGACCACACTTTAGAAAACACTGGTTTACCCAGTGAGAAAGATCACAGTAGTGGGGGAAGGATGTGACTGGTAGAAAAACAAGACGGTGGACAGCCGTGTATGTATGTTTCCCTACAAACGTCTTCTTCTCATTCTTCAGCACTTCAGCTGATGAAACTCCATATTCCCTTCCTGTTTCTTCGGGGAATATTAATTTTAAGTTCATAACAACTAAACTTCCAGAACACAACCTATTTCTAAGTTGGGGACTGCCTGTGATATACACAGTCTTTGCTAGAAATAAAATTGCTTGGAACGGATATGAATATTTATTCTTATACAGAACAGAAGTAAGTGGAAACATTAGCTATCAATAAAACCTACATCCTTGTGCTATGAACATAAAAGGTAATTTGAAATCTTAGTATACCATGTAGCTGAATATAGCACTCCCCACACCTGATTCCCCCCAAAAACCCAGTACTTCATTCAAATGAGCTCTTAGGATAATATTAGTATTTTTATCTCCCACCTGAATTCTGACCAAATGCCTTCTCTGTTGCTCTGAGAGATTCCAGAAGATGAAGAAATGTGATGCAATCATACTGAGAAAGATACTGCAGCAAAGTTCGTAATATCTTCAAATCCTGAACCAAGGATTTAGTCTTGGCTCCAAGCTGGTGCCACAAAGGGTCCAGATAGTGGCGGATTGTCTAAAACAAGAAAAAAATTAGGACTGCTAGAAGATGCTCAATATAGCTATAATACAAATTACACTTTCAACAAACATTATCCCTTGTACACATAAAAATGGTTAAAATGGTAAACTTTGTTATGTATATTTTGCCACAATAATAAAACATGATCTCCTGAGGAAGTGGATAGAAAATTTAAGTTCATAAGATTCTAATAATAATGTTTAATTTTTCAAATATAGAGCAGAGTGTCATCACTAGAATCTTTATGATCAGATAGAGTCAATTCATAGTTACCCCTATTTACATTATTAGGAGAAAAAAGGCCTGATAAACATCAGATGATCAATTATTTGCTTTGATGAAGAATGAAAGCATGTAGCTCAGATACATTCAATTTCTGCCAAGTTTGGTCGAGACCCCATCCTGGGTGGATAGAGATGTGAGATCCAGCTGCACGAGGAAGCAGAGCACATAAACTAGGGAAACTACATGGAATCAAATTAAATAACAGTGGACCTTAGTCTGTTGGTATAATAAAATATTTAGTTTTTTTCTTTGAGTGTGATTCATGTATAGGAAAATATTTGTTAAATTAACAACTAACTAAATTTGAATACGTTTTAAGATCCTGAAGTTGCCTAAAACACAGAACAGCTTTATGTATATACTATGTAGGTATCTACATATCCACAGCTATACATATGCACGTTTCCTTCACAAGCTGATTCTGTAACTAAAAGGGATAATGTAGCATGATTCAGAAGCGGTTTTACTACATAGCATCTTGTCTAACATGTTTAATACTGAGCAGGAGTAATATATATTTGGATGACCAAATAATCTATTGTCCAAACTGGAACTCTTGTGAAAATGAAATGATACTATTAATAATTACTCCAGGATAACAGGCAGATACTGGGACTGTCCTAGATAAACTGGGACATATAACTCTTTTGTATATCATCTTTTGTAAAAATCATCTACATGCTTCTTTTGTAAAATCATCTACAAATTTTCTAACAAGTGCAAATTATGTCTATATTTTGTTTTGGTTACTAAAAGAACACCTAAAACAATACTTTGACTTTCACTGGGCAGGTGATGATAAACAGAAATTTAGTGCAAAACATATCTGGTTATATTTTGGTTTTCTAAGGACATATACATTCTACCAAAAGAATGTCAGAGTTTTTTTTTTTTTGGTATACAATGCACTAAATTATAATAAACTTTACTTTAAAAACAGGCACACAACACATGGAATTACTTTTATGTATCATTATTTCATAGTAAAATGACTTTGGCAGAATCAGAAAAATGAGGACTTAAATTTTCTTTTTTTAAAAATCAATATGCATTATTTCCAGTGACAAAGAGGTTGATTCAGAGTTTGAAAGAAAAGAACTTGTTCTATCAAAATATGAAAAAAAAGCTGCCTGGAATTTTTAAAAAGTCAGCATTTTCTGTAGGTACAATTCAATCTTAGACATTTACATATCGGAATTAATATTGATCTATGATGAAAAAATTAGTTAGATAAAAATTCCTTGCACTAAAGTCTTACCATTTTCTCAATTCAGAATGTAATTTTAAGACAGAGCAAGAGTCACATTCCTCAGTAATCAAAACTCATCCAAATTATTTTTATTCCAAATAAGAGATCATAAATTTTGAAGGATTCTTATGTAAACTTTTCTACCTGCAGCTATCCAAATGGTGCTATTTCAGAGCAAAATGTTATTCAGCGTTCTCTTACATATACTTAAAATAAGAGATAATCACCATATAACTGCAAAAATTTGTGCTTATATGCCAATCAACGTATTCTACTACAAATTACTTTCCAGTAAACCAAAGAAACTACTTTAAATCACCTCCAATTTAATTTAAAAATAACAGCAAATTCCTATTAAGAACATTGTAAATATTAAAATAACTTGCATTCTTAAAAATTACAACATAACAAACGGTGCTTAAAAAGGAAAAGAAATAGAGTACCTTGTCAAAAGGTTTTCCAATAGCATTTTCTAAAGATAAATCTTCAACTTCAAGCGACGGGTTATGGCATTTTAGTTCCTTTAGACATGCATTTAGAATGTCCAGAATAGCAGTCTGTATAGCAAGCATGGCAGGTGTCATAGAAACATGAATTTCTACGACTTCGGGTTTATGCTGTTCTAAAAATGAGTTTACTGCTACATGGAACCTAAAGAGACAAACATTTTTCAAATTTTTTCTAGAGTTGCAAGAGCTATGTGTTTCTGGTCTCAGTTTAATACTCTAATAGCTTTTTGTAACTGCAATTAAGAAACAAAACGGAAAGCCAAATGACAGTGTTTTCAGGAATACTTTCAACCTCTATGAATGGAAGTATTACTCAAATAAGGCAGGGATCAGCAAATTATGGTCTGCGCTAAACCCAGTGCCTGTTTTTACAAATAGTCTTATTGGCACACAGCCACGCCCACTGTTTATGTATTGTCTATGCCTGCTTTCACACTGTCACAGCAGAGTTGAATAATTGTGACAGGTGCATGGCCTGCAAAGCCTAAAATATTTACTCTCTGGCCCTTTACAGGAAAAGTGTGTCAATCCCTGAAGTAAGGTATAATCAGAAAAGGAAAAAGACTGCAATAACTACTCTCAAATACCATACAGTATAACCAAAATACATATTAGCATAGGTTGCAAAATGTTTTGAAAATTGATACCTTATGTTTTTCCTAGAAATTTACATAAATTTTTCAAAATCTTGGTGCTTTATTTCCCTCAAAGTGGAAGTTGGAATCTTAGCCAGTAAATCTGCAGTTCACCTAAAGCTGTTGTGTATGTGAGCCTCTAGATCCCTGGGTGGTTTCACTAAATGTACAAGAAAGTGATAGCCCTGGGCTACCAGAAAAATAACTATCAAATCTCTCTCTCCTGTTAAAAGAATCACAAATGTGGTGACCATTTATTTATATTTGGATGCACTTGTTATGAACCTGGCTAGCGTGTATCAAGTGCAATGACAGTAAATTTTACATTACAGGGCAAAATTAAATTCTGGCAGGTTCTCTCGCAGAAACTGGTCACATAATGCTATTTACCTTGGCCACAGATACAGCTTCCTTACGAAAAGATTTCTCATCACTCTCTCCACATGACAAAAGCCGGTGTCAAAGGCAATAGCGTTGTCTGTGAAAGCTTTAATAAAACCACGTTTGTTTTTCTGTCGGAAGAGGCGCAAGATGAATGCTTCTTGACAAGACTCGATTATTCTGTGAGCTCTATACACCAAGATGCCTGGGCAGGGTGGAGGGGGGAATCATAATTTAAAGTACAGAAAAGACGTGTCATTTTCATGCTCGCTTTCATTGATTCATCACAGTTTTCTTGAATGCCTACTTGAGCATGGGCAAGCTCTGTTCGAGGTTGGGGATACAGCCATGAACAAAACACGTAAAGCTGTCCTGTGGCATTTACAATAAACAATACAAATAAGTTAAATATTTAGTAGGTTAGAAGGGATAAGTGCTGAGGAGAAAAAACGGATCAGAGGAAGAAGAGAGAGAGTATGCGAGGGGTGGTAGTTTGCAATTCTCTTATTTAATCTTTTAAAAAATTGAAGTACAGTTGACGTACAATATAAGTTACAGATGTACGATATAGTGATTCACAATTTTTAAAGGTTATACTACATTTATAGTTATTATAAAATATTGGCTATACTCCCCGTGTTGTACAATATAGCCTTGTGGCTTATAATAGTTTGTACCTCTTACTCCCCTACCCCTATCTGGCCCCTCCCCTTCCCTCTCCCCACTGGTAACCACTCACTTGTTCTCTGTATCTGTGGGTCTGCTTCTTTTTTGTTATATTCACTAGTTTGTTGCATTTTTTAGGGTTTGCAATTTTAGATAGGGTGACCTCACTGAGGTCTTAAGTGAGTAAAGCCTGGATGGAGACGAGGAGGTGAGCCTTGTGACCATGTGGGCCAAGGGAGTTCCGGGCAAGGGAATGATAAGAGCAAAGGCCCTGGGGTGGGGCATGTCTGGCCTGGTGGAGGAAGAATTTCTGAAAGCAAAGCAGGTCACTCATTCTTTTATGTATGAGTCAGATGTGAACTATGCAAAATAGCTGCCTTTCAGAAGTTTGGGCAACATCTCCATCACTTATTAGAAGAATTCAACTTTCAGAATCAGAGTATACTCAATTGAAAGGTAAATTAGTCCATCTGAAATAAAAATCTTTAACGAATATGCTTAAACATCTGTTTTGTGGGGTGGGTGTGATAATGACACCTCTGAATCTCAAAAACAAGGACAACCATATGTGTTTCCTTAATTATAAAATTAGAGTACTGGACCAGATGATCTCTCATATGTATGTATGATACACACATGCCATTGTGGTGCAGTGGGATTCATGGAAAATTAGGGAGAGACATGAGATGACATAAGAGTGCATAGATGTCATTTCTGGATCAAAAACTCAATTATTCTATGACAATTCTCAGTCTTTTAGACCTAAACCAAGCCAGTTACCATATATATTTGCTATAAATGCACTCGCATGTTTTTGCTCCCACTCTCATCACTCCTAGGATCTGGAAAATGACACCAATAGTAACCCAAGACTCCTAGTAGTTCAATAGACTCAATTCAGATTCTATTATTTTGGTGTTTAAATTTTAGATTGAGGTGGATGGAGCTAAAATTTATTCTAGCTAAGCAAATTGTTTTTCAAATATGGTAAAAATTAACAGTGCTATTTAGGACTTTGTAGACAAAAGATTTTCAGTAATACCAGTATGTGTACATAACTAATTTACTGCTCATAAAATATTCTGTACCTAGCAGGTAGGTTTTTCCAAGTACTCTATTGGGCCAGAGTTGTTGTCCTGGACTGAAATATGACATAAAGTTAGAAATAATAAAAATGGACTTCAAAAGAAAAGGTGAATCTCAAGTTAAGAAAATGGTGTGCTCCAAAAGGTTGTCATTTCTTTTGGAATCTAGAAGGAGGAGGAGAAGAGAACTAATATTCTATCCCGGGCACTGGGGTTAGGTACTTCTATAGATTTTTATTTCATTGAATCCTCACAATAACTCTATGGGGTAGGTATTACTATGAGACCAGGAAAGGGAAGCAACTTGACCAAGGTCACTTCGCAAGTAAATGGCAGACCAAAGGTTCCAAATCATGAGTGCCTGAAAACAAAGCCATGTCCTTCCTGTTAAATGACATCATCCGAGGACCACACCTCCCCCTTTAAAAAAATACAAGCAGGTTAGGTTTCTGGGGCAATTCTAGTCCCACATTTTTATGCTCCCACAACACTTTGTATCTCATGCTGCACTGTAATTACTTCTTTACACCTGTCTCCTCCACTAAATTGCTTGAGGACCAGAACATCATAAGTAGTAATCAGAGAATGCTTACTATGTGCCATGTGTGATGCTAAGAATTTTACATACATTATCTCAGTTCATCCTCACAATAATCCTAGGAGGAAGGTACGATTACGTCTCCAATTTACAGATGCGAAAACCGAGTCATACAGAAATGAAGAAACTTGCCCAAGGTCACACAGCTGGCAGCTGGTGAAGGTGAGCTCAGACCCAGAAGCCACCTAACTCAGGAGCGCACCCTACCGTCCTGTCGTCTTTCTGTCTTCAGCACCGACCTCATTCCTGCCAAATAAGGGACGGTTACTCAACGCAACGTTTACTAACATTTAATGTTAATAATGTTGAATGCATATAAAGCTGAATTACAGCACCGGGTACACAAATCTAACATGTAACCTTTTTTTTTAAAGTTTCCCACGGAAAGTGTGTTCTGAGTTCTATTTAGAGATGTCAGGATCTGTTTTAACAATGAAAGCATCCTCCTGCCCCATTCTTTTGAAAGTACAATCTGGGGAGATATTTTCACAGTTCTCCCACTATTGAGGAGTTGTGTTGGCAGGGACGCCTAGGGTGGGGTATGGTGGTGACACTGGGTAGCGACAGGGGAACAAGTTAGGGCTGGTACATTCAAGATTTTCTAGGGGGTTCCATGCTTCTGGGACACTCTGGTCCGTAAGAGCTATGGTGAAAGTTCCTCCAGGGGCTGGGGGGTTGAGGGGGTACAGGATGATCCCAGGGGGTGTGGCATTTGAAGGAATTCATTTCTGCCACTCATTTGCATTCCATTCAGCCAAGCAGCAGTAACAGCTCCAGCTTCATTACTGGCTGGGACTTGATCAGAAACAGGAATGGCATTTTGCACTTTTTAATTAGGAACTACCTATAAACTATACTTTGGATATTTCTTTGATTCAGATTGCTCTCTGCCTAATTAGGTTGAAGTGTTACTGGGAGACACAGAGTAATACTGACATCTAGTGGTCATTTCAATACATTTTTTTTGTTTTATCAACTGAAAAAATAAGGAAACATAAAGCTAAATTTATAAGAAAGCAGCAAACAGTAAAAGACTTTACAATGTATCAAGATTTCTAGTTATAAAGAGCCAATTTTTTGCTATTATTTATGATTTACTATGTACCAGGCAGTATACTAAGCAATTATTTATTTTACCTCATTTAATCCTTGATAAGTTTACAAGGCACTATTTTCTCAATTTAAGCAATGAGAAAACTGAGGCTTGTGAAAATTAAGTACAGTAACTTGCTTGTAAGCAGTGGCATTACCCTTCAAAGTCAAGTGAGTCTGACCTCAGCTGTACAGCCCTGCCAGGGCTTATAACAATGATAAATACAAAAGTATAACAAAACTTTCCAATAATCAGTTCACCATGAACCATATAAAACATTCATTCATACATTTATGCATTAAATATTTCTTGAGGGTCTTCTAGGTTCAGGGCAACGTGAAAGATATGGTAGGAAGGACAATTATGAATTCCAGAACCTCTCTGCCCTTCGAAAGTTCATTAAAAATTGTTGTAAATACATGCATCACTCACCCAATATGTATGTGTTTGGTGCCTACTATGTACCAGTTACTTGTCCTGGGATGAACAAGTTGTTCCTTACTCTTAGGAAGCTTGTCATCTCATGAGCGAGACAGACAAATAAATAGGCAAATACAGTGTGGTGTTCTGAAGTGCTCTCACTGGGGAGAAGCATGGGGAAATCAGAAAAGGTTTCCAAAAGGACAAATAATAATGAAAAATGACTCCTTTTCTATATTAATTCTGGCTAAAATTAAATCATTCTTCTCAAAATAATTAAGCAACTAATTGGTTTAATTTCAATCATGGGAGAGAGGTGGGATCAAGATGGTGGAGTAGGAAGACCCTGAGCTCACCACTCCCCATGAACAGATCAAAACTACAACCACATGCAGAGCAACTCTCTGAGAACGACCTGAAGACTAGTAGAACGGGTCTTTTACAACCAAGGCTGTGAAGAAAGAACCCCATGGAGTCTGGTAGGAGGGGAGGAAAAGAGATCTAGTTGGACCCACGCCCCTGGTGGGTGACCCAGTAAAGGACGGGGATGTCACAAGCTCAGGGATCCTCCCTAAAGAGTGAGGGGTTTGAGGCCCACATCAATACCCTAGCCTGGGGTCCAGCACTGGGAAGACAGGCCCCCCTGGCTGGTTTGGAAACCAGTGGGGCTAACCAGTGGGCTGTAGGAAACCAAGACTCCACTCTTGAAGAGAGTGAGTAAGCACAGACTTGTTTGCTCCCAGTCTCAGCAGAGGCAGCAGATTGAAAACTGCCTGGTGCTCTGGCGGCCCTGTCTGACCACCCCAGCCTACACCAAGCTCTTAATCCAGCCCCTCCTGCTCCAGCCCTATCCCCCACCAAGGTGGCTCTGCCAGTGGACCCTGGGAGAAGACGCGGCCTGTGCCCTCTTCATATTCAGCTCTCTCACCAAAACCACTGGGCACACGCAGACTGCACAGGGACACTCCCACACAGGGACATGGATTCAAGACTGGGATAGGTAACTGTTTTGCCTAACTTCATAGGGACAAACAGAGAAAGTCAAATAAAATGAGAAGACAGAAGAATATGTTCCAAACAAAAGAACAAGATAAAGTCCTGAGAAAAAACCCTAATGAACAGAGATAAGTAATTTACATGATAAAGAGTTTAAAGCAAGAGTCATAAAAATGCTCACTGAACTTGGGAAAAGAATAGAGGAATATAGTGAGAGCTTCAACAAAGAACTAGAAAAATATTTTTAAAAACCAATCAGAACTGAAGAATACAATAACTAAAATGAAAAATACCCTAGAAAGACTTAAGTCCTTACTTAAGTAAATTTAAGAAGACTGCAATTATATCAAGGATATTTTCCAACCACAACAGTATGAAATTACAAATCAATTTTGGGAAGAAAAATGGAAAAATACAAACACATGAAGACTAAATAAGATGCTACTAAAAAGCCAATGGGTCAACAAAGAAATCAAATAGGAAATTAAAAAATACCTTGAGAGGAATGAAAACAGAAACATAACTTTCCAGAATCTATCTGATGCAGTAAAAGCAGTTCTAAGAGCGAAGTTTATAGTGATACAGGCCTACCTCAAGGAACAAGAAAAAACTCAAATAAACAACCTAATTTTCTATTTAAAGGAATTGATCCTTTAGCCAGACTCATCAAGAAAAAAAGAGGAAGGGCCCAAATAAATAAATCAGAATTGAAAGAAATAAACTTACAACTGATATCACAGAAATACAAATAATCATAAGAGAATATACTAAGAGTTATATACCAACAAATTGGACAACCTATAAGAAATGGATAAACCCCTATAAACACACAATCTTCTAATACTGAATCAGGAAGAAATAAAATATTTAAAGAGACCAATTACTAGTAATAAATTGAATCACTACCAAAAAATCCCAACAAAGAAAAGTCTAGGACCAGATGACTTCACAGGAGAATTCCACCAAACATTTTAGGAGAGTTAATACCTATCCTTCTCAAACTATCCAAAAAATTGAAGGGGATAGAACACTTCCCAACTCATTCTATGAGCCCAGCATTATCCTGATACCAAAACCAGACAAAGATACTACAAAAAAAAAGAAAATTAAGGGCCAATATCCCTGATGAACATAGATGTAAAATCCTCAATAAAATATTAGCAAACTGAATTCAACAACATATAAAAAGGATCATACATCATGACCAAGTGGGATTTATTTCAGGAATGCAAGGATAGTTCAACATTGAACCTTGATTTGTGGATATTGAACCATTAACAAAATGAAGGATATGAATCACATAATCATTTCAACAGATACAGAAAAAGCATTTGACAAAATTCAAAATCCATTCATGATAAAAACTCTCAACAAAGTTGGTATAGAGGGAACATATCTCAACATAATAAAAGCCATTTATGACAAACCCACAGCTAATGTTATACTCAATGGTGAAAGCTAAAATCTTTTCCTCTAAGATCAGGGACACGACAAGGAGGTCCACTCTCACCACTTCTATTTAACATAATATTGAAAGGCCTAGCCTCAGCAATCAGACAAGAAGAAGAAATAAAAGGTATCCAAACTGGAAGTGAAGAAGTAACACTCACTATCTGCAGATGACATACTATATATAGAAAACCCTTAAGACTCCACCAAAAAACGATTAGAATATATAAATTCAGTAAATTCAGTGAAGTTGTAGAATATAAGATTAATATAGAAATCTGTTGTATTTCTATACACTAAGAATGAGGTATCAGAAACAGAAATCAAGAAACAATCCCATTTACAACTGAATGAAAAAGAATAAAATACCTAAGAATAAATTTAGGTATTAAATTAAGTAAATTAAATTATTTATAAATTTAATATGGAGGTGAAAGATCTGTACTCTGAAAACTATAAGACATTGATCAAAGAAATTGAAGACAATACAAATAAATGGAAATATATCCTTTGTTCATGAATTGGAAGAATATTGTTAAAATGTCCATATTACCCAAAGCAATCTACAGATTTAATGCAATCCTCATCAAAATACCTATGACATTTTTCATAGAACTAGAACAAATAATCCTAAATTTTGATTGGAATCACAAAAGACTCTAAATAGCCAAAGCAATCTTGAGAAAAAAGGACAACACTGAAGGTATCATGTTCCCTGACTTGAGACTATACTACAAAGTTATAGTAATCAAAACAGCATGTACTGTCCCAAAACCAGACACAGAGATCAATGCAACAAAATAGAAAGCTCCCAAATAAACTCATGCACATGATCAATTAATCTACGGCAGAGTAGTCAAGAATATACAATGGGGAAAAGACAGTCTCTTCAATAACTGGTGTTGGGAAATCTGGACAACTACATGTAAAAGAAAGAAATTAGAAGATTTTTCTCACACCATATACAAAAATAAAGTCAAAATGGATTAGAGACCTAACTGTAAGACCTGAAACCATAAAACTCCTAGGAGAAAACATAGGGTGTATGCTCTCTGACATCTGTCTTAGCAATAATTTTTGGATCTGTCTCCTTAGGCAAGGGAAACAAAAACAAAAATAAACTAAAAAGTTTTTGCACAGCGAAGGAAACCAACCAACAAAACGAAAAAGCAACCTACTGAATGGGAGAAGATATTTGCAAACAATAAGTTCAATAAGAGATTAATATCTAAAATATACCAAAAACTCATACAACTCAACATCAAAAAACCAAAGAACCTGATTAAAACATGGGCAGAGGATCTGAATAGGCATTTTTCCAAAGAAGACATACAGATGGCCAACAGACACAGACAACGAGATATCACCTCGCACCTAACAGAATGTCTGTTGTGAAAAAGACAAGAAATAACAAGTGTTTTTTGAGGGTGTGGAGAAAAAGGAACCCTTGTGTACTCTTGGTGGGAATGTAAATTGGTGCAGCCACTATGGAAAACAGTATGGAGGTTCCTCAGAAAACTAAAAAGAGAAGTACCATATGATTCAGCAATTCCACTCCTGGGTATTTATTTGAAGAAAACAAAAACATTAACTTAAAAAGATATATGCACCCCAATGTTCATAGAAGCATTATTTACAACAGCCAAGATACGGAAGCAACTAAAGTGTCCATGGATAGATTAATGGATAAAGAAGATGTGGAATATATATACAATGGAACATCACTCAGCCATAAAAAAGAATGAAATTTTGCCACGTGCCACAACATGGATGGACCTGGAGGGTATTTTGCTAAGTGAAGTAGTCAGGCAGAGAAAGACAAATACTGTGTTTTCACTTTCATGTGGAATCTAAAAAATAAAACAAAGGAACAAATATAACAAAACAGAAACAGACAACAAACTAGTGGTTACCAGTGAGGAGAGGGATGGGGGGAGAGGCAAAAGAGGTGAAGGGGATTAAGAGGTACAAACTATTAGGTATAAAAGAAACAAGTTAAGGATGTAATGTACAGCACAGGGAATATAGTCAATATTTATAATAAATTTGTATGGAGCATAATCTATAAAAATACTGAATTACTATACACCTGAAACCAATATAATATTGTATGCTCACTATACTGAAAAAAATTTTTTTGAAAATTTCAAATCATGGGAAAAAGATATTCTTTAAAGAGGAAAACCAAACTATTTTAGGAAACATATCAAGAATATTTATAAGCATTTCAAATCTGAGTAGTTTCTAAAAGCAAATGCCTGTCAATTACTAAGTATTTACTGAATATGAGCTTAGAAAACAAGGAAACGTCAATCTTACATTTAGTTTCTTATTCAGGCCATAAATATTTACTAAGCATCCAAAATGTGTCAGGTATTGTGTTAACACCTGGAAGCACAATGTTGAACAAAAACATCCAATGCTGTTCACAAGAAGGTTCTAGTTTAGAGTTTAGCAGAGGGAACAGACACATACAGAAAAAAAGAAAGTGCAAACGTACATACAAATAACAATAAGGCTTCAAATTCTTACCAGTAATTAAATCTGAAGGTATTCTGTCAGTCAAGAAATCAACCACAAGTATTCGACTCGTTGCAAATATCACACCGCCTTGTGTGTACACCTCATAGCGATTGCTACTTGTGATTTCATTTGTTACACGGCGAGGGAGATGTTCAACTCCTTCTATCTTCAGCTGGTTGATAAAATACTCCTAAATTAAATCAAACTTGATTAGTAGACCGTTTAATAGAGGGAAGTTTTTATTAGGTTACCAGTATTTGTATTTAAAATGATATGCTGCCTTTTTCAGAGATCATGAACTTAATAATGAACATACAAACTAAATTACTACTTTACGCTGATCAACCAAACAATCGACATTTATCTAAGGTTTTGTTTTTGTTTTAGGGTTTGCACTAAGGACTCATTGCACTTGAGATGTTATTAGCAGTTTAACGACAACAAAAAAGACTTTTAAAATCCTGAGTTAAAAGACTTCTGCTACCTAGAAAATACTGCCCACCAGAGGCAACTTTGCAAGCCAAGTGTAAATACCATGTGAGAAGACAACAAGGGAATCCTTTCCCCAGGTGGTGTTTTAGACTATTAGTTCTGTCCTGCTCCACCCTAGAGGGGATTTCATCATGTCAATGGGACCCTTGGTCCTTTAAGTTTGATACCACCTTTCCTGGGGGGCCCTGTGTTGTGCTAAGCCCTAGTCAAGCACTAGGGATACCTAGATGGATCAGTCAAGGAGTGTGTGGTCACTCTTCTCAGGGGGCATTTTCCTTCCGGCCATCTGCTCTAGGTATCTAAGGGCTCATCAGAGTTGTCAGATCAAGCTGTGTCACCTGTCACTACCCCTCGGCAGAGGTGTATCCCCCTTCTGTCTTCCTCAGTGTTCTCCACTCTCCCTAACCCAGGTACCCTTCCCCAATGCCCTCAGCTTCCAGCTCCCCTCCCTTCTGACCCTACGCCCCTCTTCCCACAGCCCGGGTGAACCCCCAGTCCCTCCTCTTCCCTACAGGGTTCTCCCCAGCCTCAGCGTCTCCTTTCACGTCTCCCCATTCCCTTCAGAGATTCCTCCATCCCCATCACTGCTCCCTTTTAGGGACCTCACTCCTCTACCTCCAGCCAGTCCCTTAGTACCCAACTTCAGGACTGCCTCGTCATTCCCTTCCACATCCTCCACCAGGCAACTCCCCACCCTCTTCGGAGACCTCCAATCCCTCCCACCTCCACGCTTCTCAAATGACTCCCCTACTCCTCTCAGAGACCCTCCAACCCTTTCAGGTCCTCGAACCCATGTCAGGGTCCTGCCTCCTCCGTGGGACCCCGCCCACCGTCTCAGCGTCCCCGCACCCGCGTCAGGGGCCTGCATCTGTCTCAGGGACCCCTATTCAACGCCTTCCCGCCCGCGTCAGGGACCCGCATCGCCCTCAGAAGCCTGGCCTCCGCGCCGAGGCCTGCGTCTGCTCCGGAGGCCCCCGGCGCTCCCGGGGTCCCCTCCCCCCGCGCGGGCGGCCGCACCTCCTCGGCCGGCTGCGTGTTGAGCACCAGCACCAGGCACGCCGGGTGGCAGTGCAGCCGGAGGAAGTGGTAGAGGAGCCGGTCCGCGCCGAGCCCGCGGGCGCACACTACCAGCCCGTCCGCCTCCAGTAGTTCCAGCACCAGCTGCCGCTCATATTCCAGCAGCGGCGCCATTGCTGTCTCTCGAGCCGGCAAGCCCGGCTCCATGGGCGCCCTTCAGGGCCGCGGCCGAACGTAGCCGAAGAGAGCCGAGTCCGAGACGAGAGCCGGCCGAACGCAGTCGAAGAGAGCCGAGTCCGAGACGAGAGCCGGCCGAACGCAGCCGAAGAGAGCCGAGCCCTGGAAGACGAGCGAGGCCGAACTCAGCCGAAGAGGAGCTGAGAGGAGCCGAGAGGAACCGAAGATTCGTAGAGTCGCGGGGAGGTGCTAGCGCTCCCAACAGGTGTCTCTTCCAGGCTTCAGGCTGCGCCCCAGGAGTCTTCAGTTATTTCACCTTGTCTGTACCTTCGATTTGAGACTCAGGCGGCCTAGACCTAGACCTAGACCTGGACCTAGAACACAAGCTACCACAAAGCGAGAGAGGAGAATTAAACCCAAGAAGCTTAGTTCCCCGACCTTGACAATTGAAAAAGTTAATTGTCAATCTAAGGATTGCGCCTAGAATTGGTAGCACCTGCTTCCCAGGGTGAGGTTTGCTCCTTTCTTTTGCAATGGGCCCCTCTTTTAAAAAATTTTTGAATAAGCAGCATAACTTACTAATTTTAGGCTCTTGTTTCTCTCGGAAAGTCTTGAATACAATTAGCTATGTGAAAAGTCGCAATCAGGTGTTCCAGCGGCCGCCGCGTCCCGTCTTCCACTAGGGGGACACCTTCGGTAGTATTGGTATACCTAGAAACGCCTGTTACCTAACTAGAGGAATTGTTCTGTGTCGACGTCCCTTTTCCCCAATCTTCGTTGTTAGAAAATTAAAAATACTGTATAAGTAAGCAAAAATAAAAACCACTTCTTATTCCATTACCCAGAAATAACCACTGTAACATCATGATATCTACACTTTCAGTCTTTTTTTTTTTTTTCGGTATATAAAAGTTCTCTCACCACACAGAATTCTTTTGCTGATGTAATAAGCAACCCAGACTTAAATCCCGGGCTTGTCACTATTATTTGACAAGCCTCTGAACATGGTATTTAATATTCTTTTACAAAATCCTTTTACATGGCTGATGAGATTTCTGCAATGAGGATGTACCATACTTATTTACCCAGCTCCTTATTAGTGGACATTTAGTCTGTTTCCGTTCCCCCTGTCATATTACAAATAATATTTCACTGAGTATCTTTGGACATAAATTCAACCATGCCCCTAAGATGCACTTTAAAAGTGGATACTTACTAGGATGAAGAGAACAAACATATATAAGGCTTTTCATTATATTCATCGTGCCACATTGCCCTCTAGAAAGCCTGTACCAATTTACATTCACATCAGAAGTTTACAAGAAGATCTGTTTCTCTACCTCTTACTGCTTAATCCAGTGTTTTACATTTACATTTTGGCAAGATTAAAACAGTATATAGTAATTCCTAAATGCTGGTCAAATGGAAAAGACTCTGGAGACATTCTCCATACAGCAGTTCCTATGAGACAGATATGAATCCCTCCACTTTTGCAACTGAGAAATGGAGGCTCAGGGAGGTTATGTGACTTTGGCAAGACCACCGAGCTAGTTAGTGTATTTCTTAGATTTAGTTCAGGACATGATAAGTAGGGACTCAACACATATGTAGGGTATGCATGTTGAAGTGACAACGCTGAAATTCAAACATGATTCCGCAGCTGTGATATGCAAAGTAATGGCTCTCCAACGATGTCCATGTCCTAATCCCTGGAACCTGTGAATATATTACCTTATGTGGCAAACGGGACTTTGCAGATGTGATTAAGTTAGAGATTTCAAGATGGGGAGATTATCTTGGATTATCAAGGTGGGCCCAATGTAATTACAACAGTCCATATAAGGGAAGGAGAGAGACAACAGGGTCAGAGTCAGAGAAGGAGATGTGACAAGAAGCAGAGGTTGGAATGATGTGGAAGGGGCCACAAGCCAAAGAATGCAGGCTTTAGTAGCTGAAAAAGGCAAGGAAATGAATTCTCCTGTAAAGCCTCCAGAAGGAACACGTCCCTGCCAACCCATTATGCACTTCTGACCCCCAGAACTGGAAGATAATGAACTGTTTTAAGCCACGACATTTGTGGTAATTTGTTACAGCAGCAACAGGAAACTAATACACAAACATTCACTATTTCTACTACACTGAGCTCTAAAGATGAAGTCCCCAGCTGGTGAAAACAAAACAAAACAAAGCAAAATAAAACAAAGCATATGGGAGTATATAATGATACAATAATTTTGAAGGGTGCTTGGTCAATATATACAGAAATTAAAATATCTATATAGATCCATATACACATGATATTTACTCCACAAATGTTTATTTGGCACTCACTATGTGTCAGTAAACAAAACAGGTAAAATCTGTGCCACCATAGAACTTATATTCTAATGCGGAACTTGCGTATGAAGGTGTTTATTCATCATATAATTTTGTGAACTATCATTATTTCTCAGGCATTTCTCCTGAATTTCCAATACTCGGAGACTAGTCAGAACTTCTTCCTGCATCCCATAAGTGGGATATCATACAACAATTATAAGCTGTAGGTGACAAGATACCCAATCCATGCTATTACATACTAAAAAAGCAATTTCGAAACAATGATGTATAGGATGGTCCCATTTGCTTAAAAAATCAGCCAACAGACATTATTTCCTTATGACTGCATAGAAAAGCTCTTAACAAAAGGAATTGCTTCTGGGGAGTTGAAATGGGTGGTTTGTGTAGGGTGAGACCTTTACATTTCAGTTTACTCCCTTCTGTTCTGTTTGACTTTCTTACCATGAACTTATATTGCTTTTAAAATGAAAACAAAAGAAAAAACCTCCCAGGTACTAAATAAATACTTCATCAGCACTGCATAGTATTGCCTCGTGAATTCTAGATTTAATATGTGTGTGCTGGCCCGCAGTGTCAAAAGTTGGTATCTGGGGAAACAGACTTTTGTAAATTCTAACAGGTATCTAGACATTGTAGTTTTGTCCGTGGGCAAAAGTTTTCCACTTAAGGTAAAGGATTCTTTTTTTTTTTTTTTTTCCTATGTCACTGTCACAACAATTCTTCAAACATTTCCTTACTTTTAGATTGTTCTGATCATCAGAGCCATCTCTCCTCCAGATCACTTCGCAAGTTTCAGTTTTGCCCACGAGGACACAGCTCAGGCAGCGGTCCTCTGCTCTTTGGCATTGGGCTGGGAATGAGATTAAACATCATTTTCCTCCTGACCGGAGGTAGAAACCAACACACCTCAGTTAACCCTAGCTTGACTGCTGTAGGTAGGCCACTGTAATTTCTCTTAGCAACCTCAGTCTTTCACATACATATGGGGAATGCCTACTAAATCTAGAGGCTGGGGAAAAGATAAAGAGAACTTTTCCCAGATTTAGCTCCTCTGCTAGGGCCAGATCACCACTGGGCCTCTTAGAGCTTACTTGTGTGGTCTAAGCGTTCAGGCTGTAAGTCAGAAATGAGACAGGCCTGGGACCTGGTCCCAGGTCCCTTTGCTGCAGCGTTGCAATGCTTGCACCTGGACACACCTCTCCTCCAGCAACAAAATACAAAGAAACTATATGGGACTAAAAATGCCTGCATGTATGCACAGTTAGGGCAAATTCTGAACAAAGGATACAAAGAGACCAAAAAACCCAACTGCCACTTCTGAAGAGCCTGGAGTAAAAACAGGGTGCTGGGAGCAAAAGCCGGGTACTGAGCATGCTCCCTGCACTCAGCATCACCAGAGGGGTGGGCAAAACACCTAAGCCACCCCTCCGGCCTGACCCCTGGTCACACCCCTACCCTCACCCCATATAAGGAATGAGCTCGCCCCCACTCCCCTGGGGAGCAGCCAGCAAGGGAACCCGTTGCTTGTTCTTGTTCCTCCCTGCTGCAGCAGGGGCCCCAGTAAAGCCGTGCTTGAATTTCTTGTCTGGCCTCTGGTCAATTTCTATTGATTGGGGAAGGCTAAGAACCCTGGTCTGTATCAGAAAGACCTGGGCTTGAAAACCAGCTCAGCTAGCTACCAGCTGTGTGAACTAGGTAAGTTATTTAACCTCTCTGTGCCTGAGTTGCCTCATCTTTAAAATGGGGCTGCTGTAAAAAAGAATGAAATAATGCTATTTGCAGCAACATGATGGACCTAGAGATTATTATACTAAGTGAAGTAACTCAGACAGAGAAAGACAAATACCATATGATATTACTTATATGTGGAATCTAAAATATGACACAAATGAACTTATTTACAAGACAGAAACAGACTCACGGACATAGAAAACAAACATGGTTACCAAAGGGGAAAGGGGGTAAGGGATAAATTAGGAGTTTGGGATTAGCAGATACAAACCACTATATATAAAATAGATAAGCAACAAGGCCCTACTGTATAGCATGGGGAACTATTGGGTTGGCCAAAAAATCCGTTTGGGATTTTCCGTAAGATGTTACGAAAACGAACATTTTGGTCAACCCAATATATTCAATATCCTGTAATAAACCATAATGGAAAATAATCTGAAAAAAAAATCTATAGCTATATCTATATCTATATTTATATCTGAATCACTTTGCTGTATACCAGCAACTAACATAACATTGTAAACATTGTAAATCAACTATACAAAAAATAAATAAATAAAATAAAATGGGGCTGATAATACAACCTACCTCATGGGGTTGTTGTAGAGATTAATTGAGCCAAAGAGTATAGCAGGATATGAATATTCAACCAATTTAAAATCAGAAGCTTAATGACAACCGCTTTAAGTGATCCAACCCATTCTAGGCTCTGAGGCACACGTACTCTAAGGGTGGAAACCAAACGTTCTGAGGTTCCTCCCTGCCCTTCAATAAGGGGAAAGTAGCCTGTGGTTGCTAATCTTTTGGGTTCTGGCTTTAAAACACCTTAAGGATGATTGTGAGAGGAAAAGAAGATATTTGCATGGAGGAAGGAAGAGGGTGTAGGCTCAGAACTTGAGGGAAGACTGACTGGGGGTGTGGGGAATGAGGGGCAATCAAGGAGGTTTCTAGGTGGGACCTGAAATCCTGGGACCGGCTCTCAGAAAAGATGTCCAGCCCACTGCCTGGAAGGACAGGACTAAAGGAAAAGGCCCACGAGGCCATGAGTCACAGGAACCTCCCACCCAGAGCCTACAGCCTTCCCCTCACCACTCAGTCTATATGTCAGGGGTGGGGTTTGCAATCCCAGCATCCTGTCCATGGCTCAGCCAAGCTGGCTCATGAAATTAATCCTCATAAATAGAATTACAATATATCTGTGGTATTAAAATATCATGGGGAAGGCAATTAGGAAAAGTAATGTCTTAAAAGGTAATGAACAAAAAGATTGAGAAGCACTGCTCTAGAAGGTGCTTTCAATCATCACACAGGTTAGGACGGCCAATCAGCTAGAGAAGGCGGGCAAGTGACTTAACCATTGTAAAAATAACTAAATGATACTTATTGTAGGTTTGCTATGTGCAGACACTATGGTCAGACTATTACATGCCTGTGCAGGGCATATCACTAAGCACTGTTCCAGCCCCAGCTTGCTCTGTTCTGCTCCTTCCTCCCCTTAGATGGGAGTGGGGGCTCCCTCTACCACCACGATCCCCCTCCTTTGAGATCAAGGTGTCCTGGGGTGGTGTCCACTGAGATAACAAGGTAGGTACTGCTATGTTCACCTTATTTTACAGGTGAGGAGAAGAAGACATAGAAGTTAACTAGCTTGTCCAAGGCTACCCAGCTAATCGTGGAGCATGGAATACAGTCCGCCTGACTTCTAAACCTGTGTTCTTCACACCTACTGCCTCCTTAGATGCTTGACACTGGAAGGCCTTGAATGCCATCCTGAGTTGTTTAGATTTGAACATGTGGCTCAGATGGTCCCCATCCTTTCCACGCTTAAGCATCCCTTTAACATAAACTCAAAATACTCTTGGATCGATCCTTCAGGAAGGCAGTCGGATTTTTTATGTCTGTTGGTTGGGACAATGCATTTAAAAAGTTACTATGAATTCAGCAATGCTTTCATATGACATTATTTCATATAGATTTTTGACTTATTAATTCCAACAGCATCTACAAACATTTGAAAAACTTTAGTATATGACCTCTGTTACTGATTCTGTCTGTGCACAATGGTTGGTACACACAGGACTGGGGAAGCAGTTGCAATACCTGTAGAGTTCTGCTCACGACCTAAGGTCCGTGGGAGATCCATTGGTGTGTATCACACATATCAATTGTCTGAAAATGAAGTCGCCTGCATACTAATGCTATATTGTTAAGTCCACTAAAAGAAGACAGTATTTGGTTGACTAATTTTTACTCATAGAAGCAGAGGGAGTTTAATCATTAAACTAATCTTTTCTCTTGGAAACAAGAACTTTCGATGGCTTGTAATAAAAATAAAAATATTATTGCTGTTTTGACAAGCCATTCATCATTAACAAAAAAGGGAAAAAAAAGTAAGAATGATGTGGAACACAAAAAGCAATTACCTGCCCCTCTTCGCAGCAAATAGCCTTTTGTGAAAATGATAGTGGTTCCTATGGATTAGCAATTAACCTTTTGTAGGGATTTAGGAGGAACCCCATGGAGGCTTTCCTACGGGGAAAATAATACTTAAATCCGGCAAGTTTTGTGGAGTGTGTTTTTCCTTATTTTTGGAGACATTCTTTTTCCCTTACTGCACCCTCTGTCTTAGAATGCATTCTGAGAAGAGGCAGAGGGCAGTGCAAAATAAAAATTCAGGGCATCTTGTTAAAAAATTGAGAATTTCAAGGTGGTGACAGCAGAGCATTCTACCAAGCACGGGGCTTTCCTGAGCCTGTGTGACTGTACATGCCTTGGAACTGGCTCTGGCAAAGAGGTTTGACCTTGCAAATGACAATGTTCTAAGAGTTATCTGTCTTTGTTGGTAGGCACTGATGAGTCTGCTGTTGTAATCCATTTGCCTGATTTGGAGTTAGTCTTGTGGGGGAAAGTTGGGCTAGTGATGGGAGGGGCCATTTCCCTGGGGACCTATTCACAAGGGTCTTAAATGTAGACTTTTGATGTTTTCTCCAAATGTGGTTCTACCTGCAGTCTTGTAGAAGAAGGCAGGGGTGATAGAAGAAGACATTAAATTTGGGTCTGATTATTGGACCACATTGCTTGTAGGGACCTTTGACTTAATATTAAAAGGAAATAAATCATGTAATTTTATTGTAGGACCTTGTCATTGGGGTGGGGCATGTATACAGACTTAATTTTGCAATTTATAAGTAATACATAGCTATCATTTTAAGCATACTTGCAATAATACTATGATTATCCAAAAATCCCAAATAATAATATTTTACTGTAAAAAATCCTCCCCAAACCCTGTGGTTTTTTATTAATCAAAAACAATTAATTTTGTTGAGTGAAAAAAGCAAGGTGCAGAACAACGTATAAAATATGCTACCTTTTGTGTAAGATAATTTTTGTGAATATAGATTTATGCTTGAATATACATAAAAAAATCTGGCAGGATATAAGAAACTAAGATAGTTGGTTTTCTGTTGAAGGAAATTGGGCAAATTGGATTCAGGATGAGAAGGAAATTTTTGTTTTTCATTGTTTATCTTTTAATTCTTTTTGCTATTTTGAATCATATAGTTTAAAAATGTATTAAAAATTAAATAAAATTAACAAATAAAAATGTAATTCAATAAAAGATAAGAAATCAGTTATTATACATTGAACTAAATTTTGGGGTTAAAAGCATTAATTTATTAAATAAATGAATCTAAATTATAGCCATTTGAAAAAAAATCCCATTTTGTCATTTCTTCATGGCCCGGTCCTTTCTTGACCTCTGAGATGCTTGATTTGGAGTTTGCTTCTTATATTTTTCTAAGAAATACCATTAGGTGAAGGTACTTTCCCAATAAAAAATAGGTTTAGAGAATTCAAAGCTGGCTCATTTCAAAAGTAGAATTGATTGTTATTTAACATAAATCTAATCAGGCCCAGTTTTGCCTCCACAGGGAGATATGATATACAGCATTGACATCTGGAATGAGAATGATGTTTAGAAGTCAAGACAAGTGCTTGGAATAAGAGAAAGGAGGAAATAGTGTGATAGTTTGTGTATCATTTTGGTGGGAGAAATGAGATTGTGAATAGCTTATTCATGGAGATTATTCTTTAGGACTAATAAATCAAAAGGTTGGTTCTTTACCCAATCTTGAAAAAAGAATAAATGGCATTCTTTCTCTTTTCTCTCCTATGCCACTTCCAGATAAATCCTTGAATTTTTTAACCATATCAATTTTATCATAGTCAGTGTAGTGGATGCTGTGGTGTGCTTCCTCATACTCCATTCAAAGCAGAAATATTTATTTCCTCATCTGCTGGAAATGTTGGAGGCCAGCAGTTTTCACCTGAGTCTCTAAGTCTTGCTCTCAGCTGAAGAGAGCTGCCTCATCCCTTCTCCTTCCTGGGGCTAGCCAGGTATGATTGGAATGGATATATTAGGTGTTTGGGAGAGCCCCACATTGGTTCCCTGACCTGTGGAGTAAAAACTACCATAGTGGGAGCAGGCCAGCAGCAAGTGTCTAAAATGACCCTTCTCTCTCATTTCTGCCAGAACAGTATATAAAAAACAATATTGCAGGGGTAGCAATCCCCATCATATCTTCATTTAATTCACTGGTCTGTCCCCTACAAAAGTCAGATGAATCCTGGTAGGCGAGAGTGGATACTGCAAACTCAACAAAGTAGTAGCCCCAGTTGCAGAGTGGGGTGCTTTTGAAACCCACCTGCAAATTCTTTGACACTCTTCCGTCAAGAGGTGCTGTTCAGATCCCCTGTCATTGAATCTAGAGGGGGCTTTGTGACTATCTTGATGATTAAAATGTGGCAGAAGTGATTCTGCTGCGTGACTTCCAAGGTTAGTTTAGTAAAGGCCACGTTGGTTTCTTTTGGGACACTCACTCTGGGAGCCTTCAGTTGCCATGTAACCAGTCTGGCTACCCTGAGTCCACCATGTCAAAACACTACTTCGAGAGATGGGTGAGAGAGAGGGAGGAGAGGGGAAAAGATAGAGAGAAGAGAGAAGAGAGAGAGAGATTGAGACTTGTCTGAGCAACCTTGGATGTTTCAACCTGTAGCTATTTGAGTCATCCCAGCCCAGGGACCAGATATATGAGTGAAAAAGGCTTTGTGATGACCCTGACCCCAGGCACTGACTAACTGTAACCACATGAGAGACCCTGATTGAGAATTGCCCAGCTGAGCTGAGCTGATCTCCAGAATTAGAGCAAAATAAATGCTTGTTATTGTTTTAAGGCATTGAATGGTTACAAGTCGGTAACTGGAACATAGCTGCTGTGCCAGATATGGTATCTTTTGCTGGAGGAGATCAATATGTCCTCAGGTACATGGCATGTGACTATTGATGGAAGAAATGTGCTGATTTTCACCCCTATCAGAAAGGAGGACCAGAAACAGTTTGCATTTACTTAGGATGGACAATAGTATACATTTATTTTCTTGCCCCAGTCTTATCTTAACTTTCCTTCCCTTTGTTAAAATATAGTCCCAAAGGTCCTTGGTCATCTGGACATCCCATAGAACATCCTATTGGCCCACTCTACTGATGACATCATTGATATACCAAATGGGCAAGAAGTGGCAAGTACTTTGGAGGCATTGGTATGATATCTATGTGTTGTAGCCTGTTTGGGCTGCTATAACAAGATACCACAGATTGGGTAGCTTATAAACAACAGAAATGTATTTCTCACTGAAGAAATCCTTGGGTGTCTTTTGATACTCATTGGCCCAATTTTGATGGCAATGTTGGTTGGCCTGAGAAACACATGAGACCAGGTGCTCAGACTCCTCAGAGAAGAGGGTCTAGATTGCTCCACCAGATAAGCCACCTTGACCTGCAGAGGTGCTAGCCATGGGTGAGGGGAATCTAGAATGGCTGGTTGGAGGAGGGGGCATAAAGAGAAGCAGTTTTGGCAATGGGACCTGCTTTAGTGCTGGGGGCCTATTTAGTAACAGTTCTATTAGAATAGTTCTATTTTAGTTCTAATAGTTAGAACTATTTCGTTCTAATAGTTCTATTTTAGAACTATTTAGTAATAGTTCATCACATTAATTATCCTGTGGAAATTTGCCCCAGGAAAAGAGACCCGACAGAATCCTGGAGAAGCTGCTCACAGAGTTAATTATGTGAAACACATGTATCTGACAAGGGGTAGACTGTAGTGGATACTGTAATGTGCTGACCAGATCACTCCCTTCCAGGACTGAAACATTCATTCTCTCAGCTGCTGGGAATATTGGCAGTTGCAAGCTCTTGGCTGAGTTCGTTTCTAAGAATTGCCTTCAGCTAAAAAGAGGTGCTTTGCTCAAGATTACCCCATGGCTCTTTACAGGGGTGGCCACAACTAAGGACTGGTTGATGCAGGGGTTTGAAGTTCTCTTGCCCCAATTCAGGCCAACCCAGCTCCAGAACACCTTATAGGATCAGCTGAGGCCTTTGTTGTGACCGCATCACAATTCAACTTCTCCTTTTGATCAGTCTTGCTTTCTTTACTTCCTTATAGGTGTTGAGAACGCCCCAATGAATTTCCTGTATGGAAATCTTTTTCTCAAAGTCTGCTTCCTGGAGAATCTGACTTGTGACAGACAGGAAATGCATTAATCAATTATTAAGCACATTTTAACATTATTATACGTATGTTTAGTGTACAAAAATGGGAAAATACAGAACAGTAAAAGGAAGAAGAGAAAAATTAACCATAACTATTTTTTTGTAGATAGCTTTTGCTTTTATTTGAATGATGTTATACTTATCATATTGCTTTTCACCTAACAATATAATTTGGAGATCAGTGTAAGATAGGTGCTTGAGGGTGAGCAACTGAAATTGATTCTGGTTTATTAAAAAGTAGAAAGCTTTTTGTTGAAAGCTATTCCGTGGTTCACAGAATTGCCAGGAAGGCTAGAGAATCAGGTTACTAAGAACAGAAACGAGGGAAATTAGGGACCAAGACCATAGGTAGAGCTACTCCCCAGGAGGAGTACGAGCCACTGTGGCCACCACTGGATGATGGACACATTCTCCTCTGTCTCTGTTTCTTTGTATCACTTGTTTCAAATCCAAAGCCCAAAATGGAGATGTCTGTCCATATCCCCAGCTGCTAGGATGTGGCAAAAGTGTGTAAATGGCCTTTTCATGGTCTGTAAAGAGATGTGACAGCCAGTCTCTGTCTCCTAGAAGTTCCTTTTCCTGCTTCCATCCTGTCTGTTAGAGGCTGTCCTCACATGCTTGGTGATCACTGGCTCGCTGTTAATATTAAAGAGTGGGGCACCAAAGGGATGACTGAAAGCTCTGTGTGTGTGAGTGGGGCTGGTGAACTAATTGGTTTCACTGAGGGATCTCCGTACTTCACCTTCTCTAGGTCTTTCCTCTTAGGAAGTGTTGTTTTTTGGGAGAAGAATCCACCAGGTTTCTACCTGGGGACACATGAGTCTGGTTTCCAGAGCGCTGGGACTTGGCTGGGAGGTTTCTGCAGAACAAAGTTTAATAATGGTCATGCCTTGCCTTTGGCTTTAGTGGAACTGTTTGTTTCCATTTTAAGATGTTTCTTATGGTCTGGGGTAGCTTTCATATATGTTATTTCTCCTTTTTAGTAGTTTATTTAAATTCTGGAATGGATGTTGGATTTTATCAAATATTCTTAAGCATCTATTGATATGATCATATAATTTTTTTCCTTGATTTATTGAAAAAAGTTGAAATTTAGATTTCCTAGTAACAATCCATTCTTGATTTCCATAGGCATTTTAGTTAATTGGATAACAGCACTTTTGGAAAGTCTATAACAATGTATCTGTGTAACCATGGTAGCCAAAAAGAAGCCTCATTCCAGGAGGTTCAGCCCAATGTACTGGCAAAAGCACAGGCCCTGGAACCAGAGAGCTGTATCTTTGAGTCCTGCTTCTGCATCTTACTAATTATATGGCTGTGGCAAATTTCTTGATCCTCAGACTTTTCACCTGTGAAACGGGTATACAGAAATGAAAGTTAACTCATGGAAATGTTTTGAGGATTAACTGAGTTAATCTGCTGCATAGACAGAGCTCAGTAAATATTAGGGAAAAGATATTTTTGAATGAAGTGTATACCTGTAAGAACAGAGCAACTTGGTAACCATAGATGTCAAAAGACAGTATGCAGGTAGTTTTGTTAGTGTGAGCTGAAGTTTCAAAGAGCTATATTTCATATCAAATTGTTAGCACTCTGAGAAAATACACATTTCTCCCTCAATCATTTTATTCACCACACATTTTATTCCTAACACCAGTTGCATATTAAAATATATTATTAAAATTAAATAAAAAATTATATTTAGATGAAACTTTTCCTTGTTTCTTCCTCCAGAAAAATTACTATGGTTCCAAGAAAGAAGATTGCAAATAAATGGAAATTGAATATTAACTTTTTGGGTGAATTTATTTTGAGTAAGCATTAAATCCAAGGGAAGGAACTGAAAAACAGACTTATGGATTCAATTCAGTTTAAATATAGATGCATTTTAGATTATATGTGTATGTATGTATATATATTGTATTGATCTATATATAATATAGATTATGTATAATATATATATTACAGCTCTATATAGGTCAATATATAATATCTATATAATATATACTGTAGATCAATGAGTTTGAGCTTTGTCAATATGTAGCACATACAGCATGTGTGAATATAGCTGCAAAAACTTATTCTTGATCTGTGCGCATATAACAATTAGTGTGCTTTATTATTTTTGTTCTAACTGACTTGCATAAATACAGATTTCCACCTTGATGAAATCAACAATAAGTTATGCAGGCTTTCTCATCTTTTCATATCCTATTCCCAAATATAACTCCACAAATATAGATAGTGTTTACCATCTTTTGGGATGTGAGCAATTGCTTGTTTATTCTGATGAAGGAAATAAATTACCTTCCCATAATATTAGTGTGAGTCCCTAATCTCATTAGGTAAAGAATTTAAAAGACTCCAAAATGATTCAACACTAGTTAATAGCATCTTAATTATCTCACATCATTTTAGGAAATACAAAATGTCCCTCTGGGGTGTACTTTGCCTTGGTAGGAATAATGACTGATGAGGGTTTAGAGAATGGCTGTGCAGTCATATAACAAATTCTTCAAACAGAAATACATGTGACAACTCAAGTCAGATCTGTTGACTGGACCCTGGAGAAGTGGCTTGTTGGAGGCGAGAGGGGAAAACCCTGGTTACCAGGAGGAAGAGGGATAGACGTTAGGGACAGGGTGGAGAGGGCCAGATGAACTGGCTTTCTCTTTAATAAAGCCACACTGGCCAGTTCCAT
Organism: Balaenoptera acutorostrata; assembly: GCF_949987535.1. Taxonomy (NCBI): domain Eukaryota; kingdom Metazoa; phylum Chordata; class Mammalia; order Artiodactyla; family Balaenopteridae; genus Balaenoptera; species Balaenoptera acutorostrata. The sequence goes on from NC_080078.1 coordinate 27,395,159, forward strand.
TCTCTGGGAGGAATTTCGCTTACAGGATGAGGAGAAGGAAAGAGTGGGGGAAAGGCTGCCTAAAGTTGAATGTGGAGGAGGTGAACCATGTTTTACTCAAACTCTGAGCCGGACAGACACACCACTGACACCAGACACAATGGCTTTGACATCGCTGCTCATCACCACAGATGTGCAAGCACCTAAGAAAAACCATCTGGTATATGAAAGGATATCAGATTTCAAAAGAGGGGGATCAAACTCAACCATCAGAACAAAAATTGCCTGGTGAGCTAGAGGTGCTGCAAGAAATGGGAGAATACTCAATGTTTAGAATTTTTCTAAATTATGTTTTAACACAATTCTTTGGAGCATTGCATTTGTAAACATTATATTTGCGGGTGATCTTAAAGAGGAAAGAGGTGGAGATTAGGAAGGATTGTATGGAGAAAACATACACAATGGATAAATTAAAATCTGTGATGACACAATCATGTATTTATAGGTTGTCTATTGCAGGAAATGGAATCAGTGAAGGGGGAGACATGCTCTAAAATTTCTCCCAAAACTCAGAAGAAGAAGATAAAGACATGGACATTGACTTAAGAAAAGATAAAGGAAATGTAGGACAGAGGGAGAAGAATGAGAAGAATTTCAGAAGGAACAAACAGTAAATAGAGAAGGAATATTTTAAATAAATAATAGAAGATAGTTTGATTTTTAGCTGAATAAAGATTTAGGTATTAAATTTATGGTTTACTAATCATGGGCAAAAATAGACTAATGAAAATAGACTAACAAAGAGTATAACCCATACAGTATTGAGTCTAAGAGGGTTTCATGCTTGATATTTTTCAGAGGTGTTGATAGAAGGGTTTGCAGAATGATGACACTACTGCCATATGGTAGACAGAAACTGTAAGGTGTATCTTGACTCCAGAGGGTACAAAAATGCAAAAAAATTCATCTTTAATCAATGAAATAGGCTAATCTAGTGAAATGTTTGCATTTTAAGGAGAAGAAAAAGAATATGAAGAACACTACTTATTAAGGAAATAAGATAAGGTTAAGATTTTTCTTATCTGCAAACCAGTGATCAAAGACAATGGAGCAACTTGCACAGAACTTGGAGAGGATGAGATATTGCATTAAGATCGTGATACTTGCCTCCTCTGCTGTTCATGTGAGAATGCAACAGAAAGACATTCTCAGACACGCTCAAGATGTATACCCTTAACATACACTTCCTGAAAATAATTACCTGCCATCATATTTCAGACAACCAAAAAATGAATCAAATTAAAGAAACCAAATATGTGGAATTCATGGTATAAAACAATTGGTGGCAAATAATTAAATTACTAATGCTTACATTAAATCTAAATAATTATTGCCCATATTACAACACAAATATTTTTTAAAAATCTTTAAAGTGAAGCATGTAATGTATAAGTGTATTAATCAGAGCTCTTCAGAGAAACAGAACCAATAGGATGTGTGTGTGTATGGGTGTGTATATATATATTTATTTATTATAATGAATTGGCTCACCTGATTATGGAGTCTGGCCAGGTTCAAATCTGCAGTGTGGGCCAGCAGGCTGAAGATCCAGGAAAACGAATGGTGCAGTTCCAGTCTGAAAGCAAGCAATCTGGAGATCTGGAAGAATCGATGGTCCAAATGAAGTCCAGAGGCAGTCTGCTGGAGAATTCCCTTTTACTAGGGGGAAGGTTGTTCTTTCTTTTCTAGTCAAGCCTTCAGTTGATTGGATTAGGCTCACCTACATTATGGAGGGCAATCTTTTTACTCTATTGATTAAAATGTTAATTTTGTCCAAAAACAACCTCACAGAAACACCCAGAATAATGTTTGATCAAATGTCTGGGTATCCATGGCTAAGTGAAGTTGACACATAAATACTAACCATCACAATAAATGAAAGTTCTTTAATGATCATAACCAAGATCTAAAAGGAGAAACTGTATTCTTAAAACTGGGAAATGTTAAGGAGTAGACTGAAGGAAAAAAGTGTATACAGTGGTATGCTGGCAAACCAGATCTCCGAAGGTAGAGGTAGGAAGAGGTGTGTCCACTCAGCTCTGTGAGCCAGTACAGGATGCCTCCAGCACAAACTGTCCATGCATGTGTGCTTACATGCTGAATTCTCACCTACTCTATCTCTCATCCATGCTTCATTTTTGTTTGCATTTTCCTGATAGGTCTTCCTCAGTTACTTTACTCTTCCTTTCCGATATATATATATATATATATATATATATATATATTTTTTTAAGCAAAATAGAAGGGTTTTTTTAAAGCAAAATAGATTTTAGTTTTTAAAACCTTATTTGAAATTCCTAACCATTTGACAGGGAAATTTAACCCATTTATATTTACTGTCACAATAAACATGTTTGGTCTTATATCTGATATTTTGTTTTATGGTTATTGCTTTTGTACTTCTATCTTTCAAAAATATGGATTTTCACTGCGTTTTTTTCTTCTTCTATATTCTTGAGCGTTTTCCAAATTTGTTCTCCATAGCACAGTTTTCTAGTGTCCTTTATGCTTTAAGTTATCTTCAGTGTGGATTTTAATTCTTCTACTAGAGTTTAGATTTCCTTGAGTTCTTTTTTTAAAATTTCATATGGCTTTTTTTCTTTTGAGGCTCCCTACTTTTGTTTTATAGAGGATTTTTGATTCCTTATCTATCTATCTATCTCTCTACCTATCTATCTATCTACCTATCAGTTAAGGATAAATGTAAACTTACTTGCTATTTACCAACAAGTATTTTAAAAAATTCTTTCCATTTCTTTTAGAAAATCACTTTTAAGTTATGCTTTTTCTCTGAGCCTTTAGGGTAATATTATCTTTCTGTACGTTTCAGTGCCTTTTTATAGGCCTCAAATGTGAATCATAATTTTGAGGAAGCAAATCTTTGCATCATTTAACTATTCCACCAAAATTTTGCTTATGAATAATAAGACCTGTGATATTTTATGGCAACGGATTATGGGTCCCAAGTTACAGAGAACTCAAAAGAAAGTACATTCCGTGTGTTTTTTGAAGTCCCAGAATAAAAGTAGTTTTAAAATAACTTATGATCTCTAGAACTTATTCTCATCTACTGAGAAGAAAGTATAGACATAAGAAGGATTATTAGAAATTTATATAGATGGAAAATATTTGGTATAAAAATTACCTCATTTTGGTAGTAATGTTTTATTAAGTTAGAAAAAGAAAGTTTTCTTTGAGGCTTCTCAATACCCTACAGAAAGTTTGATATTTTAATCTTAATTCATAACACTTGTGGGTTTTAATGACATAAAGAAATTTGGGTATTTACAAATTTGTTTCTTGGAGAACTCTCAAAAAAAGCCATGCTTTTTCATAGTTGTCCAGCCTCTTCCTGCCTTTCTCAGGAACAGTGAATTTTAAGTGCATCAGTACCAGAAATTTATGAATATACAAATATCTATGCTCACACATCAGACTTAGCAAATCCCTTGTAAAAGCAGAACAACTTTGTGTGATGTATGCAGCTTTCCAAATGTTGTTTGTTTCTAACACTTAGAAACAGTCTTAGAAGGCACATACATTTCAGGCACCAGGAGTGAGAGACACCTGCTGGTCTAAGAAGAGCCAGAGATACTTTATTTTGACTTCAGACCAGCTATCAGTATTTGACAAGAGCACCTGTGCTGAGAGTTAGTCGGATTCTGCTCTCAGGCACCGCGATGCGTGAGTCTGCAATGGCAACTCCTGGTTAGAGTGTGCAGGCAGCGCGTGCTTGATTAATGGCCTTAAATATGAAATATCATTCTTATATATCTGGAGGAATTTCTGCCAATATGATCTAGGTGAATGTGACCTAGAAGTTCTCTTAATTTACTGCTTTGGGGTAGCTCAGTGTCTAAAGTAGTAGTGTGCTCTGGGGACAGAACATGGACTTCAGTCATGTAGATCTGGACTGAGGTCCAGCATTGCCTTAATTAACCACGTGACCTTGGAAGGTCATGTAGCCATCATTTATTAAGCACTTTGCCTTCAGTCAGATTCCCCAGAAGCAGACCCTGGGATGAAGATCGCGGTGGGCATCAGCAAGAATTCAGTCAGAAAGGCAGAACTACAAAGAGTAATATGGGAAAAAGAATTTATTATAGGGTTGAAAAGTGGGACAACTGAGAAATTATAACCAGGAGCAGTTTCTTCTCAGTCGCTGTGGCCTTATCTGTAAATTTGGGATAATAAAACCTTCCTCTTTGTTGTTGTGAGGGATGAATGAGGAAACATGTTAAACAGCACAGAGTGGGTGCTCAAAAACAGCTAAAGCAAGTTCTAGGCAAAACCATTAACTAGATCAGTGGCTCCCAGAATCTCATTTTACAGACTGACACAGTAACTTTAAAAAATGGGGAAAGTTATGGGCAGGTGCCAATTTTTAATTTTGCCAGCTTACGACATTAAATAAGCACTTACTAGCTATGATCACCATCATTTCATAAAAGAAAAGACATTTTAAAACCAAAAAATGTAAAGCCATTCATTATTGTCAACCTAGCAATAATGACAGACCATACTGTCAATTTAGCTTTACTCTGACATGTTCCTTATTTTTTCCCTTATACCACACAGGCCAGTGCGCAGTGTCACGGACAGGCTGGTGCACAGGTGCATTTTGAGGAACAACTGAACTGAGTAGCAACTGCATATAGTCTCCTCTCCACTTGTCTGCATCCTTTATTCCTCTCTGCTTCCTCCTCATTGGTTTTCAAGAAATCTATTGCCTTCCCTCCATGCATCAAAGGTATTCCACTGTGGTAGTCACTATTTCCCATCCTCCTTCTCGTCCTGGGCAACTAAAAGACTACATTTCCCAGCCTCCTCTGGTTGATAAACATGTGACTAATTCTGACCAATGGGCTGGAAGTATAAATATCATCTGTCACTCCTAGGTGAAAGTATTTAAGAGCCACTGTGTGATTCTCCATCTTCTTTCTCCCTCTGTAGTGAAATGTCTGTTGAAGTGGAAGTGCCACAGATGGAAGCAGCTACCACATGGAGGGTGGCTTCCCTGGAAAGCTGCCTAGACACAGAGAGCTTTGCAGGAGCAAGAAATAAACTTGTGTAAAACCCCTGAGATGTTGGTATTTCCTTTTACTGCAGCGTAACTTGGTCTGCTCTACCCAACACCAGCACAGCACCAAGACCTATTTGACCCAAGCAAGCTCACATCTGATTTTGTTAATAATTACTGCATAGAAATAAATATCAGTCTGAAAAGAAAATAATTCCTGACTTTCAATTTTTTATTTTTTAAAACTCCAATACTTTCTTCCATCTGACCCACACTGGGAAACTATGTTGAATTCTCCTGTTAATGATCTAAATTAAAATATCATAACTTAGAGGAAAAAATTCAGCCAGCCCTGAATTTCCTTTATTATTGACCAGATGTTTTGTAAAGCTGCTTTGTTTGTGGGCACTTTCAGAGAACCTGAATAAATGACTTCTCTTTTGCATTTCCCTCAGGGTCTTGTTATTCTTTTAAAGCTCCTGTTACATAAGGTTTAAGATAAAAACAGCATGATATGTTACTTCAGGTTGTTTTCAAACAGTGCAATTGACAGTTTGCTAGTTAACTAGATCCACGCAAGCAGCCAAGACCATTAATTTGGATATTAAAAAATTAAATTGTTGATTACTACTCATTTGTTTTTTAGGCATTTGTATGTACATACTGAATTCTGGCCTCTGGTAAAAACAGTTGAAAAATGGCAGGTATGTGCTTGAAGTTCAGGATGCCTTGGATCCATGCGAAGGGTTTTATTCTGAAAACAACTGTTGCAGCCTCACATTCTCATAATTATAGTCCAGTGGAAAGAGAATGTCTTTTTCCCATGAGCTTGGAGCAAATTCCAAGAGTCACCCTAATTGGTCACTGAAACATTCTGGCTAGAGGAATGGAACCATGCTGATTGGCCAGGTCTCAGTCACATGCTTACTCCTGAACCAATCATCTAGAGCAGGAGGAAATAAATCACAGTCCAAGTTAATAAAGTTTTATTGGAACACAACCGCATCTATTCATTTAGAGTGTTGCCTGTGGCTGCTTTGATGCTTCAACGGCAGAACTGAGTAGTTGCAACAGAGACCATATGGTCCACAAAGTCCGAAATATCTATTGTCCAGCCCTTTACAGAAAAAGTTTGCCAACCCCAGGTCTAGGAGTGTATTAGTTTGCTTGGTCTGCCATACAAAGTCACAGACTGGGTAGATTAAACTACAGAAATTTCTTCTCTCAAATTCTGGGGATTAGAAGTCTAAGAACAAGATGTCAGCAGGGTTGATTTCTTCTGAGGCTTCTTTCCTTGGCCTGTGGAGGGTTGTCTTCTCCCTGTGTCCTCAGATGGTCTTCCCTTTGTATGTGTCTGTGTCCAACTTTCTTCTTTTTATAAGGATACCAGTCACTTTGGATTAGGGCCAACCCTTATGAACTCATTTTAAACTAATTGTCTCTTTAAAGACCCCCATCTCCAAATCTAGTCACATTCTGAGGTCCTGGGGATTAGGACTCCAACATATGAATTTTTTTTGCAGGGGGGGCGGGGAACACAATTCAGTCCATGGCAAGAAAAATATGGGCTCTGATAGGTCATGACTTGGGTCACATGTTCTACAGTGAGGGGAAGGCTAAGAGTGAGGGGAGGTAGTTTTTAAGTGGAAACCAGGATGTTATCACCAAAATACAGGAGAATGGGTGCTGGGTGGTAAACAAATTGTTCAGTGATATATTATCATTGCTTTGAATCCTCTAGAAGAGGAAAATGTAAGGGTCGATTGGAAAGAACCCTGAAGAAAAAATTCATGTTGGGCGATGGGGTGACCTGACCTGCTGTAGAGATAATGAATCAAAACAGTATGTTAGAGTAAAAAATATGTCTCTCTTCAAGTGCAAAATAAAACAGCAAAACCAAAAGCTGTAAACACAACCCCCCACCCCCCCCTTTTTTTGCAACACGATTTTGAGCTATTGTCTGTGAAACCTCTGGCATTAAAGATCAAGGGAAAATAGAAAATGCACGAGATAAAGTGCTCACAAATGGTGGATTTACATTAATTACATGGATCTCTGCCAGGACCCAAAGTCCATGTTAGCAAGTTGGCAAGGATTCTGATAATGGTAGACATGGATGGGCAGGCTGACAAAAAAGAAAAAAAATCAGGCAAAAGGTACAGTTTGCTATGTCTGGGGAAAGAATTCTTGGCCCAAAAAGGCAGAAAGGGAAAAACAAGAATGACTCAGTCCCCAGTGGCTTGTTTTCTTCACAGTCTCGAAGAAGAAAATTATCCACATAAATTAGGAATGAACCATTGTAGTAGTTCTCAAAGTCTGGTAGCCAAAGCATCAGCATCAGCTCTACCTGGGACTTGTTAGGAATGCAGATACTCAGGCTTTACCCCAGAATAACCAAATCAGGAGCTCTGGGGTAGGGCCCCAGCACTCTGTGTTTTAACAAACCCCCTGGTGATTCTGATGCATGCCAAAGTTTGAGAACCACTGAGATAGTGAATTCATTTATATTCATAATAAAATCTTTAAGCTAAGGATTGCTTTATCAGTTAAGATAAGGTTCAGCAGTTGCATGTAAAAGAAAACCAAAATAACAGTGGCTTAAATAAGGTAGGTGTTTATTTTTCTTGTACATAGAAGAAGTGCAGAGGTAGGAGTTTAGAACTGGTCGTGTGACTTCATGGTCATCAAGGACCCATGCTCCTTACATTTTTTTTCTCTACTAAAATGTCAGCTTTCATAGTCAAAGTGACTCGTGGTTCAGAATGGCTGCTGGAACTCCTGCAATTACATCAGCTTTTCCAGGCAGGAGGTAGGAAGCAAGGGAGGAGAGAAAAAGGTACAACTCCTAGATGAATCAGCCTTCTTTAAGAAGTCTTCCTGGAAACTCCACCCAACAAGTTATTCTTGTATAATATTCACTAACTCTGGTGGTAAGAGAGGCCTGGAAATCTTCCTCCTGCTGGTTGCATTGGCCCCTGAAATAAAATTGAGGTTCTTTCCGTAGAGAAGAGAGGAAGCGAAAATTGGAAGAACATAGTGGCTGTCCTTCTCCTTCCTTTTCTAGAAAGGTGATAAAGATTTGAACAGAGATTTGGAGAAGTTTTGGGGGAGAATTGCAGACCTGAGTTTGGGCAAGCCAGATCAGAAGCAGGGAGTATAACACCTGAAGGATTTTGCTACTTGTGAAGGGTTCATGTCTTTAGATGGCTTCCTTTTGTAACTCAAAGGAAAGCTCTGGCAGTGAGAACTTTAAACATTTCCTTCCTATATTAAAGTTTTCTTCTGCAACTGACCCAGGTCGTCAATAAAGAATGACGACAATACTGTATCTGCACACTTTGTGTTGGTGGCCTTGGGGAGAATGAAGGACACTGCAATAAGGGAAAGAGAAGTATTTCAAAGCAGACAGACTTGAGAGTGACCATTATGCACCCAAGTACTTGTGGGCAAAGTAGGCAACACATTCCTCCCAAGGTACATGAGATGATTTTAGATAGTACACAAAAATAACATCAATAGCACCTAAAAATACTTAACTCAGTTGAATCAGTTGAAAAGCACACCCATCGCCCTTCTACTTTTCCTCCTTTTTTTCTGCCTGGTACATGGATGTGATACCCGGAGCTCTAGCAGCCATTTTTTGACCATTTTTCCGCAACACTGAGGATGGAAGCCATATGCTAAAGACAACAGTGTAAAAAGAAAGCAGGAGCTTACTTTCATAAGGTACATCGACTTCTAGCCTTAGTCTGTCTACCTCTGAATTTCTTCTATGTGTGAGAAAAATAAACCCCAAATTTGTTTAAGCCACTGTTATCTTTTAGGGATTTGTCACTAGCTGCTGAATGCAATTCCTAACTGATGCAGAACCATCTTTTGCTATTTAGGAGTGTTATGTGCTTGTAGGCACATTAATCACTGTTGTAATTAATGTGAAAAACTGCAGTGCTTTTATTAAGGGGAATTAGACTCTAACATTAAGCTGGTAATATCAATAATAGGCATTTGTAGTATGCTCTGAAGATAGCTGCAATCTGTCATTACCCTAATAGGAGATGACATTTCCAGTCGCAGCCGGGATCTTGGTGGCAGCTGTAGGATCTGTCTGTTGTTAGAGAGGCCATACGAACTTGGATGAATTGGTAATAACAGTCACACTGCATTTGAGAAGTTTACACTGCATTGGAGAGGTTTTCGTGCGTAAAATAGGGTGATTCGTTTGAATAAAAATGGTGCATGCCAAAGTGAGAAGCAGGCCACGGGGGCACTTTGAGTAGAGATATACAACCAACTGACTGGGAGTAAAAATGTAATGGGAGAAATCATTGTATGTATCCAACCTGTGGCCAGGTTTCTTCTCATAAAGCAGAGGAGATGTACTCAAACTGCAACAGCAGGTGGAGAGGGATGAGTGGACCTTGCTTCTACTTCTCATAAAGTGCATCTCATGGTTGCTCTTGCCTCCAGGGGGGCACAACCTGGTTCTTGAGTGGGGTGTGTAAACAAATCTTACTTTCTACATATGAGGCACAGATATAGTACACAAAATGATATATGTTATATGGGTGCTCATAACACCTATTTATATATATATATATATATATATATATATATATATATATATATATATACACACACATATATATATATATGTTATGTGCTCATAACATTTCATGGCAGGAGGGGAGATCAGAAATGGCTGCCTGGGGGTGACAATGAATACAAGATTGAAAAACACTGGTGTATCTAGTGTGCTAGGTTACATCATTGGTCCCAGTTCTTCACTCCGTGATCCCATTTCTTAACTTTGGGTTCAGCAGTGTCATTTGCTTTGGTCAACAGGATTTTAGAGTTTGGGAAGTGAGCAGAGACTTGCATTGTGCTTACGTAGTTAGACTTGTCCTCTTGCGTCCTGGTGACCATGAAACCACTGTCTCTTTAGTTTGGGCCCCTGTAACAAACCTGAACGGAACCTATAACCTGGAGGCATCCAGCCAGTTGCAGCCTAGATCAGCCAAACCACACCCAATCTGAAGACCCATGAACATGAAAATAAATGCATATTTTTGTAAGCCACTGAAATTTTTGGGGGGGTGGGATTTGTTTTGCAGCATTATTATGGTAATAATTGCCAGATACATATGGGGGTCCCCCCAGTGGAGTCCTGATCCTTGAAATAATCAGTTCCACTTTTAAAATTCGGGGCTCATCACAACAGAATTTATCAAGCGCTACTTTAATTATTTTTATTTATTTATTTATGGCTGTGTTGGGTCTTCGTTTCTGTGCGAGGGCTTTCTCTAGTTGCGGCAAGTGGGGGCCACTCTTCATCGCGGTGCGCGGGCCTCTCACCATCGCGGCCTCTCTTGTTGCGGAGCACAGGCTCCAGACGCGCAGGCTCAGTAACTGTGGCTCACGGGCCCAGTTGCTCCGCGGCATGTGGGATCTTCCCAGACCAGGGCTCGAACCCGTGTGCCCTGCATTAGCAGATCAAGCGCTACTTTAAACTCGACAGGATCACCACCTCTGATGTAAAATCTGCCTTGCAGTATTTTTGCCTCTATTTCTAGCTCTGGTCTGGATTCCATTGGTGGCTACCACTAATTAGATTGAAGTGAACCATAATTTCATCAGGATGTTTGGATGCTTTGTGGCTTTTGCTGGCTTCCTATTTATCTTTGGATGTTTTAATTCCTGCTTTGTCCTAGCATTCCTTTAAAGACATGATTTAGTTATGTTTTCATTCCATTCTCTCTGAAATTGGAAGGTTTTCTGGCTGGTGTGGGAAACTACGGGCTTTGGGTTAATAGGGCTGTCCAGTAATGCTTGTAAGTCAGATATGAGCTTTTACTTTAATTAATTAAGCATTATTTGGTCTGAGCTCCTTTTTTCCTTGTTGTGAGCAGGGTGTGAGGTGAAAATCAGTTATTTGCCAGGATTCTTTTTCCTCTATGTCTTCAAATGTATGTAAATATCCCAAGACTTGGCTCAGTATAGACAAAACAGTTTTGCTTCAGATGTTTTTGGATGTCACATAGACACAACCCCATTATAGCATCTTTGAAGAGTCAATTTCAAGAAATTTTTCAAAGAAATTGCTGATGCATTGGCTTCTAAGAGGAGTTACTATTTATCACAAAATTTTATGGCCTTAAAATATTTTGTGTGCAGTAGAGAAAAATATCATTGAGATAGATTATATTTAAAAATGCAATCAGTGAGTAGTCAAATGAACAAATGTATTTAAACCCTAGCCAATAAAACACAAGAGCATGATATATTGATTTTGCATTTCCTTCTAAGCACGATTATAACATAAAAGAAAATTCTCAATTAAATTCAAAATCACAATAACTATAATTTATGACTGGATTCAATGGTTCTCTTGCAATGAGATGTTAGAAAACCTCATTTGTTTTTAAAATTCTTAGATTAGAGCTTTCTACCCTGCAGGCCAGTATTTCCTCAGCCTCCCAGCCTGCAGTCTCACTACTGTCCAATATTTTACTATTAAAAGTGTGGCCCACGGACCTGCAGCCCTGGACTCACTTGGAAGCTTGATAGAAATGCAGAATCTCAGGCCCTGCCCTTGACATACTGTATCAGAATTTGCATTTTAACACAGTCCCCAGGGGATTTGTATGCACATTAAGTGAGAAGGACCAGAATCTATCTTTAGCTGTTTTGCCAGAACTAAGGCTGAGGCATCAACCACATCACCCATTTGGTTCCTTCTATGCTCTTGGGCCCACCCATCCTTACATAAGGATATCTTTAAATGTCAAGTGCACTGAAACAAAAGCTCAGCCACATCCTTTGATTTGCATGGCCCTTAAACAGAGAGGAAGAGAATTTGGCTCCAGTTCCCTGAAGGAGGTCTGCTAGATGGGAGAGAGAATGGCCCCCTGACTACAAATTACTTTGTGTAGAGGAAAACTTGGCCTGAGTGGGCCTAGCTTGGGGTGCAGAGATCTGTATGGCAGCTACCACATGGTACTGTCCTGATCATCTTGGAGTCCAACTTCCCCTGCAGGGTTGGCTGTCCTGAGGAGGAGTTGGCAGGGGAGACATCCAGGGTCTCTAGGGGCTGAGGAGCTCTAAAAGGGCTGAACTTAAGACGCAGGCTGAACTTGAACCTTTTGGCTCAAGTCACCATGAAACAAGACTCATGTCTCATTTATTGAGCACCTACTATGTACCAGGCACCAATCAAGCTGCCTATGTACATCATCCCGTTTGGTTTGAATCCTTCTGAGAGGTAGCTCTTACTATTACCATTTTATAGACAAGGAAACTGAGGCCCAGAGAGCTTGAGTGGTTGTTCAAGAGCCATTGGCCCATAAGTGGAAGAGTGGGATTTGAATTCAGGATTGCCTGACACCAAACCCAGGCTCTTCTTATACCATAAAGAACTAAGTACCTGCTGTTTTCAGAGCAATGAACTAGGGGTCAGGGCTTCAGGGTTTGTGAATAAGGTTGTCCCGCCATACAAGGACGATAGTCAAGAGAGATGTGAAATGCAGGTTGCATTAATGGTAAACACTGTGCCCGATGCCTTCTTTCCTCTGTCCTCAGGACTGGACTTCCCTTGTATGTGTGTCTGGGTGAGAAAGTTCGAGAGGGCTTCCTGGACCATCCTCCCTAGAATTCATAGTGTCTGCTGTGTGAGCCACTCTGGGTCCACAGACCCCAACAGCCACTGGAGAAGGAGCCAGGTGCTGTTTTGACTTCTTGTCTCACGACATGGAAAGAGACGTAGGAAGTGGGAAGGGGCCCATCATGCATGGGCACAGAGGAGAAAGAGGAGGGGTCTGGCTGGTTCCTACCTTTATCACAGGATCTTGCTGACTTGTAAAATGTGCCTGCAGACTGTCTCAAGCTGTCACCATCCAATCAGCAAGTCTTCCTCCCATAGGGTTGGCATGAACAGAAGGGACAGAATTGTTGCAGAGAGAGTCAAGTGTCCTGCTCTCTTAAGGCTTGAGGCATAAACATTCCCTCCTCCCCAAACAGGGCCCTTGGGGGCAATGACAAAGATGCTGAAGACACATGCTCTACCCTGAGAAATGTTGGTTCCAGTTGGAAAGCAGGCCATGGGGCACTGCAACCTGTTGGTACCAGCTTGCGAGAACCAACGTATTTGCCTTTTCCCAACTCTGCATCTGTTGATGTCTTGATGGTAGTGTTTACACCACAGAAACTGGCAAATGCTACACACCGGGGCATCCTCTCCACAGAGAGCCAGTTGTTAAACATTTACCAGCACCCCTCTGAGAGTAGGTATATACGAACACAAAAGATCCAGAGTTGAGCTAGAGTAATTCATCAATAAGTTGTATCTAGTATTCAAGTGAAATCCTCTCACAACCCATATGTAGCAAGAGAAATTTCTCAAACAGATTTCTAAACTCTGGCAACTGGTCTTCCGTTTTTTTCAAAAAATAATTCCAGTGAATTCAGGGTTTGTGGTGATGGAAATTGACATGGGTGATCCATCAGACATTGAAAGGGGTTAGAATAGTGGTTATCACACTGGAGCCCCCCTCAGAATCCCCCGGGGGGCTTGTTAAAACTCAGATGGCTCGTCTTCACCTTCAGAGTTTCAGATGCAGTAGCTCTGAGCTGGGGCCTGTGATTTTGAATTTCTAACATGTTCTCAGGTGGTGCTGCTGTGGCTGGTCTGGGGACCGCACTTCGGGCTTTGATAACGGCTAGGTTAGAGGCAGGGATCAATTCCAAAGCATCTCAGCGAGAATGTGAGTGAGGCCAGGGTTAGAAGGAGGGGAGTGATCTGAAGGCAAAATGAAGGAGTGAAGGAAGCACTCCATTTATTAAGCACCTATAATGCGCTGGACATTAAGTGCAAAGTATTTTACATATACTGTTTCCTCTAGCAACCTCTCTCATGGGTAAATGCATTCAGAGAGGATGTCATGGAAACAAACACAAAGATCTGGGGAAGGGACTTCCCTGGCGGTCCAGTGGTTAAAACTCCGCGTTTTCCACTGCATGGGTTGCAGGTTCGATCCTTGGTTGGGAAAATAAGATCCCACAAGCCACGAGGCGAGGCCAAAAAAAAAAAAAAGATCTGGGCGAATGACCATTTTACTCCACTGCGGACAACTGAAGATGACAGAGCTAAGGAAGGAAAAATTAGAGTTTCATTTTCCTCTTGATGCCTGAGCTTGGATAATTATGTCATAATCTGTTTGAGATGGGCAAAACACAAAGCAGAAGCTGATGAAACGTGCCCTGTCTTGAACGTCTGCCAAAGGAAGGGAGGTAGTTTCAATTTCCCAGTGCCTGGTCCCAAGGCGCCCGCGTCCGGGCAGAGCAGGTGCTGCTCGAAGGAAAGGGAGGGTGGGGTGGGAAGAGCTGCAAATCTGGCACCTTGATGAGCATCCTTTTCAATCACCACTACACTCAAGCTTTATGCTATTCCTTTTAATTTTCTCAGTACTGTAATTGTAAATGAAAAGCAATATTGCACCACATCCAATTATAACCACATTTCTGTCCCCTAGGACTCATCAAAGAGAAAAAAATGCATTTATGTCTGTGAGGAGCCATTAATCTCTGCACTTATGGCTCTACACATGGTTATGCAGCAGCTGCAGGGCTGGGACTCTTTCCCTCTCTTTTCTTTCTCCAGCGATGCACTTTATCAAGTCCCAGCTGGGTGTTTTATTATAAATTAGGCCCTGAAATATTGGCTTCATAAGCACCTTGGTTAGAAGCCACTAAATAAGATTTCTTCTTTGGTCTCCTACCCTGGGATCATCCATCCTTTCCAGTGGGATGTCTCATTTTCATGAAACTTCTCTTTGACAGTCAAAAGCAGTGTTTATTTGGGGGGATGCAGAAAGGAGGCAGTGTCCTTGGAAAATGGGGAAATGAAACATTTTGTGGCTTTATGTGTGACGAATCGCTCTTCTGGATTTATTAGGAATCAACTACAAGTCACATTTCTCTTCCTTCTTATCTAGACCATTACTTCTATACTCTTTCTGCTACTTAATGTAAGTTACTATTTATACATGAATACTTAATGTATTACCACTTAATACTTAATGTATTAATAATTAGTACATTAATATTTAATGTATTAGTTATCTTTCACTGCATGGCAATAATACTATGAACTAAGGAGCTTAAAACAACTCACATTTACTATCTTACAGTTTCTCTGGCTGAGGAGTCTGGACACAGCATAGCTGGGTCTTCTGTAAGGCTGCGATCAAGATGCCAGCTGGGGCTGTGTCTTCACCTGCAGCTCGACACCATTGTAAAGCAATTATACTCTAATAAAGTTGTTAAAAAATGTGTGTTTAATTTAAAAAATAAATAAATAAAATAAAATAGATAACCAACAAGGACCTACTGTAAAATAAATAAATAAAAAATAAATAAAATGAAACAGATACTATAAAACAATGAAACAAACAAAACTATTGCTATTAGTTTTATGTGGCTATGAATATTTCATGTTGTAGAATAAATCTAAACCCAAACTTCAAAAGGAAAAAGAAAAGATTTTAAAGCAGAGCTTCTATGTTTGTACAAGTGTCTTTCTTACTTCCATATTTCTAAATAATATGCATATGATTACTATTCTATTTTTGATTTATCAATTTGAAACATAAGTCATTGATTTTCCACTATTGTAGAGGAGAATTTGGGTCTTTTATAACTTTTTGTCATCATCCTCCCCAAACTGTTATTTTATGATTTTTAAAAATTAAATCAATGGTCAGGCTTTATAAAATGGCTATTATGTAAAATTGTTCACAGATGAGTTAAATTTGTGGGGGCATATTCCCCACTTCCTGAGCCTAGCTCCCATGAACAAGATCCTAAAAGTGGGATTCAGGGCAGTGCACATCAGTGGTGGGGTTGGCTCCAAGCTCTGCACAGCTCTTCCTGAAGATCAGGCTTCTGTCACTCTGCTCCCAAGGAAGCTGTGCATATCAAACCAGCGACTTCATGTGGGAGGTGGGAGACCATGTCAAGCAGTTTCACTTCCCCACTCCATCCCTCAAAAGGAAAATCATCAACTCCTCACCTCTCATTTCTAATAGCACACTTGCTTGGAGCCACTTCAGGAAGGAGGCTGCTGGCTGTCCTCCCTCATCCCTTTCAGAGAAACTTTAATCAGGGTTTATTTGCTCAAGGACTCTTCAGACCAACAGCTTTGTCAGCTCTCAGCATGCCTTCCTTCCTTCCCACCTCTCTCAAACCACTGAGGCTTGAACTGTTGGACAGGCTTTCCTGACCATCAGGGACAATTTCTGCCTCTTGTGAAATGACCCCCTTCAAATGGAACAGCATGCGGGACAAATCGTGGTCATTATTTCATCCCTGCCTTGTTTAACTGGCAGGTGGGGAAAGCAGGGGAGCTGAAAATGAGAAGGCAGATGCTGGCAGGACAGACTGGTGGGAAGGATATGGAAAACTTTGACTTCATAATTGTCATGGCTCCTATGACCAGACCTCCATTGTAGCTATTGCACTGTAAATTAAGACAAAGACCACTGAGTTGAGAGAATAAAGTGATTGGTCTATTTATAGAACCTGCTCACTTTGGGCCACGTCTTGAACTCAAAGTTGGGCTGGAAAGCTCACTCAGTTAGGTGGTGTGCATTGCTTGTGAAGACTTGTCTAAAACTTTTAAAATTCTGATGTGATCATTCTTGCAAAACTCCAAATGTCTGTATGTTTTATTCCCCCATCAATGAGAAACAGGAACAAGAGCAATAAAGATAAATTTCCTTATAACTATTGGTGCCTGGGAGGCATCTCTGACTTGGGAAAATGAGGCAGATGCCTCACATCAGGAGAGCTTAGGATCTTAACCCAGCTCTCAGGACATGGGGTGAGAGTAGTGGGCTCAGGGCCCACACTGTGACTCCCATCACAGGCAGCTTTTTCAATGTATTACTGAAAAGTTGAACCTCAGATGAAAACCCATATTAGAAGACTCCTTGATGCATTTCTTAGGTCATTAGCATTTGTGGCAGTGGGGGCAGGGAACCATTAAAGTGGCAGAGTGGTGTCAGAAGTGGGAAAAGCCTTACACTCCCTGAATCACCCAGGGAGAACCCCTTGCATTAGGAAGAATTCCAACATCTCACCACACGGGGCTCATGAAATGTCCTGGCCCAAGCCTTACTCAGAGAGAGAGGCTTTCACAAAGATTTTATAAGTTCCAAATTATGATAGTGTCCAAAGTCCTCTCCTAAGATTTCTTTTTCCTTCTCAATATAACATGGTAGTCTTCCATTCATTTGTTATCAGGGTTAGTCGTCAGAGCGGGGGAGAGAGGGACATTTATCAGAAGAGACACTGACCTTTTGGCCTGAGCAATTTGGTATTCCAACTAAACCCTGAATAAGATCCTTTGGCACCCTTGACAAACTTCAGAAGCTCTAATTCTAGATTTTATAAATAAGTGTACCAATTGGGAATGTGTTTGGCTGCATGTAACAAATAGTGGCTTAAACACTGTAATGGTATTTCCTGTGACAAAAAGCCCAGACATAAGCAGTCCAAAGAGAGTACATACAGTTCTACTATAATAGGACATAAGCACTAAAAATCACTGCATTATACAAAATTGCACAATAGAAACCACAAGCTTAGGGGAAAGATGAGATTGTGGCACAACATTCAAAAACATCATCCGGAACACATAAACATAAGACAGAAACTCAGTAAAATAAGTTACAAAGTAACATGTTAATGGTTAAAAAATACATAAATAATATTATAAATATGGCACTTTCCTTGAAAAAGGGCTGAAGCTTGCTTGTGGAAATGGGTGTTGGACAGGTACACAGCTCCATTCAGCTAGGTGCAGTATTCTGCATTTATCTGGTGATTATCATGGATGAAATTACATACAAGCAAAAGTGACATTTGCACTATGCTCAGATTGTTCCCTATGATATCAGTCACATTGGAACAAATACAAAACAAGCATTATAGCAGAATTAATTGTACAGCTGCTCAAGGAAGTCATCCAAGAACCAGGCTCCTTCTATCTTCCTGCTCTGCAAACTTGTGTGTGTGAGACTTTTGTCCTCATGACCTCAAAAAGGCTGTTGCACTTCCAGGTACTATTTCTACATTCCAGGCAGAAAGAAGGGAGGATAAAGTGTAAAGGGAGAAAGTACTTTCTCTTGAGAATATTTGCTTGGGAAAGGGCATGCTCCCCAGGGCCATCCATCTATATCCATTGTCTAAAATGATACCACACAGCCATCTCTAGCTGCAAGGGAGTCTGAGAAGGTAAATATTTTAGACAAGCACATTGCTAGTTAGTACTCTATCATTATCACCTACAGGTTTGTTGAGCGAATTGTAACAGGTCCAAGTTCTGGAGATAACTTGGTTTAATAAATGTGTTCCTACTCAATTATCTAGAAAGACACCTGACCACAGAGCCAATTTGCCCAGGAGATCTTGTCGCAAGACATATATCAGATTCGAAGTTTCCTAACTGACTGAGTATCTCGATATTTTAATTTTAACCCATCAGAGGAATATTAATATTGCTCAGCTTGATACACTTCTAATGCACAACAGTTATGTGCCAGGCATAGTGCCAGGTACTGAGGATATAAAGATGAGAATAATGGCGATGATGGTGATGATGATGATGATGGTGATGATGATGTTGATGATGATGGTGACTAATGCTTCTTGAGCACTTACCCTGTGAAAAGCAGTATTCTAAGTACCTTATTCATATTAGCTAATGGACTTCTCACAGCAATCATAGGGATAGGCTTTATTATTCCTCTAAATCTGTCAAGGATGAGAACACTGAGGCACAGAGAGGTTAAGTAATATACTGAGGTCACTCAGCTTGGCAAGTGGCAGTGTCATGATTTCAGTGTGGGTCCATGTTCTCAACTGCTGTTGAACCACAAAAGGGCTTACTATTTAGTTTTAGAGGCACGCACATAAGCACTAACCAGCAGGCAGAGCTAATTGATGGCCTACACAGTATTTAAAACATTAAAATATTAAATGCCAATATTTAAATATTGAGGGATTTTCACCACATACATATATTTATCAGGGTTATCCAGAGAAAAAGAACCATTAGCATACATATAGATATATAAAAAGAGATTTATGAGTGATTGGCTCATGCAATTATGGAGGCTGGGAACCAGGGGAGCCAATGGTGTAAGTCTAATCTGAGTCTGAAGGCTCCAGAACCAGGAGTACCAATGTCTGAAGGCAGGAGAGATGGATGTTCCAGTTCAAACAGAAAGGAAAAATTCATCCTTCCTTCACCTTTTTGTTCTACTTGGGGCCTCCGTGGATTGACTGATGCTCACCCACGTGGTGAGGGCTATCTTCTTTACTCAGTCTACTGATTTAGATGCTAGTCTCTTTCAGAAGCACACTCGCAGACACCCCCCAAATAATGTCTTACCAACTACCTGGGTGTCCCTTAGCCTGGTCAAGTTGACATATCAAATTAACCATCACAACTGGTTTCTCTTAAAAAAATTCAGACTATTTGGCAATACAGGACTGGTAGTCACATGTGGCAGTGGTTGGTTGGAACTGAGTGGTAGCTCTTCCTTTTAGTAGGGCAATTTCTCTCCAGTACCCTACTGCCCACTATTCCCTACTGTCTTATGCCTCATCCTCTTTGTTTACTCATGCTTGGTCCTGCAGCATTTGAGTTGGCAATCCCTGCACTGTGGAGCATAATGAGTACAACAGAGAAGGTAAAATCAGAGTCTTTTGGAATCACAGAGAAGTGAGTTGGGGAAAACTTCATAAAGGAGGCTATATCAAAGTTGGGTCTTTAGGGTGACAGCAAGCTTGTTAAGTGGGAAGGGAAGAAAGGCATTGCTGGTAGAGAAAATGACACGTGCAAATGTAGATAGGTTTAGGAAGATGCAGAATATTGCTCCCTTCTGTCATGACATTTGTGGAATTGTCCATAGTTGAAATCTATTAATTGGAATCTAAAGAAAAAAAAAATCTGGTTCCTGTAATCACTGTATACAGTCTGGGCTTTTGGTATAGCTTTAATGTCCCTCTTGTTCTATTGATCAAACAAAAGAAAAAAAAATTTTTTTTAGAAAATGTTCTTTTTGAGCCAGCATTTCGCTTCCTTGTCTGATGCTTGCTTTGTGTAGAAATTGATTTGTTTTCTTTCTAGCCTGCTGGGGAATTTGCCCTCCTTGTCCTCATCTCACGTTATACCACAGCTTGAGACTCCCAAACTGAAAGCTCCGGACAGGCAGGATGCGTGCAGACTGCCCGAATTTGAATCCTGTCTCCGTCATCCCCATCTGTGTGTTTCTGGGGACGTACTTCACCTCCCTGGGCTTCAGTTTCCTCCTCTGTAAAATGAGAATAACAGTGGTCTCTGTCTCTTAGGGGTAGCAGGAGGGTTTGATGAGTTACCCCATGAAGAGCACTTGGAGCAATGGCTAGGATCTGGCTCCCAGTATACGCGTGGGCTGCTTTTACAGATGCCAGTCAATGCCTAACTCTGTGCCGGTTGTTGGGAAAACAGGCGCAATGTGGTCCCAACAGCAGGGAGCTGAGCTTCTGGCAGGAAGGTGGCAGGAAGGTCTGAGAGCAGAACATTTCGCCCTGTAAATCCTGTGCTTTTTCATCATAGATGGAAATGCCAACATCACCAACCTCGGAGCCTAAACCCTTAGTTGAGAGATGTTGCTCTTCACTGAACTTTGCTGGAAACTTCACGCTGGATAGGTAGACACATCAACACACAGGCGCTGGGCCACTCCACGGTGACATCGTTGGCTGTGCTTCGGTGTTTTTTCAGTCCCTTTAAAGAGACCCCAGTGGGCGGGGGCAGGAGCCGCTAGGGAAATAAGTCTGGAAAGAGATATACAGGAGATCATAGTTAATGTGGCTCAGTGATAAATCAGTGTTTACTTTGGGCATAAATTTTTGCTTTATGCTGGCATAGTCAGAACAGATGTATTCAAAACAAAACAAAACAAATCTGCAGGAGGAAAAATAAATCAGGAGGTTATTGTCTACTTTGTCTCTGCAACAAGCCCAGCCATGGATTCTTCAAGGTGCCTCATTGTCCTGATTCTGATGGGGAAGGAAATGCCCTCGGGCTTTCTTTCTCTCTCTCCTGCTGCTGTTTTTTCTCTGTGATGATGCTTTTGCTGTCACCTTTCAGTGACAAATGTGCACCACGTGGGTGTTGAATTTATTCAGCTAGTCCACCTGGGAAAGATTACAAATGAGGAAAGGTGTTGGGATCTTCAAAACACGCTTCTGAAAGGAAAGAAAGTGGCTTTAGAATGATGCGGGGGTGGCATCTCCTCCAGCTGGGCTCCAAAAAGGACGTGAAATGAGACAAATTCAATTCTGATTACTACATATTTACAAAACGAGGCCAAAGGGCAGTAGGAAAGGGAAATACAAGGGGTCTCCCAGAATAGCAATTATGGGCAAACAAATGTGCGGTAAATTAGTTGACTTGAACTATGTAATATTTGGAAATCATCTGTCATTCCTTTCGTATTTGTCTCTGACCTAAGAAGACTGGAAATGGAGGACGGGTGGCTGAGGAGATAATTCTGTGCAAAAAAATAATTCTTAAAACAAACGTAGCCAAATGAAGGATGCTCTCTCAGCTAAGAGACTTGACATTCAAGAGGCAATGGAGGGAAAGGAATGCAAACAGCTGTTACTTACTGGGCTGTTGACAATAAATCTTAGTCCAAGCTACTAAAAAGTTGCCATAGCAGCGTGGGAAGGCGTCTGCTACTCTCTTCTTGGGAGGGGGCTTGGCAGGAGGGGGAAAAGGGAGAAGGGATCTCAGGGTGAAATGAAAAGCTCTTGTGCCTGCTCTTTCCAACACTGATGTTTGTTGAAAGGCACTGCTGGGGAGAGAAAAGATATCTACAGCCCAAGGTGAAGTCACTGCAATCACAGCTATTCTTTATCGGGAATTTGTTATGTGCCCAGCAGTTTCCTTATGGTATTATCTTTAATCATCACAGTATCTGTGCAAGTTAGGTAACATTATCTCTAATTTTAAAATAAACTTTATTTTTAAATTTATTACTATTTTCTTGGCTGTGCCACGCAGCATGTGGGATCTTAGTTCCCCAACCAGGGATCGAACCTGTGCCCCCTGCAGTGGAAGCGCAGGATCTTAACCCCTGGACTACCAGGGAAGTCCCATAAATAAACTTTTCATTTTAGACTAGATTTACAGAAGAGTTGCAAAGATAGTGCAGAGATTTCAAGTATCCTCCTCACCCAGTTTTCCCCATCGTCAATCTCTTACATCACCAGGGCCATGTCAGAACTAAGCAACGGACATTGTTAGGTTACTATTAACCATGTTCCAGGCTTGATTTGAATTTCATCAGTTTTTCCATTAATGTCTTTGTCTTAGTCCACTCTGGCTGCTATAACAAAAAATCCCGTAGGCTGGGTGGTTTAAACAGCAGAAATTTATTTCTCACAGTTCTGGAAGTTGGGAAGTCCGAGTTCAAGGTGCCCCAGATTCGGTGTCTGGTGAGAACCCGTGTCCTGGTTCATACCTGGCCATCCTCTTGCTGTGTCCTCACATGTTAGAAGGGACAAAGGAGCTCTCTGGAGTCTCATATAAGGGCACTAATCCCATTCATGTGGGCTCCACGCTCATGTCCTGACCATCTCCCCCAAGGCATCATCTCCTAATACCATCATATGAGAGGTTAGGATTTCAATATATGAATTTTGGAGGAACACAAATATTCAGCCTCTATTCCAGGATTGTAACCACATTACACATGGTCGTCATGTTCCCCAGTCTCCTCTGGTCTGTGACAGTCTCTCAGTCTTTCCTTGTTTTTCATATCCTTATCAGTCTTGAGGGGTACTCATTATCTTTATTTTAACAGATCAAAGAATTAAACCTCAGAGAGGTTAAATGGCTTGCCCAAGTTCAGACAACTTATAGAGGCAGCACCAGATTTCTACCAAGCCAGTTCCAAGTCTGTTTCTCAGACTTGAGCTTGCATTAGAATCACCAGGAGGTCTTGTTAAGACTCAGACTGCAGGGACCCACCGCCAGAGTTTCAGATTCAGTAGCTCTGGAGTGAAGTCAGAGTTTGCATATCTTGAAGTTTCTCAGGTGACGATAATGATGATGATACTGGTCTGGGGACCACATTTTGAGAACTTCTGTATTAAGCCAAGTCCCATTTGAGCTGTTTACCCAGATCAAATTAATTAGATACTTGTCAAATCTCCATTTCACTCTCTGAAGTGTAGAAATGAAATCAGATTCTGATATGTCTTCCCCTCTCTTCCTTCCTTGCTTTCCTCTCTCCCCGTTTTTGAGCATCTCTAAACTAGGCACAGGAAGTATAGTCAAGGGTATTTCTTACCCTGGGTAATAGAATGGGAGTGGTGTTTGCAGCCTGGCAGAGACTGGTTTGTGCCCTATTCTATCACATCTCAAGTGGCCTTGTGACTTCACATGAGTATGTTCGTCTTAGTGTCCTCAGCTGAAAAATGTTAATAACTAATTCCTACCCTAGACATTGAACTGAAGCAGTTATTGAGAAAGAGGAGACTGGACTTCCCTGGTGGCACAGCGGTTAAGAATCCGCCTGCCAATGCAGGGGACACAGTTTCGAGCCCTGGTCTGGGAAGATCCCACATGCCAGGGAGCAACTAAGCCTGTGCGCCACAACTACTGAGCCTGCACTCTAGAGCCCGCGAGCCACAACTACTGAGCCCTAGAGCCTGTGCTCCGCAACAAGTGAAGCCACCGCAATGAGAAGCCCGCACACCACAACGAAGAGTAGCCCCCACTCGTTGCAACTAGAGAAGCCGCGCGCAGCAACGAAGACCCAACGCAGGCAAAAATAAATAAATAAATAAATAAATAAATAAATAAATAAATAAAGACAATAGAAAGATATCTCTTTAAAAAAAAGAAAAAGAAAAAGAGGAGACTGACAGATAATGTGAAATTCATACATTCTCTTGGAAATATTAACACTTTTTTCTTTCTTCTTGAGAAACTTGCCATATTATTGATTCAAAATTTATTCTTCCTTTCTTGCTTTAAAAAAAAAATGCTACTACAAAGCTGACTTGTGCTGAAAGCAAAATGTTGAGATTGTTAACCACTGATTTAAGAATTAAGCCACTAAAGGCAATGGACAATACAGCCTCACTAAAGAGGTATACTCATTTACTGAATTTAAGTAGTGGGACGGACGGTAAAGTAAACTTTTATGCCAGTGTAATAACTTCCAGTGCCCTGGCATTTAGTGAAACCACAGGTAAGGCATTATCACGTCATTGTTAGTCACTTAAAAACAAATCACCTATATTACATGTTGTTTTCTGGCACAGTTTATAAAGGAATAACTCAGAACCGTGGTCCTTCCTTTAGATGATCTTGACCCTAGACCTATTTTAAATATTTCTTAAAAAGGATCTTGAGGGAGAGAAAAATAAAACTACTCAACCTCCTAGTGTTATCTGAAAAAGTGCTGCAAGTTTTTTGAAACCCTTGAAGAATTTATTACCTTAAGTACTCCCATATTAATGATTCATATTATTTTCAAGCTCTCTCCCTATTTCATATTTTGATTAGAAGCTCAGCTTGACTTTTAAGTTGAGCCGAATTCGCAATAAAATATGAAACTTTAGTTACTTCATTTGTTATCCTTCACATCTCTGCCCCTTAATCATTTAAAACACTTCCAAACAATCATAGGTTTTCTAAAACAAAGTACAAATCATCATGCACACAGCCCTCGGGGGCAGAGAAAAGAATTCTGCATGTGTTAGCATATTTAATCATCCCATTTTTGGGAAGATAATCCGTTTTAATTTTCTTAAACTGTGTTCACTGCTTTCATTATTTTCTTGACTTCAAAGATCAACTTGACAACTATTTTTCTTCACAACCAGGCTTATGGTATTACTCCAAATCTATCTGATTTCATGGCCTTCAGGGTTGCTTTTGTGTATTATGAATTTCTCAGTTGGCAGTGTTTATAAGATGGAAACTTACAACTCTTTGTAGAAGTACTAT
Organism: Balaenoptera acutorostrata; assembly: GCF_949987535.1. Lineage (NCBI taxonomy): Eukaryota > Metazoa > Chordata > Mammalia > Artiodactyla > Balaenopteridae > Balaenoptera > Balaenoptera acutorostrata. The sequence continues at coordinate 27,420,286 of NC_080078.1, forward strand.
CGTGCAGAAGTTGTTGCTGGGTTTTTTTTTTTGAAAGAGGGAAATAATGTTTTCATAGGGATGGTGAGGAATAGCTTGCAAAACCTACTCAATAATAGTGCATTCGATCATACTTTTGTGATATGCACTGTTTCCTTTTTGTTGCCTGTTATTTCTCTCCCACCACCCCCAATTAAGCAGTGAGTCCCTCTGTGTTCTTGCCTGTGGCAGGGTCTGTCACAGACCCATCTCCTTTTCCTCCCTCACACTTCAAAATCCTAAACCCATTAATGAGAATAGGGTTTGACCACAGAGGCTTTTCCCCAGACTTGGAAAAGGAGATCTTGTAAAGATTCCTGGGTTTCTGAACTGGCAGAGCAGCAGAGAGAGCTAGTAGATTTTGAAACAGGAATTATATATGGCTGCAAGTAACAGAGACCACCATCTCCTAATAGAGTGACTTAAGCGGAAGTGGTCTAAAAAACACAAAGAAGTCCAGAGGCAAGTAGTCCAGAGCTTGTGTGCCAGTGACACAGAGTTATTGGGGACTTCTATCTCTTTGTTCCTCCATCCTCACTTCATGGTCTCCATTCTCAAGGTTGCCTCACATTCCAAGATGGCTACCAGAGCACCAGCCATCACATCTGCTTTCTTGGCAGAAGGAAGGTTGAAAGAGTGCTTCTCCCAGGCAAAGCAACTCCTTTTGAAAGCTCTGTCCCAGAAGTCACATATAATATATCTACTTATATCTCACTAGACAGACCTTAGTCACATGGCTGTATTTAGCTGAAAGGGAGACTGGGAAGTTAGCTTTTATAATAGAGTTCTGTTACTAAGGAAGAAGCGGAGGTGGATATTTGGAGAGCAACTAGCAGTGCATGTCACAGACCTGAAGGGGACAGGGAGGTAAAGCAAAGTGAACTTCCTGTGTGCTTGATGTGGATCAATGATCAATGGGGATCACTTCATGTGTGTCCTACATCCTCCTTGATGAATTGGCACAATGTAAAACCAGTAGACCCTTATGACAACCTTGGGGGAGAGAGTAGGGAAGCACCTAAGATTTTCAGGCCAAAGAAATGAGGCTTGAAGTAGAAATTAAGCAGAGTTATATAAAATAAAGAAAGCTCTGATTTCTTAAACACCTAAGTTTGGACTGAGACTTATAATTACTATTGAGGTAGGGTATCTAAGAATTCAAGCTTTGATTCAAATACTTTATTTTTTAAAGTTAAGCACCAGGACTTGATTAATTGCCTTTGTTGTAAAAATGCAACATGTTGGAAGGCTTGAGCAGTATTTTTCTAAAATGACCCACTAATTGCTGAGGACAGGGGCTGTATCTTTTATCTCTGCAGAGTGTCTGACAAACTAAGTCACCTCATGTGTGTTTGTTAAATGAATGAACAAATAATGGTAATCTAAAAGGTTTTAGTCACTTGTGTTTTCATATCTATTTATGTGTGTCTGTATCATTGAGAACTCCATTAGATGCAAGTAACAGAAATGGAAGTCAAATTGCTTAAGACAAAAGGTAATTTATCAGTGCTTATCATTTAAACAGTGGGCTTCAGGCATGGCTGGATCTAGAGGTTAGATGAATTCTGTATAGGCTCCATTCTCAGGTAGACTCTCCCCTCTTGGTGGTAGAATGACTATGATTAGCTCCATGAAAACTTATCTTTTAGTTTTGAGTCCAATGGATAAGAATATCTTTTCTCAGGTAGCAGTAGGAACAGTCCCTGAGCTAAGTCTCATTAGCTCTGATTGTTCTGACTTGGAATCAGAACACTTCTCAGAACACTTCACTAGAATGTGACAAATTTTAAGGCTCATTCTCACTGTGTCAATCAGGGTCCAATCAGGAAAAAGAAAACACACTAATTATTTTAAGAGGAATAATTTAATACAGGTGGGCCAAATCCAGTCCACTGCATCTTTGGCACAGCCTGGAATGTATTTTCCTCTCTGTCTGACAGTGAATCAGTTCTAAACAACACTGTACCTTGCTAACTCTGTTCCTGGGCCCTTAGTAAATGTCTCTGCTATCACACTTGTTTTCATGCTTTTATTATTTATGCTACCCAAGCATTAGCTGTGGCCCCCTGGCCTCCTTAGGATTCAGAGCACGTCAGCTCAAACCACCATTCTGTCCCCCCTTGGAGTCCAAAGTCCTTATCAAAATGTCTACACGTTCTCAGGTAGCTTATATTCGCTATGTCTGGTTTTCAAATCTGGATTTTGCACGCATTTTCTCTGATTTTTTCCATGTCAACCTGGCTATGAAATTAAGCTCTGTCCTCAATGTGTAGCTTGCTATTTTAGATGGGATTTTTAAAAGTCTACTAAGATTGTTCTTTGTATATAGCAGTGGCCTTTAAACATTGATAAAGGATCAGAAGGTAAATATTTTCAGCTTTGGGGCCCATAATGACTCTTTGGCAACTACTTTTGCTGTTGTAGTGCAAAAAGAGCCATAGACCATAGGTAAACAAATGGGTATGGCTGTGTTCCAATAAAACTTTATTGACAAAAATTGGTGGCAGGCAGGATTTGACCAGACCATGGACTGTGGTTTGTCAATCCCTGGTGTGTAAGAAGGCTATGGGTTTTGGTCTATTAAAGTTGTATTTTTAGTCAGTCATCTTATATTCTCTTGTTTGTAATTTTTTTCAGTTGATTTTGAAAACTTGGGGTTTTCAGGTATATAAATCATATTGCCTGAAGTCTTAGTCCATTTGGGCTGCTATAACAAAATACCACAGACTTAACAAATACCGTAGGTTAAACAACAAATATTATATTTGAAATAAGTAACTATATTTCTTATAGCTATAGAGGCTGGGAAGTCCAAAATCAATATGCAGCAGATCCAGTATTGGGTGAGGGCCCACTTCCTGGTTCAAAGACACCTCACTGTGTCCTCACATGGGGTAAGGGAGCCCCCTGGGTTTCTTTCATAAGGACGCTAATCCCATTTATGAGAGCTCTACCTTCATGACCTAATCACATCAAAAAGACCCCACCTCCTACTCCTAATAACATCACATTGGAGGTTGGGATTTCAACATTAAAATTTGGGGGGACACAGACATTCAGTTCAAAATAGCTAACAAGGACTTCCTCCTTGACCAAACTCTAGTCAAGCTCCCTTGTTCCCTCTTGTTGATTAGACCTTGTCCTTGGATGACCATCCTTGGCCAGTGGTCCTTGGTCTGCTGTCTTTGGCCTGCTGAGCCCAGGTCAGCAAGAATCCTGCTGAGCCTGTTTAGCAAGAATCACTCCCTACCCTTGATACCTTATTAAGTTCTTCCCAATAATTTTCTTTCCAATGATTCTCTCACCCCACCCCATTTGCTATAAATCCCCAACTGTCCCTGTAGTTTTTGGAGTTGAGTTTAATCTCTCTTCCCTATTGCAATAGTCTTGAATAGTCTTGCTTGCCTGTTTAGCATTTACAATTTTTATTTTAACTTCTTTGCCTTTGTCCAGGTTATCAGCTACTGCCTCCTGACCTACATCAAATATAGTGGTGAGAGTGGATGTATGGGTCAGTGTCAGTGCAGAAAATAGGGAAGACCCAACAGGACCGATTGATGAGCATTTAATGAAAGGACTGTTTCCAAAATGTGGGCAAAGCTAAAGTAACCCAACAAGAGATGGTGAAGTACCCCAGGGCTAGGCTAGCAACAGTGGGGTGGCTCTCACATGTCCCCTACACATGAAGGAGCAAGTGAAGAAAGCAGTTACCGAAACCTCATCAAAGCAGGGGAGGAGGGTACCTCACAAGACCTGTGTCTTAGGTAGAAGAACACAACAATGTTTACCACAGCTAGATGGGAAGGCAGCCTGTTGACTCATGACCCTGACCCTTCTGTTCTCCTGCCCCCGATCTCCTGCTGGTGGAAGAACTCAACCAGAACCCACAGGGCAAGGGAGGCTGGTGATGGAGTCCAAAGAGGTTGGTCTCCTGGAAAGCAGAGCAGGGAGGAGTGGGGTGGAGGATGGATCTGGGGAGAGGGTGTGGTGAGAGTCGGAGAATCTGCATCACAATAAATATTGTTGACTTGTGCAGACTTCAGTGGAAGAGTTTCCATGTTTGCCAATTAAGGATCATGCCAGGGTGGGGAGTAAAATGGATATTTTGTATCATATTAAGGAAGTATTTTTTTTTTAAGTTTTTCTTTTAAAAACAAGAATGGATTTTGAATCTTATCCATGCCTTTTTGTCTTCTGTGCAGATGATATTCTGTTTTTTTCTCTTCTATTCTATTCATATAGTGAATTATATTAGTAAGGAGTGTACTTTGAGGAATACTTGCCTTCTTGGGAGAAACCCCGCTTGGTCATGGAACATGAGTACTGTTGGATTCTGTTGGTTGGTATTTTATTTAGATTTTTGTGTGGATATTCACAAGTGAAAGAGAATGGTCTGTATTTTCTTTTGTGTTGTGTTATCTTTTTCAGCTTCATAAAAATACAGACAAGCTTTCCTCTTCCTGTTTTTGAAGAATCTATTCTCACCTTGCGTATTTTTTTCCCTTGCCAGCTGAACTTGGAAATGCATTTCCCCTATAACCTAATTTGAGAAGATATCCTACTTCAACATTGTTGGATCTTCCTATTTTAGATGGGTCAGGATCATTTGGGTTTAATTTTCAATTCATAGAATTTGAGGAAAGAGTGGCTTGAAATAATCCTGCAGAGGTGGCAGGGACCTTCAGGCAAATCTTTGCAAAATTTTGTTCTATTTTCAGACAAAAACTAGTGAAGGGTTTTCGATAGGTCAGTTGCACTATCAGATTTGACATTCTAAAGATCTCATGTTGACTTGCTTATCTTGGGAAAATTACTCTTCTAAGCTTCAGTTTCTACATCTATAAATCATAGGAAAAAAATCTGTGTTATAGAGTTTGAGAAAATCATTTGAGGTAAGTGATATCTATAAATACTTATCCCTGAGTCTGTCTGGCATGTCATAAACATTTATAAATAAAACTAATATTATTTTTTGTGCATATTCATTCAAGTTATTCTTTTTTCATGGGTTTAAGCAGTAGTTTTGTAGGTTCTTCATATGAAAAATATACCCTTCTCATAAAGATCATTCCTAGACCCATATGTATACTTTTGGGAGTGGAACCTTCTTACATTGTTGGCTTTTGGGAAACCTATTGATTTCTGTATATTTATCTTGTATCCAGCCATCTTACTGAACTCTTTTATGAATTCCTATATTTCTTCAGCTAATTCTTTTTATTTTCCTGGTTATTCAATCACGTTTGCACACACTGTTTATTTCCTTTTCAAACCATTATTTGTGAATTACCTTCAACTTGAATTTATTTGGAGGATAATATTTATCCTTGGAATCCAAGCCAGAATTGCATATTACAAATAGATTTCTTGGTGGAGAAGTGACCCACAGTTTAAATTACCTCTGAAGTTGAATAGGATGGTAATTGCAATGATTGCACAAGACACCATTTAGAAATTAAAAGTTGGATATTTAACTTACCAGGTGGAATAGAAAACAGGTTATTATGTGTATGGTTGAGTTTAATGGGCTGTCTATACAACCTCCACATTCCCTATGTATAATCATGTATTTATTCTGTCTTGAACTAAGGAAAGGTCAGAGAGGTTTAATTACATACCTCTTCCCCTCACACCTTACTGTTGATCTGGAATATAAAATAGGTCTTGATTTCTAGAATTGCTGACTATGCTTGTCACTAAATAAACATTATGTATATTTAAATGCAACGAACAGCATATAGAGGGCATATAGTTCTAGTGCAGTTCCTGACATATAATAGGTGCTATAGACTGAATATTTGTGTTCCCCCCAGAACTTATATGTTGAAATACTAACCCCCAATGTGTTTAGGAGTTGGCATTTGGGGAGGTGATTAGGTCATGAGGATGGAGTCCTCGTGAATAGGATTTGTGCTCTTTAAAGGAGGCTCCAGAGAGCTCTCACACCTTTTTCCATCACATGAGGACACAGTGAGAAGACAACTGTCTATGAACCAGGAAGCAGGCTCTTACCAGACACTGAATATGCCAGTGGCTTGATCTTGAGCTTCCCAGTCTCCAGAACTGTGAGGAATAAATGTTTGTTGTTTAAGCCACCTAGTATATGAGATTTTTGTTATAGTAGCCTGAACTGACTATGACGATAGGATACAATACACATAGCTTTCTGTCTCCTCTCTTTTAAACGCATATGTCCAAGGACTATAGCCCCGTAATTTCAATCCCCTAATTTAAGTTCTTCCCATGCTCTACTAAGCCTACATAGTCTGCCTCCTGTCTCCTTTCCATCCTCCTTTTCTACTACTTTCTCCTTGCTTCCCTCACTCCAGCCTCAAAGATCTTGATCTTCCTTAAGCCTTTGAAATTTGAATGAATGAATGTTACAACCTCTAGCACATAATTTGTGATGATAAACAATAAAATGATCATGGCTTGAATTAGCAGTATCTGACACCACATGCTGATATTTCCTGGTCTGGGGGACCCCTGGGAAGCTGAAATTTTAAAGCTTAGGGATTGTTAAGGACCAAATTGCGTCCCTTCCAAATTCATATGTTGAGGTCTTAACCTCTAATATGACTGTATTTGGAGATATGGACTGTGAAGAGGAGTTAAGGTTAAATTAAGGTCATAGGAGTTGATAGTGCTGGTGCCTTATAAGAAGAGGGAGATCTACTAGAGCTCTCTCTCTCCCCACAATGTGAGGACACAGAGGAATGGTGGTTGTCTGCAAGCCAGGAGGAAAGCCCTTACCAGGAATTGAATGGGCTGGCACCTTGATTTTAGACTTCCCAGCCTCCAGAACTGTAAGGAGATAAATTTCTGTTGTTTAAGCCATCCAGTCTATGGTATTTTGTTATGGCAGTCCTAGCTGACTAATACCAACATACAGAGATGTTTATAAATGGTTCATGTACCCTTCCAGCCCACTGAGAAGAAGTCTGGAACATAGGAGTAACTGTGATTTTAATAGTTAAGAAAACAGACTTGGGATTCAGTCTGCTCCAAATGCAACATGTCCTCTCTGAACCAGTGGCTACCTGGATCGTGGTCTTTTTTGGTGAGTTGCAGATGTGGGATAGAGTGAGCAAAATAACTGATGTCTCTTGAGGCCTCATCCAGAAACTGACACACTGTCACTTATGTTCAATTCCAGTGGACAAAGAAGGCCATACCGCCAAGTCACTAACAGTAAGATGGGGAAATGTACTCCACCCACTATCATGGAGGTAGTCATGTTATATCAAAGGGTATAGAATTCTAATACAGGGAGGGCATGAAGAATAGTAAACAATGATTCAATCTACCAGAGTTGTTTTATTACTACTATTATCACTTGAGAATGAAGCCAACATAGAGGAAAATAGCCAAGAGATGAAGAGAATAGGCATTGATGACTTTATTTGACTCCTGAAGCTTGACCTTCCCTTGAGATTTTCAATAAGTGAGCCAAAAGACCAGATTTTGTTTTAACTTAAGCTGGTTAGAGTTGGATTTATATCCTTTGCTCTTGGAAGAATCCTAAGGATTAAAAAAAAATGTAGGGTAGAAAAGAATTCATTATTCTAGCAGAGTAATAGATAAGTAGTAAGTTAGTTGATTAGATTATAGTTTATAAAATATTTATATACTCTTTTTTTTTTAGCTACTTTATTTATTTATTTTCTTTTTATTTTTTATTTTTTTTGGCTGTGTTGGGTCTTCGGTTCGTGCGAGGGCTTTCTCCAGTTACGGCAAGTGGGGGCCACTCTTCATCGCGGTGCAGGGACCGCTCTTCATCGCGGTGCGCAGGCCTTTCACTATCGCGGCCCCTCCCGTTGCGGGGCACAGGCTCCAGACGCGCAGGCTCAGTAGTTGTGGCTCACGGGCCCAGCTGCTCCGTGGCATGTGGGATCTTCCCAGACCAGGGCTCGAACCCGTGTCCCCTGCATTAGCAGGCAGATTCTCAACCACTGCGCCACCAGGGAAGCCCTATATACTCTTGATAGAAGGGAAATACTCCTCACCCACTGATGTTGAGTGTGGCATGAAATTTGTTTTGGCCCATAAATTGTGGGTGGAAGAGATAGTGTGAATTTCCAAGCTTAGGCATTCAGAGATGCTGTGTATATTTTCTCATTTCCTGGGAGTTTCCCATCCTTGCCATGAGAAGAACATATGCTGGGGAGTCACTGCTCCTAGGACAAGAGACACATGAGGTGATGACCTGAATCTGGACCAGCTGAGCTCTGTCTAGATTAGCCAAACACAGTCAATCTAAGATGTATGAGTGAGAGATAAATGTTTCTTGTTGAATTGAGGTCATGGGGTTGTTTGTTATGCAGCAAGAGATGACTGAAATGAGCAACATTTCCCAAACTTTGATGGTGGAATCCTTTTCTATTCATGGAGAAGTTTCTAAGACAAGTTTGAGCCTTTTCAGTTTGGAGAAATGATGGTCTGCTTATCTTTCGAACAATCCTACATAAATATCACTTCACTCCCCAAGGCGTTTGGTGAGAGTTGGACAGGAAAAAAGTCCTACTTAGGGTTTAAATTAAATTGCTTTTTAAAAATTATAGAAAAATCAATCAAATACAAAAATTTGTATTTCTTTCTAAAATTACTATGAACTTGAGTAGGAAGGGGAAGGAAAGATGAGACTCAGCCATATACTTTTAGTTTGCCAATTAGCAAGATTATACTCTCTCTGGGAAGTGGTTACTGGCAAGGGTTTAGTGGCTCAATAATGTCAGAGTTGATATCTTTGCAATTCTCTTGCCTTTTTCTTCATAATCGCAAGGTGACTCCAGCTCCAGCCATATAATATTCAAGGCCAACTTCTTGTATACTTTTTTTAAAAATAAATTTATTTATTTATTTGTTTATTTTTGGCTGCATTGGATCTTTGTTGCTGCATGCAGGCTTCTCATTGCAGTGGCTTCTCTTTATTGCAGAGCACGGGCTCAAGACGTGCAAGCTTCAGTAGTTGTGGCACGCGGGCTCAATAGTTGTGGTGCACAGGCTTAGTTGCTCTGTGGCATGTGGGATCTTCCCAGACCAGGGCTTGAACCTGTGTCACCTGCATTGGCAGGCAGATTCTTAACCACCGCACCACGAGGGAAGTCCTCTACTTTTTGATTATAAAAACAAAATCTTTCCCATAAGATCTACTTGGTACTTTTCCACTTATGTCTGAATCATGTCACATGACTACCTCTCCCTGCAAGAGAGTCTGGGAAGTCAAGTAACTAACATTTCCAGGCTCCGTAGTGGGACATGGCAAGAGATGGAAAAAGTGAGTTGTGAAAGTCTATTGGTGCAGTCAATCAACTGACTGTTGTTATAAAAATTGGAATTTTTACCACTACTTCAAGCCCCTTGGAGAACATTCTGGGGAGGAAGCTTGCATCCTTATTGCCATTGCTCAGATATTCTTCCCTGTGGGTGGAGAAGTAGCTTATCTGGTTACTGAGAATGATGAAGATGTGTTTCCTTGTGTATGGTCTCTGCCTGCAGGCAAAGCATGTTTTCCTTCTTTCTTTCCTCTTGTTATCCCCCCTGCTATTTTCCACCTGCTCTGCTTAAGCAAAGGTAGAAAGAGGCAGAAACCTTGGATGCAAGCAAAGCAATCAGATCCAGTTACCATTAAGAAGGCTGGTGCTCTGATACTACCTAGCTCACAATTTTTAATTGGATCAAATTTTTTGGGTAGAGAAGAGCACCCCCAGACCCAAGCACCTCACTTTTTATGTTTTACCAGTTTATACGACAATTTCACATCCATTTAGCAATAACTTTATGAGTTTGGCATTGCAGGAGTTATTTAACCTCACTTTACAAATGAGGAAACTGAGCCTGGAAAGTGCAAGTGAGATACACCCAGCTAGCGTTGGCATAGCCAGGACTCAAGCCTGCTCTTTCTGCTTCAGTGTGTGACCCTGCTATTCCTGTGGCATTTATTCTACCTTCCCTTTGTGCAGTCTCTTCAATTCTGCTCATCCTGTAGTATCTGTTTTCGCATCCTGTTGTCAACCATCCTGAATTCCCCTCCAGCCCAGGAGAGCAAAGTCTCAGCAATCGGTCAATGCTAATATGCCAGCAATTTCCCAGAGCTTTGTTGTTGAGGAGCCTGTCTTGATTTATCATTCTAAGTGTGTTGCTTAGGCAACATTGATTAACGATCAGTTTCTACATTACAAAGTAATCATAGGGCCTGTTGAAACTGTTCAGGAAGCAGAAGCAGCCTTTGAGTAGGTATGAAATGTTCAGCCTTTTACTAGATTGCCTGGGGCTGCCACTCTGCAGTCTTTTAGTTGATGCTACACTGACTCTATATTTGAGTTTCCAGACTTCTTAAAGGGATATTGGCGATCAGGTTACAGGTTTCTGCTTGGTTGTCTATGAGTGCATTTTTTTGTTTGTTTTTTTAAATTTTATTTTACATTGGAGTATTTGATTTACAATGTTGTGTTAGTTTCAGGTGTACAGCAAATTGATTCAGTTCTATATATATATATATATATATATATATATATATATATATATATATATATACACACATACATACATACATATAATATTCTTTTTCTGATTCTTTTCCCATTTAGGTTATTACAAAATATTGAGTAGAGTTTCCTGTACTATACAGTAGGTCCTTGTTGATTATCTATTGATTATCTATAGTAGTGTGTATATGTTAAACCTAATTTATCCTCTCCCTTTTCCCGTTTGGTAACCATAAGTTTGTTTTCAAAGTCTGTGAGTCTGTTTCTGTTTTGTATATAGGTCATTTGTATCATTATTTTCGATTCCACATATAAGTGATATATGATATTTGTCTTCCTCTGTCTGACTTACTTATGAGTGCGTTTTGGAGCAGGGTGTTGCCAAGCGTAGTAGCATAGTTTTTGGCTCTCTGTTCTTTTTTTTCTAGTGGCAAGCAATGCCTAGCACACAGCAGATGCTTAAATGTTTGTTGAACAAATGAATTAATTAGTGGACCTTTGGGTAGTATGTACATCTTTCTCAGCCTTGGCTGGTCACCACCTTTTGTAGGTTTCCTGGACATTCACATGTACTGAAAGGATTCCAAGAGGCTCCCTGATTCTACAATGCTTGGGTAGCATCCATTCAGCTTGAAAAATTCCTAGAAGGCGGCAATAGAGCACTCTTGTTAGTCACCTCTGAGTTCCAATGGCCTGGGTTTGAATCCTGCCTCTCCCTTCCTAGCTCAGTAACTTTAGGCAAGTTTTTACCCAACTGAGCCTCAGTTTCTTCATCTGTAAAATAGGAATTATATGGTCAACCCCTTCTTCATGAATAGCGCAAGATTAAATGAATATAATGCGGGTTGAATATTTAGCACATTGCCTGTCATCTAGTAAGTCCTTAGTGATTATTAGCTCTTATTTCTGTTCGACTCAGGATTTAGTGAAGAGAACCTTAAGGCTAGCTGAGAATGACTGAATTCACCCATAGAATGAGAACTTAATAGAGTTTGCTATAGAATTAGTTCAGGTCAAATATTTACAATAATCATGAAAGGAAGTACAGAGGGATTACCAAGGCAATTAGCCTAATGTGGCTAAGAGAGTAGAGTTTACTCTTGTTGGTTTGGAGCTTGCCCTTCTTGTGTCCAACACGCTCTGCTGATCCTATTTGCATTTCTCTCTCTGTTCTTGGACCTCCTGGTCTGTACTGTGATAGTGCTTTGGGCTTGTTTTTTTCTGGACATTCGTTTTCAGTCTCTGCTTTGGCAATTTGTCAGACTTTGATTTCTAATAAGAAGGACTTTATCAACCATATTCCCAGAGACCTGGCTTCCCTCCCATTCACTCTGCAAAGTGCCTGTGATATTTGCCCAGGAAAGTTTTCAGTTTTTCTTCTGGCTCATTTCTACAGCTCTTAGTCTCATCCCAATCTTGGGACTTACACTTTTTTTTTTCTTGAGTTTGGCATATGTTTACAGCTATATCATCCAAACTCCTATCAAAATATTGAGCATTTTCATCATCCTAGAAAGACTTCACACCCATTTTCAGTCAATCTCTCTTCTCTTCAAAGGCAACTGTTCTGCTTTTTATCTTTATAGATTAGTTTCGTATGCTCTTGAACTTCTTTTGCTCAGTATTCTGTCTGTGAGATTTATCCTTGTTGCATGGGTTAGAAGTTCATTCCTTTTTATTGCTCAGTAGTGTTCCATTATATGAATATCTTGTGATTTATTTATCCATTCTTGTATTGATAAACATTTGGATTATTTCCAGTTTTTAACTATTAGGAATGAAGCTGCAATTAACATTCTTTTACAAGAATTTTTGTGGACATATGTTTTTATTTACTTTTATGGAAATAGAAGTCGAATTGTTGAATCATCAAGGAAATGAATGTTTATAGGAATTGTCAACCTGTTTTCCCAACTGCCTGTTCCATTTTGTACTTCCTTGAACTTCAGTTGCTTGGCACCCTCACCAGCACTTAGTGTGCTCAGTCCTTTTTATTTTAGCCATTTGAGTGGATTATGACTAATAATGTTGACCATCATTTTATGTGCCTCGCACTTATAGCTAGTTAACATTTCTCCTATTGACAGCAAGAGTAATTTTCCAACTGAGGTCTAAACTGAACTCTGGTTTCCCCATGACTCCAGGTAATGGATATCACCCAGTTCCCTGGGTAACTTCACTAAACACCCCGTGATAGTTAATTTTGTGTCAGCTTGAGTGGGCCATGGGGTTGCCCAGACATTTGGTCAAACATTATTCTGGGTATGTCTGTGTGTGTGTTTTTGGATGAGATTAACATTTAAATTGGTAAACTGAGTAAAGCAGATTGCACTACCTAATGTGGGTTGACCTCATCAAATCAGTGGAAGGCCTGAATAGTACAAAAGGCTGACCCTTCTATGAGTAAGAGGGAAGTCCTCCTGCTTGACTGCCTTTGAGATGGGACATCAATTGTTTCCTCCTTTCACACTTGAACTGAAACATTGGCTTGTCCTGTGTCTCTGCTGGAACTTGTAACTTCAGCTCTTCTTGGGTCCCCAGCTTGCCAACTGCAGATCTTGGGATTTGTCAGTCTCCATAATCACATGAGCAAATTTCTTATAATAAATCTCTTTATATCTATATATCCTATCAATTCTCTTTCCCTTCAGAACTGTGGCTAATACATACTCCTTCCCCTTTCACCATCTTCTCCCAAAGTGCCCCATTTTGGTTCTATTTCTGCACAAGCATTTATACATAACCCTGTGCTGGCTTTGTTAAGTAGGCCATAAACATGTGTTCAGTGCTTTCATTTAACATCTTTGGGATTGCAATTAAAATCCTTGCATAGAAGTTATCCAGAGTTATCATAAGGCATTCAACGCAGCCATATTTGGAAGTAGTGACCTCCCATTAGCATCGCATGAGACATAACCACAGGGTGGTGGATTCCTGGCTTTACACTGTTGTTCTTTAATGATGTTTTCCAACTGAAAGATATGATCCGGTAACATAAAAATGAAAGGGCTCTTGCCCTCCTAATAGCAGAGTGACTAATAGAATAACTATTAATGATAAACTTCCACAGAAGGAGAAGATTAAGGATGCTGAGGGATGCAGCAACACTGCAATAGAGATCCGTCTCCACACTCTGGGATGGGTGCAAACCTTGTTTTTTTCATGACGTGGACTCAAGCATAACATTCTGAAAGCAGAACTCCCATTAATCAAAATCCTGCGTGTAATGCCTCAGAGACTCAAAGGGCATGTTTCTTTCTTCCTCTCTCTTTCCAAACAACCTATTTATTTACTTGTTTGTCTACTAACCTATTCATTGATCTATTATTTTTATCTATTATTTATTTGTTTACCTACTAGATATTTTCATTCATTTATTAATTTATTAATAAAAATGTATGGACTGAGTTACATCCCCACACTGGAGTAAAATATAGCTTCCCCCCTCTTACTTTTTAAATTACACCTCATACTCCATACAAATTCAGTATCTTCTTTCTTGAGACATCTAACCCCTCCCCAGATTCTACATGATCCCCAGGGGGAGGCTGCTGGATTTAAAGGGGGCACTTGGGTTTCCAAATATAGGCAAAGAAAGAATTAGCCATTTGGAAACTAGCCCACCAGCTTGGTGCATCTTTTGTTCACAACCGAGGGTCTTGTTTTGCCTGCAGCATGGTCTCCCACCACCCGTCTATTTTGCCCTCAGCTCGGCAACTGTTTCCACTGCTGGACTAAAATCAGTCTTTTGACGTCTTCCCCGGGGCTTGATGTTGAGGCCAAATCACTGTTTCACTAGCCCTCATGGTGAGTATCCCCTGTACAGCCTTGGTATCTGTTTCTGGAAACTCACCATCTCAGTGCATTCTGGAGATTCTGAAAGATTCATTATCATCATCAGAGAAGGGGTCACTCTTCATCTTTCTTTTCCCAAACACTCATGATCCTCTTGACGAATTTGCCCACATCCTCCCCAGCTGCCAGATGAAAGATATTGGAAGAGACAGCACTTGCCAGACCATGAGGGTCCCGTTACTCCTCCATCCGTGGTATCAGGTGCCTGTGAACCTGAAACCTGCTCACTTAGGAGTTCAGAGAAGGCGCCGAGAGGATCTTCTCCAAGAAGTTCCCTGTGCCTACCTGGCCAAAGTAACTGCCTCTGATTCTCTTACTGCAACATCAAAGAAACAACTAACCATAACTTTGCTATGAAAGTAGTCCTTGTTCATGTTAGAGACCCCAAGTTAGTGTGCTCGGTGCACGGTGAGGCCAAACAAATCGAAACATCAAAGTTTAGAGCAAGATTTATTGCAGGACCATGCAAGGAGATGGGTGGCTCATGCCCCCAAATACCCTGAACTCCCTGAAGGGTTTCAGCAAAGAATTTTTAAAGGCCAGGTGAGGGAAGGGGGTCACAGGGTATGTGACCAGCTCCTGCACGATTCTCTCATTGGTTGATGGTGAGGTAACAGGGCAGTGGCACAGGGGGTTAACATTATCAGTTCTCAGGCTCCAGGAGGCCTGGGGGCTGTGAACTCATGGTCATCAAGTAGTAAACATCTTTCATTCTGGGCGGGGTGTTTCCCATCTGTAAAACAACTCAGGAAATGTGCATTAGCTACTGTTATCTAGATACTTCAGAGAGGATCTACAGCAGAGGATGTGCGGGAAGACTGCCCTGGGAAGGCCCTATAGGGTCCTGCTCAGTTTACATTCATTGTATTGTAGGAGACTTAAGAACTACAGATGAATAATGAGAGAAAGTAAAATCACTCAATCACCCATTATTCCACCATCTAGCGTTACCCAGCGTTGACCTTCCATGTGTATCATTTCAGTCTCTTCCATGTACCTACACATACACGAGACTGAATTATCTGGCATTGTATCATAATCTGGTTTTTATTTTTTCACTTAAGAATACATTATTCATGAATCTATTCAAAGATATTTATTGAGTGGCTACTATGTGCCAGGCACTGTTCTAGGCACTGGGCATACAGCAGTGGAAAAATTCCTGTCCTCAAGCATCTTGCTTTCTAAGTGCCCTGATGGATAATAAATACAAGAAATAATTAAAATATGTTATTTTTCAAACAATAAAGATTAAAGGGAAAAATAAAGGGGGGAAGGGGTATATGAAGAGTGCATATCTGTATTGGGGTCCAAGGCAGGCTGCCCCCAAATATGCCTCAATGGCATGTTGATTACTTTGAATGAATGTTACTTAAGAAACATCTGATGCAAGAGGGACACTCTGACCCTCCTCTCTGTCTCCCTGAAAGCAGGAAATAAATCTCCCCTGTGAAAGGTGCCCTCCCTGCATCTGGAAGTAGAAGGACACTTTATCACCAGAAATGGGGAATTCCGGCTGAGAAGCTTGTATAAACAAATCTTGTTACTTTAAAAATTTGCTACATCAAGCCCAGACTCTATTCAGACTTTTTTACTAATTAAGCACCCAAAGCCTAAGTTTCTTTGTCCTGTCAATTCTTCACAAATCTATTGTTTCTTTGTCTACAAAGTATAAAAGCTGCCTGCCTTGGCCACTTCTTTAGGTCCCATTTCTATGAGACCTCTGGGCTCATGAATTTAATTTGTTTCATTTCTCCTGTTAATCTTTCTTGTGTGAATTTTGTTATTAGTCCAGCCACAAGAAGTCAAGAGTAATAGAGGTTGCTAACACATATATATGGAATCTAAAAAAAAAAAAAGAAGACCCTAGGGGCAGGACAGGAATAAAGACACAGACGTAGAGAATGGACTTGAGGACACGGGGAGGGGGAAGGGTAAGCTGGGATGAAGTGAGAGAGTGGCATAGACATATATACACTACCAAATGTAAAATAGATAGCTAGTGGGAAGCAGCTGCATAGCACAGGGAGATCAGCTCGGTGCTTTGTGACCACCTAGATGGGTGGGATAGGGAGGGTGGGAGGGAGACGCAAGAGGGAGGGGATATGGGGATATGTGTATATGTCTAGCTGATTCACTTTGTTATAAGTCAGAAACTAACACACCATGGTAAAGCAGTTATACTCCAATAAAGATGTTAAAAAAACAAAAAGAGTAATAGAGGGGGAGATTTCCTCCTCCTCCCCGCTCTGCATGTTGAGGGTGTGTGTCGGGGGAAGTTGACATTTTAGACGGGAGACCTCATGAACAAAGTGGTTTCTGGGGAAGGTTCTGGAGAAGGGGAGGGAGAGGAGCATCTCCAGGCAGAGGAGCAGCCTGAGTCCACAGAGCACCTGGCTTGTTCCAGGAACTGTGAGGAGGCCCACATGGGAGAGTGGAAAGAGCAAAGGGGAGTGATGGAGGAGCTGGTAACAGACGCGTGGGGTGAAAGTGGTGGACCATGAGCCCCCTCCGTTGTCAGGCTCCTTCCTTGCTGTTCTCTGTTTTTCTATGGTAGGATTATGGATTTATGTAGCCCACCACCAAATACTGGACTTTTACTTTGATTCTGGTTTTCCAGCAGAATCAGCGGTGAGCCCTTGCTGTGACTTTCAATTCCTGATTGTCACGTTCCAAGAAAGGAGAGAGGATGGCAGAAAACGGGCACGTGGTGTCAGCCCATTTCTGTGGAGGGGGGTGAAATTTGGAGTTATTGCCCTTAAGTCCCATTCGTGCTGGGTTTGTGAAGGCATGATGCTGTTGACCTAAAGGTCCAGGAATGGCAGCCTTTACCGCCCTGAGCAAAATTAATGGGATGATGTAATGCCTGATAAATTTACCAGAGGAAGGAGGCAATGAGGAGGGTTGGAAAGGGCAGGAACAAAAAGAGATATACAAGAGGAGACCAGAAGGAAGGGGAGAGCTGGAAATCTTTATAACATTAATAATATTTTTGTTGTTCTGATGATTTAAAAAGTAGAGCACGCACATTAAAGAAAATTTGGAAAGTTTACAAAAAAGTAAATATTTAAGTGAAAGCCACATAACTCCATATCTAGAGATAACAATGAGACGTTTTATTGCTTTCCATCCAGAGATTCATATAATCATATGTGTATGCAGTTTTGGGGTTTGCTTCTTGTTTAAAATTTTGTCAAGAACATTGACTTACAACCACAGGAATATTAAAAACCATGATTTTCAGCCATCATGTAATATTCCACCAATATTGAACCAGTATTGTAACAAATGCTATCAGTTCTTTATGGTTGGAGGCTTTGGTTGTTTTTAATATTGTATTGTTATAAACAGTGCAGCCGTGCAATCCTTCATCGGGCATCTTTGGCTGTATCTCTGAGTATTTTCTTAGGATGAATTCCTAGGAGTGAGATGACTTGCACAGGCAGGTGAATTTTTCTTTTTTAAATGCCTACAGCCTTGAAGGCAAACGGTTGATGATTTTGTGTGATGACATTTGATTTGTTTAACCAATCGTGAACAGGTGACTGGCTATTCAGTTCATGATTCTGTAATTTGGACATTACTGTCCACTTGGTGGCTGTTCCTCAGATTGTAACAAAAATACTTTAGAGGAAGCACAGGGCATCTAATATTACAAGCTGGACTTAATTTTTTCAGGAAAACCCAACCTCGAGCTAAAAGACATACAGATAGAATCAATGTAAAAAAAAAAATACAAAGGAGACTTAGAAGCAATGTGTGGACCTCAATTAATTGTATCTGTTCAAAAACACAACTGCTAAGATGTGTCACATTTATTAGACGATCAGAAATTTGAATGGAGACTGAATTTTGATAACATTAAGATATTGTTGACTATTTACGTGTGATGTTAAAAGATGAGTTATCTCTTAGAAGTATATTTGCAAACACTGAACATGAAATGATATGATGTCTGGGATTTTCTTCCACATAATTTGGGGGGTAGTTGATGGGGCAGCACTGACCATGAATTGATGGTAGTGGGTCTGGTGTCTGGGTCCCTAGGGGTCGTTTATATCAAGGATTAGTAAACTCTGGCCTGAGGGCCTAATCCAGCCCATTTCCTGTTTTTGTAAATAAAGTTTTATTGGAACACAACCATGCCCACTTGTTCATGCATTTTCTCTGGTTGATTTACACGGTGATGGTAGAGTTGAGTTGTTGCTACAGAGACTATCTGACCCTCAAAGCCTGAAATAGATACTATTTGGCCCTTTACAGAATTTTCCAACCCTTAATTTATACTATTCTGCCTACTTCTGTTTATGTTTAAAATCATTCACAATAAAATATTTAAAATACAATTAATGTAAAATATCTATACGGTTCCTACGACTATTGCCACAGAATAGTGTTTCTCTCCTACACTGTTTCAAATACATTGAATCCCAGCTGAAACACATGGCACACATAATAAATTGCTGAAATATCTGTGGGATTATTCTTCTATTAAAATGTATTCCTCTGTGTGGGTAATACATGCATGGTATAAGATTTATAGGGAATGCTCTGGAAAGTAAGTCTCCTTTCCTCCGTGTCTCTCATCCATCCGGGTCTCCTCCCTGGTGTTTCTTGTTTATTCTTCCAGGGATAATTCCTTCATGTACAAACTTAATATAAATTTATAGTGTGTCTTCTCTCCCATACAGGGGATAGTATGCAATAAATATTTGCATTTTGTCGGTCAATAATATATCTTGGAGATTTTTCCATGCTAGTTGTATAATGATTCCAAAATTATATATAAGTATATAATTATATATACGCATATATGTATATTCCTGAAGTATATATATTTAGGGATATGTAGGTACCTAAAGTATATATGTGTGTGTGTGTGTATGTGTATATATATATATATGTATATATATATATATACATACACACACACACACATAGTCTCAGTTTTTGGAAAGCTTATGGGACACAGAAGCACCAGCTGTGAAATTGAAGCCTGGAGAGAGCATGTGTTCGGTCAGTTGGTCAGTAGGGGAGGGTGGGGTGGGCACCTGCTATTACACTCCCCCATCCCCATTCTGAAGAGTGGGTTCAGAAACAACTCAACAAGCGGGAGTTTGTTGAATATGAGAAGGTCCATTCTCCTCTTTATCCTTCCGTAAAACACTGAAGAAAGACAGAAATATCAATTAGCAAATCCTATTTGCTCTCCCTTCAAAGTATCTTCAGAACCTGAGCACCTCTCACCTCTCCCCATCCTGGTCTGAGACCCACTCACCTCTCACCTCTGCCCATGACCGTCCCCTCCACTGGGCTCCCCTCCTCTATTCTTGTTTCTCACAGTCTCTTCTCACCACACAGTCAGGGTCATCCTTTTAAGTGAAAGCCAGATCGTATCCCCGCCTCTGCTCAGAATCCTTCAACGGCTCATCTTATTCAGAATAAAAACCAAAGCCTCACAGAGACTGCCACAACCCTGTCTCTAGGACCCTCTTCCTTCCCCCCTTCTGCAGCTACCTTGGCCTCCCCATCTCCTCTTCTTGGAAAGATCTTGACCCACCATCCACATTGCTCATCCCTCACCTTTTTCAAGTTTTTGCTCAAATGTCACCTTTTCAAACACTTCTTCCCCGACTCCCTCTTTTTAACATCACCACTCCCCAGAATTTCTGGTCCCGTTTTTATTTTTTTTAATAGAATTTTATTTATTTATTTATTTATTTTTGGCTGTGTTGGGTCTTCGTTTCTGTGCGAGGGCTTTCTCTAGTTGCGGCAAGCGGGGGCCACTCTTCATCGCGGTGCACGGGCCTCTCACTGTCGCGGCCTCTCTTGTTGTGGAGCACAGGCTCCAGACGTGCAGGCTTGGTAGCTGTGGCTCACGGGCTTAGTTGCTCTGCGGCATGTGGGATCCTCCCAGACCAGGGCTCGAACCCATGTCCCCTGCGTTGGCAGGCAGACTCTCAACCACTTCGCCACCAGGGAAGCCCCCGTTTTTATTTTTTTAATTTATTTTTTATTTATTTTTAAAGATTTTTTTTTGATGTGGCCCATTTTTAAAGTCTTTATTGAATTTGTTACAATATTTCTTCTGTTTTGGGTTTTGTTTTTTTTTTTGGCCGCGAGCCACGTGGGATCTTAGTTCTCCCACCAGGGATCGAACTCGTACCCCATGCACTGCAAGGCGAAGTCTTAACCACTGGACAGCCAGGGAAGTCCCTCCTGTCCCCTTTTTAATGTTTATTGTTTTTATCCATAGTTTTTATCACTTCTGTGTTAGTGTCCTGTGGCTGCTATAACAAATGACCACAAGCTTGGTGGCTTAAAACAACAGAATTGTATTGTCTACTGGTTCTGGAGTTCAGAAGTCTGAAATCAAGGTGTTGGCAGAGTTGGCTCCTTGTGGAAGCTCTGTAGGAAAATAGATTCCATGCCCCTCTCCTAGATTCTGGTGGTTGCCTGTAATCCTTGACTTTCCTTGGCTTTTAGACGCATCACTCTAATCTTTGCCTCCATCTTCACAATGTCGTCTCTTCTCTGTGTACTCCCCTTTGCTTTTCTTACAAGGACACTTATCATTGGATTTCAGGCCACCACTTTAATCCAGGATACAGTAAGTTCCCTACATACGAATGAGTTCTGTTCCAAGAGAGCATTCGTAAGTCCAGTTTGTTCGTAAGTCCAACAAAGTTAGCCTAGGTACCCAACTAACACAATCAGCTATATAGTACTATACAGTACTGTAATAGGTTTATAATACTTTTCACACAAATAATGCACAAAAAACAAACACAAAAAATGAAAACAGTTTTAATCTTACAGTGCAGTACATTGAAGTGTACAGTAGTACAGTACAAGAGTTGGCATATAGGGGCTGGCATCAAGTGAGCAGGCAAGAAGAGTTACTGACTGGAAGAGGGAGAGGAGGTGGGAGATGGTAGAGCTGAAAGATTGTCAGCAATAGGAGATGGAGGGCAAGCTGCAATTTCACTCATGCCTGATGTTGATGGAACGCACGTTCACATCGCATCTTTGAAAATTCACAACTTGAGGGTTCGTATGTAGGAGACTTACTGTAATCTTATCTCCAGCTCCTTTCCTCAATTACACCTGCAAAGACCCTTTCCAAATAACGTCACATTCCCAGGTCCCAGGTGTGGAACCGTGCAGGACCCTGTGGGGCTCCAGGGCACAAAAGCCTTTCTGTGTCCCTCACTTCGGGATTATAGGAAATAAGCTTCATTCAGCCTCCAAGACCTTCCCTGAGTTCCAAAGGGCAGGTTCAAATAGATGCTAATTAGGAAGGGAGGGGATGCAGAGACAAGGGAGGAACATTCAAGAAACAATAGTGAAGCCTTGGGGCAGAGTCCTGGTTCCCCTTCAAGGGACACACATAACAATATCCTTGAGCTCTTTTACAGATACTAAAACCCCCAGCAGGTGGGAGAAGTTAACTGTATGCTGCCCACAAGCACGTAGACCCCAGACCAGCTGGAACCAGGTTGATGATGCTGACTGCCACTTACCTCACCATCAACCAATCAGAAGAACCTCCACGAGCTGATCACGCCTTCTTTACTATAAAACTCCTCACTACCCCCTCCAGGTCAGGACACACAGTTTTGAGGGTATTATCCCACTGTGGTCCCCTTTGCCTGGCAAAGCAATAAAGCTATTCTTTTCTACTTCACCCAAAACTCTGTCTCTGAGATTTAATACAGTGTCGGGGTACAGAGGCCAGATTCAGCATTAGATGGACATATCTTTTGGGGGACCATTATTCAACCCATTACACCTTCTATCCCTCATATATTTACTGATTCATTTGATATTTGTCTTTCTCCCCGCTGTAGGATATAAAAACCAAGAGGGCCAAGTTTTTGGTCTGTGTTTTACCCCACTGCTCTAGTGACTAGACAATGCTCAGCATATGGTAGGTATCCAATAAGTGTTGGCTGAAAGTGAGTGAATGAATGAATGAATGATGGTTTTTGCCACCAGTCTTAGCACCAAGAACTGTAGGATATCATGTTTTCTCTCTGCCAGTCCAGGATGCCTTGGTTAATACTTCACTTCCCAATAAAGTAATACGGAATGTGAAAACATGATGTGAAATGTAAATGAGTGACATAAATCACAGAGTCCATTTATAAGTAGAATCTTTTGACAGGGAAAACCAACACCTAAAAAGAAATGGCAAATATCACAATCACTGAACATTTTAAGTGATGCAGACAAAAACTCTGCATTAAAAAATTCCTTAAAAAATTCCTGATTTCCTTTAGGGTCTTGTTATCAGTAACTATGTGAACTCTAAGCATAATTTTGAACTGAAGAAAATGACTTGCATATACTTTGACCTTATTAAATGGTGCATGACCAGAAACAGGGCGGTGGCTCAAAATGCGCAAGTTTGGGTGGAGGACTCTCCTCCCAGGACAGGGATGGACGGGGGTCCTGGGATCCTGGGCACAGGGCCTCTCCCACACAGGATCATCTGTCTCTTTTCCTGGACCAGGATGAAAGATGCTCCCAGAAATGCTGCTCTGTGTCTGGAAGGAACAGAGAGAGATAACAGGATTTATATTTGGACTCATAGCCTTCGACTCAGGGTTTATGGTCAAAACAGACTCAAGGAACCCTCATAACTGTCACCGCATTCGACTCTCAGACCCTTTCCCAGGGTGTCTCCTGTGGGAAAATTGTTCCACTTGCCTAAAGCGTATTAGCACGTTGCCTGAGTCCAAGCTGCAGATGGGTCCCGTGGCTCTGCTCCAGAAAAATGTTCCAGTTTTCTTTCCCTCTAACTGCCTGAGAGGGTCATAGCCCAGGAGGAAGCCTCAGTGGGATCTTCTATTCTTTACAATGTATTATTTTCAGAGATGTTCCCAGCTTTTAAATCCCAAACAAGAGAATAAGGGGCATTGAACATTCTTCTCTGATAATCTTTTTTCCTCAAATATCTTTTATCCCCCTGATTATCAAAGTAATACAGGCTTGTTGTTCAAAAATTGGGAAATAAAAAAGAAGAGAGTGTTAAAAAGACAGTCCAAATCACCAATAATTCTGCTGCCAGAAATAACTACTATTGTTATTTGGGTTTATTTTATTTTGGTATTATCTAAATGAGTATCTACATATATTACAAAATTATTATAGTTTGCATATAGTTTTTCAACTTTTTATTGTAAAAATATTGTAAACATACAGAAAAATGGGAAGACTGTATAGTGGACATGTATGGACCAACCATGCAGATCTGCAGTTAACGTTTTACTTAACTTGCTTTATCATTTATCCTTTCTTTCCTCTTCCCCTCCTTCCCTTTTTCTGCCTACTCCTTCCTCCTTTTATACCTCCATCCATCCATCCATCCCTCATCCCTCCATCCCTCCCTCTGTTCATTCATCCATACGTCTATTGATTCACCCACCTCATTTCTGTGGTGCTTTTCAAAGTAAGTTACTGACATCCATACGATTTACCCCTAAGTACCTTTGCCCAAACAACTTTGATCATGATTCTTCACTTAACATAATATGAAGTTTCCAATGTTTTCAAATATTCTTCAAAAATCCTTTATAAATTAGCTCATAATATTCCATTGCATAGATGTACCATAATTTACTATTTAAAATCCCTATTATGAGACATTTTAACTGATTCGAATTTCCCACTTCAACAAATAATGCTGCAGTGAAAATCTTTGAACATGACCCTTTGGACAGAATCTCTGACATTTTCTTCAGAGTAGAATCACAAAAAGAATATTACTTAGTCAAAGAATATAGACATTTTAAGAAAGCACTTAAAACGTAATTTCTAGTTTTTGTTTTTTGTGACACAGGAGCATACTGTATTACCAACTTCTTTCTGGAGTCCAGGTGGATGGGCTATGTCTAGGTCATAGTGGTGATGGGAGAAAGCGGTGGTGGGCGGGGGCATGACCTCAGATTCCAAAAAGTCTGGCATGGCGGTGGCTGTGGTGAAGGAAAACGTCACTATTGAAGGTTCCTTCACGCACTTCTGCCTTGAATAAACAGGGTCAGGGTTGGACTTATGAGAGTTTGCTTATGTGGGTTGACCAGAAGAAAGAAGAAGCAGGGCCTGCCATTCCTTAGGACCTGGGTGTCCATTCCTTTTGCAGTTGAGAGCCGCTCTCCCACCAGAATGTAAGTATATCTGGGAGCGCCACCCCAACTTCCAGAGACTTTCACTGAACACTAAAATTCACTAGGCAAGTGCTAAGGGGTTACAAGAGTGAAAATGACAATAGTTCTTAAGGAACACTATCAAGAGGGAGAGTCTTAGCATTCTGTATGTAAGACTATGAATAATAGAGGCAGAAAATCAAGGGGGCATAAGAACATTTATGAAACTTGTTTGTGCTGGGTCACAATATAAAATATAATGCCTAGTGTGGATTGTGATTGATTAACAAAGTTTGGAAAACATGGAGAAAGGCATAAGGCATATGAGATCCCAGAAGAAAGGTGCCTTTTGAGGGTCGGCAGGGCTCAGGGAAAATGTCACAGAGGAGGTAACATTTTAACTAAATTTTGAAAAATGAGTAGGAGGATGAGCTGGGAGTAGGGCTTCTCAACCTTGACACTATTGATATTCTGGGCTGGATAATTCTTTGTCTTGGGGGAGGGGGGCGTCCTGTGTGTTGTGAGATGTTTAGCAGCATCCCTGGTCTCTACCTACTAGATGTCAGTAGCACTCCTCTCACCCCAATTTTGACAACCAAACATGGCTCTAGACTTTGCCAATGTCCCCACTTGAGGACAACTGGATCAGAACAATGCCTGGCATTAATAAATGTCAATTCTTTTTTTTTTTTTAATAATAAATTTATTTATTATTTTTGGCTGCGCGGGGTCTTTGTTGCTGCTCACGGGCTTTCTCTAGTTGTGGCGAGCGGGGGTTACTCTTCAAGCGGTGCGTGGGCTTCTCACTGCAGTGGCTTCTCTTGTTGCAGAGCACGAGCTCTAGGCACGCGGGCTTCAGTAGTTGTAGCGCACGGGCTTAGTTGCTCCGCGGCATGTGGGATCTTCCCGTACCGGGGCTCGAACCCATGTCCCCTGAATTGGCAGGCGGATTCTTTTTGTTTTTTTAATCTATTTTATTTATTTATTTATTTATTTATTTATGGCTGCGTTGGGTCTCCGTTTCTGCGCGAGGGCCTTCTCCAGCTGCAGTGAGCGGGGGCCACTCTTCATCGCGGTGCGCGGGCCTCTCACTGTCACAGCCTCTCTTTTTGCGGAGCACAGGCTCCAGACGAGCAGGCTCAGTACTTGTGGCTCACGGGCCCAGTTACTCTGCAGCATGTGGGATCTTCCCAGACCAGGGCTTGAGCCCGTGTCCCCTGCATTGGCAGGCAGATTCTCAACCACTGCGCCACCAGGGAAGCCCAATAAATGTCAATTCTTATTAGCAGTTGTTGAGAATTTCAAATATCGAGGTTGGTGGTGCAGATTATTACACAGCAGGCCCTCTGTATCTGCAGGTTCCGCACCCACACACTCAACCAATCGTGGGTCGAAAATATTTGGGAAAAATAAATTCCAGAAAGTTCTAAAAAACAAAACTTGAATTTGCCAAGCTGGCAACTATTTACATAGCATTTACATTGTATTTACAACTATTTGCATAGCATTTACATTATATTAGGTATTGTAGGCAGACCTCAGAGATATTGTGGGTTTGGATCCAAAACACTGCAATAAAGCAAATATCAAAATAAATCAAGTCACATGATTTTTTTTGGTTTCCCAGTACATACAAAAGCTATGTTTACATTATACTTTAGTCTGTTAGGTGTGCAATAGCATTATGTCTTAAAAAAATGTATGTGTCTTAATTAAAAATAGTTTATTGCTAAAAATTCTATCATCTGAGACTTCAGTGAGTGGTAATCTTTTTGCAATAGTAGCATCAAAGATCACTGATCACAGATCACCATAACAAATATAATAATAACAAAAAAGTTTGAAATATTGCAAGAATTACCAAAATGTGACACAGAAACACAAAGTAAGCAAACACTGTTGGAAAAATGGCATGATAGACTTGCTGGATGCAGGGTTGCCATAAACCTTCAATTTGTATAAAATACAAGATCTGTGAAGAACAATAAAGTAAAACACAATAAAGCAAAGTATGCCTACAAAAGAAAACTAGAGATGATTTAAAGTATATGGGATACATATCTCAGAAATAACTAATTTTCTTGTCAACTGCATTATTATGAACTTTCATCAAATCTTTAACCATGGTCATTTTTAAGTCTTCTGTCATTTACAGACAGTTCTGGGTGTACTCTGATGATTTTGCAAGTATGTTCCTATAAAAGGGTTTCATCTTCAAGAAATTCATGGAAAAGACTCTGACAAGTACAGGTTTCTGGTAACTGACTGTACTGCTGAACTGAATGAATAAGCATTTTCAGAACTCTAATGAAAAACTGATGAACTCATAAAAGTGCTAACAAAAGATCAAGATGAAAAAAAAAATTAATTACATGGGACTGAGTGAACTGATGAGGATGAGTATAATTTTTGTGACTTTCTGTCTGAATTAAAAAAAAAAAATCCCACAAGGACTCAGAGGCAAAGAATATACAAATCAATTTTCACTGCAAAGTAAAGGAGCTGTTACAGTGGAGGATTACTGGACTGAATGTCAATATTATGACATAGTATGAGTGTGTTTCATGTTTGGTAATTGCAATCATTGTTGCTTTTGTTGTGGTCATCCATGTACAATGCTTGGTGTCAGTCTATTTATCTCTTGTAAAAATAAAATACAGTGTGTGTGTGTGGAAAAAAAAAAAATAAAGTATATGGGATACAATAATCAAGACAGTATGGTACTGGCACAAAAACAGAAATATAGATCAATGGAACAGGATAGAAAGCCCAGAGATAAACCCATGCATATATGGTCACCTTATTTTGATAAAGGAGACAAGAATATACAACGGAGAAAAGACAGCCTCTTCAATAAGTGGTGCTGGGAAAACTGGACAGCTACATGTACAAGAATGAAATTAGAACACTCCCTAACACCATACACAAAAATAAACTCAAAATGCATTAAAGACCTAAATGTAAGGCCAGACACTATAAAACTCTTAGAGGAAAACATAGGCAGAACACTCTATGACATAAATCACAGCAAGATCCTTTTTGACCTACCTCCTAGAGAAATGGAAATAAAAACAAAAATAAACAAATGAGACCTAATGAAACTTAAAAGCTTTTGCACAGCAAAGGAAACCATAAACAAGACGAAAAGACAACCCTCACAATGGGAGAAAATATTTGCAAATGAAGCAACTGACAAAGGATTAATCTCCAAAATTTACAAGCAGCTAATGCAGCTCAATATCAAAACAGCAAACAACCCAATCCAAAAATGGGCAGAAGACCTAAATAGACATTTCTCCAAAGAAGATATACAGATTGCCAACAGACACATGAAAAGATGCTCGCCATCACTAATCATCAGAGAAATGCAAATCAAAACTACAATGAGGTATCACCTCACACCAGTCAGAATGGCCATCATCAAAAAATCTGCAAACAGTAAATGC
The DNA here is from genome assembly GCF_949987535.1 of Balaenoptera acutorostrata. Taxonomy (NCBI): domain Eukaryota; kingdom Metazoa; phylum Chordata; class Mammalia; order Artiodactyla; family Balaenopteridae; genus Balaenoptera; species Balaenoptera acutorostrata. The sequence continues at coordinate 27,448,240 of NC_080078.1, forward strand.
TGGAGAGGGTGTGGAGAAAAGGGAACACTCTTGCACTGCTGGTGGGAATGTAAATTGATACAGCCACTATGGAGAACAGTATGGAGGTTCCTTAAAAAACTAAAATAGAACTACCCTACGACCCAGCAATCCCACTACTGGCCATATACCCTGAGAAAACCATCATTCAAAAAGAGTCATGTACCACAATGTTTACTGCAGCTCTATTTACAACAGCCAGGACATGGAAGCAACCTAAGTGTCCATTGACAGATGAATGGATAAAGAAGATGTGGCACATATATACAATGGAGTATTAGCCATAAAAAGAAACGAAATTCAGTTATTTGTAGAGAGGTGGATGGACATAGAGTCTGTCATACGGAGTGAAGTAAGTCAGAAAAAGAAAAACAAATACCATATGCTAACACATATATATGGAATCTAAAAAAAAAAATGGTTCTGAAGAACCTAGGGGCAGGACAGGAATAAACATGCAGACGTAGAGAATGGACTTGAGGACAAGGGGAGGGGGAAGGGTAAGCTGGGACGAAGTGAGAGAGTGGCATGGACATATATACACTACCAAATGTAAGATAGCTAGCTAGTGGGAAGCAGCCGCATAGCACAGGGAGATCAGCTTGGTGCTTTGTGACCACCTAGAGGGGTGGGATAGGGAGGGTGGGAGGTAGACGCAAGAGGGAGGGGATATGGGGATATATGTATGTGTATAGCTGATTCACGTTGTTATACAGCAGACACTAACACACCATTGTAAAGCAATTATACTCCAATAAAGATGTTAAAAAATTATAAAGTATATGGGAGGATGTGTGTAGGTTATACGCAAATACTATATCATTTTCTATAAGGGACTTGAGCATCTGTAGATTTTGGTGTCCGAGGGAAATCCTGGAATCAATCCCCTGCAGATACTGAAAGGGACGATTGTATATCCAGGTACCACAAGGGTTGGGCTCTCTGAAGACAAGTACAAAATTTGTGTAATAATGTTATAAAAGTGATACTAGCCAACACATACCGTGCTTACTATGTGCTGGGCAAAGTTCTACACACTCTATTAACTTACCTAATCCTTAAACAATCCAATGAGGCAGGCTCTTTCTTGATGACAGCTTCTACTGCTTATGTTGGTTAATATAGTGATGGGTGAGGCTTGAACCTGGGGCAAATTTTGGGCCATGTTGCAAAGGTGTAAGGGTTTTGGGCTCTGCAAGATTTTGCAGACACATGTTCCTCCAGCCTGCAAGTACATAATGCCATAATGTGGCAGGCCCGGTAAAGCCAGGAACATTCCCTGAGATTCTGCACACCGGACTTGCCTCCATATTCACTGTGTTTGCTCCATTACAGGGGAAGCCACGATTTTAGGGGTGGGAGTGGGGAGGGGTTCAGGCATTGATAAAGCTTGACCAATAAAGCTCAATTTGGAAAAGAAAATGCCTTTGCTTCTTGACAAAATTCCTCAAACTGCTGTCTCCTCTTCCGAAACACAGCTTTGCTGAGTGCACAAAAAGGAGGATTTTCTAAGCTATCCAACATTTCCTGCAGCTGAAAACAAGAAAGATGAGCCGCTGAGACTCCAGGTCAGGAGGCTGTGGTGGGATTTTTTGGGTCATGGCTCAACTTTAGAGAGAAAATACAGCCTGAAGTGCTTTCTTCTCTTCCTCATTCTCGATGGCAGTAAGATGTGCCCAGGTGGTGGCATCCTCCAGGATGAGCCTAGCTTGGAAAGCAGTGTCTTTTTTCTTCCTTACCATAAGATGGCACTCTGATGTCTATGTTGTAAGCTGGGTCTTCTGGAGAGAGGGCTCCTTGGGAGACCACACAGGCAGAAAGCCACTGCCCTCATCCTTATTTGCTTTACATTTCTATGCTAACAAGGTGTGGTAATTTTATTCCAAATGTGTAAATATTATTGAGTTTGTCAGGGTTGTTGCCTGAATCCAGGACAGATGACTGATGTTCAGGACCAAGAGGAGACTGGAGAGAGAAGCAGTGCAGGGGAGGAACAGAGAAGCTTGCCCACCCTGCCTTTCTTCAGCTAACAATTCCGTTTCCTTATGCATTTTGTATTAACACGCTGCTGTGTGGATCTCTTTGGGACTGAGGCTCATGCAGACCCCTTTCTCTGGCCTCAGAGGAGGGAGGCAATTCTGCCATTTATGCGAAGGCAAGGATGACGGATTCCAGAAGCAGAGAGCTGGTTGCCCAGTCTGTGGTTTGCCTTCTCTTGGATTTCCAATCCCTTGATTGACTCTCTTTCCTTCTGATTGATTATTGTATGATACTTTGTTTAATTAGATGGCCTAATTGCGCTTGAAGGTACCTCAAGGTTTCACCATTTTAATGAAGGAGGGTCACATCCTGTCTCTGCCCAAGTCAACACCTCCCCCAAGTCCAAGGGATTCTTGAGTCTTATCTGAGTTGTTGAGAAGAGGAGATGCCAGAGGGACTAGTTTTCTCCTTGACCCATTCTCCTTTTTATCTGTCCCTGCTTCAGAGAGATGAGCTTCTCGGGTGCCAGGGAAGCCCAGAGGTTTTCCAGTTTCCTTGAGTTTCTCTCACTCCCTGCTCAGTGTTTTCTTAGGAGCCTGGAGGCCTGGTTTGTAGTAAGAGCTCTATGAATATTTGATTGAATGGATAGAGGGTGGGTAGATGGGTGGATGGATGAATAATCAAATCTCTCTACTGTTAGCTGAAATGGTATTACATGATTTCAGTACCAGATGAGTAGACAGAATGTTGGTCTATTGTTATGAAAATTAAAGATCATGTTTAACAGTTTCTGTCCTGAAGAAGCTTGGAGTCTTTTTAAAAATTAATTAAAACTGAAGTATAGTTAATTTACAATGTTGTGTTAGTTTCAAGTGTACAGCAAAGTGATTCAGTTATACATATATATATTATTTTTTCAGATTCTTTTCCATTGTAGGCTATAACAAGGTATAAGAAGTTTATAATCTTAGAAGGAATTTAAGATAGGCTCATAATTATTAAATGATTGTAAAAACTACCTTCGACTGATCACTTGCTTATACCAGGTTTATATTCATATTTATGTAACATATATAGTTATAATATATATCAGACTTCTTTTAAGAGCATATAAATATATATAACTTGTATAAGTTTATATATGTTATATGTAACATATATAATTTATATGCTCTTAAAAGAAGTCTGATGGGAGGTGGGAGAGAGATGGAGTAGGAGTTGGGATTAGCAGATGCAAACTATTATATACAAGATAGGCTTCCCTGGTGGCGCAGTGGTTGAGAATCTGCCTACCAATGCAGGGGACACGGGTTCGAGCCGTGGTCTGGGAAGATCCCACATGCCGTGGAGCAACTAGGCCCGTGTGCCACAAGTACTGACCCTGCGCATCTGGAGCCTGTGCTCCGCAACGAGAGGCCGCGATAGTGAGAGGCCCGCGCACCACGATGAAGAGTGGCCCCCGCTCGCCGCAACCAGAGAAAGCCCTCGCACAGAAACGAAGACCCAACACGGCCAAAAATAAATAAATAAAAATTAAAAAAAAAAAAGATGGATAAACAACAAGGTCTTACTGTATAGCACAGGGAACTATATTCAATATCCTGTGATAAACCATAGTGGAAAAGAATATGAAAAAGAATGTATATGTATATATATATATATATATATATATATATATATATATATATATATATAACTGAATCACTTCAATAGAAAATAAAGAAACAGCTCTCTAGGAAAAAAAAAGAACTCTGATATTAATGAAATGGTCACCACTGTGGTCTTCCCAGCATTCCTTTTTTCCTTTCTCATTCCAGTGAAATTCTGCTTTTGCTCAGTTATTCCCCACTCCTACCCAGCTGATCCCTTCCTTCCCAGCTCCATCAGTGGATTCTATTTAGTCTAAGCCATTTATAGTAAATCCAACCCTCTTGCCAGTGTTTGGTTCCAGAACCAGGCTTCAGACAATGAGTGCTCAACACTCCTCTGGATCCAGGGGTGAGGATGTGACCCAAGTTGGTGTAATCAGTCTAAGAGAAGAACATCCCTGCCACCCCTATTACCAAACTGGGGGGAAACCTTGAGACCTTCTGTGGGATATGAACATGAGTATGTAGCCGATAGCTTTATGACATCTAGAAGGAAACTGGCCTTAGGATGATACTAATGCTTTGGTTGGCAGAGCAGCGAGATGGAAAGAATCTAGGTTCTTAATGACATCATTGAGTGACTGAATTGACCAGCCCTGAAGCCCATTCAATCTCTGGGCTTCCTGTTACATGAAATACAGTAGAATATTTTAATTGTTTAAGCCAGGTAAAGTTGGCATTTTGGCTATTTTTAGTTATATTATTGCCTTTTTTTAACAGATAAAAAGGAAACTGAAGTTCAGAGAGGTGAACAACAACAGTAACAGCAACAGCAAATAATATTAAGTGACAAAACCAGGACAGTCTGACTCTACAGCCCATACTCCAAGCTCTGAATCCAAATCCATGGTGTCACCTCCAGTGAATACAATGTAGAAAGTGTTTAGGAGTTTACTGGGGGTTTGGGGAAGGGGAACAGAAAGAACTTACAACTAGGGAAGGAAAATATTGGAGAGTGTTGAATGAGATTCCTTATTCCCATAAAACATGGGATGATAGACATGCTAACAGAGGGAAAAATTGATTAGGTCCAAACTCTAGTAGAGATGAATAATAATACTATTAACTTTGATAAGCTTAATAGGACTTGAAATTCGATATAAACTAAAATTGATGCTTTTGTGTCTTTTTGGTGGGAACACACTCTCCCTTCTTTTTTCTTCTACCGCTTTATTTCTTGTTCTGTGACTAGGGCATAGGAAGAGATCATTTATTTTCCTATTTAAAACAAAAAGCCCAACTCCCCAAGGTCTCTTTAGTCCAGAATGAAGGACAGCTGACAACTGATGACAACTTGATTTTACCCTGGTTCGTGCCTCCTGGAGTGTGACTTCTTGGACCTTTGCCCAAAGTTGGATTTGTCTGTCACTTCAGATGTTGCAAAGAAGCTTTGCAAAAGCGCTCTCAGGGAACTTGCTGACTGAGGGAATGAATGATGTAGTTGGGGATGAAATTTACTGAGAGATGAAGTAGAGTGAAACTTTGTCAGAAATATCAAGAAAGCAACTTTCTTGAAAAATGTAGCTGTTTCATTCAAGTAATAGGCTCCACTGCCTGCTGCCAGACTTTAAATTTTTATCTTGAAAAGTTTTAAAAATACAGAAAGCTTGAATACACACTTCTCTAAAGAAGGTATACAAATGGCATATGAAAAGATGCTCAACGTCGTCATTAGGGAAATGCCAATGAAAACAACAACGAAATACAACTTTATAGCTATACGGATGGCTATAATTAATAAAAGGAAAATGGCAAGTGTTGGCAAGGAACGCAGAGAAATTGGAACCCTTACGCATTGCTAGCGGGGATGTGAAATGGTGCAGCTGCTATGGAAAACAGTACGGTGGTTTCTCAAACAATTAAATATAGAGTTGCCATAACCCAGCAATTCCATTTTTGGTATAAACTCCAAAAAATTGAAAACAAGGACTCAAATAGATAGTTGCGTGTCAATGTTTAATGTAGCATTATCCGCAATAGCCAAAATGTGGAAACCACCCAAGTGTCTATCAACAGAGGAATGGATAAACAAAATGTGGTATATGCATACAAAGGAATATTATTTGGACATAAAAAGGAATGAAGTTTTTTTTTTTTAAGGGTTGGGGTTTTTTTCTAATTAATTAATTAATTAATTTTATTTGTGGCTGCCTTGGGTCTTCATTGCTGTGCGTGGGCTTTCTCTAGTTGTGGTGAGCAGGGGCCACTTTTCGTTGTGGTGCGCGGGCTTCTCATTGTGGTTGCTTCTCTTGTTGTGGAGCACAGGCTCTAGGCACACAGGCTTCAGTAGTTGCAGCACGCAGGCTCAGTAATTGTGGCTCGCGGGCTTAGTTGCTCTGCGGCATGTGGGATCTTCCCAGACCAGGGCTCGAACCCATGTCCCCTGCATTGGCAGGCAGATTTTTAACCACTGCACCACCAGGAAAGTCCCAGGAATGAAGTTCTGAAACATGCTACAACATGGATGAAAACATTATGCGAAGTGAAATAAGCTAACACAAAAGGACAAATATTGTATGATTCCACTTGTATGAAATATCTGTAATAGGCAAATTCATAGAGACAGAAAGTAAATTAGAGGTTACCAAGGGCTGGAGATGGAAATGAAGGGTTATTGCTTAATGGGTACAATTTCTCTTTAGGGTGATGAAAAAGTTTTGGAAATAGATAGTGGTGATCGTTGCACTACACTGTGAATATAATTAACAATATTTAAAGAAAAAAATACAGAAAAAGATAGAAGTAGAAAAAATACAGAAAAAAAATAAACAACACAAACAGAATATCTACTAATCACTCATGTGCCCATCAGGCAAAATGAACAAATATTAATATTTTATCACATTTACCTTAGGTATTAAAAAAAGAATTGCTGATAAAGTTATTCCCTTGTAGCATATGTGATTAATGCCCCCTGCCGCATCTGTGGCCAGTCTCTGAGTCCCCTTGTAGCTAGGGTGGGCAGTCCCCATGGCTGCTTGCCATCTCATCCTTCAGCTTCTGTGGAGGAGGGCTCCCCCCAGTGGTAGGGACCTTGCTCAGTCTGCCCACAGGGCAATCCAAAAGGGCTCAGAGATGCAATTCCTGGAGGCCAACCCTCATCAATGAGAGATGGAAGCTGGAGAACAGATTTCTTGACCCTTGGAGAATCACTTCTGAGGCATGTTCTCTGGCTCTTTAGAGGGTCCGCAATGAGACTGAGCCCCAGCTGCCTACAGTTGTAACCCCCTGATTGATACACACCGTATTGGCTTTTGGCCCCTCCCTGTGTCTCCTTCCCCACATCCTCACTGAGCTTCCTGCAGTTGACACCCCCAAAAACTACTTGTGCCCGATTCCTTGTTTCAGGCTCTGTTTTCAGGAGAATCCAAACTAAGACACCCACTTCTTTTTTATTCCCCTCTTCACTCATAGGAGGAAATCTCTTTCGTGAAGTTGGTATAAACCTTTGCTGATCTACATTTTAAAAACTGGTGGCTAATACATAACATATACTTGAATGGATTTAAATAATTTTATGAATAGAATCACTGTGTGTGTATAGCTCTGCAACTTTTCTCACTAACATGTTTTTGAGATTGCTCCATGTTGTAATAGAGATCTGGTTCATTATTTTCAACTACTGTGTGCAATTTTAACTATTGTATGGCTGAACCACATTTTATTTGGCCAACTCCTGCATGATGAGCATTTATGCTTTTCCCATGTATTTTGCTATCATGAACAATGTTTCAGTGAGCACCCTTATACTTTTGTTTTGTTTTAAAGGAATGTATCCAGAAGTGGAATTGTTGGATTGTAGGGCATGCCTAAAAAATAATACGTAAAAAATTGATTGAGGTGAAATTCACATAACATAAAATTAACCATTTTAAAGCAAGCAATTTAGTGGAATTTAGTACCTTTCACAATGTTGTGCAACTACCACTTCTTTCTAGTTCCATCACCCCAAAATAAAACCCTGTACATATTAAGCAGTGTCTTTCCCTCCCCTCTTTCTCCTCAGCCCCCTAGCAACCACCATTCTACTTTCTGTCTCTAGGGATTTGCCTATTCTGGGCCAGTCGGTCTGCTGCAAACCTCAGCTTCTCACTTGCTAGCTGTGCAAATTTTCTTGAGTCACTTAACCTCTCTGAGCCTCCATTGCCTCGAGTGTAAGATGGAGATGGTTAGTACCTCCCTCATAGGTGTATTTTGAGGATGAAGTGAGATAGCAGATCTGACGTGTAGAGCATAGCGCCTCATCCCCAGTAAGTGCTCAGCAAGTATTAGCTATTATTGTTATTCCAAAATCAAATAGAGGTGACTTGACACAGCAAAAGTTCACTTCTCACTCATGCTACGTCAGCAGTATGGTTCCTCCTTTTACCTGGGAAACCCAGGAATCAATATACTACAGTGAGAGCTTTGGGATGGCAGGAATCTTGTCTGTCTTACCCCTGTTGTATTTCCAATGCCCCGTACATACATAGGCGGTGCTCTGTATGTATTTGTCAAATAAAAGAACGAGTAAGTGAAAGTGAAGTGTAGTGGTCATTGGTGCTGTTCACCAAATATTTCCATGATAGCCTCTCACTTCCTTGCTCTCTTGATGTTCAGTGTGAATTGCTTTGGCCAATAAAATGCAAGCAAAAGGGACATGTATCTGGGTAGTGGCCTTCTAAGCTAGTGCTGTCCTCACCACATCCCTCCCACAGCCGTGGTGATCATGGGGATCATGTCGAGATAAAGCTTCCTTTGGCCTGAGTCCCTTGGTCACTCTGATGCCTTCCCCCATCCTCCACAATCACTGGCTTGTATTGTACATGTAGCATGGGCGAAGAATACATTTTTGTGAAGTCGATGAGATTTTGGGGGTTTCTTGTTACTGCTCCTGGCCCATCCTGACTGATATACAGGCCTACCACTTAATGGAACTTTTGGGATGTTATTAAAAAGATACAAACCAAGCATCCCATAAGCATTGGCTTCTTTAAGGCCTCATTTTGGGATTCTGTGTATTATACCATTACTGTCATCCCTTGAAAGACACTTTTAGAATTGCCGCAAGTATCTCCAGCCCATTTATTTCCAAGTCCCTGGAGCTAGCAAATCTTTATTCTTTGGAGGAGAAGTTCATGTCTGCAAAGAGACCATATCAAAAGACACTGCGGTCAGGTCTAGAGAGGAAGGTAAAATCCAGCAGGCAGGGGTCACTTCTGGTCCAAAACCAGATGAGATTAGAAAGAAGTGGGATTTATTTGCTAGATCCATAATCTGGCCTGGAATTACCAGTATTGGCTGTCTGTCATGACATGTTTCTTATGTGCCAGGCATGCAGCAAGGCGCACCTGTTACAACAGTCCCAAGAGGTGGGTTTGAGGGTCCTCATGTTACACGTTGGCTCAGGGAAGTGAAGTTCATGGCTCACCCCACCATGGCCCAGCTGTGAAGTGGACAGCTGAGGTTTGCCCACAGGATTATCTGACCCCAGCACACTCACACTCAAGGGAAGAGAGAACGTGAGCTCCTGATGGACCAGAAGAAAGTGGTAATGAATGTGTCCCAAGAGGCTTTTGTTTCTTTTGTTTATCCTAGGGAGGCAGTATGCACAGTGGTTAGTGCTCTGTCTTTGATCCCCTTCATCTCCTCACCTGTGAAACAGAGTAATGATCATCCTATGACCAGGTTATTGTGGGACCAGATGAGCTGCCTGCAAAGCACTTAACATGGGGGCTTTACATACGGTTCAGACTTAATGCCACAACCAACTCCTGTTAATTTGAACACTTACTTCCTACTGGACAGCTGAGAGCATGGAATTGGTAGCCAGGCTTCATGAATTTGAATCTCATCTGTACTCCTCCTGTGGTCTTGGACAAGCCCCTTGATGCCTTGGTTAAATTTTCGCCTCTGAAAAGTGGGGTCTTGATTATACCAGCTTCATAGTATGGATTAAATGAACTAATGCATGTGCAGCTTCTAGAAGCATCCCAACATCCTAACCCTCACCACAACAATGCAAGGTAGATGGCACCCACCCCGTGTGACAGAAAGGAAACTGAGGGAAGAGGGGGACCCAGGATTTGAACTCAGATCCACCTCACTCTAATGCCTGGGCCCTCTCCCTTATAGCACACTGCTAAATAGTTCTTCCCATCTATAGCTTGTTTCGGAACTGCAGAATATCCCAGCTTCCCTGCTGCCTGATTTTGTGTATCATTTGGACTCCAAATTGCAGCTCAGAGCCGCTGCTTCCGTTTTTTATTGGAGTAGTCGATGATGAGATGTATCCCCTTGCTCCTGCAACTGGGGTTGAAAATATTTTTCTTGAGAGCTGGGACTTAAATTTCTGCCTGTGTACCTGCTGTAAATTGATCTTCCCTCTCCTTTCATTTATCACTGTTTAGAATTGCTTCTTTTGGAAAGGGTCTCTGAGTTAAAAAATAATAATAATAAAATTGGAAATTCAATTGGCACTAGCCCAGGCTAAAGCTCCACCCACTAGCTGCTTAAACTGCTGATTTGCAGGCCAGGAAGCCACGGACTTCTTGCAGGAAGCTATCTGGGAGAACCCTGGTGTGTTGTTAGAGAGGGCTTTGCTGTAATGCATTACAGGAAGCTCTGGGGGATGGAGTGGATAGGCTGAAGCAGCCTGTATCACTAAGCAGTTTAAAGCAGACCATTTCCAGCACAGTGGAAAGTAAAGGAAAAGGCTTATGCTGCAAAAGTGGGAGTTTAGGAATGCCAATATGCAAAACTGCAGACTTTCAGGAGAGCTCTGGGGCCGGGTCTCTTTGTAGAGCGTTTCCAGCAAATGTTTGTTTAAACAGCAGCTAGGCTGGATCCTTGTGGATTTATTTACTGGTTGTTAGCTGCTTGAAGGAGAAGATGGGGAATAATAAGCTGAGAAGCTTCAAATGAAAAGTTAGAAATTTTGCCATCGAATGTGAAGAAATGGATATGAGGAAATTTCTAAAACTCCACAGTAATTTAATCACAAACATTTAAAAAATGGATCCTTTGAACCCGAGTTCTAGTTATAAGCAACGATCTCCAAAGCTCGGCAGGCACTCTTTCCTGTGCTTGGACCACTGTTGGCAGTCACATCTCTGCCCACCTGATCTTAGTCAGTCTTCTGTTTTGCTGCCAGGGCATCTGGAACATGTGACCTCCAAGCTCTCTGAGGCACACAGTCTCTTAATGGCCTCAACCCAGAAGTGACACGTGTTCCTCCCACCCTATTGGTCAGAACTAGTCACATGGCCCCATCCTAACTGCAGAGGAAGCTGGGAAATGTAGGGGAGGACATGGACCATTTGTTGAGGATTAACAGTTTCTGCTGCATCCCAAGGCTAGCTCAAATTTTCTTCCTATGTGTTTTCAAATCACCCAATCTTAGTATTCTCTCTCTCTCTCTCTTTTTCTGGTAATTGCCTGTTTGTTAGCCCACCCAAATCCCAAACCTGTAAACTCTGAGAGAAAAAACTGGAACTCATGCTCTAGTGCATCCCTTTTACCCAACCCAACACAGCCCATAGTGTGAGGATTCACTACCTAGTTATTGAAAATATGAAAAAAGAGAAGGAATAAATGACCCAGGAATATAGCCTTTAAAAAATGGCAGCATAATTGTTTTTAGGTAAATCTTTCACCAGGAGGTTGAATGTTTTATCTGTGGATCAGATCACTTTTAATCTCTTGGATGTCCATCAGGTTCTTTGACATGAGAATCCTCAGACAAGGGCATTGGAAATCTCCCCTCCCCTAAACTTGTACATGTGGTGTATTTAATACTAGGCTCTATTCAAAGCTTCATGACTTTATTCTAGCTTCCCTATGAATCATGGCTAGCTTTATGGTTTCCTATCATGCATACACAAGTTAAGGAGAAAAACATGACCCATATTTTAAAAATATTATTATTTATGTAAAAAGTAATCTCAATACTGTGATTTGTAAGAAATACGTATTTGGTAATTCAGATGACCAAAATATATTTCTCACATATATTTGGTCTTCCAGAGTTCCTGGCTCACAGCTCCCAAAACCCTTGGAATTTCCCAAGTGTGGAGAGGGCTTAGGGTGTCTTTTGTTATGCTAACCTAAGGCTGGGGGCTGGTTGCCAAGGGAGCCAATCACAAGACTAGAGAGTTGGAACTTTCAGTCCCTACCTCCCCGGAGGGGAGGTGTGGTGTGAGGAGCTGGAGGTTCAATCAATCACCAAAGGCCAATGGTTTAGTCAATGTGTCTAGGTAATGAAGCCTTCATAAAACCCCAAAGGACAGGTCTGGAGAGCTTCCAGGTTAGTGAAAACGTGGAGGGGCTGGGAGAATGGTGCGCCTGGAGAGGGCATGGAAGCCTGTGTCCTTTCCCCATGCCTTGCCCTACACATCTCTTCCATGTGGCTGTTCCTGGGTTGTATCCTTTTATAACAAACTGGTAATCTTGTTGTGGGGGTGGGGGTAGGGGAGGGGGACCCCTTTTCCAGGGCCGGAGAGTGGGCTCTTGTCTAACACTCAGAAGTGAATTGTCGGGCTTCCCTGGTGGCGCAGTGGTTGAGAATCTGCCTGCCAATGCAGGGGACACGGGTTCGAGCCCTGGTCTGGGAGGATCCCACATGCCGCAGAGCAATTGGGCCCGTGAGCCACAACTACTGAGCCTGTGCGTCTGGAGCCTGTGCTTCGCAACAAGAGAGGCCACGACGGTGGGAGGCCCCCGCTCGCCACAACTAGAGAAAGCCCTCGCACAGAAACGAAGACCCAACACAGCCAGCAATCAATCAATCAATCAATTAAAAAAAAAAAAAAAAAGAAGTGAATTGTCTCAGGAGACACTTGTACTAACAAAGCAGAAGACTTTATTGAAAAGGGCGGTGGAACGCAGAGCAGCAGAGCCAGGGAACCCAGGAGAACTGCTCTGACTGGTGACTCGCGGTCTCAGGGTTTATGGTAACCGGGTTAGTTTCTGGCTTGTCTCTGGCCAATCATCTTGTTCGTACCCATATTTGGTCCGACTCAGGGCCTTCCGGGTGGCGCGCGCATCTCTCAGTCAAGATGGATTCCAGTGCGAGGGTTTCTGGGAGGAATATTATGGGCTGGCGTCTCCTCCCTCCTTTGGCCCCTCCCGAACTCTTCCGGTTTGGCGCCAGCTAGTCTGCACCGCCTTCCTTACCGGAACCTCCTGTTGAGAAACAACTCGTGCAAGCGGTTAGTATCGCGTCTGGCCGTGGCGGGCGGTTTCGGTTCAAGATTCCCTAACAATCTAGTAAGTCAAATGTTTCTCTGAGTTCTGTGAGCCGCTGTAGCGAATTAATCGAACTCGAGGAGGGGGACGTGTAAACCTCTGATTTATAGTCAGTCGGTCAGAAGCACAAGTAACCTGGGCTTAGGACTGGCGTCTGAGGTGGTGGAATCTGATTCTGAGATAGTGTCAGAATTGAGTTGAATTGAGTTGAATTCGTGGACACTCTGCTGGTGTCTGAGAATTGCTTGTTGGTGTGGGGAAGCCTGCACACGCACACACACACATACACGGAACCCAAGAGAGTAATACATACTTTAGGGCATGTATTACTTAGGGTGATGCTTGCTGCTATGATAAAAGAAAACCATAAATATCGGTGACTTATTAAAAAATGTCTAGCTTACATGGCCGTCTAATGTGGGTGTTCTCAGGGGGCGGGTAGGCTTTCCTGTGGGGAACTGGGGAGCAGCCTCCTATCTTGTGTTCCTTCCTCCTCTAGGGCCTCTGCTCCTCCACTTCTACTTTGGTTTTCATTCCATTTCACTAGTGAGAACTAGTTACAGGGTCCAACCTAGACACAAGGCAGGCTGGGAAATACCGTCCATGGCCGGCCAGCTCCTCCCTAGCAATAGGTGTTCCAGGGACATTTGCGTAGCTGCCTCTTCAGCATCCATTTGTTACCACAGCAGAAAATACTTTGACCCTCCTTGGTGGAATTCACCCTCTACAGTTCTCAAGCCAGGTGATTTAGATGAGGTCGTCTCCATTGCTTGCTCTGCTTGGTGTAAGCTAATTAGCAAGTCATATACCACTGGACCCAGTAACTGGGTTAGAGGTGAGCACATCATATAATTCAGGCCAGTGGGAAAAGTGGATCCTCAGACTTGGGCTAGCATAGTCAGTAGACCCTCCCTTTTATTTTGTGTGTGAGTTTGTGAAGTCTGGAACAGCTCCTGTCATTTTGCTATCATGAGAAAGCCAACTCGGTGCTGTGTGTGTGTCTGTGTGTGTGTGTGTGTGTGTGTGTGTGTGTGTGTGTGTAGAGCAGGGTGGGAAGGAAGGTCAAGACCACTGCCTGGAGCCAGAGGATGAAGCCAATGTGTAGAAAGCAGAGCCCCTGAAATAGATAGAAATCAGATTTTTGGTGATCTTATTGTTGGGACTGGATTATGCCTTGCCTGCAACTCACTCTGTGTCTTGAACTTTCAGTTACATTAGTCAATTAATTCCCATTATTGTTAAGGCAGTTTGAGTTGGGTGCTTTATTGTGACTGAAAATGTGCTAGCCAGTATGGATCATTCTGGTTATATAAAAATATCAAGTAAATTTGGCAAAGCATAAAGGTGACCATAGATAATCTTTCAAAGTTTCCAGAGAAGACATTGTATAGTTTTTACATAGTTGAAATCATGTTGCATATGTAATTTAATCCTGCTTTTTTTCACTTACCATGATTTGTAAGCATCTCTCCTTGTCATTAAATACTTACTGTAAACATTATTTTAAATGGGTTCAATTTACATAATGCCAAACATCTGGTCTTGTCCATCATTTCAGGCAAGAAGTTAGTCCAGCTGATTGCTTGATGTCATGTACAGAAAGCAGGTGATTGGTTAACTGGAGTTTTGATTATGGCTGAATTGGCTGGATGATGGTGTCATGTAGACTGATGTTATGACTGGGTACAGAGGTGGTTACCACTGCCTAACTGTTGGGCATTTAGGTTGCTTTGAATCTTTGCTTCCCTGATTATTTTCCTTAGGATACATTATAGAGGTGGAGTTACTTGGCCAAAGGTAGAGCTGGAAAGAGCTTGATTACAATTGCCAAATTATTTTCTGGAAAAGTCAGGCCAATCCCACTCCCACCAGCAATGGGCTAGCATCACGGCTCACACTGGCCTCGCTGCACACTGGTCAGCATACAGGCGTCTCACACATCTTTGTTAACGCAACAGGGCAAAAGTGGGCCTTGTTTCAATTTGCTTGATTGCCAGTAACATTGAAGTGTTCTTTTTTTTTCTTTTAACACATATCTCATGGCCTAGTGTTTAACATATGGCTGAGCCTCAGACACTTGACTTGCCTGCCCTCTGACTGTTGGCCTCTGACATTTGCCCTGCTTTAAACTTTTTTGGGGGTTTATTTATTTTATTTATTTATTTATTTATGGCTGTGTTGGGTCTTCGTTTCTGTGCGAGGGCTTTCTCCAGTTGTGGCAAGTGGGGGCCAGTCTTCATCGTGGTGCGCGGGCCTCTCATTATCGCGGCCTCTCTTGTTGCGGAGCACAGGCTCCAGACGCGCAGGCTCAGTAGTTGTGGCTCACGGGCCCAGTTGCTCCGCGGCATGTGGGATCTTCCCAGACCAGGGCTCGAACCCATGTCCCCTGCATCGGCAGGCAGACTCTCAACCACTGCGCCACCAGGGAAGCCCCTGCCCTGCTCTAGCAGTCAGCTTCTGGATGTGGATCTGAATAACACAGGCCAGGGTTTCTCAATCTCAGCGCTAGTGACGTTCTACTAGTGACACACATATATGTGTTTATATAGATAGCTAGATAGAGATCTCTATCTACATTGTATATAGTTTAAAATTTTCTGTATATTATGTTTTGACATCTTAAAAAAAACCTATCCTTCTGACTAGGGAGAGACTGCCTTTCCTGGGCTAGCCAATTCTTAGAGATGGCAAAGGGCCCGGTGGAAGGCATGCCTATAGTATGCAAACTAACCAATCCAGAGCCAAAGCCCTTCTCTCTGGCTCTCACACCTGGAGAGACAATATTTCTCTGCCTTTATCATGCCAGCACCAGCTACCAGGCCACTGGAGACCACCGCAAAGCTAGCAGGAATGATTCAAAGCAGCTAGTCCTAAGCTGTTTACCCTATCTTGCCTTGCTTTTCCCCAGAAACCCCAATAATGGCTGTGGCCTAAATGTTCTCCTCTCCTCTCTCCTGCCTTCTGCCTCCTGACCAATTCGATGTGTTCCCCTGTGACCCTGTGTTATGTACAATGAGCCCCTCTCTAGAACCTGTGTATACAGTCATCCCTTGGTATCCACATAAGGTTGGTTCCAGGATCCCCCAAGGCTACCCGAATCCAAGGATGCTCTATATAAAATGGTCCTCCCTGTATGTGGGTTCTGCATCCACGGATTCAACCAAACACTGTCTGGTTCCATTGAGGTTGGTTGAATCTGCAGATTCAGAACTAGGGTTTCGGAAGTTGGACTGGATAATAAGCTTTGTTTTTCTACAAGCATCTCCTGTTTCTCCCACGCCACCTCTAACCTCTTCCTGGCCATCCTATGAACACACAGTTTAAACAGTTTTAACAACCCACTATCTACCTATCCCACCGGTTCTGCTTCTTTGTTGAACCTTGCCTAATACAACAGGTTTGGATCTATTTTAAAGATCCAAAGAGGCCAAGAGGTGTTGCTGATGGTCTGAATGAAGGGGGGTGCGAGTACCTTTGGCCTGCACAATTATCCCCCATTCACACTCTTTCAGCTTGAAAGAGCCAAGGTTTTGCCAATGTCAGGCTCGGACAGCGCACCTTGCTCCCTTCTAAGTGGTTTCATCCTGTGCCTTTGACATTTTCCCCCAGAACAGAGTTCACCTCTTCAGGCCCCATATACTGATCGTTCCTTACAGAGCTTCCCTGTTCCCTTGGCCATGCTTCATTAGCAGCATTTTCAGGGCAAACCTGCTGGAACCCTCAGCAGAACTCTATGAAGTACAAGTGAGCATTTTCAGTGCCAATGACTGCAGCCCCCAAATATCTCTAAAGGACATTTTCCATTCCTTTCCCTTGTGTCCATCACCCTCCTCTAGTGCTTAAAGGGTTAGGGACCGTGGTGGGTGGGCTCTGAGCTGTATCTGGAAGGCCCGGATTGGGGGAGACACTGATGGTTCTAAACCAAAATTTCCATATGGGTGGCAGAACTAGAGATGTTACCTGAAGCCTTTCAAAGGAGTGTGGCAGCCATGGCATTGATCCCAGGGGGGAGGACCATTCCTTCTTGTGGAGGATTCATGGGGAGATTGCTCAGCTAACTACAGATCTTCCCGGAAATTTCTAGATGTGATAGAAAATCTCTGCTCTGTGTAGGCAAAGAGGCATCTGGGGAGTGGAAAATTGGGGCAAATGCCCCCACTGGGGCCCGGGAGGGGTCTGTAGTTTCAGATTCTTTTGAGCAGAGAGAGTGACTCTAGGCTGCAGACACAAGAAGTTTAAAAAAGGAAGCCAAGTTCATTTATAGTCAGCTCATGACCCTGTTCTCTTTTCCCACCATGAAGGCAAAGGGGGGCTCCTTTCACTGTGGCTCCTGCCCCTGTTCAAGGCTTTCCTTGAAAGTCAAAGACACCAGGAAAGAGCCCTCCTCCATTGTAAAAACCATATGCTCATTATAAGAACGAAATTCACACAGTACAGATAGATAGATATATATCTATCTTCAAGCTCCTACTACCCAGATAATAAGCAATGCTAACATTTTGATAAATATTCTTCCGGATATTTCTAAATACACATTCTCTCTCTCTCACACACACTCATACACCCACACACACGTCTATGCAAATGAGATCACATCATGCTTTTTCTCTTATTCTGTAACCTGCTTTTTTACTCAACATTATGCCATGGTCCTCTTTCTAGGTCAACAAATTTAGAAATATTCTCATCAATTTTAATAGCTGCTTAAAATTCCACTGGGTGGTTAAAATGGGCAATATTTAACTAGTTCCCTATTGGTGGACATTTAGGCTGATTTCGATGTTTATTGTAGAGAATTTTGCTATGAAAATCCCTGTGGTTATATCTCGATCCATACATATAATTTATTGCTCATTTAAACATCTCTCTTTTTTAAAAAGTACTGTACATAATAGTCTTTTCGGGGGTTGAGATGAGAAAATAATGTGGCATTTCCGGAGACTTGTGAATCCTCTAGGAGAGTTCTCAGCATGGAAATAAAACCCAGACTGGGCATTTGGTTCATTGCTCTCACTGGGTAAAAGAAAGTCTTTTGAAAGCTCCAGAAAGTTTCCTCTTTCCTAAGAAAAAGGTCTGGGAAGAGAGAACCTGACTTCTTCCTCTGGATGCTTCTTCTGTGTACCTGGAATTGCTGCTGTGGCCATTTGTGACCACTGGATGATGAAGCCAGTGCTGAAGAGGACAGAGAGAAGAGCTTGAAAGAACCTGGGTTCTTCAGACGTCACTGAGCGGCTGGATCAACCTGCCCTTTGCCTGATCTCTCTGGCAACTTTCTGTTATGTGAGATAATAAACTCTTACTGTTTGAGTTGGAGTTTCCATTACTTGCGGCTGGAGTCCCCTAACCAGTACATATTCACTGCATCAGAATCTCTGATGATGAACCTGATGATTCCGGGTGATTCTGATGTACGCTCAAGTGTGGGAACCACTGGAAAGGTGGAGGGGACACCGAGCTGGACGTCACAGGTCCAGGTTCTGGCCTTGGCTCTGCCACTAAATTGCTGAGCCACCTGGGGCAAGTCATATTCCCTTTCTGAACCCCAGCTTCCTCATGTGACAAAGAAGGGATACACTCTAGAGATTCTATCTCTGTGTTCTCCTATTTTGCTATAATGTGGTTCTAGGCAAGTAGTGTGGGGACCTTTGGCAGGAGACAACAGCAAGGAAAATATTTCACTAATATTGACATCAGTACAGTAGAGCAGGAAGGAATATTATTGCTATTTATTGCTTTTCAGCTTTCTAGAAGTATAGCATAATTAACTCAGGAATTCAAAGGTTCTATTGTTTAGAAAAATGACTTGGTGGCCATTTTGGTTCCAATATGGGGCATGCCCCACCCCCTCCCCCCACCCCAAACCCAGCAAAGCCTGGATGAATGATAGTGAAACAAGAGAGCCTGGACTTCTCGGTACTGCGTATTAGAAGTGTGATTACAATAGAATCTTGCATTTCCAGCAGTCCATAGAAAAAGAGAGCAGAAGGGAGATGTAGGGAGGGTCTAAGGAAGGAGATGCCTGACAAGATGGACAGTGGTGAGTCAGGGCCTCCAGAGGACGTTGCCAGAGAGAAGTTTCCTGGGATGAGGAATGGTCCATTAATGCTAGGACAGGGATATCTGATGTCCAAACCTGTCTTGTCACCTGGCCATTTTGTGCTGTAATTCCTCTCCCTCACCCCAAACCTTCACTGAAAGTCTGCAACACACTTTCTGTTCTTGTGTTTGGGTGCTTTGGGGGAATAATGAAAGCATTGAGGACAAGTTCAATGTGATCTGAGGATGTGTAGAAACAGCATGGACATCCCAGGAGGAGATTTTCAGAATCTGTCACCTCTACAGAAGCAGAGAAACTCACAAGATGTGACCAAGTGAACTTAGTCCCTGCTCCAGAGAATCCTCAAACCACCGGGAGGTGGTCATCAAGTTCAACGCAGAAAGTGGGATGGAGATTTGAGCCATTCTCTAAGAATATTGTAGAGAAGGGTGAGCCAGGATGCTGGAGGGCTGGAGGAACACCCAGGGGGCTGGTGTAACAATGTGAAACTCTTTCAGAGTGTCATATAGGCCCATTAGCCCACGTCATCCTTTACCCTGTGAGATAGATTATTAGACCCAATTTCAGATGTGAAATCTAAGGCTCAGAGAGGTTTCCCCACCTTCCTGATTGTCTTCATCATTTCCCAACTGGGACTCTCACTTCTGCGCCAACATTTTGCAGCTTGGTTCCCCAGTGCTCCATCAGGGAGAAGGGTGATGAGATTTGATTAAGGATATGAAAAAGAGTAATTGCGGCAAACGTGGAGGCTGCTAATTTAATTGATCGCCTTTTGAAGACATCTGATCAGACCCTTGTCACCCCCCAATTTTTCCCACTCCTGATGGCTGATGTTTTTACGTGAAGGAGGAACTCAGATGAAGGTGGAATTTTATGATGTCAGCAACTGCTTCTGAAGGGTGGAAATCTGCTTTCCTGGGCAGTGTGCATTACCTTTAGCAGGTTGGTCTTTGGGAAACAGACCCAAAGAAACCCTCCTGTGAGACTGGAAGCAGCTTTCTCAGCCCTCCCCTGGGATCTGTAAATGACCTGGTGCAGCAGTAATGAAGGCACAGTTGCTAAGACTCAACCAGCTGGAGCTTGCAGGCTGCACTGACATGATGGGGGCAGCCATACACCAAGACCACAGCTGGCTGCAGATGAAGCAATTGTGTGAATGAAGTCACCATCTCCTACAGTCTTATTCAACTGCTCACTCTCCCACCACTCCTGCTGTCATGTCCTGTTGATTCTGCCTTAGCGATCACTTTCACATTAGCATCCCCTCTGACAGCTTTTCTCCCTGCCACTGGCTTATTAGTTCACACTTTATCATCTCTCATAGAGATTATTGCCATATTCTTTAACTGGTCTCCCAGCCTCCTCTTTCTAAATGCTCTGCATTCTGTAACCAGCTATCAGAATTTTTTTTTTTTGAATTGAAGTATAGTTGATTTACAATGTTGTGTTAGTTTCAGGTGTATAGCAAAGTGATTCAGTTTGTTATACATCTGAAATACTGTTATACATCTGAAAGTTCAGGAAGAAAATCTGAAAAAGAATATATATTATAGGTTAATGCAAGATACTGAATATAGTTCCCTGTGCTGTACGGTAGGTCCTTGTTTTTTGGTTTTTTGTTTTAAATTAATTAATTAATTTATTATTTTTGGGTGTGTTGGGTCTTCGTTTTTTTTTCTGTGCGAGGACTTTCTCTAGTTGCGGCAAGCGGGGTCCACTCTTCATCGTGGTGCGCGGGCCTCTCACTATCGCGGCCTCTCTTGTTGCGGAGCACAGGCTCCAGACGCGCAGGCTCAGTAGTTGTGGCGCACGGGCTTAGTTGCTCCGCAGCATGTGGGATCTTCCCAGACCAGGGCTCGAACCTGTGTCCCGTGCATTGGCAGGCAGATTCTCAACCACTGCGCCACCAGGGAAGCCCTAGGTCCTTGTTTTTTATCTATTTTATATATAGTAGTGTGTGTCTGTTAATCCCAAACTCCTAATTTATCCCTCCCCCACCCCAAGAATTCTTTAGTTGTCTCTTTTAGGGTCTCCCTCAGCTCTGGGGTCATAATGAATACCCTTTGGCTTTTACTAAATCTCTCTGTCTCTCCTTTTGTCTCCTTGTTCCCACCACTCACTTTTCTATTACAAACACCTTCATGATATAAGAGCTTTTTAAGACCAGACACCAGGGGCAATGAGATAAGTAATAATGGATAGTAACACCCTGGCAAATTTATTTTTTTTACAGCTCAGTATTAACTCATATTAATATGGACTCAGGCACTAATTTCCATTTGAGGTTTTTTTTAACACTATTTTTATTTTTATTTATTTTTAAAAAAATATCATTTTATTTTACTTTATGGCCGCGTCATGCGGCATGTGGGATCTTAGTCCCCCGACTAGGGATTGAAGCTGTGCCCCCTGCAGTGGAGGCTCAGAGTCTTAACCACTGGACTGCCAGGGAAGTCCATGAGGTTTATTTTTGAGCATGTTCTCTGTGTTGGGCACCAGGACAATTTCTGTAGAATGATGAGTTAGGCAGCTCTTGCTCAAAGGGGCTTGTAGTGTTTGATGATAACTTTTTGTGGGACTTAATACTGTTTTCTAAATTGATAACTACACATCCTGGATTTTCTAGTCCTTGAAAATGTCCAACTAGGGTACCTGAAACCACCTTATTTTGGTTATTTTTTTGCTTGTAATACTCAAGTTCCTTCTCTACAGCTGCTGTAATTAAGCAAGAAAGACATTTGAGAAACACTTTCTGATGAAGGGCAAAGGAAATTGATTTTTCAATGTGGTCAGCTAGTCTTATATTTCATTTGTAACAGTTCTCTTTGATTTTGTTTTAGAGCAACAAGATAAACTTGATTTTTAGTTCTAATAAGGCAAACTTTAAATCATGTTTTATTAAGGTTTAGGGTGGCATGGTATTAAGAGTAATAGAAAATGAGGGTCAGGATTCTGGTTCTGATTTTGCTATGTTTTATGACCTTGGGCCATGTGTCCAATCTGAAAGGATTCAAGGTTCTGACCTGTAAAATAGGAGAATGGTCCTAGAATGAGGGTCATACAATAGATTTCACCTCAAATCCACTATTGATGGCTGCCTGAAGTTCTGGGTTGAGAAAAGCAGAGGCTGAACACTGTGATCAGTTAGTCATGTCTGTCATGGCTGCAGGATGGGGAGAAGTGGCACAAGTGCTATGCATTTTCCATCCTTTCTATATGACCTTTAAGTTGCTCTTTTAGCATGTAAAAGTCCTGCTTCTATTCCTACAAAATAATGAACACTCAAGTGCCCTGTTAAACTATCTCCAATGTGTTGTTTACTAATTTAAACCTAAAACAAACTCCGATCCTGACTCAGCCGTCACGACTTGGAGCAGTGAACTGTAGATGAGCTTTGACATTTGGGGTTCATTGTCTGTCTTTTTGGGCTATCAAGACATCTTTTGACATTTGAGAAGCTGGCCTCATCTCTTTTTCCTTACTTTTAGTTACAGTGGTCCCTCAGTATCTGTGAGGGGATTGGTTTCAGGACCCCCATCAGATATCAAAATCCATGGGTGCTCAAGTTCCTTATGTAAAACATTGAAGTACAGTGTACCCTTTATATCTGCAGGTGCTGCATCAGTGGATAAGGAAGGCCGACTGTATTTAGAAGTAATCATTCTTTTTTTAAAAATTTATTTAAAATTTTTTTATTTTTTCATATCAATTATAGTTTATCACAGGATATTGAATATAGTTCCCTGTGCTATACAGTATGACTTTGTTGTTTATCCATTGTATATTTAATAGTTTGTATCTGCTAATCCCAAACTCCCAATCCAACCCTCCTCTGCCCCCCTCCCCTCTGGCAATCACAAATCTGTTCTCTATGTCTGTGAGTCTATTTCTGTTTCGTAGGTAAGGTCATTTGTGTCATATTTTATAAATTTATTTATTTATTTATTTATTTATTTATGGCTGCGTGCAGGCTTTCTCTAGTTGCGGCGAACAGGGGCTACTCTTCATTGCCGTGTGCAGGCTTCTCATTGCGGTGGCTTCTCTTGCTGTGGTACATGGGCTCTAGGTGCATGGGCTTCAGTAGTTGTGGCTCGTGGGCTCTAGAGTGCAGGCTCAGTAGTTGTGGCGCATGGGCTCAGTTGTTCCGCGGCATGTGGGATCTTCCTGGAAGAGGGCTCGAACCTGTGTCCCCTGCATTGGCAGACAGATTCTTAACCACTGCACCACCAGGGAAGTCCTGTGTCATATTTTAGATTCCACACATAAGTGATATCATATGATATTTGTCTTTCTCTTTCTGACTTAGTATGATAATCCTAGGTCCATCCACGTAGCTGCAAATGGCATTATTTCATTCTTTTTTATGGCTGAGTAGTATTCCATTGTATATATGTACCACATCTTCCTTATGCATTCATCTGTTGATGGACATTTAGGTTGTTTCCATGTGTTGGCTGTCATAAATAGTGCTGCCATGAACGTAGGGTTGCATGTATCTTTTCGAATTATAGTTTTGTATGGATGTATGCCCAGGAGTAGGGTTGCTGGATCATAGGGCAACTCTATTTTTAGTTTTTGAGTAAACTCCATACTGTTTTCCATAGTGGCTGCACCAGTTTACTTTTCCACTAACAGGGTAGGAGGGTTTCCTTTTCTCCACACCCTCTGCAGCATTTATCTGTAGACTTTTTAATGATGGCCATTCTGACTGGTATGAGGTGGTACCACAATGTTGTTTTAATTTTCATTTCTCTAATAATTAGCAATGTTGAGCATCTTTTCATGTGTCTGTTGGCCATCTGTATGTTAGAAGTAATCATTCTTTTTTTTATAAATTTATTTATTTATTTATTTTTGGCTGCGTAGGGTCTTTGTTGCTGCACGCGGGCTTTCTCTAGTCGCGGAGAGAGCGGGGGCTACTCTGTTGTGGTGCGCAGGCTTCTCACTGTGCTGGCTTCTCTTGTTGTGGAGCACGGGCTCTAGGCATGCGTGCTTCAGTAGTTGTGGCTCGCGGGCTCTAGAGCGCAGGCTCAGTAGTTGTGGCGCACGGGCTTAGTTGCTCTGTGACATGTGGGATCTTCCCGGACCAGGGCTCGAACCTGTGTCCCCTGCATTGGCAAGCGGATTCTTAACCATTGTGCCACTAGGGAAGTCCAGTAATCATTCTTAGCATGAAAATCATAGGCATATTTCTTCTGTGTCTTTGAGAGCTTATAGGTACCTGGAAATGTGTGAAGAAAAAAAGGGACCTGAAGGTGACAAAGGTGAAATGAAATAAGAAAGACCAAACCATGAAGCTCCAGATGACGTATAGAGTTAGATCAAAGCTACACTTATGAGCAGAGGGCGTGGATGCAGGGGTCACTGAGACTCTGGGAGATGAAATAATGTTCCCAAGACCTCATGGCTAATAAGTGGCAGAGCTGGGGTTCCTGACTGCCAGGGGAGAGGCTTTTTCTCCTACACCATGCAGTGCCTAACAATTCACTCTGAAACTTCTAGTGACTGGGATGATCTTTGTCACCAATGTAGAGTGCACAAATATGGGTATATTTTCATTTTTTAAACTTAAAATCAAAACCGGTGAGAGCCCCAAAATGAGAGATTAGCCGGAAATTCAATATCTATTTTAGGGGCTCCACTCCAACCCCTCCGTGAATTGGCCAAGAAAATTGTGGAATTACAAGGTCTAAGGGAGAGTCATTCAGGCAGGGAGAACCTGAAGCCACAGCAGCCCGCTACTACCGTTACTTCCCACCGCCACACGGTGTCGCTGTGGAGCACCAGTCCACAGTCTGATGGACAAGGCTGGCCCACCTGGATCATCTTCCTTAGGTGATCCGTTAGTCCCAAATCTGGCTGAGGACATCACGGCTTGGTATTCAGTACATTTGGTCTCAAAGGGAGCTGCACCGGTAATGGGTGGCACAAGTGATCTGGGCACCTGCCCTTCACAAACCTGTGACCGCCCTACCTCTCCTTTCCCCTGGGGACCTGTACACGGAGTGGAGGGGTGGGGGTGGGAGGTAGGGGCAGGAGGCAGTGTTCCCTTTTATTTTTTATTTTTTTTAAAGATTTTCTTTTGATGTGGACTATTTTAAAAGTCTTTATCGAGTTTGTTACAATATTGCTTCTGTTTTTTATGATTTTTTGGCCACGCTCCCCAACCAGGAATTCAACCTGCACCCCCTGTATTGGAACATGAAGTCTTAACCACTGGATCTCCGGGGAAGTCCCCAGTGTTTCCTTTTAAGAGTTCAAAATATCAAAGGATATCAATACCCTTCTTTCTCCAACAATAGACCTTGATTACCTCCAGGCCTGTGGTTCACACCAGGGGGTGATTTGTCCCCCAGGGGACATTTGGCCAGATGCCCAGGCCAGGAACAGGAAGTGGCTTGCTCACATCCGTCCACATGTGTCTGAACTTTGGGCGCCTTCTTCTTGTAGAATCACACCCAGGATCTAGGGTGGGGGTGATAACCTCAAATAGCTACCAGAGCCCGGCAGGTGAGGCAAATGAGGGAGACAGGCAGAGAGGGGCTGCAGAGAACCGCAGAGGGCCTGCCCCATCCTCCGCAATGTGCTGTGTCGGGACGTGAGCCCAGACAGGCAGACCTTCTATTTTTTTTTCAAGAGAAGCCATACAGTTATATTTTCATTGGAAACTGCTGCCTTTTAAAACATTGACAGTTAGTTAATAACGTTTTAGACATGGTGTGGGGGAAAAAAAGAAAGGAAAAGAAAAATCTGAGGGTTTCCTGAGACCCTGTTCATTTGCTGTGACAGGGCAAGAGCTCCCACATCTTTAGCAAAGTCTGTGGCAGTTGCCTTTCTAGTGTTCGTCTGCCCTCACTAATAATCCACATACCATTCTGAGACAGTCAGCTGTTAATCCAGATGGAAGGGAGGAGTTAGGGCAGAGATTTTTGACTAAACCATTAATTTTATTTCACAAATACTTATGTACTGCTCACCATGTTCCAGCCCTGTTCTAAGCACAAATATCAGCTTGTTTCACCCTCATAACAACCCCATGGGGAGCTACTGCTCTTAGTCCCATATTACAGATGAGAAAACTGAAGCCAGAGAGGTTGTGGCACTTTCAGTCAGGCATTTAGTAAAGGATGCAGCTAGCATTCAAACCCAGGATGTTTAGACTCCAGCGTCTGTGCCCTAAACCTCCATCCTATCAGCCTTTCAAAATAAAGCAGAAAAAAAGCAACCTTTGCTTTCTATTTAATGTAGAATCATCTTTAAAATGGAGGAGTTGAGAAAAGAGAATGCCAACGAGCCAGACTGATCTGGCTCCGATAGCAATTAAACTTCGAGAAAGCTTGGTAAGGACTCAGCTATTTCCTTCTCTGTCTCCATCATGGAAAGCACCCCAGGGTCCTGTGAATCCCCTACCCTCCTGTGTGTTGTAATATGGCTAGATTATCACAGGGAAGGGAGATGGCTGCTAAACCCGAAAGACACAGAGAAATGAAGTGAAATATTAGTCTCTCTATAAAAGATAATTAGACCCAGAGAGATGATTTTAAAGGCTGCCTTAAAAAAAAGGCAGACACAGCTGAATGCATTTCCAGTCATCAAAAGTGTTCTTCATAAAATGGGCATCAGAGCAGAGGAGTGGAGGGGATGAAAGGGGCATGCATATTTATGTTTCATCAAGAAAGCTCCAAGTTCGGGGAGATCTGGGTGGCGAAGAGGAGCAGCATTTCTGTTTGCTCTATTGGACAAGGATAACGTGGTCAAAATTGCTGAAACTCTGCCAGCAGATAGAGTCAGACCCATAGGCAGGACCCTGTCAGACCCATAGGCATTACTGTAATAGATGGATAGGGAAACAACCCTGGGTTTTCCAAATGACAGTGAAGTTTCTGCAGGGGCACTGGGAAATCAGTGAGGGTCTCAGAAATTGGGAGGCCTTCAGGTGGT
This sequence comes from Balaenoptera acutorostrata, assembly GCF_949987535.1. Classification (NCBI taxonomy): domain Eukaryota; kingdom Metazoa; phylum Chordata; class Mammalia; order Artiodactyla; family Balaenopteridae; genus Balaenoptera; species Balaenoptera acutorostrata. The sequence goes on from NC_080078.1 coordinate 27,475,111, forward strand.
TGAAGGCTGGTTACGTAGTTTGAGATCATCAAGTTCTTGCTTTTGTCTGTTTGATTTTTGTTGGTGGAAAAGAAGATGAAGCCAACTAGCTAACGGTTTTCGTGCGTGGTGGGGAGAGATGGGTTTGGTTTCCTAAAAGTTAGGGTTTTGGGGGTCCTGGTAAAGCTGAGTATGGCTTCTGTACCCTGACACTGAATTAATTCTCAGAGACAGAGTTTTGGGTGAAGTAGAAAAGAAAAGTTTTATTGCCTTGCCAGGCAAAGGGGACCACAGTGGGTTAATGCCCTCAAAACTGTGTGTCCTGACTTGGAGGAGGCAGTGAGGAGTTTTATAGTAAAGAGGGTGTGATAAGCTCGTGGACGTTCTTCTAATTGGTTGGTGGTGAGGTAAGTGGGAGTCAGTATCATCAACCTTCTGGTTCCACCCCATCTGGGGTCTAGGAGCTTGCGGCAGCATACAGCTAACCTCTCCCACCTGGCGGGGGTTTCAGTATCTGCAAAAGAGCTCAAAGATATTGTGATGTGTGTCCCTTGAAGGGGAACCAGGACGCTGCCCCAAGGCTGCACTATTGTTTCTTGACTGCTCCTCCCTTATCTCTGCATCCCCTTCCTTCCCTGATTAGCAAATATTTGAACTGCCCATTGGAACTCAGGGAAGGTGGAGGCTGAATGAAGCCTATATCCTGTAATCAAGAAATGCGGGACACAGCAAGGCCCAGGAGCCCCCCAGGGTGCTGCTCGGTGTCACTGGGAAGAAAAGCCTAGTGGGAAGAAGTTCAGGGGGAGAGTTGGCTAACTTGATTTCAGCTGCATCTCTGAGTCTATCTGCAGTTGAGTTGGGATCTTTGAAAGAGAGCCCTGGAGCAGCTGGAGAAGGCCCATGAATGTCTTATGAAGAAGGAACTCTGGTCCACACTCCCCAAATTTGGTTTGGAGGGTGGAATCCAGAGTATCAGTTCAGCTGGTCCAGGGATGAAAAATATGTGGCGCATGTGCTGCCCCTTTCCTGTCCTGTACTCATGGCAGACATTGCTAATGAGTCACAAGGGGCTGTCCTGGGAGCCTGGAAGTAGCTTTACAGCCCTTTCAATGCTGTGTTCTAAAGAGCCACTAACAATGGAATGGACTTGGCTTGAGAGAGGAACCGTATTGGGCTTCCTCAGTGCCTTTCTCAAGACCTTGACCATCTCCCCTTCCAGAGGGAAGCGGTATTACCTGTTAGTTGGGTTCTGGTGTCAGACCACTGGGCTTGGAATCCCAGCTCCACCTTCTAGTCTGTGTGGTCTTCGTTTTGGTGTTTATTCACACCCAGCCCCAACTTCCTCTCCTGTGAAATGGGGGCAAAACCAGCATCTCCCTCATAGGAGTGGTGGTGGTGGTGTTGGTGTGTGTGTGTCTGTGTGTGTAGACAGCACGTATCTAGCCCTATGTCTGGCTAGATGCTCCACAAAGGAGAGTCTATTCTTTTCACTCTAAAGAGTCCCACAGATGGGTTTGGGAGTTGGGTTTAGTCCTCGGTTAGAAGGTAGAATTGGAAGGAAATGGGGCACTCAGGGTAGGGACTTTTGTCTTTTTCTTAAATCAGATGGAGCAGGAGATGAACAGGTTTGGATTCTCAAAGTTTACCATGCTCCCTTCCACCTTTTGTTCAAGCTTGTCCCCGTTGATAGAAAGCTCTTTTCTTATCTCCTGTCTCAAACCCATTCTGCATCTAGTTAACTTTGGAAGTCTTCCAGATGGCTCTCAGTGATCACCTCCCCAGAGAGACCTTCCCTGATCTCGCATCCCCTTGTGTTATATGCTCCCAGAGGTCCACATCCTTAACCTCATAGCACCTCCATCCTTGTAGTCTCACATTTGTGTAATTATGTGACAAAGCTGATCTCATCCACTAGTCTGTAAGCTCCGTTATTTCCCCAGAGCCTCACACGTTGCCTAATACACAGTAGATGCCCAATAAGTACATCATTTACTAAACAAGTGAAGGGACACAGATCAGTGTTGTGCTCTAGAAATGTTTCTCTGACCACATGGAGGAGAGGACACTGAGCCACAGTGGAGGCAGGGAGACCAGGGAGGAGGCTGATCCTCCAAACCAAATGAAATGTCAAGGTGGCCTTGAACTCAGATGGTGACAACATGCATGGAGGGAAATGGGTGACCTCAAGAGCAAGGAAAGGAAGTTTTGTCTCAATAAATTACCGGCAGGCATTTTTCTTCATTCCTCTTTTCTTTCCTGGAGATTACAACTGACTTCTTGCTTAATAGGAATTCCCAAAGGAGAAGAAGAAGCAAAGTAAAATATAAACTATTTGGCAAACTGAGATGGGGGGAAGGCTCCTAATCCCCATGCTAATCAGAAGTGGGCAGAGCCCATCTGGCTAACCCCTTTCCTTCGGTCCCCCCAAGTCTTTGAAATCTGCACCTTGCTCTGCCAACTTGCAGCTCAAAATGCCCAGTGTGTCTTATGAGCTCAGTGAATTAACTGCCAAGTGGAGAGGAACAGGCTTGTTGAAGTCGGCAAAGCTGAAAGCCCATTTGAACTGTGCTGTGTCCTGTCGAGCATTTTATGAATATGCAGAATCAAACAGAACTAGTAGGAGCCAGAGGGAGCAGGCAGAAAAAGGCTTTTTAAAATCCCAGCCAATGGAGACACACGTTTCAACTCATTAAAACACAACAGGCTGTTACAGACACTTTCAAAAAGAGCTTTCTATTGAGTAATATCCTGGGGGACTTTTATGTATTTTTTTCTTTGTAGAAAGTTTTCCAGGGGCAACACCAAATGTTCTAAGGCAGGCAGCTATCTCAAAGGGCCAGACAGAAGTGGAGGGCAGCTTTCCTGCCGGTGACAAAATCTGATCTCCGATCTGGGCTTTCAAAAGGCACTTTCCTCCTTCTCCAACTGATCTGTCTAATCTCCCAGATTCATTTACACTTCTCAGTTTGATGGTCTCCACTTGACAGCGTGGCCCATGTGCTTGGGGCTTTTGATGGAAATGGTCCTGCTTGAATTCCCTTATTTAGTTTTAATTTTCTAATTTTAGGTTCAGCTCTGGGTGTTTTAACCACTTGTGAAAGTAAGAGGCTCCCTCTCCTTTTGAATACCTCACTGGAATGCTCCCTCCTCCTCCCCAAATCCTGAAGTTCTTGCCTGGGGTCACCTTGAAGATTTCTTGGCAAAAAGCTGATGTTTTGGTAGACCCTCATTGCGGGTTACTTAGGCACCTCCTGGGGCCTCTTCTCTCCTCGGGTGGTTGCAGGAGCTGTGATTTTCCTTATTTAGTATTAAAGTTTTCCCTTCTTCCTTCATTTCCTTGGATATCTGGATCTTTCTTACTTGACATTCAAGCCCACAAGAGGCTTGTGTGTCCATCCTCCCTGTAAATAAAAGCCATTTAAGGAAAAGTAAAAAAAAAAAAAAAAAAAAAAAAAAGTAACTACATTGGACAAATAAATTCTGCCTTCTATTGCCTAAATGCCAGCTAATGAGACCCAAGACTGCCTTTGTTATCATTTTCATGGCTGTCTCCTTTGGTAGTTTGTAAAAATGGTACCCCACCCAAGAGCCACGTCATGTGCCTTTATAGAGCCCTCCCACTCTGACTCTGGACAACCATGTGACTTGATTCGGCCAATGCAGTGTTAGCAAATGTGACACAAGTAGAGGCGTGCAAATGCTTCATGATTGGTCCTGTCTGCTCTTGCCCTCTGCCACCGCCATGAGAAAGACATTTCTAGCCTTGCCCACTGGTCCCACGGGGAGGGTGAGAGATGCATGGAGCAGAACTGAATCTCCCAGTCCGCAGCTGACATCTAGCCAAGACCAGAAGAACTGCCCAGCCAAGCAGACTCATGAGCTAACATAACTATTTTGTTAAGACACTGAGTCTGGGGGGAGTTTGTTATGTGGCATTATTTTAGCAATAGATAACTGCTATACCCTGAGAATGCAGCTATGAATTAATGATGGTTCTGCATACTCCTTCCTGTTGCAGGGAATATAGATTAAATAGTTGGGTGTATTGGGAGAAAGCTGTGGCTGCATTGACAAGGGTCCATCAGCTGGGCTGATTTCTTTAGGAGAGATGCTGGAGAGCTTTCAACCAAAAAAAAACCTCAAAAATTTAACTCCTAGAAGCTGAGGGAGGTCTTCCTTAGTTTCGGTTTTTTAAAAAAAAATTTTTAACCCTTTGTTCTTTTGGTGGGAGAAGGTCTGATTGAGTGGAGATGAATATCTCTGAGAGTCAGCACACTGCCTGCCTGTTGCTTGTCTGGCAACTAAATCTAACAAGCTGATTCCAGTTTGCAAAACAATGATGGCTCTTTTTATGTGTCTTTCAGGCTGTGTTCGGGAATGAAACTCACTGGCATTTGCAGTTTACTGCCCAGTCAAGCCTTGTAATACCTAAATCTTTTAAAATAAATTATCTTTTTTTTTTTAAATTTTTATTTACTTATTTATTTTTGGCTGTGTTGGGTCTTCGTTGCTGCGCAGGCTTTCTCTAGTTGTGGCGAGCGGGGGCTGCTCTTCATTGCAGTGTGCAGGCTTCTCATTGCAGTGGCTTCTCTTGTTGTGGAGCATGGGCTCTAGGCATACAGGCTTCAGTAGTTGTGGTGCGTAGGCTCAGTAGCTGTGGCTTGCGGGCCCTAGAGCACAGGCTCAGTAGTTGTGGCACATGGGCTTAGTTGCTCTGCGGCATGTGGGATCTTCCCGGACCAGGGCTTGAACCTGTATCTGCTGCATTGGCAGGTGGATTCTTAACCACTGCACCACCAGGGAAGCCCTAAAATAGATTATCTTTTTTAGCTACATTTGTTTTTTTGCAGAAGGAATATTGTCTATGTCTCCATGAAAAATCTATTTCCTGATACTTGATTCATAACTGTGATTTTGGATGGTCCTGAGAAGAACTTTTATTTTATTTTTAAAATATAAAATGAATTTATTTGAGTGATTGGATTTATTATGGTTGACCCTCCTCCCCCCTAACATAAAACAGAATATGAAGGAATGGTTGATCCTAACTGGAAGTTATGGAGTATTGGTCATTTCCTGCCCAGAATCTACCATACACACTTTCTCTGGTAGGTGTATCCTAAATTTCCTCTCAGTTACCATCTCTCCCCCACTTTTAGTCCATATGCTTCATTTTTAAAAAAAATTTATTTATCTATTTATTTTTGGCTGCGTTGGGTATTTGTTGCTGCATGTGGGCTTTTCTCTAGTTGTGGCGAGTGGGGGCTACTGTTCTTTACAGTGCGTGGGCTTCTCATTGTGGTGGCTTTTCTTGTTGTGTAGCATGGGCTCTAGGTGCATGGGCTTCAGTAGTTGTGGTGCACAGGCTTCAGTAGTTGCAGCATGTGGGCTCAGTAGTTGTGGCTCGTGGGTTCTAGAGCGCAGGCTCAGTAGTTATGGTGCATGGGCTTAGTTGCTCTGTGGCATGTGTGATCTTCCCAGACCAGGGCTCGAACCCATGTCCCCTGCGTTGGCAGGTGGATTCTTAAATCCTGTGCCACCAGGGAAGTCCCTAGTCCATGTACTTCTGGTGGAGTTGACTCCATTATGATGTTCTCCCTGCCTCTCCTCATCCCCCCTCCCTTCCTTCAGAGGTGAGCATGTGACCCAGGCCTGGCCAATCAGACTCTCATATCCTTCAAACCACTGGGGCGTTGTCACATGACCCAAGCCAAGCCAATCAGGTCATTTTGATCCAGTTTTGAGACTTTCTGGCTTGCATGGTCAGAAAAGAGGCATGCTTTCTCTTTCCTATTAAAATTAGAGCTCTGAGAATGTAAACCTAGTTTTTCTAGAAGCCATCTTGGAGGAGACTATCTGTCTACAAACAGGCCAACACAGGGGGGATGCAGACATGAAAGATGGAGGGACACATGGTCCTGATGACATTGTTTGAGCTCCTGGATCCAGCCATACCTGAAGCCAGCTACCCCTGTGATTTACATTTTCATGAGCTAATTTCCTCCTTTTGCTTGCACTTTTGAGTTGAGATTTCTTTCACCAACAGCCAAAAGTTCCTCATTAAGAAATGGTGTTTGGAGAGCACAACTCCTTTTTAAAAATAAGATAAGAATCTTCTTGGAGCTTGAGCAAAGATGGAACAGGGACTTGAAAGCTATTTTGAAGAGAGGGAAACAGATATTCTGTAGAGATAAAAGGGAAAAGGAGAGGCTTGGAGATATTGTAAGAGTGGGAGAAATGCCATGTCTGAGTGTTTAAGTTGAAAGTGGTTTCCTTGACAAAATAGACTATTACTTTTTTGATAATGAGAATTATGCCACTACCTGTGCCTCCCTTTTTAGTTTTGGCTGCCAAGAAGCTCTCTTGTATTCAGAAATCCACATATGCTATTGGCGGCCAGCACAGTTGTGTTCTCTCCATTCAACTCATTTTAATGAACATATACTGAGCACCCATTCATGCCAGACCATCAGAGGCTATGGGAATACATAGACGTGTCTGTGGAGGAAAACAGATACATACACAAAGAATTAAAATACAGTCTATTAGTTGCCACCTGCTGTGGACTGAATTTTGTGCCCCCTTAAATATGTTGAAGCCTTAACCCCCAATGTGACTGTATCTGGAGATGGGGTCTAAAGGAGGTAAATAAGGTTAAATAATGTGATAGGGTAGGACCCCAACCTAATAGGACTGGCATCCTCATAAGAGGAGGAAGAGATGCCAGAGATATCTCGCTCTCTGTGTAGGCACAGAGGAAAGGCCATGTGAGGACACAGTGAGATGGCAGCCATTTGCAAGCCAGGCAGAGAGCTCTCACCAGAAATGGAACCCAGAGAGACCCTGATCTGGGACTTCCAGTCTCCAGGACTATGAGAAATAAATTTCTATTTCTTTTTTTAAATTCATTTATTTATTTATTTATTTTCGGCTGTGTTGGGTCTTCGTTTCTGTGCGAGGGCTTTCTCTAGTTGCGGCGAGCGGGGGCCACTCTTCATCGCGGTGCGCGGGCCTTTCACTGTCGCGGCCTCTCTTGTTGCAGAGCACAGGCTCCAGACGCGCAGGCTCAGTAGTTGTGGCTCACGGGCCTAGTTGCTCCGCGGCATGTGGGATCTTCCCAGACCAGGGCTCGAACCCGTGTCCCCTGCATTGGCAGGCAGATTCTCAACCACTGCGCCACCAGGGAAGCCCAAATTTCTATTGTTTAAGCCATCCAGTCTGTGCTATTTTTTTTTAAGATTTACTTTATTATTTATTCATTTTATTTATTTTTTACTGTGTCGGGTCTTGGTTGTGGCACGTGGGATTGTTGTTGAGGCATGCGGGATCTTTCGTTGCGGCACTCGGGCTCTTCGTTGCGGCGTGCAGGCTTCTCTGTAGTTGTGGTGTGCGGGTTTTCTCTTCTCTAGTTGTGGCGCACAGGCTCCAGGGTGCGTGGGCTCTGTAGTTGTGGCGCGTGGGTTCCAGAGCACGTGGGCTCTGTAGTTTGCAGCACTCAGGCTCTCTAGTTGAAGCGCACGAGCTCAGTAGTTGTGGTGCACAGGCTTAGTTGCCCTGAGGCATGTGTAATCTTAGTTCCCTGACCAGGGATTGAACTCGTTCCCCTGTATTGTAAGGTGGATTCTTTACCACTGGATCACCAGGGAAGTCGCAATCTGTTCTATTTTGTTATGGCAGTTGAATCTGAATAATACACTACCTATTCCTTAATTTCATGGTCCCAGTTCCTTATTATTTATGAATTCATTATTTTATTAAGCATAATTCAGTTCTAGGTCACCACAAATCCTCTGTAACGTGAGGTGAGGTACAAATAAATATATGTAAAAGCATCTGTTTGAAGTTTTCAGTTGTCTTCAAAGCATCAACCTTAGCTTGGGTTTCCTTGAAAGCAAACCCCAAGACAGGGACCCAAGCAGACAGTCTATCTGGGGAAATGGACCCCATGAATCATATTGAAGGAGGAGGGGGGAAACGAGAGGGAAGGGAGAAGATCCAGTAAAGTTTCATTCATGAGCACGTTCTTGGGCAACTGGGGCTCCATCCCATTGGGAATCCTCTGAGAAACCATGTGAAACATGCCTCCTGAATTGTCCAGACTGAGAGGCCAGGATATAGATTCACTGACTGTTTTTCCCAGGGTATTGGATCCCTGGCACTTCTCCCTTCCCTGTGTTGCTGGGCGAACTCCCTGGCTGGGAAGAAGATTTTAGGCAGAGAAGCAGAAAGCTGTGGGTACCTGAAGTGGGAAGCCATCCACAGGCAGGAAGACCATCGACTTCGTCTACAGGTGAACTCAGAGGTGGGCCAAGGATACATGAGATCGGATGGGCAGCGCCTGCTACAACATCCTAAGTAGTGAAACATGGTGTACAGGCGGCTCTCAACAAGGATTTGAAAGGCCATTAAGCTGAGTCAAATGCCACTCTGTTTTATCAAAAGCCTGCAGATAAACATTTTAAACGAGAGTCCTCAATTGAGGAAGGTGTGAATGGCAGTGCTTTCTGAAATCTGGCACATAATAATGGTCAACAAATGATTGGATGAGTGCATTTGTTACCACATTTCTTCCCCCAGCTTTATTGAGATATAACATTGCTGCATCATGCATTACCATTATTTCTTCATTCCAGAATGCTGCTAACTGAGAGAGGAACTATTAAGAGCAGCCTTTTCGGGGGGACGGGCAATGACATTAAATATACATATCAGTTACATGATACATCCCGATTTTGGAAGAGTTAGAATGTGAAGTAAAAAAAAAATGCATCTTAGAGACAAGAAAACAGTATATTCAGTTTCATGATACTGACCACCTACTAAGTGCAAAGTTCTAGTCTAAACCCTGATGTGACTCCTCCATTAAAATTGATCAAGTGTGTACTTGTTATTATTTTAAAAAATTTTATTTATTTATTTATTTTTGGCTGAATTGGGTCTTCGTTGCTGCACGCGGGCTTTCTCTAGTTGCGGTGAGCGGGGGCTACTCTTCATTGCGGTGCGCGGGCTTCTCATTGCGGTGGCTTCTCATGTTGTGGAGCACGGGCTCTAGGCACGCGGGCTTCAGTAGTTGTGACGCACGGGCTTAGTTCTCCACGGCATGTGGGATCTTCTTGGATCAGGGATCGAACCCGTGCCCCTGCATTGGCAGGCAGATTCTTAACCACTGCGCCACTAGGGAAGTCCCCGTACTTATTTTTTATTTAACATCTTTATTGATATGTAATTCATATACCATACAATTCACTCCTTTAAAGTTCACAATTCAATGGTTTTTAGTCTATTCACAGAGTTGTGCTGCCATCACCACTTATCAATTTTAGGACATTTTCATACCCCTTACCAGTCCCTTCCCAGTCTCTCCTCACCCCACCTCCTGGCTACCACTCATCTAGATTCTATCTCTTAAGATTTGCCTATTCTGGACATTTCATATAAATGAAATCATATAATAAAGGTAAACATTTTTTTCACCACTTACTTTATATACCAGGCACAGTCCTAAGCATTTGAATAGTATTATATAAATTAATCCTTCAGAACTGATCTACCAAGTGGAGACTTACCATACCCACGCATCAGATGAGAAGACTGAGGCACAGAGAGCTTAAGTGGCTTCTCCAAGGTCACGCAGCTAGTAAGTGGCAGAACTTGAATTTGTTGCCAGATAGTCTGCCCTGAAAACATTCTTAACCTTTATTGACTAGTACTGAGGAAATGTGAGAACTTGGATTATCCTGAGCCACATTCTGGGACTTTCCTTGCCATATGCTCAGTTGCACCCACTCCTCCATGGTGGGGCAACCTCCATGTGTGAAATCTGATAGTTTAGGATTGTCCTCTGTAATAGGGAAGCCCCTAAGGATTGGAGCCCACCGTGATTGAGAGGTTGCTCTGTGTTCTACCGATAGCTTGAGCCATTGACCCTTGAGTGAGCTATTCCCTGGCTGGATCATCTGTTTTCTCATCTATACAGTGAAAGTTTGAACTGACCCATTTCTAAAGTCTCATCTGGGGCCACCTTTGACTATTTTCATCTCTGTCCTGCTCTCTGGGAGAAGATTATGCTTTAATAAATTAGCATCAATTCTAGTATGAAGATGCCCCTCTAATGAGACAGTAAAGAAGCTGTCTTTGTTCTAGGTTAATTTCCCAAAGTGAATTTTGAAAAACATGAAATCCATGGTTTAATATTATGAGATGTTAAGCTAAGTTTTAAGAAAAGGAAAATTAAAAAAAAAAGGAAGATAGGGTTATGATACCATGAGTTTGGGAAACATTTAGTTAAGCAAAAATGGTATAGATGTCTTTATTGCAGGACTTTGCAGAGCCTTTAATGTCCTATAATCTTCACCACAGTGATTTCCTCACTGTAAGGGACTCACACTGGGACACACTGCAGTCTGGGACACCCAGCATCCCTTGCTAGGAACTACCCCTCCTCCTTAGCCATATCATGGTAGCAGGAGCAGCTGTGTAACTAAGTCACCTGCTTCCATGTCCTCAGAGGGTGATCACCCAGATCAAATGGGACAATCACAATATGCTATCCCCTTGAACCAATGGGTTCCTTCTCCCGGAATCTGTACTTGGACCCCAGAGCAAGGAGAGGTAGTCTCTCCCCACAACATGCAAGATACAGGAGTTTCCAGTACACTGTACTAAGTACTTAGTACATGGTGTGTTCCAAGATGGGAAGTGAGGATGCAGCTTGTCTCAAGCTTATTTGTGTTAGCCTTTTAAGGAGCAGCATAGTTTAGGCCTGCGCTCCACTGTTTCCACCTGGACTGTACTCTCATGAGTTTCAGGATATCCATTCAGACTGTATTTTTCTCCTGTAATGAGGATTCCAAATGTAGGTAATTGCTGGCATTGTTTCAGTGGTTTCAACACTGTGTGGCTGATATCTCTGTATTCCTCTTGGTCTTTTCCTTACAGTCACAAAGCAGCTGGGCTTCTCCAGCCATCCTTTCTTCATCCAAAGCTAGATAATGGAAGAAAAGGTCATGTCAGCTACATTTTAAACTTTTTGCCAGTAAAGTTAAAGCTTACCCAGATTCTAGAAATCCTTACAGCAGAGTTCCCTTATGTCTCAATAGCCAAAATTGGTCTCATGTGATTCCCTCATGTGCTAAGGAGGCTGGGAGATTTGGAAATAGAATTGCTGTGATTGGCTTAAACCAATCCCGATCCATTGATTGAGGCTGGACGCACAGCTTAATCTAAATTGAGGTTCTGTTTTCATGGAAAAAGGAAGGAGTGATTAATGAGGAGTCAAATAACAGTCTGCCATGCCTACAGGACCTCTGTGCTTAGGTGGACATTTATGAGCCTTTGGAAAGCTTCCTGGGGCTCAGAGAAATATTTAAGCATCAATAAGCCAACAACCTTTCTCTCTGTTGCTTAGCCTTGAATACTCCAGTTTCTCTCCTAAAGCAAGTGTGTGATATATAAGAATTACAGCCTCAGGCAGAATATAAGCATTTAAGGCAGCTAATCACTTTTACTCTTGATTAATACTCTAACTTGTTCTCACCCTGGCCTGGTTGTAAATGATTTCACCATTCTTCCCTGCTGCCAGTTAGTATCTGTCTATCTATCTATCATCTATCTCTATATTTATCAGTTAGTGGGTTCTTATACATATTTCCCTGGTGTGCAGTTGTTGTCCCTCAAAAAGGATGCTCCTTACTCTACGGCAGGCATCGTTCTAAGCATTTTACAAATACTCACTCATTTTATCTTCGTAAGGAACCAAGAGTACCCCATGATGTAGGTACTGTTATTAACACCACTTCAGACGGGAAAACTGAGGTGCAGAGGCGTTAAATAACCTGTGGTTGAGTAAATGATAGAGCCAGATTTGAACCAAAGTTGTCTGGCTCCAGGGTTCACAGTCTCAACTTTACTGCAGGCACCTCCACGGTGCAGTGGAGTGTCCACTGCAGGGAGGACACACAGCACGTTTTGCCGTGGATCATCCCTTCTGTCTTATACATACGGATTGTAGCAGGAGCATCCATGTTTCAGTGTGAGCCCATGTGGTCTCCTGACTCCAGTTCAGCAAATCATGGTATCCCACCTTCCAGAACCAATGACTGCCTTCCCCTGGGACTCTTTACTTCAACCAGAAGGAGGGGAGTCTGTTAGCCTCCCTTCCCAAAATACAGAACTCAAAAGCTGCTGGTGGCTGTGTGACTGGAGACTGGAGGGAAGAGGAGGGATTGTTTTAGTCCTTGACTTCCGTGGGTCATTCTAGGAAACTTCCAAGAATGCTGTGTCTTTCTTCTTTTACTTCACTTGGGATTCAGTTAATGGCAACCCAAAGGCTTTATTAATACTGCATGTGTCAGTTATTTATTGGTACTACAGTGCTGCATAACAAACAGTCACAAATGACAAACTCAATGACATACAATAATACACATTTATTTAGCTCTTAAGGTTCAGGGTCGGCTGATATCAGCCGGCTTGCTCATACTCCATGGTTGGCTGCAAGCCGGGTAAGCAGCTGTGCTGGACTTGGCTGAGATCTTTCACAAGCAAGTCTGGGGGTTAAATAGGGATTGGCTAGTTTAGGCTGGCTTCTGCTGGGGAGATTGGCAACCAAGTTCTGTTCCATGTGACTCATCCTCCAGCAGACCAACGTGGGCATGTTCTTGTGGTGACGGCAGGAAAGATGCAAGAGTGAGAGATGTGCAAATGCTTTTCAAGCCTCTGTGTGCATGTGCCATATTTGCCTACATCCCATTGGCCAAAGCAAGTCAGATGGTCAAGCCCAAGGTCAGAGTGGGCTGGCTCTGAAGAGTCATTGGCATAGGGTGCAGGTGGATGTGGGTGGGTGCGGAGAATTGGGGCCAGTTTTTCAAACATCTACACCATGGGATAATGGCTTAGAAAAGGCTGTTTTTGAACAATCCTTGAGCTAAGAATGAGTTTTACATTGTAAAAGAATTGTAAAATAATAATAATAATAATAATAATTTGTGACAGAGACCATATGTGTCCTGCAAAACCTAAAATACTCACTATCTGGCCCTTTACATAGAATGTTGGCCAACCCCAGGTTTACAGCATGGACTCTGAAACCCAGCTCTGTCACTCACGGGCTGTGTGACCTTGAGAAAATTACTTGAACACTCAGATTCCTCATCTGTAAAATGGGGTTTCTAATAGCACCTACCTCATAGGATTTCTGTGAGGATAAAACAAACTATTGTATGTAAAGTCTTAGTCTAGTGCCTGGCACGTGGTAAGGACCAGGTAAGTCCTACCTAGTAGTATCACCCGCTAGGGGCATTGGGTCAACTGGGTGGAGTGAGGAAGAGCTTCTGTTATACTGTACTATTGAATAAACTTGGGACTTGGCATGCATACTTTGAGCTTTTAAGTTTGTCTAAGCCAAGCTCTGTTTAGCCCCAGGTGTGTGATGTACTGTGTTCTTAATCACATTTACAGGTGTATTTGTATACATACACAAACACTATAGAGAAATACAGGTGGTCTCATGCCAACAGAATGGCAAGTAAATGGAGACTTGCTCCAGCTGTCCTGTCTCCAAGGTGTCCCTCAGCCGACCCTTGGATCTTCTCAGGCTCTCCTGTCCTGCTGTGACACTGCATATGGTTTCTTAGCAAAGTAAGGAGGAGCAGCTGTTTCCGAAGAAGTGTTCCAGCAAGCCATTTTTGGCTGGCATCTGGGAGCAGCTGCTGCCACTACTTCATGCTGAGTCACCACACTGCTCTGTCAAAGCCTAGGTATGCAGAGAGGCAGGTGCCAACTCAGGAACCACCAGAGAAGTTATCACTTTATTCTCTCAAGTGATGGGGTGTTGAGAACTTTTGAATACGCATTCCAGAGGACCGTTCTAGGACCTTGTGTACCACGCTTATTCGTTGGAATTTGTGTGTTATCTTAAAACCACTTAACCTTCCTAAACTTCTGTTTTTCTCATCTGGAAAATGGCAACAATTATGGTGTAATAGGGAAGAACAAATCTGACTCCATATTGGACCCATTTCTTTTACTTTAACCTTTGTATTCTATTGCTTTTGCTATAAGTTAATCACTAAAGAGATGTTGCCTATAAGCTTAAATGCCCATCTCTGGGAACCCTGCCTCCCATGCCTGAGTTTTAAGTTAAAATACCTTTGTTTAAGCTCAAAGGAAACATCCTGACTCAGCCCACTGGTGAATGGCTACAGGAAAGAAGAAATTAACACATCCCCTTCGGAGTCTAGCTGGAACCAGGAAATATTTGCAACAACTTAACTGCCTTTTTACTTTACCCCCTCACCTCCCCCTCTTTGTTCTATAAAAGAACCTAGCATCCAAACCTGGGCAAGATGATTCTTTGGGACACTAGTCCATCATCTTCTGGGTCTGCTGGCTTTCCGAATAACATTGCTGTTCCTTGACCCAACAGTTTGTCTCTCAATTTATTGGCCTGTCGTGTGGCGAGCAGTAGGAGCTTGGACTCAGTAACAGTGATTCTTGTCTCACATGGTTAATGATAGGATTACAAGAGAATATTGTGAAGCAGGGGTTGGCAAACTATTGCCTACAAGCTAAGAATGGATTTAACATTTTTAAATGGTTGAAAAAAAATCAAAAGAAAAATCATATTTCACAACATGTGAAAGTTATATGAAATTCAAATTTCGATGTGCACAAATAAAGTTTTATAGAAACACAACCACACTTATTCCTTTGCATATTGTCTCTACAATTTTGTGCTATAGTGGCAGAGTTGAGTAGCTGTGACAGAACAGCTTGGCTAGCAATATTTACTGTCTGACCCCTTACAGGAAAATTTTGCTGACCCTGATGTGGAACATTATATTGGTTTGGGTTCCCCCAGGGGCAGGCCTCGAGACAAGGATTTGAATACAAGTACTTTATTTGGGAGGTGATCCCATGTAACGACACTGGAGAGTGTAAAGTAAGGAGAGGTAAGGTAGCCAGTAAAGAGTGTATTATCCAGATGGGTCTTTAGAGCTTAATCCCATTGGGCAGCTCTGGGAATCAGTGTAGAATACAGCCTTTGAGATAGTCTATCCAAGGAGAAGACTCAGTCATTGGTTGAGGGCTGCTCTGGGGAAGGAGGGAAGCATTGATTTCCTGGCATTTATGAGAACAAGCATGCCATCTTAAACGTAGTAAAGGCTCCCTAGGTAGAAATTATTAATAAGAAATGAGACAGTCAACTTCAGAAATTGGCAAAGTGTGTTGGTTGAGTCAGACTCTCTGTGACCTTGGGCAAATACTTAACTTCTCTGAACCTCATTAAGACTTTGGTCAGGATTAAATGAGATAATGCTTGGCACTAAGTAAGTATGCCATAAATTTTAATTACTATTAATACTTATTGGATTGAAATATATTCACATATTGAGTCAGATTCATAAAACTTTTATGAAAATTGTGTCTGTTTCTTTTAAAATCCCTGAGCATGTAATAAGATTCTGTAATTAAAATATTGGAGACATCTGAGAGCTAGGGAAGTCAAATATTAATGAGTTAAGAAAGGAGAACTTGGTCTGATGGTTCTATTCTGTGGGAGTGTTTCCGAAGTGCATGGACACCTGTGTCTGAGCATAGAAATGTCCTAATGCTTAATTAGCTCCCAAGGACTCTCCTGCAGATCTCATTTTTATGGAAGTTAGAAGGCTCAGGAAGTCCAGGACACATTGCTCAACATCCTTTTTGTGTCCTTGAGAATTTTCAAACCAGTTTATTTCAACAGACCAATGTCTTGGCGCACGTGTGCCAGTCATTGGGTTAGGGATGGAGACACAGAGCTAACAAAGGCAAAGTCTCCATCTTCAAGGCATTCCTAGTCTGCCTGAGCTGCTCTTATGAACACATCAGCATAACTAATGCTAATGAAAACAGAAGGGGAGGTTAACTCTGAGCATGGAGTCAGCAAAGGTGTCCCCAAGTTGGTGATAGGTGTGGGCCTGGAAGGATGAGACAGATTTTATCGTCAGGAAAGGGAAGAATGAACAGGTATTTCAGGAAGAGGGAGGGTAAGCAATGAAACAAAACCTTGAAAGAATGCTTACTGACAGAGCATGTTCCATCAGGAGTGAGGCTGGAGCCAGAAGGATGGGGTTGGCGTCATCTTGCAGTGGCACCTCCTGTTTGAATTTGAACTGTATTGTGTTAGCAGTGGGGAGCCATCTGATGTTTCAGATCAGGACATTAACATGATAAATTGTTCTATTCAAAATTCTTCTGACCCAAACATGAAGGATTTACGTGCAGAAGAGAGGGAAGCAGGAAAGAGATTCTTCCAATCCAAGGTCCAGAGAAGAGGCTGGAGTTAGATAAGTATTGGAAGAAACAAAAAAGTGGGGCATGGGGTGGTTTGAGTCTATTAATAATGAGCTTTCCTCAAGGGGCAGAAAGGAGAAACAGAGGGGGTAGTGGACAAAATGATATATTTGTTGTGCTTTTAGATAGGGCTGCTGAGATGCTCAAGACAACCATTCTGCTTTCCCTCCTGGAACCTTCTTTGAACACTGGTTCTTCTTTGTGGAAGGTCTTGGCTTGGTCTTTTGGGTGACTTGGTACTTATGAGAGTTATTCACACTTGAACATGATCCAAGAAGGGTGATGGAAGGAGAAAACAAAGAAAAATAGCAGTAAGGATAGGAAAAGATAGACTCCTTTGAGGGGTGGGGGGAGGGTGTGTGAAAAATAGAGAGATGGCTTCTTTTTTTAAAAAAATTGAGGTAAAATTCATATAACATAAAATTATCATTAACCATTTTAAGGTTGGCAATTCAGTGGCATTTAGTTCATCCGCAATGCTGTGCAACCATCACTTTTATCTAGTTCTAAGACATTTTCATCACCCCCAAAATACATGGTTAATGTAGTCTGTCACCTCTTGTGGCGACTTGGTACCTTGATTGTTTTTCCTGCCTATTGTTTCCTCCGAGGTCGGTCAAGCCCACTCAGAGGAATTTGGAGGGAGAACAGAAATCACCTTAGGCAGCCCCTACCCATGGATGCTTGGTACAGAGATGCTCTCTGTGTGAGGGCTTTTCAGGGCTCCTGGAACCCTGGGAGCTGTTTATTTAATGTTTCTTCATTTAGGGGAGATTGCTCTTTCTCATTGCTTTGTGTTGGTGACTGCCTCTCCTTCATCTCATTAGTCCTGCTTCTTGGAGACATTCAGAACCATTTTTTTTTCCTCTGTGGTACCATACGTTTTTCCTTTGAGTCTGCAGTATTTTATGCTCAAATTCTGGAACTGTGATGTGGCATTTCTCTCCTGATGATCCTAGCAGGTGACCTATCTCAGCAGCTGGTGATGGTGTATTATGGCAGGGGATGGTGTATTATGGAGAAAGCAGGAAATGCTGATCTCTGTGTGTCTGTAGATCTCTTTTTGACTTCCCCTCCAGAACTATTTCTTTCTCGTGTTTACTGTCCTTTCAGCTCATCTCTTACATGTGCCAGCATTATCTATTGCTTTGACATCTGTTCAAGGAATTCTATATTGGTCTGCCTATGACAGAGACAGTGGGGCCCTTAAGTTGAGGTCATATTTAAAAGATGACAATGGAAACATTTATTGAGTCCTACTGTTTGTGAGACATTGTGCTAAGCATGTTACATTCATTAACTAATTTATTCTGTCCCCAAACCATTTCAGGTACGTTAATTATTATTCCCATTTTGCAGATGAGGAAACTAAGACCAAGAGACTTGCTAAAGACCACAAAGGTAGTGAGGCCAGAATTTGGACGCATACATGTCTGATTCCAGGATTATATTTACCACTTTGACTAGATGATGGTACGTGTGTAGTCCTCAGGTACTTTTGTGTTGGTGATTCATTCATATCTTTATTCACCTAATAAAGTCCTGGAAACTCCAGAATTCCTGAGTCACCAATGAAGAAGTCCAAAGTTTTGGGCTCTGGACAGAATTGTGAGGAAAAGAAATTTGTCTGCAGGGTCTTCATCTTCCTCTAATTTATTCAACTTTTTCTTTAGATGTTCAGTGGCCTCCTGGTCTCTCCTTTTCCTGTTACTGGGGTACAGATGAATGAAGCTTTAAAATATTGCTTCACAGGAGTATCCACATATTAACTAAATTCGAAACCTCAGTTAAAGAGGCAAAGCTCTGAACGTGGGCTTTCGAGCATTTTCCATTAATTCATTTCACAGATGTTCACTGAGGGCTTACCTTGTCCCAGGCACTGCACAGGGCTCTGAGTGCACAGAGGTGCAGAGGCTGTGGCCCCGTTCCTTGAGGAGCTCCCAAGGTAGGGGTGAGACAGGTGTGTACACTATTGTGCACTCTGTGAAGAATGCTTTAATGGCAGAACAATCAGGGTGTTACGGATGCAAAGCTGGGAGCTGATGACTATTACTGATGGGAGTAAAAAGGATAGTCTGGAAAAGGGACAATTGTGGTGAATCTCTAAGGATGAAATGATGAGTGGGCAAAATAAAATCAGGCATTCCAGCCAGAGGGAAGAGCATGCGTGTGATGGGGACAAGAACTTTTAAAAATGTGTGAGTGTTCGAGCTTTTTTCACCTCCTTCCTCCATCCTCATGTTAAACAGAGTTGAGTGTTTCTCAGTTCGGTTACCTCCAGGCTCTTCAAGGTAAAAAAAAAAGGGGGAGGATGGATAAAGAGAGAGACAGAATTGTAGGTGGCAGGAAAGGATTCTTGCCTGAAGCAGAAAGTTGGCCGGAGGAAAGGAAAACAGAGAGGCAACATAAAGAGTAGAAAGATAATGGGGAGAGGTGGGAAGAAGAGATACTTTTTGTGGTATGGAGGCTGGGGAGAGGGTCTGGGAGGTTGGTGAGAGAGAGGATCTGGAGGTGTTTTGAGGTGACAGCAATTTGCGAAGAGGAAACGGTGTTTAGAGAAATCTGGCTGAGGTTTATGACGTGGCTCGCCTTTAACGTTCTCTGAGAGACCCAAGTACAGAATGCAGTTCCTTTTCATTTGCTTTGGCTGCCAGACTGTGCCTCACTGTGTTTGACTCCATGTATGGCCTGAGCCCCACGGGTCCTCAGAATTTGTTTGGGTTACAGGTGCAAGGGTTCAAAGATATTTTGAAACATGGTTATAGATAGGGAAGTTTTGGTTGTTACTGGCGCATTTCATCATCCAATGCATAGTAATGGTCCCCTTAATGACTGGGATTAATCACTCACTCACTCACTCACTTACTCATTCAGCAAATATTTATTGAATTCCTGCCAAGTATCTGGTACATTTTAGTCCAGGTGGTTTATCACTCTGCATGCTAAAAGGGTACCAACGAAAGGGAAGGAGGGATGGTCAGTTTCTGTTATAAGGAGTTACTATCAGATGGCCTTGGTTCCCTCAGGGAAGGGTCAACCCAAGGTTTGCCGAAACTCCACTGGAAATTCTTTATGCTTCCATCCAGTGTTGCTGCTGTTTAGATTATAAAATTATGTTTATCAACAACTACTAAGTACTAATATTTTCTGTATAAAATATGAAAAATATTTAGTTCTTATCCTTAAGGAATTTACAGATTAGTGGAGAGACACAGACAGAACATGCAATTTTAATCTAATGTGGTAGACACGAGGACAGAAGTAGGAAAGGCGTTTAGGCTTGCCTGGGTGTTCATGGAAGTCTTCCTGAAGGAAGAGATGCCTGAGCTGTGTCTTGAGAGATGTACAGAAATTGGTCAGGTAAAAATGGTGGGGAGGTATCCCTGGCAACAGAAACAGAAAGGGCAAAGTCATGGAAATATGAAATAGCACATCTTTAGGAGCTCCAAGGAGTTCATTGTTGACATTAATTCATTCAGCATATGAGTTTCTATACTATGACATTAGAAGGTAGCATACGTATTTTGACACTAGAATATAGTATCTACAATATGACAGTATAATGTAGATTGGGTATACTTGGTCTTTCAAGTATATACATGAAAATTATTTGTAATGATATTACGAGTAATTACAAGTAATGTAATGATAATACCAGTTTTTACAAAGCAAAAATGTGCAATTTCTAATTTGTGAAGGAGTAACACTGTAATTCACTTATCAAAACTGACAAAATGTGTCAACGGTCCTCAGTCTTGCCGAACCCTCCTCCCATCCTGCGGGAAATAGTAGAGAGAGAAAGTTATAGGTCTGAATTTCACACTTACAAATGGGCACATCAGGAAAGGTACTCCTCCTCTCTGAACCCCCATTTTCTCTATAAAATGGAGACAAAATACTGCTCACCTCATTGGTTTGTAGGGTAGATGAAATGAAAAGTGGGTAAAACAACCTGTAGAGAGACTGGTCCATCACAGGAGCTCGGAAATGAGTATCCATATATCCGTATGGAAAAACATGGACTTCAGAATCAGACCTGGGTTCCAGTCTCAGACCTACCCACCTGGTTGCCAAGGAGCAAATTCCCTACTCCTCTGGGTCTCTGCTTCCTCATTGCTACAGTAGGCGTAACACATAAAGCACTTGGCACATAATTGACACTTAATAACAGCAGCTACTAAAGTGGCTCTGTATGTGCATTTAGTTTTAATTTTTATTTACATTTTTCTTGGATGCTTGTAGGTTGTATCAAGATAGACAAAGATGATGCAACCAATAATCCTCAAAATGGGTGGCTCCAACACAAGATTATTTCTTCTCATAGACCAGTCCGAGTCGGATGTTTCTTCCTGTTGGATGGCTCCTTTCAGTGTGGTGATTCAGGGACCCAAGATCCCTTTGTCTTGTGCCTTTGCATGATCCCTTTCATCATCAGTATCCAGCTGCATCCGTTCATGAGAACCAATCACACAGCCACATCTAACCACAAGAGAGGATAGGAAGAAGAAATGAATTTTGGTGAACAGCTAGGAATCTCTGCCACATTGAGTGTCTTTAAAATCAGATTCCTGCCCCCTTGTGTCCCTGTTTACTTGAGAGCAATATTTTCCTAGTCATCACAGCAAATGCTGCTCCTGTAGGGAGGAGACCCATTAGATTCATGGCCCCCTCTGCTTTATTCCCCGCAAGGAGGCTGCAGAGATAATGGCAAAGGAGAAGTTGAAAATTCTGGGTCATCCCATTTGATTCAAGAGAGCTGGCTTGTAAAGGTCCCCTCCATTCCAGGCAATGCGATGTCACCGACCAGCCGAAAAAGTTCGAGTCTATTAACTTCACTACTGAGTGTGTATGTGTGTGTGCGTGTGTATAACAGGGGTTGCAAACTCAATACCTGTGAGGCCCCCCAGACAGGTAATATCAATGAGTGAAGTGGCCCAAGTGCGTACCGTGATGAAATGGAAAGTTCCAGAATGCCACAGTGGGCAGTCATTTTTCAGTCGCAGCATTGTGGAAATGTGAGCCTGATGTCAGATTGATATTCTAGAAATGTTGGAAATATAGATTAAAAAAAATTAAAATCTCCTTACTTTTAAATGTTGGCATCTAATCCAAATAAAAATAATACTGCAGGTCAAACAAGACACATCTGTGAGTTCTGTGCAGGCCTGGGAGCTGGCAGTTAGGGACCTCTGACATACATCATGTGAATGGGGGAACTCCAAGTTCTTACTTGTCCAGCTGGCTTGAAGCTGCTGGGGTGAGCACTGCAGCTGGATGAAGGTGAGGAAAATTGATTACTTTCTCTGTCGGGGTTGGGATATAGCAAAGGAACCACTGTGGGCACCTGAGCCACGAGGGGTTCGTCACTGCATGTGTCTTAGCCCCTTAGGACAGATATGGTTTGGATTTCTCCTCTTTGGTCTGTTTCTTCTTGTTATTTAGGAAAGTAACAAATAGGACTGAAAGACTGAAGAGATTTATGGAGTAAAGGAGAGAATCAACAGCCATTCGCCACCTCCATTATAAGTCATTATACGGTGGGGGCTTGGTTTTCTCTTTTCCTTCATGATCTGGTCCTGGGAGGCAAGAAGCAGTCCGCTCTCTCTGGTGTTAATGGGACCTCACAGCATGGGTTTGCCTGTGATGTAATTTTCAAGTCTAATTCCACTTCGTTCTTGAGCTGCACATCAGTTGATTATAGGACATAATTCTATATATATTTTTCATGAGCCACTTACGTCAGACGGAGGGTTAAAGAGAGATGGTGGAAAGGGAGAGGTACGTGCCTGAACTAAAGGGCCTCTTTGCCTTCCTTCCCTCATTTACTGGTTATTCGGTGAGCTCCTGTGATGTGCGGGGCTTGGTGACAGGCGCTGGGGGTCTGAGGATGGAATGACAGGCAGGGGCTGTGCTTTCAGAGAGCTCCGGGCTGCTTGGAGGAGGACGCATCATTTCAGACACCCATGAATGTTTTTGAGACAACAAAGCAGCCAGAATGCAAAGGGTGACTGTGAGCAGGGGTGACTTTTGAATGGCTTGGAAGGTCCCTCTGAAGAGCTGATATCAGAGCTGAGACCTTAGCGGCAAGAAGGAGCTGGCCATTTGAACAGGTTTGGGAAGGGTGTTCCCGGCAGAGGGAAAGTTAAGGGCAAAGTGCCCGAGGCAGGAACAAAGTTGGTGTGTGCTGGAGACAGGAGAGATGCCAACATGGCCAGAGTGTAGGGATTGGGAGAGCGGTTGGCATCGAGGTCAGACAGATAGTCAGGGGCCAGGTCATGTGGAAAGTCATAGGTCTTGGTTTGGGATCCGAATGCTATTCTAAGTGTTATGAGTCCCCACTAAAGAATTATAATCAGGGGAGTGATGCTCTCTTAGGTTTGAAATGATCATGCTGGCAACTGCTTGGATAAAAAATTTTCTGTGGCCTGAATCGTGGACTGAATCGTCCCCCCGCACCCCATCCGTTATGTTGAAGCCCTAACCCACCATGTGATGGTATTGCAGACGGAAGGTAATTTGGTTTAGACACATCAGGGAACTTGACCAAGTTCACCAGCTAGTAAGTGACAGAGCCAGGATTGAGCCCAGATGAATCTGAGGCCAAATTCAATTTCCTCTCCCCAATACATAGTACAGTCACCATAGCCTACTGGTCAGAGCCCAGACTATGGCATCAAATGCCTTAGTCTGAATTCTGGTTTACTACTTGCTAACTTATACTTAATGTCTCTGTGCCTCAGTTTTCTAATCTGTACCTACCTCGTACGGTTGTAGTAAGGATCAAATGGGTTGCTTCTCTGAAGCACTTAGAACAGCGCCTGGCACACGGTGGAGTATATAAACATTTGTTAAATAAATAGCAGAAAGGAAAGTAATGTCCAATTCTAGAATCCTGCTGTGCTGATGGACCCTTAGGTATTAGAGGGAAGTCACAGGATGTAATTGTGTTGGACACCTGGTAAATCTACCTTTGTGACTCTCTTGGGTTGCCCAGTGGCAACTCTTGATTGCTTGTGAATTAATTTTGAGCACTGAATGCAGCTTCCTCTTCTCCACTGCTTAGATGGGTCTGAGGAATAGGCCAGAGAGGTCCTAGAACAAAGAGGCAAAATTCACTGATTCTCACCTGTGACAGTGAATGGAAACATTTCCAGCTGTCACAGCTGGTGTGGTGGGAAGCTGGCATCAAATGGGTAGAGACCAGGGATTCTGCTAAACATCAACAGTGCAAGGACCAGCTCCCAAACAAAGAATTATCCAACCCCAAATGGCAAGAGTGCAGAGGTTGAGCACCTTGACCAAATTTGACCTTGGTTGGACCTTGATAAGATGGCAGTTTTTGAGATACACTTGGTCTCTTCTGAGTTACAGAGTCATTAGAAATCAGCAAGCTTGAAAGGCCTTGCAAACCCTCTCTGCTCCAGCTGAGGCTATTTGAGCTGAGCACCTCTCAATGTTTCTTCTTTGAGTAGAAAATTCTACAGAGGGAGTTGGTGGGAGTTGAAAATCCATCAGTTCTCATTTTACCAGGCATTTAGGAAAATAACTTTTCTCCTGCAGAAGAAATTACATGAATTATATTAAAACGGTGCTAAGGTAATAAAATTACATGCTCAGGACTCTTCTGAAAAACTCCCTTTGTCTGTCAGGGTAATTTGAGTGTGGGAAAGACAGTCTTCCCAGCCACCACACTTTCACATAAAGAGCGAACAGAGGAAATTGGCTCCATCGTGCTCTTGCTGCAAGTACCACTCTGTGAAATTCCAATTTTTTTTTTTTTTTTTTTTTTTACATCTGCAGATTTAATCACAAGGCAAACTTTCTGTTGCAGATCCATGAGAACAATGATTTGGGTTTCATTTTAAAATGCATATTTATAAGAGGAGACTTCAAATCACCACACGAATGGTGGTGCCCAAGACAGGGGCAAGCACCCTCAGAATTGGGAAATTGGGCAGAAATGGACTTGGATGCCCTGCAAATCGTCCTCACTTTGGGTGCCGGTGCTCTACTGGTTTGGAAGGAAATGTATAGAAATGCACATGCGATGAGAGAAATCTCTTTTGCTTTCAGTGTGCTAACAATTTTTAGCTCACAAGGAATAAAAAAAAGTCCTCACTTTAATGTACGAGAAAACTGAAATGACGGGGGAAAGAGACAACTGTTCTTAAAATTCCCAGTGAAAACTTCAGTCGTTTAGAGGCAAATTGATGCATGTGATATATTGGCTGAGGCCATGAGGGATGAGGCTATGTGTGATGGGGTTGAAAGAAGATAGACCACGGAGACAGAAGCCCTGGTTAGCATCCTTGCTTGTGTGGATGGTGGGCTTTGAGCTTTTAGAATAGTGGTTCTCAGCCAGTGGTGACTGTGCCCTCCCAGGGGACATTTGGCAACATCTGGAGACATTTTTGGTTGTCACATTTGGCGGGAGGGTTCTGCTGGCATCTCATGAATAAGACTTGGGATGCTGTGAAGCATCCTATGAGGCACAGGACCTCCTTCCACAACAAAGTCTTATCTGGTCCAAAATATTAATAAAGTCAAGGTCAGGGAAACCTGTATCAGAGCTTCAATTCCTTCATCTGTAAAATGGGAGTAGCTGCCACATCTCATCCAACTGGTTGTTCTAAGTATTAAAGATGGAAGTTGTGGGAGAATGCTTTCCTTAAGTGGTGGCTATCCTCATTGATTATAGAGATGTCTAGGGCGTCCCCCAGTTTTATCTCTCTACCTAATCTACCATAGCCACAGAGCTCTTCCTAAAATGCAAATCTGCCCCTGCTGTTTCTCTCCTTAAAAACTATTTGTGGTTTTCCATTGACTCCTGTAGTATACTGAAACTGATGTCTGCAGCCTCATTTTTCAACCTTGCCCTTCTCCCTTGCACCCCCGATCAGGAATGCAATATAATATGCTCTCTGTCATCTCCACATCTTTGCACCTGCTCTTTCCTTTCCTGAACCCTTCCATCACACTCCCTCCCATTTCACCTAGTCAGCTCCTACTTGTTCTTGATGCCCTTAGCTTCCATATCACCTCCTCCAGGAAGTCTTCCCTTATTGCCTCATGGTAGAGAGCCCATCATCTGAGCTCCCATGGTGCCTCATGCTTATCCCATGCCAGATACTGTGTCATAATTGCCTTTTTAAAAATTCCATCTTCTGCCTTAGGCTGTGAGTATCTTGCTCAGTGTTATGTTCTCAATGCCTAGTAAAGTACTTGACCAGCTAGTACATTTCAGTAAACATTTGCTGAATGAATGAATGAATTAATGAGATCTTTGAACATAGCTGTTTCCAGCAGAAAATAATTCACTTTGATTTGTCTTCCTTCTTTTTCCTTGGGTCACTGTTATGGTCATGCTAATGGGTGACAGGCCAAAGAGGGAAGGTTGCTGAGAAGAGCACAGCAGAGGGTCAAGATACTCTTTAACCTTGACCAATGGCCTTGACATAATCCAGAGGGAAGTGTCCTTGCATGAAAATAACCACCTTTGCCTTTAGAGTGAATTAACTGCTATTTTCTGGAAAATAGATGAGTCAGGGAGAGATGAGAACTTAGTGAGTTGCCAGTAGCTCTGGGACGTGTGGGAGTGTGTGTGTGTCTGTGTTGGTGTGTGTGTATTCCAGACCATTTTTGTATTGTGTGTCCCTGTGAATTTCACATTCTCTGGTATATAATTAAGCTTCAGGAGGACAGAAACAACACTGGGCATCGTAACGTATATCTTGTCAAAGTGCTTGATAAAATGTACAGCTACTCCTTCCTTAGCTTTATGCTTGCTTCTTTTTATTTATCTACCAGTTGTCAAAATAGTGAGTGGATTCCTTAGTAGCTTTCAAAGTGATCAGTTAAGGTATTTTTGGGTAGCGTTATGAGCTCACACGTTCATACACATTTGATGTGTTCGAACCTGTTCTGGTGGTTGTCCTTGTTGATGCTCAGGTTGTACTCTTGAGCCAGTGGGAGCCTATTCACGTTGCCTTCTGAGAGTCCTTTTGATACAACCTTACTAGTATTTGACGGTTTGTTATCTGATACAAGATGTTCCAGGCCTATCTTTTACATTTCTGATCCATACTTGGAATTAGCCATTTTCTCGAAGAGTTCTTTTCTTTTATTAAAAATGGTATCTAGAAACCACACACACACACACACACAAATCTTCCCATAACGATGTGCAGTGTCCCCATTTTACAAAGGAGTAAATTGAATATTCTCAAAGAGGGTAACTGTGTCCATACAGCAAGTTAGCAACTAAACCAGGACTCAAAAAAAAAAAAAAAAAAAATGGCATAGCTTCACTGGAGACAAATTATAGAAGCTGCAATGTCTTTAAATTTAGAAAACAAAGTTAGCTCCTGCCAGAGTTGCGAGGCAGTTTTGACGTCTTCTGAAAGCCACTTCTCCCATCCAATTTTATTCTTAAAAGTAGGAAGCAAAAGCTCGCAGGGACACTCCAGTGCGTCTCCCCTTCCATTTATCAGTATTTTTGCCTCTCATTATAACCATGGCCTAGTTTTCTTGGGCTCTTTAGATGTCAATGAGAGTATTATACTAGGTATTGTCCTTGAAACTTTTTGAAGTTCTTCAGGCATTATGAATAAGGTCTCCAACTCCAGCTGAGTGCCACCGACTACTTTGGCTCTGCTCTGTTTCCTTAAGAAATCTAAAGGATGGCGTTGTCATCTTCCAAAACAGAGACTGATAAAGGCTGCCCCCATACTGAGGATTTTCCCCCTTTTCTAGGAGGCAGCAGAGAAATTGCTAAAATTGAATTTTATTGTGCAAGATGCTACTGTCTTATAACCGGCAGAAAGTTAAGCTGTTAGCTCTGGAAGAATAGACCATGATTTGGGTGAGGCAAGACCACTGGTGCCGAACCTTGGTAGGGGCGGGGGAGGGAGTCAGCGTTCCGCATTGTAACTCCAGGCTGTGCTGGATGGGGAAGCAGGAAACAGCCTGCCTGTGCTTTCTGCGTCCTGGGCACGTGGCACCAGGACACTGGATTCTGTCTTTGGATCCAGGTCTCTGGTGACTCTAGGGCTTTCAAAAGGGGATCTGGATCTATGTTTTTCTTCTGCTTTAGGCTTTATGCAGCGCAATATAAAAATGACTGGCAGTTCTCAGCAGACTCCTGTGAAGCTGTTTTGGCATCTTGCAGGGTTGGAGGAGAAGATGGAGGGAGTTCAGCTCCAAGGTTTGGAAGGAAGGAAGGGAGTGCGGAGCTGAGGGCTTGCTCCTGAGTGGGTGGAGTGGGCTCCTGAAATCTAATTTAAGGGACTCTGAGAAGACTCACTGAAACCCCTTCAGATTTCGGAAATGCCAGCTAGAGCGTCCATCACTGCTAAGACGTCCATCATGTCTTACCACAACTTCCTGTGAGGGGGCAGCTCATTCAGTCTATAAAACTTGCACGTGGGAGGTTTTCTCTAGCTAGCTTTCCCTCCTGACTGTAGATGGAGGGTGGCGGGGTGAGGAATGAAGCCAAAAGATACAGAAAAGTTGCTGCCACTGCTTGCGGTCACTGGAAGCTCTTTCAGCTGGCTCTCTTTCTTTCTAACGTACCGATAGATAACACCGATGTTTGTGTTTCGGTAGGTTGAGGAACAACATGAGGTGGTATTCCTTTTAACACTCAGCTTTTTAAAAGTGGGGGATCTGGAGCTGGCCAGCGTGGATTCACATGCTAGCTCTACCATTTACAAGCTCTGTGGTCTTGGATAATGGACTCAACTCCTCCGTGTCTCAGTTTCCTTACCTGTAAATGAGAGCACTTACCTCTTAGGCTTATTTGAATGATTAAGTTAGAATAACATACACTTTCTCTCCTAGTGCTTGCACACATGTGCAAAGAAGTCCTTGTTACACCCCAATAGCGAGGAGTACGTCAAAGGGGCAGAGGGGCCAAGGGACAGAGCCCCCAAGGGCAAAGCTGGAACACTTTGAGCGATGAAAAGAAATCAGTATTGCATTATAACCTGAAGTATCAAATAAATATCCATGAGTCCGTACTGACATAAAGAAATGTTTGAACAGGTACACAAATGGGGAAAAGAGACAAATCTCCTCAACAGAAGAATTCCAAATAATTTATGTAGACGTTTCATCCTCAAGGAGGAGGCACATAGCTGCCCACTTCCTTTAGTGGGCTGCTCACAGTGACTTCCTTCCAAAGAGGACAGCGTCAAAGGGGGGAGAATAAAAGAGCACTTCACACTGGAGACACGTGACAAATGTCAAATGATCTCAGCCAGGTGATCGAGGTTGAAATCAACAGTGATGGATCATGTTAATACTAGGTGCCCTTGATATGATGTGAATAAAAGTGGCAATTTATCTCTGTGGTCTGCCTCCCCAAACCCCGGATTAATCATGAGAAAAACATCAGACAAATCCCAGTAGAGGGAATCCTACAAAATACGTGACCAGTATTTCTCAAAACTGTCAAGGTATCAGAAACAAGAAAAGTCTGATAAACTGTCATAGCCAAGAGGAGCCTACGGGGACGTCAGCTAAATGTGATGTGGTCCTGGATGGAATCTGGAACAGAAAAAGGACAGTAGGTAAAAATAAAGAAGATATGAATAAACCATGGACTTTAGTTAATAACCATGCATCCCTATTGGTTCATTAATTGTAATAAATTACCAACCTAAGGTATTAATAATAGAGGACACTGGGCTCAGGGTGTAAGGAAATTCTTTGTGTTGTCTCCTCAAATTTTCTATAAATCTAAAAATGTTCTGAAAAATAAAGTCTATTTTTTAAAGTTATTATTATCCTTATCATCGTTATTATTTGTTTCCTGGAATTCTCTCTCCTGTGAAAATTTCAAGGCTCCCTGTTAAGTCTAAGACATCAGTCCCAGTCGCTACTGCTCTTGTTAGCCAAGAAGTCCTATTCTTTTTGGTTATGGTTGGGGTGGTTCCCACACGGTACAGCTTGGATGGCCTGGCTGTCTACATGCTCTTCCAGTGGGGCATTGATGGTATAGTGGTGAGCACAGCTGCCTTCTAGGCTCTTCTAGGGGAGCACATATTAACTCTGAAAATGGTAACCTAGCAGCATGACAGGACCCATGTCCACTAAAGAAAAGTGTTTGGTAAACTAGCGTTCATTTCAGGTAAAATCAGTCATTTCTTTCTCTGTCAACACCGCCTTGTTATATACCTTGGCTGAATCACTCATCACATTGGATTTCATTATTCATCTCTACCCATCTGTGAACTCCCCAGTGGAAGACAGTTTTCTCTTTTCTCTTTGTACTCCCAGGACTTAATCTTATGCCCAGCATAGATGACTCAAAAATTGATGACTGAGTGGAGGACTGGGCAGCTGTATTTAGACTTGTAGTCCTGAAACTCAATTTCATTGCCTGTGCCAAAAGAGAAGAGATGATGGGAGAGATTGTACTTTCCAAAGATGGCCACAGCAATATCTCCCATTCCACTTTCTCTTTTTTTTCAATGTGACCTTCACCCTTCTCTCACAGCATGGTGAGGTCTGTGTCCTTTCCCCGTGAAAGGAGTCAACCTTTGTGATTGCCTTGACCGAGAGCATATAGCAGAAGGGGTACCATGTGAGTTTGGAGGTTGCATCATAAAAATTCCATGGACTTCTCTGTCTTTCTCTCTTGGGATGATCACTCTTGGAATCCAGCCACCATGCTGTGAGCATGCCCAAGCACGGATATAGAGAGATACCCTTTGAGAGGAACTGAGGTCCTGGTCCCCATCCTCTGCTGAGCTTCCACCAACTTGCCAGCCATCCTGGAAGTGGATTCTCCAACCCCCAGCCAAGCTACTCCAGCTGATGGCAAGTGGAACAGAGATCAGCCATCCCATCACACCCTGTCCAATTTGCAGATTCATGAGCCAAGTCGATAACTACTGTTGCTTTAAGCCACCATGTTTTGGAGTGTGTTATGCAGGGATAACCAGAACATGTGGGAAAATAAAATCTCAGCTGATTGAAAATAAGACTGGTGAGTTATTTTACTTTCCTTCCTATTTCCTGCAAAAAGCCTTCTGATGCTGCAAGTTTTTTTTTTTTTTTTTTTTTTTTTTTTTTTTTTTTTTACCATGGGTGGGAATTGACTGAGGGGATAGAGCCACATTTGGAAGTGAGTAACCACAAGGATCTCAAAAATGATAATTTAATTAATGCCTTTATAAATCAATTAACTGATTCAGCAATTATTTGAGTACCCATTGTGGTCCAAGCCCCCGGCTAAGTGGTGGGATGTGTCGGTGAATGACCTAGATGTGGTGATCTGTCTTAATGAAGCTTAGCATTCTAATGAGAAAACTAAATAAGCAATTACACAATTATTTAAAATTAGTAATTAATTCAATCTCAGTGGTGGAAAAAACTGAAGGATATTTATCCTAGAGAGTAGCTTCTTCAAGTATCTAAGGATTGTGCCAAGGTTCACTCACATGGCTTGGGCTTCCTCACAGTATGGTGGCTGGGAGGCTGCTCAGTTCACAACATGCCCTTCTGTGGGATGCTTTTGTACTCCCCAATACCCCAGTGGGCTCCCAGCATCAAGATCTGCAGTAGGTGACTCTGCCCCTCTGGCCAGAGTTGATTAATCCGGGGTGGGGGGAGACCTGACTCAGGCTGAGCCAATCACATTCTTGGAGCTGTGGGTAAGGCTTGTTAATGATAGTGCTAGAGACAAAGGTTTGGTGATTCCTGATGAGGTCAGTCCTGAACCTGCCCTGGGTCCTCCATTCCCTGAAGCTGATTCTCCTTCTCTTTCCCCTTCTCTTCTCCCCAACTCTTCCTCCTCCTTCCCCTTCTCCTCCTTCTTGATCTAATCAGATGCCACAAGAGCTTTTCAGTTAATTTCCTTTAAGACTAAAGCTTCCTAGAGTTGGTTTTCATTACTTACAATAAACTAAGCCTTCACTAGTACAAACTACAAGAGGGATTATCCCTGTCTTTTAAGACTTCCATGGGATAGAATTAAAACCAAGGAGCAGAAACCACAGCAGGAGAAATTTCAGTTGCATACGTGAAAGAACGTTCTAAGGGTCAGAGATTTATGTAGACTCAGGTCGTAAGCTTCCTATCCTTGGAGGTTTTCAGACAAAGTCTGGTCAACCACTTAGATGTAATGTTATCAGAGAATTGAAGCATTAACTCCAAAATTGGGCTGGCTAATGATGATGACGACAATGATGATGATGATGGTGGTGGTGGTGGCAGCTGACAGTTTTGTGCACTTACTGTTTTCCAGGAACCATGATAAGTGTTTAACATGTGTTGCCTCATTTAATCCTCACAATAACTCCATGAAGAAATATCGTTACTATAACCATATAGCAAATGAGGAAGCTGAGCCTCCAGAAGTTAGGTAATCATTCATCCAATAAGCCAGATTTTAAACTCAGACTGTGGGAACCCAGGAACAATGCTCTAGTTTTAGGTGAACCTTATTCCACTCCAGCCCCCAAAGCTCATAGGATTTCACCTCCTCTTCTTTATTCCACATCCCAGAATGGCCTCAAAACAAAAATCTTGGAGAGTTAGACCCTGAATAATAGAGAATACTTTACATGAAAAAAAAAATTCAGGCATACTAGACACACTAGAATCAGATTATAGTAGAAAAAAATGGTCCTCAGAGCACAGTGAGTCCTGTACAGGTGGAGATGCTCACTAAATATATCTCGCCGTGTCGCTGCATGTATTTTTTTCTTTATTTCTTTTGTTACTCCTTCCAGTTTGCACATTTACCTGAATCATGCCTACTCTCTCTTTCTGGACTAAATTAGCTTTATAATAAAAATAATAATTATTGCTTTGTTTACTTTAGAAGCGCAGAGCATCCCTCCCAGTTCTGAATGATTTGTTTTGTGATGGATATTGCCGCCAACAGAGGGTGTGTGGTGTGGGGGAAACAATTTGAATTGCCAATAGCCTGTTTGACGAGTTTCCCAGAAGCAGACATGATTCAGTTCAGCAGAAGTTTCTTTTAGAAACGTGCCTAAAAAAATCCCCGACCTCTACCTGATCATTTATCATTCTTTTAAATCATAGGGAAAATGGAAGGTTCCTATCATTTCCTTAATTGAATAAAGGAGACAGACTTGGAAGGATCCTACTGAATGCTGAACGGACTCCAAGCACCTAATTAGAGCATTTACCCACAGAGTTGCCTTTGCAGAGGAGGCTCTGAGCCCTGCTTCTCTCTCCACCTGTTTCTGATGTGCTTCTGCCTGCCTGGCAGGTTAACGTGGAGACCAACCCAACGCGCACCTCTTTAGTAGAATACTTAAGCGCATTCCTATTGCAGGGTGAGCAGCAGATCTTCTACAAATCTTCCGAGCTTTTGTTAAGCCTATTATGATGTTTCCAAGGTGATGGGGTCCAGCAGAAGGCCAAGGGTGGTTGTTGTGTGTCGTCAGGAGCTTGTTTACCCAAGTGGGTTTGGAAACTTATCACTTTATTACGCATCTCCAGTTCCCCAAGCAGGTGATGTTTGCGTTTAGAAGGCAGTTGTGTGCCTTACATGCACCACGTATCTGAAACTCCCTCGAATAAGCTATGTCAGATATAAAAAGAGAAGCACGTTAAATCCTCCAGACCTAAGGGTCCTGCTGGCTTGACATAAGAGCCGCTGGGATGAAGTTTGGGTCCCAGGCACAGGATGAGGAATACATTTGGGGGGCGCCTGGAAGATGTTGATAATAATGGCTAAAGTCTATTGAGTCCTTAACTGTATGCCAGGCACTCTGTTGAGGGGCAGGGGGAGCCCAGGTTAACATCGAGCTCCCATTATTAACAGGGAGAACAGAACTTGGGGTCTCTCCATCCCAGAATCATCAAGAATTTCCTCTAACCACAGAGAATAAAGCTGTGAGTACCACGACCCGGGTTACACTTCCTGCCACCACAGGGCAGCTGTTTTTAGGAATATGAGAACCCCTGCAGTCGTAGGCAAAAAAATGACAAATTCCATGACCTGGTGGATGAATCTTTTTTGTTTCTGCTCACTGTTGATTTCTATTACCTAACTTATAGCCTCTCTTATAGCACAGGAGTCAGCACACTTTTTCTGGAAGGAAGCAGATAACAAATGTTCTAGACTTTGTGGGCCATGTGGCCTCTGTTGTGTGAAAGGAAAATCAAAATGGAGTCGGTATTGCTCAAATGGAGCTGGGAGGCCACTGAGGAAGTGTGACTTACGGATGGAATCTGACCTTTTGACCACTTATCTTAACACAGGCATCCAGAACATTTGCATAATGCTCCAGAAACTCAAGATACTTAATGGACTCTTACCCTAAAACAACCAGTGACAGCCATCCCTTAAGGACAAATATTTCCTTTCTTGTGTCATAGTACTGCCTCATGGCTTTTGCCTTTATAAACTCTTGACTCTTTCTCTTCCTCAGAACACTCTTTCAGTCTTACCCAATTCTGTCTCCAAAATTGCTATTCTTAAGACCTCAAATAAACTCATTTCTTATTTGCAGCCCTCTGCTTTTCGTTGTTGCTGTTGAAAACTGCAATTATTCAACTCTGCTCTCGTAGTGCAAAAGCAGCTGTAGGCAAAGGGGCGTGGCTGTGTTTCAATAACACTTTATTTGTAAAAGGTGGCAGGGGACCCAGGACTATAGTTTGCTGACCCAGATACAGCATATAGTGGGGGATTCAGAAATATTTGTTGAAAAAAATAAATCTAAAGTAGAAAGTTCAAACAAATGGAATTTAAAATGCAAAACCAATCTTTGTAAAAAGTTTATAACAATAAATACCTGCTTGTTGTAGAAATTCTGGAAAATATAAAAAAGTACATTAAGAAGAAAGTAAAAATCATGACCAAAAGATAACCCCAGTTAATAATTGTTTCCTTTTGGTCATTTTTCCTATGAATGCCTTTAAAAAAACTGGGTAAACAACTAGAATTTTAAAATATGATACCATGCATTTGCTCTGTTTTTCTGGAAGGTGACAGATGAAGCCAGCTTCCTTTGAGACTGTATCAAAAGGAACAAGTCTTCTGTTCAAGGTAAGGAAAAGATCTCCCTCGAGTCTGCCTGGTCACCTGTATCCCTTGACATCCAAAATCAGATTTCTGCTCATGATTTCATGCTCTAAAAAATCCTGAAGTGCCTTTTGGATCCCAAAGGAAAATTTAATTAAAAATCTCAGTAGAATTTTAGCATTGAGTTCTGTGTTGCTTGTGTGTAGGGCAACTTATTTAACCAAAATGTGGCATTTCTTCTTCAGTTCTGGATGCTTGGGAGTGCCTGGGATGCTGTTGGCAGAGGCCAGGACATTTTGAGAATGTGTTGCCCTAAAATAGGCCAGAAGTGCTGTGATGAATGGTTGAGTCATAGGAATTAATAACTTGGTGTGAGAGAGAGCTATCAGGAATTTTTTATTTCTATGATATGGAGAGCAATAATATTCCAGTTCCCCTTTTCCAGCGCGCGCGCGCGCACACACACACGACATCCCTGCGTGCATCTTTGAGGGTGTTTGACCTGCCCTAGTCTGATACTTACGATTGCATATCCTCTGTTGACTTGCACGCCATTTGCCCGTCTCACCCTGTCCCTTCCCACCATTCCCTGACCCCTGCACACACAGCCTGAGCCTTATAGGGCTCATTTTTATTTTTTTATTTTTTATTTATTTTTTTTAATTTATTTATTTTTGGCTGTGTTGGGTCTTCGTTTCTGTGAGGGCTTTCTCTAGTTGCGGTAAGCGGGGGCCAATCTTCATCGCGGTGCGCGGGCCTCTCACTGTCGTGGCCTCTCTTGTTGCGGAGCACAGGCTCCAGACGTGCAGGCTCAGTAGTTGTGGCTCACGGGCCTAGTTGCTCCGCGGCATGTGGGATCTTCCCAGACCAGGGCTCGAACCCGTGTCCCCTGCATTAGCAGGCAGATTCTCAACCACTGCGCCACCAGGGAAGCCCCAGGGCTCATTTTTAGAAGCCAGAAAGCACATGGTCATCTACAACAATTCCAAAGGATGTTGAGAAGCATCAGGCACTCAGAAGACCTGTAAAGCTGCCAGGCCAGTGATGACCACCTCTTCCCAAATTTGCAAATGGAAAACCAGCAGCAAACCTTTATATTTTAAAACTTTTTAATTATGGGTATTTGGCTTGGTGGGAAGGGGGGTGTCCCAATCACGTGCACACAGCATGTTTGATATGCGTCCGTCCGGGCTCTTGCTGTTCTTGACAGTGGCTGCACAGAATTCCATCTCCTACCCGAACACCTCTTGTGTTCCACTCAAAGGCCTGTGATAGCTGTTTACCAAGCACACGGTGCCATGTCCCCTTTGAGTGGCTGGATGCTCAGTCTGGGAGCCTCCTCCCCACACTAGGCGGGGATGAGCACAGGGGAAGAAAGGGGGAGGGGTGAAGTGCCCATCATGTGCCTGGTGCTCTCTGTTGACGCTCTGAATTATTCTACCCAACAATGCTGTTGGTAGGTGGAGTATCTATATTTTATGGACTGGGATAGACTCTTTTTGTTGACAATGACCCTCCTTCCCCCTCTTGCATCTGCCCCTTCTAAAGCACTTAAAACAGTGCCTGGTACAAAGTAAGCACTATATAATTGTTAGCTGTTATTATTGTTCTTGTTGCTGTTGTTCCTGTGCTTAGCAGGGCTGTGGGAGCGGTAGGCTACTTAAAAGCATCTGCTTTGGCCTTGGAGAGACGTGCGTTTGAGTCTCAGCTTTTTTACCAGCTGAACTCTCTTGGGCATGTTATTTTCTGATTCTTAGTTTCCTCACCTGAGAAATGGGGGTGATGATAGAACCTCCATTATGGAATTGTTTGTAAGTGTGGAATAACTGGTAGGTCATTCTATAGGATCCTGGGCTGAAATGAAGACTTTTCACTACCCAGAGGGGTTTGCCAGCCAACTCTGCCAACTGTGAAAAACACGTGGTCAACCATTCTTTCCGTGAATGCTCACGAAGTGTCCACGATGTGCCTGCCTGTGTTGGAGGCACTGGCGAAGTAACTGAGAATTTACATCCCAGTTTGGAAGAGAGTAAACAAAAAAACACAAACAAACAAAAAACCAAAAAAAAGAAAAAAAGAAAAAAGAAAAATGGAAATTGCTTTTTAAAATGCACACACTTTGACCCAGAAATTCCATTTAAGGACATTTATACTAAGGAATTAATTGTACAAGTATTAAAAGATAGCTGTATAAAAACATGAACTCTAGCTTATTGAAAAATATCAAGAATTTGCAAAAAGCCTAAAATTTCTACAGTTGATTAAATAAAGTATGATACTACCACACTATGGAACACCATGTAAAATTTTTAAATGTTAATGAGGAAATATATTTATTGATATGGAAGATGTTCATTTATATAGTTAAGTGGCAAAAAAACTCAGTTTACCAAAAAAAGCAAGAAAGCAAATAGATAATTTTAGATAGAAATAAGCATTATGAAGAAAATAAAACAGAGTGATACGACAGTGATAAGAGGCAGGCAGAGGAGGGAAACATTAACAAGGCAACCAGGAAAGAGGTCTACGAGGGATGTCTTTTGAGTGGAGAGTGATGAGAAGCAGTCAGCCAGGGAAAGGCCTGGGATACAAGGACAGAGGGAACAGCAGGTGCAAATCTTAAATGATTTTCTGGCTAAAGTTCCCATAACTTTTGATCCACACATTTCCTCTCTATTGAACAGCAACCTATCAATTATAGGTCGCCTAACAGCACAACAGTCTAGACCAGATCAGTCTAGGGACTTCAAAGTTCTATTCAGAAACTTGGGAGCAAATCCAACTTGGAGATGAACAGAATGCTGACCCTTATCATCAGTGCCTGCTGTTTGGACTGCTGTTCAATTCTGGAAAATTCCTAAACCCTTCATGGTTTTCTACTGAAAACCAGAGCTGAGTTTTTACCCCAGAAACAGTCCCAGGGCTATATGAGCACAGAGAGATCTGGGAGCTACTGGCTTCCAGAAGGTGAGATAAGAAATCTGTTAAATCACAGGTTGACTTCAAAAAAAAAAACAACAAGCAAACAAACTCATAGAAAAAGAGATCAGATTTGTGGTTACCAAAGGAGGGGAGGTTGGTGGTGGGGAGGGAAGTCAAAAGATACTACTGACTTCCAGTTATAAGATAAGTAAGTCCTAGGAGTGTAATGTACAACATGATTAATATAATTAACACTGCTGTATATTATATATGAAATTTGTTAAGAGAGTAAATCCTGAGAGTTCTTATCACACACACAAAAAAATTTTTTTTTAATGGCCACGCCACATAGTTTGTGGGATCTTAGTTCCCCGATCAGGGATTGAACCCAGGCCCTTGGCAGTGACGCGCTGAGTCCTAACCACTGGACTGCCAGGAAACTCCTTTTTCTATTTCTTTAATTTTGTATCTGTATGAAATGATGGATGTTCACTAAACTTATTGTGATAATCATTTCATGATGTATGTAGGTCAAGTCATGATGCTGTACACTTTAAACTTATACAGTGCTGTATGTCAATTATATCTCAGTGAACTGGAAAAAAAAGGGAAAACAAAAAGAAATTTGTTAAATCATTCTGCAGGCTCATCCCAGGGAGGGTCCAAACCCCTGAGCCTGATGGGGTGTGATTAGTTATCTAGAAATAGACTGCAGAGGCATTTACTCATTTATCAAGCATTGTTGAGCACCTACTATGTGCTGGGCAGTCTTCTGGGTAATGGGAGTGGAAAGATGAATAAGACACATTGTTTGCTCTCAGAGAGTTCCTTGTCTTTTGGGGAATTGAATCATGACTTTTGTAGTTACTGGCTGTTTGGGTTTGGGCTTCTTATCTCTGGGCCTTGGTTTTCACACCCACAAATTGAGAGGACTCAGCCAGGTGACTGGTGGGGTCTTTCCGGTACTGTGGTATCACAAGGTTAGCAAGGGAAGCCCAAACAGGGCTGCCCAAACTGGAGCAAGAAAATCAGTGCTAATGGAGACAGGGAATGAGATTCAGTAGAATCTTTTTTTTTTTAATATAAATTTATTTATTTATTTATTTACTTTTGGCTGTGTTGGGTCTTCGTTGCTACGCTCAGGCTTTCTCTAGTTGCAGCGAGTGGGGGCTTCTCTTGTTGTGGAGCACGGGCTCTAGGCGCGCGAGCCTCAGAAGTTGTACCTCGTGGGCTCTAGAGCACAGGCTCTGTAGTTGTGGCGCACGGGCTTACTTGCTCCCTGGCATGTGGGACCTTCCTGGACCAGGGAACAAACCGGTGTCCCCTGCATTGGCAGGCAGATTCTTAACCACCGCGCCACCAGGGAAGTCCCAGTAGAATCTTATTGTTGTTTATGACCTCACCTGTGAACTTGAACTTGGATCGAAACTGGTTTGGTTTCTTAATTAAGAAAAAACCTTGTGCAATTCTGCTTGAAGTGAATTCTTTGGTCTTTATTTTTTAAGTAAAATAATAAAAAAAAGATGTATCCTGAGAACAAGTGACTACAGAAATTATTGGTGAGTTTCTAGTCAAATTTCGGATTGGATTTGGAAACACGGTTTTTACGTAAATGGAAAGAGAACTGGTGATCCAGCATGGATTCACAAGGTAAAAGCCATTCACTGACTAATTCAAGAAATACAGTTTTTTTAAAAAAAATTTATTTATTTATTTATTTATTATTTATTTTTAGCTGTGTTGGGTCTTCGTTTCTGTGCGAGGGCTTTCTCTAGTTGCGGGGGCCACTCTTCATTGCGGTGCGCGGGCCTCTCACTATCGCAGCCTCTCTTGTTGCGAAGCACAGGCTCCAGACGTGCAGGCTCAGTAGTTGTGGCTCACAGGCCCGGTTGCTCCGCGGCATGTGGGATCTTCCCAGACCAGAGCTCGAACCCGTGTCCCCTGCATTGGCAGGCAGATTCTCAACCACCAGGGAAGCCCAAGAAATACAGTTTTTGAAGCATATTTTATGTGTATGTTCTAGGTACTGTTTCAGGCAATGGGGATTGAGCAGTGAACAAAACAGTTAGAATTTTTTTCTGCTCTCATGGTATTTATATTCTAGACGGGATAGGAGAAGTAGCAGCCAAAAAAAAAAAAAAAAAAGATAAATAATTAAAACCAGAGAGTGTGTGAGATGACAGTAGGTCATATGGAGAAAAATAAAGCAAGGAAGGGAATAACAGTGCTGTGGTTTCTTTCTTTTTGTTGAAAAGGGTCATCACCTGGGAATGAGGAGTGATTGCTTAATGGCTATGGAGTCTCCTTTTGGGGTGATAAAAATGTTTTGGAACTATATAGAAGTGATGATTGTACAACATTGTGAAAGTGCTAAATCCCAATGAACTGTACATATAAAATGGGTAATTTTCTGTTATATGAATTTTACCTCAATAATAAAAAAAAAAGGGTCACCAGGGAAGGATTCCATTTTAAAAAATGACATTGG
Organism: Balaenoptera acutorostrata; assembly: GCF_949987535.1. Taxonomy (NCBI): domain Eukaryota; kingdom Metazoa; phylum Chordata; class Mammalia; order Artiodactyla; family Balaenopteridae; genus Balaenoptera; species Balaenoptera acutorostrata. The sequence continues at coordinate 27,514,839 of NC_080078.1, forward strand.
ATAAGGATATGAAGGAAGTGAGGGAGTGAGTCTCTTTCTTCTTTTTCTTTTTTTAAGATTCTGTATATGAGTGAGATAACGATTTTGTTGGAAATACTGGTGATGCACACCTGATGGGTTACCCATGACTCAGGACCAGTGCTATATAGCCAGGGCTAGTTCACCTGACCCCACTGTCATGGCCACGGTTGAGATCATCTCCCGGTAGAAGCCGGAGGGGGACTGCCCCGGCAGAGACTCAGAGGGCTCTTCTGGGTGGAAGATGAGTAATCTGAGAGGCTGCACATTACCTGAAGGAATGATTGAAATTATTGCATGCAGCCGGACTAAAATTTATTTTTTTGTTTTTTTGTTTTTCTCCTGCTCCATAGTCAGTGGGGCTACTATTACTGATGAGAAAAACCATATCAGTAAGAAACTGCACTTTATCTGCACATCTGAGAGGTAATGTGTATGAACTTGAGACCCCAAATCAGTTTTATGTTCCTTTTTTCAGAGGGGCTGGGGAGCAATTAGAGTCCTTAGCTCTTACAAGGTTCTCTAACAGGTATATGACCTCAAAACATTAAGATGCTCCAAACTCTTTGCAAGCAAAAATTTTGCTTGTCATAAATAGTCATAGTCATGTTGGGGCTGTGATCAACTTTGGCTCCTTTAGGGGAAGTGGGGAGAAGACTGGGGGAGCTTATTTTATTTTCATCCACCACTGACAGAGGTGTTTCTTTAGGTAATATTTGCACTCATCAGACTTCTGGAATGTACCAACATTCTGTGCTGTTTGGACCAGCACCACTGCCAGGAAAGTATGATGCATAAGAACTGTCTAGTTATGAGTCTAGTTATGAGTCTAGTTATGTCTAAATTCTTGTTAACACATGGGGCCATACCAAATCATCCTACACTGTAAATATGAACTGTAAAAAATCTTTGCACAAAGACCCATGTGCAGGTATATTCATATCATGTAATGGGAAAATATTAAATACAACCTGTTTGTCCATCAGTAGAAAACTGGTGAAAACAGCTATGGTTCATCCAAATAATGGAATAATAATACATATAATAATAATACAGCTATTAAAAGAATGAAACAGATCCATGCATATTGAAATGAAGTAATCTTTATGACATGTGATGAAGAACTCTGCATATAGTATGCTTCCATTCATATAAAAATGAGTCTATATATCTATATTTATATGTATATCTATATTTGTATCTGTATCTATCTATATACATATACCTACATCTAAAGCTATCTAAAACAATGTTTATATCTATTTTGTTGCTTTTATACAAATAGAATATTTCTGGCAAGCATTGTAGGAACCTAATACTCTTGGTTGCCTCATGGAGAACACTGAGGGGTAGGATGGGTGGGGAGTCAGAAACAGAGGAGAATCACTCTTCATTTGGAATCCTTTCATTCTATTTGGTTTAAAAATAAATAACTATTTGCATGTATTAATTAAATTTTTTAAAAAAATTAGAAACAATTGGATTAAAACACGTGTCTTCCTGCTTGAAAAAAGAAAAAGCCAGAGAGGACCTTCAAGATGGCAGAGGAGTAACACGTGATCACCTTCCTCCCCACAAATACATCAAAAATACATCTAAATGTGGAACAACTCCTACAGAACACCTACTGAATGCTGGCAGAAGACCTCAGACCTCCCCAAAGGCAAGAAACTCCCCATGTACCTGCGTAGGGCAAAAGAAAAAAGGAAAAACAGAGACAAAAGAATAGGGACGGGACCCGCACCAGTGGGAGGGAGCTGTGAAGGAGGAAAGGTTTCCACACACTAGGAAAAGGAGACCCCAAACACAGTAAGTTAAGCAAAATGAGAAGACAGAGAAATATGCAGCAGATGAAGGAGCAAGGTAAAAACCCACCAGACCAAAACAAATGAAGAGGAAATAGGCAGTCTACCTGAAAAAGAATTGAGAGTAGTGATAGTAAAGATGATCTGAGGGACTTCCCTGGTGCCTAAGGAGTACACAAGCCAGTGATGGGGGCCACGTGGAAAGACAGGTTGAATGCAAGAAACGGCATCAAAAAGGAAGTGGAGGACTTCCCTGGTGGCACAGTGGTTAAGAATCCTCCTGCCAATGCAGGGGACATGGGTTTGAGCCATGGTCTGGGTAGATCTCACATGCCACGGAGCAACTAAACCCATGCGCTACAACTACTGAACCTGCACTCTAGAGCCCTTGAGCAACAACTGCTGAGCCCGCATGTCACAACTGCTAAAGCCCGCATGCCTAGAACCTGTGCTCCGCAACAAGAGAAGCCACCGTAATGAGAAGCCCACTCACTGCAACAAAGAGTAGATTCCGCTTGTCGCAAATAGAGAAAGCCCGCACAGCAACGAAGACCCAACACAGCCAAAAATAAATAAATAAATTTATATATATTAAAAAAAAGATCCGAAATCTTGGAAACAGAATGGAGAAAATACAAGAAACACTTAACAAGGACCTAGAAGAACTAAAGAGCAAACAAACAATGATGAACAACACAATAAATGAAATTAAAAATTCTCTAGAAGGAATCAATAGCAGAGTAACTGAGGCAGAAGAATGGATAAGTGACCTGGAAGATAAAATAGTGGAGTAACTACCTCAGAGCAGAATAAAGAAAAAACAATGAAAAGAATTGAGGACAGTCTCAGAGACCTCTGGGACAACATTAAACACATCAACGTTTGAATTATAGAGGTCCCAGAAGAAGAAGAGAAGAAGAAAGGGACTGAGAAAATATTTGAAGAGATTATAGCTGAAAACTTCCCTTATATGGGAAAGGAAATAGTCAATCAAGTCCAGGAAGTTCAGAGAGTCCCATACAGGATAAATCTAAGGAGAAACACACCAAGACACATATTAATCAAACTATCAAAAATTATATACAAAGAAAACATATTAAAAGCAGCAAGGGAAAAACAACAAATAACATACAAGGGAATCCCCATAAGGTTAACAGCTGATCTTTCAGCAGAAACTCTGCAAGCCGGAAGGGATTGGCAGGACATATTTAAAGTGATGAAAGGGAAAAACCTACAACCAAGATTACGCTACCCAGCAAGGATCTCATTCAGATTTGATGGAGAAATTAAAACCTTTACAGACAAGCAAAAGCTAAGAGAATTCAGCACCACCAAACCAGCTTTACAACAAATGCTAAAGGAACTTCTCTAGGCAGGAAACACAAGAAAAGGAAACGACCAACAATAACAAACTGAAAACAATTAAGAAAATGGTAATAGGAACATACATATCGATAATTAACTTTAAATGGTTTAAATGCTCCAACCAAAAGACATAGACTGGCTGAATGGATCCAAGACAAGACCCGTATATATGCTGTCTACAAGAGACCCACTTCAGACCTAGGGACACATACAGACTGAAAGTGAGGGGATGGAAAAAGATATTCCATGCAAATGGAAATCAAAAGAAAGCTGGAGTAGCAATTCTCATCAGACAAAGTAGATTTTAAAATAAAAGCTATTACAAGAGACAAAAAAGGACACTACATAATGATCAAGGGATCAATCCAAGAAGAAGATATAACAATTGTAAATATTTATGCACCCAGCATAGGAGCACCTCAATAATTAAGACAAATGCTAACAGCCATAAAAGGGGAAATCGACAGTAACACAATAATAGTGGGGGACTTTTAACACCTCACTTACACCAATGGACAGATCATCCAAAATGAAAATAAATAAGGAAACACAAGCTTTAAATGACACATTAAACAAGATGGACTTAATTGATATTTATAGGACATTCTATGCAAAAACAACAGAATACACTTTCTTCTCAAGTGCTCATGGAACATTCTCCAGGATAGATCATATCTTGGGTCACAAATCAAGCCTTGGTAAATTTAAGAAAATTGAAATCGTATCAAGTATCTTTTCTGACCACAACGCTATGAGACAAGATATCAATTACAGGAAAAAAAAAACTGTAAAAAATACAAACACATGGAGGCTAAACAATACGCTACTGAATAACCAGGAGATCAATGTAGAAATCAAAGAGGAAATCAAAAAATACCTAGAAACAAATGATAATGAAAGCACAATGACCCAAAACCTATGGGATGCAGCAAAAGCAGTTCTAAGAAGGAAGTTTATAGCAATACAATCCTACCTCAAGAGACAAGAAAAATCTCAAATAAACAACCTAACCTTACACCTAAAGCAATTAGAGAAAGAAGAACAAAAAACCCCAAAGTTAGCAGAAGGAAAGAAATCAGAAAAATCAGCTCAGAAATAAAAAGAAATGAAGGACACAACAGCAAAGATCAGTAAAACTAAAAGCTGGTTCTTTGAGAAGATAAACAAAATTGATAAACCATTAGCCAGACTCATCATGAAAAAAAGGGAAAAGACTCGAATCAACAGAATTAGAAATGAAAAAGGGGAAGTAACAACTGACACTGCAGAAATACAAAGGATCATGAGAGATTACTACAAGCAACTATATGCCAGTAAAATGGACAACCCGGAAGAAATGGACACATTCTTCGGAAAGCACAACCTTCCAAGACTGAACCAAGAAGAAATAGAAAATATAAACAGACCAATCACAAGCACTGAAATTGAGACTGTGATTAAAAATCTTCCAACAAACAAAAGCCCAGGACCAGATGGCTTCACAGGTGAATTCTATCAAACATTTAGAGAAGAGCTAACACCTATCCTTCTCAAACTCTTCCAAAATATAGCAGAGGGAGGAACGCTCCCAAACTCATTCTACGAGGCTACCATCACCCTGATACCAAAACCAGACAAAGATGTCACAAAGAAAGAAAACAACAGGCCAATATCACTGATGAACATAGATGCAAAAATCCTCAACAAAATACTAGCAAACAGAATCCAACAGCACATTAAAAGGATCATACACCATGATCAAGTGGGATTTATCCCAGGAATGCAAGGATTCTTCAGTATATGCAAATCAATCAATGTGATACACCATATTAACAAACTGAAGGATAAAAACCATATGATCATCTCAATAGATGCAGAAAAAGCTTTTGACAAAATTCAACACCCATTTATGATAAAAACCCTCCAGAAAGTAGGCATAGAGGGAACTTACCTCAACATAATAAAGGTCATATATGACAAACCCACAGCCAACATCGTTCTCAATGGTGAAAAACTGAAACCATTTCCACTAAGATCAGGAAAAAGACAAGGTTGCCCACTCTCACCACTATCATTCAACATAATTTTGGAAGTTTTAGCCACAGCAATCAGAGACGAAAAAGAAATAAAAGAAATCCAAATCGGAAAAGAAGAAGTAAAATTGTCACTGTTCGCAGATGACATGATACTATATATAGAGTATCCTAAAGATGCTACTAGAAAACTACTAGAGCTAATCAATGAATTTGGTAAAGTAGCAGTATACAAAAATAATGCACAGAAATCTCTTGCATTCCTGTACACTAATGATGAAAAATCTGAAAGAGAAATTAAGGAAACACTCCCATTTACCACTGCAACAAAAAGAATAAAATACCTAAGAATAAACCTCCCTAAGGAGACAAAAGACCTATGTGCAGAACACTATAAGACACTGATGAAAGAAATTAAAGATGATAGAAACAGATGGAGAGATATAGCATGTTCTTGGTTTGGAAGAATCAACATTGTGAAAATAACTATACTGCCCAAAGCAATCTATAGATTCAGTGCAATCCTTATCAAACTACCAATGGCATTTTTCACAGAACTAGAACAAAAAATTTCACAATTTGTATGGAAATACAAAAGACCCCGAACAGCCAAAGCAATCTTGAGAAAGAAAAACGGAGCTGGAGGAAACAGGCTCCCGGACTTCAGACTATCCTACAAAGGTACATTAATCAAGACAGTATGGTACTGCCAGAAAAACACAAATATAGATCAATGGAACAGGATAGAAAGCCCAGAGATAAACCTACAGACATATGGCCACCTTATCTTTGATAAAGGAGGCAAGAATATACAATGGAGAAAAGACAGCCTCTTCAGTAAGTGGTGCTGGGAAAAATGGACAACTACGTGTAAAAGAATGAAATTAGAACACTCCCTAACACCATACACAAAAATAAACTCAAAATGGATTAAAGACCTAAATGGAAGGCCAGACACTATAAAACTCTTAGAGGAAAACATAGGCAGAACACTCTATGACATAAATCACAGCAAGATCCTTTTTGACCCACCTCCTAGAGAAATGGAAATAAAAACAAAAATAAACCAATGGGACCTAATGAAACTTAAAAGCTTTTGCACAGCAAAGGAAACCATAAACAAGACGAAAAGACAACCCTCAGAACGGGAGAAAAAATTTGCAAACGAAGCAACTGACAAAAGATTAATCTCCAAAATATACAAGCAGCTCATGCAGCTCAATATCAAAAAACAAACAGCCCAATCCAAAAATGGGCAGAAGACCTAAATAGACATTTCTCCCAAAAGATATACAGATTGCCAACAAACACATGAAAGGATGCTCAACATCACTAATCATTAGAGAAATGCAAATCAAAACTACAATGAGGTATCACCTCACACCGGTTAGAATGGCCATCATCAAAAAATCTACAAACAATAAATGCTGGAGAGGGTGTGGAGAAAAGGGAACCCTCTTGCACTGTTGGTGGGAATGTAAATTGATACAGCCACTATGGAGAACAGTATGAAGGTTCCTTAAAAAACTAAAAATAGAACTACCATATGACCCAGCAATCCCACTACTGGCCATATACCCTGAGAAAACCATCATTCAAAAAGTGTCATGTACCACAATGTTCACTGCAGCTCTATTTACAATAGCCAGGACATGGAAGCAACATAAGTGTCCATCGACAGATGAATGGATAAAGAAGATGTGGCACATATATACAATGGAGTATTACTCAGCCATAAAAGGAAACGAAATTGAGTTATTTGTTGTGAGGTGGATGGACCTAGAGTCTGTCATACAGAGTGAAGTAAGTCAGAAAAAGAAAAACAAATACTGTATGCTAACACATATACATGGAATCTCAAAAAAAAAAAGGTTTCTGAAGAACCTAGAGGCAGGACAGGAATAAAGATGCAGACGTAGAGAATGGACTTGAGGACACGGGGAGGGGGAAGAGTAAGCTGAGACAAAGTGAGGGAGTGGCATGGACATATATACACTACCGAATGTAAAATAGATAGCTAGTGGGAAGCAGCTGCATAGCACAGGGAGATCAGCTCAGTGCTTTGTGTCCACCTAGAGGGGTGGGATAGGGAGGCTGGGAGGGAGATGCAAGAGGGAGGGGATATGGGGATATACGTATACATATAGCTGATTCACTTTGTTATACAGCAGCAACTAACACAACAATGTAAAGCAATTATACCTCAATAAAGATGTTAAAAAAAAATGTCTTCAGCCTCTTTGGATTTTTAAAAACAATGAGAAGATCTCTCCCATCTTTGCCTTTTCCCCAATCCCTGTCATCAGAGGTAATGGCAGATAGGGGTTTGGTACCTATAATTCCCCAGCATTCTCTTTGCATGTATGTATCCATATGCACATATATACATGCAGAATTTTAAGCAGTTAATTATAAACATTGGACCCTCAGAGCAGATATGAGCCCAAGTTCTGGATCTGAGTGCCAGCTGCATCACTTAGCAGCTCTGTGACCTTGGGCAAGATATTTCATCTCTCCACATTTTATTTTACTCATCTATAAAATGTGATAATAAAAATAGCTATGTCCAAGTGTTGGTGAACGGATTCAATAAGATGATATATGTAAAGTGCTTACCTTAGTTTCTGCCCTGTAGCAAGTGCTTCAATAAATGTTAGCTGTTATTACTGTTATGTGTTGTTCTATAATGTGCTTTTTCCTTTTAATAATTTATCATGCCATCTTTCCATGTCTGTAAATATAGGACTATGTTATAATAGGAAAACACACACACATACGTACACACGCATACACACACACACACACACACACACACACACACACACACACACACACACAATACCTATTTACAAACCAGAGGACTGGTTTGGAAACTCAGCGTCATGATCAATTTCAACCTATTTTATTGGTCATTTTGTGCACCCCTGCTTTTCTATCCTATAACCAGAGGGCTTGGCAGGTTGGAATATTTGTCATACACTTCAGGAGTTCTTAGCCAGAGATGGCAACCCCATTCCCTACAGGTCTGTGGATAGAATATAAGGGATTAGTTAACTTGGAAAGGAAATTTTTTTCACTGACCTCTCACTGATTTTTAGCATTTCTTCAATTATCTTTGTAGGCAACAAACCACAGTGGAATTAACACTTCCTGTGACTTGGTCACCATTGGAAATCATAGCTATTTTCATATATCATAATTGTTGGAGAATCTTCAAATATCCTTTAGGCCCATTGCTTCTTTGAAATTACAGTAGTTGTTAAACCTACTGCTAGATTTTTCCTTAATGTGCTAATAAAGAACAATGTGTATTGCATATATATTGCTATATCACAAGTTTGTTTTAATATTTCTATAACTATATTTCAGTGTAATTGGTTTCCTTTGAAATCCAGTGTATTCTATTTTATTCATTTATAATTATTACACTGAGAAAGAACCCATAGGCTTCACCAGATTGCCAAAATGATTCATTCCACTAAATAGATTAAGAAGTCCCCTTGGGTTTTCTGACCAAGGTTTGTAGGTGTAGTTGATATTTGTAATACATTTTGGCTGCTTGGTATCTGAGGTCCTAATATTTGAGGGAATCTTCCAAATGATGAGGCATAGCCTGCCTCCTTGTATAGAGACTGAAAATGATAGGCACCAGCTCTCCTGGTTTCCATGAAGCTGGGGCACAGGCCCATCAAATGACTCATCAAATAACTCTGCCAGTCAAATACACCTGTCCTGGACTTTGAATCAGAAATTGGTGAAGAGGGAGGACAATACAGAATTCATCCTGGCAAAGAGAAGCAGCCACGTCCTCATTCTAGAGGCTCCTGTAGTTGCAGTTCTAGAGGGAGCATGGGTGTCCAGCACTGGTAGTGTTGTGCCTATAGCCGTGACGTCTTCACTGCCTGTTGGGGATTCTGTAAGCTACCCAACATCCTTTCTTTAAAAACTTAATTTATTTTTTATTGAAGTCTAGTTGATTTACAATGTTGTGCCAATCTCTGCTGTGCAGCAAAGTGATTCAGTTATACATATATGTATATATACACATATATACATTCTTTTTTTTAATATTCTTTTCCATTATGGTTTATCACAGGATATGGACTACAGTTCCCTGTGCTATATATTAGGACCTAGTTGTCCAAACATCCTTTTTTTGTTTGTTTGTTTCACCAACCTCCTTTAAATAAACCTTCTTTCTTAAGATAACCAGAGGGTTTCTGTTGGTTGTCACATGAGTCTTGGGCATAGGGGGTTATTGGAAGGCAAAAACCCCCTAGTTTTGGAAATCCATCTTGGAGATTGAGGACTCAGAGTGTCTCTCCCCTTTCCAAAAGTGCCATTTTAGTACATGGGTATTTCCACAGCAAGTGACTAATGGAGAATAATAATGGCAAGACCCACAGTTTAGTAGCCATTCTCCAAAATGGCATCCGAGGTTCCTTGCTCCCTGATATTCACACCTGTGGGTAATTCCCTCCCACATTATTCCAGAGTCAGTCTGTACAGCGGAAGTGATGGACGTCGTTTCTGATATTAGGTTATAAAAGGTTTTGGCTTCCGTCTTGATGCTCTTTCACTTGCTCTTGGATCATTCACTGGCAGGAAAGCCAGCTTCCATGCTGCGAGCAGCCCTCTGGAGCAGCCCACATGGTGAGAATATGATGCCTCTGGCCAAAAGCCAGTGAAACACTGAGGTCTGCCAACAAACATGTGAGTGAGCTTGGAAGTGGATTTTCCACCCAAATCGAGTCTTAGGATGATTGCAGCCCTGGCTGACAGCTTGACTGCAACCCCATGAGAGATCCTGAGCCAGAACCGCCCAGCTAAGCTGCTCCTAAATCCCAGACCCTTAGAATATGTGTGAGGTAATACATGTTTGTGATTTTAAGCTATTAAACTCTTTTTGGAGGGAGAGATGAATAATTTGTTACACAGTAATAGATAACTAAGATACAAGATTAAATAAAATGTTCTAATTAGTATTTGCAGCTCAATGGATAGAAAGCATCATACAAGGATAGTTGGAGGCAATATGGTGAGTCTTTCCTCTATTATGCAGACAGTAGAATATATAACACACAAATGGATAATAGCCATTGTATATAAAGAGTTCCTATGAATCAATATGTTAAAGATCAACTACCTAATAGAAAAATGAGTGTGTGACCATGGGTAAGTCACTTAATCAGTTTCCCTATTTATAAAATTGGGATAATCAAGTCCCCCTTTCACAGATTTGTTAGAGTCATGCCTGGCATGGAGTAAGTACTATGTAACTGTACCTAAAACAGATAATTTCCATAGAGAAATATGACATGGTCTCACTTATACGTAGAGTTTAAAAATAGGCAAACTCAGAAGTAAAGTAGAATGGGGGTAATCGGGGTGGGGGTGGAGGATGTGAGGTAAATGGGGAGATGTTGGTCAAAGGGTACAAAGTTTCAGTTATGTAGAATGAATAAGTTCTAGAGATGTAATCTCAGGGAATTCCTCGGTGGTCCAGTGGTTAGGACTCCAAGCTTCCACTGCAGGGGCATGGGTTTTTTTTTTTTTTTTTTTTTTTTAATATTAGTCATTATTTATTTATTTATTTATTTATTTATTTATTTATTTATGGCTGTGTTGGGTCTTCGTTTCTGTGCTAGGGCTTTCCCTAGTTGCGGCGAGCGGGGGCCACTCTTCATCGCGCTGCGCGGGCCTCTCACTATCGCGGCCTCTCTTGTTGCGGAGCACAGGCTCCAGACGCGCAGGCTCAGCAGTTGTGGCTCACGGGCCTAGTCGCTCCGCGGCACGCGGGATCTTCCCAGACCAGGGCTCGAACCCGTGTCCCCTGCATTGGCAGGCAGACTCTCAACCACTGCGCCACCAGGGAAGCCCAGGGGCATGGGTTTGATCCCTGGTCGGGGAGCTAAGATCCTGCAAGCCGTGTGGGGAGGCCAATAAAAAAAAAAAGAATAAAAAAGGTGTAATATCACAGCATGGTGACAATAGTTAACAATACTGTATTATATACTTGAAATTTGCAGAGGATAGATCTTCACACACACACACACACGCATACACACATAATGGTAACTACTAGAGGTAATGGATGTGTTAATTAGCTTGATTGTGTTGTATATATACACAATGTGTATGTATATATTCACAAAGTGTGTACCCTTGAACAACATGGGGGTTAGGGGCATCAACCCCCTGCACAGCAGAAAATCTACATTTAACTTTTGACTCTCCCCAAACTTACCTACTAACAGCCTACTGTTTTTTTTTTTTTTTTTTTTAATTAATTAATTTATTTATTTTTGTCTGTATTGGGTCTTCGGTTCGTGCGAGGGCTTTCTCCAGTTGCGGCAAGCGGGGGCCACTCTTCATCGCGGTGCGGGGACCGCTCTTCATCGCGGTGCGCGGGCCTTTCTCCATCGCGGCCCCTCCCGTTGCGGGGCACAGGCTCCAGACGCGCAGGCTCAGCAATTGTGGCTCACGGGCCCAGCTGCTCCGTGGCATGTGGGATCTTCCCAGACCAGGGCTCGAACCCGTGTCCCCTGCATTAGCAGGCAGATTCTCAACCACTGCGCCACCAGGGAAGCCCAACAGCCTACTGTTGATCGGAAGCCTTACTAATAACATAAATAGTTGATTAACACATATTTTATATGTTATATGTATTATATACTGTATTCTTGCAATAAAGTAAGCTAGAGAAAAGAAAATGTTAAGAAAATCAAAAGGAAGAGAAAATACATATACAGTACTGTACTGTATTTGTTGATACTGCAAGTTTATGTCATCTGTTTACAAAATAGTCGTCTGTTTACAAAATAAATTGTCTGTCAGTACGTATATCAACATTGTCTTATATGATACAAAACACGGTAGATGTTATATGTACTACTACTAATAGACATCAAAAATGAAAAGATAATGTGAAAAAGAAATTCGTATTTATTTATAGGTAAAACAATTCATGCACTGATAACAAAGTAGCAGCAGCGTAAGCCTAGTATAATTGATGGTGCCATGTATGATCTGTAAGTGTTTGTGTGCATAAGTTTCGATAAATTTGTTCTTTTAAATTTATTTATTTTAGTTTTGGCTGTGTTGGGTCTTCGTTGCTGAGCTCGGGCTTTCTCTAGTTGTGGTGAGCGGGCACTACTCTTCGTTGTGGTGTGTGGGCTTCTCATTGCGGTGGCTTCTCTTTGTTGCAGAGCACGGGCTCTAGGCGCACAGGCTTCAGTAGTTGTGGCACGTGGGCTCAGTAGTCGTGGCCCGTGGGCTCTAGAGCGCAGGCTCAGTAGTTGTGGCACACGGGCTTAGTTGCTCCGCGGCATGTGGGATCTTCCTGGACCAGGGCTTGAACCCGTGTCCCCTGCATTGGCAGGCAGATTCTTAACCACTGGGCCACCAGGGAGGTCCCAAGTTTTGATAAATTTTAACATTTTATAATAGCTTTGTGTATATTTTGTGGTAGTAAGTGATAAAATAGACTAGCATCTACATATATTTTATGCATTCATAATATACCTAACTTTTAAAAAAATTTTTCAGTATTTCTAGGCTACGTGGTTTACCTACAGGTTTTAAAAAAATTGTCACAAATCTCCAAAAACTTTTCCAATATATTTACTGAAAAAAGAAACTCTATAAGTGGACCTGCACAGTGCAAACCCCTGTTGTTCAAGGGTCAATTGTATATGTCAAAACATCTAGTTGTACATTTTACATACATACAATTTAAAAAGATATCTCACTGAAGCTGTTTAAAAAAAGATCAAATCGGTCTGTTGAAAAGAAAAAAGGAAAAAACCCTAAATACTCTGAATAATAGTTATAAAATAGTCAATAAGTTTATGAAAAGATGCTCTACTTCAGTAAGGAGCAGAGAAATCCAATCACCGCGCCTAGGACAGTGTCTAGCACATCATCAGTGCTCAATAAATATGTGTTGAATGAGTAAGACCTGGAAGATGGGAGGGAGACTGTACCTACAGATAGCGTGCAAATGTGGTCAAAGAGATGCCAGGCAGAGGGAAGGGCAAGGTCAACGTCACAAGGAAGGAACAGGCCGGGCTTGTCTGAGGACAGTCAGGAATGCTGTGTGGCTGGAGCAAAATGAACAAGAGGATCCTAGGCAGGTCGCGGGGGAAGTGAACAGACTTGTCAGCCATTGTAAGGACTTCGGCTTTTACTCTGGGCCAGATGAAGAGCCAGTGGTGGCTTTTGAGCAGAGGAGGGACATCCTCCAACTTACTCTGGCTGCTGTGCTCTGAATCGCCTGATGGGCCAAAGGGAGGACTCAGGACAGGTGGTCAACAGTGGAGGTGGTGACAAGTGGTCAGATTTTTTTAAAAAAAACATCATACATTTATTATCTCAGTTTGAGATGATCATGTGGATTTTCTTCTTTGGTCTGTTAATATGATGGATTATATTGAATGATTTTTAAAATAGTGAACCAGTCTGGCATTCCTGAAATGAACTCCACTTTGTCTTGGGGTATTCTTTTTTATATATATTGTTGTATTCAATTTTCTAGTATACAAGTGGTCGGATTTGAGATATGTTTTTGCAGGTAGAACCAGGGCCGGCATCTCGGCCATGTGACCTCTGGTGTCACACACTGTCCCTTGCTCAGCAGGACCCTGTACTTGGTTTCATGCTCTGCTGTCACCGTCTTGGAATTCTTAATAACCTTTTGTAACAGGGAAGAGCCAAATCTGACTACGTGTTGGATCTGTTTCTTTTACTTTAACCTTTGCTCCTCACTGCTTTTGTTCACTAAAAGGATACTGTTTATACATAATGGCCTGACTCAGGGAACCCTGCCTGAATGTTAAACCCAAGTGTGTTTGTTCAGGGAGACATCCAGACCCTGTCCACCTGTGGATGGCTGCAAGAAAGAAGAAATTAACACGTCCCCCACCCGGAGGCTGGCCATTCCAGGTGATATTTGCAACACTGATGGCCTTTTCACTTTACTTCCTCATCTCCTCCCCCTCTCTGTGCTACAAAAGAAACTGGCATCCAAACAGCGATAAGATGGTTATTTTGAGACTTTAGTCTGCCATCTTCTCAGTCTGCTGGCTTTCCTAATGAAGTTGTATTCCTTGCCTCAACACCTCCTCTCCGATTCACTAGCCTGTTGTGTGGGGAGCAGAACGAGATTGGACTCGGTAACACTTGGGACGGGGCCCCCCATTTTCATTTGACACTGAGCCCCACAAATCATGAATCTGGTCCTGGATAGAACTGATAGGATTTATCCACTGATTGGATGTGGGGTTGGAGGGAAAGAGAGGTGTCAGAGATAATGCCAAGGTTTCGGTCTCAGCAACTGAAGCTGGAGTTCCGTTGAGTGAGATGGGAAAGTGCAGGATGTCAGGACTAGGGAAAAGTGAGGCTTGCAGAGAAAGAGAGTTTTCTAGGATGTGGGGTCCCTGGGGAACTAGTCCAGGTCCTCTTTGGGGAGAGTTTTCTCCCCTCAGCTTTCCAGCAGGGCCATGTCCCCATCTCAGGCTGACTTTAGCCTGACTGGCACAACCACCACACCAACAGCAGCTGTGTCCTCCTTGGGGACAATGGTCTGACATCAGAGGGACTGTGCATGACATTGACTTATGCTTAGAATTTCTCATTTCTCCCCAATGGCAACTGGAATGAAAAATCCTGAGGTTGGATGAGAATGGCTGAATACAAACCTTTAATTAAGAGTTAAAGACTTTAATCTGCCTATAACTCGGTTTTATTCCTAAATCCCACAATTTTGAAAAGAAAAGGCAATTGCAAGAACAAAAATGGCATCCAATACAAAGCTAGGAACACGTTAAGCCAAAACAATTGTGGTCTCTGGGGCAATTAAATTCTCCACTCTTCAGATCTGGCAAGGAAAAGTGTTTCTTCTCCCCGTCTGAGCTGCAAATTTATCCCCAAGCTCTCCAGTTGTGCTGACTCAGCACGAAATATATTCCTTCTCTCTCCCCACAGACACCCCCGCGGGCTGCGGACTCGTCCACCTGTATCTTCCTCTGCCCCCTTCCTCCCAGGTAACCCAGATGAGCCTTCGAACTAAAATGAGGCTTCATTTTACTTCTTTTTTTGGCCACTGGAAAAATGGGGGGTGGGGGGAAGCGCACATACTTCTTTTTTAAAGATGCACATTTCCCACAATTTTTCAGAAGAAGGCAGGCGTTTCAGTCAGGAGGGAGGAGATGCCAACGGCTGACGTGATCGAAAGGGAGAAAAAGCCCTTGTGTTTCTCAGATGTAAATAGTTTAAGGTTTGGAAGTGCTCACCTTTGTACCCACTGAAGCTGTTGGGAACTTGTGCAGTGGGGGAAAACAAAATTGCTGAGACAGGAGGGAGAGAAGTGAGCTTTACTGGCCTGGATTTGATTCAGCCAGGGGAGCAGCCGATGAGCCCTGGTGGAGGAAACCGGCCAATGCAGGGGAAGATTCCAGGAGGACTGGGACCCGCCAGGCACTCGGGGCGGGCTGTGGATGGGGACCCCCCTCCATCACGTGGGTTGAGAATTCTCATTGCTACAAAAAGGATGGCAGAGGCAGATGACTCCTACCAAGTGAAAGAAAAGGGAAAAATATAGCAATAAGCAATGTTAATATAGTTCTTACTACATCCTAGGTAACCTTCTAGATTGGTAGTTGTCAAATGTTTTCTGTAAAGGGCCAGGCAGTAGATATTTTAGGCTTTGTGCTCATATGGTCTCTGTAGAAACTGCCAACTACTTAACTTGGTTCCTGTAGTGTAAAAATAACCAAGGACGGTATGTAAATGAATGGGCGTGGCTGAGTGCCAATAAAACTTTATTCCTGGACACTGAAATTCACATTTCATTTTTCATGTGTCATGAAATATTCTTCTTCTTTTCATTTTCCCCAACTCTTTCAAAATATAGAAAACATTCTTAGCTTGCTGGCAATGCAAAAACAGGTGGCAAACTGTATTTGGCCCTTGGGTGATAGTTTCCTGACCCCTATTTTAGATACTTTGTATATGTTAACTCTTTCCATCCCCCAACCCTGTAAGAGTCACTTTGACAGATGAGTGAGCACAGAGAGAAAAAGTAATTGCCAAATAGTTGCTTTTACGGTTGAATTGTGTCCCCACCCAATTCATATTGTTGAAGTCCTAACACTGAGTACTACAGAATGTGACTTTATTTGGAAATAGGGTTGTTGCAGATATAATTAGTTAAGATGAGGTCATTAGAGTGGGTCCTAAGTCAATATGACTGGTATCCTTACAAGAAGAGGAAATTTGGACCCAGAGATGTGTGCAGGGAGAACTCTTGTGAAGTTGAAGGCAGAGATCAAGATGATGTTTCAATTAGCCAAGGAATGCCAAAGATTGCCAAGATATCACTAGAAACTGCAAAACACATGGAACAGATTTCTCCCCTACAGCCCCCAGAAGGAACCAATGCATCCATCACATGTTGATTTTAAAACTTTAGAACTGTGAAATGATAATTTCTGTTTAATCAGCCCTGTTTGTTTACTTTGTTGTGGCAGTCCCAGCAAACTAATGCAGTTACACAGCCAATAAGTGGCATAGCTGAGGTTTGAAGACAGTTTGATTTCAGAGGCTGGGTACTTAACTGCTGGGCTATTCAATCTTACCATAACTTTATAATAAAAATTAAATAAAGTGTGGCTTTAGAGCCTGACAGAACCAGGTCCAACTCCTGACTACAAACTTCTATATGCTGTGTGACCTTGGGCAAGTTACTCAACCTCGCTGAGCCTCACTTCCCTCATCTGTAAAGTGGGAATTACAAGATAGCCATTTTATAAGCATATGGGAGGATGAAGATAATATACAACTAAAAGATGATCTATAATACAAGTAATATAGAAGCCCACGGCACATAGGAGATGCTCATGGCTGCTAGTCATTTTTGTTATTTGCTTACATATCCTTAGACTTTTATTACAATGTTTCCAATCTCACAAGATGCCATTTTGTTTTCACAATGGCTGTTTTGTAGCCACTCTCCAGACAGGCTCTTAGAGGCTCTCCCCTACCCTGCACTCCTGTCCCCAGCACAGTATATGGCAGGCTTGACACTCTCTGTTTGGCCTTATATATACAAGGTCACCAGCCACGTTGGATTAGGACCCACCCTAATGACCTCATATTAACTAATTTTATTAGTTTTTTGGTTCCGGATGATACTGTTGGAGGAGGTCATCGAGAGGACATGACCACTGGTTGACTCTCAAGCTGGACCAGGGTGATTGGAGGCTCCTTACCCCTCCCCTGTCCTTGAAATTTACATTCTGCCCACTCTTCTCCTCCCACTGGGAGTCAGTTCAAGGATGCGGCTTTGAGGGAGTAAGGTGTTGGTGAGATCATGTGGACAGGACTCACGACTGAGCCCCTAAAGGCCTCTGTAAACTGTTGAGATTCTGGCAGGCGGATGCCAAGATCTACTTGGCTTGTGGCACCCAAGACAAGCCTCGTAGATTCCCTTGCTTGTTGTTAACCCTGCCTCCTACCAATCTGGAGTGGCTGCCTCCTTCCATCTCTCCGTGCCCTCCGTGTACTCGGCAAGTTTCAGATTTTATACAGGAAGCTCCCGAAGTTTCTAACCTCTGGGCCACGTCTAGCAGAAGATTCTCTGCTGCTTGCAGGTGAGGCAGGGTGAAAGCTGCTTGCTAATTTGATCTGCTCTGCTCACTGCTTAGGGTTTGTCATCCAGAGAGGAGGTGAGGGGACTCAGATGGAGAATTTATAGACCTTCCTTGGCTGTGTCTCGGGGGGCCTGAGAGAGTGAGAGATAAATTCTGAGGAGTTGGGTATGGGGATGCCACAGTTACACGAGATAACTCTTGGACGTTCCGTAAAATATCTTTTCAGAGAGCACTTTCTTTCACTCTCTTGTCTGTTGTTTATTGTCAAATCGGGGTCCTCGTGTATTCTGATTTCCACTGACATTCCAGTTTGGATTCTTGAGACTAGAGAGAAATCTGTTCATTCAGGTTAAGACAAAGTTCTACCCTCCCATCCCCAGTCATGAATTCCTGGCTGGAATTCTCTCACTGCAGTCTTTTCCAGCTGGACAAACCAACAGGGAGCAGGCCATTGGCAGAACAAGTTCTGGGGCCCAGGACAGTAGGTTTTGATAGGGGTCCAGAGTGTGGACAGTGGCAAGATTCAAAGTAGGGGAAATCACCTGTGGAATTATGGCCATAGGCATCGGCGGCAGGAAAGGCCTCAGTACCTAATTGGGGGAATGTGCCAGAGAAGAGAAGGCAGACACATCAAGGGAGAAAAGCAGCAACAAACTTGGCAGAGGCCAACAACCCTGGTTTGAATCCCACCCCTGCCACTTAGTAGCTGTGTGGTCTTGAGGAAGATACTTAACTTCTCTGAGCCTTAGCGTTCTAATTTTTAAAATGGAATTAGCAATAGTTACCTTACAGAGTTGTTGTCAGGGTTAAACAAGAATATGGGAGTAATAATACAGCTCTTTCAGGGATGTAAAGAGCATAGCAGGACACCTGGTTCAAAGTGGGTGCTCAGGAAATGGGGGTGAGGAATGAGGTTGGTGCTCTGCCCAGATCCACTTGGATCCCATTTTTGCATGACCCCTGGCTTTAGTTTGCTCTCACTTCCTGCAGCTCACACGTGCAGCTCTCTTTTGCAGAGACCCATGCTCTTGGGTTATGGAGCCTGAAAAGGGAAGTACCGGGCTATGTATGTGTCCAGAAGGCAGCGTTAAACCAAACACTGGAGGCCCATGTTCCCTTGCCCTGGCTTGGGACCATACACCACTGCTGTATGACTTACATTTCAGTTCCCTGTGGCATCAGGCTTAAGCCCCTCTGTGGGATTCTGCCTGGGTTTGCACACTTGCTTCAGTCCCTCTCCTGCCCTGCCCTGCTTTTCCTCTCTCTTCCTGGCTTTTCCTGGGAACAATCCTTTAAGGAATCCCTTGCACATGAACCCTGTGTCTGGGGAACTCAATCTAAGAACCACAACCCTTGTCATGTTATATTCTAGTCTGAGTTTGGGGCCTCTGGAAATCACCAAATCCACAAACAAGAAAACCACACTGAAGTCCTTGCATAAGAGATAAAGACAGAAGTACTATAGTTAAGATCTCTAAGTGGAAGACAAAGGAAATGTCAAAAAAGTCATTTTGGGGAGAGAAGAGATCAAGGTCCATTTGGCTTTTAAAACTTAAGGCAGAAGACCTAGTTTGAAGTTTTGATTCAAAGGTTTATGGCATTCCAAAGGGCATTTGGACTTGATTTACTACTTGGAATGATGGGATGTATGAGAGAGAGGCAGTGCTGGCTTCCTGCACAGCACATTTTATCCTTTCGGGTAGCAGTTCGAGTTACCAGTTAAGGCTTTGGTCTCAGTTGCAGAAATTTTCCATGTGAAAGGAAAAATGGAATCACCATATATTTAGGTGCTATCTACATGATTGGTTTATTTTTTCTCTTCCACACATGGAGACATTTATTGAACAGACAATTACAAGCAAATAGCACAGAACAACAATATCATCTCTTCTGTATCTTGATTAAACCCCAGTCCTTTTTAGGTTAGT
Organism: Balaenoptera acutorostrata; assembly: GCF_949987535.1. Taxonomy (NCBI): domain Eukaryota; kingdom Metazoa; phylum Chordata; class Mammalia; order Artiodactyla; family Balaenopteridae; genus Balaenoptera; species Balaenoptera acutorostrata. The sequence continues at coordinate 27,534,617 of NC_080078.1, forward strand.
AGTTGTCAACCTTGGCTGCACCTGGGAAGCTTTTAAAAAATACTGATGCCTGAGTTCCATCTCAGAGATTCTGATGATATGGACCTGGGGTGTGGCCTGGGCACTTGAGCATGGGGTTGTTTTTTTTTTTTAATGTTGTCAGGTTTATTAAGGCTTAATTTTTGGTGAACAGTTCCATGTGTATGGACAAAATATATCTGTCATGTAAGCATCACTCAAACAAGACAGACTTTCCTCACCCCCCGAACTTCCTTCATGTCCCTTTATAATCAAATCCTCCCCCCACCCCAAGCCCTTGGCAATCACTGATCTATTTTCTATACCTATAGTTTTGCCTTTTCCAACTTATCATTAAAATGGATGTGGCCTTTTGAGTCTGGCTTCTTCAAGTTGGGTTGTTTTCAGTTTTTGGCAATCATGAATAAAGCCACTGTAAAAATTTATGTGTAGACTTTGTGTGAACATAAGCTTTTATTTCTCTTGGATAAATATCTAGGAGAGAGACTGCTGGGTTTTGTAGGTATATACTTAACTTTACAAGAAATTGCAAAGTTGTCTTCCAAAGTGGCTGTACCATTTAGCATTTCTACCAGAAACAAATGAGAACACCTAACATTAGTATTTTTTTTTTTATTTTTAAAGCCGTTCTAATAGATTTATCATGGTATTTCATTGTGTATTTAATTTGAATTTCTATAATGAAAAATGATGTTGAGTATCTTTTCATAAGCTTATTTGCTACCTACATAACTTCTTTGGGGGTTGGGACTGTCCAAATCTTTGACATTTAAAAAATTGTTTAAATTTAAAAAATTGTTTTTTTGTTTTCTTTTTTATTCAGCACTACTGAAGTATAATTGACAAATAAAATTTTAAGAGATTTAAAGCATACATCATGATTATTTTATATATATATATATACACACACACACACACACACACACACACACATTGTAAAAGGATTCTTCCCGTCTAGCTAATCAACACATCCATCGCCACATATATATAAACTATATATGTATATCAACTATAGTTGATAACATTGTATTGTATAATTGAAATTTGCTAAGAGGGTAGAACATATATATTTATATAAATATTTATAATTTATTTATATATAAATATTTATATGAATATATATATTTAAGTTCTACTCTTAGCAAATTTCAATTATGCAATACAATGTTATCAACTATAGTCAGTATGTTATATATTAGATCCTCAGACTTTATTCATCTTGTAGCTGAAAGTTTGTACCTTTTGCCAACCTCTCCCTGCTTCCTCCACTCTCACTCCCAGTCTCTGGCAACCACTTTCCTACTCTCTGTTTCTATGAGTTTGACATTTTTGATTTTTTTTTTTTAGATTCCACTTATAAGTGATACCACACAGTATTTGCCTTTTACTGTTTGGCTTATGTCACGTAGCATAATGCCCTCAACGTCCATCCATGTTGTTGCCAATGGCAGGATTCCCTTCTTTCTCATAGTGGAATAATATTCAGTTTGTTTTCTTATTATTGAGCTTTGAGAGTTCTTTATATATCCTGGATATAAGTCCTGGCTCAGATACTTGTTTTTTAAGTATTTTCTCCTAGTCTGTGGCTTGCCTTCATTTTCTTAACAATACCTTTCAAGGAGCAGATATTAAAAATTTTTTTTTCTTTTATGGATGGTGATTATTTTTTGGAGGGGGTGTTTCTGTTCAAGAAATTTTTGCCTGTCTTTAGGTTACAAAGATTTTTTTTCCTATTAAAAACTTTCTATTAAAAGTTTTAGGGCTTCCCTGGTGGCGCAGTGGTTGAGAATCTGCCTGCTAATGCAGGGGACACGGGTTCGAGCCCTGGTCTGGGAAGATCCCACATGCCGCGGAGCAGCTGGGCCCGTGAGCCACAATTGCTGAGCCTGCGCGTCTGGAGCCTGTGCCCCGCGACGGGAGGGGCCGCGATAGAGAAAGGCCCGCGCACCGCGATGAAGAGCGGTCCCCGCACCGCGATGAAGAGTGGCCCCCGCTTGCCGCAACTGGAGAAAGCCCTCGCACGAACCGAAGACCCAACACAGCCAAAAATAAATAAATAAATAAATAAATAAGAAAATCCTTTAAAAAAAAAAAAAAAAAAAAAGTTTTATAATTCTAGGTTTTACATTTTACTCTGTGATTAATTTTGAGTTGAGTTTTTATATGGCATTGGCGGGGGTCATGGTTCAGTTGTTTATTATTATTATTACTTTGAATATGGTTGTCCAATTGTTTCAGTACCTTTTATTGTGAAGGATATTCTTTTTCCATTGAACTGCCTTTGCACCTTCATCAAAAATCAATTGACTATATATGTGTGGGTCTCTTTTCTGCTTCATTGATCAATGTGTCTGCACTTTTGCCAGTACTACACTGTTCATGGTAACTGAACAGGTAGTGTGTGTCCTCAGTTTTGTTCTTTTTCTTCAGAATTAGTTGGGCTATTCTAATGCATTTGCTTTTCCATACAAATTTTAGAATAAACTTGGCAATTTCTATAAAAATCCTGCTGGGATTTTGATTGGGATTGCTTATCAGTTTATAGATAAATTTGGGGGTGTTGAAATCTTAAGAATCCTGAGCCTTCGCTATCTTAGACATGATATGTCTCTCCATTTATTTAGATCTTCTGTGATTTCTCTCATAGGCATTTTATAATGTTTGGCATAAGAGCTTGCACATACGTTGTTAAATTTATACCTAGGTATTTCATGTTTGTTAGTGCTATAATAAATGGTACTTGTTTTAGAATTTTAATTCCAATTATTCATTGCTACTATATAGAAAAAACAATTGATTTTTGTATATTGACCTTAATTCTGTGATCTTTCTTAGCTCATTTATTAGTTCTAGTAATTTTTTATAGGTATTTTGGTATTTTCATCATAGATAATTGTGTTACTGTCAACACAGATGATCTTCTTTCTTTCTTTCTGATCTGTATGTCTTTATTTTTCTTGTTGTATTGTTTTGGCCAGGACCTCTAGTACAGTGTTAACTAGGATTAATGAGAGTGGATACCTTTGCCTTTTCCCAGTCTTAGGGGGGAAGTGTTCAGTCTTCCACCATTGAATATGCTATTACTTGTAGTTTTTTTGGCAAATGTTCTTTACCAGGTCAAAGAAGTTACCTATAATTCCTATCTTGCTGACAGATCATATCATGCATGGACACTGAAGTTTTTGACTGCTTTTTATGAGTCTATTGATAGGATCATATGGTTTTCACTCTTTAGTCTGTTGGTATTGATTGATTTTTGAAGGCTGAACTAACTTTGCATTCCCAAGGTAATATTCCTAGGATACCTCATCCAGTCATGATATTTGATCATTCTTTTATCATGGCTAGATCTCATTTGCTAATATTTTTGAGGATATTTGCATCTATGTTCATTAGGGACATTGGTCCATAGCTGCACTATACAAGACAGGAATTCCTTGACACTGGGCTATATACATTTAAATATAAATAGATTAAATTCTTATATAAAATTAAAATTTTATTTCCTAAGTTACACTAGTTATATTTCAAGTGCTCAGTAGCCCCATGTGGCTAGGGGCTGCCATATTGTATAGTGCAGATATTTCCACCAAAGCAGAAAGTTCTATTTGACAGTGCGGTTCTATAGTTTTCTTCTCTTTTTTCTAATTTCTTTGTCTGGTTTGGTATTAGTATAATCCTTGCCTAGAGAATGAGTTGAAAGGTCTTTCCTTCTTTCCTGTTTTCTGGAAGAGCCTATGTAGACCTCTGTGTAGAAGAACTGTGGTCTATCTTGGGGAATGTTCCATGTGCACTTGAAAAAAAAATGTATATTCTATTGTTGGGTAGAGTGTTTTATAAATGTCAATTAGGTCAGGTTGTTGATAGTCTTGTCCAAGTCTGCTATATCCCTACTTGTTTTCTTCCTACTTGTTCTATCAAGTAACACTGAGAGAGGGGTGCTTTTGTCTCTACCTGCATTTATGCATTTATCTATTTCTCATTTCAGTCTTATCATCTTTTCCTTCAAATATTTAGAAACTCTTTTGTTATGTATATATACATTTAGGATTGTTGTGACACTGGTAAACAGATCCCTCTGTTGATATGTAACTGTTTCATGCCCCTGCCCCAGGTGTAGAGGATACTTTTTCTTGCCTTTTCTCCTGCTACAGTGGGTCTGCACCTGTGCCTTGGATTTGCTGCCCTGCTTCCATCATCTTGAGGTATGCATTCTGTTGGGCAGAAGGATCTGGATGAGGGCTTTTGCATTTAACCCAGCAGCATGATAGGACTATACCACCAAGGAAAGATCTTTCTAGTATCTCACTCTTCTTCTGATCTTTCTCCCAAGCACCTACTGATGGTCTATGGACAAGAGCTTGGAAATGTGTACAAGCTTCCCTTGTGCCTGTGACTCTCAGGGATTCTGTAATCACATGCTAGCCCACACTTGGCCTCTAGAAAATTAAAAAAAAATTTATCTGAGTTCTTCTCACTCACTTGTATGCCTGGTGTCTCTTCATCCCATACTTTGTCACAGATGATCCTTGGAGGTGCCTTTCCGTGGAGTTCAAGCTACTCAGTTTCCCTGTGACCTCAGCTTTCAGATGCATTGAAGAAAAATTATGTTTTTGAAGTTTATCTGCCTTCTTCTTGTTGTTGGGGTGGGAGTGAAGCTCCTTCCAGCTTTCTACATCCTAGGTGGAAGTAAAACTCTACATGACTGATAATTTAATATCTTTTTTTTCCTTAAAAGTGTTCTTGCAAACTCCCAATATAGAAGAGGTCACCTCAGCATTATATGAAAAGTAAAGTCACTTTAATTAAAAAAAGAAAGGATTTTAGTTTGGTGAATGCTAGGAAGGCACTCCTAAATGCTGCATAATTTAAAACCAGTATTTTGCAAGCCAGGTTTTATCCCAGAGCAAATTTTTAGAGGTAACTTAATAAGCCATTGGAAAGCAGGCTTATTCAAAAAGTGCTGACATCTTTCCCTGGCATGGTCTACTTTGTTTAACTGCAATTTTGCCATAATCCCATAGCTCTAGCAAAAGGAATTGTTCTACTACGTGGTATCCATCTGTCCTTTGCATGGCAAATTCTCAGGTATAACTTTTTACATAGCCCACCCCCTTTCAATAATTAAACTTCATATTCAGAGTGCTGTACTTTCTAAGAGTATAAAGATCACAGGGAAAGAGAATTAACACTCAGGCCAGGCTCAGAAAGAGTGAACACTTAGCAGTTACAGAGAGGAGTATATTGCTTAATAAGGATTTTTAAAAAAACCTTTTACTTTATTCAGAATTGTTAACTAGAGTCAGGAGACATGGAGCAAAGACAGTGTTTCTAGGAAAGGTTTCTATTTCTGAGACTTCATGCCCACCCAGGTCTCAGTGATGGCACCAATGCCATTGATTAGTTAATTTAATTTTTCTTAAAGAATGCTGGCTCTGGGAAAGTCCAGTGGGGTATACTGGAAGGAGCTTTCAGGATGTCTGCAGGGGCACAGCCCCATCATAGACTATGTGAATGGTGCTTGGTTTAGATAAACCTATATTTTAATGCTGGTTTTTCTTCTGAGTGACCTTGGGCAAGTCACTTCACCTCTCTGACTCTCAGTTTACTCACCGGTGAAAAGGGGCTAATAATCCTATGTCTTAATGTTATTTGGTGGATGAAGTGATAAGATCTGTAAAACACTTTCCACAAGGCCTGACACTTAGTAAATGCTCAGTCATTGTGAGTTCACTTCTCCTTTTCCCCTTCTTGGGAGCTGTGCAAAGAAGGGAACATGAAGTTGTCCTTTGACAAACCCTGTTCCCTAGGATCTTAATTTTATGAAAATACACAGTTTTACATTTGGGATGTTTGGAACCTAGAGGCATTTTTGCTGAATGGGTTGAATTTTGCACTTGTGCCCTAAGGTGATTTAGCTGTATGGGGTGCAATTTTATAAAATTTTAGTAATTGTTTCCATTTTGCAATTTGGAAATCAGAGCAGTTCTCCCCTTGGCTCATTGCTGGGGCTGATCTGTCCCTCAGAGAGGGTTGTGTTACTGGGGTCAGAGATTACAAAGGGCTTGGGTCTTCTGCATAACAGTTGATTAAATTTGCTAAGATTGTCTGGGTCAGATTGATGTAGGTTTGAATCATGGATTTGCCAATTCCCAGCAGCAGGATCCAAAGCAAATTCCTTTTCCTCTCTAAGTCTTAGTGTTCTTGGTGACAAAATGGGAGAGGGATGCAATACCTACTTCATAGCATTGTGATAATCAATGAGATCATGCATATCATGCACTCAAAAATGTTATATAAACCATTTATTGAATATTTGCCATTTACTGGCCCTGGGCTAAGCACTTTATATGGATTATATAGTTTAATGCCCATTACAACTCTGTAAGATAGGTGATGTTAGTATTCCCATTTTGTAGGGAAGGAGGCTGAGGTATGGAGCAGTAAGTAACTCAACGTAGCCAAGATGGGGTGGTGATGGGATGTGAACCCAGGTCCATGCTCTTAACCCCATTACTGCACTCCCTTCCATTTTCTTTGGTTTCTGCTTCTCCCCAAACCACTGTGGAATTTAGAAATAAGTTTTGATATTTGGTGACATGTTAGTAGATTGCATGCCTAATATTGCCTTCTAAAAACATGTTTTGGAGCTTTTCAGCTACTCTCAGAGTAGTGAAAGCAGCTGAAGATATTTCGGGGGACAACTTCCCAATATGGCCACTCTTAATTCCCTGGTCTATCAGACATTTGAAGCCTTAGGTTGGTAAGCTCTTCTTATGGGTGGGGCATGGGCTCTGGGGGCTAAGCAGACTGTGGACAGACAGTGGTGTCATGCTTCCCATAGGCCAGAGGAAAGATTGATTTTTCAGGGGAGCAAAATGACCAGCAGGAACTCTGTCTGAGCCCTTACCTCTTTAAAAACATGTCTGAAGTTTATTCTTTAGATCAAGCTTGATAAATGTAGGGGTGTTCCCTAGGTGGGAAAATAACACTGTATGTTGAATCAGAAGCTTCTGCACTTGGCATATAATCTACAAAGAATAGATGACATTTTATCCTGATTTTTCTTACCAGTTTCCATCAGGTCTTACTTAACACGCAGCTGGTACTGTGAAGTGCAATGGCCAATTGTTCCTCCAACCTCCAAAGGACTGTCTCCTGGGGAAGGTACCTTGGGAAGGGTTTCCCTGTATGGGAATGATTCCAGGAGTGGTAATTTATGAACGCATTTTTGATGGTCTCCAGATTTTCTCCAAAACTATGTTAATGAACAGGAGAACTTAATTTCAACATGCTGGGCATTGAATACAATGATAGCACCTGATTCACAATTAGAAAGGTAATATTTTCTGAGACAGAATCATTTATAGTCTTTCTTGAGTCTCATTTGGACCTATGTTACCCATGTTACATAGCCAGACTAATGATGCAGAGATAACATCAGAAGTTCTCTACATGAAATTCCCTTCTTTGTAAAAAAAAAAAAAAATGAGTTGATGACCAAGGCTTTAACTGTCTTAAATAAATGACCCACCATACAAAGGAATGTCATAGAAGCCTCCCAGGGAAATGGGCCTCCCAGGAGAAAGCGTCAAATCCTTGCTGCTTTTCCTCAGTATACACTCTTGACTCTCACAGACTGTTGTTGATAGCTGAGCAGAAATAATAAAATCTTTGTGCAGTCCTCTCAAATTTGTAGCCATAAATGCAATGATCACTAATTATTTCACATACATTTTAGTCCAGCTATCTATGTACATCCTCTAGAGTACTTGCAATTCCGAAAAAAAAATATATTATTTACTCCACTTTATAAATTAGGAAAAGGAGGCTAAGAAGGGTTAAGTAAATTGCATAATATCATGCAGCTAGTGTGTTGTGGGACCAGGATTTGGACTCAGTCTGAATTACTTCAAAGCATCTGCCCATCCTATTACTCTAGCCACTAGAGGGTATCATGAAGGAAAATATTCAGTTCTTTTCTTTTAATACCTTACATATAGTTAAGGGTCTAAGACATAACCATCACAATAAAAGGCTCACTGAGAACTTACTATGTGTCAGGGATTCTGCTCAACTCTTTATAGAGATTTTCTATTTAATTATCTGAATAACCCCATGAAGTACATAGTACTACTATCCCAAATTGACAAGTGATGTTAAGTAGCTTTCTTTTTATCGTGGATTGGATCTGAGCTTCAAACCCCGGCAGTCTGACTCCAGAGTCTATTCTTTAAACTACCATTGCTTCCCAGAACTGTTGATCTGGGACACGGATTGTTCAGAAGAGAATTTAGTTGAAGTCAGGCTAAGTGAGGGGTTAGGCCATGTGAACAGAATCAATGGTAGCTGCAGTTAGGGAGTTAAGGGTCAACCTAATGATAGGAGGTAAGTTGTCCATGGCAGCAGAACTTTCAGGACCATGGATAGCCACCCAAAGAGGAGTTTATGGTTGGTCTCAGTCAGGTAAAGCCCTCATCCTCAAACAAGGTTAATGTCACCTATCCACTGTCTTTATTATTAATTGACCTTCACACCCTTCTCGCTTGGCTTAGCTCCTCAGAATTCATGGAGTAATTTTCAGTACCCTCAAGAACTCTTGATGTCTGTAGTTGATGTGAGTAATTGTTTTGAGCTTCCATTGGTATATAGAACGTCCAAGAGGGTCGTTGAGGATGAGTAGTGAGGAGCATGAGAGGACAGGAGAATTCTCAGCCCCTTCAATCAATTGGTTTGTCCTCTAACCACCCATTTTCCTCTAATTCAGGGTAAGATTAAAACTAAGGCCAGGACCCTGACAATAAATGTGAACAGTTTAAAACAGTTCAGTTGCAGAATACAGGCAGTGCCACAAGGAAGCTCATGATTAATTGCCGAATGGAAGGTACAGTCAAATGCCACTGGAGGGTGAAATCATTGTAAGCTGCAGTGGTCTCAGGAGACAATTGAAAGATGTATTTGTCTAAGTGGAGATAAGGAGAGGGTTATTTCAGAAAAAAGTAAAGAGCACATTAAAAAAAATACAGAGGTAGGGAGCTATAAAATGGCTAGTGGGGAATAAACAGGCTGACTTTTTTTCCTGGAGACTCATATTTGCTTGTGATCAGATTTGATTCTTATTTGTATGTATGTACACAAAATGTCATCAGAGTGAAGAAACATCAGATATGCTTTCAAGCCACTGGGGGCTGATGTGGATACAGAAAGGCTCATGCACCTCTTTAGCCAGACAGCTCTATCAGCACTGGATTTCTGCTCTAATTATAAAACATCATTGGAGACAAGCTATGCTGTAGCATTTCTCCCCAAGCAACTAGGGGGCCCAGAGAAGCTGGATTGTCATTTGCAGGAGACAAATGACAATGATCCCTTGAGATGTAATGTGCAGAAAAAATACAATCCTGTTATGAGACTGTCATTGTAAAGGTTTCTTCTTGTTCCCAGCTCAGACAGAGGAGGGAGACAAGGTACCATGTAAACAACAGGACTGAGATTTTACCCAGAGTATGGAAAGATAAGCAGATCCCTGCCATTTCGGAAAAACAATCCTTTGGGGTTGAATCAAATTAAATGCTATAACAAAAAAATGTTTTGATGTCCAAGGGAAGGAATATGGCTTAACAGCTAAAGTTCCACTACTGATGGACCTGGGAGGCCTTGGTGATGAAATTTAATTTCTACATTCTTTGAAGACATCACAGACTCCATTGTGCAGTAAAGAGGTTTCCCAAGTGGAATTCTGGAGTTCTGACCATCTTTAAGAGACCCATTGGCTGATAAAGGACATTGTCCTTAATTTTAATGAGGAAAAAGAAGACTGTGTAATGGGAGATAGAGGGTTAAATCTATTCAACTCAAACCATTGGAAATTGTGCTTAAGTGTATCTGTGCACGTGGAGGTTCAAACTTTGGTACCTAGCATGGTGAATATTAAGATAGTAATCCTTTACCAAGAAGTCATACAGATTATTTCATGCCTGTTGCCTTGTACCCAATAAAGTACCAGCATGGTATATAGGAAAGGACAGGAGCTTTGGCATTGGAGAGGTTTGGGTTCAAGTCCTAGCTCAACTACTTTCTAACAGTGTGACCTTGGGCAAGTTACTTAAATTTTCTGAGCCTCATTTTTCTAACCTGTGTCATGGGGATACTTATCCTCTGTGCAAAATATTTGGGAGAGTGCCTGACGTATATTAGGTGCTCAAGAAATATGCATCACATGTTCCCACATTACGATCACAAGCAGTTGTTTTATCGCTTCCTTTGTGAAGTGTTTGAAGACAAACTTCTTTTTGTCTTCCAGTATGTTTCCCCTCCTCTTCACTACTTAACACTACTTTGATTTCCTTTTGGAAAAAACCCACCTATTCACCCATCTCAGTCCATGTGGTTTGGGTAGAGAGCTTTCTTTACTGCAGAGGTAGACATACCTTCATCAGTCATGGTTTTCCATGTTCCTGCCCACAATAATTGGTTCAGGGATGGACATGTGACCCAAGATGGCCAATGAGACTTGATCCCAGTACTTTTATGGATCTTTCTGGAAGGAGAAGCTCTATTCCTCTGGTGGTGGTTAAGAAGTATCAGATGGTTACCCAAAAAGTTAAACATAGAATGACAACATGACTCATCAATTCCACTCCCAGGAAAATACCCAAAACAGTTAAAAACAGGTGTTCAAACAAAAGCTTATACATGATTGTTCATAGCAGCATTATTCATAACAGCCCAAAGGGGACAACTCAAATGTCCATCAACAGATGAATGGATAAACAAAATGGATAAAAATATCCATATAATGGAATATTATTCAACCACATAAAGGAAGAAGTATCAATACATGCTACACCATGGTTGAACCTTGAAAACATTATTTAGCGACAGCTTTGTAGGCACCCACCTCCTGCTGAAAGAAAAAGGCTGATAACAAACTTAATACAAATGGAAGGAAAGTATTTCCAAGGGCTACACAGCTCCACTTTTCCCACAGAAAGGAAGGTGAGATTCTTTGAATCCTACACTCCATTTTTCTCTTTTCATGAGCTTACTCAACAAGACCAGCTCAAATGCTGCTTTTTCCAGGAAGGATTCAAAGTTGAACTTAGTCACTCCCTGCCTTAGGGAGAAGTATTTTTGTAAATGTCTCTTTTCCCCATAGGTTAGGGAGCTTCTGGGGGTAGCAATCATGTCTTATTCTTATTTGTATCCCTCACCTGTAATGCCTACTACAGTGCCTGGCACATATTGTTTGCTCAGTGAACACTTAATTTGAAGAGAGAGTTGCTCATAATTTTGTGTGAGAGTAACACATAACTGATTTTAGATCTAGTTTTGTTTACCACTTAGCATGATTCCTTAAAGTATGCACTTTATATAAAGTATAGCCATATGTGTATCTACCTATACCTACTTGACACTACACCTACATCTTCACCTACATCTACACCGACATCTACATCTATGTCTGAGTAATACTACCTGAGAGAAACTGCAATCCTTCCCTATCTATGAAACACACTATACATTGAACTTGGGCCCCAAGTTCAGAAATCACTGAACATACTATTCTGCATATCCCAGAGGTCATTGAACTACTACCTCCTGCAGTGCAACCTCCGTCCCTGTCTCCAACTCAGTGATAATCATAAGGATGAAGATCAGTTGCCAGTTATTGAGTATTTGGTTTGAGCTGGGATCTGTAAGTTCTTCACCCACATAATTTTGTTCAATCCACACAACAGCCATTTGACCCAGGTTCTGTGATTATCCTCATTCTACTGATACACGGAGACTGAGGGAGGCTCAGCTACTTGCCCAAGGTCACACATCCCATTCGAGGGCAGAACCAGGATTCAAACCCGTTTGACCTCCAATCCCACGTTCCCGACCAGCACAACTGCCAAACGGGAAATTCTGCCCTAGTTGGACAATTCCCTTTCCCTGCCACCTCCTGCCCATCACCACCTCCTTCTGAGAGCTGAAGGGTCTAAGAACCAGCATCTGATGAGTCTGAATCCTGCTGGTGTACCCTCTCTTTATGTGTGTGTCTCTCCAGTTTGCTGTAGTTCTGAAAGGGGCTTAGTTTGGGGCAGTTCTGATTTGGTAACTTCATGAATCCCAGAGGGCGGGAGTGGTCATGTTCTTGTCCTTGTCACTTCCCATTATGTCTGGAGATGTGCATGCAGGACCCTTCCTCCCCTACACCCCCCATTATATAGAGCATGGCGTGGGAGATGACATAGATGCGACAAAACCTTCAGAATCTGTTGCTGGGTACCATCGTCTGTCATCATCATTTTGGTGGCAGTCTCAAATACATAAGCCCATTTTCCTCTAGAAATCAGGCTCAGGGAGACCCTGTCCTCACACTTCTGAGCCCTTAGGTGGAAGAGGAACTGAGTCAAGTTCCTGGGCCATTGTGGACCTATCTGGCCTCAGATCCATCCTTTGCCTTCCCGCTGCAGACCATGGTTCCCAGGCTCCCACATAAGCAGAGTTTCAGCTGAACTTGGCCAGTGGGAGGTGCTGATGGGAGACTGGCAGGCAGGAGGGAGGGATAAGCCATGGTATTTCTTTCTCCCTTTGTCTCCCGTGGCATCTCTGCAGCAGCGGTATCTCCTCTGTGGCTGCAGGTCCTGTGGGACAGACCCTGCTTTTGTCCTGGGCTCAGTAACGCCCAACCTCCCTTGGTCCCTTGTCCTAAGGGTTGTAGTCGATTCCTGCTGTTTATTCATCTTTGGCAGGACCAGGACAAGGATGAAACAAGTGAGGCTGAGTAATGCAAGTGTGGGGTCAGATCCTGTCTTTATTTAAAGTTTTGATATTTTCTTTATCATTGATTTTTTTCTGCATCAATCTAGACTTTTAAAAGTAAAGATCTTCCTTGACTTATGATGGGGTTATGTCGCGATAAACCCATTGTAAGTGGAAAATGCATTTAATACACCTAACCTACTGCACAGCATAGCTGAGTCTAGCCTACCTTAAATGTGCTCAGAACATTTACATTAGCCTACAGTGGGGCAAAATCACTTAACAGGAAGCCTATTTTATAACAAAATATTGAATATCTCATGTCATTTATTGAATACTGTACTGAAAGTGAAAAACAAAATGGTTGTCCGGGTACAGAACGGTTGTAACGGTACCGGTTGTTTACCCTGGTGATCACGTGGCTGACTAGGAGATGCGGCTCTTGGCAGCTGTCCAGCACCATTGGAGGGTCGCACTGCCTAGGGCTAGCCTGGGAAAAGATCAGAATTCAAAATTTGAAGTATGATTTTTACTCAATGTGTACCACTTACACACCATCACAAAGTAAAAAAATTGAAGTTGAACCATCGTAAGTCGGGGACTCTCTGTATTACTTTAAAGTAGGATTCCCACATTATTCCATTTGGTACCTTGGTCTTTTGTCACCCAAACATCCCCAGCATTAAAATCCTGCTGTTTAAAATACTCAAGTGGTTTCTCCTCCCCAGTTACACACTGATAGTGTGCCTCACACAGATTTCGACTTATACGTCTCCATGAGGTAGGGATTAGTATTATATCCATTGTACATATGAGGGCAGATGCTCAGAAACCTTTAGTGACCTGCCAGTGCCACTGAAGCTATGATGGGGCAGAATTGGATCTCGAACCCAGGTCTTTGGGACTCCAGAATCCTCACTCTTAACCATTAAGCTCTGTGGTTTTATTATATATATTTTCAAAGGATTCAACTAAGAACAAAAATCCCTTTTGATCAGGAAGAAACCTTTTGATTGTGGAGAACACTCTTAAAAGGGTCTCTATCTGGGCTCTTTGAAACTTGAAATTTATATGCAGAGAATACAACCATGTGAGGACAGGTGATATTGGGATGAAACTGGGCAGGTTTATATTCTTCTCTGAGCTGATTTGTCTCAGTAAATCCCCAGCAAATGTCACTTGTCTCATTTTCCTTCAATCCTTTTGTCTGAGTTTGAGTTGAAAACATTTTTTTCCCTCTTTCTTTGTAAATTCTCTTGATTTTGATTATGTAACCAGGCCAGGCAGTTGCCTTTGCTGAACAAAAGTCTCAAATGAATAGATATCAATGGTAATACCAGTAATTATAACAGTTTCTCTCTGCAGCACATGTCTGAAACTGCTTTTATTGATTTATTTTGACTCAGTTCCATATAGGGCAATTTTTCAGTTCACGCAAACATATGCTTATCTCCTTTTGGTTCCGACCATTCTGAGCTCTGTTTTTAAAGATTGTAATTCCTCAGGACAGCTCTGACAGGGGAGCAGATGAAACAGGACTGAGGTACCTCAAATTAACTGTAACCTTGAAGGGTTATTAATGAGTGGGAAGGATGGAGAACCTCAGTTTGGGGTTTGATTTCTGTGTTTTCTTTCTGATTTGATTTAAGCAGAACTTGGAGCTACATGGAGTTGCGTGTAGGAAGAGGAAAGGGAGATAGGAGGGGGTCATCCAGGCAAAGATAGGAGTCAAAGAGAAGAAAAATGGAAGAGGAAGCACCAGTTGCCAATGTTCCCCTGACTCAGGTAGCTCTGCTTCTCTGGGATTCATCCCAGTGGTCCTATTTTTTTCCCCCTCAATCAAGGGAAAAATGCAGAGTATTAAAAGGGCAATTTGTTTGGATGGCTAGGAATGTCAAAGTTACTACTTTTCCACCACAGTTGAGCTCTTTCATTAAGTTGAATCTAGAAAACTTAGATGAAGCAAAGGAGAAGGGGGTGGGGAGGAAGCTAGTTTTAAATATTTCCAAATATTTCGTGGTCCTACGTGCAGACACGTTCTACCGCCCCCCCCCTCTCTCTCACACACACACACACACACACACACACACACACACACACACACGATACAGTTGAGATTCCACTGAACATGCCTACAGAACATAATACTACTGAACATATTATTCTATGACCTGTTTTTCAAATTAGTGATGCATCATGAACCCGTTTATGTGTCAATAATTATACTTCTGTGTGATCATTTTTCATGGCTGACTAGCATTCCATTGGATGGACGTATATAATGTATTTAACCAATTACCTAGTGTTGGATATTTAATTTGTTTCTTTTCTTTTCCTTCCTGGCCTCTTTTACTTTCCCTATCTCCTTCCTTCCTTCCCTCCCTCCATCCTCCCTCCCTTCCTTTCTCCTGTCTTCCTAGTTAACCATTCTGAAATAAACAACTTTGACTTTCTTCATGAATTGGAAACATTTGCTTAGGACAGATTCTTAGCTGCAGATTTTGGGTCAAAGAGTGTGCCAATTTTTAAGCTTCTGATGCATTCACTACTCTTTCCTCTGAGAAGATTGTACTGATGCATACAGGAAATATGGCAATTTTAACCCCAGAATTACCCCATCCCGTGAGTCTTCTCTGAAGGTGTAGTGTTTGCACTGAGAACTCTAGGATGGGTGTAAGTTAACAAGGCAAGGGTGAGGGATGGTGATAATAGTGGGGGTGGTGATGGCAAACATTATGGCAGAGGAAGCCACATGTGTAAGGAACACCTGGTAGGAGGGAGTAAAAGACCTTCAAAGAGGCAGAGTCAGCACAAAAAATAAAGGAGGAGGGTGTATTATTCAGGATTCTTGAGATTTATTACAAGGAAGTAGCTCACGTGATTATGGAGGCTGGCAAGTCCCAAGATTGTAGTCGGCAAGCTGGAGACACAGGAGAGCCAATGTTTCAGTATGAGTCCAAAGGCAGGGAAAAAAAAGCAAAAAACAAAAAACCTATGTCCTAGCTCAAGGCAGTCAGCCAGGAAGAGTTTGCTCTTATTTGTGGGAAGGTCAGCCTTTTTGTTCTATTGAGGCCTTCAACTGTTTAGACGAGGCCCGCCCACATTGGGGAGGACAATCTGCTTTATTTAGTCTACTGATTGAAAAATTAATCTCATCCAAAAACACCTGCACAGACACACCCAGAATAATATTTGACCAAATGTCTGGGCATACTGTGGCCCAGTCAAGTTGACCCCAAAATTAAGCATCACAGGGGGAACATGAGAGGAGGTTCCAGAGTGGGCAGTAGCGGAGGGATTGTGGATGGAAGGAGAATAGGACCATACAAGGCCTTGTGGACCACCTAAGGGATTTTGATTTTCATCATAAGAGATATTGGAAGCCACTAAGTGGTTTTAGCAAGGCTGGAGATGCGGTGACATAATCACATTCACAATAACCCTATGAAGTATGAGGGGAAGGCATTGCTTACCCATATGACAGATGAAAAGACTGGGCTAGAACTTTTAAGTAGCTCGCAGAGGTGTTCTCTCACTCCACAGTACAAATTAGGGTTCTTTCGCCCATGCTAAACTGCTACTTGTGGGTCCACGTATGCATAGAGGACTTTTGCAAGGCATCCCCCAAATACACTGATTCACCCACATCCCGTTACTTCAACTTGGAAGTGCCAAGGAGTTTATGTCCCCAGAAGCCACCCAATGGTAGATGGGGAGCTAGTGGGTAAATACTGCAGCCTGGCAGTCCCACACTGCGGAATCGTCCCGAGGTGCATGCCCCCCAGTTCTCTCCCAGAGCTCCCAGTGGGACTGTGCTTCCGTTGCCCAGAGCAGTAATCTTTTTGATAACACAGTCTGTGTTGGCCGCTTCCTCACCTCTTCACTAACCTGCTGAGGTTTCCCGAGACCACTTCCCCAATAAATAATTTACACTTAAGTCTTGTCTCAGGCTCTACTTCTGTGGGAACCCAGCCAAGGGCAGGGACACTCTTTCCAGGACATTCTTGCTTCTGTGCAGTTCTGCTGTGAGCACTTGGAGCTTGGCAGGCACTTGGACTCTGCAGCTGGATGTTTTAGTGATGAGCGTGGGGCCAAGACTCTCAACATTTTTTCCTCTTTCCCACTCATGACCTCAGAGCCGGTGTCGGGGAAGGACCTCTGGGGGCGATGTGCGTAAACCTTGCCTGCGATGCGTTTCTGCTTAAGGCAGGATTTGACAGTGGGTACCTGCCAGCATGTCAGCAGCAGTGTTGACACCATGCATGGGGCTGAAGGATTAATCACCAGCCTCTGCCAAGTCCAGGATAACACGCCTACCATCTTCTCACCTCTGACACTCCTGCTACCCAGCAGATCCCCAGGGCTCCATCAATAATTCATAGAAGAACCAACGGCATCAGGACTCTGACACACTTTCCAACAGTCAACCAGATTCTGGCTTTTTTCCTACCTTCTGGGTCAGGCCTTGTGCTCCGGTTTCCTGAACTGCAGGTGGCATCAGGAGAAGAATTAACTTCAGGGCTGTCATTTCCCAGGGACGCCAGTACTAGGGATGCAAATTAAATACTCATAATTAGAAGATGCCTTTCTGCCAGGTTTCTTTAGGGAAAACTTCCTCCTCATTCTGTCTGATATTCCCATGGAGACGAGGGGGGAAAATTCATATCTGGCAGCAGGCTGTGGTATCAGAAATAATGGCTCGAGGCACGAGGAAAACGTAGTCAATATATACCTGCTGAGAGGTCCCATGATGGGAAGGAAATTGACTCTGTTCCCCAGTGCATATAGCCCATGTTGGTGTCCTGCTTTCTTTGTGTATTTGGCAGAGGGGAAATGCATAATCATGGTTCTTCAGGGGAAAAAATACCCCATGAAACCATTACGTCGTCATCAGTCTATATAAGATAATCCATTGCTGGGGGCGGGAGCTTAAAATATCCAAGCAGGTCTCCTGGTTTTCTGCCTGCTTTCTCTTTGTTTGTGCCCAAACTCTTGCAGTCTGGCAATATACTTTTCCTTTCTGCCTTCTACCCCTTGCCCCAAACAAATAATAATTGATGACACTTGTTTCACAATGTATGTCATCTCCCTGGAGAAGTTTCTTGGGAAAAAAAAAACTTAACGTGGGTTGATCATGTATCTCTGGACTGTTTTAACGTAGATCTGAAGGTCTGAATATAGAGCTAGCCCTAAAACTCTAATGCATATCAACTAGATGACTTTTTTTTCCTCAGCAGAAGTATATAGGCCTGAGTTTCTGGTTGCAAATAAAATGACAGCATGGATGATAGTGACATGAAGCAGAAAAGGGATCTATGGTTTGGAAAACAAATAGGAAGCAAGGGAGGCAAGACCTGGCCAGGACTTGGTCTTAGGACCAGCCAGCGTGGGGTATCCCCGTTGGTGTGGTTGCCCTGGATATTGTTATTTTGCAACTGTGCTCCAAAGCCAGCCTCAGCTACTTGAGTATCTCTAAAGATCGCTGTCTTTGCATCCTCTGTTCAGTGTCAAGCCCTGGAGATGGGCACCTACCAGCTGAGCTTCAGCCATCGCCATTGACCTAGCTTCCAGGTACCAGGGACAGGCACCCCATCCCTTCCACCCCCGTAAGGGGAGTCTTTTCCATCACCCACCCATCCTCCTCCCTCTTCGTCTTCCCCGCTTTGCTTTCTCCTATCATTTTCCCACCCAACATATAATTTACTCAGCTATCATGTTTATGCTCTGCCATCCCCCACTAGGATCTGAGTTCCATGAGAGCAGGATTTTGGTCTCCCTCATTCACTGCTAAATCCCAGAACAGTGCCTGGCACATGGTAAGCACTTAATAAATGTAGGTTGAAGGAAAGAATCAATGAAATGGGAGGGATGGTTTGGATGCTGCACTCCTCCAAAGGATGACTATCCCTGGCAAGAAATATTTCTCATTCTCGATAAAAGGAACAATCACTTTTAGGAGCTGGCGCTTTGTTTTTAGCAAGACGAGACCACGAGTAACTCACGCACTGCAGAGAGAAATGCTGCACTGTGACATTTTCCCTCAGATTTTCTTCTGTGCAAAGTTGATATTTATAGCCAGTGTCCACCGGCCTCTGTTTATCTGCAAAGTGTGTCGTAGAGGCCTCACCAAGGATCCTGGATCATAGCAGAGTTATGGGCAGACCCATCTCTTTATACCTCGGGCAGAGAATAAAGGGAGAGTCTAGTTCCTCTGCTAAGAAGGACCATTTGGGGAAATGGTACCACTGGGCACGGGGCATTTGGGGTGGCGGGTTTGTGGGGAAAAAATGCAGACTTAGTTGTTTAAGCGCCCTCAGCCCGATCACGTGCTTAAGGAGCAACATTTATTGACCATCTGCTATATGCCAGGAGCTCTTCCAAGCCTTCCACATGCTCTGATCCTTTAATCCACCATACTGTTATCGCCATATTGCAGCTGGAAAACTGGGACAAACTTGAGATCTATGTGAGCCGTGCCAAGTTACATGAGGACTTTCGCCCTTTCAGAGTCACGGAGAGGGACCTGGCTGCGACACCAAGCCAAGCTGTCCTCTTCTGAGGACAAGAGAGGAAGGTGCTTGCCCGAGAGCTGCCCATTATATCCAGCTCCCAGGTGCCCTGAGGAGGTTGTGTTGACAGAGATTTGGCCCAGTGGGCTCTCGGTGTTTGATCGTGCGGGGCCATGGAATAAGATGTATGGAAGAGAGGAAGTTGCGGGGCACAGGTGCTAGAAGATTCCAGGACTGCTTATGACTGCCCTATAGAGAGAATCTTTCACTGCCTTCACACCTGGATTTTGGAGTAAGGCTATTGAGATTCACCACCTGCTTCTGCCCCTAATTCACCACCACAAAGGACACACCTCGAATGTTGGCTGTTACTGCCCTTAACACAAGGGATTTGGGGAAATGCAACATTTTTCTTGCTATGGCATGGTGCTAATGGGGCCACAGTTGGTGTAGTCACTGCAATCAAATGAACATAAACTAAAAAATGTGCCTTTATTCTGGGGCCAAGGAATTAATTAGGTGTGCGTTGGAGAGGGATTAAGATACAAGATGCCAGCTAACATGCAAGATCTCCAGTTAAATTTGAATTTTAGATAGACAATGAATAATATTTTAATATAAGTATGTCTCATGAAATATTTGTAACATACTTATATGAAAAAATTATTCATTGTTTATTTGAAATTCAAATTTAACTGGGCATCCTGTACTTTTATGTGCTAAATCTTGCAATCCTAAGAGTTTTGCTTTGTCTCTGGCTATTCCTGGCCTTATATTAGCCTCTTTCTCCCCGCTGCCTGCTTAAATGTGAAATCAGAAGTCATAAAAGACTTGACACAATGACAAGAATTTTAATGGCCTAAGGCATTAATTCATCCTTGACAGGAGACATATCCAGTCTATTTAGGTTCAGTGATTTGAAATGGCACATTTTCATATTTCCCACCCCCACTCCATCCCCACCAAGAATCAGGATGGATTGGGAAGCAATTTATTCCATTCTTAGGGAGTTTGAGGGAAAACGTCTCCTTGTGAAGAGGGTGAGGATTTAAGGCCTAAAGGTAGATGTTGGAGGCCCTTTGGGTGGGAGTTAATTCCACTCTCCTTGCACTCTGCTATTATTTTCTTTAATAGTCATGAGCATACAGTTGTAGCTAGCAATGCAGAGGAGAGACATGTCCCAAATCTGGATGATTAAGACATGTTTTTCTCATTTCCACTCTGTAATTTGAGATGTTCTTGATTTTAATTTTTTGCTCATCATCAACTAGCAGTGGCACCAAACATTTTAATGTTTAAAATCTCTGCCCCCTACCTCCCGGGCTCTCTCTCAAGCCATTTACGGTGTCTAGATACGCACTTGATCCCAAAAAAGAGCCCTGCAGTGAATCTTTACACACAAGTGAAAATTCCCTTTTGTAGTACAAATTACCCATCTTCCCCATTTTATGAATTTTGTAAATGTTTAGGCTTTTGTATACTGATTTTTAAAAAAGCGAATGTTGGGCTTCCCTGGTGGCGCAGTGGTTAAGAATCTGCCCACCAGTGCAGGGGACAGACGTTCGATCCCTGGTCCGGGAAGATCCCACATGCTGCGAAACAACTAAGCCCGTGCGCCACAACTACTGAGCCTGCGCTCTAGAGCCCGAGAGCCACAACTACTGAGCCCGTGTGCCTTGAGCCCGTGCTCCGCAACAAGAGAAGCCACGACAATGAGAAGCCCGCGCACTGCAACGAAGACCCAACACAGCCCAAAATAAAAACAAATAAATAGATAAATTTATAAAAAAAAAAAATCGGATGTTTGTGTATGCCACTGACTGTCTAGACCTCTGTTCCTCTCTTTCTTCCTCCCCATCATCCTCATCCTCATCCTATTCATCGTTTTCGTGTTAAACTCACAATTAAGCATTACCACTTAGAGCAGTGATCTTCAAACCTGGCTACATTTTCGTGTTGCAGGGGTAATTAAAAAACCTATGGGTGCTCAGAGCACAGCCCCAGAGACTCTGACTTAAATGGTCTGAGATGCGATACTGCCGAGTGATTCTAGCTGCAGCCAGGTTGGAGGACCACCAGCCTAGAGGTAAAAAATAGCCTGAACTGAGGGGTCTGGATTCCCATCCTACCTATGATGTGTCCTCTGGCAAGTTACCACCTTCCTGAGGCTCAGTTTCCTCATCCATAAGATGGGGGTGATTGCAGCAGAGTTGAGTAGTTGTGATAAGAGACCATGTGGCCCACAAAGTCTAAAATATTTGCTCTGAACCTTTACAGAGAAAGTTTGCCTTAACTTAACAACATAACATAAGCCTGTACCATAAACCTCATTTATGTCCTCATGGAGTTCCCAGGCTAGTGGGGGGAGACACTTTAAATACCTCCCATGTATTCCAGTAAAGGCACAGTGTGGTATCATGGAGACAGTCTGGGATTGGCTTCTTTCCTCAAATCCTCCCCAAACCATACATTTGACCTTAAGTAACCTGCTTTTTTTTTTCTTCCCTCTGAGCCTCAGTTTCTTCATTTCTAATGTAGAAGGGTGGGGCTAGATGATCTCTAAGGGCTCTTTCAGCTCTAGTATTTTCTGATTCCATCCCTGGCATCCTGTATTGCTCTTAAAGCACAGATCTACCAATTCTATGGGAACTGGTCCAGGAGATCTTTTAAACTGGGCATGGGGAAGTACCAGCCTTTCTCGCCTCCACACTACAGATGTTTTAGAGCAAATCAATACCATTCTGGGGAATTCCCTGGCGGTCCACTGGTTGGGGCTCCATGCTTTCACTGACGAGGGCCCAGGTTCAGTCCCTGGTCGGGGAACTAAGATCCCACATGCCATGAGGCTGGGCCAAAAAATAAAATAAAATAAAATAAGCAGAAGAGATTTGTTTATGGTGGCTCTTAAGGGTGAAAGGAGAAACTTCTTTAAAAGAAAAAAAACAAATACCAGTCTGCATCATAGCCACTCTTCTTTCTCCAGAGGTTCAGAGAAAGGTTTAGAAAGTCCTCTGTGGCAGGATGAATCATGGCCCCCAAAGATATCCAGGTCCTAATCCTTGGAACCTATGAATGTTTACCTTATACAGCAAAAAAAAAACTGAAAATGCGATTAAATTAAGAATCTTGAAATAGGGATCATCCTGAATTACTAGGCATGCCCTTAATGCAACCATTATGTCCTTATAGGAGGGAAGCAGAAGGCAGGGGGAGATTTGACTGCACAGAAGGCAATAGGACAACCTCAGCTGAGAGAGTTTTAAAGATGCTAGGCTGCTGGCTTTGAAGATGGAGGAAGGGGCCAGGAGCCAAGGAATGCAAAGAATGCAGCTCTAGAAGTTGGAAAAGGCAACTGAAAGGAACCTCCACTCAGTAGTATCCCTGGAGAGAGCACAGCCCTGTTGATGTTTTAATTTCCAAACTGCTTTTGGGCTTCCCACCTAGAGAACTCTAAGAGGATAAATGTGTGTTGTTTCAAACCACCACATTTGTGTTAATTGTTGTGACAGCAGCCGTAGGAAAGTAATACATCCTCCTTATATCAATAAGTCACCCATGGATCCCAAGGAGAATCCACAGTGTGCCTGTAAAATAAGTCTCATACCAGAGGGAAAATTAGTAAAGGGTTTTATTTTGGTCAGCCTTGTGGAAACACTGGAATGGAATAGAGACAGAGGAAAAAATGAAGGGAGAGTTGAATGGGCTGAGAGAGAGCTTGGGGCCCTCCCCAGCTTTTTATCTCCATCCATCACTGTGCTAGGCCAAATTCTAAGCTAGCCTCCACAATCTCTACCTCCTGGCATCACACCGTGGTGGGACCTGGGATTTGCTTCTAACCAATAGAATATGGCAGAGGTGACATTGTCTCTATCTTAGACTAGAGAGAGAGAGACTCTCCCTTTGGCCTTGCAAAAGCAAACAGCCCCATTGAGAACTGTCTGGGAACTGGCACTGGTCTCTAGGATTTGAGGGCAGCCCCTATAGCCAGTAAGAAACCAAGACCCTTAGTCATTCAGCAACATGAAAATGCATTTGCCAACAACCAAAATGAGCTTGGAAGCAGGTCCTTCCCCAGTCAACATTCAAGATGAGAACACATCCTCCTCCTCCCCTGGCCCCCCACACCCTGATTGCAGCCTTGTGAGACCCGTAGGAAGAGACCCAGTTAAGCTGTGCCTGAACGTCTGACCCACAGAAACAGTGAGATGATCAGTGCATATCTTTTTTTTTTTTTTTAAACATCTTTATTGAAGTATAATTGCTTTACAATGGTGTGTTAGTTTCTGCTTTATAACAAAGTGAATCAGTTATACATATACATATGTTCCCATATCTCTTCCCTCTTGCATCTCCCTCCCTCCCACCCTCGCCATCCCACCCCTCTAGGTGGTCACAAAGCACCGAGCTGATCTCCCTGTGCTATGCGGCTGCTTCCCACTAGCTATCTATTTTACATTTGGTAGTGTATATATGTCCATGACACTCTCTCACCCTGTCACATCTCACCCCTCCCCCTCCCCATATCCTCAAGTCCATTCTCTAGTAGGTCTATGTCTTTATTCCCGTCTTGCCACTAGGTTCTTCATGGTCTTCTTTTTTTTTTTTTTTCCTTAGATTCCATATATATGTGTTAGCATACTGTAATTGTTTTCCTCTTTCTGACTTACTTCACTCTGTATGACAGACTCTAACTCCATCCACCTCATTACAAATACCTCCATTTCATTTCTTTTTATGGCTGAGTAATATTCCATTGTATATATGTGCCACATCTTCCTTATCCATTCATCCGATGATGGACATTTAGGTTGCTTCCATGTCCTGGCTATTGTAAATAGAGCTGCAATGAACATTTTGGTACATGATTCTTTTTGAACTATGGTTTTCTCAGGGTATATGCCCAGTAGTGGGATTGCTGGGTCGTATGGTAGTTCTATTTGTAGTTTTTTAAGGAACCTCCATACTGTTTTCCATAGTGGCTGTATCAATTTACATTCCCACCAACAGTGCAAGAGTGTTCCCTTTCCTCCACACCCTCTCCAGCATTTATTGTTTCTAGATTTTTTGATGATGGCCATTCTGACCGGTGTGAGATGATATCTCATTGTAGTTTTGATTTGCATTTCTCTAATGATTAATGATGTTGAGCATTCTTTCATGTGTCTGTTGGCCATCTGTATATCTTCTTTGGAGAAATGTCTATGTAGGTCTTCTGCCCATTTTTGGATTGGGTTGTTCGTTTTTTGGTTATTGAGCTGCTTGTAAATCTTGGAGATTAATCCTTTGTCAGTTGCTTCATTTGCAGATATTTTATCCCATTCTGATGGTTGTCTTTTGGTCTTGTTTATGGTCTCCTTTGCTGTGCAAAAGCTTTTAAGTTTCATTAGGTCCCATTTGTTTATTTGTGTTTTTATTTCCATTTCTCTAGGAGCTGGGTCAAAAAGAATCTTGCTGTGATTTATGTCATAGAGTGTTCTGCCTATGTTTTCCTCGAAGAGTTTGATAGAATGCATATCTTTTTAGTTGCTAAGTTCATGGTATTTTGTTACCCAGCAATAGAAAATAAATGTAATCACTGCCAATCAATTCATTCTAGACTAGATGGAGTAAATGACTATTGGAGAGGTGTGGTTTGAAAGACCTCAAGTCTTTCAAAGACCTCAAGTCTTTCACTTTCACAAAGATTTCCTCTCTCTGTGAGTACCCACCATGCCTATCCTCGTGACTCTCAAAAATTGAAGATATCAAAGATGTATTTAAAATAAAAAATATGACCAAGGAGGTACAGAACATGGAATGATCATTAGTTTTACACTTAGGTTAGTTCAAGTATTTGATAAATTCAGTAGTTGGTAGTGTAGAGAATAGTACACAGGATAAATAAGTTTTGATTAAGGCAGGAGAGAGGACCAGGAGCCATCCAGCATAAGAATAACATGTAACATTTATGGAAAATTCACTATGTGTCAGATGTTATATTGAATACATATGTATCTTATTTAATCATCACATCAATTCTATGGGGTAGGTACTTTGACTATCTCCAGTATACAAATAAACAGTGGCACAGAGAATTTGTTTAACTTGCTCAAGGTCACACAGCTAATTAGTGGTGATGTCCAGGAGGGACCAGGCATTGGGATCCTTGAATAGGCAGGGGGTTGAAGAGTGACTGTGAGTACGCAGAAAATGGGAAGGGGTCTTGAGGAAGGAGGAAGCTTCTCCAGAGAGAAATAGAATCCAAGACAGCTCCATCTGAAGGTAAACTGAGAGACTATTTATGATACAGATGACAACTAGGTTTATTGGTAAGGGATGCCTGAAGGACTTGCTTGAGAATGACTCTGAGACCATATCCAGTTTCAGTGGGAAAGAGTGATCTGATTATTATTATTGTTATTATTCATTGATGTGGTTAAGTTAAGCAATGTGGTTTTTAAAAAATCCCATGAGTTAATAAGAATTTAATAATAGGCTTATAATTGTTGCCAATGTGCCTGTGATGGGGAGAAATCTTCTGACACTGGCAGGACATTGGAATCCAGTGACCTGAAAAGACAAAAGTGGCAGCTTGCCAATGTTTGCCTGAGGCCTTGCCAAAGCAAGGGCCACCTCTGGCTGGAGAGGGGATGAAGGCACATAGCAGAGTGACTAGGAGTGATGGCTCTTGACTCAGATAGCTTTCTTGCATCCTGACGCAGTCACATAGCAGCTGTGTTACCATGGGCAAGTTATTACACTTGCTGTGTGCCTCAGTTTCCTCATCTATAAAATGGAGCTATAGAAAGTATGTTCCTAGTAGGATTGTTGTGAAAATACAATGAGTTGATCCACGTCACGTGCTTAGAACACTGACAGTATACACTCAATAGATATTATCAATACTATTATTATATTGATTATGGACAGCTTTTTATTTTTATTTTTTTGCCACATTCCTGGTGGAACAAACTGATTTTTCATGTTATTATGCCTAGATGTTCCAGGTACTTTGCTTGATAACAATGATCTCATTTCCTCCCATAATTTATCATCATTCCTGTTTTCTATGTGAGAATCTTGGAGGTCATCAAGATGAAGCAGCAGTTACTGGTAGAGCCACCATTCCAACCAGAATGCTGAGACCCTTTCTATTCTTTTAAGCTACTCTCATGAGAAGAGGTCATCAGCCCTAGGGTAAGAGATTGGTATCACCTTGGGGTGGAGAGCATTCCTTTCTGCCCCAGCCCGTTCTGGCCTCCAGGTGCAGAGCTCTGCTCTTAGGTGTGGGAGGGAAAATGCTCCTTCTGCTGACCTCCTACTTCCTTAGGGCCCCAAGTCTGTAATCTTCATCCCTCATGAGCCACAGGCCTCCCCAGCGTGTTCTGAAGGGACCTCACCTGGTAGAAGGATTGGAGACATTCCAAGGGCTTTTGGCAAAAGAGATCTTGGGTACTTTAACTTTCTGTCGTAGAAGCACAGTTCCCGCTGAGTTGAGGGGCAGGTGACCCCACTGCGGGTGAAGATGTGTCCTGGGAGGCTGCTCGCCCTTTCTTGCCCCAGCTGTGTGGAGACACAGGCTTCTCTCTGAGACAGCTGCTCCTGTAATTTCAAGGGCATGGTTAGCTTTCCTCATCAGATACTTTGTGATTCAGGGAGAACCACAGAGACACAGGGAGTAGAAAAGACATTTAACAAACCCATCTCCAGGAACACTGGGAATAGATCTTTGGGAAAATAGAGGACAAAGGAAAGTGAAGCAAATTGTTGAGGGGGAACAAAAATCCCAAATAAAGGGAGAAGAAAAATTGTGCCTTGCTAAAAAGACGCAAAGTAAACGACATGCATTAGGAACAAGACAACCATGAAGGGTAAACTGGAGGAGAGAGACCGAGAGTGGGGAAGGCAGCAAAGGATGCTGTGTCCTGGAATAAGATGGATGATGGGAGTGAAGTGAAGGTGGCTGAACGGGAAATATGACAAACTCTGTAGTGCCAGCGAGAGAGATTCGAGTAACGAGAACCTCAGATAAGACAAACACAAGAAGTAAAACCCATTTTAGAGTAAGGCTGACAGGTCGAATGGAACCAACAGCCAATGAGGGCATGGCTGGAGGATGTGCAGCATGAAGGAGACAAATCCAAAGAGAAAGAGAATCTCTCGGCCGCTATGGCTGTCAAATGGCTTTGACAAGGGAGGTGAAGAGGGACAATGAGGGGCTGATCCGACGGACAAATCCCCCAGCCCCGAGTCACAGAGCATTAGAGGGATTTGCTTTGTGGGCCATGACCATCTCCGCTCTGGGATGCACATGAGGGCATACTCAGAACTGATAACATGGGTTCCTTTTCTGCTTGGGATTAGCTCTACGGTGGAAAAGGTTAGAAAGCAGCTGTAAACTCTCAGAAGTCAATGCTGTATTTCCAAACTTACAGTCCTGAAGTGGCACGGGCTGGTGGGGATCTCTGTTCTGACATCGAAACCTACAGCACTTTTCCTCCAAGGGCTGTCCCTTCGGTTTTAAGTCATTTGTTGTTTGTTTGTTTGTTTTGAGTTTTTCCCAAGCCCTCGCTGAATACAGTAAGTCCCCTACATATGAACAAGTTCCATTCCAAGAGTGCATTTGTAAGTCCAATTTGTTCGTAAGTCCAACAAAGTTAGCTTAGGTACCCAATAACACAATCGGCTATATGGTACTGCACTGTAATAGGTTTATAATACTTTTCACACAAATAATATGTAAAAAACAAACAAAAAATAAAGAAAACACTTTTAATCTTACAGTACAGTACCTTGAAAAGTACAGTAGTATCAGCTACATCACCGCTGCTTTTACGCTTGCTTCCAGACATCCTGGGCTTGAAATAAAGATACTGTACTACTGTCCTCTGTACAGTACTGCACAGTAAAGTACACAAAAGCACAACCACTTGTAGAGGATGCATGCACGTGACAATGTACGGCAGACACATGAACTAACTTACGTGATTGGACATACAAACACACGTTTGCATCTTGGAAAGTGCCCAACTTCAAGGTTCATATGTAGGGGACTTACTGTGTAGGTTGATGGATAGGTATGAAATCTTGGCTATCAGTACACTGGGTTAGAATCTTAGCTTCACCACTTACTGGCTTCAGATTTTTCAAATCGGATGGAGATGATCATAGGCTGGCTGTGGGGACCAAATGAAATCAGCTGAGTAATGTTTTCAGCATTGTGGCAAGGCTGAGCTAGAGTCTGGGATGTGGAACAAGGCACAGTTCAGCTCCATGTGGTCTCTAGGCTGTGAAGTGAGGCAGGCATTAGCATATTCCTTCATAAAGTATGAGAAATACAACCGCGGAGTTGTACTCAAGGCCTAGAGATGGCCTGGAGGAGGGTAGTGCTTCACTCTTTCAAAGTGTGATTGAGGTCATGGAGGAGTTTTTCACTTTTTTTTTTTTTTATACATATTCTCAAGGATGCTTGCTCATTGCTTTGTTTCTTTTTTTTTTTAATTTTTATTTATTTATTTGTTTATTTTTGGCTGTGTTGGGTCTTCGTTTCTGTGCGAGGGCTTCCTCTAGTTGTGGCGAGTGGGGGCCACTCTTCATCGTGGTGCGTGGGCCTCTCACTATCGCGGCCTCTCGTTGCGGAGCACAGGCTCCAGACGTGCAGTAGTTGTGGCACATGGGCTTAGTTGCTCCATGGCATGTGGGCTCTTCCCAGACCAGGGCTCGAACCCGTGTCCCCTGCATTAGCAGGCAGACTCTCAACCACTGCGCCACCAGGGAAGCCCCAGGAGTTTTTCACTTTTAACTCAGGTTTTTCTGGTTTTTAACTTGTAACCTGGGGTTTCCTCATAGGGGAAGGACATTTCAGGCTCAGGGAACATTATGAGAAAAGGCATGGAGTGGAGACCCAGAATGGCAGGTTCGGGAACCCAGACACTGTTCTGTTTCTAAAAGTGCATTTCACAGGAGGTTCATGGGTATAAAGGAATGAGAAGTCTCCGTGTTTAAAAGAATTTTAGAAATTTTTAGCTAAACAAAAAAGCAGGTTTCTTTACTGGAAGACTTACGAGTCTTAAATCTGCTTATCTAGATAATGAATCTCTAGGAGGGACATATAGGGTGCAGTATCTTCCAAACTTATTTAAGGACAGAAACTTTATAGAAGAGGATCTTGCAAATCTAGTATTCTCCTCCTCCCCCCCACCACCCCCACACATACACAAGTACAAGTACATTGTAAAAAAGAACATTTTGTGAAATGCTGATCTCAAGAATGAGGAATAGAACTGAGATGACTGTGGATGGATTATTTACTTACTTGAAAATCTTGTTACAATAACAATAGAAATCTAAGACAAAAAGCATTGCCACGTTTGTTTTTTTTAAATTTATTTTATTGAAGTATAGTTGATTTACAATGTTGTGTTAATTTCTACTGTATGGAGGTTCCTCAAAAAACTAAAAGTAGAGTTCACATAGGATCCTCCAATCCCACTCCTGGGCATATATCCGGAGAAAGATCTAATTTGAAAAGATACATGCACCCCAATGTTCATAGCAACTCTACTTACAATAGCCAAGACATGGAAGCAACCTGAAGGTCTATGGACAGATGAATGGATAAGGAAGATGTGGTACATATAGACACTGGAATATTACTCAGCCATAAAAAAGGATGTAATAATGCCATTTGCAGCAACAAGGATGGACCTAGAGATGATCATACTAAGTGAAGTAAGTCAGAAGGAGAAAGACATATCATATGATGTCACTTATATGTGGAGTCTAAAGTATGGCGCATATGAACTTATCTGCGTCACCACCTTTGGTAATATTAAGCATATTAAGTTGCCCCTATCCAATTAGGGTAGGTAAACAGCCCTGGACTCCACTGCCTTCTGGGGTGGATGTGGCAGGGCACAGAAGAGAAGTCAACTGCAGTCTTCAAAAGTCTTGTTTTCAAAAGTCTAACCCTCGCAGAATTTAGAGATGTTGTGGAGGAGGTTCAA